>NC_133934.1:52482724-53732724 GCF_031877795.1 Strix aluco
CTTTTACAATATCCTTTCTCTGCCATGGAAGTTCACCTGGAAGCTTGTATGGCTTTGAAGACAGGGAGACACCTGGTAGTTGTAACAAGCTGTGAAAATGCAGTGACAACAGTAAGTAACCTTCCCCTAAGCTCAGTCAGCTTCTGGGCCCCAGCTGTAGGGACAGCATTTATTTCAGAAAGTAAAACTTCTTAAAGTCTTAAAGAGCATTCTTCTTCCATTTGCTACCTCAGTTTTTGCTATGTTAGGCTCAGACAATTATTTCTCTTATTTTCTGACTACTCTAGAAAACTCTTATTTTTTTGATCTTTTGTTTAAGAGCACAACCAAATAAATCCAACGTCCTATACAATCTTTTGTGCTATTACTGTCCACAGTAGAGGTAAGCAATAGCATAACCTCTTGTTATTCCATGTACTAGGATTTCCTTCTTTATTCTGTTTTTCAGAATGGTGTTTTATCCAGGTATTTTATAGCTCCCAGGAAACAAACTCTCTAACAGCTGAAGTCCACAGAAGTCAAAGCCTACTGGAATTTTCCTGTATTAGAGTCAGTTCATCAGTTAACTGACAATAAACACAGAATTCAGTCAGTAGTTCATTTGACACCCATTTGCAGCTTTAACACTTTCTCACAGCCTCATGAAGGGTTGCTTTGGCATTATGAAATATGGATGTGCAAACTGGTAAATGTCCTTATGCAGTATATAAGGAACTTTCAGTGCATCTTTCACTTGTAAGTTAATTAACCAATTTTTGATAGATACCTGACTGGAGAGAATAATTAGAAGGAAAATCTGGGCTACAAATTATATCAACCAGATAAACTTTGTAGAAGGGGAAGCTGGGGTTTGAGGTTTTTTGGACCTATTTTATACTTCTTGTTGTTTGTGTTGTGTGAATAAAGGAAATCAGTGTGCCCAACCTGACTTTCTATAGCTTGTAATAAAAGTAACTGAATGGGTGTTGAGGGCAGGGGTGAGGGGTGGGGAAGGAAGGAAGAAAGAAAAAGCCTCCGCAGCAATTAATGTAGGTTAATGGTATGAGGCATAACCAATGTAGTTAAGAATAGGTTCTTGAAACAGAATTACAGAATTAGTGACCATTGGAGAGGCTGCTCTGGACACAAGTAGCAACAAATATCAACTAACTATGCTGTTTTAAAGTATGTCAAACGTAGATTACTGTAGTAAGTGAGAAAGGTTTTTTTTCTGCCATTCATCTCCTCCACAACTTTTAAAGGAAACTATATCTTCTGCACTGTAATTTCTAGCATGTAATTACAATGAAGAGACTAATGTTCTAAAAGTGGGAAGGATTGGTTGAATTTTACATTGGAATTAAGGTGGCAACACATTTCTCCTAGTGAGCATTCATTGCCTCGAAGGGTCACAGGACTGAGTAGTGTAATGCCAAGCCATGCTTTCAAATTGAAAAAAAATTGCAAGAATTTCTTAATGGACAACCACTGTCCTGTACATGTGACTTCATCTGTCCTTTGTCAGCTTGTAGTTTTAGCATCCCAACATGAGAAAAAAATGTGATGTATTAAGCATTATACCACAGTGTTACAGCCAAACTCAAAACAGAAAGTTCATATTTGTGCTAGCAACTTGCCTTTGTGGGGACCTACTAGTTGTCCCATAAGCTATTTCATTGTTTGGGGAAAAAAATTACATGAGAGTTTTAGCTGTCATCTTCTCAAAACTATCTCTGGTTAACTTGTGAAAGATGGTACAACACTTATGCAACAGCTCCTTAGAAGCATGCTCCTGTGTTGGAGAGTGGGATTTTTAGATCCCTGTTTCACAGCAGGAATTCCTGACCTGTTGTAAAGGAACTGGTTTTGCTATCTGAGGATAACCAAAAGCTTGTCACTGATGTCAGTTCCCCTCTGACATACGTTCTTGCTGAAATCTCTCCTATGTGCGCTAACCTAGAGCTCCTTTGGGGTATGTAACCTTCAAACAGGCAAATACAGATCTACTGAGATCCAAATTGCTCTCATTGTGTGTGAACAAAATGGGTCATTTTGCTTCTCTTCAAGTGCAATGTATCATCCTAATGTGCTTTAGTCTCTCCTCTCATGAGAATAAAGTTCCACAAGTCTCCTTGGCTTCTAGTGTGCTACTGTTTTTGCTGCTTCACCCATATGCTTGTCCATAATAGCAATGAAAAGCTAACCTGATCCGTTCCATTAGTAGCAACAGTCTCACAGACAATATAAATACTTTTTGTTATACAATGTAAATTTGATAGTGACAAAAATACATTCAACAGTGAGGTTTTGAAAATAGTTAAATCTCCATTTATAAATTGTGAGATAAATCTCTCTGAATTTCAAGTATAGAAAAGACATGATAGGCCTCATTAAATGATCCAAAAACTGCAAAGCATATTACTCTCAAACCATCCAGATTGCTGTCTTGATTCATTATAAAAGCAGTTGCTGTTCACACTACTAAAACAGAGATTCATTTCTATTGTGGTAGCATTTCTCTTCTAAATCACATTGCTCAGAGGTTTATGGCTTAATCACTTAGAGATGGCCTTCAGCCAAAAAATGTCTTATAGAGGTTGTTTACCTTTGTAGAGGTACAGACATAGGCTTATGTTTTCTGCTTTTCCAGTTATAAAGGGAGATGGCAAGAGTATGGGGATGTGTTCAGAAGCAGTGTAACAATAGCTCTACATAAGTGGTGTCAGTAGTAAAAATATCTGAGGCTTTGTTATTTGAGGAAAAACTGCAATAAATTGTTGTGGGATTGGAAATAAAATGCTCTTCAGTAGGGTGTTCTTCATGCCACCATTAGGAATGCCTTGTTTGCTTCTTTTTGCATCAGGGTTAACTAAGCCAACCTTCCTGCAGAACATATTGTTATAGGTCAAGGACTGGATTCTCAGGGAAAAAGGAAGGAGGGTAAATGGCACTGAGGAGATGACGTGCAAAAGGGACATGGAAAAGGTGTTGTGTTATATGATTCTGAACCTGTTGGGTATTGGCATACTTAAAAAAACCTGGATCTTTCTTCCCTCTCTTGCTCGGTTTCAGAGTGTTCATTTCTGTTTATGTGTTTGTCTTTTATCCCTTTAAGGTGAAAAATATCTTTGCAGTGTGTCTAGGAAACATCAAATGCAATGACGCTCTATTCTCTCATTCAACCTCAGTTGATATGGTGATGTAGTTATTGAAAAAAACCAACTACCGAACAGCACATGTTGCTCTGGTTATGTTGCTTAGAACAGAAATATACTGACAGCATAAAATAGAAACCATTAGCCCTAAGCTTCTCGGAGATCCCCTTGTACGTAAGTGTCACAGGTTGAGACAGTTTTTGGGCAGGCAGGACAAAGGCGTTCTTTTCTCTTTTTTGTATTTTCACATAGGTGATTGTAGCAGCCAAAATAATGAGTGAGAGTGTTCTTTCTTTCTGCAGGACAGGGGCCATCTTTTTTCTTTATTCTCCTCTTCTACTTACAATAGTACATACTTATGCTCTCGTTAAAGCTCTTACTTCATAATTACCAAATCAGCAAATAGACAGCTATCGACCTTTTCTCCTATCAGCATAAGACCACTCTAACACGAGCTGTGCAGACCAATCACCCTCTCATTCACACGCTGTTCACACAGCGGTAACTTTTCCCAGTTCAGTGTTGCAGCTGTCCATTGTTTTTCCCTGTCACCTTGGCACAACTTGGCAGTTTCTTATCTTTCTCCCAAGGCCTGTTTCTCATCAAAGCCTAGCTGCTTCTCAGGGGCTGCACAGAACTCACAGGCCAATGTCGACTTTTCTGTCTCCCACAGGTGATGAACATGTGCTGTGTATAACCTGAAGCATTTCACATCACTAGGTCATCTGACAGATTGCATAGTTTATTGTCAGCAACTCACATTCACTGGTCAGGAGTAAAAGTTGGGGAGGAATTGATCATGCCTGTAATAGTCAACCAGACTTCTGGTGTGCTTGTATAAAAGTTTGCTTTGGTGTAACAACATGCTCCTTTCTTGGAAGAATATGTTGTGATACCTCTAGCTACCAGGACAAAGATCCTCCCAAACTTTGATTGATGTCATACTCACAAGAGAAAGAAGACTTATTTTTTCAGTTCAAGGTAAAGTTCCCCTTAATATGTCTGTACATTTTCTACTCCTTTTCTGCACTTGACCTTTTTCAAATTTTGGACAAATCTATTTTCCGTCCTGTTCTTTTGTTTCTTGTTGCTGCTGGTGATCTGTCATATCAGATCCCAAATGACCAATTTTGTTCCATTGCCTTGTTTGGAATTGTGCCTTCTATTTTAACAACTTCTTAATAGGCAAAGTAGGACTTTTCAAAAAGCACAATAGAAAACAGACAACTTCTTATTCTCTGGTGAATCAAACAGCTGGCTGGTGTTTGTGCATTTGAAATCTCCCTTTATTCAAATTGTTTAACAGGGAATGAGGGATTGATTACACATTGTATTTTGTCAGAGATTCCATACAGAAAACACGATTGAATTTTTTTCCAGTCTACAAAAGGTGTCTCAGAACCACTCAGTAGAAGCCTACTAAACAATATTTTCTTTCTGAAAGCCTTTTCTTTTCTAGCTGAATCCCAATATTACTATTAACGGACTACTAAGTGCTGTGTGAAATGAAATATAAGTCATTGTAGACTATTTATGTCAGTATGATATAATACTCTGGTCAGCTCATGCTACAGTTTAATAAAAAAATTACCTAGATGTTTATATGGAACTGATTTTAATAAATATGGCATAGTGTAACATATATTTTATCTTATTAGTCTCAAGGTGAGATGAGACTCTATTGGCAGCACAATTTAGCATTTATAATATGCTTTTATTAAGACACACTCAGTAATGGAACTTTCTGAAATTAATCACTTTTGTATGTTTTTAAACATCTTTGGGGGAGTTGATACCATTCATCACTCTGAAATACTGAAGCCTGTATTGTGTCATTCTGCTGGGCACTATTCAACCATGCTGTACATGGCTTGCCTTTTAAATGATTATCTTCTTATCTTAGAGACAGAATACTACAAAATAATACAACCTTTTCCCAAATAAAATTTTCCCATGATTCTTTGTTATTCCAGAACACAGAGCTGGAGTTATGACAGGGTGCATATGTAAATACCTGATATTGAAAGCTCTATGGCTGAGTTAGCTATTTTGCTGTGCTGTCACTGCCCAGGTCAGCAGAGCTTCCAAACTGAGCTTTCCTCCTGTCCCATAGAGAGAGGGATGCTGGCAGGATCATCTTTGCCATCTGCAGTAGTGTGAATTTGTTGATCTTAAGTGTGTATCCACAAGTCTTCCTCTGGAATGCAAGTAGTGAGGTGTCCACTGGTGCTGGGGAGAAAGGTATCAGTCATATAATTCCTAGCAGGCTTGTCAAGGAAAAATACTGTGGTTTATTTCTATGATTGTCCTGGTTTAGCCAGGATAGGGTTAAGTTTCCCCAGCAGTGGGGGGGAAGCTCTAGCCGGGTTATTCATATATCATGCTGATGTCACATCCTGGCGCAAGCGTGGGAAGAATTGGTGATCGCGTGGGTTGGCGCAGCTGGTTCTCTCTTTGCTGTATTGGTATATACTTTGCTCTGTTCGTTGTTATCACTGTTATTCTTATTGTTATTGTTTGTTGTGTTGCTGTTACACCGCTGTATTAAACCTTTCCTTATCTCAGTCTCGGGGCTTTGTATTTCACTCCCTTTGTGGGGGAGGGGCAACAGCCGCGTGGTCTCAGACCCTGGCAGGGGCTAAACCATCACAATGATACAAGTTTGATTCACAACAAATAGATCAAGCTCAGGAGAATTCTGTTTGCAGGAGCAATGCAGCTTTCCCTCTCTAGTTTCCTTTACTCTTATGTAACACCAGAGAATTATAAGGATTATACAGTTACAGTTAATGGTATATTCTTAGTAGCTTTTGTCTTGTTTCAGAAGCCTACCACAGTAGTGACAGAGAGAATGGCTTTGCTTGTTTTCCATTTACTGGAAATCACTCACTCCAGCATGTCCAAATGGTTTCTTCAAAGAATCTGTGCTTAAGAGCCTGAAAGACAAAGTTATTTGTGATTCTACAGAAATTGCTATGTATGGACCCTCAGTAATACTGCTATAGCTGAATGCAAGCTTCTGGCTTCATAAAGCAAAACTGTTGCTAGAAACATTTGAAAGTAAGCAACAATTTACTGCTAACAGGAAATAAGTAGGGTTTGGAATATAAGAGCATAGAAGGATTTTCTTGGATTTAATGATCTTGGGTAAATTTCCAGACTCAGACAGCACCAGTGAGAGATGTATGCCCATTAAGTACCAGAGTCTTCATGCCAGATTTGTTCTGTGTGCTCTGAATAAAAGTTGCATGTGGCAGCAGCAGTGCTGTACAGGAATGTGAGGGTGGGAGCAGTAATAATATTATTGTGCAAAAATTAGAAGTGAACTGAAACTGTAAAGGTCCAATGTGTGGGTTTTGGCTTTGTCCCTCTTAAACAAAAAATTACCTATCCAGAAGACAGATTCTGCTTCTCCTGAAGTCAGTACCAGTGAATTCACTGGAAAGAAAACAGAGTAAGAAAACACCAAAGGAAACTATGGTTAACTTAGTGTAAACTTGAGATTGTCATGAGGTGGATGACAGATCTGTGCTGCAGTCTTGATCAAATTGTTTGCTTTGTAATTAATATAAGCATCAGATTTTTTTTTTCCACAACTTTAGAATGAAGTTTTAAAGCACAAAAAAGAAATTGTTCTTAGTAAAGTGCTTTACTAATAGAAATTGTGAAACATGTCTGCAGAGTATTGTCCCTGCTAGTCAAGCCTTGACAGAAGACCAGTCATGTTCAATTATATGGTGAGATTTTGGCATGTCATATAGGGGATTTTTTAAAAGTCAGAAATATGTTCACTCAAGACTTAGACCCAAGTCTTTCATCATAAAGGGCAAATTAAAAAATCCTGGATATAGATGTCTAGGCATTCCAAATCTGCGTATTGAGATTTGATCACTGAGGCTAGAGGCTGAATCAGTTGTGAGTAATCTTAGTTCTTTTGAAATATCATAGACCTAACAGTTGGCATGGTAGACAGTGTATATTCAAAATCTGGAAGACATCTGACAGCACATCACGTAAACTATAACAGCTAAACTGAGAACAGTTTACAGTGTACCCATGTAAAATGAGACTATACCATTCTGAGACTGTGAATAAGACAGATATTTTTAAATATTAAGATACCACTAACCAATAAAACAAAACCAGATTTAAGCACAGTGTTGCTGGTTTTGCCTAAAAAGGCAGGCCAAAAAGTGATGATAATGGCCGTAGTAAAGATTGTATCCATGAACTTATATCAAACTCTTGTCCTTTCAAGGAGCTATTCTTGCTTATACTTTGTTCTGGTCTGGCTAGCACAAGTTAAAGACTTGTCACTTCAACTGAATTTTTTTTTTCCTTACCTTTTCTCCTCTTAGAAGACTTGACAGAGTCTTTGTTCACTTTCTTGACCCATTTTATTATCTCAGGTATTAAAACAGTTATTCACAATTGCCATCTGTATCACAGATCTCTAAATGTGCTGGATACAATTCACTTATTACCTAGGAACTACCTAAAGTAGAAAAAAACTTGTGGAAGAAAATTTGGCTTAAGCAGAATTTCTGCAAGGTTTCTTATTGCTCAGAGTCAGTGAAAACAGAAAAATGTAATATACAGGGCTCATTAAGTAACCTTTGGTGGTCAGGCTGAGGTAAGAATCCTGAAGCATTATGTCATTTGTGCCAAAATCAACATTTTAACTACTGATGCTACTCCTTAGTGGAGGAGGAAGTTAAGAGGAGACAAAAGTTAGTGTGTTTCCTCTGAGATTGGTAAAAAGAAAGCTCTATAAGGAAATACATACAGAAAACTGCTATGCAGCTGCATTATTGATGATTCTTTGATCTATGATCAATTTTTATAGCATACTGTTGACCTGCACTACCCTATTTCATGTTGTGTGCAATAATTGAGGGCTACAGTATCTGAGAAAGCCCTTACCCTTGGTTATTCCCTGCCCTTTCTTTTCTTATGTTGGACCTGTTCTCTTTGTTAGGTTTTTCTTAAAAGCTTGCTTTTTCTGTGAGAATCACAGAATTATTCGGGTTGGAAAAGACCCTTGGGATCATCAAGTCCAACCATCAGCCCTGCTCTGCAAAGTTCTCCCCTACACCATATCCCCCAACATCTCATCTAAACCACCCTTAAAAAACATCCAGGGATGGTGACTCCACCACCTCCCTGGGCAGCCTATTCCACTGTCTGACCACTCTTTCTGGGAAAAATTTTTTCCTAATGTCCAGTCTGAACCTCCCTTGTTGCAGTTTAAAGCCATTCCCTCTTGTTGTGTCACTAATCACCTGTGAGAAGAGACCAGCACCAACCTCTCTACAATGTCCTTTCAGGTAGTTGTAGAGAGTGATGAGGTCTCCCCTCAGCCTTCTCCTCCTCAAACTGAACAGTCCCAGCTCTTTCACTCGCTCCTCATAGGATTTGTTCTCCAGGTCCTTCACCAGCTTCATTGCCTTCCTCTGCACTTGTTCCAGCACCTCGATATCTCTCTCGTATTGAGGTGCCCAAAACTGGGCACAATACTCAAGGTGTGGCCTCACCAGTGCAGAGTACAGGGGGACTATCACCTCCCTACTTCTGCTGGTCACACTATTTCTAATATAAGTCAGGATGCTGTTGGCTTTCTTGGCCACCTGGGCACACTGCCGGCTCATGTTCAGCTGTTTGTCAGTTAGAACCCCCAGATCCTTCTCTTCCAGACAGCTCTCCAGCCACACCTCCCCAAGCCTGTAGCGATGCATGGGGTTGTTGTGGCCCAAGTGCAGGACCTGGCACTTGGCCTTGTTGAAGCTCATCCCGTTGACATTGGCCCACCGATCCAACCTACCCAAGTCTCTCTGTAGAGCCTCCATATCCTCATGCAGACTGACACTCCCGCTTAACTTGGTGTCATCTGCAAACTTACTGATGACACTCTATATGTCCTTATCAAGATCATCAATAAAGATGTTAAACAGAAATGGTCCCAACACCAAGCCCTGAGGAACACCACTTGTGACCGGCCACTAGCTGGATTTAATTCCATTGACCACCACTCTCTGGGACTGTCCATCCAGCCAGTGCTTGATCCAGCAGACTGAACACTCATCTAGGCCATAACCTGTCAGTTTTTCAATGAGAATTCTATGGGGAACTGTGTCAAATGCTTTTCGAAAATCCAGGTAGACAATACCCACAGCTTTTCCCTCGTCCAATAGTCAGGTCATTTTGTCATAGAAGGAGATCAGGTTTGTCAGGCAGGACCTGCCTTTCATAAACCCATGCTGACTAGGTCTGATCCCCTGGTTGTCCATTATATGACTTTTAATGGCACTCGAGATGACCTGCTCCATGACCTTCCCTGGCACCCAGGTCAGACTGACAGGTCTATAGTTTCCTGGATCCTCCTTTCTGACTCTCTTGTAGATTGGTGTCACATTAGCCACCCTCCAGTCCAATGGGACCTCCCCAGTTAGCCATGATTTCAGATAAATCATGGAAAGCGGCTTGGCGAGCACATCTGCCAACTCTTTCAGCACCCTTGGGTGTAACCCATCTTGTCCCACAGACTTGTGTGCATCCAAGTGGTGTAGCAGGTCTCTGACCACTTCCTCTTTAATTGTGATGACCTCATTCAGCTTCCTCTCCCTGTCTCCTAGCTCATGAGGCTGGCTGTCCAGGGACCAGCCAGTTCCACTGCTAAAGACTGAGGCAAAGTAGGCATTGAGCACCTCAGCCTTTTTCTCATCCTTAGTTACCATGTTTCCCTCTGCATCCAATAAAGGAGTGAGATTTTTCCTTAATGCTCCTTTTGTTGTTAATGAATTTATATAAACATTTCTTATTGTCTTTAACAGCTGCAGCCAAGTTGAGCTCTAGCTGCGCTTTGGCTCTCCTAATGTTCTCCCTGCATAACTTCACTACATCTTTATAGTCTTCATGAGAGACCTGGCCCCTCTTCCAAAAGTCATAGATTCTCCTTTTGTTCTTGAGATCCAGCCAAAAGTCCCTGTTTAGCCAGGCCAGTTTCCTTCCCCTCCTGCTTGTTTTTTGGCACGCGGGAACAGCCTGCTCCTGTGCCTTTAAGACTTTGCTCCTGAAGTCTGTCCAGCCTTCCTGGACTCCCATATCCTTCAGGGCCGCCTCCCAAGGGATTTTGTCAATCAGTCTTTTGAACAGGTCAAAGTTTTCCCTTTGCAGAGCTCTGTATTGGTTATTTCTAATATTTTAAGTCAGATTATAAATGAATGATTAACACCAAAAGAGTACAAGTTTGAATTAGAGTAGAGCCAGGAAGCTCTGCAGCAGGACTTATTTTTATTCAACAGGTTGCGGAGGGAATTTAAAAAAAAAAAAAACAAAAACAAAAAACAAATTTATATTATATTCTCTTTCTTTCTTTCTATTTCTAGTTTTGTTTGGGTTTTTTGGTTTTGTTTTGTTTTTTCTCCAGCCTCCCATTTAATTAAATGTATTAGCTTAAGCCTCAAAGAAAAGAAAAGGAGCAGGAAATACAACAACTTAAATTTCTTTGTGTCCCCCTTAGTATTGGGGAGTGTAGAAGGAAAAGAATGTAACCTGTCTATGTTTCAGTGGTATATGGTCTAAGAGCCACATTTAGCCCCTTCTTCCATTTTAAAAACAAGGTCTGTATCACCTTCCTTTGCATATTTCTCCACACGTGCATGCAGGCTGAAATCTGAGAGCAAATTACATGTTCCCTAGGAAATAATACAATAAGAATGTATTTGATTCTGCAGACCTAATAACTAAAGAAAAAGGGTTGCCTGAATTAGAAATGCAGAAATTGGAGAATTTGCAGATATATTCTTATTAAGATTCTAAATAGATGAAACAAAATTCTAAGCAGAAAATCAATTTCACTTCTACTATTGAAATGCTTATTACAGCTTCTTGAAAGTTATTTGCAGTGTGATATCCAGAAGTAGTCCTGGTATACATATGTGAATCTAGAGAGAAACATATACATGAGTTGTCATAATTTGAATTATTAGGTTAGCTTTTAGGCTGAGAAATGTAGCAGGTACTTACTCTTGATTGAACACAGAATTGAATGGTTGATGAGTGGATAAGTGGCGTACACCTACCTAAACTAGCAGCAGCATAGGAAAACTGAAGATAATACCTCTTCCAAAGTCCACTGTCTCCCATATTTACTTGTGCCACTTCAGTGAATCTTCATCTTTAAAAAGTCCAAATAAAGCTTTCTCAGTTCAGTTAGGTGTACATAAATATTTGTTTGATTGAGTGCCTAAATTACAGGGAGAACTAAAGAAAGATCCATTTTCTTGGAATGATTGCTTTATCTTCCTGTTTCTCTCATGTTTTTTGCATTTTGTACAAACAGAGCAACTGTTCAATAACTGAAATAACTAAAGCTCTATTTCCCTCTTTAGTGGAAGGAAAGAACTACTCTATTTTGTAACATAAATAAGCTGGAAATCGTGATTATGCCTTGGTCTCATAAGTGCAAACACACTCAAATATTCCTTTTCAATATCCAGTAGTATCAAAAGAACCACATAATTTTTTCATCACTATAATTTATTCCTTTATATTTTATATTTTTTTAAATTGTACCTAATTCCCTTTTTTTCCTAAAAAGATAATCAAACTTGGATCTCAAAACGTGTAATTTATCCAATATATTGTCCACATACTGCTACTGCATTCATCACAGCTCTATATGAATTAAAAAACCCTATAAACCTGAATTTCTATTTTTCCATCTTGGCTGCATTTTGCATGTAGATAAAATAATTCCAGTAAGTGCAAGCATAGCAACATTATTGGCAAACTAGTTTTGTCTTCCATTTCAGGTGGTATTGCTCTTCAAGGCTTCCTTGTATATCAGTGTGCTGCTTCTTAGAGGAATGGATTCTACCACCTATTACTCATTCTTTCATCAAAGGCACACCAAGGCTTTGTAACACTCAGACAAATATTAAATAAAATTTGACCAAGTTTTAAATCTACTTTTTTAAAAAGAAGTAACTCTACCGATGTTAAGAGGGCTGTAGAAAACTGAAACCACATGCCACAAGCGAGAGCTCTTTGAAGACCATTATTTGTAGGGTTGACTAATTTGAGAACAACAGAACAATAAAAGGACAAACGCAGATCTGTAATACTGTTGTTATCCTTGACTGTAACTACATGTCTAATAACTCTTTGCAGTCACAGGCTCTTCAGTGATGCTAGGTGAAATAGTGTTGAAAATACACATAACATTTCAACATCCAAAGTCCTCAAGTATCCTTAAAAATCTAAACACAAAAACGCATTGCTGATTTTAATATCTATATAAATACCTCTGACTATTTCTTCAAACATGCAATGAGAATTGTATAAAGCATATTTTCCATGAGTTCTCAGAAACAAACTTTAGAGAGAAAATTGATTAATGTTTTTTTTTACATGCAGGCATAGTAAAAAGGGAGCAACATACTCGCTTCTCAGGTGAAAACATTGATATTACTTTGTTTACATTTAACCTTTGTAAATGCATATTTCTTGTAATAAAAGGACATCTTACTGTGCCTTGAGAATAGTGATCTCTCTACTAAAGCTGCCTAGACATTATTCTGTCACTTTCTAGATTTGACTAACTGCCAGGATATTTTCTTCTTTTTCTTTTTTCCCCCAGCTGGGATCTGCTATTTGTTGGTTATAGGGGAAAACAGAGAAGTTGCTAGCATTGTTTCCATCTGGATATTTCAATTAACCAACTTGTGTTGGGAAAATGATACTTTTGCTTTTGAGAGTTAGGAAGAAATGAACTTTAAACTTTACAGCTGGTAACAGAAGTTTGGGACCCTATTCATCATATTTGTCCTCAGGACAACAGCAGTCTGACACAACAGTTTGCAAGAAGACTAATAGATTGTATGGAAGTGTAGCCCCAGGCAAGAATGGATGGATAGGAACTCATCTCCCATGCATTTCTTTCTGCTAGTCTCATTAGTAAGCAGCATTATCTTCTGCGGTTCTTCTGGGAAGACAGCAGAATTATCAATAATACATTAACGTAATTCCCCAAAGAATCATGGGCTGGAGGGACAGAACTGCCCATCCATTGATTAGTTGTTATGCTTTGTGTTCAACTACTGTACGGATATTTAGGGTCTGTAAGTTCTTAAGATTTCATTCATATCTGCCCTTAACCCACAATCCTTTTGATTCATCAATCACTTCTTAAAATGCTGTAAGCTGTTAATCTTTTAAATCTATTTATCTCACTATTTCTAACTGTTACTTTTCTCTTTAGCACGAGATGCACTGTTCCGTGAAGTTTTGAAAAAATAAGTACTTTCCTGAAAGTTGCACCACAACCACATTTTCATTACTTTCTATAAAAATGGGGATATAGTAGTATAAAGCCGACACTTCAACAATGATCAGATGACACCAAGTTGGGTGGGAGTGTTGATCTGCTCGAGGGTAGGGAGGCTCTGCAGAGAGATCTGGACAGGCTGGAGCGATGGGCTAAGGCCAACTGTATGAGGTTCAATAAGGCCAAATGCCGGGTGCTGCACTTGGGCCACAACAACCCCCAGCAGCGCTACAGGCTTGGGGAGGAGTGGCTGGAGAGCTGCCAGTCAGAGAGGGACTTGGGGGTGTTGATTGGCAGCCAGCTGAACATGAGCCAGCAGTGTGCCCAGGTGGCCAAGAAGGCCAATGGCATCCTGGCTTGTATCAGCAATAGCGTGGCCAGCAGGGACAGGGAAGTGATCTTACCCCTGTACTCGGCACTGGTGAGGCCGCACCTCGATGACTGTGTTCAGTTTTGGGCCCCTCACTACAAAAAGGACATTGAATTACTTGAGCGAGTCCAGAGAAGGGCAACGAAGCTGGTGAAGGGTCTGGAGCGCATGTCGTACGAGGAGCGGCTGAGGGAACTGGGGTTGTTTAGTCTGGAGAAGAGGAGGCTGAGGGGAGACCGCATTGCCCTCTACAACTACCTGCAAGGAGGTTGCAGAGAGCTGGGGATGAGTCTCTTCATCCAAGTAACAAGTGATAGGACAAGAGGGAATGGCCTCAAGTTGCACCAGGGAAGGTTTAGACTAGATATTAGTATTTCTTTACAGAACAGGTTGTTAGGCGTTGGAATGGGCTGCCCAGGGAGGTGGTGAAGTCCCCATCCCTGGAGGTGTTTATCCCCCCATCCTGGGTCGACATGGCACTTAGGGATCTGGTGTAGTTGGGAACTGTCAGTGCTAGGTTAACGGTTGGACTAGATGATCTTCAAGGTCTTTTCCAACCTAGATGATTCTGTGATTCTGTGATCCTTTGGACTATGATGTTAGATGTAAAAGCCATAATTTTTTCCAGGTCTTAATGCATATATATACACACATATTTATACACATGTATATATGAATATATATATATTTATGCACACCTCTCCGTGCACTGTATCCCCATGGCTCTTCAGCTGGAAAAGTTTGTTTCCTGTCAAAATACTTGAAAACATTCATTATTTACTTTCCAAAGATTACTGTGGTTTGACCTTGGCCTATCAGTTCTTAGGCAGATTTGACTGCAAAGCTCAGAAAATAAATATCTCTGCCAAGACCATGTTCTAAAATGTAACTGACAGCTGCTTTCTCTCCAAACCTTGTCCATTAAAAAACTCTTGAAAAAAAACAAGCAAATTTAAACCTAAAACATGAGAGAAATTAATTTATCTTGGCAGAAATTTAGAGATTATTAATAAACCGTAAGTGAAGAGATTGACTCTATGCTGCAGGGACACTAAGAATAGTGATTTCTCTTGAAAAGCGTTACTACTAAAAGGGATTGTTGGCTTGAAAAGTTTCTCTTAATTTTTTACATACATGGTGTTAACAACTGACTTCATTATCTCATCTGACTTCAGAGTAGTGGTCCAACTGCAATGAGTCCTTGTCCTGGTAGAGGTAAACTAGCTGTGTTTTTCTAGTCTAGCTAGTTTTGAATGACAATATTTAAAAGGAGTTTTCTGGTCATATGGTATAGCTAAAAGTTGCATAACATGGGGGTTTTTTTTCATTTCATTAAGGCAAGGTTCTTGTTGTTCCTTGGTTCCTATACCATACTAAAGAAGTCTGCAAGTCTCAGGACTGTACCAAATGTCCCAAACTTTGCCCTGCAAAAAGAATAAATGGCCTGAAATCACCTTCCCCACTCCCAACATCTTCACACTTACATAAGAAGAATCAACTTTTTTTCTTACTCGGCCAATTTCAATTTTCTCCAGAGTCCTTTCCCATCCAGAACCAGGGATTACTATGTAGATAAGCATAGGAAAAATCCCCAGAGTAGTCAGGGAAAATAGCCTTCTGACATCATCACTGAGTATAACCGCAGAAACATGACCTTGTTTACTTCCACCCATTTTTGCTTCCCCTCCATTTTTTGAGACAGACATATTTTTACCCACTGGTTAAATGATTTTGGTTTACCTGGTGCTTCATAATGGATGTAGGGGCTCACTATTTACATTGATTTTAAAAATGAGATCAGAGACATCTATTCTGCTTGGAGATTACCGAGTCTAGCACCAACCATACTGCTTCTAGGTCTAAGCAGCAGTGTGGGTGCAGGGAGAGTGATTCTAGGTCATGAGTTGATATTTTCTCCAGACACAGTATGAGGGACATATATCCACAGTATGATGTGAATATAACAGTTGGATAAGTGGATAGGTAGAGGTTTTCAAACAGTAGTCCCTTGCACAGCACAGCTGTGGTATAGGACTTATTTTGAAAGCAGTAGTATAGTAATTAAATGTCCTTCTCTCCCAGTCCTGTCCACCTCCCTGCCCCAGTGACTAAGCACGCATTCATCAGTAGAATAAAGCTATATGCTCTTTGAAAGTAGGATTTAAATTCTCACTTCTACTGATTTGTTGATGTCCTGGTTTAATCAGGATAGGGTTAAGTTTCCCCAGCAGTGGGGGGGAAGCTCTAGCCGGGTTATTCAGATACCCTGCCGATGTCACATCCTGGTGCCAAAGCGGGACAAGGGGTTACTGTGTGTACTGTGGGATTTGCTCTATTCTCACTGCTGTATTGGTAGATATTTTGCTCTGTTCATTGTTCTTACTGTTATTGTTATTGTTGCTGTTTGTTTTGTTGCTGTTGCACTGCTGTATTAAACCTCTCCTTATCTCAGCCCCGGGGCTTTGTATTTCACTCCCTCTGTGGGGGAGGGGCAGCGGCTGCGTGGTCTCAGACCCCTGCAGGGGCTAAACCACGACAGTTGAGGATATTATCTAGGACTCAGGTAACAAACTTTAGAATCGAAGCTTGATACAAACACTAATCTCTAAGAGTTTGGAAGACCTCTGGACCAAGACTTGGGTGCTATAGTCAGTAGATTTAAAGCACATCACATATTTCAAACCCATTAAAGCCAGAAATAACAGAAAAAAAACCCAACCTAAATTGCAACCCTAAACATTTTTGAACAGCTCCAGCCTCACTCTTCTAATACTGTCATACTTTTTTATCTTATTTTTCCACAAGCTCATAGAAGGCTGCTTCTGTTCATGCCTAAAAAGGCTTCAGTTTTGATAGGATTGAGTATTCTAGTTCACACTAAAAGAGTTGCTATCCAGAAAAAAGTTATTTTCTTCCCTTGCAACTTTCTGCCTCATGGATCTTAACACAGTAGTCATTACTAGAGGATACAGGTCATTTAAGAGAGAAAGAGGAATACTCCTCACTGCTTTCTCTGCTCATACAGTAGCTATGCTTAATATCTTTGTACATGACTGTAAGAGACACAGTTCAGCTTCATTCTTTACCTGAGGCAATTCTTATGTCCCTGTGGGTGGATTGTAGTAATTTTTGTGTAAGATGTTTTCTGTAATTTCTTTGATATTAAGAGAAAAGGGATAAACTAGGAATAGATAAAAGGGAGATTATGATATCGTAGTCTCAAGCACATAACTGGGCAGGAGAAGCTTATCTTCCATTTACTACTCCAAGGCTTATTCAGAAATTTTACTCTAAAAAATTAATTTAACTTGCAACTCTCTCTTTGCATTAATTTGAGCTCTTTTATCTGTTTTCCTCTACCTATAAAGCTTTTAATCACAACATACATCATGTGAGCTCTCTGCTTTCATACAGCCAGGGTAAGAGATTCGTTATCATGACCAGTTCCCTCTTTTTCTCCCCCCCCCCCCCCCCTTCCACTTTTTAATGGGTCTTTAGCCCCCTTATAAAACATATGGTCTTGCTCTGTTTTGTGCTTATGACTTATGGATTTTCTTTTGATATTTTTATCAGTGTTGCTAGCAAATTTTTAACATATATCCTTTACTCCAACTTGAAATTAATGAGCAGTTCCAGAGCAGAAATCCATTTACTCTGTGCTGAAGCAGTCTACCCATTTCAGGAGGAATTCTAAGAAAACAGATGTTTTCCTCCTCTATCTGAAGAGGAACACCACTGGTGTATATGTATTCAAGTACAGGGTAGTTCTTTCATATCTTTCCAAGCACCAAATAGCATCGCCACCAGAGCAGTGTATTTAGGATTGTAGGTTTTGGGGGTTTTTTTAATTTTGGTTTATTTTTTAAGACCACCAGCAGGATTTAGATGGCTGTTCCAGTGCTTTTTGCAGTCCCATTTCTCACTAGAACCACTCCTAGCTGATTCAGGATCAACAGCAAAGCTCAAAGAGTAAGGCAATGCCGTGGGTCTGACAACAGATGCAGCTGAGGCTGAATGGTCAACTGGTCTCAGCTGTGCATCAAATGCCACCACCACCCTGAAGTGAGACCTGGTAATGTCTCTTTCGGTAGTATTTACTGGGAAAGGAAACTGTAACTTGTTGCTTTATGTTTAAGGGAAAAGGACAGTTTGTATCTTCTGTGTAAACAACAGCATTTCTCCAAATACAGGACTTCTATGAGCAATGTTTTTTGTGACTAGAAAGAACCCAAAGCACTTCTGCTTGGGTTGAGAAGGGTCAACAATATAACTGTAGGCTGTGACAAGGTAATTAGTTATTTAAAAAAAAAAAAAAAGTGATCCATCTGACAGAAAATGTAAGAGACTAGCAGTGTTATAAAGGTAAGCAATTCAGGTTTAATGATCTGAGCTGAGGCATTTTGATAATGAGATACACCATGTTTTGCAGCTTGTGTAGTTTGGGTAGGTGTCTGTGGAAATTTTCAAATCTGTGGAATTGGTCATAACTAAGTTTCCTTGATTTTTAGATGTCCTTAACATACCAACTTTGATTGTACAAATCTTTTAAAGGATATCATAGGAGGCAGAAAAGTTGTTTTCATTTCAGTCCCTGATACTCTTCTCACAGAGGCCACCCCTGCAGTCCCCACACTCCCCTTCCCATGCCTCCAAAAAACCAAACAAACACTTTGCCGTGTATAGATAATTCAAGGATTTTGGTTTTCCTTGGTGCTTGAGTAACTTGTAATGGCTTTTTCTTACAGTAGCAATCACTAGGGATCTGAAGGAGAAGGGCACATCAGAGACAGTGCTTTGAGAGCAGGCACTGCTTGAAATTCAGGAGCATTCTGAATACCACCACTGCTTCAGGGTGGTGGTAGGATAGCATGCAGCCATGATCTGTTTTACCATATAGAAATATGCTAATAATTAAATATTTACATTTTGTGAAGAATCTACTTTGGACAGCAGTAATACTGATGTTCCTGCAGTAACAATTGTCATTCTCTCAATAAAAGAGCTAAAAAGGAGATGAACTGGAGGGATAAAATGTATTCAAATGTTATTGTCACCTCTTTGCACCTCTATACTGAGATGAGTTAAAGTAATGGAAAGGAAAGGTAATAAAAGTTGAGCCTTGCAAAGCTGAGATGAGATCCTTCAGACTATAGTAGCAGATGGTTCTTTAGTCCTTGCTTCTTCACTGAGACTCAGGGTTCAACAGCATCTTAGCTAACTTAGTCTGAGGATTTGGGGCAGGAAAATGGCCATATTATGTAAATACTGCACTGCTGAAAGAAATTTTTCTGGTTACTTTTCTAGTCTGGCAAGGGAGAGTTGATGGAGGGAGGAGACCAGATTCTAGTCCAGTAACTTTTAGGCATTGTTTTTCAGCTGAAAGGGTGTAAATAGAAGATATCTTTCTCCCATGAATGTTGGGCCCTGCTCCTGCCATTACATGTTCCTTTCAGTGTTTACAGTAGTATTTAAGAGTTGCTGCAATTTACCATCATCTGTTTAATTTTTTCATTCATGTTGGGATGGTAAACAGATTCACAAGCCTATCTGGTGGATCAGTTAATTTCTAAACATCCCTGATGAACTCTCTTTAGAATTCCGTTTAACAGAGCCATAATTACTCAGCTTCTGTGTGCACCTACAGCACCTCTCAGGCTGCTCAAGTTCTGACGTAAGCCAAGGACATAGAAGAGCCTAGGAGGCTTTAAGTCCTCCTGAAGTATTATTATGAAGTTTTCCAGTGAGGTAATTGTTGAACAGAAAAAAATTATAATAGTAGCCATGGCTTACTGCTTTAAAAAAGGAATATGGCATGTAGCTTAAAGGAGAGCAAGGCCTCTGTTACTTGAATAGAAAATGAAATAAATGGAATACTTGCCTTGCTTTATTACTATTCTGTGGCAAAACTCTCATCTGGAAGACAGGAATAACAATACTTCCCTTCCATAAAGATGTTTTGAGAGCTATAAATAAGCAACCCGAATGTAGACTCTTTGGTAACATCTTCCTATGAGTACATGTGCTTTTTGCTACAGCTCTTGGTCACAACACATGAGAAAATGATCTTTTAATTGATCATCACCAAGGCCTCCGGAAGGGGAAGTCATAATCAGTTGGGACATTTTCATGTAGGAAGCTCTCCTTCAAGAGTTTGAATGCTGTTAATAGAGCATAGTCATCCAGGATGCAAGTCAGTTCTGTTGCTGGTGGTGATACTAGATCTTGGGAAAGAAGCTGTCATTTCATGTGATCATGAGACAAGAACGTACTTTCAGAAACACACTCAAGCATCTGATTATATTTTATACGATTACATACTTTTAAGAATAATATTAATAAATCCTACTTGAACCTGTACAAGTTAGATCATCACAATGTCTTAAAATGGAGGCTGCTTTAAACTTTCATATTTTATTTTTATTTTTATTTAGACAAACACAAAGAAACTACAAAGATTCTCCTGGAAAGACCACACAACCAGTTTTATTTCTTGCAATCAGTAACTAACCTAAAATCAGTAACTAACCTAAAATCAGTAACTAAAATCTTGTAACAGTAACTAAAGGAATAACCACAGAAAAACCCCAAGGAGTCCATTATAGCACCACCCCCCCACCCCCCACCCCCTCCCGCAAGGTTTAAATAGATCAACTTCTGGCTCATTGACTTAATGGATCTGATTCATTTTTGCACTAATTCTACTTAAGAAAGCAGGAATTGTGTGAAGAAGTCTTAGTGTAAATGGCAATCATACTTTAAAAGAGTGAGCACCTGAGTTTAGTCTTGTTTGTGGAAGGAGAAATTTAAAGAATCCTTGTGACATTGAATATGCCTTATTTACTGTTATGTTAAGGCCCCATCAGGGACATTTTCTCAGCTTCCACAGCAGTTTCATTGCAATTGATTGCTGTCAGAATGGATAGATTTGTAAGAAGGAGAATGTAAACATAGGAAAGCACGGAATTCTTGTGTCTTCTGATACATGATCACAAAATATTTTACTAAACAAAAATGTGATTATTAGAAGCAACTATATTATGTTACAAAATAGATTAAACCAAGGCATTAAACTGCACTATAACAGCATATTTAGAATGCAAATGTAAACAATAAGTCAGTAATGTATAAATTTAAACTGAAATCTTATAACTGAAGACATGCGAAATATATTTGACAATTTGAAAAGAACCAGAAAATTTTTTTTTCTTTGAAATGGTTATAAAAATTTTTTACTTGTAAAATTTCTTATTTTGAATATAATTTTTAATGCAATGCATCATAGTGCGGACTGTGTTACGTTTATAATTCTTTTGGTTTTGTCTGTGCTGCCTTTGTGCATAAAAGGGTCTGGAAAGGGGAAGTAAGGATGCAGGGAAATTGTTGTCTGGAGACAAAAATGAACCACAAACCAAAAAAATCATTCACAATATCTTCACTGCAAGAAAAAGGTGGGAGGGAGTTATTTCAATAATTTTGACTAGCTCACACTCTTACAAAGCAGTCCATAAACTATACTTTTATGCACATGCTTTGTTGTTACATATTCTGTTATGAACATGTTATCATTCCTTCCCCTAACATGAAAAATGGAAAGCCAAAATGGAAAGTGTACTTATACGCTGAATTATGAAGTATTACCTTGATTCTCACTTCTACTTTTACAATGGGAATACAACCTTACGAGGAATCTTCATTTACACAGAAGATCCTCTTGTGCTTATATTAGGGAATAAATTTCTTGTAAACTATGGAGAACTGTGTCTTCCTCTTGAGAAACACTTCCACACATAAAACTGCATGTCAGAATAACAATTTGAAGGTGCAGTTCCATAATATCTCCTTAACTGGTAGTATCTCAGTGGACAGTTTTGGTCTAATTCAACAGCTTTCCCAAAACAGTAGAAGATCATTTTTTCTTTAAGTCTAAGAAGACTAAATGACATAAAATACTCCACTGTATAAAGAGGCAAGAATAAAAATGACATTCGCTCTGTTTCATCTTTATTTGACTTTTGTTTCTTAAAATTTTTAGTCAGCAACTTCATTATTAATAGACTAACTCAGAGTTTCACACCTAATCAATGTCTGATTAAACACCATTTAAAATGTGATTTTTGTTTTTTTGAAAGGCAGTTTGAAGGCCACAGTTCCATGTACATATAAATTGGCATAAACTGTCCCTCTGTCTAAAAGAAGCAGTTTCTCTTTGGAGGTTAGGTCTGCATAAATAACTGTATAAATAAATCTGCCTGGTTTAGCTTTGAGCACAGATAATTTCTCTTCCCCATTTCATTGGGTAGGTGCAGCAGTATTAATGTCAGTATTAGTGTGCAGAGGAGAGCAGGGTTGCTTCTGTAGGAGATGTCATGGGCAACACATCTCAGGGAAGTTGGGGAATTTTACTTGAACTGTCACCAATCAAAATAAATTTCTGATCACTGATTTCAATACTGCTGAAAAGGACACAAACTCTTACACAAACCACTTCAGTGAAGACCTATCCTCCCCAGGCTCAACTTGCCATATTTTTGCTACTGAAAAGTCAGAACTATGATATTTTTTGCCTCCCGCACATGTGTGTTGTCCTGCCCTAGCCTCCACATTGAGCAGCATAATCAGCTGAGTAGATGAATGGAGGGTAATAGTGACCTGCCACTTATTTTTCTTTTGCTTGGATTTTCATAAGGATGGCAAAAGGCACATTCTTGTCACCCAGACATTTCACATCCTGGTTTCAAGCCTTCACTTCAAAGCACAAAGGCTTTCCAGCATAGTGTAAAGCACTGTATTTTTGTCCCTTAAAAATAGGTTGAACTACTTAAATGAAATTTGAAGGAAAAAGAAATCAGCCTGAGGTAGACATACAACATAGAAAATTTCAGTCTGAGCAGCTTTATGGAAAATTAATTTTTGGGGAAAACACACAGACTTTTATAAACTTTTTATGTTCCAACATATACTGAATTTAATTTACTGATATGAAATTCTTACTGTGGGAAGTTTCCAGCAACATTAGCTAGGGGTGTTGCTCTAGGTAGATTCTATAATGATCGGACAAAGTGTAATCTCAGTTTATAATGCATGCAATTTTGTGGTTTGATAGCTGGAGGAGTCAGGGTTTCAAGTACTTTGAAGACACCGTGAAGTCAAACTTTCAGCAAAACTCAAGTCAGGTGCTGAAAGGTTTTAAAATCTGGTAGCAATTATCAAAATACAGGTTGATAATACATTTGACATTTTTAATTTCACATTTTATTTAATCCTGATTTCCTATGTTTATGTAAGGGCAGAAAACCTTTTTTTTCTTACTATGAAAAGTTTTTATTCACCAGCAGTGGTACAGCATTCACATCAGCATCTTCATTATGTGGAATTAGAAAGGAATATGACCTGTAAAATTACTATTAATTCCTTACAGGTATATTAAAAAGTGCAAAACAATTATCAAAAAATCAACCTGTTCTTTGTATCACAAAATCTAAAAAAATCAAATTGAAAAAAAACAAAACATGGAAATGCTTTAGCCAAAGTAACAGAAGGAAATGTAGTGTTAAGTATTCGGCATCAAATACGTAAAGGGTCTACTTATCATATTGTGCAATGTTTAATCAAAGTTACAGTTCCCACAGCAATTTTAATTACTTTTTTGTTGTGTACAGGTAACATTTCTGAACTACTGTACTTGTCATTGTTATGTCTGCATATGACCAAGCAAGACAGTATTGAGGACTACTTGAAGATCAGTATGAAATGGAGGACCGAACTAAGGGGCCAGAACCAACATTATCTATTTATGCAATTATTACCATACAACTGGTAATACTAAATTGGCAGCTCCAGAAGTCACATGAGTCTATGATAATCTCACCTTTTTTCCC
Organism: Strix aluco; assembly: GCF_031877795.1. NCBI lineage: Eukaryota > Metazoa > Chordata > Aves > Strigiformes > Strigidae > Strix > Strix aluco. Next base: position 52,506,434 of record NC_133934.1, read on the forward strand.
CTCGTTACTTGTATTTGCATGGTGTTGCATTTAATCAAGATGTTGTATATTATGAACTATATGCTTTATACAATTGTTTAGGATCTATGTAAATACTGAGTAAAAAAAAACCCATCCCAGAAGACAAGCATTAATCAAAGGAGCAGTCAGAATCCTTATCCTACTGTGCTTGTTTTCCCTAGAGCTGGTTCCAGTTTCATGAAAGACACTTTGATTCTTCTGGTTTTTCAGCCATTTCAACCTGATAGCTAGTTAAAGGAGAAGAAACTCATTAAATAAAGTTCTGGACCTCAGGGTTGTAAATAAAACTTGGAAGTTTGAATCTTGAAAGCTCATGAAACCATAGATACATGATAGGCAAGTAGTACTTATACATGGATATATAAATATATAGAGAGATAATTAAAATTGTGCATAAATACATTTTCTACTATTTGAATGTTTGTGGTACTGCAGAGTGATTATCAACCATTGGATTCTGCATAATGCGTAACAGGTGTAGAAAATGAATAATGAAAATGAGAACTAATATTCTCTTCAGATTCCACTTCTCTGGTAATTGGCAATTATTTTGTTCTCACTGACTTCCTCATGATTTACTTCTTAACAGCTTAATTGTTTAATTTGAAATCAATGCTCTTTTAAAGACTATCTTAAATATAATTTTGTGCACTATGTTCCTAAAAATGTGTTAAAAAGAAAAAAAATCTTCTGCATGCAAGCTCTGACTCCCTTTTTCACTTGGTGTTTTGTGGCTTTCCATAAACCTCACTGTTGGCCCCTCCTCCCTACTAAAATACAGTTTTTAACTTATTTTTAAAGCATCAAGAAGGGCCGGTATTGAAAATTTGCTAGTTTCTGGCTACAGTCTTAGGGAAGGTGGACTTTACTGAGGCATCATTGCAATACGTAGATATTCCTAGCAGACCTGATCAAAAAGAGTCTTATTTCAAAATGTTTTGATGGGAACTAGAGGAAAAGAATTCATAAGATCTTCCCCTATCCTGATAAAAGGTTTATTTTACAGCAATTTTCTGATTTTTCCAGTCTCCAGCTGACAGGATATATGGATTACAGAGTTGGCCAATACATAACAGATGACTTGCAGTTTATTAGTGTCCCTAAGGTTACAAAGGGATAAGCTGTCCTGCTGAAGTGCTCTTTCTAAGGAAAGAGGAGCAGGAATTAACACATTCAGGGTAGAAAAAGGTACTTCTATATTTTTTCCTGTTTGTTGTCAATAAGTAGTTGGCAGCTATGTTGTGGTGAGTTTCTCCTGTCAATACTTCTGAGGAAGTACCTTTATCTCATGTTCACAGTAAGGCAAGCTGCAGTTATTCCATTGTAGATTGCTTTGGAAAGCTGCTAACTTTAACTGCTTATTTTTAGAGATAACATAAGAGGTTTCCTGTTCATTAAACTGTGGAACAGTTAATAGTTGTAGTTACCTCTGCTGAAGTCATTATGTAAAATTCCATGACAGGGATGCAATTTACTGATTATGAAAACTGATATTGTCCTAGGACTTGCTAAAAACTCTTTTTACTGTAAAAAGTGCACTAAATCTGTAAGAAGCAATTTCCAGTCGCCTACTGGAATAACAATACTTGCAAATTGGTTTTATTGTAACTTAACTGTGTATGTTACTTAAAGAGCTAAATAGCTACTGGTAAGTAAGGAAAATCTAAGCTGTGGAGCTAGGCAAAGTGCAGTTGATGTGAGATTAAGACACTGAGTTTTTCTGTTATAAATAATAATAAAGTTAATATAAGAGTATTAAGGTTTGCTCTCTTGCTATTACTCTGGAGATAGACAGAGATCAGGGGATTATTTTATCCTTAAGGTATCTGGTTTGGACCTTAAAAGATTATTTTTCATATGACATTAACTGGAGCAAAAGCTGAGCCCTCATCAACAGGGGCTATGCAGGAATCATCTAAAGCAGGAGTCACTTCATCTCTGCTGTGAATCTCCTGATTCAGGAAAAGAATTCAGTCCTTAACTCATACTTTGGTATGCCCTAAGTAGTGCTTTGACTCCATTTATATCCTTTTCTGTTCCTATCCACAAACATTTTCAAACCTACCCAGGTAGTGTTCATCTTTATTACCTATTCAACAGTGCTTCTTGTAGTCCATACGCATCAAACTACCTCTTGGCTTGAAAAGAACCGAGTGGCTTTGTAACACCATGATAATGGGTGGTGGATGTGGAAAACTGGCGTGACTTCTCAGCAACACTGCCCAGTGGAACTCTTAGTTGGTAGTAGCTGAAATTTCAGGATGCTTTTAGGATCACAGTATTTGCCCTGAACACTGTTAGAGAGTGCAGTGGGGTTGTTGCTGGCTTTACTGTCAGTAAGCTCGCTGTGGTGAGGGAGAAGCGAACCAGATTTATGTCTCTCTGTCTTTTTTTAGGTGCCATGCTTATGTCTAAATTTTGGAAGTAGGAAATCATGTGTCCTCCCTCTCTTTGAATTTCCTTGTTTTTCAGCTTGATGCCAAATGTGTGCTACTGTTGCATGCACCTCCTTTCCTCTATGTCTTTGATCTTTTTATATTTTTGTTCTACTAAAGTTATCTTTAGATTTGTTTGTATTTGATGCAGACATCAGTCAGCAGCATTGCCTTTGATGGCTGGATCAGTCTGACATTTGTCTGTGAAAATACAGTAATGTTTCCACAGGGAGGCACCAGTCTTCTGATTTGCTTTTCTAAATTATACAGCCCCTTGCTGGGTGACATTACAGAGGATGTGCAGCAATCTCTGGCTGCAGTACTGGTTTCTGGCCTTATGGAAGAACAGAATCCACACTGATTTGGAAACTGTGGACTTATTGGAAAGATGTATCCAAATATCATTAGATGATTTTTCTTCCTCCTGATTATCTTGAAAGGTTAACCCTTACTATGTTAGTAGCTAAGATGTAATGACTTCTGACAAATATTTCTTGCAGATTTAGCATAGCTATTCTGAGTGAATGTTATGCACTGTCTCCAAGGCAGTGAGTTACTGAAGACTAACCAAATAATTTGAATATTCTTCTATGCAAAATGGAAAGGAACTTGATGGCTTTCTAGTGTCCATGTGTGTCCACTTGCATAGAGATAACCCATAGATGTGTCAAAAAGACATATTAGGTTTGGAAACAAAATTAACAGAAAACATTTCCTAGATACTTTTTGAAAAATAATTGTATCTCAGCAACAGTCTTTGTATTTGTGCTTCACTAACAAAGTGATGTACACAACAATCTTACCTACTTAAAATCATAAGAACATTAAAAAGACTGCTCTATTGTAGTGTAACAATATCCCATCACTGTTCACTTTTTGAAAAATCATCTGCATTTTTGTTATATGCAGATAAGTATTTTAAAGTGTCAAAAAAGTCTTCAATATCTTCTGCTATTTTAGCCCTCTCTTTAGAGTCCAGGAAAAAAAAAGGGAGGTTGGAGAGGGATACAATCAACTTTGGAGAATAACATGATGTCTTCTTGCTAGGTTTCAGGAACACATAATACCTCATTTACAAATCTATGCTTCAGGCATATTCAATAAAACATATAATGCTATTGTGGCCTTGTGAAATTCTGTAGTAGAGAAACTGGATATAATTTTATTGAACCTGTCTTTTAGAAATTTATTGAGTAAGAAGCAAGAGGTTCTGTGACATCTTCAGAGCAGTGTTGCAGTTTTATAATAGTAACATCCAATTGTAATACTCTCTTTAAGACTGTTGAGACATTTGTGCTATATCCCCTCTATTCAGAAGCTTTGTTACTAAGTCAAGCAGAAATCTGAAGTTTGTGATAAAATAGGCTTTAAAAAGATCTCTGATCATGAGCAAATGTTGATGTATTATGAAAATGACAGATTATCCATCTTTCTCCCCTCTCTTCTAATTTTAGCTTTTTAATTCATCCATCAATTTATATACACCTTGGGTTTGTGTCTTCATGCATTAGTCTATGTCATTTACTTTTTGTTCTCAACAGTTAAGGCACCATTTGAAATTTTCTCCATCTTCTCGAGTATTTTTGATTTTTAAGGTTGTGGGGGTTTGGAGGCTTTTTTTTTTGCTATCCATGCTGAATTACCAGTGAATAGACAGTAATAGGTACCGAGAGAGAAGAGACAAGTAAGACCAGAAATTTTTAGGTTTCTGAAGAATATTCCTTAGGGATCTGAAGTTGGAATTGCGGCAACAGGAGGGCAGTTTCTTCTGCTGACATATTTTTTTTTTGGAGATGAGAAATGTTTGTTCCTGGAAATTCATGCCACTGATAATAACTGATTTATTTTAATCAGATTTATTCTGAAGAACATATCCAAAGTGTGTTGTTAAGTTGTTCTGGTTTTTTTTTCTTCTGTAAAATCCTTTTTTTCATTCTGGTAGACAGAAAGCTTGACACATGTTGTAAAAATGCTGCAAAATACTTTAAAATAAGACCAGTATTCCTTTGGGTATATTTACATCTTGGAAAAAAAGAAAAGCACTATAAAAACATTCATAACAAGTCTACTTGTAAGAAAATTATACTCCTGGAAAGTATTTGCAAAAGAAAAAATAAAAGCCAGAGATTTTGTTTTTCTGAGTTTAGAAATAGCATGCAGGAACGTATGACCAGGAGTTGAGAAAGAAATAAAACAAGAACACAGAGAAAGGGATATTCCTGTACTTTTAACATGGAATAATTTTATATTTTTGAATTCAAAAGTGATTTGATTTTTGATTCATGGCAAATTCTTTTTCTTAAGACAAACATTATGCCAATATTAGTCCTAGAAACTTATTTAAAAATATCAACTTTTTTAGTTACAATTCTGTTAATTTAATACACATTTAGTGGACAACAGTAGGTTATTTAAAGGCAATATTTTAAGCTGTTGCTACTTCTCTCATACTTCCTTAAAAGGCAATATTGCTATTGCTTTTTCTCAAAATCTCCATGCAGTGATTGGTGCCTCAGGTATTTCAGTGCAAGCTGACATTTTGCTGTTATGTTTTAAGATGAAGTCTCCTTCTGGGAAGAACATTAAGGTAAAAGAAATACAGTCTGACAGTGAAAATAAATGGTTATATAAAGATATTCCATAAAGCTGTGAAGAAAACCTGTCATATACTTGGCTAGTCTAATGGCATAGCTATTAGAAAATAACTAGTCTAAATCATGTGCATTGGCCAGTTATCCTGTCTAGAGGCATCCTTATATACAAAGCAGTTCCAGATGAACATAGCTATGATCACTCTGCTGAAAAAAATCCTTGAACCGGTTCTCTTGTCCAGCTGGAGAGGAATTTGTAATTTGCCCACATAAGTAGGCACACATGTTGATTTTGGAAATCTGCCTCTAATTAGCAGGTGTTTAATATTCCAAATGTATTTGTTCAGGTATCCACAAGCAAGCAATCTTCCACTGCTATTCTATATGCAAGGAAGTTCTCATCCATAGCTTAGTAATGGAAAATGAATTGAATTACAAAGAGATGCTGAAAGAGCAGCTAATGTCCTGAGAAGAAAGTCTTGTTGCTATTTCACAGGTTTATTAATTAAAAAAAAAAAAAAGTAGTAAAGAAATAAAAATGCAGAATAAATCGGGTCTTCTCCTAGGACAGAGGAAAACAGAAAATTACAGAACCCAGTCCCTGATGATACCACCTGAGAGCTACTCTTACCTGTGCAGACTACTAGTGGAACAAAAGGAGAACAGTGAAACTGTGGGTTAGTATTACATAGGCTGAGCTTTTTATTACTGTGCCTCTTCCCATGGTGGTGTAGTGTGTCATATCAAAGGCATTCTAAATTTACGGTACTAGATAGCCTGCCAGCAGTGGGGATAGGTATGCATGCTCTTAATCCATATTCCATCAGAGGATTAATGCAAAGTATTTTAAAGAATATAATCTATGCTTTATGAATCATGCTACAGTAGTTAAAAGCAAGGTTATATAGGTACCAAAAGGAAAAAAAAAAAAAAAAGAAAAATGTACCAAACCAGCAGATGTATTGTTACACGTGCTGTAGCATAGCATATTACTTCACTACTTCATCATAATTCTCCAGTTTAGAGGTATCACTGTACCACTGTGCAAAACACTTCTGAAAAAAAGGGGAGAACACAACCTTAAACTGACAATATTTTGAGCACAAATCAGTAATTGCTAATCACTGTATTTGCATTAATACTTTGGAAGAGAGTTACAATCCATCCTTTGCATACAGAAATTATTTTAAATAACATTACTCCTGAGAAAAATCTCAGAAAGGACTTTCAACTAAATTAACTACAGGCAAAACCTCCTGGGTTTGGTGACTTGTGTGATGGTGTCTTGAGTGTTCAGTGGCTCATTTAATTGTAGTTTTTTAGGATTTTACCTGATATTACAGGTCCAAATGATTGATCAGACATGCTTAACATCTATTACCAAAACCCACATCAAGCTTAGTTTTGAGTGTTCCATACGATTTTATATAATTACCAGGCACAAGTTAATTATGGGCGTAAATTAATGAAGAGAGAGGAGTAGATTATTATAACAGATAAAAATTCAGCGGTAAGCAAGAGAAACCTGGAAAATAGGTATTTGCTCTTATTTCTGTCACAAATAAAAGATGTCTTCTGCACGCAGGCTTGATTGTGTGTCCTTTTGCTTGAGATATGATCCTACACATATCTGAAATATCTGAAATTCAGTTCATGTTAATAATGTTAGTTGAGATTTGTTAAAATTTGAATTTTGTGAAAAGTGGTCAGACCTCATAGGTGAACCACCACCGTCAAGCAGAGGTTTCAACAGAAAAGGCTCTATTTGTCTACTTCCATTCCAAACCTTTTCAAGTAACTGTGTTAGTAATCTTGTCTTTAAATGAAAGTCAACCATGTGTAAAATCCTCCGTAATATTGGCACCTATGACTTACAGCTAAATAAATAAATGTAGTATTGCATATCTTCTCTATGTTGCTAATGTACCAGAGATCTTCTGCAATATACAAAGAGGTTATTATCATGCAAATGATCTTCTGCTCATCTTGAAGCAGATGGATCCTGTCTTATTAAAATTGCCACACTTTCTGCAAATGACAGAGCCCTCATGTTTCCACATGTTGGATTGCTCCCGAAGGAGGAAGGCAAACAGATTCTGATGCTGCTGATGCTGGCACTGTTTCCGTTCCATTTTGCATGGAACATAATAGCAGATATGTTATACTCGGTAGTATCGTGACCCTTCCCACATACACACCCCCCGCCCCCCCCGCCCCCTTTAAAATGATGTGGTGTTTAGAGGAGAGTAACGGGTTTCAAATAATAACAATTCAGATTTAGAAAGCTGAAAGTGCTGGGTTTGCTTTATTCATATGAGATATGAATAATGTTGATAGGGAAACAGAAAATCTTCCAGCACATCAAAACTGTTATCAGGAATTTGTATCATTTATGCACATAGGACAAGACATAACAATCTTAATCTGTAGGTTCAGCTTGATTCACTGGAAAAGATTTTGGAAGGCCTCCAGTTCTTTACTTTTCTCCATCACCATACTGCTCTGTTAATTTGGACAAGTAATTTTTAATGTTATTTTTTCCTGAGTGGCACATAAACAGAAACCCAGCTGTAATCTCAGTCAGATGTGTGGTTGCAAAAGAACAGTCTATTTCTCTACAGTCATTAGGTGACTGTTCACTACCCAAATGCCTCTTGAGATGGTCGTACTAATAATTTTATTTTTTAAAAATCAAGTGACTGTCATCTTTGCTAGACAAGTATCTGGTTTGTTTAGGAAAGTTCATTTTTCATAAAAGTCAGTGGTAAATTGCCCTTTGATTTTAATGCTGTTGGGCAGCTTTTTTCAGTTTGTTTTCGATCTTCTGAAACGAACTGGGCCTTAACTCAGAAGAGTTTTCTTGGCCCTGGTGTTGTAGGTCTATGATTTACTGATGCAAGTTTGAAGCAGAAAAGTAGCTTTGAATCTAATGCTATTTTTAAAGTAAAGACAGAAACAAGTGTCTAGTTTATGAATCTTCAGGACAGTATCTTTTTTTTTTTTTCCAATTAAAATATTTTTTCCATAACTCCACAGGTGTGATAACATTCAGGATATCTGACATTTATTTCATTATATCATAGCAAAGTGATTATTTTCAGATAGTTAGCTCCAACCTTTGTTTCAAAAGATGAGTGCAACTCTGCTGGGAAATAACCAGGCCCTTCATCATCATTTAGTTTTATTTTGCTCATTTGGCATGAATCTTGCATATTTTGGGGGAATAATGGATTTTCTTTTAATTATTGTATTGAAAAACTCATCCCTTCACCTAGGCCTCCCTTTCATAGTTTTGGGGGTTTTTTAGTTTTAATTTCATTCACATTCCTGATGAAGATCTGCAGATGTTAGGTCCACAACACAGCAACTTCTGTTGAAAAGTGCTCCTATACTTATAATTGTAACAGCCAACATAGCATAATATGAAGTGTCCTAGGAGACTTTGCCTCTGTCCAAGCTCTGCTCAGCAGAAAAGCACTGCTGAAGTTAAGTATTTTTAAGCCACCTGTATCTTTTCTAGATTTCAGGCCATTTGTAAGCAGCCTGTAAGGAATGATTTCAGCAAACAGGGATTAGACTCTCCCAGCTGTCTTGCAGCAGTGTGCAAGAGGAATGATAATGAAAGAGATGATACAAAGGCCACTGTAATTAGAATATTCAGGAGTAATCCATGTCAGGCTTCTTAGTCAGGTTTATTGATGCTTATAGAGAGGAAATTAAAGCTGCACCAAAACCTTATAGAATACAGTATAGTCAGCAAGTGAAGAGTTCATGTCAGATGATGAAAATAAGTTGTGGTACCTGGATTTCTTTCTTGAAACATACCAAATGGCCAAGCTTAGCAATAAAACCTGAATTTCTTTACCTCCCCCATGGCTGCTGTTTTCATTTTTACAGTATCCTTTGTGTGGCTGATACTTTGCAAACAAATAAGGGAACATAGGGAACTGTCTCTTGCTGCAGAGGCAGTGTTTATTAATAGTTAAAAGCCATACAAACACATATAAAAATGTCGGGTTTATTTCCACTTTCTGTGTAAAGGCAATGCATGTCCTGGTACATCACATCATTATATTCTCAAACTAAAACTATCCACATTGTGTTATCTTTTTCTATGCCTGCAATAGTTATCTTTTGGGATTATGATGTGTACTTTGATATTCCATTCTTTCCCCCCATTTTGGTAATCATTAAATTCCTAATAAGCATTTTTATCACTGAGCTGAGACTCCCAAAGGCATAATTTCTCTGGTGTTGTGACAAGAGATAATAAAGCCAAAGGCTCAGTCTTATATTTATTTTTATTGTTTCAGAAATGGTGCTACTCTAGAATATGCAAGATTTAAAATGGTATTATTGAGGTGAAAGGTTGAATATAATCTAACTGCTCATTGCTTTCTCTTTATGTATCTCACCATCTGCTTGTAATTGTTTATTTTTTCCCCTTCCCTTAATACTTGCTATTCTGACTCTGAAAAGCATTTGAAGATTGTACTCCTGTCTTCCTTCGTTAACATGTCAGACAGTGCAACTGCCAGGACTAAACAGACATTGTGTATGGTTCAATGGAAATTAATGAGAATGTAGGCACCCCGTAGTCCCAACTTGCCTTTTGCAGTCTGTCACTTTGGGTGCCATCTCATGGCAGAACAGGCTTGTGATGGTTGAAGGTTTGGCTCTACCTTGGCATGATGGGTACCCTTGGAAGAAATGTTTTCCTAGCTTAATCATTTATAGAGCGGTATGAAAACCATGGATTTTGGAGGGCCTTGTTACTCCTGTTCTTTGTAGATATATTTTATATAATGTTTGTACCCAAGGGCTACTATAGTAATAATGATAATGCCTTCTCTTTTGGGGTGTTGATAGCTTGTCAGTGTTTTATCTAAAGCAAATATTCTCACCCCATGGCTTTTTGTTAAAGATGGATAGATATGACAATGAAAAGTTTCTTCCCTCTCCTTGTCCATTTTCTGTATTCCTAGACTTTTTCAATAGTAGCCTTTCAGAAAGTTGTTTTGAGCTTCTTTCTTAAACTTTTTTCATTACACTTTAGATTCATTTTCACCAGGTGCCAAGAAGTACCTAGGGCTGGTTAAAAACAGAAAATCTGCGTTGTGTTTTTTGGTTGCTTGTTTTTGTTGGTTTGGGGTTTTTTTAAAAAAGCAAAAGATGCCAACTTTGAAACTTTGTGGTAAAATGGTCAGAATCTTAATGCTCTTTCCCTTATACATACTTTGTGACCCGCTGAATTTTAGCTGTTTTGATCCTTTGTTTTTATACTTCATCACCATTGACGTTTTATCTCTCTGTGAGGCTTCACTGACACTTTAAGACTGAGTCATACTTGGACTCCCTGACATCTCTGTGTGCTCTGGAGCCCTGTTTGAGTCATACAGTAAAGACTTTGTTGCACTACTAATACAGCTCTAGCAATACAGAGTGTTGCTGGACTTCAATTCCTTTGAGGAGAAAGCTTCTGTGGTTTTGCTCTTGGTTGTCTCATAGTAAAAGCAAAGTTTGTATAAAACTATGTGCTTTGGCAGAAGAAATAATTTCCATTATTTTCTTATCAGTCAGAAATGTTTTTGGAGATGTGAAATAAGTACATATATCATTCAGGAGAAAAATTGGTCTTAACAAAAAGGTCTGCTGCATACTGTAATGCCAACAAAGATTTTCAAGTCTATTAGATATGACATAGAGACATGACAGACAACCAATACAAGGTTGTGCTATAAAGCATATTGTTTCAAATAAACTTTCAGAACCTTTCATTGGCATGTGAAAACAGAACCTGAGAAGAACAGATATTTTAGATGCTTATTTCCTATTGAGTTTTCTAGATTTTTGAATATGTAAATTTGCAAATATTAGGTCATCCAGACACCTGAGGGAATATCAAGCTTGGTTTCAGTTTATTGTATCTATCAATACACATAAGCTGGAATAACTTGTCCAATAGTCATTCCATTTCTTACATGTAGGGTGGCTAATTGTGGAAAAGATCTTACAGAAATGCATTTCTGGGAACATGATTGAAACTGCTGCCATGTACATGTGTTTTCAGAAAAGACATACTATTTAGTGCTGTATGTAACTCCTACATGTCTAATTAAACTGTTAATAAATTTTTAGCCTGGCTATCTTTATTATTTTAAGATCACATGAATGCACCTTTATTTAGCTGAAGGAGTTTTCAGACCAGGTATATATTCCTATGGACATAAAGATGTACATTGGATTCTCTTCTTATGTTGCCAAAAAATCAGTTTTGTTTGAAGTTACCAATTCTTTTGCCAGTTTACAAAATTCGTTTACCAGCAGAAAAGTTCTCAAGCTAAGACAGAAGTGTCATTCTTTTCTTCTGAATAATAGTAAAAATAGATCTATAGTCATAGATACAGTTTAAAATCTTTTTGGTTTTATAGCATATAAATAAACTAACATGCAGAAGAACCTAGTTTCTCAAATAAATTGTCATCAATAATTCAGAAGGATGCATCAATAAATTATGCCTAATTATCATCACATTTATGGTTATTAAGCATGTTTCTTAACATTAAACATTAGTACTAAGTCATTTTAAATAACCATCTGTTTTCATACATTAAATCACAGTATTCTTTCTGTAACTAATATTATTCTGTTAGTCTTCCAGGCAAGATAATAAAGCAAAAAAATGAAGATGTCTATATATGAATGCATTACCAAAGAAAAACAAAATGCAATCGAGTATCAAGGAAATAGGTAATTAATGAACATTGTGAGTGAGCAATATGGTATTCAGCCTCTGAAAGGCTGAACAAACAAAAGAGTGAGAATATACAAACATTAACCTAACTTTGCTCCTGTTGGTACGTAACCTTCCATGTCTGAGTTATGCCAAATGTTTGCTATGTGGCGTTTTAATAACATGTAAATGACATTCAGTTCCCAGTCAGGTAGTAAATTATCCAGAATATGATATATCACATCAGACTTCTAAATATCAACTGTTGGTGGTCTATCTCAAAAGGGTCCATTTCATTGCCTGTGTGGTGGAACGTATGCTGTTGAGGATATGACTATGAAGCCTGTAGATTGTCAATGTATCAAGGATGCCTGGTTTGCCATATGCAGTACAAAAATCTTGTGATGATTGGTTTTGGCTCCTAAGGACCACCTGAGTAACATTGCTACCAAATGCTTCAGAGTTTCTCTCCCACTTCTGCGAACAGATGGAATTGATGGTATTGAACAGGAATTGTTTCTTGTTAGGGCAGTAATTTGTCTGACTTGTAGTTGGAGGGGAATTTATTCAAGGTTGCTAGTCCAGTTAAAAGATTTCAGTGATTAAACTATCCATAGAAAGATACTTGTCTTGCATTACACCTTTAGGTAAGTCATTTGCATACATTACGTATTTTTGTATCAATGAAGACATCACAAATAATTTCTTCCAACTTCAGACTTTGACTGCTATGTACCCTTTATGTCAGCCTTTTACTGATTCAGGATACAGTGAAATGAGCTTTACTGAGCTTTACTGTTTTGATCATATTTATCTTTCATTGTTTTCTTTGCAGTTCTATGTAGTTTAACTTGATTAGTTAATGACGTTTTGAACAGGCTAGGTTATAGTCAAGATCTTCTCTTTAATCAAAATAGCCATGCACAGCCTTTTGGTGCAGAGAACGCATTGGCAGTAGAAACCTAAACTGAGATGATCTCGTTCCCCACATGCCTGCTCTTCCCTCAAAATCCAGCTAATTTTACCTCAGTACAACCAGCATTAAGCAACATGTAAAGGAAAACCTGCAATGGATATAAATAACCCCTACTTTTCTTATTAAAACATGAAAAACACTTTTCCAGCTTAGATATAACATAATTGATGTTCATCTGAACAAGGCTGTTCAGTACAATTGCTAAAGCTGTATTGAAGGTGTACACCTCACCTATAAAAACAAACAATAAAAAAACCCAAACACCTTAAGATTTTTGAAAAGGAACAGAAGACCAAACCTCTTGACATCTTTGCTGTGAACTCATGGCTCTATCGGAGGGGAGTCTTATTTCACAGTGGACTTCAACAAGCAGAATTTTATCCCATACATTTTCTTTCCCAAGCAAAAGAAGGAGGAGCTATTTTAGTCAGAAAATAACAAGTTTAGAATTGGAAACTGGTATAATAATTAGCTTAAAGGATTGCAACAACAAAATCCTTTTGTGACTCTAGCTTATCACACCTTAAAGACTGGTGATTTTTTTAATGCATTTGATATTCAACAACATTCTCAGGCTGGGAAAGTGATTGGATTTCTCTCCATTGCCTATTGATAGACCCACAAGATAACAAGGTAAAAGCTGAAAAGACTGTCAGTTCATGTCGTCCATCTCTCTGCTCATTCAGTGTGCATTTTTAGCACTTGGCAAAGACCAGGTTTTGGTGTCTCACCAAGTTCTATTGAAAAAATATTGCAGTCATACATATAATCAGTTGTATGGCTGCAGAGCATAGTGACAAATGCCTGATTCTGGCCTGTCTCTAGTTTAACAATGAATCCCTTGCTTTGAATTATTTTTATCAATGTTCATGAGAGGAGAGTCAGAACAATTCAAATGTATCACATTTTTTAATAATATTGAATTATATTTAATTCAATAATACTGTTGTATATATTCATTCTCAAACATTGTTTGAATGTGGCATCCTTAGGCAAATACTTCTTAGTACGATTAACTCTTCTGTTTATCTCGTCTGTTGCTTTTTTTGAGGAATAAGGATTTACAGGAAAAAATCAGTTGCAATTTTATTGATTGCATAACTAGAGAGATCCTGTGAGGACTAACAGCTCATTTTTACTTATAAATCAGGTTTAAGGACATGTTTTCCTCATTATTCTGAGTAGCTCAAATCAGCAAGCATTGTCACTTTGTCATCATTATCATTATTATTTCACAGCAAAGATCACATTGAACAGCATAAAAAAGGTCAACTACTTTATTTCCTCTACAGTGAGACTCAAAGTGCTTCCATAATTTTCCTTCAAAACAAAGTGGGTGTTAGTTTAAAACCTCCATGCTCTGCAGGTCATTCTGTATAAACATTAATCCTTACATTTCAGAAGAAAATACTGTTTATGTCTGTGATGCTTTGATGGTAAGTTTAAATGGATAAACATTGTACAATGCCTTTACATTGCCTGTATCTTCAATAAAAAGTCAGCTTTGATAGGAGATGACCCCACATGAATACACAGATGGTTAAAGAAACTGGCTTCATGAAAACAAAACAAGGCAATGGATTCTCTCCTGCTAGGATATTGACTAAATAACAGGTTGAAGGCATGGATTTTTAAAACACAAAATACTTTCTGACTAGTCTGAGAGTAAAATATAAGGTTAAATAAAGTTATTCTAGCAGAGTTCTTCAGAGAATTAAGATGGTCACAGAGCCTAAAGTATCCAGCAAGATTAAAGAAAAAAAGGTTTGAATACTGCCAGTCTGTCAGCCTTGAAATCTGCCTGAGACAGTTTGAGAGACACAAGTAGCCTTTCTGCATTTGGATTTGCTTTAGCAGGGAAGCCAAGAAGGTGAGCTCTTCTTGCTCTGTCCACTCGGGACCACTAGAGGATCCTACTGACAACAGATAACTCTTGTGAGAAATTTATTGCACTCCAAGCCTTGCCTCTGATGTTGCACTGAAAGTGGGATTGGTTGTAGTTCAGCATGCTATTCTGCACACATTGCTGCTTCATCTTGATTCCTCTGCAACCTCCTGTTTCCTCCTTGCTTTTTAATGTCAACAGTAAAAATAAAACTCAATAATATCTGTTTGTAACAAAAGCAAAAGTGTTCCTTACAGACTCTGCAATGCTGCAAATAATACAGCTAACCAGGGAAATTGCTATCCTTGACACTCCTGCCCCCTTTTTGAAGATGCAGTGTTTAAAAGGCCAATAGAAGAATAAAAATGCAGTAAGATTTTTAAATTTCTGTTTACTTTTTCCCCCTCTAGATGCTATCCCTGGTAGGTCTATAAAGGTCATACAGCTCATTTCACAGCAGGGTGAAGCAGGGGGAGTCATTTTCTTGAGTCTGCTTGGACTAGTGTAGCACAGAAAAGAAAATTAAGATGAATAAGATATTTGTGGTGGGTGGTGGGTGCCATAGGTTGCTCTGGTTTTGACCTTAACATTATTTCACTGATAGCTTTAGTTAAATTCAGACTATGGCATGTCAAGCTATAGGTAAATATTAAACCAAAGAGGTCTAGAAAATTATATTTGAGGTAAAGACTTACACAAAAGAAGTTGGGGTTCAGTTGCGAAGTAGGTGCTGTAGTAGACATTATTTTTATTTCATAGTTTATAAATACCTTCATAAAAACCTCAAAGTCTCCAAAAGGTATAAGCAACATTTTCATTTGTGATAAACTTTGAGAAGTGTCAGAGTTTCAATACAAGTCAAGGACAGAACATTTATATTTCAAATCAGTCCTTTTACAGAATACTCAGTATAACCACCTTGCAGCAATCGAACTTTGTGAAAGAACTGGGACTTTCCCACACAACACTTGCCCACTTTTCAGAAACAAAATCTTCTAGAAGACTTGCACTGTACCAGGGCAAGTCAACAGGTCCTGATTTCAAGCTGTTTTGCTTGTAATTATTAAAATTCAGGCTTTTTGTGTAGTTTGGGTAATTGAAAAAATTATGCAATCTATTATATATATAGGATTTCTCTCCTTGCTTTTCCTTCACCATTCCAATTATGTGTTATAAATGTTATTTGTTATACACAACCTGATATCCCTGGAAAAAAAAATTGAAATCTTCAGCTAGAGATAAGTAAGCAGTTTTTAGCCTTGGAGTCCTTTTACAAGTCGCAGAATGTAAAACGAAAAAAAAAAAATAGGCCTGAACTTTAGTACAATCTTTCCCTTGTGTTTTAGATTTATACAAAAAGACCTATTTCTTTTGTTCTCTACTCCTCAAATTGTGTTTGTCCTGCACACATGTGTTAGACACAGTCATACACACAGGTTTAATGCTTAGACTGCAGTTTCCAAACGTTGTCATTATGTAGCTGGGGGCAAGACCCACAGAGGTATTAAAAATCAGTTTGAATTATACAAAAATGCATTTAAGGATCTGTGTCAAGGTGCCTTGAAATACTGAGACCTAAACACCATCTGGTTCTATCAAAAGCTAAGGTGTTAGACGAGTCAAGCAGTTCTGAAAAATCAGGCCACTTAGAGCTTCAATATGTAACATGCTGAGCAACTCCTGCCCTTCAGGATCAAGATGCTGTTTAAAAACTTAAGATTGAAATGTTGGACATAATTAATTTTCTGCTACAATTAGTTTGAGGCCAAACAATAGAATACACTCACAGATCTAGGCTTTAACTGGATGCTAAGGACATCCTTGCTTTGAAATGTAATATGCCTGAAGAGAGAGTTAGTCGCACACTCTCTGTTCCTTATGAGAATTTAAATATTTTATGTGGGAGAATGTAGAATTACATTTTAAGTCTATGTACTGAATATAGCTAGCTAAGAAACTTTTATTACATATTTCTTTGTTAAATTCGTTCTTCAGAAATCCTTTTGATGATTTATTTCCCATGTCAACAGCCATTACAGGGAACATTACTGAAACATTTCACGTTATTGTTAATTTTTCATTAGGTTTTATTATTTTAAATTGGTACACTGTTGCTAAAAAAACCCACACACTTTATTAACCAAAACTCCTAATGTAGTAAAACCACATGGTATAATTTCTGCTGCGCTTTTTGTTTGTTTGTCAGTGTTTTGTTTATGTTTTTCCTTATCCAAGGTCATAAATAATGAATGTTTCTCTCAGTAGGCCTTTGCAGCCTAGTCCTGAAATCCCTGAGGTTTGTGGTGAAAGACTGTTGAGATCCTAAACTTGATATCACCCAGCCTACTATTTGCTTTGAAAGATTTTGTTTATACCGTGTACATCTTCAGCATCACTGTTTGTGAGTTTCGCTGGTCTACAAGACTTATGTCTGTATATACTGTTTAAAAGAAAGAGGGAAATGGAAACGGTGCTCTGCTGGCAGTCGCCTATTCCTTCATCTCACACGTAACATTTCTGTGTTACGCTCCTGTTTGTTCCTCATCTAAAAAAAAGAGATTTCTTGATATGAATCCAAACAGAAAAAGGATGATGATTTTTGGCTGTGCTAATACTTGTTTGTATGGCTTGGAAAACAGTTCTTGTGAGGACATTCATAGCTTTGGTATATTTACCTGTTTGTCAGAAATGGCTGTTTCCCACAGCTCTGTTGGGGGCCATGCAAATACCCCAGAAACTTTTCAAACCGTAATTCATTAAAGCACTCCTAAAAGCTTAAAAAAGTGGGAGAAAGAAAAGAATTAACCACACACACACATGACCACCACCCACCCCTGCGTCTGCCAGGTATAGCCAAAAGCGTGTTTACTATTGTGAGTATTTCCTTGTTTATAGTTAAGTGTTCCTAATGCATAAAACTAATGAAACAGGTTCCCTTTTTCTGACCAAATAAGCTCTGTTTGAGCTGCTCAAGACCTACTCCAAATGCATTCATCCCTGCCGTGTTCAGCCAGACTTGAATAGCTGCACAGATCAATTATTGTAATTTCTCACTGTTCAGGAAGAGTGTTAACTCCAGCTAGCCCAGGTTCAGATACAGGAGAGCAGTAAGAACTGACAAGTGATATCCATAATGATCATCAACAGTGTTGCTATTAATGTGAGTACTAAATAGTAAAGATTTTCAAGGATTTAATTTACCTTTTTTCCCATGTGTGTTATTTGTTTTTGCATTTCACTTGGGTAAGATGATAACATTGATAAATTGCAGTTTTCTAATGCATTCTTTCCTTATAACACTTGATTCAAAATTACCAGGAAAAAAATTGAATAAAAAGTAGAATTGAAATGTGGACATGATCTCTATTTGTTTCAAGTATATTCCAAGTCCTTGTGATGTCTGAAACTGATGACATCATCTTAGTTACCAATGGGATGAAAAAATCTAACTACCAAACTGTTTTTAAAACAAATTGTTCCATCAGAGTGACATACTTGTTGAAGTACCTTACACATTAATATCATTCACTCTAGCTGCCCACAAAAAATTAAAAAGGAAAGAGACTCTCCTCAAAATAAAAATAAATTTCTGAAAGGTCTCCACTGAATAAGCTAGGATTTCACCACAAAATTTGCAGTAGCTGAACAAGATAGAACTTATAGCCTGACTTACCTTCCTCTAAGATTTTTCTCCCATGCTTTCACTAAGTCAGCTGCAGTCTCACACCATTGGGTGACACTACTACAAAGAAGCTATCCCAAGGACTGTGCCAGGATCCAGCATTCATTGTGCCTGCTACAATTGGAACTCATCACCATTAATTAATACTACTGGAGCAATGATCTGGCCCAGCCTTCAGAGGTTAAACAAGCAGTACTCTCATCCTAGCAACAGCAGGTCAGCTCTGCAAGTATCAGGTGGTGGTCATTTTCTCTTAGGGTCAGGATGCATATAACATAAGTAGAAAAGAAAGGGTAAGTAAAGTATCACAGAATCATCACAGATTATATTATAGCTGATGAGAAAAGCATCCCTTTTTCTCTAGTGCTGGATTTGAAAATATCCACTTTCTAAACACTGAGATGCTTGAAAAATGTAGTGATTATTAGAGCGTAATTTCTAATTGTGACATAGTTGACTGAAACATGTTTTAGATTCCAGGAGCAGCAAGAAAACCTAACGCATGAAAACTAAAATAAGGAAGGCCTTGGAATTTCTGCTCAGGCATACAGGTGAATAAACTTATCACTAGCTCTGTCACAGCGCAGTTACGCAGAAACACTGCGGCTGTTGCTGTGTACTGATCCCAAGCGGTATGTTGAAAGTGAAACACAGATGAAAAGGAGTGTGGGGTGGATGGAGAAGAAAAAGAGAGACAAATACCAAAGAACTTAGCTTGGAGGGACAGGAGGGCTTGACTAGAATTTTTCTGTAGATATCTTGTTTACCGAATGTAAATGCTTAAAGTTGTTCAAAGGAGCTAAGCAAACTTCCCTCCCTTCCAAAGGATTTTAATGTATCTCACATGGTGCTTTTAAAAAAATTTTGAACATAGTTTGTTTTCCCTGTGTGCTTTAGGAAGCAATTGATGCTGCTTACAGAACTTCATTAACCTCTTTCCAGTTTCTGTGCGTGTTTTTTTCAGTTTTGTTATAAATGTTTGGACTTTAAGCAACCTGCTCCAGGTTATTTTGAAATGTTGCTCCATGCCAACAGCACCTTCATTCTGTTGCCTCTAAGCAGGTTCATTAAAATCTCTGTGGAGTAGCATGAATTTTATTTGGCATTAATTCTAGCACAGCTCCTGAAACAGCAGTTTCTGATTGATCTTGAAAACTACTTTGGTTTTGGCTTTACTGCAAACCCCTCTGGTGCACCTTGTGCCTTCTAACAGTGTTCACTACAGCCAGCTTTTCAAACAATTCAAACCGTTGGAAAGCTATTGCTACTTTAAGCTTTAGTGAGGTTTGGGTTTTTTTTTTTCTTTAAAATTTCTGAGTAGTATGGTATAAAATGCTAGTAAGCAGTCATTTTTCCCTCTGCAAGTCACCTCCTTTCACCAGAATATCTTTCACATTCTTCTAGATGTAATACCTTTTTCCCCACACGTTGACATGAATTGGCATTTGTTTTCATTTAAGCTATGTCAGTTTGCATAACTTCTTTAACTTTCCATGTTAATGGCCAATATGTTACATGGTTATAAATTAGGAAAAAAAAAATCAGTTTACACTTTTTAAACCAAGTACAGTTGCAGTTACTTTATTGCCCACCCCTTCCCCCAACTTGGAAATTTGTTAAAACAACTGCAAGTAATATCTCTAAATCTTGAGTATTTTCTTACATTTGCAGACAAAAGAGTATTCGTATTTCTGTCTGGCCTAAGTCAGTCTTAAATTATAGCTATTTTCTAGCGATGAAATGCTTCATCTCTTTTGCGGCTTGTCTCAAGGACTGTATTAGTATGTGAAGTACTGCATGGTTCCATATTATTTCTTCTTATAAAGTGAAAATTATTCAGAAAACCCAATTATTGCTTGGCTAATGTCTTCTCCGAGTGATATGGCTTTATTGGAGAACAGTTTCTTTGTTCTGGCCACTCATTCTTGCTATTAATTATGGTCATATCTAAAATTGTTATTCTGGGGTAAGACTGAATTTTACTAGGTTTGTAGAAGTTTTTGCAAAACAGGGAATTCCTGCCCAAATGGCTCCTGATCTAAACATTAAGCAGAGGACAACAGAGGAATATTTGTAGAGTCAAAAGGAGACAATATTGACTGGTTTGGCAGAAAGAGACCTCAGTACAGTGGAGCTTACAGAGTTTCAATCTTCTAAAGATCTTAAAGCTTATAAAGTGTTCTTGAGGGATAACAAGAGGGTGAGAGTGTTTTTAAGAAGGGAATTCAGTTCAGGCTGACCATCCTTCTCCTCCAGTAGGATATGGCAGTGACTGGAACTTTCAGACAGATAAAAATGTTAAACTAAATCTATGGCTACACTTTACCAGACCATCAGTCTGAAGCTACAAAGACTTTTCATGTGAATGTGCGTTTGTCTCTACATGGAAGGGCACCAAAAGTTAGACTTCACTGCTTATAATATGTTTGATATGATAGATTTTTATGTTAGGGAATCTACTCCGTCTATGTTTTTCCACCTGGTAGATGTCCATTTAAAAAAAATATTTTCACTCTGCCTTGTCTCAATGATTTCCACAGACAAATACAAGTTGTAGGGAAATATTTTCTGCTGCCCAGGATTATTCTGTGTTCACTTACACTTCATGACTTTTAATATAAGATAGCCTCAAACCAACCTTCATAATAACATTACCCTCCTTTTTTTCCTTTGATGTCACACTAAGACATTCACCATATTTTTGAGTAGAAATATGGTATAATATCAGGTTTTTAAAATGTTTGATGTTGTATTTGCAGTGCCTCCTTTTCTGCCACTTGGGAATGGCACTCAGCTTTCAGCGACAAGGGAATTAATTCCCATCTCTCAGTTCCCAATACCCATCTTTAAATTCTTCAGACTGCCATGTGTGTCAGTGCTCTATTTTGCTTTTGAGTTCTGTACTCTTAAGTTTTTAAGCTGTGAAATGCAATAATAATGTTCTCAAAGATCATCTCAATGTCTGCCTCTTTCCCCTTTTCTGTTTCCTTTGCATCTTTCCATTTGACTTGGTTATTTTTGGGCCTCTTTCTCTATGAACCTGGGCTCATACTGAAAAGTATTTTGAGCCCTGAATAACCCCGGAGAAGTCACTAAGGATCTTGCAGAGCAGATTGCCAAGCATGGTGTCCCAAAACTGGCTGAGCTCAACCCCTGTTCTCCATGGTTATAAAGCAGTTATGTACTTTAATTTTACCAGGCTTCTGACTGCATTAAGGATTACTGATATTCTCTGAAACTGTGTCCTCACTTAACACTCCTTGCAGTTTCTTCCCCTTCTCCTTCTTGCCTTAAAGCCCTTCCCTTTTAGATTTCCTTACGTGCTCTGCTATTAGCTGCAAACTGACTGACTGCTGTTTCCTGGTACTGTGCAGCCCACCTCTGAAGACATCTCGCTACCTACAGGGCACGTAGGTGAGAATATTGATGTATAAGCATAAGCATGCTCGTGCATGTGGAAGAAAGGTTGATGGATTGATTTATATGTCTTCCTTTTTGGATGATGTTTGGTCCCACATTAGGTCAATCTACTTCCATATTTCTTGACTTTTTTTGGGATGTTGCTTTTGGCATTAGATAAAAATAAAGCTTTCCTAAGTCCTGAAATAGTGGAAATGTTACAACACTGAGGAAGCTAAGATAACATAATTAATCCTTCTCCATAGTTAAACAAGGCATGTTCAAAGGCTGTCCCTATCAATGCTGCATAATGCCTTTTGTGTGTTATATTTTACCCTTTTATAACAAACTTAGGGCTTTACGTACTGTATATATACACATGCTATACATAGTAATATAAACACATATCATGATACTTAAAAAATGACACATCTATCAAAGGCTGAAAATCCAACCAAGATAACCCTGCAGCTCACAAAAGAAGAGGGGAGCTTATATCCAAACTCTTTACAGGTTCTTCAAAATGTAATAGAATTTTAAGTGAAGAAACATATTTTTAATCAATAACTTGACAAAGACCAGCAATTGCAGCAGAAATGATGGAATAAATTCTCTTCCCTCCAATTGCTTGAATTGTTTCTGATGATAAAAAGACAAAAAATACATATTCACCAAATTACCTTAGTTAACAAGAAGACTATAACACATTCAGGCACAACAGGCAGAATAAGGAAAATGCAATAAAGTGGAAGGAAAATTAAGAAATCTTCATTTATTCTTTTTTTGTGACACAACATACCCCCTTTCTGAAAAAGGAGATGTATTCTGATGTCTTACTGTGATACTCTATCTTCAGGGGCTACAAGTGCTGACAATGCAATTTCTGAATGAGCATAGCAATGGAAGAAAACTGGAAGGAAGGCTAAACTCCTCCCGGTTTGGTCTTGGTATAACATAGGCTTCCTTGGCAAAATATCTGATAAACATGAAAGAAAGCAAAATACCATATAATCTTTTCAAATGTGTTTCATTGGCTACAATATACATCCAGCTACAGTATCCATTTTTGAGCAGACATTCCAAAAGCTCATCACTGCTTCTGAATGTCAGCACATTTATCCATTCTAATATACATGTGCACTATGAAAACAGAGATGAAGATGGTTATGGATTTTTATAGCATGCTATGACTTTTTGGCAGCAGCAAGACCATTTGCACATACTATTGAAATTAGAAAATTAGATTTTAACCTCTAATGTCTATTTAAACATAGCTAGCACATAAGTAAACAGCTGTGCTTATTATAGATCCAGAATGTAATAATAATAAAAAAATAATCTAATTTTAAGCTCACCCTTCCGAAGCATTCCTCTGAGATGAATTCTCTTAGCTCCCAGCAAAGGGAGTGGGAGTCAGAGCTCATTTTCCCGAATCAGGCCCTATGAGAACAGTATGTTTGTTTTTTAACATTGTTCAGTAATATTTAATACCCAGAAAATGCAGATTGCCAGCTGTTACACATCATCTCACAGCAATAACACACTGTGATATTTAAATCTTATAGTTATTTTTGTATGAGTGTTACTCAGGAAATTTGAAAGTTGTCAGTAAATAAATATTTGAGTGTTTGGCTTAACTTGTTTATTGGTACATCTGCTTGGAAAATTGATAATACTGATCGATATTTCAGAAAATTAAGCTAACAAAGATGATTAGAAAGGAGTTTCTTGTATGTTTGTGCAACTACATATGCATGGTCTACTCTGTTCTGCTTGAATAGTAATAGCAAATTAGGAGGCATCCTTAACATGGGAAGCAAGTTGGTGGAGCTGGCTGAACCTGGGGGTTGTACGATGCCTTGCAGTCTTGCCTGCACTGTAAAAGGCTGACCTGGGATGAACGGTTGTTTCGCCACTCCTGATTTTATCCTTTTTATTCTTCCTGTTTGTCTAGTTTGCTTGTGTTTGTGTGTGTGTGTGTGTGTGCATTTAGGGTTTGGGGGTTTTTTTCCTAGTTTTGTCCTGAGTGGAAATAAGGTGGCAAGAAAGACTATTCCAGCCCGCAGTACATAGGCATGAACCAGTGGAGTTTCCATCTCTTTTTTTTCCTCCTCCACACCTGCCAGAGAGACAAAAACCCAGAGCAGTTACAAATGCAATTGTCTATCCCCATAAATGCAACGAGCTCCTAACGTGACAACTGCTGAATGGCTCGGGCGCAGGAATTGCCTGACAGCCGGGCTTTCCTCAGGCAGCACTCATGGCTTCAGCGAGGCTGAATCAAGCACTTCGCAGACTCACAGGATGCCATTTGGAGAGTACGTTTTCAACTGATGTTGTTATACAGTATTTAAAGGGAAACAGTAAGATTCCCATGCAGGATGGGACTCCATCTGGACTATGAAAAGTGCATTGCTTAGCAACTAGCGTTTGTAGTTCTCAATTATTTTTTTTGTTGCAAGTGTATCTCCAAGCAAGTCTGTCTGGATTATTTTTTTTTTTTTTTACTCATTTAAAATACAAACAAACAAAAGAGAAAGATTCCAAAACCCAGAGCTGCCTTGTAACAGAATACATGGCAATTCCTATGGGTCTATGGCCAAAATCAAGACTACAACCCTGCATACACCACTAATTATTACCATATAAAAAGACAGACTTTTCTGTAAGGCCCAGCTATACATGCCTAAGTGAATACTCCCTTCTTATATTTGTTCACTGATTGTGATTTTATGTCTCTTAAAATAAGTGACGTATTTGAGTTAAGAGCTTCCTTCAATTCATATAAAAACTAAGTATTTTTCTTTTCTTTAGTTTACAGTATTTGAACTTATGAAACATAAAGCATGAATGCACACAAATGTAAGTATACATATACCCATGTATATTTCTGAAAATCCCCCTTTATCTAAGAAGAGACCACTTTCAGAATATTTCTTCACTTCCTTCTCTTGTTGGATAACCAAGAATCAGCATATATATAGGTGGTAAGGTGTCCACCAAAAGATTGAGCAAATTCTTAAAACCATCTAGTAACAGAGGGTAACCCACTTGTGAATTCTGACTTCAAAACAGTTCTTTCCCCCCCTGGCAGCAGTTATTTTTGCGGAGCTGCCTTGTAGGAAACTGTTGGCTCTTATACTGTGAATAGGGGTTTTTTTTCTGGAAAGGCTGTTATGGGGAGATAAATTGATGTAAAATCATAATAGTATAAAAAAGTCTTCCAGAAGCTGTAGGTTATTTTCTTCATTTTCAAAGAGTTTATAAATCCTGTTTACAATGGAAATGTTCGCAGATTATTGGAAGCATTTTTTACTTCCCTTGATAGAGTACAGGGTTAGGATCCACTGTGCATGAAGCACCTGCATCACACACTGCATTCTTCTGAAACAACCCTCATACTTCAGCTGTTATGAAAATATTTCTTATCTTTAACATGCATTTCAGAAGATGCCTAATTAACATTTGAACTACGCTCACTGGAACCAGACCTGGCTTTTCACTCAGTGTTTGTAGAGCACAAGTGGAATAAGAGTCTGATTCCACGACCAATTCTGCTATTCATTAAAAAAGAAAATAAGATCATTATGATATGAGGTTTTTTTTTTTTTGTGGTGGATTTTTTTTTTTTAATATTATGGTTTCCTCATGTATTTATGTGTTTTGGAAACTATTTATTTTCTGTATGCCTCAGGATACAGGGTGACTCTAGTTATGCTTCGTCATTTGAAATAAAGTAAGATTTATTAGCGTGAAAAGGCAGTATGCATACTAGACCCACAGCTGAATTATTGTGGGTTAATGAGCTACTGCCCATCAGCTGAGGTTCATTGAATGATCATGGTATCTTCTCAGTCTGCAGTAAATAGAAAGTAAAATATATTAACATAAGGGTCTGTGAAAAGAACCTAACTTTTTTGAAATTAATAAAAGAAATATGAATGTTTATTTTATGTGCACCATAATTTTGCCTCTCACATTGTTTTTGACAAAGCTGAATTATTTTTATTCTCTTCTTAATATTTTTTCATGACGAAATAAATTTCTGGGATATAATTTTTTTTATTTGGATGGGGTTTTTGATTTTTTTTTTCCCTGGCATCTGAGGTTATATGGTACTTCCCTTCTTACCATTGTAGTCTTTTTATTTTTAACATGCAAGACAGCTATTCCAGCACAGATATAAAATTAGTTTTGCTCAATGGATTTCTTGTCATGCATGTGCAAAAAGCTTCATTTGCCTCCAATTTAAATTTTTGTTTTCCTCTGGTGACTCATTTTGCTGCATCTGTGTTTATTCTATAACCTGTGGATAAGGCATGTTTTTCTAGCTGGGAGCTGGCTGGGCTTTTGCTGATGACTGCCATGTGTTAGTTTAGTCTTGCATGCAATTCTGTCTTGATTTCTCTAAAGCTCTCACTGTCAGCATTTCCCCAAGGTGCTCCACACAGCTCTTCTGGGAAGCCCTTCAGGTAGAGTTCCTCTTCAGACTTATGGAAGACATTGCAGATGCTTTGTCCTTTGTAACAAAGTTACTTCCCTCCAACAAATATGTATAGTTCACTGGTCTCAGTGATAGATGATTTATTATTATAGTTCATCTGTTACTTTATAGATTTTATTTTGGTCACAGTGACTTGATCTGTTTGGGTTTTTTTGTATTTTACAGTTCGTTCTTGGTATCATTCCATTCTGAATCCTTCCAATGAGCTTCAGTCTGCATCAGTCTGGTTTCTGACTGATAGGAAGAGGGTCATACACTAGAAAGACTAATCACAAGAAAGAGATTGAGCAATTGTTTTCTAAGATAATTTTCTAGACAGTCATTAGTGTAAGTTTGAGAACAGTTTTTTATCTATGAAAGACTAAACTTTGTTCAAATATTCTTGTACATATTGATGTTGGACTTCTACTTACACTATAAATATTTTCTGTATATTTTATTTGTTCTTAATATTTCTGTAGAAAAGGTAATGTAGGTTGCTTTAGTTTAGCCTTTCTGTTGTACCTTCCTCACCCTTCCCTAAATCACCCCTTATCTATGCTAGTAACAGGTGCTTGCATACATAGCTATCAGATGTGTGCAAGACTTGCTGCTTTTCAGAAGGCATCCCACTGGCAAAGCTTCTAGTGGCTTTATTTATAAAGGTCTGTAAAGGTTTACAACGTTCATAAAATGCAGGAAAATTTTTTGAGGTTACTGAACATCTGCGTAATGAACATCTGACAGCTATGGATACCTCTTTGATAGAAAGAAGCCTGTATCCTGAGGAAACAGGTGAAGAGCATTAGGTGATAGGAACCTAATGCAGAGGACACTGAAGGGAGGGAGCTGTTGACATTTTGTTATAAGCAACTCCAGTGGATGAAACCCAATGCATGAAATAGAAACACCTGAAAGGTGAGAGAGAAGACTAGATCGGATTCCTAAGACAGGTAAGCTTGCTGTGCTCTGACTGGTGCACCCATGAATCAAATCTCGATGAAGCACAGCTGATCAGTATTTCTGAGACATTCTTAACCTATAAGTTAAACAGAAGAGCTCACTCATTTTTTGGTCCAAGAGCTGATGGCAGTAGGAAAAGAGAGAAATCTTGCTGTTGGCCAAAATGAGTTTGGTTTTAAGTCCTCTGGTCTGTTCTTTTGCTCATGTTTTTTCTAGCGTTCACCAATCTTCTTTTCTCTCTCAACTGTTTCTCAACAAATCATATCTGGAGTTGAACCATGTAAAAGAATTTCTCCTTTACATCTTGTCAATACTGAAGGCACTTATTTCTGGTCATGACAAAGCTGACTCCTTTTCTGTATGTTTTCCTGGGCAAGTGGAGGGCCTGATGTTTCCTGAGGAGGTGAAACCATCTTAGAAATTAATAGTGGCTTTACCTAAACAAAGACTGTAAAATTGACCCCATGTCTTGCAGTTGGTTATATCAAGTTGTAAAGAAGTAGGTCAGGCTTCATCTTGTTGATACCTAGACCTGTGGTTTTTCACTACTGAGTGGCTGTTGGGTGATGCTTAGTAGAGTGCAACCCATGTTGTGTTAGGAAGTCTGTTTGTGTTTAAGATAAAACAGTTCTTGTATCAAGCGCCAAATGACTTTTCGGATGTAAAAATCTTTATCCTTTAACATTTGCTTAGGAACAGTTAATATATTTCTGTCCTTTTAGAATACTGCAATGGCAGAATTATCCTGAAAATTATTGTAATATAGTTCATAAAAATAAATGTAATCATTAGAGGAAATATTAGAGGAAGTCTTCTCTTCCCCCCCCCCCCCCTTTATGTGGCTGTTTGGGTCATTCAGAGGCTGCTTCTGTGCAGCAGGACCTCCATATTTAAGTTGAAAAAGCAGGTGTTTTGTTAACTTTTTGATTCATGGTGTTACAGACTTAATCTCCTGGTAGACTGGCTTACATCTTATTTAATACTTGCTACTTTATTAGAGGCTCTTGTGGCTTTGTCTCCTCCTTCGTTACTAACATTCCTCAGTGTGAAGTGTTTGTGTGTATAAATAAAAAGTCACTCCATGTTCTTATGACTCAATGGGATGATAGATTTCTTGCTGAAATGAAAAATGAGTTTTATTTGCAGCCTTCCCCCCAAAAGGTTCTGATGAAGATACTTGAGTACAAATCCATTCCTTTAGAGTCTTTATGTTCCTCTGTTTAAAACTGACTTGTCCATGCTGTGTGCAAAAAGAGCCTGTGTCAGTGCTGTTGCAAATGTTTGGTTTAATGGACTCCATACATGCATGGACTCCATAAGCACACACAGATCACTTAAGTTTGTGGAACAAGAGGAATGCTCTATATATCCTTTTCACTGCAGTGTGTATATGAAAAATGATTCAGGAATGCAACGCAGAAAGGCACGATGCAGCTCTGGCTCTCCATGGCTGCAGCAGACTAATTGTAAGCAACTGTGACTGTGGATGCAATGCTGCCAGATAGTTCTATATGGGCTTACGAATGTGCATATCAGCCCTCTCACATGACTGATGTGTACAGATCCCATTATTGCTGTATGTTGGCTACCTCTAATAACTGAATGAGCTCTTAAATGATAGCAACTACTTTAAAATGCCTGCTCTTTAAAATGCCTCCTACCAAATAGCTTGTCAGCCAGTGTAAAAAAAAAAAAAAAAAAAAAAAAAAGGCAGTTATTTTGAGTACTACCAAACCCATTCCACATAGAAAGACTGCTTCTCTCCCATTCTGCACGTCTTTGCAGTGCACAGACCCAGTCAGCCAGGCTAATTCTAAAAATTAGAGGAAAAAGGTAATAGTGATGACTTCTCTTTGCCTTTTCCCCTTCAGTCTTCCTCATAGGTTTTTAGGTCTGGAAATATATAGAATTAAGCGGAGTCTACTGCATACAGCATCAACTCTCAATGTTGTGGATAGGCATATATTCTAGGAAAGGAACTGGTCAGCTAGCGCTCCTTAAGGGGTGCAAGACTGAACACTGGCTGGAGCGTAGTCTTGGCAACTGAGTCTACTGAAGAGAAATATCTGTGTTTGAAGCAGGCATAGCACCTAAAAGATTCACCATGAAACCTTTTTCTTTTGGTAATAGAAGCTTGAGGACATGGTTGAACTTTGCTATATGGCAGGACGTTTTATGTTGGGCAGAGGGTCTAAGCAAGTGGTATCAAATCCAATCCAATTCTCCGAGTCTTCTGTAGTTTTTTTGCTGTCAATTCTGCTCTATTGTCAAATATCAATTTTTGTCAAAGACCTTGCTAAGTAACCGGTCAAAAAAGATCATCTGTGGACCCCGAGTCTGTTCTTGAGGTGGTAGGGAGGTGCAGTAAAATGCAAAGTATTCATATGCTTAGCATCTAAATCCAAGTTGTGTTCACTGCCAAAGGTATAGCTACAGCTGCTGGCTTAGCTTGGTAAGCAGATACTGCTCAAGGGTAAAGAATGAGACAAGAAAAAAGGAAAGAGACGGTGCCAAATAGTTCTCCAGTTCACGAAATAATTTGCTTTATAACAGTCTTAATATTTTAGCATTTTTATGGCAAGGGTTTGAGAGCAATTCTGAACAATTATCTATTATATTTATCTGTTATATATAAAAGTGCCTGTACAGGCACTTTCCAGTAGATGTTATAACATTGGGTGAGACTGGTATATACTGTATTTCCCCTATGAAGTAGAAAGCGTTGAGCAGTACAAAAAAAAAAAAAAAAAAAAACAACACCAAACCCATAAGATTGAGCCCTAGGGAATTCTCATACTGTTGTCTACAGGCCATATCCTGGGCTTGTCATAATCCATAACACAAAGCCTTTCAGAGCTGTACAGCTTGGCCACAGCAGGCAGTTCATAACCTGAAAGGGGAGAATATTCCCAGTTGTGTAGCTGTGCTGTGAAACTCTCTAGAGTTTATAGAGATGCACTTATGTGTAGTCATATTTAAACTCTTAAATTTGCTACAGTTCCTGGGATAAATAGAATGGTTTTGCAGAGACTGTGCATTCGGAGATTATCCCTTACTTGCAGGGAAAGCAAGCTAGGTTCCTATATAGCAGAATCCCCAAAGAATGCCCCAAAAAAGGCATGTAAAATGCTGCTGGTATGAAAATTGAGGATTTAAACCATTTGGGAAGGGTAAACCTGCTGGGTTTTTTCCTCTCAACCTTACCTGGAATATGAAGATGATCTGTTGAGAGACTCTTTTTCCTACTCTGATCTGTGAAGACCCTACAGATAGATGCTTGGAAGTGGAAAAAATCTGACATTTGCAATGTGACAGCACCTAGCAAATGAAACTTTTACATGTAAAGCCAGAGAGTGGAAAATACTTGTACAAAGAAGTCCCTTTTTTCAATATGAGAAATAGTAGGTGCAGTTGTGAGCGGTTGTAAACTCTATGAGCTTGGAAAGCAGTTAATTCTCAGTAACTCTTTTGGGCACAGGATTGCTTAGTATAGTGAAAAAAGTTCGGATTCACTTTCTTGCAGCTTTAAACAGCCTGAACAACATTTAAAATTTTTTCCTTTTTTTTTTTTTTTTTTTTTTTTTAAAACAGTTGTCTTCTGACTAGTAGCATATGAAGAAAAGTTAAGGGAAGTGGAAAAAAAAGTCCAAGTCTTTCAGTTTTGCTGATATCATGGACTCATTCAGTGCCACAGATTTCCACTTTGCAACAGCTGGCTTTAAATAGCCTTACCAGCAGCTGGAATTCATTAAACCTTGATTTCTGGACCAATACTCCCCAATCCACATTAAAGTTATAATATTACTGTTTGGCTGTATGAACTCTAGCACTGAAGGCACAGTGGTTTAAACTTTAGTAAGGCAAAATCTCTAGGATTTGTAAGCATAGGAAATAGCAAGCTTTGATAAATAAGCACTGACTGGGGACCTTTTTGAGCTCTTTTACAGGGTTGCAAGCTCAACTCTGGAGCTGTAATTCTGAATCTCCTTTGCAGGTGAGTGCCTATGTCCTCTTTCAGAATAGGGCAAACTCATGGAGTGTGATATATATCTCTGAAGCTCTCAGACAGCAAAGTTGTTTGGCTGGAGCTGCTCCACAAGCTGCAGGACTTTCACAGACACTTGCTTTAAAATAAGCAAGGTCAGATTTGGGTAGAACTAAGCTGAATGCTGATCAGACTGCTGATAATTGTGCAAAGGGAGAATAAGGCACCCAACAGTGGAAAGGGGATGGAGAATGGGATGGACTGTCTGTGTTCCCTTCACCTTTATTTTCTGTGCCTTGTGACAGTAAGCTGCCTTAACATTATTGGGTATGTTTCATTAATTTTAGCTTTGCTTTTAGGATGCCAAAACTTTTTTTTTTTCTCCTTTCCTGATGAAAAGCCTTTCAAGGATCTCATAACTAGATGCTGAGTAATTAGGTCATAGGCATTTGTGTGTATGCCTAGAAAACAAATCGTGATGTTGAAGTGAGTAGTGGAAGCATTGATCCTTGGCAGGACTGGGGTAGTTCTGAGCTTTACTTGCTTAACTTCAAAAGGTTAGGCTGAGTTAATTTTGGCTTTTTGCAGTGCTGCTGGGGAAACAACAGTGATCCCCACTGAGGTATTATACTGCTGTCAAGATTAGAATTCATAGTCTGTATTTACTTGTCAGCAACTGATATCCTTACAGAGGTGGGTTTTGTTTGTAAGCTGTTGTGTTGTTCTGACATAATGTCAATTTTATATACATATAAATATTTTAAAAAACCCTCCAACACACCCAAAAACAACAACTCACAAAACATCAGGAAAGTAGGCAAGCAAGTTTTTGATGTTGCTTTATGACTCTGAGGTAAGTTGGATTATCAGGAGTGGATGATAATTATAAATGAAACTGTATTTGTCTTTGCCCCCTCTACACCACATTAATATAATTTTCATAAAATGATCTCATGTACTATCAATAACACCTGAAATTTAGAGGGATGAGACTAAGTTTTAGCAAGACACAGTGTAATTTTTCTATCTCAATATCAAGAAAAAAGCTAGAGGAAAAAGAAAAACACTTGCCTTTGCATTTAGAGTTTATAGCAAGCAGGTGATAGTATAATAATTTAAGGGCAATCTACAGTATGGACTATGGAAGGTTTAGTACCATGTGGTTCTAGTGGAAACCACTGGACACATTCCTATCATCAGGAATAGTAAAAGGAGTAGGCTTTTTACAGTACAGTTTTTCAGTCTTATGAGTTCATTTATTAGTGCAGGCTGTAAATATCATAAAATACAGTTTAATAGGACATGCTATCTGGTTTTGGTCACAAAGCTGCTTTTCTTAGTTTTGTTCATGTGATTTACAAGATGTTTGCAGAAAGAAATTAGTATGCTGATCTTAACACAAGAATATGGATGCCAAATGTCTGTTCAGACTCTTTTCCATAGATCTTTAGTCATCTGGGAACTAGAAACAGGGTAGAGGTTTGCAAAGAAGCTGAAGACCTAAAAGTAACACTAAGAAACTGCTGTTGGTAGCTTTATTTCCCAATGGCATACATATATCTACCCTCTCTGTCTTTCTTCCCTTCTTGGCCCCTCTACAGCTTATGAATAAAATTGAGGCTCATGGTTCCTAGATAAAAGATGTGCTAAAGGCTTAGCAGAAAGCAGATGCCTCCATTTAAGATAGTCTCCTTACCGTACAGTAACTCTTCTCTAAGCCTAAGAAACCAAAGTGCCCTTTAGCTGTTTCAGTTCTTTCCAGGGATGCTGATTGGATGCTGATTTGTTTGTGGTGGCTCTGGCCATGTATGTTTCTACTTTAGAAATAAACTAGCTGCAAATCTTTAATAATTGACTTTTGCTGTAGCAATATTCTGTTCTTCTCAAAATGTTCAAAGAGCATTTCAGCAAGGAAAGGATATTTATTGGAAATGGGTTTAATATGGTATTTGGATGCTGCAAAGTGAGTTGTTTTCTTGCCTTTTAACAATTTGCCCAGTTAAAAGAATAGTTTTAAAAATCTGGTAACTTCTAGTTAATGATCTATCAACATACAGTATGATGAGGAAGCTTGAAGAGAAATGGTTTCCAGGTTGTTATGTGTTGTCATGCAGTAGAGATGGGAATCATGGATTAGGCAATATTATTGTCCTATTTTTTAATTTGTCCTTTTTTTTAAAAAAAGGGATAATTAAAGTTACTAAATGCAGCTAGCTCATTTGGCCAAATAACATGAAATAACACTCTATAAGTATTTCCTAGTATGATGAACTATCTATTTTAATTAGCAGCTGATGTTCTAGGTGGGATGAGACTTTAGCTCAAGCAGATCTAAATCAAGCAGTGCCTGTGATGATGACCCCTGGCCTGTCTAAACTCTCTCTCTCTGCTGTTGTATGTCAAAGTACTGTGACAATATCAAATTGGGCAAATTGCTTGCCATGGATTGCTGAAGAGCTGTTAATTGTTTTATATCTAAAGCTTTATATCTTTTAAAATCAGATTACTTAGTATGTGGTGAAATAAATACTTGAGCAGGTATATTATCCAGAATATCTATTATTATGAAGCAGAATTTAAAATCAAGGAGGGGTGAGGGACCTTCCAAAAGCCTGAAGGCATAAGAC
The DNA here is from genome assembly GCF_031877795.1 of Strix aluco. NCBI lineage: Eukaryota > Metazoa > Chordata > Aves > Strigiformes > Strigidae > Strix > Strix aluco. The sequence continues at coordinate 52,540,214 of NC_133934.1, forward strand.
AACACAAAAACATGCATCTTTTCTACCCGGTTCATTTTAAAACCGTGGGAAATCAATATCAGGGCAGAGCATCACAAAATGTTTCTAAATGCAGCAGATAATAGAAGGATTACGTTCAGAAACGAAGTTTCTAAGAAGAAAATACTTTCCACTGCCCTCTGCTGACTGCAGGCTATGTAGTGATCTGTTTCTGCTCAGCTGTGTGTAGCTGCATGTGCTTTTCTCAGAGCCGTGCACTTGACAAGTAGGTGCTAGCTACGTTATGAATGGAACTGTGAAGGTGAGTCATACTTTGAGGATAACTTCTTGCTGCAGGTGTTGTTATAATATCTAAAAGCTTTTCTTTATACTCACCTGCAATGAGCCATGATATATTGGCAGATGTAAAAAGCTTTTTCAACTTTGACTGCCAGGTTATATCTGCTACTTCACTTTGGTGTGCTGTCTTTGTAATTCTGCTGCTGGAGCCATGTGAATTTTGGGCTGCTAGAAAAGTATGAAATGCTGTTCTGGCCTATTTGTGTTGCACAGTGTCAGTTTTATCCCAGTCACTGAAGGAAAAAGAAAAACAAAACAAAAAAGCCCCAAACCTAACAAACTGTAGAAGAGAAGTTTGCCCTGCCTTTTCCAGAACAGCATGATAAAACTTTAGAGAGCAGAGGGCAAAGTAGGGTTTAGCATTACAGCAACTTCATGCCCTCTCAGCCCTAGGCTGTTTTGGGTACCTTAGCATGAAGACACTATAACTTTCATTTATGGCTGATGCTATCACTAACCAGGCTTAAGATACAATGTGAGGGTAACACAGCTCCTGCTTGCTTACTATGCTGTGGATTGCTGGGGAGCCTTGATTTATTCATCTAAAGATTAAATCTGTCCCCTGTAACTGTTTGTATTCTAGATCCTAGTACCAGGTTAGGAGAGACAGTGTTAGTGAAGCAGAGGTTGGGGCTAACTCCAGTACTACAAATCAGAGAAAGAAAATAAGGTAACTATCAGTATTATAAGAATTTTGGCCCTATATGGTATTTCTGTACATTGATTATAATCTTTCTAACATTATTCTAGTATCTTTCTCTCCCTACCTCTGTAGTGTCTCTATGCTTTAATTTAAACCAGAAATGTCAACATCCTGTAGTAGTTTCTCTGAAGCAATTTAACTGCATGTGATGTGCAGGTATTGGTGTGGTCAAGCACCAGACACCTTCTTTATTTTCTAATCATAAAGGCAGGCAGCACCTCAAAGCTAGGCTAATATTACAGGCCAAGTAATGACTCTGGGTCAGTAGACATATTTCAGTAACTATCACTTGGTTTGGTAAGGTCCCAGAAGTAGATTAGTAAGAGCAAGATGCTTCCCAGGTAAGTCTTTTGTCTCCTACTGAGCTCTGTGCAATGTGGCTGAATGTCACCTTGTAGCTCAGGTTAGCTGCAGTCAAGGTATACAGATGAATTCATCGTATGTGGCTATTGGCAGGTCTGAGGGTCATGTAGATGTGTTAGACATGCTTATTATACTGAGGAAAGCAAAATGCAAGGTACAGTCTCAATTTTGCGATTAAGTGTTTTCCTCAAGTTACTGTTTTTCGTGATTGCGCTTCCATTCATAGTGCTGGCAGGCAGCAGTCTCCTTCTGTTTCATGTTCAGTATCACAAGTGGTCTTCAGGGTTTCTTGGATGCTGTGGCAGTGCAACCTGTCTCATTGGCTGCCAGAGCTGCTTCTGAATCCTGCATCTTCCTCTCCTGTAGATTTGAATTACTCTTGGCACTTCAGCATGAACACGTAGGACCTGCTGTAAGAAAGCACGTGCCCCTGATCTGCTGAGTTCAGAGGCCTTTACATCAGAGAGACAATTTGGAAGGTTATGGCTACATAGCGTGAATGCACCTGAGGGTCAGGACACGGATGGATAATGTAGGTACCCAGCTTATCACACCTGTGGTGTCCAGCATGTTCAGTTTACTGGCTGAAGGCATAATTCTGTATGAAATGGTTGTCTAGCCTCTGCATCCTTAAATCAGGTCAATGATCACAGTTAAATGTAGCTTGGAGGAAGGCAACATACGAAAGTCTGTCTTTCTTTAGCAGGAAACTTGGTAGCAAAAGCTGTGCGAAATTAAAGCCTGTACAGTTCTGAATGCTTCTATAGATGGAGCACTTGCAAAATTGTAATTATCACTAATTATAAAAGGTGACCTTTTAAAGGAAGAAAAATCCTAAGAATGCACCTGTAAAATAATGTTTTGCTGGCCTGTTCTACCTGGGGGGTGGGGGGGGGGGAACCTCAGGATAGGATGGTTATGTTCTGTATGTTCAAAATATTCCTGTTCAATCAGTTCCAGCATGTTGTCTAAATGAAATAAATCAACTGTTGCTTTTTCTTGCAAGAAAAACCCTTCAGAGGAAGGTTCATGGGATTTTAACAGTTTTAACTTTGGCTGCTGCTTGTTTCTTCTGTCTGTTGCACCTGTTGCAAAATTTTTCAGAAATCTTGTGATTTACAGAATGACCCTCAAACTGTGACGTATGATTGCCTATATATTATTGACTACTCCTTTGTTTTACTCTGATACCTTTAATTCCTGCTGGAATTGGGACTGTGCAGTACCTTTCAGGATCAATGGTTACAGAATTGCATTTTAAGGCTGTTTTTTCATTCACGGACTAAATATTGACAATGGTAGTAAAGGGGAGTTTTATTTTGAAAGCAGACTTAAAATATCATTGTCATTGGCTTCTTTGATAGAAAGTAGCTATTCTAGATACATCTGTTTATTGACTGAGTTAATTAGCTATTAGCTGACTTAATTATCAACTATGTCTATTTCTATTAAATAAGTACAGTTAAATTAGAAATTATTCATCTTGGAAACGAACTGCCAGCTCTGTAAACAGCTATGGGTACAATTATGATTATGTCTTTCTAGCATCCATTTGATCACTGGAAATGGAGTTCTGCAAGCTAATTTAAACCCACTTCACAATACATTTGCAAAGTGTAATTGATTAGTATTTAGTGACTGTTCTGTCAGTTGGGTATAGAAATAGCATGCAGATGATTCAGTCTATCCCAGTCCTGTAGGACAAAGAAGAGTAAAATGTATTATCTTTCATTTGACCTGAAGTCAGATGATGTGAGACTGGCTGCTTGTGAAGAGAGTTGAAAGTTGTCATTTTCACATTGTCATTTTTCTGAAGAGAACTGCAAATTAACAGATCTTTTCAAAGGAAAATTCTTTTCCTAGTAGACTGCGATAAAGTTTTTAAGGTGTATTCTTAATCAAATTTGAACTATTAGTTTGGGTTTGGACTAAATACACTACTCCTCAGTAAGAATTAATGTATCTTCCTTCTAGTTCTGATAACAAGTCAAGGTCATGTGTTGCCTTTGCAGACAGAGAATAACTCCACAGTGATCACTATTACAAAAATCACATTTTGTCAAGCACCACAAATTAATATTTTCCATTTCTGATTCATGACTTACAGGGTAAGAAGGTCTGTGATTTTGTTTTGGTTTGGGTTTAGTATTCAATCATCTTATTTCTGAAAAATTACTACAGAGATGAGTCTCCAAAGAATATTACCAGGAGCTTTCAAATGACCTAGCCCCAAAGACTTGTTTTGAGAAGAGTATCCTCTCCCTCTCATGAAAGATTGATGAGGAAACGCCTTGAAATTGGATGTTTTTTCTCACCCTTTTGATAAACTTTTCTGTCCAAATAGCTGCAAGGTGGTTCTTCCATGCTGTGATAGTTAGAGCCTTTTTGTCAATCAGAGGTTTCCTCAACTTTCCTCAGAACCTGTGAAAAGTGTTTGAGGGGATCCACATTTATTTCAATGTCTCCCAATTGCATTTCCACTCAGAAGCACCCAGGGCCTTGAGGGAACATGTCACTATATGTATTTCTCTAGCCCTTCTCCTCAGTTCTGCAGGGCTCTAACTCTGCTCAAGTTCAGTGGACAAACTTCAAATGAAGCATAATGAAAAAAAATATTTCAAAGATTTAAGACTTTAGAAAGTGATCTGTTGAATCCCAACCACTTCCATTCAGAAAATCAGAGACCACTGCTATTGTCCTGTTTCCCTACCTGAGAACTAAGCCCCAAATCTTCTTAAAAATAGCCTGAAATTTATTGACTCTAGTGGACACTTTGGGAATGTGTTTTTTGCTTGTTTGTTTTAATTTTATTTCTGTTATGACCTAGTTGTAGGGTCGTTACATGCCCCAAGTCCCTAGATAACTGTTTGAGGCTCACAAACTAATGCACTCAGTCAGGACAAGGAAAGCTGCAGTTAACAGAAGAAAAAGATAGTTACTCATTTTTTTTTTTTTTTAATTTGATAACTATTTTGGGAACTTGCTGTCCTTTTCTATATTTACATATGTTCCTACTTACTGCCAAAGCTGTTTGTTTTCTAGTTTGTCATTATTATCAATGTCTTTACTACAGTCTGCTTGCAGATATTTGGTATACAGAAATAAAGACAGTAACATGTATTGAAACAAAAATGTATGGGCAAGTTGTTGGTTTAGATCTCTTTCTTGGTCGTAAAAAAAAAAAAAATCGAGGGATAGTGAAGTCACAGAATTGGAAATATTATTTTAATACTGAATAAATGTATAATATTTCTCCTGGTGATTACAGCACCCTCTGGAAGGTACAGCCATAGAGACCAGTAAGTGAAAAATACTTTATTCATTAGCTAGATACAAAAACATCTTAAATGCTTCCTAACAGGGAAAAAGTTGTACAGCTAATATGGAACTGTACAGTATGGCATCTATTGCACAGCTGCATGCTAAGCCCTCCAGGAAGAAGAAATAAGTTTTGTGCAGTTGTGGTGGTTTTTGCTGGGATAGAGCTGGTATAGGGCTAAGTTTTGGATCTGTGCTGAAAATAGTGTTGATAATACAGGAATGCTTTTGTTATTGCTGAGCAGTGCTCACACAGAGTCAAGGCCTTTCTGCTCCTCACACCACCCCACCAGTGAGTAGATGGGGTGCACAAGAAATTGGGAGGGGACACAGCTGAGACAGCTGACCCCAGCTGACCAAAGGGATATTCCTGACCATATGGCATCAAGCTCAGCATATAAAGCTGGGGGAAGAAGGAAGGGAGGGACATTTGGAGTGATAGTGTTTGTCTTCCCAAGAAACCGTTATGCTGTTTTTACTCTTTGCAAAACATTCAGTGTTCACAATATATATATTGTGTGTATATAGAGAGCTATGGATGTGTGTGTGTGTGTGTATATATATATAAAAAAGTATTTTGGAAAGAGAAAAGAATGCTCCCCGTCCTCCAAGCTAAGCATGCTACTTGGTATGACAGAGCATCAATAGCATCATGGTCTTTCTGGGTCTAGAAGAGAAACTGAACTTGGTCTCCAATTTCACAAATTGAGGGTACTAACTCATCTTTAACATAACACTGTTGGCATTACCAGAACCAGCGCCCAGTTGAGAGGAAAAAATTATCAGTTGCTTCTGAACAGTTCTGCCACTTGACTCCTGGGGAGGATTTGGGGCTGGAGCAGCTCAGAGTCAGGCATGGTGTGAGCCCAGTTCAGGGTTTGGTGACCCAGGAAAGGGGAGCAGTTCACAGACACTGTTAGCATAACATTTTACGTTGACTACTTTGAAGTCCTTGTCACATTTTGTACAGATTTTTGAGGTGCCCAGCTGTTCCCCAAACATAATGTGCAAAACCTTGGCCCTTAACACTGGGTTTGATTCCACTTGAGAAGGCCAGACCCCTGGAAACTCAGACATTTCTGTATCTAATCTGTACTAACACAAGGCTCCTCCCAACACTTTTAATAAACAAGAGCAGTTATTCAGCAGGTGCTATTCATTTTGTAAATGACTTCACCTTCAGCACTCTGTGTCAGGAAAATTAAAGCCAGATCCATTACAACAAACCATGTTCCAACTATTAGATCATATCATCAGGCTTTTCTTCCCTTGTGGGTAAATAATGATACTCTAGTGCTGTCCCTAGTGCAGGGTTATAATTAAAGTCTTCTGTAGGCAGGTGTACCATTTATCTATTGTTTAGAGCCATGCCAATACACCGTGGTGAATCTGCTCTATGGCAGGAGTCCCAATTAGAGGGGCGTGACATTTATCAGAATGCTAATTAGTGAATGCTATTGTATATGTGAAGAATGTAGTAATACAGAGTGCAGATATCCCTATTTTTGTACCAGTGCCCTGTTACCGCTATTTAGTGCTAAATCTGAAGTGTGGTGTCCTGGGCTCCCCCCACCCCACCAGGATTTTCAGAGCTGTTGGCATCCTCCCATTTCAGACCAAAATTTTCTGTGCTTCCTTCTTGCTTAAAAACGATAAGTCCTCTTTTCCTCCTCTTAAGAGACTGGATTACACTGGCTGTCATTTTATTTGACCACTACTGATGGTGGTAGTGGGAATAAATTCTTTTTCGCCAGAAATTCTTTCAAGTTTTAAGCTTGCATAACAAATTTGAAGGACAACAATCAGTGTAAAAATTCGGCTTTATGATCAGGGTTTTGACTCCTGTTAGCCTGTGAACACTTCCTATAGGATATCAACAGTAGATTTCAACACAAGCACCCAAACTATTCAAAGTTGTTACTTGTATGTTTAAGCATATGAATACCAACTTCATAATTCTCCAGTAACTATCTGGTTTTCTTATTTTTCAGGTAAAATATTTAGTTTTTCCAAATATAAAAGTCATACTTTTGGAAAGAAAAATAAAGTATTTTTAAGGTTAAAATAAGGACATTATGACACCTTCTTTCTCCTGTGCTGTTCTAACAAACGCTGTTACAGGATGCTTGATACCCAGTATGTATGCACTTCTACAAATTACTTTTACTTCTGATTGAATCCTGTTATAAAACTCAGAAGAGCTTGGAAAGTACGATCCCTTAGTGGAAATCAGCTCTACTTTGTCATCACATGAGGAGATGTGAGGTTTTTCTTCTCTTCAGTGACAAAGCTATATACCTATACAACCATTTCCCTGAGATCTTCAGGAAGTCAGTGTTGTCCATGGAGAAATAATAACTACTTCAGGTCAGGTCTCACAGTCCTTCTTTTGGCTAGAATTTTTGGCAGTTGAACTCTGCTAGCATTGTTTTCACCATGTACAGGAGCCTTGGGAATGCCAGACAAGAAGGGTGGTAGGGTAGTGCCTTCTGTAATTCCCTAACTTAAAAAAAAATACTTTTTTTTTTTTAATGGAACCTGCAGGTAAATGTGGATTCTTGGCATTATTCACAGCCTGTTCATGTCTGATTGCTGTGCACCAGCCCATGAGGTGGACTGTGGCATTCATTTAAATGTAGTCCAAAATTAAACATCTGAATTATTTATATGAATTAATCATATATGTTTAGAATGGAGATGAACCCTTTTCTTTGTAAGGTCATACGCAGAAGAAGCATGTAAAACATTTTCCTTGTAAACTCACACCTGGAATTTATTATGATGTGTTTAAAAAGATCCACAGATCACCACTGTTTGATTTTTTTCAGGCTTACGTATATTTTTTGAGGGCTTTTTGCATTTGTAGCTACCATAATGAAGATGGCCTTCTGCAGATACACTGCTGTCAGAAAACAAATTCTGTACCTAGATAAGTAACTAACTTTCAGGTACTGCCTTTAGGGGGAGAAAAAAATCCAAACTTCTTAAAGGTCATTGTGTAAACCAATAGTTTGTGTCAAATGCTTCTGCAGCCCTGGACACTCTCTAGTGGTCACCTATAATTGAACATAGTAAGAAAATGTCATATCTTGTCTTTTTGTCACTTGTTCTTTACCTCTCTGAGGGGCTGACTTCCCCCCTCTCTACTCCCCACTTGCTTTTGTATTTAAGTAGTTCCATTTCAGTGTATCTTGTTAAACAGTGTTGCAGATGGCCATATAGGTATTTTCTTCTCCACAGCAGAGAAATTTATCAAAATTATTTCTTTCCCCAGTAAGAAAATTTTAGAAAATAATAGTGTTACATTTCTATCTTCTTTTTTTTTTTAAAAAAAATCAAGTTTCACATTTCATTCCTTTTTCTTTTCTTTAAAAAAAAAAAAAAAGGAATGAAACATGAAACTCGCTTCTGAAAAATGTTCCTTTCTATGTTAATCTATCGTATAAGAACAGTGCCAAATTACCTCTACATTTGTGCTCATTTCCCTGGTTTGTACTATGCTTAGCATAAAAAAAGGAAGTGTTTGGTGTATTTCAAGGAGAGTTGAAGATACGTGGTTTTTTCTTGATGCCAGAAGAACACAGATCAACAATAGAGACACCTTTGGTGCTATTTCTCCCACTCTGTGCCAGCATCTTCCAGCCTTTCCACCTGCTTCCCTGGCAGCTGGATGGCATGCCATATCCCCTCGTTCAGTCTCTTCCTTGCAGGCAATGCTAGACTGCAGTTGTTATTTCTATCACCCTGGGTTTCAGGATGACTTCTACTGTGCCAAACTTCAGAGTGCCACACTCATGACATGTAATCTGGTAGCCAGCCTGAGGCATGCCCACTAGTTGTTACCTGGAGGACAGTGAGAGAAATAACTGCTGGGCAGCCAGTGGTTGGGCTGCAGAGCCCTGGAGTGGCCCGTGCTGCTGCTCAAGGATCTCTGCCTGCATGAGACTCTCTGCCTGCCTTGCTCTAGGCAGCAGACAGTGTGGGACCTAAGCTGTTGGTGACTGCAGGGTGCATAGAGAGACGGACAATCCTTCCACCTTCTTGTAGCACGTTTCTGCAAGAAATAGAAGGGAAGGCAGACTGTTATCACCAGAAATACAAAGTTGATGACATTAAAGTTTCCTGTAGCCATTCTTAGTACGTGAAACTTTGTTTCAGTGTTCATCTTAAATGATGATTATCATGAGACAATACTATTATTGCTAGTGATAAGCTGGCCTGTCTGGAACTTTTTTTTTCATGATATTTTAATATTTTAAATGCTTAGTTTTGCTTTTATTAGCTGTCTGTCTTTAGCATATCTATGAGGAAATTCAGATATGGTTAAGCCAAAAGCTTTTAGTAAAATTTTGAGAGAATATTTAATTACCTGTAGAAATTATTTTTATAAGAATTCTGATGTAAAGTTCACTAAACAGTACATCTGTACTTACCTGAAGTCTAATAAGCTTTACCGGCACAACATGCTCTGCAAATACTACACTTCACTGTATCCTGGAAATTTAAAATAAGGATGGCCTTAAATTCTTGTACCATGTAGATATAGTATATCTCATGGTAATGCACAAGACAAGATGTATGTACAAGATGTAAATCGTGTTATTGGATATGTGCACATATGGTGCCCATTGCTGACTGCCTCTCTAGCAGCTGGGTTGATATTGTTAGTTGTGTTGATTTTGTTGGACAAATCAGTAAAGAAAATAATCAGTGTGCAGGGTACATGCTTTACAAAAACATCCACTTTTAGCTGTGGTAGCCAATGAGAGTTATAAATAACATTTTGAGCCATTGCATCCAAACTGGGAGCTAGTGCCATCTTGCCTTCAGCCTTTCAAGTGCTCACTCAATCACTCTCATCTAACCGCTTAGCATATAACTGTATTTTGTACTTGGCCCAGATGTGGTACGACTGGAGCTTCATCATCTACAACAGTAGAAAATAAGTGGGGACCCTGAAAGAATGATAGGCAAATGAATCTTGCTGATGGTAGCATCAATTAACTTAGTAATGTATTACAATTGCCACCAGTAAAGAATACAAGCCTGAGTGATCTTGAGCATATCAGAGCTCCACAGGATTCTGGCCTTGCATGCCTTGCCAGTGCAGCACTGCTAAAGGGTAAAAACATCCAAGTAATCCTTGCAGAATTAATTAGTAGTATTTCAAGTTATAGTGGTGGGTCCACTTCAGCATGCCTGCTCCTCCCTCTCCTCATGCATGTGCAGTACCATGGTTACTCCCTTGCCCTGTGCATGTTCTAGGGTTCACAGAGGGAGGGAAACAAGCATCATCATCTAGAATATCTCTTTGCAGACTTTGACAGACAAGTTACGCCTCCAGAGCATGTTTAACACACTTGCCCCATCTTTCTGCAGCTAAAGCAAGTGGCAGAGAACCAAAGGATAGAAGCAGCACACTGAAGCCATGGTGTGCTAACAGGCTGCTCTGGAAGTCCACAGAGCCCTAATTAATTAGCATGCTTCCAGCACCATCTTGCTGGTGATACACATTTGTGGTGTTACTCAAAGCTCTTTACTATTCAATTACAAGTATGTAGAGCATGCTCTGGTGGAGGGTGGTCTCACATGCACATGCACTTTTGCCATGTGACTGGCACGGTACCTCTGTTTGCAGGACTTAGTTGCAACTTCATAGTGAAATAACCCCCATGAAGAACTAGTTTAGTTTTCACCTACCCAAAGATGATCTGGTAAAGAGCCTTCTTTGGTAACTCTTTATACCAGTCTTTGGTTTGCTAAATATGGGATTTCTTGAGGGAAAGTAACTCTCTAAAGCTGATGTTACCAATTCTAAGCTCTAAATTAAAGTGAGCCCTTGATGGATTTCCTGGTTGAAAAACTTCATGTCCTGCATTGTCTTCAAAAAATATATGAAAAGTCAAGTGTTTGAAAGTAAGAAAATGCAAGAGTACTAACTGCAAGAATACTAATTCTACAAGTTGACTTTTTTTTTTTCCACATTTCTCTGTGCATCCCAAAGGTAGGACAGCTTTCGTAAGGAAGAGAAAAAGAGGACGAGACTGGCTAATGAATGTCTGCACCATAATACCTACTTTAAAAGGGTAAGATTAAGATGGAATTTATTGTAGTGTTTGATTTTAATTTAATGTCCTCTTGTTACAATTTCTATAGTTTCCATTTTTTTTTTTTTTTTTTGAAAGATGATAGTAAAGATCAGTACTTTCTTCAACTCTTAAAATAGAAATATATGTATTCTGCATGTTGGCAATTTCAGTTTTTTCTTTTGCCTCCATTTTCTGAATGCAATGAGAATATGCAATGTGAGGGTATTATTTTATGTTTTTCCTTTCAACTTCTAAAAATAATTTTTGTAAATGATAGCTTCTCCAGAGTTATAAATTTTAAAATTTTCATTGGTATAATGCAAAACGTAATTTTTCAGCTTTGTTTCTTGAGGGTGGCGAGGCACTCTAAAGGTTTTTCTGTTTACTGTTTAGTTAGTTGCATAAAACTGGAGGATTTTAAACTTTACCAGCATAATCAGAAAGAATCCTAGACTTGCTGATAGTTTTAAACATATGGGACTTGACATATGGATGATAACCTATTTTGAAAATAGTAACTTGCAAGAAACAATGTACTTACAACCTATAACTTCCTGAATGATTATTAGAACTTGATTGTTTTCTGTTTTGACATAGCTGACTACCCTTTTTTGATATTTTTTTTTTTTTTATGATAATGACACTTTACGTTCACAGATGTGGCTGTCTCAATTCCCATGAAAATAATGCATACTCTTCAACAGAAGTCTGAAGAATCATTGCAGGGCACAGCTAATGCTATGATATTTCATTACATCCTTATCAAGGAATGTGCTATGTAATGCGATTATAAGTGATTTTTTTTTTTTTTCAATTAAGGTGTACTAGTTTCCAGTTATAACTCTCTTCCTAGATAGTATTTCTTCACCCTCATTAAGGTGTGTTATGCAAGTAACCATTGAGAACTATCATTTAGTTCTTCTGCAAGTAATAAAAGCAAAGAACTGAGGAAGGAGACCCAGCTAGTTTGACAGTTCAACCTTACGTAAACAATTTTAACCAGAGTTTGAAAAATCATACCATTTAAACTTCATTCAACCTCCCACATCAAACCTGTTCCTGCTGCCCTTATTGCAGAGAAAATGCTGTTTCACCTCTGGTGATAACTTTACATCCAGGCTTACAGGACACAGCTCTTTTCAGGACTTGGTCTTGTAGGAAACAAATATCTGTAATTTCTCAGAAATAAAGGCTCAACAAATTTTGTTAGAGCTCAGTGCAAATGCAACAATCCTGTTCATGTTGAATTGCTGCTATCTATCTAACAAAGGTATAAGGAACACTATTGCCATTTTATTGTATTAGTATTCCTAAAAATAATTACACCATGTAACTTTCTTTTTTTAAAATTTGGATTTTATTAGAATTCATATCTGAATCAGGCCATTCTTTCTGCTGTTGGGTAGTAATTTTCTCTGCAAATAGTAACTCAGGCTACTGGCAAAGCAAAGTGTTGTTCAACATGATTAAAGGTATTGGAATCACCATAAATTGTTAATCTTGTGCAAATACTACCGTATTTGAAGTTCTTGCTTTCTAGAAATGCGGAAAATTGATCTCTTAAGATGAGTTAGAAATGTAATATTAATAAATTGCGATTTCTACCCTGAAACACCTTCAGTGTAATTTCTTTTGTCCAGATTATAAGGTATAAGGGACACTTTTTCTCTGTATCTCAACAGAAATTCATAGTCAAATAGATGTGCAAAAGATGTAAAATAGTTTGAAATTCCCCTCCTGTGACATATAGCAATCAAGGTGTAGACATTTTCTCTGAGTTACTACACTAAAACATAAGCAATAATACTTTGTAGGAGTCTGGGCCGCGCTGGGAGAAAGTTAGTGCAGACAGAAGAATGCAAGGACGAAGACAAGGCCAGCAAAATAAGGCTAGCAAAAACACACAAGATAGCAGATAAGTGAGAAACACCTGTGGTCAGCAAAAGCACACAAGTCTGAGCAAAACAGGGTATGAGATAAGGGAGTTTTGGCAAGTTTTGGGCTTTACGTGCTAATTGCAATTAACCAATGCAAATGCTTGTAGAGGCGCGTGAACATCGCGTGTAGATGACCTGTAGCCTATTAGAAGATAGATGAGTGCGTGTACAGAACTTAGTAGAATATAAATGTAACCAGAAAAAGGAATTAAGAAAGATGGACGACCTGATCATCACATTGGTGTTGCGTCGTTTCTGTTCCCGCACGGAGAAATAAGGACCCCGGCTAATGGTGACCCCAATAATACTTTAGTTTAAAGACCTCATGGTTGGATTGTCAGGTACAATATGTTTGTCTAGTTCTTATTGGGATGGTTAGCTAGAACATCCACAGTGGGAGGGAATGACAGCTTTGGGTCCATCCCCATCCCCAATTCCTTATAGTTCAGAATGGGCCCAATTAGCTTCACATTTATATTTAGGCTGATTAGAAATCAGGGTTTGTATATGTATGCAAAGTAGAGGCTGACAGCAATTCCTGCCCTGGGCATCTATAGTTGTCTCCATGAATTGGTGGTGAGGGTGGTTACCTGCTCTTAGTAACAACAGTGAGCTTCTGGGCATAACAAGGTTGAACTAGACAAAAATCCTAAAATGTCAGAGAATCAGCAATGACAGGACCCAGGTGGGTGAAGGGAAAGAGTGACTTTGCTGTTGAACTTAAAAAGCAATTCTCTTTTTCCTCTCCACCTTAAGGAAGAGAAAAAGAACGTAATGGTGGAGCAGTGAATGACAGTTTCAGACACTCTATTCAAACTATGAGGAAAGACATTTTGAGGCAAAATAGTAGTTTTTGTGACACAGGTTAGACAATTATATATGGGGATGGCTTAACCGTGTGCAGTAGTGCACCAGTTTCATGGCCACAACTACATCAGCTGATAAAGTTGCCGCCTTCTTTAGGCTTCCCTTCACTTCTGGGAGGATAGGGACTTATCATGTATATAGGCACTTCAGGGAAGCTAGATACTCATGAAAGGTTGCCTGATACTTAGAATTCCTAAATGGACTTTTGCCCTTTCCCACATCCATTAAGCCATTGAATGTCCATTGTGATTGCAGAGCAGAAGCATCACTTGTGCCACGTAAACAAGCTGTAACTACATTAATGTGAAGACAGGATTGTAATCCTGCACTAATGTGATGTCCTTATGTCTAGTTCCTTATACTGTGTTTAGATGAAAGTGGAGGCAGTGACAGGTTGTAACTAAGGAACATGATGGGAAAGAATAGATGATAGTCTTGAGACTTGCAAATGCTTACTGAACAAAATATTAAGGGATCACAACTCTAGAGCAGAAGGGCAATCCATAGGAGCTCATGCTGTCAAAGACAAGGCAAAAGAAGAGACTGGCTAGAGGAGAAAACAATATAGTTGTCAAAGAAGCTTCCTGCAATGAGGAACAAAGAGAAGTAAAGGTTTCACAAAAGATCTCACAAAATAGAATTTCATTAATACCAGAAAAACAGAGTTGGAGAGGAGTTAGACAAAGACTCAGGACAATAGATGAAGAGAGGGGAGGAGTGAAAGGGTTGAGGAAAGACCAACAAAAATGCATGGAGAAGATAGAAGATTGAGACCAGTATGAAGATGAGGTGTCATAAATAACTTTGAAGCATGAAGAGGCTTGTCACCAGAGCACAAGGAGGTGGTGTACTGTCTGCTGAGAATGAGGACTGATACAAACATGAAAACTTTGCCATCAGACAAATGAGGTTTTTAGAACAGCTGCCAAGTATGTGTGGTAAAGATCAAATCTGAGCTGACTTTGAAATTAAACTTGTTTAGTATCTGAAAATACATTATTTGACATGGCTGTCTGACCAAAACCATTCCTTTTGCTGGTGATGGTACCTAAAAGGAATGGTTTTGATGTGTATTTAGCACATGTGTGTGAAAAGGTCTCAGACAAAGATGGGATTCCATGGTTGGTTTTTTTTGTTTTTGTTTTTTTTTTTAATTAGATGATATGAGTTAGCTTACTTCATAAATGTCACAGAACCTCAGTAGCACACACACCTATAGGAAAAACAGTTGTTTACAAGGAATCCATTGCAGCTCACATGCTGTGATAGGAGATGAATGGAGGCTTTCTGACACTCAAATTAAGGGAACAAAATGGAAATTAAGCATGAAAAATGCTTAACAGTGCAACAAAAGATAGGATTGCTAAAGGAAATAAATCTATTTTGTTACAAAATTGTAGCTTAGAATTGTAAGGTTTAAAAATGGTCACAGCTCTCTAATTATACTCCATTGTCCCTAATGCATGAATGAAAATGAAAAGAATGGGTATAATGTTCTGATCTGAAACAGTTGTTTTAAAGTAGTGCTCAGATGAAGGAAAGAAATTATAATATGCAGTTATTCCTTATTTCATCATTTTAATTCATTATTTACATAGTCTATTATAAATTTATACACTCTACAGAGGATATCAGGATAATTACATGATTTCTTTCTTAATATAACAGTTGGTAATAAAAATAGAGTTCAAAAACAATAAGCAGGCTTTGCTGGGAAAAAAAAAATTGTGTTAGTGTTTCTTTTGTATCTTGGTTAGTTTTGCTGAGGGTTACTGAGCGTTTTGTTTTGTTTCAAGCCACAACAGTGATTTTTAAAATTTTTTTTTAGTCTCTGAATTTTTAACTGAAACAAACCCAAATTTTAAAGAGACTCAGTCAATAGTGTTTAATCTATCTGTATAATAGTACATTTTAAAATAAGAATTCTTCACATCTTCATTGAAAAATTCATAAACAGATCAGAGCAAAAGGAGATGAAATAGAGAAAATTGGCTATGCAGCACTCGATCTTACTTTCCTATATGAAATGTTTGACCTTAAGATTTGTGTGATCTGTACTTACTTTTTCACTCTATCTTATTGTACTATTTTTCCAGACATGCATCGTACTACTAGAAACCTCCATGGCTACTTCTTGAAGACAACAGACAACATCATATTCAGGTCAACAAATTTATTTTTTTTTTTGTGTATAAGTGTTACTATTTAGCAGAAGGTATAAAATGCTTTCTAGAAGGATATTTTATATTGGGTCCTGTACAGTACCAGCACATAGTGAAATCTTTTACTTTTCCAAAATGGAAGCTGCAGACTGAATTCCAGGTGGATAAAAGCTCAAAATCACAAGAAAAAAAATGACAAAAGGACTTCTTATTTCCACTTTAACAGATCAAAAAAACCATAAAATCATAGAATCATTTAGGTTGGAATAGACCTATAAGATCACCAAGTCCAACTGTTAACCTAGCACTGCCAAGTCCGCTACTAAAGCATGTCCCTAAGCACCACATCTACACATCATTTAAATACCTCCAGGGATGGTGACTCAACCACTTCCCCAGACAGCCTGTTTTTATTCTTGACAACTCTTTCAGTGAAGAATTTTTTCCTAATATCTAATCTAAACCTCCCCTAGTACCATTTGAGGCCATTTCCTCTCATCCTATCACTTGTTGCTTCGGAGAAGAGATCAACACCCACCTCGCTACAACCTCTTTTCAGGTAGTTGTAGACTGATAAGGTCTTCCCTGAGCCTTCTTTTCTCCAGGTTAAGCAACCTCAGTTCCCTTAGCTGCTCCCCATAGGACTTGTTCTCTAGACGACCCTTCACCAGCTTCATTGCTCTTCTTTGGACATGTCAAACCATGGCATTATCAAAAAGAGCAAAGTCCCTTCAGACTTCCAGTACATATTCCTGCTTTACAGACAGCACGTAGCTTTTCCCGTACACTATATTCAGAATGATGTGAAGAAGACAGGTCAGTATGGGTAAGAGTATGACTTAGGATGCTTAGAAATACCTTTTAGGATGAGGGATCTGTTTAATAGAAAACAAGTGAGAGGTGATGGCAGGTTGATATGAAGTGTTTTCATTTATACTCAGGATAGCAGTATCAATTAACCCTAGGACAAAGGGCTACCGTAGTAATAGTTTCCCCCGAGTAGTTAGACTAACAGCTTTCTCTGCCTTCTGTTTTAAGTTTATTAATGTAGGCCCCCCAAATAATTACTTCTCCATTTTTATTCAGCATTATATTAAGGATTCTGTTGCTGTACAGAGGTAAATGGAAGGGAACAGTGACTATCAGAAGCAAGGCTATATATCTGGTAAGCTTTGAGTTGCCTAAGTGATTAGGAACCACTTATTTGATAGTTTGGTTTTTGTTTTTTTTTTTTTGTTTTTTTTTTTAATGCTGCATAGTTTTAAGTCATCATTCTGAAGCAAAAGAGAGATCGATGCATATTGAGCAGAAAAATCATGGGTGGGTGAGGATGAGACAACAGATGTGAATGTAAGATGACATTTTTGGCCAAGCTGGTGAATTTCCTACATATGACTGACTTGCATGAGTACAATATCTGCACCATGACTACCACAAAACTGAAAATCTGGGTAAAGCAGGTGTCAATTTCCTCATGTGTTTTTCCCTTTATTTTTGAAGACACTTAACATGAGGGAAAAAAAAGGAAGAGAAAAAAGAATCCTGAAACAGATGCCAAATCTTGAAAAGCACAGTGGATATAGCCCAAACATACTGAGATGATATTAATGTGTTATTTTATAGTACAGATTGGAAGACTATTAGAAAACAGAGGGAGAAAAGGACTTAGGGGTGTCCTTCCATGCAGGGAGACTTAAGGATAAGAAGGAGGATAATGATGATGATTAGAGTATGATCCTAGAGCAGAATGCAGAGGTTAGGAGTCATATACAGTATCTGCTAGTAAATTATTATTATATTTCTTTTCTGTGATGGAAAAGCACTGACATAAAGATTGATTAGGTCAGCTCTGGGAACATAAGTGAATAGATTTCCTTTTGAACAGATACTGTTGACTTGCCTGACTTGGACCGATTATGTCAAGTAAAACTGTCCGATACCACATGTGTTTTATCCCAGTTATTTCTGTGACCTAGAAATACTTTGCTCACACGGAACTTTGACTTTGAAGAATATAACTTATAATATGAGAAGAGGAAGTGCAATGTAGAGCAAGTCACAGATCCATTGAGACTGAAACCTCAATAACTGAGAGAAGAGAAAAAGTACTTTGATACTCATATGATGCCCTGTAATTGAAACATTGGCTCACTTGAGTTACTGCTTCTATAAATTCAAGTGCACAATATGAAGTGACAGTTTCCTCATGGGAAAGAGGCAAGACCTTGGCCCTTTAACAAGGTATATTCAAAATAATGAGGTGCTGTTCTATGTGTTAGCTTCAGAAATATTTGTAATTTAAGATGAACCAATTAATAAATCACAAATGTCTTAATTTGCTGGTCTCAGTGTGAGATACTATCTTATTAAGTCATCAGACTGACATTAAAAGTAATAAATCACATGTACCAAGTTTATTTTTCATAACTGAGCAAAAAGGTAATTATCAAGGCTGTAAAAATAACGGTTTGGACAGATTAGTTATTTATCTATTTCACGAGAGTGGTATGGAGTTTGTTCTTTTAAAATCTTGATGTCCGGAATGCAGGATTTCACCCGTCTCTGCAAATGAGCTCTAGTCCTGCACTACAGATGTTCCTTAGCTATCCTTGCAGACATGTCATCCTCTATGTGGGCAACCTTAATCACAAATTGCTATGATTGTATATAACATACCATGCTACACTATAAGCAATTGTAGAGTAAGGCCCTCACTAACAGGGACTTACTCCATTTTGTAGAGCTCTTTCTCCAGCAAATGGAATTCTGTCTCCCCCCTCCCCCTCCAAAGGATCTCTCTAAACACTAGAGAATAGAAAACAATTAGAAACTATAGGAAAATGTATGTGTCAATGGATGTTAAAATAATTAAATTATTAGAACAAAAATACTCTGCTGTTCTATCTAATAGAGATTTTATTCTAGTAATTTTCATGCTATAGGAACTTTTGAGCTTAGATAAATTAAAACATGCAATCGAGCTCCTGTGTGTTGTGAAACTAAGAGGTTTATAATAATAATCTGGTCACTATCTGCTGTAGAAGAAATATGAGAGTTTTTTCAACTAAACAGGCAATTATTTCAAGCACTACAGGGTACCCAGCATTGGAACTGTCTAAAAAAGAGAAATTATTTAAATTACTGTTTTAAGTAACTTAATCTCAGAACTGAAAAAATTTTTTTCTTGAGTATTCATGAGTAACTTTTTTCATCAACATGATCTCCCGTTACTGAATGAAAGACCATTTTAAGCATTGTGACTTAAGGCAACATAGCTTACAAGAACACACCATTTGGCTTTCTGTGTTTAGCAGTAAGCAATGACCTGCATGAAATTTCTTAATATTACTACTTGTAATCAGCAGCATGTAAATGTCTCAGCTACCAGTGATGAGCTTGAAACTGCTTCTATAAAATAATAATCTATTTGGCCAAATGGAGGAGGAAACAGTGTTCTCCTGACAGGTTTTGGATTGCCCTCAGTTATATGGGTGCTCTTAGACAAAGCTGTGGCTTGAACACAGTCAAGTGGAGGTAACCACAGCAGTGCTCTTCTTCCCAGCAGCTGGAGTTAAAGCAGTCAAAATAGTGGAAGCTTGTAAAGTTCAGCTGATGCAATTCAGAACTGTAGGAATGAAACTAGGTGTTGGTCTAGCTAGTTAATTTACGACTTTAGAGGCATGCACTGGGATCCTAAAACTGATCTTCTCTACCTGACTGCTCTGAAGCATTTCATAGTGCTGCAAAGGTAAATTGGATTTTCAATGGTCTGCTTTTTTATCTTCAGGCAATAGACAGACTGTGATGTTATAAGGATCAGCTGTAATGCCATCATGTCTTCACTGTTCAGCTGGTGAAAGTTGTGGGTTTTTTTGTTCTATCTCATATACTACACAATATTAAAATGACTGGAACGTGTACTTCATTCATATTATTTAAGGCTTTATCTGCTTCTCTTATCTTCTGTGTTTCTCATTCTTCTTAATGGTTATGTAAGAGTTGCATTAATTCTCTAAAGCTAGTTTTCCTCACTGATAAAATACTTAACAACAAAAAAAGAGTTTTTCCATCTCTCATATAGATCAGTTTTGGGGTTTTTTCTCCTTCTTTGTATTCATTATGAATTTTCACAATACTTACTTCTGTTGAAATCTCAAAACCATAGACTTCCAAATGACTGCATTAGCACCCTAGTCTAAATTGAATTCATGTGTGTTATTAAAGCCCCAGGATGAAAAAGGACTGCCAAGAACCTGCAGTTTTGTTTTATTAATGTAATATTGCAAAAGTAGTCCAATGACTGCAATGGGGAAAATAATTCCAAACCAAAAAATGTTACATTTAAAAAACTTTTATAATTTTTCTATAACTTGCTCTCTAAGTGTGCTTGTTGGCAATCTACTATACTAAAATATTCCTTCTACCAGACCCCAAAACATGAGAATTGTTTGCATTTAAAGCATCAATTCCCCATTTAAAAGGTTTGACTACCTTGTTGATGTTGCAAATAAAGAAAGTTCTAGCTGTCTAGCACTTATGGTTTTATAAAAAATAAAAACAAATTATTTTTTTAGCATTGCTTTAGCTATGATTTGCACAGACCACTTTGCTACCAGGCAAAAGGCTACAGAAAGTCTTGTCATCACTTATTTTTTGGGGGGTTTGCCTCAATGTGATGTTGAGAGTTAGCAATTGTTGCTAGCAGAAATTCTTGTTTATAATACTCTGCCCCCAAAATCATGAGCATTTCCTTTTGTTTTGTAACATGGATTTCTCTATCTGAATGGAAAAGTACTTATTCAGTACAAACTTGATTATAAAGCATCACCATGCAGAGGAAAATTGAACTACTTTTGTCTTCTGAAGTGGAAAATGGAATATAAATATATATTTTATATACTTTTATATACTTTTTATATCTGGGTATTTACTTTTTCTCCCATAACACATATTGCATTCTATTTGAAGTGACTTTGTGGCATCTTTCCTTCATGATAGCAGGAATGTAAGCCAATAAATCAGAGACTAATAGAGATGTAGTATTCATTAGCAATATTACAGCATTGGAGGATCTTTCTGTAAACCAAAATCAAATACGCTAGTGGTGTAAATGTGTTTCTGCGAGAAAGAACTGCTATACCAGATCACAGTTTCTAAGACAATTATTGGTTCATAATTAGACAGTTGATATGTGTAGTTTTTAGATGTTGAACATGGTTCAAAGTTTGTGTTTCTTGTATGTTAAAATAACCATGTACATATGTTGTTGTGTACTAGGGTACATTTGGCAGCAGGAGATAGGCTACTAAGAAGATTTCTTCGTTTTAAGTGCTAACTTTTCCAGTATTCAGAATAACAACTTGTTTTTAAATATCTGGACATTTGTGACTTAGATTTTGCTGAAAGAATAAACCCCACAATAACCACTGACCTGCTAAAGCAGTCGTATGTGAGGCTTTTACCTGCATCATTGTGCTCTGAGCATTTAATGTGACCTCTGTACAATTGACTATATGAAATTTCTAAGTGGATGATATTGTCTCTTTGCTTGCAGCTACAGTACTTCAGTTTTATTAAGTTTTCTGTATTTATAGCTTAGCATCATGGAAACTGTAGATAGCTACAGAGGCTTCTTAGGCTTATCAACAAGAGATATCTGAAAGGTGATGGAATTAGATGACCCAGGAAAGAGAATAGACCTTTCTGCAGAAAATAGCTGTAATTTATTGTGCAAAATAAAGAAAGCTTACTTTTTTCATTCACTGTAAGTTTACAGAGCATGTTTTTATGTCATATTCCTTCAAAGATATTTAAAGGCATGGATCTGTGAGCAAAAAAAGGGTTTGCTGCACTCTTTAAGAATGAACTCAAACAGAAACCTAGTCTTGATTGGACTTTGGAACTATTAGTACAAGGCTGTGTCTTTTTCTGTTTTGATGGGGGTTTTTTTCCTTCATTAGTTAGGAAGGAACAAACCCAGAACTCAGACAGACTTAAAAAATCAAAGGCAAAACATAAAATGGGCAAAATGGTATTGAATGTGACATTTTAGTTAATAAAAACTAAGTAAAACCTATTTTCACTGCTCAGATGTGTCAATTGACTTCAATGAAGGGATAGATCCTAAAGCCAGCTTAGACTTTGATTTGCATAGTATCTTAGTCAATGTTCACACACTTTTACTCTAAATTTTAACCACATAAGGACAAGATTAATGCATTCATGTCAAGACCAATTATTAAGGCTTGGTTAGCATAACTAGGTGTCACTAGAAGGTGAAACTTCATGTGTGTATCAAACCCTCTGAGCTGTGCTTTGCTCCTTCAAACATCACTAAGTGCTATTTAAATACTATAGACATCTAAAGAGGACTGAATTTAACAGTCTTGAAGCTGAAAATTTGAACTGAAGTTGGAAAGAAGTCCGAAAACTGAGATGGATTGAACTGTTGGTAAACATGTTCAAATAGTATTAAATATCTGTTTTGTGTATCCATTCCAGCAAGAATTTGAAGATTAAATTGTAGCAACTGAACTACAACAAGGTGTAAGACACCTCTGTACTGCGTACTCTACTGAAAATGCTAATATAGTTGCTCTCTTGATGAGACAAAAGGACACATCAGAAGGATGACATAGATAAATCACACAAACAGGGCAAGGCCTACAAAACATAGGGTTTGGCAGAAAAATGGAATAATGGATTCCATTTAAATAAAGTGTTTTATTTAGCTAGTGTCAGACAGGAATGATTTCTATCACCAGTAGGTTGTGGTCAATAGAAGTAAATTAAAAGACCCAATAGACAGGATAGAGAAACACTGAAGGCAGTCAAAGCCAAACTGTCCATTCTGGTGCTGTACCACAGTACTCTAGAGATGCTTAGTTCAGCTTCCTTTTGGTCAGCAGCCTTTTCCTCCCGGGCAGAACTGCAGGTGTAACTTGACTTTTCTGTCATTAGTGAGAGTAGTATTTCACTCTGAGGGCCTGATCCAGTTTCTGTTATTGATTGACATGAACTCCACTGGGAGTAAGAGTGAGCTGCGCTAGAGCCGTGTTTCTTGACAACTGTGGGAGTCTGGTAGATGTACTCTTTAGGTACATACTGTGAAAACCTGTCAGGCCTTCATATTCACAGATAAGTAATCTCTAAGAAAATTTAGTAATATAATTAAAATTTACTAATGGTTTGTGAAACCTGGTTCAAGAAAGTACACTGCACTTGCAGATCAAAGTCAAGACAAGATTTAGTAGGGGGGTTGTTTTCATTTAAAGTGGGCAAATGAAGGGGTATGCAGAAAGATTAATGAGCAAAATTCAGGTTAAAACATTGGAAGTCAATGGTTTAGCTTAAGGACAAAGGAAGGTAATATGAAAAGGTTGTACTGGGACAGCCTGAACATTTATCTAGCCTGCTATCTTGTCTCTGATAGTGGCTGGGGGGGGGAAAGCAAATGCTTGAGGGAGAACATAAGACTTCTGAGGCAAGTGGTAGTAATATTTCATTACTTTCCCAGCCTCAAACCATTTATAATTTGGGAAGTTACTGAGCTAGAAGGGCTTTCTATGTGTTTTTTAACCCTCAAAGGATTTCTCTTCCATGAAGATACCCAGGCTCTCCTTGAACTTGTAGTAACTTGCAGCATCCTGTGGCCAGGAATCCCACACAGCTTCATTATAAGCTATGTGATGAACCGCCTACTTTTGGATATTTTTAAATTGTCACCTAGTAATTTTTATTTGCAATAACTTACCTCTTGTATCAGAAGAGGTGGTGATCATTCTCTACCTTTTCCCTCCACACCATTCATGATTTAGTAGATGGTGGGTGCATATCCTTCTCTTTATCCAGACTAATAAACCTGTACCTATTCATTCATAAAATAATTTGGGTTGGAAGGATTTCAGGAGGTCTTCAAGTTTAACCATATTTCTTTATACAGAATCCATCTAATCCTTTCATCTTCCTTTTTTGAGGACTTTGCAGTTTTACCAGAGCCTTTGTAGATAGAGGATCCTGCTGCACAGTCCTTGAGATGCAAGTTCGCTATGAGTTTATAGAGTGTTACGATAATGTTTTCTTCTTTGTTCATTCCTTTCCTAGAGATTTGTACCTATCTGTCTTTTTAACTAGACTCTTTAAATTGCAGGACATGTAAGAAAGATTTTATATGTGATAGTTGTGTTTGTGAAGAAAAGTCATGGGTGCAAAGTTTTTCCAGTTAAAGTACAGGTACTCGTTGAAAATCTGAACATAGAAAAAATGTTACACTTCAGCTGAGAGCTCATTATACCAACAGAGTTTTATAAGAAAAGTAGTAACTGTCTTTCTACTATTAATATTCATAATAATGACATAAGATTAAAAGACAAGACCTTGTACTTAACATGATATTAAAGATAGAAGATGGAGGAAACATATCACACAAAAACTCTCCCTCGATTACTTTTAAAGCTAAGACAAAGGGTAAAATTACAGCATTTTGCAGTGAATAGCACGGCATATGTTTAAATTGTGGAATTCATTATCCACACAAGACTTCTGTTATATGTATTGTAAATAGCAAATCTATAACCAGGCTTTAGAAAATCTGAAATTTTACCCTAGGAAACTGTAATTTTATATCTCTAATATAGACCTGTTACAGTGGAATTTTGATAATGTTGCATTTCATTTGGATGTGCTTCTGATGACTTAGGTCATAAGCTTTCATAGGTATGCCACTTTTGATCGTAGCGGTAGTAATATAAAGATGGCGCAGACATGGACAAGGACCCAAATCTAATGCTATCAAAGGGAATAAACTACAGACAGGCACATTCTTCATCAAAGAACATGTAAATCTAGAGGTAGTCCATCACACAAAGACTAAGGTCATATCAGACTAAGCTTTCCCCTTGTTTAGGGCAAATAAAGCTTTCATGCCAGTTGAGATGTGACAGTAGCGATTATAGAGCCCATTACCTTTCACATCTGCCATCACTTCTTCAACAAATGTAAAAAATATCTTTTCACCAATCTGTAAATCTGTGCCTGAACAGAGTCTTCATGCTGGTTGTGGGTATTGCTGAATGTTGTCTTTTATATAAACCTTATTTAAATATGCACCACATTTGAGCTTATCTTTAATGTCATACATGCAACCTTCTGAGGAATAACACGGTATTATTGTGCTTAAAGGTAATCAGACTACACAGATGCTGATCATCAGCAAAATGAGGAAACAAGACCTGCCTACTGCTTTATCAGTAGGGGTAAAAGCTTTATTGTTTCTAGCTTTTCACACCATACTTCATGGACTTTGTGACTAAGGGAATAAAATCTAGAAAATTTCACTGACAAAATGATAGGAAGCTGAGGAAACTGTAGGGTTTGGGGAAGTCTTGAAGGCAGTGGATTCTGGGATATAAAGAAGACAGCAGAGGTAAGGTGATAATTTTCAAGTGTATAGGAATTAGCTGCAGTGACAGATTGAATTAAGCATTTTCCATGTTCTCCTATGCATCAAACACAACACGATGGGTATAAAATAAAGATTTTTTTTTTTTTTCTCATATGCTAGGAGAAGTTTTGAAGCAGCTGGAAGGAAGGCTTGAGGAATCTATATCACTACAGGTTTTAGAAAGGTTGAGAAAATACAGAAATACTAGCTACTGCCTTGCCATCAGGAGATGGTCTCTTGCAGATATTTTCTGTATGATTTTTATGCTAGATTTGCAGTAAAGAAATCTTTACCTCTATTATTCTATAATGAAAGTATGGTGAGACTGATTCTGTTGCACTGCACAATCTGATGTTGGTATTTAATGGAACAACCACCTGAAGAAAATGTGGAAATGAGCCACAGAAAATGAATGACAGGCTTGAGAAAATGTATTAATGGGCTATTTTAATCTAATAGAACAATCACGACAAGAACTAATGACTGGAAGCAGAAGATGCATAAACTCAAATTAGAAATAAGACACAGATTTTTATGCTGAGAGTCATTAACCTTTGAAACAAACATCTATGGGGAAATGTGGACTGTGTAGTTCCTGAAGATTTCAAATTAATACCAAATGTTCTTTCTGCCAGTTAGGCTCCAGTTAGGCTTGGTAACAGTCCACAAATAGTCTAATCTGTTTTAGAAGTGGAATTGATATTTGTCTTGGTTTGGATTTTGGAAGTTGGTTTGTTTTGGTTTATTTTCATTAACAGTTATTGTAGTCAATTTTGGTTTCTTCCACTCACCTTGCTACAACCACAGTATCACCTACTGACCTTCCTTTGGATTCTAGTTGGTATCAGCCCCTCATTTAAGTAGAAGATACAATCAGTGGGTCATAGGAAGCAGTAGTACTAGTTCAGAGTTTGTATGTGGGAGGGCCAAATAAGCATAGACTATAATTCATTTCTTATCTTGTTGACTGTAGTTAAGTCTTGCTTATTGGCATGCTACAGGAAAAATGAGCAAAAATTTAATTGGTAAAATACTGGAAATCAGATTAGATGATGTAATGATGACTTAAAAGACTATGAATATATTGATTCATATCCAGCTACTACTAGAAGATGGCAACAGTGTGATTATATCTGTTTAGGAATTTGCACCTTGCCTGACTTAATGCTATTATCTGTCAATTTATTAAGTAATAAAACGTAATAAAGCATGTATATATTTTTTCCTTTTATGATATCTTGGTTTTGGTCTTTAAAGTTCACCTGTAAATTGTACTATAAATTTATGTGCAATGTCATTGTTCAGTATTAAATCTAATGTTCTGTGCAGTACTAAATTCAGCTCTAATCCTGACTGTAAGATACAGACAATTGTAATCAGCCTGATGGATCATACATAGCCAGGCTTCTGTAAACCATTTGATTGTCATCAAGACTGTAGTTATGATAACAAAGGTATTTTTTCAGTTGTCCTGTCTTTTTGTATGTATAAGAATGTAGTAGCAGTTTTCAAGTGTAAAAGTCTAGCAGAAGTAAGAAAACAAAAACTTTGGGGGAGAAAAAAAAAAAAAATCCATCTTTCCTTACTTGACATTTTGTCATTAGGAGAACTCAGCAAGAAATATTAAATTCATGATTCTTTGCTTGGTTAGACCTCTTATTTACTACCTAGTTAATATTTGTATATTCAGTAGTGCCTAACAGCACAATCAAAGCTTGTTCTGCACGCAATAAAAGCTAGTCCCTGGCTCTGGAGTTACATAGTTTAAGTGTCAGCTTGTAATACCCTTGCTCATTTTGTAAAGATATATACTTTGCAAATAGTCATTTTGGATTAAGCAATGTACTACTCGGAAGGAAGAAAGGATGCGAAATGTGGCCCTAAGGATAAGATTCATCTCCCTTAAATTAGCTATTCAAAGTGCAGTTACACATTTCCTACTTGATCCCTTTTAATATTGATTCAGCTCCCTGGCCCAGGCAGACACTTCCCTTGCATATCTGATGTACTGTACTTTGAACAGTTAGGAGCTTGACACATGCAGTGCACTTCTGAGCTCTTAGACTCCTGCTATGGTTCTTAGAACTCCCAGCCTTTCCCTGCACTGGTTTCTTCATAGATGTCCACTGTTTGCTGTACCTGTTCCAACTCCTTTTTATAGAATCATCATTTAGGTTGGAAAAGACCTTTAAGATCATCAGGTCTGACCGTTAACACTGCCAAGTCCACCACTAAACCATGTCCCTGACTGCCACACCTACACGTCTTTTAAATACCTTCAGGGATGGTGACTCAACCACTTCCCTGGGCAGCCTGTTCCTTTCTGATTCTTGCAGAAAGACGTTTAAGGTATATAAGATGAAGCCCGGGGGAGAAAGAGAGTTGCAGGGGAGACAGAGTGGCCAAGCTGAAAACCATGATAGTGCTTATGTCTGACAGTGTTGTGTATCAGGATCATCTGGATGCAACAGATGATTTATCTTGTGTCCATCTCATTGTTTCAGATGTGGTACCTGAAGTAGAGGCTGTTTGCAACTTGGTGCAGAGTAGAGGTCTGAGGCAGCAGGTCAGCTATTCCAGATAATTGGAGGGTTTGACACTGGGATGCCATCAGTAAGATATGGTGGAGCAACAGGAAAAGCTCTTTATCATGCAATGTTATGTGGGGAAGGAGGAAAGGGAATGTGCCAGAGAAGACTGCTCCACAGAGTCGTGCTTCTCTGTTCTTTATGAGAAGACTTCAGGGGAAGAAGATGAACTTCAGAAACCCTTTCAGAAGCCTTCAACACTTCAGAACAAAAGGTGTGTGTAGTTGTTCCCCCCAACTTGCAGATGGGGAGAAATGCTGGATTTATGTAGATGTGCTCTGTAAGCATCTAATAACTTAAAAGATGCTTACAGACATTTGATACGATGGGCTAAGCGTGGGTCTGATCATTGCTCCTGCTCCCACCTCTGTGTGAGCCAGTTGTGTAATCTTGAACAAGGGTCTCTTGCTCTGTCTTGGTGTTGGTTTCTTTATGCATAATATGAAGATGATAATATCTAGCCAATTAGTTTCTGAATTTCAGTGCATGGATGTCACTAAATTTTGTCCACTATACTAAAGAACTAAAATTATCTAGAGGATGAGCTGATCAGAACTGCTTACTAGCACTCGTCTACTCATGAAGTGCTCAGGTGTTATAGCAACTACTGCATGTTTGGAATCATTATGCTAGAGTGGGCCCACATCTCTCTCTACAAAGATAGATTAAGCAATATCTAGGTTATTCTCTCTCTCAGGCCTTGGCTAACAATCTGTGACACTTATAAATCTGGGATTGTTATAAATCTCTACTGTAATTTCTATTATACCTGTCTGGGAATTAAGTTTTTCTCTTGTGTACTTATGGTAATGAATTGCAGGTTACCAAAATTACCACTTATCCACCAAATGCAAGCCACTAACTGACAAAATTACCAATTACTATAATGCATGTAACTGTTTTCCTTGAGATTTTAACTCTTCTTTTATGGGATTCTTAATTTCTTTAGATGTTGTTGGTATCCATCCATCTAGCCAGCAAAACAAATAGATCTGCTGCTGCTTACCCACTTTTAATGATTTTTTAAAATAAGTGTTTCTTATTCATCTTGGGTTCTTCTGTGTTTTCTGAGAAAGTTTAAATGGAGTTTTCCACCTTGGAATAAATTTATCTATAGAGTAAGTATCTATTTTCTGGAGGGTTTTTAGTGAAAAGATTGTCTATGCAGAAGAAGTTATGAAAAAAAAAAAAAAAAAGGTGGGGGGAGGATGGAAACAAGTACTGTATAAATCTTTTATATCAAAACATTATTATGTCTAGATAAAATCTGATACTTTTGCCTGTCCTTTTAACTATATTCCTGCAGAAATGTTACTCCCTGCTTCCCAGATAACTTTTAGTAAGCTATTTAAGTATTTGACTAAATTTTTTTGGTGTGGGGTGAATAATGTAGACAGAAATCTCTCCCTCACAGATATGTGCTTAGGGATAATTAGCTGGAGAGACTAATACTGCATTTCTTATCCATAGCATAAAAGGTCGAAAGGCACCTGTGCCCTCCCAGTGATACTGGCACTTGTATTTGAACCATCATTTGGAGAGGAGAGCCAGCTCTGTCTACCAGTGGAGGAGGAGAGAAGGCATTCGCTCTCTTCTTGAATTTCCATGTACTTTGAGATATCCACACAGAATACAATTTCAGGAAAGTAGTAGGGAGACAAAGCCTCCCTACTTATGTTATAGAGAAAGGTTCAGTGACATGTATTCAGAGCAATTCTGTTTCAAGTTTTGCAAGTGGTGATAGGAAACTCTCTTGCAGCAACTCAATTTAAATTTTGCGGAAGGTTTCTTTTAAAGCACTTCACTTGGCCCACAGTATCCCATCCCTCTGTTTAAATAGGCGTTTTGGTGGTACAGGCCTGGCATCTGTCCTGTGTCTGACTTGCAAACTGAAGTTCTCCAGAGATGTCACTGCCAACATTCCTACTGGGATAGTGGAGAGAAGCAACACTTTCTGGAGATCCATAATGCAAACTCTTAAATATGTTTGTAAGAACCCTAATGAAGTCAGATTATATTGTTTCTCAAGAGGTAAAAGCAACCTTTGTCTACAGTGAAGCAAATTGTTTTCCCACTTATCTGTAAATGCCAGGTGGCAGATTTTATTTGCTCATGCTGCCTTTGAGGAATGTATAGACAAGTTGGTTTTTCTTGCAAAATCTGATAAAAAGCTTGTCTCTTCTTTTGCCCTAGAATTTTAATCAAATAAACTATTTGATAGGGTTTACCGGAGGGGAAGCCTCCTGCTGTTCGCTTGTGCGGTATGGACCCATACTTAATCTGTTGGGATGAGAGACGATTGAAGGATTACAGGGCAGTGAAATTGTCAGCAGGACCCCCTCCCTGTTCACTTCCAGGTTTTATTACTTTTATGTGATCTTTCCTTTTTCTTGTATAGGTAAAAAAGTTTCTAAATGAGAAACTGCTGCTGGTGTAGTAGAGTAGGTATATTCTCCCAAGTTTAAATCCTGCTTAATAAAAACAGGTTGACAAACATTTAGACATAATAACCATGTCCTGACCATAACAAGTAAGAAAACAAAAGCTAAGCTCTCCCAATTTCCAATTCCAAATGGAAATAAACTCTACTAATTTTTAAGGTTCCTCTATGTTTCTGATGTCTCTCTTCAAAGGAATACTTTCTCATGCTGTACCACACATTGCCTTTTATTCCCATCTTTCTCCAGCATATCCTAAATCCACAATTACATGAATCTATGATTGTCTGTTACATTCCAGTTCAGGCTTACAAACCTTGTCTAGATACAGTTCTTTACTAACTTAGACAAGGCAGCTGAATCTTTAGTCAAATGTCAAGGGTTAAATTTATGCTGTTGATTTAAATTTGTCACCTGTCTTCCTGCACTTATATCTACACTACTTTATGTAGTTTCATAAAATGTTTAACAGTTGCTAGAAAATAAAAGTTGGTTCAGAAAAAATAAAGGTCACTCAAATAAAGGCACAAAAATACCAAATGCAGCTAGAAAAGACTTAACAATTTAAAAGGTCAGATTAAGTAAGACACACTGTGAGGTAATTTGACCCCCAGTTGCTTAACTTTTATGAAAGTTGATGAAAGGTCAGAGGTGAAGGAGCTGTGTTTTTAGAAACAGTTTCTGAAGCAAAATTTAATCAAGATAGATGTCTCTTCTGTGAGTTGCCCTTCAAAGATACCTATCCACTTAATGGGTGAGTATCTTTGTGTGATGATCACAAAGCAGTTGTATTGGCTCTCAGGTCTTATAAAACAAATACTCTCAGATAGACTTATAAAGGGACAAAGATAGAAGAAAGTTTAAAAACTGCCTTGGTCTTCGGCATCTGCCCTAGAATTTTTGTGTGATGTCTCTGAGTGTTGACAGATTGAAAGCTGTATTATGTGCTGCATGTTTGCAACTGATAATTTGTTTTTATTAAGTGCTTCAATTTTTTTTTTATTCTCCTTTGAGAAAAGTAATGTATTTCTGTTATTTGTAGTGAATGCTTTAGGAAGGTCATGTTGTTAAAGAGTTTCCCTGTGTGCCTGTGGAAAATTATTTGTTTTACATCCATCTTTCCCCTTTTATGTTATAGAGAAAGGTTCAGTGACATGTATTCAGAGCAATTCTGTTTCAAATATAATACTTACCAGTTTTAGGACAACTCTTTGGGGGTGGTTCAGAAACTGGTAGGTAATATTCTACTTGCAATGAAAAGAGATGTTATGTTTGTGTGAATACATGCGTAAGGTACTGTCTTATATAAGCTGATCATGGAGTTAACCCATCAGTGAAAGGAAGGAGGAGGAGATAACACTGGTTATCAAAAGTAACTTTTGGGAAAGTTGGGAAAGACTTTGGGAAAATCATTTTCTGTCATAAGAAATTTCTTACATTTGGTTAGCTGGTGTTGTTCCCAGTTTTCTTCAGTGTTTTTCTAGAATGATGGAAGGGTTAATGAGGAATTGTAGAACATAGTAGGATAGCCACATGCCTTATTTTGATTATTGTTTAGTTACCATTAAGGAGTGTCTTCTGTTGCAGTTGATGCTTTTGTGTCTACAGTGATTGTTACTCACAAGAAAGGGAGTTTAAGGTGTGGTGTCTGGTTGCGTGTGTGTTTTGTGAAGGATTGTTTGTTTAATTTTTTACTTTTCTAACTTTCATCCAACTTCCATCTGGAGAGTGCTGTTTCAGACCATATGTTAACCACTCTGGTGATCCTGAATCTGCATTGAGTAGGCATTGAACTACAAGCAGAATTTTCTAAGAATTTACAGACCCTTAAGTGCTATTGAATTTCTTTCTTCCAGAGGTTGATTTTTTTGCAAGTCATTGGGTCAATAGCAGTTAATAAAAACCTGAGACTGCTGCCCCCTTCGTTTGAAGGCTAGAAAGTCTGGCCATGTGCTTCTGGTGGAGATAGTTCTCACAGTTCTCTCGTTGGTACAAGGATTTAATCTGCGGGACACAAGAAAAAGCCTCTTTTCTCTGGTTTCAGGAATTACTGAAAACAGATAAATAGAAAATATTGTTCCACAGTATGAAGCTTGTGTCTCATATAAGCAACCGAATTTTGAGGGTCTTGTTTATTGGTCATATTTTAGGCAGAGAGTGTCTGACTGCCTTTTATTCTACAATAGTTTTATTATACTCTATGTAAAGCAAAAGCCCTGAGAACTTAGCTCCACACCTTCTCATGTGTCATGTTAACATTAAATAAGAAGTGTATTTACTCACTTGGATACCTTTGCTACCTGAAATATTTTTAGCAGTCTTTGACTCTTTTTATTTTTTAAAAATAGCAGTTAACTTGAAATACTCTGGTAAAGATGACTGGTTTTTTTCCACAGTTCTGTCTCATATTTGTTCTTAGGGGTTCAGTTTGCTCCATCAGCTTTGACATTTAATCGTTGCCAAATTTGCTTTCTGGTTTTCTGGACAAAACAAATTGCCGCTACCCATTAAGTTTGATGCGACTACAAACTTTGTGTTAAATCAGGCACTGATGGTTGTCGTGGAAGGAATGTTCCAGCTGAAACGTTATATGTATTTTATTACAGTATATGCTTTCTCTGACATAATCAAACACCCCACTTCCAAAGAAAATTTCGTGCAGGAGAACTCTATAGTTCCTATGGAATTTACCAGTGTTGGGGGCCTATACTTGGAGGCTAAAGTACATGTTAATTAATAGGACCTTTAGCATACATTTTAATGGGATTGGTAAATCTCTCATTTGGGTTCTTTCTTCCATGCTACTCAGGGTGGTCCTTTTAAAACTTCTGAGATGAGAGGGATAACTATATGTTCATAAATATATACTATATAGAGGATGCCTTGGAATGTGGAAAAAACCCTAAACCAGCATACATCAGTGGGACTCTCCCAGATCTTCCTCATGCTAATGTGGTATGTACTTCCATTTTTTTCTCATGAAGTTGGACTAAACTTCAGAGATACATATAATTTACAGTGCTCAATTATTCTTGGATTGACGTTCTTGCTTTCAAATTTACATTTTTAGCTATAGGATAAACCATGTTATACTGTACTTGGTGGCAATCTTGAAAAACATTTTTGCATGCTTTTCAGCCTTCTCCAGAAAGCACAAAGAATACACAATGTATTGTTGGAGACCATGTAGGAGATGTGTAGGTGTAGGAGACCATGCAATACAAGCAGTAAATACTTGATGCAATAGCTCCAATAGTTTCTTTGTATATATAATTGCTTTATAATTCCAAAAATAGATGGTTTTGTTCCTGTAACACTACACTAACACTTCACCACAGTAGCATTCTAGTTGTATTTACTTTATTAAGTGTTTTTCTTTGTCTCAAACTATTTGGGTATAGTTCTGTGAATCATGTAAGTATTTTTAGAAAACAATGGGCTGTGCACTCTTGTGCAAATCTAGGTTCCTACAACTTCTTTGATAAAACCAAGCAAAGCAGAGTAGTTCTGTTTAATGCCTGTACATATATATATATATATATATATATATATATATATAAAATCCTAAAACAAATCTGCCGCTAAAGATGCATTTTTCTGACCCTGTGCTATGGGATAAAATTCCCCAAATGACATGCAACTTTCTGATACTGACTTTCTACTGAGAGGTAGTCTTGAGGTATTCACAGTTTCTAAAAGTAGAAGGAATTAAGAATTTGTCATCAAAACGCTCTAGTCATGGGAGATTTCAGGCATCCTTTTTAGAGTCTTACAACTTCTTTTATGGCTTCAGTTGGATGCGCTGTTCATTATCACTACATCTCAATGTAAATGAGCTGTATGCTGGGTGAGCAATTACACTTTCCTGGTGACTAAAACCATTTCTGTACATGGCAGCATGTAAAAATTCAGAAAGAAAAACTGTCTAAATGGATAAACAACATGAGTTTATAACATTTCTACTGAGCCTTGCCAAACAAACTTCTGTATTTTACATTCAGTAATTAGTTCATCATGCAGATAAGAGAAGGTAGAAGATGCAGTAAGTGTGGATTACATTAGAGTGTTTTTAATCTTTGCCAAAATAACATTTATTTGTTGGTTTGCTGTCTTTTTTTTTTTTTTTTTACAGTTGTGTTACTCACTGAAACATATTCATTGCTATACAGTGGTTAAAGCTTGTTACATTATATTACACTTGAATCCCATTGTACATGCCATTAGGTAATGTCACTGTGATATGATACTGCATTGTTACCCTATAATGCTC
Source organism: Strix aluco (assembly GCF_031877795.1). Lineage (NCBI taxonomy): Eukaryota > Metazoa > Chordata > Aves > Strigiformes > Strigidae > Strix > Strix aluco. The sequence goes on from NC_133934.1 coordinate 52,574,709, forward strand.
TCATGGTCCAATCTAAACCAAACTCAATTCTCAGTATCTACTGCTCCTGGTTTAAAGTAAAATCACAAATAAACATACGCACAAGTCAATTATTAGATTCTTTTGGCATGACCTACTACGTTTTCAACAAACCCACTCTGTTTATTGGTTTTCACATGCTTACTCCCACATGTTCACATACTGTCTTCTTTACTATATTCCTGATTACTCTTGCTAAAACATAGGGCTGTGTGTCCTGCTTTCATGTTTCAATCACCTATTAGCACATCTTCTTTTTGTCAGTCCTCCATTACTTCTCCCATTGTCTGATTTCCTGAAGACCATTTTTATGCCAGTGGGACTTATCTGCGTTACTTGTTTAAGGAGTAGTAGGCCCCCACTTGAAGAAAGGAGCTCATCTCACAGACTTGAGCTGTGCAAACTCCTGAACCAGCACAGCGGAGGAGGCAGTGCTCAGTGGTGACAGGTTGAATGGACCGACTGGAAGCCTGAGTAGAATGGGAAAAACTGGAATTGTATATACTGATAACAGAATAGCAACATAATGCATTTCGAGTCATAATCTACAACCAAGTTTTAGCTCTCATTACAAGCCACTTCCTCATTTTGCCTGGTTACAACTGCTCAACACTCAATTATTTATTTATTTTTTTAAATTTGAATCACGCCTAACTTACAGAAAGGCATCCAGTTTCATTCAGAAAACTCAAACACTTCTCTTTCTTGTCATTGTACAGGAGTTGTGAATTCCTTTGAAACCTAAAAACCCCCTGTATCTGATTTACAGCTTCATCTTGCTTGAGTCTAAAAATCACCAGGCACAATAATCCTGACTCAGCATTTGAAGTCACTAATGACCAATACAAACTCTAGTACAGCTGAAATAGTCTTAGTGGCTGATTAAAAATTTGAATCAGGCTTTCAGCTGAATGAGCAGCACTGAACTGCATTTTTAGCTGGAATGTGAGAAATGGCAAAGGAAAAAACCCTGATTTTTGGATGTTTGAATCTCTTCCAAATGTTTTGTTTCCTGTCCTTGCATTATGGCCATTTGCTTTTTACTAATTTTAGTGAGGATAATATTTTGCCAGGGAGACTGCTTCTAAAATGCGAAAATTGAGGCTGTGGGTAGAATACTTTTAATGGTTAAGGACAGACTATCTCTGCTCCATTCGGAGGTAGAGTATGGAGGAGTAGGCACTTGCCTTATCCCAGCCACCTCTGTGACTCCAGCCAAATTGTAGAAAGTCTCTTCTAATTTTCCAGCTTCCTGACTGAGACTAAATAGGTTGAGGGGGGGAATGGAAAGCAGAAGAAAATCTGACTTCAGTCCATGCTCACAGCAGGAGGTAGGCAGGTCTTTCCATGAATGAGAAGAAATTATTTCTGCTCTGTCCCTCTTGGGCACACATGGAGTTGGAGAAACTAAGGCATTCTAATTTTTCTCTATTAGCAGAGCAGTTTGCATTAAAACAGTAGTCCCAGACCCTTGTATGAAGTTAGGTCAGCCTCTCAAAATACAGAAATAGTGTATGATAAAATGACACATTCACTAGGCTAATAATAGATCCCAAATAGTTGGAGAGCAAACAAACAAGCAAATAAATTACCAGTTCTTACTGAACAATTGGATAGAATTGTTATTTTTATAGAAATTTTTTGCTTGTGTATTTGGAAATAACAAAAAACTGTATATCACAGTCTTTTCATAGCTCATTTAGGTATAGAAAATATATTAATTTCACCAAATAGAAGAAAAATTCATAGTAACAATTAACTTCAGTTAGTTCTGAACCTTTAAGACACTTGTTCTCATCAAGATACATTTTAAGAGTGAAAGTCCTGAATATAAATTAGAGATAGATTTTTGAGAAAAGGATCTGCATAAATGAGTGAACACAATGAATGTATATAAAGAAACTCTTGACCTTTTTGAAAGGCAGTAATAGAAAAAAAAACGTCGCTAGATTAGGACAGCATGTGGTACTGTTCTAGCCAAAGTGCAAAAGAATAGGTTTTTGTCACTTTCAGTGCAATGTATAACAAATACATATATTCATATAAATACATGTTCTTCTCATGTACCAGACAGTGAAAGATAAGATATTTATATTCCAAGTCCTGATCCTAAAAAGTTTTAGGATTGACCTCTGGTGACAGATATAATTCTTACTTTTTAAGACTCTTCTTATTTATTATAACTGTCAAGCTAATACTCCTGTTTGTTGTTTATTCTCTATCTTTCTTTATAGTAATCATTGAAACAAGAGCCTACTTGTGATAATGGGTTTGTATGTGGATCTGTGGTGTCATCGTGAAAGGGTGACATTGACGTTAAAAGAAACTACTAAAGAGGGACTCAGGGGAAGTTAAGTTAATTAGTCAAGTTAAAAAGGGATAATTCATTGCAGCCTTTGTCTTAGAAATATATTTCAAAGTTTCATTTCCATTTCAAAGTTGCAGACTGTAACTTGTAGAATTATCATGATGCATGTAGCTGGAGAATAACAATCTGGTTCTTTCTGACTGGTAGCTGAACAATATTCTTAATGGCATATAAATCCCATGTCATCATCATTTAAAAAAATTTAGGCCACATTTCAGGGTGATCCCTGCCGGTTACTTTGAAGGTGTTTTCCCTCTTTGCTTTTTCCCTTTTTCTTACAAAGCTTAAAAAATAATATGCACATACATATAAAAATAAAAATCTATGCCTTTGAAAAACTTGGTAGTTGAAGTTCTGCACAGGATTGTGCAGCAGTAGGTTAGTTGTCTCTATGTTACAGAATATAGAAGGTACATGAGCAAGCAAAATGCCTTCCTGTTACCTTTACCAAAGAGTGAGCTGGTCAGAGCTGTGGCAATCAGTATAACTGAGGTTTTGTTTTAATTCTCTCTACTCAGAACTGAAAACTTTCTGAACAGTTTCACTCTGAGTTGATAACTTTTGATCAGCTCTTTCAAGCAGAGTTGCTTTAGAATACAAGAAAACTAATGAAATATTACTTCTCTACTTCAAAACAGAAGAAAATACTTTAAAACTTTTCCAGCAATTATAGCTCTGAAACAACGTAATTTATTATGAGCAGTAGTTTATAATCTGTCAAGTGAATGCTCCAGTGAACATACATTTAATTGGAATGTGCCAAAAAATCTTGTTTCCAAAACACAAATAATGCTAATTTTATGCTGTTGTCTTAAGCTAAAAATTATATGGTTAAAGAAAGTATCTAGACGACAGGAAATGATCGAGTTAATATTCTGTGCTCTGCATTAACTTTACCTATTGCATGTGTATATCAGGACACATAGGTTTTTTCAAATTATGTTTATAGTACCATACAGCTATTTCTAATATAGACACTCATCTTGTGTGATTAACTAGTTTATGATAACAGAGTACCTTCATATTGTTTATAGTATAAAAACCCAACAAGCAATTCCTATTCAGCAAACCAAAAGTTAATTAGAACAATGTAAAATAAGAGAGAACCTTCTGACATGATACCTGGATCTCCATTTGAGCTAGATATACAACTTAAAGGGTATTTGGGAATACACATATTTTGAAATCTCTGAAGAGAACAGGTATACCAGTGATTGCTGACTCAATTGGAAGATATACTCTAGCCAGAAGATAGCTTACTGTATTTGTCTATCCATAAAGGCCTACTAAAGAATTACGAGGAAGCACCTAAAGCAGAAAAGAATTAAAATAATAGCCAAAATACTATGGAGAATACTTAATCATGTAACTTAAGTATTATTATTACTGACAGAGAACAAAAGATAAAATAAGATTTATCCCCTTGCAAGTGTACAGAATAAAATAATTTCTCGAGAAAGGAAGCACTGAAAAATACAGTAACTTAATATAGAATATATAATTTAATACTTGTAACCTACATAAGATAATTTACTAGTGTTTTGTATAAAATGACAATATTAATACATAATATAATTAAATTATTGTAGTATGAGGAGGAGACATGACCCTTCTGTTTAAAGACCTGATTCCACAAATAGATGAGCAGCCACAAATCTTACTGAACTTGACACACTGTAGCCTTAAAACACAATGGATTTGAGTGTGTCTGACACTTGCAATTCTAATTCTAAGTAATGTGGTCTGGAAAAAATCCTCCAATGGAAGTGAATCCTGTAGAAGAAAGACATAGTGCAATTTCTGTAGCAGTCAGGTATTCAGAAACTTGAAGAGGGTCTAGATGGAAATGCACATTTTGATTTGGCAGGTAGAACTACTTCCTTAGTGAGGCTTCAGCAGTTAACAATGCGGGCCTTTGATATACAGAATTTTCTTGAAAACATGAATAATCTTTCAGTTTGATGTTTTGAGCTTTTTAATATCTTCTTTGATGCTCTGTTACATTAAAGTAAACAGAGATATTGTTTATTCAAGTAGGAGGCCAGTATACCCAACAATTTCTTACTACTTTTTTTTAACAATACTGAGTGAGAGAAATAATTCGGAATAATTTTGTTTGTGAAGCACATAAATTGATAACATCTGCCAGTAACCTGGTGCAAAATGCAACAGTAACAAATTTCCCTGTATGATATGGGGTTTGCTGTCCCCTCCCCTTTGCACTTTAGAGCATCACTTACTCATTTTTCTTACAAAGGGACCATGTTAGCTTAGGATTTCTTTATTTTAAGCTTTCAGCTTACTGAAAGCTTACTTTCAGCTCACACTGATGTGAGACATGGTGGTTCCTGACCTTTTGAAGTCATTTTGCTTTGGCCATTACTCACTTGCAAGCTCATTTGAAGAGCACCTCAGCATCATCCTTAAGGCAAGAACTTCATCTAAATAATTATTTTACTGTACAAAAGGGAAAAAAAATCTCTAGTTGGTAGTAGATTCTGATAGTTTAGATGTGTTTTTTCACCTCATTCCAGTGGAATACTAATTATGCAATTATGTCAGCCAGTCTTTTATGTCAGCAGACAGTCTTTTTCTCAAAAGACTATTTATTCTATTATGTAAGTCTGTGAAGTAATCTTTGTTCCACTACAACCAACAAAACTCCATGGCATTGTGACTTCATTTTTGTTTAATTCCCTTGTTAGAAAAATTCCCTCTGCAGAAATCCTGCAGAAAGCAGCTCTTAGCTTTGCTCACTGCCTATGTAGAATACCAGAGCCACCAGTGATGGAACAGATTTGCATGGTGTATTTTGTCCTCCCTTCACCTTTTTATGTCTAGGTGTTCATGTGTGTGGTGTGTATTTCTTGGTTATTTTGTTGTTGCTTTTAAAATAGTGGAAGGTAGTATGTAAAATGGTGTACTGTTGAGTGGGTAGCTAGTTGTGTCTTTTAAATTACATCAGTTCTCTGTCTGAAATATATTTAAAATAAAGTAGTTGAACTGAAGCCTACTGTAGTCAAAAGGAAGATTCTCATTTACTTTCATGTGCAAGTCAAAGGGCTCAGACCTGCCAAAGGATAAGCGGTACTCTATCTGCCTGAATAGACAGTGCCATTCCTCCAATTAATAGGTCAGCAAACCCGAAACTTGAGATATAGGGTGTTGGTAAATGTTGTTTTCTAATAAAATGATAATTTAAAAACTCTTTTAATACTAAAACTACCAAAATTCTTTCCACAGTTACCCTACTTTCTCTCCATCATTTACAAAAGCAATGAGCCACAGAGAGACTTGCTAAGAATATTTATCAAACTGCAGAGAAATGTGTACCTTTTTGTAAATAATGGGTCATTCAGCCCCATCAGCTGAGGATGAAACTTCTAATTAACTAGGCCATCATCATAGTTTGAGCAGACATGAGTAGAGCTAATTAAGACACCATCGTATCTCAGACACAAGACCCCATTTTCCTACATGGTGAAGATAAATACAGATATTCCACTGTTTCAAGAAGCATAAGATGAAGCAGATTTTGGTTTCTTCTCTTTGAATGACAGAAGAAATAGAGGGAGATTGAGATGAAAACATATAGGACTTCAAACGAAAAATAGAATCTCCATTCCACAGGAAGATGGTTACAAGTAGAGGCCATCTTTCTTCTGTGTAGAGACCACCTTACTTTCACATTGGCCTGTATCCATTCCCATATGTAAAGCAGGACATAAGGATTGCTTTTGATTTCGATGGGAGTAAAGATAAATGTGTATTTCTATGAAATAGAAATGCTACGTCTCTATGGTCTGTTGTTCCAGTTCAGTAGAACATTTCGTCTATGAATACCGATAAAATGAGAGATGTGTTTCTTAAGAAAAGGCAGGTCTCTGAGACTGCCTTCTACTCTTCACTCACTTAAAGCCTAAGTAACACTTAAAATATATCGAAACTAGGCTAATGGCTTATTATTTCTAGAGCCAGGTTGAAGCAGATGACCTCCAGAGGTCCTTTCCAACCTAAACTACTCTGATTAGTCACTGCAAGAGACAAAACGAGCAACAGCATAAGTACAGTCTTTATATTGAAGTGAGACAGTATATTATCAGAAAACACAATTTCTTTGGGTTTTTTTTTTTTCCTTTCTATTTTAGGTTGAACTCTAGTAAATCTTTACTGGATTTTCAGTTTAGAGTTCATCAGCTAAATTATTCAGATTATGACCTCTTTAGGCTTCTAGCAGATCCCAGAAATCATCAGACTCTTCATAAATCATCTCTACAGAGTAGCTGAAAATTATCTGTTCAAGAAACATAAAGCATTTTCCTGCAGCTGTTGTAACTGCACAAGTCTGGGTGCTGTATCTGAGAACACAAACACTTTTTCTCTTGTGATTGCAGAACTGGGATATTAGCTGCATTTCTCTACTTTTCTGTTGGAAGAGGCATTGTACAACTGATTCTCATCCTTTTTCTCCACTTTACTCAAGATTTCAGACTTCTAAATATTTAGTTTGGGGTTTTTTTGACAGCTCTTGAGTGCTGCTCTCTACAAGACACAGGCTACTGTTCACACTATCCCATGGTTTCCATGGAGCATGTTCGGAGGTGGGAATGGCTGATCCAGAGGTTTTGGGCTAGAAGACTACAGATTTGTTCATTTAAACCAGATATCACTATGTGAAGCTTACAAAACATTTGTTCAGGGTGTAGAGCAAATTTTTGATTGTTTACATCACCTGTTTGAACATGATTATACTCAGCTCCATCTTGAATCTGTCAGTTTGTGTGATTCTTTCTATTCTCCTGATAGTAGTTTAAATGTTATGAATGTGGTGAAATTTTTAGACTGGGTCAGCGCTCTCCTGCAAAGAGACCTATGTTTTGTTCCGACTTTCTGCCTGGCTTCATTACTATAAATACTGTGGGGCAGGGTATGCAGAATGCTGCAGTCTATCCCGCATTCCAAAATTACAGGCAAAAATTTAATTGATCAAAATAACAGTGACAATATGTTTTGCTGGGAGTGTCACAGCACTTACAGCATTGAGGGATCTCACAGATGCAGATCAAAAGAGCTACATGACAAACAGGGTTGGTCTGGGCACAGGAAGGTCATACTCAGTGACATCTCCTTGTCTGAGGATCTTCTCTGTGTTAATATACGCATCATCTTTGTATCTGAGGAAAAAAAGGGTTGGGGGATTTTTAAGCCCAAAGTCAGTCTTAGATATTCCAAGTACTGTTTCGTCCTTTTACATGATTAACATTATTATGGTGCTAAGGATGTCAGAAAGGTATTTGCCAGCTCTTCTTGACTCATGGCTGTGCAGTTAACTTGGGAACAAGCATAATGTGCCCCAGCTGCAGGCTGCTGTCCAGGTCTAGGGAGTACTTACAGAGGCACAAGACCCTAGCTGTTAAAAAATAAATGGAGTTTTTGACTGTGATTATCTATGAGAAGCGAAGTGCCTATGTTGAAAAACATCATGAATGTGAAAGCTGGAAGTGCAGATGTGCTATGAACTAAACTGTAATGTAAACCAGCACCAGTAGTTCATGCCTGTTGTCTAAAATCCAGGAGGGCTGGACTGTATTATCTATGATGTGGAATGTATTCAGGAGACTAGGATGCATATCCTGAACAACATTTTTGCCATGGAGTTATTACTGGATGGTCCTTAGGATGAAGAAGAGGCAGGAGGGAAAACTGAACAAGAAAATGAGTTTAAAGGGGACACGACAGATCTTGTGGACTTTATTCAGTTGTTTATGGGTACAAAGTTTTGGGGCTACAATTTCCTGGCATATAATGCCAAAGGCTATGATGGCTGCTCTCATAGAATCATAGAATAATTTGGGCTGGAAGAGGCCTTTAAAGGTCATCTAGTCCAACACCCCTGCAATGAGCAGGGACATCTTCAACTAGATTGGGTTGCTCAGAGCCCACATGCTTTGTTGTTAGTCAGCTTCTGAAGAAAAAATTGGTTGTGCAAATAATCACACAAGGTCGTGAATTCATGTGCATAGAAGTACCCAACCTGCATATATGTTTCATAGACTCCTCAAAATTTTTACCTATGAAACTAAGTAGTCTCCCTCATGCTTTGGGCATTGAGGGCTGCAAAGGTTATTTCCCCCAGTTCTTTCAGCACTGATGACTTGCAAAAAACCCCTGAGTTACAACTGCCAACAAGATGTTAAAATTTTGAGGGAGACCTCCAAATCATACAGGAATGGATTATGGTGATAACCCAGCACACATCCTGTGAGAAAGAGGGCAGTGAAAAGGTGAAGGCTTATTATTGCAGTATAGATCCCTTTCAGGATACTGCTCTGGCCTCTGCTTGCATGTCCATGTACTTTTTAATGTTCCTTAAGCCTAACGTGGTTGCGCTCCTTCTTCTACTTCAGATGGTTATCACTGGAGGAAAAAGGGGAATATTCAGCCCCCTCCATTCAATGGTTTATGTATGTGGCCAAAAAGCAAAACATTCAAATCTGTCATGAGTTACAAGGTGATGAATATCAAGTAGGATCCTACTCCTTGGATGGCTATGCAGTCATTGATTGGGTGCTACAGCTTTTGAATTTAATGGGGGCTTCTCCCATAGTGCTATTGAATGCTATTATGAAAATGACTGGAATTCCCTAGCAGGTGCCACCTTTGGATATTTGGATTGCACAACACAGTGAAAGGTGGACCACTTCAGAGATGTGCTTTTTAGCAGCAGGACAAATGCCATCGCTCTAATTGCAGGGATCCTATTTTATATAAATACTTACACATTTATTGAGATCTAGGTTTTTGTCTCTGGCTTTGACACCTCAGCTGAATACCTCAAATGAAAATAATCTAACAAAAACCACTGAAAGCAGTATCAGCTTAAAAATTTTGTGGGCCATAATATTTTTCTCATATATATACACAAGGAAAAAAAAGCCCTGTGTTGATTCAGGAACACTGAAGTGTCTTTTTTCCAAGGTCTGCCCTAACTGTCAGATGATGTCTCTCTTTATGTAGCTCTGTTCATGGGGTTTTCTGTACAGCTGAGGAAAAATAGAGTAATGCCAAGAAGGGATTTGCTGCACAGGATTACTAGCAGATCTTGTAAGGTTGACACAAAATCAATCATGAGAGCCACCAAGAAATTGAAGTCATGTGCTTTCCTGAGGTTTTGAAATTCGATATTGATGAATCGTGCACGTCTTGTGGTAAGAGACTCCTTCAGCTTTGGAGTAAAGCAATGGGTTGATAGTCTGTTGTTGACTTTTAGGGGGTTTTTTTGTTGGTGTGGGTTTTTTTTTTTTTTTTAATACTTTGAGGCATAGAATTCACCTGCAAGGGTTAATTACAGGGTTTTTGGTTTACAGTTGTTGGTGTTTAGGGTTTTTTTTTTTGTCCCACTGATTTAGGAGCATGAATCCCAGTGAAAATCCTTATCTCTGTTACCAGTACAGAATGATGTGTATGAAAATATCGGTAGCTTGAATAAAGAGTAGAGCTCAGATTATTTTTTTTTTCACATGGTTTCCCAGTAAGCTGATATTAAGCAGAATTTGTTACTGAAATGCACAGAGCAAAATAATCTTCAAATATCTCTTCACAAACCATGAAAATAAATAAAAGCCTTTGGACTTAGTGACCTATCATTTTATTGTTGAAAGTTATAACTGTTGGATGAACTTGCATAGTCTTCAGCTCACTGTAAATAAAATCCTACAGGCATTTTAATGTTAGATTTATACAGTGAGGTCTTGCCAGGAGATGAGAGATATCAGAAGTATGCCTTTTTAAATTGTCACTCCAGGTAAAATATGAGCTATTCGTATACTTGTTTTGTAGGATTCTGTGTTCATTATCTCTCACTTGTTTTGTTTATTCTCCCTCTTTAATGTATACTCATTTGTAGCATGAAATCTGTCTTGCAGCCCTGTAAGCATAGCTTAGATTTAACAGTCAAACTGACTTTTTTCCTTTTCATGTATTGTCTGTAGTCAGAGAAAGCCCACAGGCCTGTCTCTTCCCCTGACTTTTCCTGTGCAACCCAAATCTTTTTAGATTATTCCCCTGGGCTGCTGATCCAAACCCATTTAAGACTAATAGGTATGTACACATGTAACTGTGTGGATGAGCTGAGGTAAGAGAGGGTTTTGCAGATGTAGCTATGGGTTTGCAGTCCCTCTCTTACTTAGGTTAATGTGTTCTATAGGAAGCTCATAGAAAGAAGCATCTGATCCCAAGGAGCTCATAGTGCTAATGTTTTTATAGATAATAAATATTTTATAAAGAAATCAGTGAAAAAATCCTGATCGTGGAATTCCCAGTGCTGTTTCCACAAAGATGTTTTCTCAAGAACCACACATAACATCAGACTCTGATGCTATTCCTGGAAGATCTGTGACAAATAGATTGGCAAGATCTGAAATTTTCTAATTTCCATGTAAATTGATGTTCCTGCCATAGGAAGTGAAACCAAGAATAATTAAAGAAAAAAAAAAATCTAAAATTTCTGTGTCCTAGTCATTACAGCAAAGCCTTGCTAGATACTCTGTTGATTGAAGCATTAATCAAATAATTTAATACAGCATCAGTGGACCTAACTGTTCATGGCTCCCATGAACATGGATCATACTGTTATGTCTTTAGAGATAGCTAAGTACTAGGCTGAAAAACTACTTTGTAACACAAAGTAAATATACCAGAGAGCTGAGATCCAAGGTATTAGGATGCATCTGTTTATAAATGCAAGCCTTACTGCTTTAATGTGAGTTGCAGAACTGATTGTGCTTGTATTGCCTTAAGCTAGTTATGTAGCTAATCACTGTGGTAGGGGGTCACCCTTCCATGGGCTGTTCTTGTATAGCCTGGTCTAAAGTGGACAAACTGAAGCAAATTCTTTGGAGTACTTATTTTTCCCATTTTTATGAATCTGGACAGATTAGTTTCAGAGTCTGCTTCTTTCTGTCTTTTTCCCTGGGAAGTTTTATAGTTTCATAGGAACAGTGGTTTTGGTTGGGGTATATTTTTTTGTTTGTTTCTAATGTGAAATTAATAAACACAGAGTGCTGAAAATACTTTGCAAACATTTTGGTCACATTCTCTAACTTAGATTGAATCTGTACAAGTTGATAAAGGATGTGTTATTTCCAAAACCATCAACCATGGGTAACGATCCCTTGAAAAGTGATATATATCTTGAACTGCTGGTAATGGTCACTGTTCACAGTTAAAGTTCAACAGTGTGTATATACATATACAGTGTGGGGAAGGAGAGAAGCTATTCATATTTTGGAGAAAAAATAATTTGAAGACTGGCATTTTAAGAAAGGAAAATGTGTAGAATTTTCATGTATTTATTCCTTAACTTGTAAAATGTGCTTTGTTTGACTTCTTTGTCATATGAAAGTGTAGGTGATTAGAAGAGTTCTCAGCTTTCAGGTATATGTGAGAAGAGAGTGTATAGTTCAGAGTTCTACCCTGGTGTCACAGCAATCTAAAATGTGACATGCTGCACAATTAAAAGTGCTCAATCTTGCTCTGACAGTAGATGACAAAAAATTGACTGTAGATAAAGAGGCAAAATTGAGAAATCGGTGGAGTTCATGAGAAACAAACAACTGTTTGTGCCTGGCCAAAGAAGTGAGACCTGTAAAATTCGCTTATAGTAAGTTTTGACTAAGCAAATCTTTCTATCTAGAAAATTATTAAAAATGCAGTATTGTTTTACATAATGGAGTGCAAATTACAAAGACTAGCTGAATTTATTGCATAAAAGTTGGAAAAACTGCTAAACCCAAACTTTATTTCAAACTTTTTTTAACTGAATGGTTGTACAAGGAAGCAAGGAAAGGCATAGGAAATTTCTGGAGCTTAGATTTTTGGAAGTTCAGAGACTATCGTGAAAATATTGGTTGCCTCATTTCTTGTATTTTCTACTACTTGGACTATTTAGGAAAAGTGGATATTTGCTTTTGGCCACAGTTAAGAGAGGATAGTGGTTAGAAACCAGTCTGACCAGTTTTATATTCTTACTTACACTGTATACTAAAAGTGTACTGATTTACCAGGTTTTATACTGTTGTTGTTTTCCATGTTGATTGAGTGTATAGCATCAGTGCAAGTGAAATCCCGATCCATGATGTGAGCTCACTGCTGCAATGAAAATGATACTGCATGATATACATGGGCTCATTGAGATGATCCTGTGTTGAGTTCAGAGTCAGTAGTTTTAACAGATCTTTCCCAGAAATCTCCAGTTAATCTCAGAAAGGCCAACACAAAACATAATTTTGTAATACATTTTCAAATAGGCTCTTCAAAGCCTTTTATGTAATATAAGAAATTGGAGGTAGAAGTTCAATTTCACACATTTAGTCCACAAGTACAGTTTGCCCTAGGTAATAGAAGTTGTATCTTCAGATATGCCAAACCCAGTAGTCTCATAATTTTCAAAGCATTTAAGAAATAGTTAAGTGTATGTGTAGTCAGAGACAGGCATAAAAACACAAGACAGAAAAAGAAACCAGTTACCATTTTTTATCTAAAAGAATAGTGGGGAGCAATTAAAAAATTCACATAACTACATAGAAGGGCCAATATGGGTATCTGAGGTCTAATCTGAGGATTAGAAAAAGGAAACTATAACTGAGAGGGATGGGAAGTAGTAAGAGAAGCCGGTGAAGGTATCTGACCTCTTGTGAATGCTGTTCGGCTTTCTGAACCATCTGTGGGACATTTAGGAGAGACTCCACAAAGAAACACTTTGGACAAAAATTAAGATGAACTTGGCCCCTATGTACAGAAATGAAAACTGCTTGAGGAAGCTTGGGATGTCTTAGAGAAATACTGTCTTTTTAAAGCAAAACTCTTGCTCTACTTCCCTAGCAGGAGTTTCATAGCCCTCAGTTCTATCAGACAACATCATGAACCTACAATAAGTGACTCTGTATGTTAACATCTTAAGTTATTCAGATCTGTCTATAAAATCGGGTGTTTTCCAAACTATGTAGGAATGAGGCAGTTAAGGAGGAAATTCCTTTGCTGGTGAATCTATTGAAAATGTTGACTGAGTGTGGCAACTTGAGAAGTTTTAATTAGTCGTGGCATTAATATTTGGAGAAAGCACAAAGTTTAGACGTACACCTTTCTGAGACTAAGTGAATGCCAGGTGAGAAGGAGTAAGTTTTCAAAGTGTGTTTAAAAATGGAATGTAAAAATACATGATCCAATTACTAAAGAAATTTTTGCACTCAAGGAACACCACAGATTGACAGCTTTGAGTGAACTGAATACATCAGCTGAAAGAAATCAGAAAGTCTGAAAGTGAACAAATGATGTGGAAACAGTCTGATGCATCTAAGTAAGTTGTTAAAATGTCGGCAGAGTATTACATTAGCAAAATATGGATCCTCATAATTGTCAGTGTTTCACACCCACTTGTAAGTATTCTTGGTGATCAAAGTAGCATTGCCAGACATAAAACAAATCTAAAGAATATATAAAAATAAATCTGTTAGATCTCATTGGGCAGATTTTATTTATGATAAGGGATGATCTATATGTACCTATCATCATTAAATGTGCAAGGAAAAAATAAATTGGTACATAACATTCTTTTTGATTGTTTTAATCAAATTAGGTTGTTCTTTTCCCCAACTCTCTCTTAAAAGTGATCTCAAAGATCTGTAGACCTATGATTCATCTATATTCTTGATGCTCATTTGCTGTTGACCAGAATATATTTGTGTTTCAGCCAAAATTATGAGTACAAGCAATGAAGTAAGTATAAGATGAAGTCAGCAAATTTTAATCTAATGAGAGGAAAAGCCTTCAGGAAAATTTCTAGGCTGAGAAAAAGAGACCAGGAGTGGAAGTCATACTTCTTCTAAATGCTGTTTGATTGATGTTGTACTTTTATTATCACCATGATCATTAACTTCCATGATATGGAAGAACAGCTGAGATAAGACATTTCTTTTAGAGAAATTAAATGCTTCAGGGGTATCCAATCACCTTTCAGTACATACTATACACCCTTCCAGGATACAGAGATCAAGTTCTGGATTTTTAGCTACCATCATTCTGTTTCTGATTAATGAAAATAGTTTGTTGATGCTCTGAAGAGGAGTACTTTAAGTCCACAGCTCAGATAAAAATCCTGATGTTTCTAGGACTTCATGAATGTTTAAAGTAAAACTTTGAATCTTGCCTTTCATGGCAGATCACATTAAGACAAGTTTCGTATAGTGAAAAGAAACCAGACTTCGAAGAAAATGTGTTTGGTTGCTGAAATATGTGTGCTTATATATATTATATGTGTGTATATATATATATAAAATGTATATTTGTGTGTGTGTATATATATGTAAAGTTAAAATTTTAAAATTGTTTATTGACTTGAGAAACATTAATGCTCTCAGCTGTATCTGGGATTTTTCTTTACTTTGTTTCTTTACTATTTTGGGGGGTATGTAAGATATGCAATAAACCTAATATTTATATGCCTTATTGAAAGTAAAGGGAAGTTACTGAAATGTTGAGAAGGAAGACTTTACTGCCAGTATAACAGGCTGTAGGTTTGCTCTTCTGTCTTTCTGATGCGTCTTTAGTTCAAAATTATATAAGCACATATTGGACTTTTAGAAGTTCTCTTTCAGATGTTTTGATGGAGTCTTAAAAATATTGTGTCTTTCAAGGAAGTTGCAGGTTTTCCCCTATAAAGGAAATGGGCTTAGCTCAGTTCCATAGTCAGACAGTATAACATTTTGTCATATAAATATCCAAGGCATCAAGCATAGAAAGAAAACAAGTATTAACAGAACTTTTAGCAAGAACTGAAAGCTACCCAGGTAAATTCAAAGCCAGTAACAAATTGTGTTTATATTATACACTGCATATGAAAAACATGCAGGTAAAGTTATCCTAACTTCAGAAGTTTTCTGAAAGTGGTTTTGCTAGTACTCTAAACTGGAATAGTTTTGTACTTAGGGAATAGGTTTTCTTTTTAGATCTCCTCTCAAAAGTGCAGCATCAGTATACATGTAAATTTAAATTCAAAGTACACAGAAATACTGTTTTGGAGGTAAATATATGTGTATATTTACTTGCCTATCAACTGTAGGCACCTTTTCGCCTCCTTTTTAACTCTGCTCCACAATCAACTTATGAAACATAACATACTTGGAAAGCAAATTATCTGAATGTATGTGAATATGTTTGAAGTTTTCTAATCACACAGACAAAACCCAATGAAGTAACTTACCTTGTCTTTTACATCACTGTGTTGTCTGTTATGTACTGTTATGATAAAAGCATAGCTTACTGTGCTGAGCAGGCACTGTTAAAAATAGCATGGAAACTTATTTGACACAGATAGTTTTCACATACATTATATGTTAGTAACATCGAGGCGATGTGGACTAGAACTGCCCATTAGAAATCATCAAGCAGAGGGTTTCCTTGAAAACTGGAGAGCTAAAGGTCTCCTGTGTGATAGTCTAAGTTGTATCATAAAGTCACTAACCACATGAAATGTTTTGGAGGGATTTCCCCCCACCCACCCCTTATTTGAGGCTAAGATGCATGTGGGGAGGTTCAGTTGCATGAAGATGCATAGGCAAAAATTTATGTTGGTTAAAAATCAAACAACTGAAAGTTGCCTGACAACTATTGTGTATCACAAACACTTAACCTTTGCTAATAGTTTTTAACTTTTTTCCATAGCACAGCATTAGCTCTGCTCATGGCACCATTTTTTAGCTTTTTCTCTCTAAAGATTTTTCCAACTGACTTCTACCAAGGGGTGGAAATTGTACAAACCAGCCAAAAGCAATGGGGAGTGTTACTTGTTGCTTAACACTGACCCTGTTTCTCTGTCTCCCTGGCAATTTATCTCTCATAAAGCATTCTTGTCCCTCCTCTAGATGTGCTAAAAAGAGCTGAAACAAAGGGTAGTCACTTTGATATTAGGCTGGAGTTCAGGAAAAAGTCTGTTTGTTATATACTGGCTTTCCTTTGAATGGCTATGACCTGCTGGGGATCCATCAAGTTGGGGATGGGCTCTTCTACTTGAACTGACTTTTACTGCAAACTCTTACAAAGACCAGCTGAATACACCTTTGATGCTTTCATCTCAGTCTTTCCTTTCCTCTTTTTTTATTTATTTTTCAAACAAAGATGGGTGTACATCTTTGCCTTTTGCCTTATGTCCCTCAGCACTTTTAAAAACAAAGTTGAAAACAAAAAATTGTTTCAGTGCCACTGGCTTACTCTGCTATGGCATCTTTGGTGTAAAGCCTTCCAAAAAAATTGTGAAACCATTTATGATATACATGAATTTGGTATGTAGTGCAAGCAATCTATTTCACAGATGTTTTCAAAGTTTTTAAATCTCCGTCATTCTTGTAATTAATCTTAAATCTTACCAAGTGCATGCTCAACAGAAAAAGAAAGGAAAAAACAAAAGACAAAAAAGAAAAAGACACCTCAGAATAACTGCTACTTCTATGGACCGGGCCATTCACTGCAAAAGTAGAAGATCCAAATTATATCATATGCGAGAATGGCCTAAGCAGAGAGTCAATCTCCCTTAGATAGAGCATTATTTATAGAAATTGGGACAGCTCTGTCAGGAGAAGCTCAGGTGTATTGTTTAAATTGCTGTACCAAGGAGTACTTCTGAGCTCCTAGCACTGCATTTTCACCCTCACTGTGCCAGGCTCTAGTCCTAGGTGTGTACGAGAGCCTGTGTTGCACCAGTGATTTGGTTACCTAGGGAAGGCAAATGTTCTGTTCTGGACAGGCCAGGTCCCCTCTGAGGGAACCATGACCTGAGAGCTTTGAGCACCATTCAGCCAGCCCTTATTTATAGGCTAATAATTCAGGGACTGACTGATGTACAGAGATTCACGTTCCAGCCACTGTGCTGCCTTAGAGCTTAGTCTGATGATACTGCTTCTTCTGGGTTTTTATTTTTGAATAGCAAAGTATCATGCAAAGTTTTTGTTTCAACTTGCAGGTTTTGCTTTTTTTAACTTTTTTTTTTTTTTAAGAAAACTTCAATTGATGGCAAAACTCCAACCATCTATTCAAATGTGCACCGTTCTTGGATGAGTCCCCTTGTGTTGCTTTGTATACTACAGGAAACTGCCTTTGTGATTCAAAATTCAGATCCATCAGTTGGTTCAGTATTATTTCCCGTAGGGTTTATAAGAGTCCCCTCTGCTTCAGTCCTTATCCACAGCCCTGTGTTTTCCACAGGGGTCTGGATAACAAAAGGTCATCAAGAAAGAAGGAGGACATGTTGTGAGTGGTTTTTTTTCCCCCTTAGTCAAAAACGCTGGAAAAATATTGTATTGCCACATAAGAAACTAGTTTCACTTCCTCTGAATGCTTTTATGTTAAGTCCCCCAGAGACTCCTTCCTTCCTTCCTTCCTTCCTTCCTTCCTTCCTTCCTTCCTTCCTTCCTTCCTTCCTTCCTTCCTTCCTTCCTTCCTTCCTTCCTTCCTTCCTTCCTTCCTTCCTTCCTTCCTATGAAGTAGGGGAGGTCATTCCCTTATTTCTGCTCCCCAGAGTAGACCCAGAAATTCAGTTCTGACTTCATTCTACTAAAAGCCTCATTTTTATATTGAAATAATTCTCATTTTAAATCTAGCTTTATAGAAAACAGAGCTAATTAGTCTAAAGTGCTTAATTCATGACTTGATTTTTTAAATTCAGTTTTGTCTGCTGGACTTCCATCTGTGTAACCCTTTTAATGACTATATTTAAGTTCAAGTCCAATTTTGATAGCCTCTTGCAAAATCACCTTATTTTACAAATGAGCAGCTGTTTGCTTTCTACTTGTAGCGAGATTGAAATTGGACTTCACATTGTGCCTGGTAGTTTCACCCAAAGTTGGGGCTAGAAGAATGTCTCTGACAATGTGTTTATTAAAATTGCTTATGCTCTGTCATCTACTAAAGTACATTTATTTTTTTTTTTGCATTTAACTTTGACAGCCAAAAAGGAGACACAGCAGTTCCTCATGGATTATTGATTTTTATGCTTCATTTTGTCAAGAACAGCAGTAAAAAAATGCTATGGAGAACAGATAGACAAATTGTATGCCATTAAACTTCAGTCCTTCAAACTTGTATTTGTGCGCTCATCTTTCTGTATATGGGAAAAGCCTCTGATTTCAGTGAAACTCTCTGAAGCAGAGAGCTGAGCAGAGTGTTTAGCCTTGATCTAGTTGAGACTTTAACTGATTTTAAGGGGAGTCGGGTAAC
Source organism: Strix aluco (assembly GCF_031877795.1). Taxonomy (NCBI): domain Eukaryota; kingdom Metazoa; phylum Chordata; class Aves; order Strigiformes; family Strigidae; genus Strix; species Strix aluco. The sequence continues at coordinate 52,593,361 of NC_133934.1, forward strand.
CAAGTCTTGATGCTAACAGAAGTTTCTGGATACTTACAGAGTTTTAAACCCCTGAGGTGTTCCTGCTTTCCACTTTGTGCCAAGATTCACCTGTCAAAAGTATTTTAAGTGTGATTTAATGCAATTATTGTTTCCCCCTCATTGGGTGTTTCCTGTGTCAGTATGAAATTCCCTTTATGAGAGCAGCAGTTTAAAATCTGGAACAGTAGCTTGTCAATTAACTTGGAAAAGTCAAGGGCCACAGTCTAATGTGCATACCACTATCAGCTGTCCTTTGCTCCTTAAACAATTCCACTACGTTTCCCTGCAACTACTTGAGGAGTAATGTATATTAAAGGACCAAAACTATGTATTTGCATAAACGTGTCACCATGTCTGTATATGTGAAAAAGAGTAAAACTGTGAAATAATTACACAATATTTACAGCAGCCTTCAGTGAAGCAGCACTTACTGAACCTGAATAACTTTTTGATACCCAAGAGAAGTATGCAGTCAGGCCACAGATATTCAGGCTAAATGGTTTACAGCTTTTCAAATACATAGCTCACGTGTCAGTAGAAGTCCATTCAGATTTGTGCATGTAAGGAGGGTCATAAAACATATAATTGCTTATTTATAAGAATAATTTATAATATAGAATAAGAATGCGTTTGCAGTGTTACACTACTTGGAGAATTGTCGAAGTAATTAAAAGGTGGGTTTTTTTTAAGGTACATAAAGTGCTCAGCTTTATCTTTTAGACCTTGCTATGCATTCAAATTATGTTGTTATAGTATAACATAGGCAAGCGTTCTGTTTATTGAACACCCCCCCCTTTTTTCCACAGTCAACCGACCAATAGAAGTACTGAATGTTATTGAGCCATTCACTACATTACTGTCAATATCTTCTTTTCTGAAGACTAAAATGAGGCTTTATGGAGTAACTTTGGGGGGGTGGGGGTTATGGTTACGCTCTTAATTACTGTGATGTAGAAAGTATTCAGTGCTAAAGAGCTAAATTACTGTTACCACTTGACTTTTCAGAGTAGACCACAAACTTGAAAGGCAAAGGACAACAAAATGGGCCATTTTGTCATCATTCCCAGTGGTGAAATTGTTCACAGCGTTTCACCTAACAGGTAGGTACTCAGAAATATCTTATACTTCACTGGTCACCTAAATGTATACTGACCATCAGCCTAGTTTTTGTGACTTAAGCTGATGAAAAAGAGACAGACCAGAAAAGTAAATATTCAAGAGGAAAAGAGATTAAAGAGCATGGAAATCAGTAATGGTTGGAAAGCTTGTACTAGATAGCATAGAATTTTTTTGTGTGTGTGATGGGGATGATGCAGGAACATCCAATATCTGGAGTAATCCAAAACGTATTTTACAGTCATGCTAATAGGAATTGCTTCAATTTATCAGTATGACTTCACTAATGTGAAGAAAATATTTAACCTAGTCAAAATAGGAAATGCAGCTTTTTTCTTTTCAGAATTCACTTGTTAGTAATTCTAAGCAAATGAAGTAGACATCAACAAAAAGTAGGTCATAACAGGAAGATAATTTTACTTTGTGTTTCCTTTTTTCCATCTATTGTAGGGTTTTATTAGAATTGTATGTTTTTAAGAGGCTCTTTGAAATGAAGTCTTTCTGACTGGCTTTCATTGAAATAGTAGCACTTCAGAGTTGTGTCACCTTTCCAGTCCTGTTGGAACGGTTATACAGGGTAAATATTATGTGAAAAAGTACTTGCAGAAGCCAGGTCAAACTGAGAAAAATAGGTTGTTTATTTTAATTTTAGGTACTGTACAGACAAAATTGAATTATCTTAAAAATCACCACAAATAATTTATCATGTTAGTTAGGTACTTTCTTCCTTGCCATGTCATCGGATCTAATGGTTCTTTCTTAATTTATGACAGAAATACTGTGGAATAAGGTAAATGTCAACTATAATGATGCTGTTTGTTATGATGAAAACAGAGAGAAGGAAATTATGTTTAATGCATCAAAGCAAGAAATTTCAAATAGGTTTATTCCAGCTACCTTGATATAGTATTACTTTTGGGGAGAAAGGAATGAAGGAAAGGTGTGAGAAATTCTGACTGAAAATAACTGTGAAAATGTGCATCATAAAGAATTGTTAAAGACTCTTAGATATGGAGACATTTCTCTCATAAATGAAGGGCATATGAACTTTTTCAGAGACTACTAAACATACTAATATTCAACTATGTAATGACCGATTAGTGCCTTCTGGCATGGAGAATTGTTTCACTCTTCACACAAAGAATGAAGTTCTCAAATACAGTTCCCAAATTTAGCAGTTATCTTTCTCTACCTGGGTCTTCATTTGGTTCAGTTAACTTCTTGTTTGTTGGAAAAACCTAGCATCAATAATTGTATTGGGCAGCAAATCTTAGGCAAAACGTGGGATTTATTTTTTACTGAGAATTTTTTTTAAAAAGCCAGCTTGCAGAAAGTAGCACACACCATAGTTCAAATCTTGTGTTACAACTTTATCAAATGTTTCTGGGATCCTGATACTAAAAACGTGCACGTTCACAGGTAAAGAGAATTTTTCTTGTGTTGCTGCCTCTGCTTGGAAGAGACCAGATCATGTTCAAATGTCCCCAGGAAAGAGAGTGGATGCTTCTGGCAGGGAGTTTCCTGTACTGCAACTTGGGAAATCCAAACTATGCTTTGGATTTTATGACATATGACCTTGGGAATACACTTGACTTTCTTGTTTTCCTTCCTGACTCATGTTTTTCTTGTGTAATCAGAGTGTATTTTATTTGTGGTGAGGACTATTTCGCTATGCATTTTATGCTGTATCTGAAATCTAGTCTTGCTAGAAGTTCCAATGTAATGCTAATGATTTTACTACTAAATAAAGATGCAATAGAAATATATATATACAGCTTTGCAGGTGCCAGCTTCACTGCATTGTTAAATAACTAGCAATGCTTGCAGTATTTGTCTTTCACAAACAACTGAGTTATATTTTTGTTAAACCACAAAGTCAACAGGCTTCCTGCTAACTTTTCCAAATGAGTAAAAGAATCTAATGTGCTGGGTTTTCCGCTGCTTGAACCATGGGCTCACAGAGCAACAATAATTCTGTTTTCCCATACTAAGCTTTTCTGACTATCTCTTCCACCACCTGCAGTAGTAAAGACTGAACTGATTCTGGTCTTGTATGATATGAAGCAAACAGACAGCATGTGGCATTTCTGGTTCAGTGATGACTTCTGACTGGCCTTTCTTTTACTGTCACAGTTGAAACTCCCTCCTCTTTTCTCAGCAGCAGTGAAGATGTAGAATGAGATCAGTTAAAATGGTTTGCTCTTCGTTGGCTCTTTCACTCCATGTACTATCCAGAATAGTCTGAGTCCTTCAGCTACATGAAGAGCTACTTGGATCTGAACTGTGACTTCACTGTGCTCTTCCACCGCTCTGCTGTCTTTCTTTCAGCAAAGCTTTTCTGCAGATTCCTATAACCACTATAACACATCATGTTCTCAAAGTCAGTTTTCCAGCCTTCCTGACTTCTCCTCTATGCACGCCTTCCCCAGTGACTCGTGTATTTGGCTTGGCGGCTTCTGCACAGAACTTAATCAGCCCTTGTTCTAGCTTTATTATAGCCTGAACCTGTGGCTAGAACAAGTGAAAAATCATTAGCGGGTATCAGGAGAGGAGCTATAAGGGAGATGGACTGACATCAGACAGAAACACACATGTGTCCTTCTCCAATTGCTAGGAGTGCATTTGCCATTCATACTGTACCCAAGCTCTTAGCTGATCAGGCACTTGCTGAAGTGACTTCTCTTCTGCTGCCAATAGAAGATCCATAGGTAGAAACTGTAGCTGTGGCTGCAGGTGTCAGCATATTCCCTGCTTCTCTTGCTTCCCCTACTGGCTTTCTCCACCATTTGTGACTTGCTTTTCACCTGGCATAATTGTGAGGTGGCTTTGCCAGAAAGTGCCTTGCATCTCTCTCACTGTTCTATAGCTTTTGAAAGGAAAGAAGGGATAAGGGAAGACAGTGGCAAGGGCAATAATTGTGAAATGTGGTGAATAATAGGAGGAGGAATATTAGAAAGACACAAAGTGCCGGCAAGAGAAGAGTGAAACTGTATATAGATACAGTGTTCAGGTATGGTAAGTCATCTTCAGAAGGAACCAGGAAAGTCCTGGAGGAGGAAACAACTCTGTGAAGTGGTGAATAAGAGGGAGTTTGAGCAAGATTCTCAGAGATGAAGGAGGGCAACTAGCTGGGTGCTTACAGAGTCAGCAGGATTTGGCATTAGAATTTGTCTTGATACTTAGTACTCACTGGGCAGATGAAGCAAGAGAAGGGAGAATTTATTCTCTGGTTTCCTTTTAGCCTAGATGAGATTGAAAAGATGTTACATATATAGATATTTTAGAGCATGGCATTCTCTCCTGTGCCAATGAAATGAATGACTTGACACCATTTTTCCTTCTGTTTTGTTTTCTCAAGTTTTTTTTCTGTTCAGATTGTGCGCAAGAAGTCTTACTGCTATTAAGGACTGTGTCCTTCCTCCAGTAGCATAACAGTTTCTAAGCTAGATACACAACAGGATGGCTCAGGCAATGCAGATCTACAACAAGAGTTTAAAGGGAAGCAAATCTACCTCAGCAGCAGTCCCTGCTAATTCACTCTGATAACACTGGTTGCTCAAAGGGTTGAGTTTACTTCATAACCACTTTCTGAATTTTGTGTAGTGAGGCTAAAGGATAAGACACAAGCTCTCAACTAAACTCAATAATAGTGTAGTTTTAAAAAAGCGAAACGCTTTGAAATCCTTGCTATGTACTGCACAAGATTTTTTGGATTTTTTCTGCCCAGCAGAGTAACGCTTGATTCTAGTTTGGTATTTGTTCCTTTGTGATAAGATATGCATGGCCACAACATGCACTGCCTGTTGAAATGCAGTAAATATTTAATGTTCTGTTTATTTGTATAATGGTCAAATGAAATTTCTTTCTATCTATTTATCTATCTGCATGTGCACACACACACACTCTTGCAGATATACACATATTCACATGTTTAAGCTATAGAGAAACAGAACAAAGGAAATTGGAAAAAGGATATAACACTTTGCGTTTGAAAAAATGAACTAATTTAGTCCTCAAACTATTCCATTAAGTAAAGGCAAGATTATCCCCATTATTCAGAAGTGGTGACAGAGACCCAAGAGTGCATGTTTCACTCAGTGTGACAGGACAGATGGAGTCAATGTCTGGGCCACTACTTAGAATTCAAATGGTCCTATTAACCTGGACCTCTTTCATAATACAGAGAACAACCTTAAAGTTGGCAGTAGGCTAAAGCTTTCATTTAAAGGTTATTTGGCGGTCACTGAAGCAAGTCTATTTCCTAATGGACAGATGTCCTCTTAACTAAAGCCCTCCCAGATGACTTTTCTGAAGTTATGCCAGGTAAAGCAAAGACTGAGTAGACATGTCAACTGAAGTAACCTCTCGGAGCTAGCAGCTTTCCCTGAGAGTCTGGGCGTCGGTTCAATGGCAGAGGAACATTTGCTTGTGGCACATGGTCTCTTGGTAGGTCTGTCAGTCAGTTGCTTTATGTCAGCACTTTAAGACTGCATTTATTTAAAAAAAATACAGCAATGCAAGGCGAGGGATATTTGTCAGTTTGTGTTTTTAAAACAGGGGAAACTCAGTGTTATTTAAATTGAAATAGCATTGTCAAGTGGAACATGTTGTCCTACATAAATTAGGGGGTCGAGGCCCGTGGCTGATTGTCTTCGTATCATGACACATTTATCTGGCCAGCCTTGAGTACACCAAGTTTTAAAATTAGGCAGATCTTCTTGCAGCCTACATCATCATAATAATGAGTAACAAGATCAATATTGATAATTAATTAATAATTGATAAATAATCAGTAATCAATATTAATGATAACTTTTTTTCCCTCATTACATGTAAATTGGGATATGATCTGGGAATGGCACCCTTACGGGGAGATCCATGCCCACTGAAATGTCTCTCTGAAGGGAGCTGCCTGTGCTGATCCAGTTGCCAAATCTGCTTGTTATATTTCGAGTTGTAGTACTGAGGGTGTTACAGGGTTCTGTGTTTCATCTATAATGTTACTCTTTGGTGACAAATCAGAACTTCCAAATATCACCTGAAGAGGGAAAAAAAGGACATGCTTCTCTAGAGCCATCAAAGAAATATGAAGATTCACAGAATTACTGTTAATTTTCCCATCAGGAACATTCATTTAAAAAATGATCCACAAAGACTTGAAGAAGAAGCTGCAGTGAAAATGAAACAAATTATATTAAAAGTCCAGAAATAGAAACCAATCTTAGCAATAGTAGGTGGGCCTTCCTGGCCTTTCTCCCATGTTCAGATGGCATCAATAACAATTTGGGTATGACTGTTACATATTTGTGATTGATGGTTCTCTCTGTAACAGATGATCAGTTCTTTTTAATCCCACCTCTTAATGCAATAATATTGAATTATATTATGAAAGAGAGTGGAGTAAATTAGAACTAAGTAAAAGAAATGTTACTCTTCACAGCCAGTTGGCACTACTGGAATTCACCGTTACAGAAGGTCACCAAGTTTAATGCTGCTGGTTTTTTTTTCCTTTTTTATTTATTTTATTTTTAGGATAACTCTGACTTTTAACAAGATCTATAACTATGCAAGCTTAGATGAAAAGGTTAATTGAATATCAAACTTGAAGACAGGAAGTGATGGCTTAGTAGGGTCGGGAGGAATTTCTCCTATCTCCCTTTTCCACTGTGCACAGCACAGAACAGTGGGACAGGTGCACACTTTTTTCTTCCTCTGAAGCAATAACTTACGGGCCTTCATAAAAAAGGTGTTGGAGCAGACAGACTGGTGCACCAACCTAGGGTGTAACCTGATTTCACCTCATCTAAACTTTTTGTAAGTTTAAGCATTATACTTGAATATAAAAGATTGAATTCTAATGTGCAAAAGGGGTGTTTAATACTCATGTGTGGGAATGGTAAATACTTGCTATGTAATTTAGGACTGTCATTGTCAGGCTTAGCTATTCTGTTTATGTCTCATCACTGAAGGTTCTAAGCGAGACTGGTTTATCACTATCTTAATTTCTTCAAATACTCGAAGGATCTCCTGGGACTTAGAATTAAACAAATAAAAAGTTGACCTCTGCATGGTCAGCTTTGTTTGTATGGCCAACCAGATGGGAAAAGGGGCATGGCACTGTCAAAATTAAGGCTTTAGATGAGTGAAAGGCATGTGAGACTTCTGTATTTAGGTATCTTTCCTCTGTAGATAAAAGCTCAGGTCCCAAGCAGGCTTGGTTAAGGTAGCAGTGTGTTATGTGTGGGTGTGAGAAAAACACGTTAGATGGATACTTTTTTCCCCCGTTGCATCTGTTTTTCAAGAACATCCTTTGCTGCTGCTTCTCTAGGAGTTGCATTAATGTGCAACAGGGTAATAGCTGATCAGTGCAAACATAAGGTACACCACTCATTTACCACATTTTAGTTAGACTGCTAGAAAAAAGACAGCTACGCCCTGTTGTTAGAAACATTAGTTGGTCAATGGTGGTGCTTCTCCCATGGATGCTCATGGTGGAGCTGAAGTGATGTTGACGTAATTGAGGGCATTTGGGAAGGGAAATTGTAGTGAAGGAAGATCGGTATAGCTGAAACCTGCGGGACTTAAGTTTCCAAAGTGCCTGAGGCGGCAATTGTTGAAATCCTGAGAATGGTGCTCATGGCTTCTAATAAGCCCAGGTCTGATTAGTAGTATTTCCTTTTTTTATAATATTTTCACAGTATCAGTAAATCCTGGGATTCTATTCTTTCCCCCTTTCCCCAACTTTAACGTTCTGCAAATGCTTAGCATATATTGAATAGAAGAGACCATTTTTCAGTGTTTTTCTCTGACACCTTGAACTAACCACACAGCATTTTTTTCAGTCTATTTAAATGGATGACACCGGTTTTTGTTTTTAATGAATAAGAGTTGAAGAGAATGACAGTGAGGAAGCGCAAACGATTTTACCCCTGGTGGATGTATATGAAGTCAATAATGTGCTCATTATTTAAAGGAAGTTTATTTTAATTTACTTTTTAAATTTACTTTAGTCTCGTTCCTCTCAAATTTTCAGGTAGTGTTCTTTACTACTAGAATTATTATGCAGAGCTAAACTCCAAAAGCATTTTTTATTAGTCAGAGGGTGTTTGTGAGCTACAAACTCTTGGCTGTGCCTCCTGCCCTGTTATGAATGTCTACAGACTTTAGCTAAAATTTCCATTTAGTGTGGCCAGTTCAGGGTACTGGATGCTTTAAAGAGTCAGTAAGTACAGCTGGTTTCTAGATAAGGCCTCAAAATTCTCAGCATTATTTAAACTGAGTATTAAAAAGTTGTAATTTTCCAAGGGTTTCCATTACACTTCCTATTCTGCCTACTGTGCATTGTACATTATTAAAGAGTACTGCTCTGACATGCCCCCCAAAGAAGCAAATTAACATTTCTTGTGAACTCTGTTCTTTTGTGGAGAAGTAATAATGACTCAAGCAGCTCCAAAAGTTTCTCAGATGAATCAGAATTTATTACTTGTAAATGCCCATTACACTTGCTGATACCGTGCATAAACTGCCATTTATATGAAAAAAGCCTTTTTTATTGTTTGCTGTTATTGATAACAGATTTGTGACTTGCAGAGAGGATATGGACAAATGCAGCATGTGAGTGACATAATTTGGGAGACTTTTGCTTCACACTGCTCATCATCTTTTGTTCTCTTTACGTACCTTTTCTTTTGTATCAATTTTAGTTGTGATTTGTTACAGATCTTAAAAGATAAAGAAAGCCCATTCTAGACAGTGAAAAGATGAGCCCTGCCTTGTGTTTTGGATCTGGCTTAAAGCCTTTTGATGTTACCATTTTTAAGAAAGTATTCACCTGCTGCTGGTGGTTTTTTTTAGAGACACAATAATCTTGCTCCTTAACACTGATTTAGTTTGTCTTTTCTTTAAAATCTTATTTCTTCCTCTAGAACTAAATCCTTAAATTCTGTAGGTATAAAAATGTGCTTGCTAACTAGTCCCCTGCCTGAAAGAAGACATACACGAGTCAGGAGAACTATGCAAATCAGATATGATGAACTTAAATTAAGAGCTACAACTAAGGAGGTGTCTTCAAAATAGGTTCTTTCTGAAGAAAAGGGGTTGATCAACCTCTATTTAGACTTCTAATAGGACTATTAGGTCTTATCAATGGCTTATGTGAGTTTAGGATATAACCACTATGTTGGAGCAGTTATTTGACTCTGCATCCTGTCTCTAGTGTGACTAGAAAAATAAAAGTCAGAAGAAAGTATAAGAAGACGTAAAGTGGGGATTTAGACTCGTTTATAGGAACATACTTAACCTCTCTGAGCAATTCTCCGTCTGTGTAATGGGGATAATGTATTTAACTGCAGCATGAGAAGTTTGAGGATTAATCGGTTAATGAATTCATAGTACCCCGAGCATGAAAAGTGCACTCTAAATGTTTTCCCTTAGAAATTTCTTCACTACCTAAAGAGAGACGAAGAAAAAAGCCAATTCATTGCTTTAAAGAACTGTGAGAATTTCATCAAGAACACAGATAATTAAAGTCATATTAATAGATTTTGAGGTCTTCATTTTCCCCTTGAGGCCAGGTGTCCCTGATTTTTTTTTTTTTTTTTTCCTTTCCCCTTCAAGCAATGTCCCTGACTCCGTTGTCAAAGACTGAGAAGCAAAAGTGCCCATCTAGCTTTGAACTTGATACCTGCAGTGGAGTTGCAAGGTTAAATAAATGGGGTGGCTTGTTTTTTTTTTTTTTTTTAAGCTGAGCATAACACTTCAAAAAGATCTCCCCCACACACACCCCTTTCCCTCCCCCTAATGTATTTTTAGGCTGTATGCACTCCTGTCTCTGACTCTTCCTTAGTCCCAGCTGAAGATTTCAAGGGAGACGAGAGCTCGATTTTGTTTCTCCCTGGTATTGCAGATAGGGGGAGGAGGTGGTTATTAGAGAGAAGCGCTCTCACTCGCTCGCTCTCTGTTTCTCCCTCTCTGGCTGATAGCACTTATCTCTCGCTCTCTCTCCTTCTCCTAGGTGATCCATTTCTAGGCAACGTGCTGGCTGGTGCTGGAGCTGCCAGCTCTCCCTGCATCCCACCAGCAAAGCAAGCTCCAAAAGCAACCTGCAGACCATCATCTGCCTTCCTCTGCCTTGCTCCGGGTACTCCTCCTCTCGCTCCTGCCCTGTCCAACCACTACCTTGCGCGACAGAGACAGCACGCTCGGCTTGATTTGCAGATTTTTTTTTTTTTTTTTCTTCCAGTTGTGGGAAGCAATTTTTTTAAGCGAAGGGTGGGGGGAAATCTCTGCATTACTATCTGCATTACCTTGAAGTTCACTTTGTTTTTTGGCCTCCGGGGGGGCTTTTCCTGCAGGAATCTGGTTGCTGGAAGCGTGAACGCCTGCTCTCCCGGTTGCCCGCTCCTCCCCCCTCGCTGAAGGCGAGCTGTTTGCTGCGGGCTCCCGGGGCTCCTCTGGCCAAGAGGGTTTGTGTGTGTGTGCGCGCTTGTGTGTGCGTGTCCGTGTGTGTCTGTGCGTGTGTGTGTGTGTGAGCGTGGTGTGGGTTGGAAGTTGCTGTGCAGCAGCCGGGACCGAGCGGATCCCTGGACCCGGCGGAAGGATGGGGATTGTCTGACCAGCAGAGGCGTCTGCTGCCCGCGGCGGCGCCCGGGCTGGATGGATTTGCTGCCGGCGCTCCCAGCAACTCTGGTGCTGCCCAGGAGCCCCCCGAAGTGACGCGGGGTTTCGCCGAGGAGAGAGGCGCCCGGAGCCGCGGGCTCGCTCCCTGCCCAGCCGCGGCTGTGCGCCAGCCACCGGGATTTACACGCTCCTCCGGCGGCACCTCAAACTCTTGGGTTTCCTGCGCTGCGCTGTCCTCCGCGGTGGCACCGTTTGGCGAAGAGATCTGTTGTTACAAAGCCTGGACCTCCGGAGGAGATGGAAGTTTTCTCCCTCATCCTGGTCGTGTCCGTCTGTTGGACTCGAACCTGGAAAGCAGCGATTGCAGATTCAATCATTCATATCGGTAAGGGGGTGCTGCGTCTGCCGATGCTGCTGGACACTTTTCCAGATCTCCTTTACAACCTTCCCTCTCTTGGCAGGCTTCCCCCCCGCCTCCCCCCGCAGCCCCCGCTCTCTTTTATCCCTTGCTGGCTTGCTTTTTTGTTTGTTCCCCTCTTATAATCGCTTTCCACCAGGATCTTAGGCGTCCTCTTCTTCCCCTACCGCTCTGTGTTAAGGTTTCTTGTCGGCGGGGTTTGTGGGTGCTTTAGACCTTGAGGTTTTGCGCGGCTGATGATGGGGGGGGGGGGGGCAGGGCTCAGGCACTTCCCCAGTCCCCCTCCGCAGCCCCTCAGCTCCAGCTTGCCTTTCTCCTGCCCCGGCTCGCCCTCGGGCGGGGGGAGACCCCAAGCCTCCCGTATTTCCCACAGCACCGTGACAGCCACGCAAAGCCTCCCCCTTTTCCTTTCTTCACCGCCTCCCCCCCCCCCCCCATCCCGCCTTCCTCTCCCGCGGCGGAACAGGTGGTTTGGCAACGTGAGCGCTTCCCCTCCCGCGGGCGGCTGCAGGGGCGGGGGGCCACGGCCGCCTCGCACCCCCTTTCCCGGGCCGCCACCCCGCCGGCCGAGTGGGCGCCTCCCGGGGCCGCGGCGCCCGGGAAGGGGAGCGGCCTTCCCCCGCCGCCGGCGGGTGCAGGGGGGCAGCGGGCAGCGGGCCCCCCCTCCCGGCGGCGGCGGGGCAGCTCGTGTGATGCCCATGGGCACGGCGCTGCCCGCCCTCCCTGCCGGGGAGAGGGCGCCTGGGCTTCCTCCCGTTATCCGGAGCCATCCCCGGGCCCGGCAGCCCTCCTTCCCGGCCGGCGCATCCCTGGGAAGCGCCGAGCCCCGCTGCCCAGCAGTATTGTGTTCCCGCGACCGGCGAGAGCGGGTCGCCCCCCTGCGCTGGCCGGGGGTGCGCGGGGCGGAGCGGAGCGGGGCGGGGGGCGCTTCCCCCGCGGCCGCTCGCCCATCTGCAGGCACCGCACGCAGGCGGAGCGGGAGCCGGGAAACGCGGGGGAGGGCGGGCGGGGGGAGCCGCGCTGCCCCGGGGAAGGGGCGTTTGGGGGCAGGGTCCCGCCGGGGCTTTGGGGAGGTCCCCGGGGCGGTGCCGGCCCCAGCCGGGGGGCAGCTGACGCTCTCCCTGGGGTTGGTTTTATAAATATGTCTGCCGGTGCCTGTCGTGGGGATCCGTAGCGGGTGTCTGTGAAAGGGGGAGCGGGCAGAGCGGTTGCGAAGCCCGGTCGTCAGGAGGTTCCCTGCAGGACACCGATCGCCAGCCCTTCGTGTAGCCCCCCCCCCCGAGCCCACAGGCTACCGCTCCCCTTAGGTACCGCAACTTTATAAGGGTCAGTCCTTATAGCTGTGTGCGAGTGGAGCATCAAATATTGCCCAGGGGAGGCAGCGCTTTATGCCCTCCTTTTAAAGGGAGAAGGACTTTTTTTTTTTTTTTTTTAATTCTTCCCAGTTGTAGACTGTTAAAGCAACACTAGGAGATGGTTATGTCTTACGATTTCTCTCGTAGGAACCTGTAACAAACCGATCAAATCTTAGGATTTGGGGGGAAATTTTGACTGTGTAGCAGATGAGGAGTTTCTTTGCAATCCCCTGTCTCCCATCCTCCTGGCTGAAGGAGCATCGCTGGGCGAGCTGTATGCCTTTGCACTAGCATCAAGGGAGACGATAGCTTTTCTCTCGGCGTGTTAATGACAATTTTGTTTGTTTCACTTGTTTATATATGATGGATGCAACACATTTTACCGCTAATGTTTTTTATAATGCTGCTAGTGATTAGATGGATCAACACAGTAAATCCTTATTGAAAGCAAAAGACCCCCACCAAAGTAGTTGTTTCTCACACGATTAATTTGTCTTGAGAGACAATTAGTACAGTTGACAAGGGGATTACCTCTTTTTATAGACTGGTTTATGTTGCCATGAAAATGGCAAACCGATAATTGTTACACAGAGCTTTAAGTCTACTAAAATGAATACACTCAAAATAAATGACCTGAAATTAGAGCTATTTTAACACTAAATGGGTAGACAGCTAAATATTCCAATTTGTACAGCTCGCAGATGAAAATCTGGCCCCTAGTAACACCACTGTGTTTTGTGACCTGGGTGTTCTGACCCCCTTTTGTTTTCTTCCACTTGTACTGAGTAAACTTATGTATAAAATATTTAGACATAAATAATAACCTGCATTTATTTTTATGAGTTAGCAAAAGCAGTAGCAGGGTACTCCATGAACAAATTAACTACATAAAGCCAAAGAAAAAAACAAAATGCTCCGTTCAGGGGAAAAGAAATACTACCAGAGGTAGTACTGAATGCCTTAGGCAACAAACATTATCTCTGTAATGCATTATCTTTTTCTCACTCTACAGTGTTAAGATATTCAAGTGGAAAATATTTTCCTATGTTTGGGAGGGGCTGATGGTCGTAAGAAATACGATATTACCTGTGCGGACCTTTTTTTTTTTTTTTGATAGCACGTACTTTTTCAGTATAATGCAGTAACTGTCTTGCTTGCCTATGTATTATTTGGTATGTTTCCTCTAAAGGGACGTTTTCTGTATCAAAGTATGTTATCAGCCATCTCTTAGACAATGACAAAAAATGTTACAATTCAGTGAGTAGAGATTAACGACTTGGTAAGGGCAGTGGGAGGGGTATGGTGACTGGTGTTTATGATACATTTTTTCATATTTCTGTCTTCTGAATGGCTACAGCTGCAGCTTTTGATCATTAGAGCAGGTCTGTGTGTATGTAAATGTGTACATTTAAAAATAAACGCTTTCCTAGATCATATTTTAAACACTGGTAGGACTGCTTATAGTCTGTATGTTTCTGCTGCCCTGCTATTATAAATAGGAACTGGCAGTTCAGAAAGACTACATTAAGCACTCCTGTGAAAATGTTGAAATGAATCGGCTCCACTGTAATTTTCCTTACCCCTATATAAAAAAGAAAGGGGAAGGGTTACCATGTCAAAACGGTGCAATTCTGTATTATGCTGCTTCTCTCAGCCCATGCATTGATTGAGTAATTTCATCAGCCCCACATTACTTGATTGCTTAGAAGTTTCCTAATGATCTGTATGCTGTAGGAAGAATCTGGAAGTCGTGAGTAGAATGGCAATGGTTTTGTTTTATGAGGCTATTCAAAAAGTCGCTCTGATTTATGTAGCTCAAAAGCTCCAAAGTCTTTGAGATTAGCCACGCTGCCTGATATTTTCTTCATACATCAGTTGTCCCACACTCCTCACTCCCTAAACAGTTTAGAACAGTGCTTTAATTAAGCAGGGATTAGGTGGCATTCCCTGTCAACTGCACAATTTGTGTATGCTTTGTATCTTCTGTAGCTGATGGTCTCATGCTTTTATATTTTGTACTTTTTTTTTCCCTTGACACGTACATAGTAATACATCTGTATGTGCATATGGATTTCTTATTGTGCCTGTAGAAACATATATGCAAATATGTGTGTATTAGGTACAGCAAAATCACCTAGGGCAGCAGTCACATAGTATGGTACAAGAATTTTTGCTGAAAAAATACACTGAAGTATTTTTAAAGGCTAGTTCATTGCAGAGGTGTGCAGCAATAGTTCAGGCACCCTAATTACTTCAAGTTGGTTTTTTATGTTTATCAGTGGCTTCAGTCATATGCAGTCAGTTGCGTACTGTCCTTACCTTTTTTAATTTTCAATGGCAAGTTCAGAAATATATATATGATATATAGTTATATATATGTGCTTTTACATATATTTATACATATGCTTTTAATATATATTTTTTTATATATACTGTGGTTTATTTTTTTCTGAGAGAGAAAATTGGATCTGTTCTTCCCTTACTCCTCTCAGCTTTTAGACTTTGCAGGCCAGGACTGCTGCATTCTTTGTGTTAGACAAGTTCCCAGCATTGCTGAGTCCTGAGTTTTGGTTCATACTTTTAAGCTCTTCTGCGCCGTGGATAATAATTTCAGGGCAATTCCAACATGGGGTCTATTGCTTACTACTTCTGTTGATATTGGTAATGCCCTTAAAATGTGAAAATATTTTGTAAGGGAAAGGGAGTCTTCTAGCTTAGTGGTATGCACGTCCACATTTCCTGTAAGCTGGTGCACTACAATGCAGCTTGGCTTGTACAGTGGTGTGCATTGGTAATAAGAATGTAATTTACTGTGCTATTGGTAAAGCCTCATTAGAAGGTGTGTAGTGTATGTCACTAACTGTTCATTACAGTATTCTCACATACATTTTCTAAAGCACAGGACAAGCAAGCAAAACAGATTTATTAAAAACAAATAAATCTCTATGTGCCTATAGTGTCTACAGATGAGCATTCGGGTCTGTTTTCCCTGCTCAGGAATGCGCCAAGTTTACTTGCTTATTTTAAACATACATACGAATGAAGACCTGGAATACAATGCACTGTGGTTTAGCAGCCATTAGGTTTTATTAGTAACTATGTTCTATTTCAGTGCACAGCATGCGTGACATACTCTGTGTTTCTATGTGTGCTATTTCTTAAGTTCTCTGCCAGGTGCTTAGATTTGCGGTAGTGTTTCAGTCCCTGTAATGTGTTTTAGCGCTAGTTACTCTGCAGCCAAAGGGATAGTTTTGCACGCCACAGATTACAGCTTGCTATCCTCCAAAGGCACGCCTGCCATTAGGTGTCACTGCCTTCTGGAGTGTTTCTTAGTGATCAGCAGGGCCTGATCCAGTCTGTCATAATCCAGGTGAGTCGCTTAGTTGGCTTCATAAGATTTTAAACTGGGCTCGTGGATTGCTGACTACAGCAAGTGGCTCCTTTTCATGTTCTTAAATAATTCTTAGTGTTATTTCAAGTTCTTTGCCCTTGATAAAGACAGGAAAAAACCCAGCCATCCATTTTCAAGTAGTGTCCTAACAAATGCCTGATACGGCAATCACTGCTGCTGCTGTGTGCTTTCAGATGACTACTTACGGATGCACAGAGTCTTTATTCTCACAGTGCCATCTTTGAAAAAACACACTGGAGAAAAATCTTTTAAGACTGTGACTACATAAACCTACCAACTAAGGTTCATTTAACTTAATGAACAAAGGCATTAAGTATGGTTCTCTTCCACTCACTGGCCCTGTAAAGCAAGTGGTATTGGCAGGAGATGACTTTTGTAAGCCATTAGGTTACTCCCTAGATATAGACTTGAACTTACATCATTTTCTTCCATTTGATATATAGCTATCTATAATCTGCCATGACAGACTGTTTTTTGCCGAATTTTATTGGAGGCTTTTGCCTTTTGAGGTTTGTATTTTTACTATTTGTCACTGCTACTCCATTGCATGATTATTTTTTTTCAGCACACTAACAATGGTTTTAAAAATAGTTTTTGTGAAAAAGTAGTTTTATTTGGCTATCAGTTTCTAGTTAATTTTCCTAATTACCTGAAGTATATATGACAACATGGTAAAACTCTTTTAATCTTCCCACTCCCCAAACAGAGTTTGTGTTTTGTGTCTTCAGTGTTTAAAAAAACTTAGACATAGTCAATTACTGTTGCTGTTTGGACTTAGGAGTGACCAATAGGAAAACAGTATTCATAAAATTATCTATATTTTGAGCAAATATGAGAAAATACCTAAACTCTGAAAACATGTTATGTGAGTATATTATGATACATGATAGCTCGGTACGTGCAAAATGTTGATTCAGGTGATACACTGGTAATGAGGCAAACTAGGATACCTTTCTGATTCTGCAAACTCAGATGTCACTTTTTTTTTTTTTTTTTTTTAAATTAGATTTGAATTCCAGAAGGAATAAGTTATTTTTCTAAACTGGTGAAATTGGAAGAAAACTTTGTCTTCAGAGGCAGGCTTGGCATGTCTGTCAAAGCCTGGATGATGCCACACCTGTGCATCCTATAGGCCTTACAGTCCAGTTCATGGCTCCAGTCATGCTGACACCCATCTCTGAGAGCCCCAGACATACTCATTTGTTTGTGCTGTCTAGAAGTGCCAAGAGGCAAGTATGACAGTCACAGCCCAACAGTAAAGCATAACATGCAGTTTGCTGGCAAATTGTCATAGTGGCTGCGAACTGGGCATGAAAGCTCATGTTTCTCTGGGGCATTTTTTACCCTAGACTGACTGGCTGTCTAGCAACTGGCTTCCTACTGGTTTCTTGGATACAGATGCAATTTATTTCCTTCTGTGATGATATTTTATCTTCCTGCACCATCTACTATGTCCATTAGCAAGTAGGAGTTGACCTGTTGCTTGCAGTAGTTACCAAAATTAGCTTTTTTCAGAGTAATGTTGACCATGGCTTCGTTGCTCCTCTAGGCTAGTAGACTGTATTGGAGAAGGTGCAATACTCAGCTGGTGCAATGTGGTACTTGGCACGGAATATGTGCTAAATACTAAATGCTAGATAAACGTGGTGCTGTGCTAGTTAAACCCTCCTCAACATCAGGTAAAGAAGTCAAAACCTTCTGGGCACTATTCTTAGCTGGCTTGTGCATTTGAAGCAACATGCAGAGAAGAGCAAGTGCTGCTGTCTCCCACTACAAAGTTAACCGTGTATTCTTGAGGTAGTAATTTAAACAGAGAGACTAAAATGGAAGTATTTAGAGGAAGAGTGGGTGAGGAAAAGGTGTCTGTCTTGCTGTACCTTTCTGTACTTCAGCCTCTTCCTGTAAGCACCCGCAGGGCATTTTCCTCTGCTGCTAGTCATTGTAGGAGTCAGGCGTTGGTTTCTGGTTGTTGTTAGCCAAGTGGCTGTGAGAGATAATGGAGTAAGAGAAAGATTCTCTTGTGTCTGCAACCACTATAATTAATAATGCTTTATGTGTCTTGGAGAGTTATAACTGATCTGTGTAACAGGGAGGACACAGGCTGAAATTGAAGGTTAGCGGATGAAATGTACTGGTGTTTGGATGACAGTTATGAAACTTGGCAAGGGAACAGGCTTGAAATTGTGCAGTGCTGTAATTTTGTGAGGTTCAAAATTTATATCCTAGTTTCAGTGATCATATTCTTAATTCAGAAAAGGAGGTATTTCGTATGCTGTATTGTACTACAGAGTGCACTTCAGCTGGAGAGTCTTGTTCCTGCTTTGGTCTGGGGTAACTACATCAGTTCAAGGAAGAGATATCCTGTGAGCTCTAAGTGTTGCATTAAAAAAACCAACCCACGTAAAAAGTGACACTTCCTTAACGAGAAAGGATAGTACAGTAACTACAGCATTTCTGTGTAGCATTATAGTGGAAGAAGTGATACAAATACTGCAGTTTTAGTGAACTGTAAACTGATGGGTTTTTAAGTGCAGGGTTAGATTTAAAGTAGATTTCCATTGCACACAGTAGTTCTGAGTAGGGTGGAAAAAAAGGTGAAAGGTAAAAAGTTTCCTGAAAGTTATGCTGAGCTTATCTGACAAGCTATGCTCAAGAGGAAATTGAAAAAGAAGATGAGTAAAAATGCAAAGAGGGGAGGAAAATAAGGTATCAAAGGCAAAAGCCATTAGTTGTCTCTGTTTCTGTTTCTTTGGGAGCTCTATAATGTTCCTGTAAGTGCTATGCTAAATGGAAAAGTTCTGAACCAGAAAGGGGAAAATGTGAAAATACAGAATTTAAATGAAGAATTATATGTGTATTTTAACCTATTAGATAACACTCTGTGCTGAAATGCTAATTATTCCTAATTGTTTTATTTGCTTTACCCATGAATAAAATATCACGTATCTAATAAAATATGCAGTGAAAATCACTGTAAAATTCCTCTTGGAGTCTTTCATGCAGATTTAAAGGATTTAATCTCTTATTTCTTCATTGCTTTTTAAATCATTAACTTTCTATAATCAGTTGGATTGCGAAGGCCAATATCCAATGAACCTAACAATAATTGCTTGTTTTGCAGAACAATTTTTTGTTAGTCCAACCATATCTTTCTCAGAGGCCTTAATCGAGTTGGTGATTTCATTATAATAGTTCACTTGTGATAAATCAAAATCAAATAGCACCACTCCGGTGCTGTGGAAGTTAGCTCTGGAGACAGCAGAGGATGGTGTAGCAGCAGACCTGAATGTCAGTCCTGGATTTGCTGTGCCTGATTTTAATGTATACAGATACAACAGTGACCACTCTCGCGAATCCATTTTAAATAGAGAAATGAAAATGTGCACAGGGCAGGCTCCTCTGCCTTGGGACTCCCACTCAAAACCTGTGTTCGGGACCCAGACCTGATGACAGACAGTCACTTGATTTGTTTTTAAAGCACGCAGAAGCTCAAGTCTGACTGACTGCCAGTCAAGCTTAGGCTTCTGAGCTATTGAGATGTTTTGAAGATGTCACTTGTCTTTCTCAGGTGCCAAGAGACTATTGCAGAGTTACCTTACTGATTGCAACCAGTATTAAAAGTTGTCTGGCAGTACATCATGGGCTGGAAGCATACAGCAGGGACATCTCCGGACCAAACACTATTAAGCAAGGGTATTTGTTGGTGTACACCCTTTGCCTTCTTGCAGTCTTTATAGTGTTCAGCTTAAACATTTGAGAATGTTTTTAAACCGTTTCATGTACTGGAGAGTTGTTAAAGGGAAAAAGTAGAAAAGATCTGGTTCTTGCTCAGTGAAGCCACCGTGGAGTACTGACAGTGTACAGCCAGTGTACGGTACGGAGTGTGTTAAACGGCAAGTGAAAGGTGATAGCCACTATTGGTCATACTGAAATACACATACTTCTCCCTTTCACTATCTTTATTCATTTCTTTCTCTCTCGTATTTCAAGTTCATGGCAAGCAGTTATGATGGTTGCTATGTTCTGTACTCTTAAATATATGTTTTATTCTGTCCAGGAAGAAAAAAATTAAACATATCGTAACACAAATATCTGTTACTTGGACAGATAAAGTTGCTTTTTATTTCTCTGGAATTCCACTTATTTGACCTTTTTTTGAGACAAATATACCTCAAAATGTTGGTTATCATGCTTAAGGCTAGTCTTTCTTCAGCTCTCCACTTTGTGAATGTACAGACCCAAGCAGTATTGCAGTATATCCACTAATATATTTGCTACAAATATCTTTAAAAATGTAGTACTCAGGTACCACTCAAATTTCCAGCTCCATGCTACGGGTTAATAACAAGCAATGGGGTATGTGTTAAAGTATGCATGTACAATGTATAAGCACACACTTTTTCAGTAATCAGAGGTGTTCTTTTTGAAAATATTTGACTGGGTTTTTTCTTTAATTTGGGATGACATTGGTTTCCATCTTAAGTAACAACACAGAGATTTGCAGGGAGGAAGTCATAATGTGAATACAAATCGTGAAATGGCACCCCACTGTGCTAGAAGCTGTACAAATATGAAACAAAAAGTTGGCTGTCAGAAGATTTGAAAATTAAGTAAAAGAGAGGGCTTGGATCTCTCTGCAACTCAGACATCAGGAGACAAAGTTGCAAATCTTTTGGCATCTTTTGCAAGACAAATTCATTCATTCATATCAGTGAATGATCGCTCTGGGTACAAACGAATGAAAGCCCATGGGATGCGCATATCTACAGGGATGTAATGACAGGGCAGATGCCCCATGGCTGCTGTCAGTACTTCCTGGTTTGGGGCATGTGATAACAAAAGTTACAGTGCTGTGAGGTAAGAGGGTTGACAAGGAAATAGCAATGTGTGTATAATCATTACCTACAATGCTTTATTGCCAATAACATTGGTTAAATTAGCAAAATAAAACCAGTCATTATCTCCTCAGCTGGCAACATATGACTCTCTGGCTTTACCTACTACAGGAACTAATGCATCAGGATGCACTTGTGTGCTCTCCCTCTGTCTCTTTTGTTTGGACAAATATTTCATAGTATAGTTTTGGAAGATGTCTAGGTACAAAGAAAAGAGCCCTTTTTGGGAAGGTGGAACAATATATATATTGCAAAATGCCCAACTTTGTATAAATGAGATTTTTAAACATAATTAGTGATTCTAAAAGCATGTGCAGCCATGTTAGCTAGCCTCGTGGAGTTTCTAGAATATTACTGACATATTATTGCAACAATCTAGAGAACTTATTTTCTAAGTCCTTGGAGTAGGCCTCCTGTTATGGAATTGGATTGCATCCTGGAGCTACATGAGACATACCCATCTACTTGAAAAAGTTCTTTCATTTTTGCCAGTGCTGCAAAGAGTATAGGGACTACATCAAATAAAATGGCTGAGGGGAGTGGGCAGGTGAAAAGTGTGTCCCGTATATAATGTAAATGCTGGGCAGGGAATGATCAGCAAGCGCTTGGTGTCACCATTATGGAGGGTGATGTCTTAGGGACATCATCGATGCTGTATCTAGTTGCAAGGAGAGGAGGAGTTTGCAGGTAAAGGACAGCGTTGAGTCGGCAGGAAACAAAGCGTTATCGAGGGTTTCTCTGTAGCAGAAAGGCTCTGGGAGCAGGAGTACTGTGGAGAAGGTTCTGGTGGTGCCTCCTCCGTAGGAGTTTCGGCAGGGGATGAAGAGTTGTGGTTAGCAGTGGTGGGAGTTGGTTGGGTGGTGAATAGGACAGGTTGTATTGGACAGGCCGTATAGAAGATGTGTGTGAGTATGCATATGAGGAAAGTTGGGAAATCCAAAGGAGTGAGGCACTGTAATGGCCCAAATATTACTGAAAAGAATAATAATATAATGCAAATGATGCTTTGAGAACAATGTTTTAAAGAAACTAAATTATAGCTTAGAATATGGGATTGTTTCTCCCTGTCCAGACTCTATAGTTTTGCTTTAAAGCATTTGAATTGTGTGGTAGATCTTATTTATTTTTTTTTCTTTAGCTGATAATTGTACCTGGTTACTTTGCAGAAAAGCAAGATCCATCTTATCTTTGTATCACATAGTACCATTGTACACAGGTACAAACAGTGAGTACTGAAGTGTCATCTTCCACCCCTCTGCTCCCAGGATAACTCTGAGCATGTAGTACCTTCCTGTGCCTTAGCATTATCCCTCTGATTAAATAGTGTCCTTTTGCTTCCTCTGTGCAGCAGTTTATTGCTGGTTTGTACCATGCCTCCTTGTAAGCTCAGCTTCTGTGGCTGGTGAGTGGGAGGAAGGGATGCACACAGCCACAGCTTCTGCTCTGTTGACTTTTGACCTAATTTAGGAGGGAAGGAAAGGGAAAATAATGCAGCGTGCTTCTGGATTCAAAGCCTGCTGTGTCTTTTGTGGAGTGAGAGGGAGAGCTCTAGCTTTCTCCTCATCACTGCATAGTTTGCATTAAAAGTTAGACCTCTCTTCAGTGAAGCTCTAGACTGGTGAGTGGATCTGCTTTCACGCTTATTTTGTGGCATATGTCCTCATTTGGGCTGTTGAGGCTAAAGTCTGGTTTTCTGTCAGCTTTGTCCAACTCCCATTCAAAGCAGCAAAGGGACAGATATAAATACACTGACTTGTATTTCCTCTAAATGAAACACAATAAAAGTTGAGGATAATAGGTTTTTAAATATTTTTCTGTTTGAGATCAATAATCTTTAATAACAGGGCTGAATGATGTATGGGAGGAGGAGGTAAATACTTCCTCAGGGGAAGGTAGATAATGATAGCATTTGGAAACTGCTATTGCTGAAAATGATCTTCTGCAGGATTTAGGAGTAAAAAAAAAAAAGAAAAAAAAAAGGCAGCTCATTAAGGTACTGTGGGGTTTTTTAGCATTTTTTTAAAGGGATGCATTTTTTCCCTTATTTTTTTGTAAGACTGCCAAATGTCCCTGAGGCTAGAATTAATTGGCTCTTTGTGTTGTGTCAAGTAAGGAGTACAACTGTTTTCAGAAAATACTAGGTTTATAGACTCCCATCCAGAACGTGAAAGGGAGAGAGAGGCTAACTTTATATAAACAAGGTCCTTGCGTCATTTTGTGCCACTAGCTTGGAGTTACAAATAGAATATTGAAATTGTCGGTGTTGGTGCTTTGGAAGCACTTAAAATTGTCCCTGTAACCCCCATCCCTTCATTCTGCCTAATCCTCTCTTTAGAACAAGCATGTGCCATTTTCCTTCCCTCTCACCTCCAGGCATCTGCAATGAATAATCAAATGTCTGCTACTTAAGAATAACCAGCGTTCAGGTTTTCTGAGGCAGCTTCAGGAGTAAGTGCTGTGGAGATATATTTTGTTGTTAGCCTTGCTTTAGCAATACAACAGAGGTTACCAGCTGCGGTTTGTTTCACAAATTCCCCCTGATTATTTTGGATTTGAAGGTGTTTTATTTTTTAATACTGCTGTTTCAATGGCCACTTCTCATGATGGTTTGAAGTCAGTGGACAGCAGCAGATGTCGATATAAGCTCTGAAATGGCTCTTTTATGGAGGGGTTTGAGGAGTATGTCTTGAAGCCGTTGCATTAAAATTCCAAAGTGTTAAGTTAAATGTAATAATGCTCTGACAAAGTGCTACTACCATCTGCTAGTGAGGATTAGTACTATTTAAAAATCTCCATAATTCCCAGAAAGAGCAGAGGAGTCATGGCGTGAAGAAAAGTCTAACTCTAAATTAGTATTTTAGTTCAAGGAGTTGCAAACTCTTTGTGGGGACCACTGCCTACTGGAGATTTTGTGTCACACTCAGCTCACATAAAGGAGTAAATATTTGTGGTAGATGACTAGTGATGCCTGTTTCTAACAGTTTCCAGCTTGGCCCCCAGTTTTGCTACAGAATCCTTTCTATTTACAACCGCTTCTCATTCACGTAACAGTAACAATTCAGTGGTAACTACAAATATAGTTTGTATGGCAAAAATAACAGAGGAATGTGCTCACCATGGGTATTTAGAAAGCTTCATTCCTTATCATTTAGCTCTTGAGGACTGAGAAACAGCTCTTTGCTTACTGTTCCTATGGGGTTTTGAACACCACCTAAACACTCAGCCCCTTCTGTACGTGAAAGTCGGTCTACACTTAGAGGATGATCTGCTGCTGGAAGTGTTCTCAATAGCAGAACATCTCTACTGCCAGACCTCTCTCAGCTGAACATGCAGAAATAATTCAGTGTCTAGTAAGAAGAGGGTCAGCCCAGTTTTAAACCTATTCCAAAAGCCAGCATAATTCACTGGTATCTGCTACGAAATGCTTTATGTGACAGTATTAAGGCTGCTTTACTCCTATTAACAAACTGCTAAATCTTGCATGGTATTTAAAGAAGGGAGCAAGAAGAGAAATCTGGTAATGACAGATGAAATGTAGCTGTTGATCACCTAGTTTAGGAAGGATTTTGGAGATCTGTATTTAGAAGATGCATTTTATAAAAATTCCATTTGAGAAGAAAAGGGAAAATGTGGTCAACCAGAAACATTTTTCGTGTCTTTCTCTTCCCTCTCCTAAAAAAGGATTCACTGAGTTTTATTTATTCACAATCTTACATGGACTATAACTAATGCTTTTAAGTAGCTCTGCAGAGAAGTAAATCATATCTCTCATATGCCTTTAGCTGAAATAATGTTCATTGATATTTCTTGCTGGGGTACAGGTACTGTGTGTACATATGCCTGTTGGTCTCTGTGGTCCATGTAGCTAAGACATACTAAGACCAACTCTCCTGAATGATATACCACTTCTACCATTTATTATTATTTTTTATTATTTTTCCATGCTGGAAGTACAACTGGAACTGATTGCTTGTTTGAAGAGTCGGGTCTATTTCATTTGTTACTTTAGGTGTAAATATTTTCACCTCTTCCAAACTGCCCTTCAGGAACCCATGCTGCTTTCCTTGTCTTTCATGTAGATGGGTTGATCACCCATGAAGTTACTTGCTTGAGACTAGTCACTGCAGAGCCAGGGTAAATGAAAAATTTCTTGGCTATCTTGCTCAGTCCAAGCAACTATCTTGTCTTGTGCTATCACTGAGACGTTTTTTGGTTTATCCGATGTGAGAGAGGGAGTACAAAGAGTCACCTTCTATTGTGTTAGCAAACATCTGTCTAAGACATGGGGAACAGAGACTGTACTATGAGAATAAGGTCTTATCTTAAGGGTATTCTTGTCATGCTCTTGCTTTTTGCTTAGACAGGCTTTTGTTTCATTTCATATCTGGTGTATACAGAGAAGTAAGAACAGATGGATTTTCCACACATGTACAGTGAATAATACGCTGATGAAATAAAATTGGCCAGTCCACAGTTGCCTGTCAGTAAACCTGCCTCTTTGAGGGATCTCCATTTATCATGACTGGGTGCTGAGTAATCTCTGCCAGGTCTACTGCATGGTGACCCTGTGTGAGAACCAAGTCAGATGTACTCCCACATCATTTTCCCTGCTGTCTCATCCTACTTAAATGTTTATCTTTCCTCTTAAAAACTGTTTTAGTACTGACAGATTCAAAGCATGTATGAGCAGGAGCTGAACTTTATGAAGAGGCAACTTGTGATAGGGCTAGGGAGGGCAAATTCCATCTCATGAATCCCTTATTTTTTTGGAAGGACTCACAGCTATTTCTAGCAGCTACCTTTTTACTGATCCCTTTCACTACTAGCACCTTGACAAAGAATGGGATGGATTTCACCAGGAGCAAAGGTAGGATGTGCTTGTTCTAGTACCACCAAAGAGTAAGGTGCAAGGGAAGGGAGGAGATGGTTTGGTTGCAGGTCGTCATGGAGTTCTTGCCTCCATGATGGAGTATAAAAATGGTGAAATGCTATACAGGGCACATGTTCGTTATCTGTTTCTTTCTTTAGAATCATTTGGTCTAAACATTTTTTAAAAACTGCAGAAGGGTGCTTTGTGAGTTTAAAAAAAATTTTTTTAGAAGTCAGAAACAGTCCTTACAGTGAATCTTCCTCAGTACCTACCTCTATTTATAGATAAGAAAGTGTCTTTTAAAAAGCGTGTTTGCCAAACAGTAGAGCAGCCTGGCTGAAAGTGTTGAAGGCCTTAAATGAGACAAAACTGAGAGCGAGTTAGCCCAGGAATATCCTGGTACAGTTTTCTGAGAAGCCACTCATCGTAACTAAGCTGGCTCATAGCTTTGTGTTAGATTGCATGTAATATAGGGCAGGTGTAATGTTGCCCTCCTTTCATTACCTTCTCACCAAATAAACTAGGACAAGCTTCTGGCCACCCCTGACCATCCTGCTTTGTGTGTGCTACTACCTACCTTTCTCATTCACGACAAGCTTCTTTTATCTCATACCATCCCAGATTTGCCCTTATCCTCCTACCAGAGAAGCCACTTTCAGAGGAGAGTTAAGGCTTTATCTGCATGCCAGCAGTTTCTTGTGGTCATGAAATGCCAAGGGGTGAAGCAGAGGAAGTAGAGAGTTTTCTGCCACTTGGCAAGTACTTACCGCAAGCAGTTGTCTGTCTCTCTCATGGTGTCTTGGGCCAGCCCCTCCAGAATGAATTTGATACCTGCAATGGTGTTTATCATCACAGTACCTATGTGGCAAACAATACCTATGGTTTATGGAGATCCAGACCTTTAAGATAATGTAACTATATGTTTGGAGTGTCTTTTAAGTATATTTATGTTGGGACCTTGCATAATGGTAGGAAGGAAATGGTGAAGTTTTTGGGGCAACAGTTTTTTAGGCAAGAGCTGTCACTGCAATTTGTAACTAAATGGCAAGAGAAACATGCCTTGTGTTCCCTGATGCTATTCATCTTAATAGCATGGCTTTGTATCCATGTTGTGGTATAGTACCTGAGATCACGGACCAGTTTTACGTGCTGTCTGTGTACATAGTAAAAAGCAGTTCTTGGTGAAGTTTCTGTAGTCTTGTTGTCTTGTTGTTTCATGTCAGCTTCATTTACTTGGTCTCATGCCCTAGGACAATGCTGTTGTATTCATGTTTCCAGAAAGGCAAGGGAAAACTTCAATAATAGTTTTACCCTGAAACTATTTGGGAAACGTTTCTGCTTCTATTACCTCTTATTTTTCTCCATCTGTGCCGACAGATTATATTTATTAGCACAACATAATTTTTGGAGCCAAAATACTTAATAAAATCCTCTTTAAATTGCTTATTTATTGGTCTGCTCGTTGGAAAATAGGGGTTTTAGGTTCTTGCTGGTGTAATTTCCATAGCATACTACAATGCCTTTAAATGGTGCTGGTTTGGGTCCTAGGGCTAACTTGCCTGGGCATAGTACCAAACTCTCTTTTTCTTGATCTTACGTTCAGTGTACAGTCCATATTCAACTGCTTTTATACACAATCAAAAGTGAAGAGCAGATAGAGAAGTTCTGTTTTTTTCTAACCGATAATCATAAATTGTGCAGCCAAGAAGTTTATGCAGTGGCACAACACAGGATTTTGCATGCATTTGTTTTTGTCATACAAAACAATATTTTTGCCTTCAGCTGCTGACCACTGAGGCTGCTTACTGAATGCAGCCTTGAAATATTCTCAGACTTCTAAGTTTTTCCTATTCTGTAAAGATCTCAAAGAACTTGTGATTGTCTCATCTCACCTGCTGAGCAACCCAGACTATAGTGTGCATTTGAACATGTTGCTGGATTGAGATGGAACTTTTTTCCTGTATTATTTCTTTTCCAGGTAATAGGTCCTACTGGAACAGTCATCAGGATAAAGACTGCTGGCCATGCTCCTTCTTCTTATTTCTAACTGGAATATGATGAAGGGCTAACAGGATTTTCAAAGTAGACGCTGACTGCCACTTTTTCAATCAGGGCATGTAATTCATACCTCATGTTATATTCATAATCCATACGAACTGTGGTTGTGTGGCCACTAACACAGTGACGGATATGAGTGTGTGTGGGTAGTATCTTTTTTAGCAGATATGATGGGGAAAAAAAGAAAAGATTTCCCATATCATACATTAGAAAAAGCTGCCAGAACCATTTATAAGGAAACAAAATGGGCTATAACTCTCTTCTTACAGATGATTATTTTAGAGTAAACATCATGTCCTCTGTTGTAGAACATTTGGAGAAATAACATGTCTACCATTAGGCCTGAAATCTGTTCTCTGCCTTTTCAGACTCTGTCTTGCATGACTTCTGAAGTCAGTATGAATCATTCCATTGGCTTTATTGGACTTTGGATCATATCTTCTGTGTTTATGTGATTCCTTCTTGTCCTTTTATCCTTCCCTTCTCCCTCCCATCAACTATTTCCTTGCCTTTTTTAATCCAAAGTCCTAGCTGCCAATGCTCATAAGGAGCCTTTCAGTAATGCATGTGGAGTATTCATGCATGTGTGAATTGAAGGAGACTGATTAGGGAAATCTTCACATTTCCGGATTTAAACATAGGTGGAAATCCCAGTGACACATTATCCCTGCTATTGTTATAATCTTTTGTATTGCTTTAAGTATTTTTGTCTAAAGAGGCAAAAATCTTACTCAGAAGCTAGTTAATTTTAGTGGGCTTAATGCCCTTCTGAAGCACCAATTGCTGTCATACTAAAGACAGGACAAGATGGACCATTGGTCTACACTGATGTTGGTCCGGGGCAGTCCCTGTATATCTCCTACTCCATGCTTTGTTCTTATTTTCACTAATAAGAAAGGAGACAAAAAGCACTTTTATAGTTAAGGAATAAGATTAGAATTTGTGAAAGGTGGATTCAATTTTGGACTCTTTTTCGGACCTTGAGGAGGACATACGTGATTGAAGCATATGAACTGTCAAAATGAAACCATGAGGCCTCCTTATAAGCTAGTGTTGCCATTGTCTTGACATGTTGAACCTTTGTTTTCCATGTGGATAGTCATATCCCATTACTTGAACACCTTTTGTTTTGTCTGCTGTGTTTGCAGTCTTCAGGGAGAGCTCTGTCTCATGCTGTGTTGTATCTGCATGGCCAATCACAGTGATCTCATTTCAGCTAAGAGCTTTGAATTTTACTGTACAACTGTTAGTTGTAAAAATGTATTTTTTTGCATCAGTGACTAGAACAAGCTATTCTGTTTCAGGAATGCAAAATCTGGATGAAAGCAATGAGCTTATTTTGTGATATGCTTCCAAAATGACTGTTCGTGAGTGATGGAGCTGGACTGTTTGCTCAGTTATACTGTAGGGTGGAAAGTGCTGATGTGGATTGCTACTGTTATGGCCAGAAACTAGGGCTTTAGGTGCAAGTTTCAAATATATATGTGTATTTATGAAAGCAGTCAAGCTCTAGCTTGTGTAAAGGTAGCTATGACTGTTTCAAATGGCACTGTAAATGCATCTCCACAGGTATAGGAAACTGCCTGTTTCTTTTTTACATATTCTTATCTGCTGTTGCAGAAAAACTTGTGTTATCTGAAGGACTTGCTCTATTTTGGATTTGCTGCAATATTTTCAATTAGAAATACCCAGTTTGAAAACCTAAAACTGAAAATTGTACATGATTTCCTGAATTACCAGAGGGTTGTTTGTTGCCTTTTTTTTTTCTCTGACATACACTACTCCAGCATTGTAAATCCACCAAATAGCAGACTAATTAAAACCCTGTCATATATTCTACAATGTAAAGGAAGTGTTAATGTGGAGAAGTGCACATCTGTTTTTGAACTTGTGATTATATTTCAGGTGGGCTTTACAAGCTTCTTTTGTTTGACACCTTTCTTTCTTGTTACCAGAGCGCTGTCTTTAAATGGAAAAGTATTTTTGAGAACTACATTCCCATCGGAAGTATTAAGAGAAGACGCTGTAATAATTAACAGGAATAGCTTGTTACAAACATCATGTGTTTTTGAAAGGAAGGCACCACCAGATTGATGTGCACCCTGCAAAATGTATACACAACATGTAAAGCAGTCTTAGTGATCAGTTGACTTCTGTGAACTGATAAAAATCATCTGTAGGGTCATTGCTTATGTTCATTTGTCAGAGTTTGCTTTAGGGAGTTCAAAGTTGGAGTAGGTATCAAAAAAAAGAGCCATGTTCTTTGAGCAGAGAAGAAAATATTATTATTATTACGTATTATTCCACTGAACAGGGCGCATATCCTTACTTGTGTGCTGTCATTTGATCAGCTTCACCTTTTCTTTGATTCACATAGTGGCCATTGTTATGTTTGAAGGATGTCCTACTGTCGTGTTTTTTGCCCGTAGTTTCTAGAATTTGGGATTCATCCTCCTCATCTGCTTGTCCTAGAGTACATGTGTCACTATCTCCAGCTGTCTCTTAAGGACAGAAAACTCCCCTTAACTTTCTTTCCCTGCTCCATCTGTACTTGCCTTGTACAGGTAGCCGAGGTGTACAGGTATAAAGAATATCATATAGGTATTCCCTTATTTGTTACCTCATGGGATTATCTGTACACTGAAGTCCATGGGTTTGTAGCACTGTATACTTAAAATATTTGAAGAAATTAAGTTTGAATAAGCTTTCAAAAGTTCATGTACTTAACAGCTTATTTTAAAGTAATTCAGAGTCTTCATCTGGAAGTCTCATTAAAATAATGAATGTTTTTATAGTATTTCATGTCAGGCCAAGCAGTGTAAAAGTAGGCTTTTTTAAAGTTACCCAACAATTGTAAGTCTTAAATGCTAAGCATGAATTCACATTTTAGGAAGATCTGGATTGTTTATTATGCTGGCTGGATTAGTCAAATCCTATTTAAAATACTCCTAGGAAGAAATGTTAGCACTCACTGTAGTACATTAGCTTTAGGAATATCTTCTGAGCAAACAAGGTCAGATTAGTAGCGTACTTTAGAAGTAAGCACAGTTCTATGGTTAAAGCACTTGACTTGTACTTAGGAGATTCCCATGTTTTTTTTTGACATTTCCACAAATTCTTGGGTGACATTGGGAAAGTCACTTGTCTTTTTTTACTGTGTGAATAACAGTGAGTAGCGCTGGCTCTGTCTTTGTCTTCAGAATATTATTTTGCAATTATTAGGATTTATAAGGGAACATGGAAAAGTTGAGGCATCCTGAACAGATAAGCAGTATCCGGAGCTTCAAAACAAAACCCATGCCTTGAGCTTTTCCATATCACTTTGAGGCATGCTCAGAATGTTCTGTTCCCTCTGAATGATATGATCTGTAATATGTAACTAACATATTGCCAGATCTTGACAAGGTGATGACAGCATATATATAAAATGTTTTAGTGTGGCAGTGGGAATACTTCCTAAACGGTTCATACACGTATTTACTTACATAGTCACATGCAACTGTGTACTTCTACTATTTTGTTCCCTCAACAATATTCAGAGAGATGGTTTACTTGCACCATTACTGAAAATGGAATATTGGTTCTATTTCAACAACTGATTGAAAACAATTATTTGAAGAATTTCCCCATTTCTGACTGAAGGTCTGTTATAGAACCATGAATGACCTACATACTAATATCAAAAGTGAGGGGAGTTGTATGTAAAGAAAAAAATCCCATACCTTACTATTTTCTTTTTATTAAAGACAAATTACTTTGGTAGACATTGGTTATTTTTATAGCTTAATGAAAACTTCCTTGTAAGATATCTATTTTATATTTTTTTTTTTTTTTTCTTAATGCTGTGGTGCTTAAAAATGATGCCTCAACCCAGGCTGAGACTTGAGTACTTTGGCTATATGAATATCTGCTATCCAAATTGGTCATGTTAAGACTATTATTGTAGAGGCTAAACAATTCTTTCTGGTTACTAATGTTTATTTTTCCTGCATACCAAGTATTTTTCCTTCTGTTCCAATATGCATATGTAGCTCTTCTTCTATGAGTAATTCTGTATTTGTTTGTATAATCCTACAGTGTTTTCTGATAGATTAAGGAATTAATTTGTCTTCTAATTTTTCTCTTCCTTATTCATCGTTTGTAACTATGTAGAACAATAATTAAGACAAGAGGGAAGAAATGTAGTGAACTGGTTGTTCTTTAAATCCATAGCTGCCTATTAAAAGGGACAGTCAGCTATAAAGTCTTTATCAGTTAAACAGTGTTTATTTTTAGAGAGCTGTGTGTATGTAACATTAGCAGATAACTCGGACTTCTGTATGTAAATATTGCTATTTTTGTGTACCCAGTGGCTTTAGCAATTTGTGTTTATGTTCTGGAACTACCTAATGCAATATCCAGTTCTGTAGGAAGCAAGCAGTTTGGTTTCTGGACCACAACAGTTCTCAAAACTTCCTACAAGACTCTATGCCAGCTTTGCCCTTTGACTTACTCTGAATGGAAAAAAGATGTATTTTTTGATATGTATAAAGGTAGGAGAATTTAATTACCTGAACCCTGAAGAGGAAGCAAATGAGTGTCCTAGATGAGATTAGCCTATATATTTTAACATTTTAAACCATTCTGGAATTACACTGTGAGTTGTTAGATTGGCTGGTCAGAGTTGTGCTGGAGGATGATAAATCTTAGCCATTAGCAATGTGAAAAAGAGAAAGAAACACACTTCTATTAACAGGGCTGATGGACCATTCAAAGTAGCTGGAAACTCATTAGGTGATGTATTTCCATCAACATGTAAGTCTGTAGCAATTGAAAAACACTTAAGGAGTTGGAGACTTCAGATTATGATTCAGACACTTGCCTTCAGTAGGACATTTGTTTTTGTGCTAGCTGTTGTGTTCAGAAACGTTTTTAAAATGCTACAGAGAACTACTCTGCGGTTTGCTAATCCCCATACCATTGTGCAGCTGATGTCTGCAAAAGGCAGAAGAATTGAAGGTTATGAAGAGCAAAAGACAAACATAGTTGGCAGAACTGTTTGCTTTATTTATGTGTTTTACCATACCTGAGATCGGTGTGGAAAATGAACGATGAATACATGACAGTATATTTATCCAATCTGTACTTTCAAAATATGAATATAATTGCATTGTAGTACTCATTTGCAGCAGTGTTTGCTGCCTGTGATAGCTTCTGGACTGCTTGCAGTGAAATGTGAGCAAAATCTGGCTTTTACAGCATCTATTTCAGACTCCGTGGCCCCTTGACTTCTAGCTGCTGGTTTGAACAACTTCTGCCCTAAGTAATTTGGGTATTTTTGTTTTCTAGTAGGAAAACTTTTTTTTTTTTTTTCTGTCTGGCAAGTGATGACATTCAAAAGATTTCTCTGCAGCAGAAACAAAGAAAAGCCATAAGGGCTCTAGTTCTCTCCCTCATATGTACAGCCCTCTGTAAAATATCCCATTCTTTTTAATCACAGGTGCTAGGCCACTGCTGCCTTTTCACTCTGTTGTGATGTTTTCCGAGGAGAATTGTTGCTCTTGGAGTAAATGGTGCCTGAGGACAGAGGGTGCAGGTTCTCTCAATGGGTTCTTAGACTAAAGAAAGTCTGTGGTTTCTTCAGAATTGTTTCTTGGCTCAGTTAGTTCCTCTGAGGCTTTGAGGTAACTTGCTAGAAAATCAGTAGAATCTTGGACAGTGTAACTTGAAATTGAGACAAAACACGTTGTTAACCAATGAGGGACAAAGTGATAAGAAACTAACCAATGGTCGTTACATTAAACGTGTATTTGTGTAGTTTGTAGTGTATAAATACACTAAAGTTCTTTTGTGTGGTGTACTAGCTTTGTGGAATTGCCACCTATCACCCCTCTTTGCACACACGTGGAAAAAATAAGTATTTCAGCTCTGTGTGTAAGATTGGTTTATTGTACACCAGGTACCGAACCCTGTTTGAGGGACAACACCTGTAGCAGTCTTTAGATAAAAAGTAATATACCTCCATCCTGGAGGGAACAAAAAAATCTTTATTCCACTTCTTCAAACCTCTCCTAACAGTATTCTCTCATCATTACTGAAGTTCTTTAGAAAGGTCTCCTGCCACTAATGCAGCTAAGTTAGACAAACAAAAATCACTACAGCATAGGAAATATGCAGATCATCCTGTATTTGGCTTTTGACACTAGGTTTTATCAGAAGGTCTCGAAAAGGCCATGGATTGTCTCTTCTTGACCAGTCCCTTTCTGTGTAATTTTTATCAGTTTAAAAATTATGATCTCCTTTTTCTCTCAACTTAATGTTCAGCTACATTGATTTTAGAACAGACTGGGGCATGCATACCTGGGGCTTTCAGAGGACTTCAAAGATTTTCAATTTGCAGACATGCAAATTAAATTTATTATGGTTATAAACACAAAACCAAATTAAATAACTTTTCTATAATGATGTATATATTTTTTTGAAAAAAAGGCAAGCTTTATATGCATCATAGAATCATTTAGGTTGGAAAAGACTGACCTTTAAGATCATCAGTCCAACCATAAACGTAACAATGCCAAGTCTACCACTCAACCATGTCCCTAAGCACCACATCTACATGTCTTTTAAATACCTCCAGGGATGGTGACTTAACCACTTCCCAAACACTTCATGTTACTTTTGTTTTTCAACTGCAGACTAGTTTTAGGTGCACTGCAAGTGTCATGAATTGATGAACTGTTTGAGAAGAAAGCAAACATCCTGCTGAATTAAACAGGAAATTAAATGTACTATGTATAAAAAGCATAAAGTATTTGAAGACGATTGATTTGCAGTCAGCAAGGCTGTGTTTTGCTTTGTTTCTGTACAGTGCTGTTTGTTTCCACGAGGGAAATACACCCCATCTGAGAGGAGGAAAAGTAGCATGCAGCTGTTTTATCTTTTTGTGCCACATTTGCTGATACAGAGTAAAAACAAAATAATCCCAGCAAGCTAAAATTCGTGGCAGAGGAAAGTTTTTGGTGTGGGGAAATGGTATGGAAAAAGACAACTTTAAATTGCTTTTTCAGAACTTTTCTGGTCAAGGATTGCTTAGGAACTTCTCACATATCTGAAATGAATAGACTACAGTCTGTGAATTTCAGTAAGCAGTTGGTGTAAATGAAGCTTCAGCGAAACAGTGACAGTAAGGTTTGCAATTGTCACACTGGTAGCTTACCCCCACAAACATGACCACTTTCCAGAGGATGATCCCATGCCGTGGGTGGAACTAGCTCTCCAGAGACTTGAAACTGTCTGAACCCTACAAAGGCACTTAGAAAGCATGCTGAATCTCACCAGTGCTGCTTAGTGTAAGAATGACAAGGCTCTAAGTGACTTGTCACACCACCTTGAACGATTTGTGACTTGAGTTCATGGGTTTCCCGGTGAAAGGACCAGATGTCACTCACACATGCTCACTTGGGATTAACAATAACCTGTAATCAGCAAGTAAGAACTGTTTCATACCAAGTAGTAACTTGATCACTGCCCTCTCAATGCAGCAGAAAGAAGTAGGTGTTTACAGCAACAGGAGGTGACCCTGCCTGTTGGGGTAATGGAGCGCCTCTGGCACAGCCCTCAGCAGCCTTTTTCCAGCCCGAAGGGTTAGCAAAGCAAGCTTGTATCTATAGCTGGATTCTCAGCCGGCAGTGCAGGTCATACTATGAGCGGCAGTTCTTTGTCTATTGAGTGGCAATTTCTTATGGGATTCAGTGTTTCAGCTTGTCCTGTTCAAGGAGAGGAGCTTTCAGGGTTGCTGAGTTTGCGCAGCATTCAAGGTCAGGAGCACACGCTCGAGCTTTGACAAGATTCAAGGCCAGGGATGAATGCACAGTCACACTTGTGTAATTTTAATTTTGCCTTGTTATTTTTCTTGTATTGTATGTATTTCTCTGTGTGACAGCTTGCAGCAAGTGTGGTTAAAGCTTAAATGTTTTGCTGAGCATCCTGTCTCTTTATACAGGGTTTTGCTGTCCCCACTGGAACACCATAGTAAATCGCTACTTAGGATTCTCGGTGAGAACGAAGAGCTGGTGGAGGGCTGGTTACATGTAATCAATTGATAGCTAAGGAAATCAAAAGTTATTATAACATTTATTTGATGCTGCTTAAAACAAGACTCTATAGATTAGGAAGTATAAAGCATATAACTTTCCTCCATGACATATTGATTTATATCAAACCAGAGTAATGCATATTGATTCATATATGCAATTCTGTTGGTGTGTGACATCCCTACAACAGCATCTGGTTTGGTTGGATTTTCTTGTAACGATATTAAACGGCCCACAGTAAATCCACCTTAACAGGTCTCCAAAGCCTAGCAGCATTGCCCCAGGACTCGGCTATAGGGCAGTGTGGAAAACAACAGGGTAATGACGTTTTACTGTGTTATGTTTTGCCCTTTGAGTTGGCGAGGGACTCTTAGGGTTAGCACACAGTTGCAGATATTTCTAGTATTAGGAATATTGAGAAGTATTCATGTAAATATGCAGTTTTACTGTTTCTGTTGAATAGGAATAGAGTAGTCTGTATTTGAACTTCAAAATCAGGAGCCATGTGGGCTTGTGCAGAAATTGTATCAGTTACACATTATGAGAGTCAGAATCTTCTGCTTTCTGGTGGGTACTCATGTAGCATCTGCTTAAAAACATATAATCCGGCTTTATTTTAGAGCTCTAATTTTTTCTTTAATTAGAAGTGACTTGCATGGGAGTGGACAGTATAATGGATAAAGTCTTTACTAAAGGTATTTATAAGATCTAGGCATGTCCTCTAGTTTCATCTTAACAAGCCTTTTCACTTATAAACCTTATATGGACACTTTTCTGTTCTTTTCATCTAATTTGTTTATGTGGCTATCTTCCCTATGCCAAAATTCCTTCCTTTTGAATACCACACCTTTGACCTTTAAACTGGAGTTTCACAGATACATGCACAACTTAACATAAATCTTAACTCCTATTCCCCTTTTGATTCTTGCTTGCTGATTCATACTGTAATGAAAACAAAATTCTTCTTACTTCCTCTTCTACAATCGTTAAGTTAAATGGAAGCTGCCCAGATGAAATCCGTTTGACCTTGTTGAATTTGTTTGACCCCCTTCTGGACAAACACTAACTGCCTGGTTTTTGTAACACATATCAGAGAACTGGTATCTCTCCTTTGTTCCATTAACACTTCTACAGAGTAATTTCTTAATGAGATCAGGGACTGGGTAATTTATAATCTTACAGCTGAGGAGGTTACAGTTTATTGCATTAATAGACTAAGTGTTTGCTGCTAAACCACTGAGATCCGCTTAATAAAATACATGATCTCATGAGGGAAGGAACTTTTCCAACCATTTGGAGAATATATTCAAAATACTGATTGTGGGCGGGAACCTAGGGATAGGATGCAATCCAAATCAATCCAAACACCTTTTTTTGAGCTTAAAGGAGTAGACAAAGATGAGTTTATGGGTTTGAATTGAAACCAGGGAGGCTTCTACATTGAGAACAGTGTTGTCTAATGCCACCAGAGCTTTATAACCCTTTATAATTTTTCTGAGCATTATTTTCCTCCTTTGTTAACTGTGGATGGTGCACATGCTAGCACTAAATCTGGCACCTCAAACCATCATCAGCCGTCAGTGAGGCTTTCCCTGGCTGTTCCCACAGTCTCAAAAACTGGCATGCCACAACTCAACTAGAGCATAAAATGTCATGCAGTGGGGTAGGTTACAAGGCCCCAGCAGCCTGGCTGCCATGTGGTTTCATTTCTGGGGTGAGTGGTGGTGATTTATAATCCAAGTGTGTGTTTCAACTCTCCTTTTTATGATGAATCTGAATGGGGTAGGTTTTTTTTTTAGATCCTTCCTGGCAAAAAACCATTAGAGTCACTACTGATGTAAACCTTATATTTACAGACGTTTATATTTGCAACACAAGACTAAATAATTTAGGAAAGCATGTAATGTACTTGCTGTCAGTCTTCCTTATTTTTAAATGAGGCAAAATTTTAGCATTCATAGAATTTAATTACAAGTAAGAAACCTATGATGATTGTAGGAATGATAAAAACTTTCAGACAACTGCATAGAGGAGGAATACTCCAAGATGGATTTTTCAAAGAAACAGATTTAGTGTGGTTTTTTAGTATTACATGTACATGTTTGTGTGAAATCTCAGACCTATTGCTGTCTTGACAGATGGATTTTGGGTTTTATGTTGAAAAAGTTTTATGGATATTCAAAGTCAGTCTTTGAAATAGTCTTTGAGCTTATCATCCGTACAGCAACAGTTCTTTACTGTCTTGATTTTTGGACAGAAAAGATAGTATTATGAGAGGGCATCTGCCAGTTAAGAAGAAAACCAAGGAATATAAATCATACATTAAAAAGAAGTTAAGAAGAATTAAGAATATAAATCACAGATTTAAAAAAGCAAGATTATGGACTCTCTAATAAGAAAGAATTGGGGTCTAGCATAAACAAGCACCCTTATAAATTGATAGAGTTTTAGGGATCTGAGGATAAAAATAAGTGCACTGTGTTGATTAGTTACAAAGTCCTTCTTCAATAAAAATCTTAATCAGTAAACATCTTTTGTCCTTAAGATCTTACCTCTCCATTGAAAACTGAAGTAATGACTATTGATGTTTCCGGGGACTTCTGAAAGTACAAACTGCCTTTAATATGCTAGTGTGATCATAGCTGTTGTTTTATTTTGCCTCTAATAAAAATCTGGATGTACAGTATATTTTTAGTATTCTTAAATACTTTAAGTACTGTGCTTATGAGTGACTGTATGCATTATGAAATACTCCAGCAAAAGTTACTGAGAGACAAAATTAGTGTTTCTGTTGATACAGGGAAATGTTTCTGCACATCACTGTATGCTCACACTTTATAACGTCATCTCCAGAATGCTCCTAGGCTTCTGAATTCAGAGAGTATGACCATGGCACCTTAAGCCTATCCTAGTTAGCTGTTCTTCTGTTTAGCCAGTACATGTAACGTTCTCCAGCAGCAACAGCTAGCTATTAAAGATATCAAGGAAGTACTTTGAACTAATTTGTACAAGCTGTAGTCACTGAAACTTGAGACAGTTGAGAGTTTTCAGCTAGACTTACTAGTATCTCCTCATGTTTTGTTCTGCTTTTGACAGATGTTGCTTTTGACAGATGTGGAGTGAGCTTAAAGTTGCTTTCTATAGTTTACGCTAACACTGTGCTCACACTTAGATGAAGTTTGTTCTTAAATCACGATACTCACATACAGACAGTGGAACCTAAACTGTAGCTGAGTAGACTTGCATGGGACCCA
Source organism: Strix aluco (assembly GCF_031877795.1). Classification (NCBI taxonomy): domain Eukaryota; kingdom Metazoa; phylum Chordata; class Aves; order Strigiformes; family Strigidae; genus Strix; species Strix aluco. Next base: position 52,632,450 of record NC_133934.1, read on the forward strand.
GACTTGGTCAGACAGTATGGGTATTGGGCTTGTTAGGTGTCAACTCAGTTTCCAACCTGGTTCCTAAGAGGAGGAACAAGTCTGGGTATGACAGGCTTTCAGCAGACGAAGTCTGGTTTATGCACAGGCAGGGTGTTTAGGTCTGCTCTCAGGCATTCAGAGGTCTCCTGACTGGTCTCTTTCTAACCCAAGTCATTGTCTTGTCCCAAGCGGTGAGTTACGAAGAGGGTGAATCTTTTGAATTCCTGGAGAGGCTGCTTGCCGGTGGAAGAGCTGATCTCTGCTCGGCAGAGCCACAGGGTGGGCTGAGTCACCACAATGATTCCGAGGAACAGTTGTGCTGGTGACCTTATTAAGTGACCACTTTAGTGAGTGAATGGAGACAATTTGGTAACCTTCTGGAGACCGAATAAAGGCACTTTGGCTATGAGACTCTTTTCCTAATAACCCATCAATGATCAACCCATCGCAATTCAACTCCTACAAAACATATACCCGTGAATATATGTAGGAAAGAGAGACAGAGCAGAAAGAGAAAAGAGAGGAGGAGGGGATAGGAAAAGGGGCAATCACCACCCTCTGACTGAAATTAGTAATTAAACACTTCTTCAGTTAAAAGGTGAAGTGGTAAGAGACCTGGAGGATTTATGTTTTCATATTCTATTCTAAATGCTGTTTGGATATTTCTGTTACTACTAGCTTTACCATTCTTAGTTGTATATTACAAATAAGAATAACATTCACATTCTATAGACTAGAACTTGAAAATATTTCTTTCTAGTCACAAGTCTTTGTCAAAGTCTCTGTGAGGTGATTATGTTGTTTATAATATAACAGGCGATTTTTTTAATCATAATTTGAAAAGTTCATTTCTGTTCACTTGTTTGAGGTAAATCTGGCTAGAAGTTAATCTATGAATGATGTTTTTCTGAATCATGGAACCATTTTATAGTACATTCACCGTAGCCCAGACAACAGGATTTAACTATTGTATTTATATATGTTATAAATGCAGAAGCAGAGCCGAAAATAACTTTTATAAATTTATTGCAATAAGAACAAGTAAAACAAAAGGGCTCGGTACGCCGGGGAGCAGGGGGGCTTTCTGCGCCGCACCGACGGACACCAGGTGGAGCTGTGCCACCCCCCTTATAGTCTACCCTCATGCATATTCACAAAATGGGCTTAATTCTTCCCAAAAAGTTTCCACCTCCTGGGTGCGCAAGCGCAATAGAGTTTCTCAAACCTTCCCCAGTCCGCACATGCACAGTAGAGTCTCTCGAACTTTTCCGGGTCTTTCTGGTGTTGCTAGGGGCTTCTGACAGGGTCCCTCCAGTACTTCTCCATTGCGCAATAGCAGTCCATAGGAGTCTGTGTTTACAGAAAAAGAACTCCGAACCATTTTAACAACAAAACCACAGTAAATCTCCTTTAACTTACGTACCTGGCAAAGTACCTGCAGCATACCTGCTCCTCATATTAAAGTCACTATATTTTTAACATGAATCACCACTATATTCTTCACATATATAATATACCTGATTATTTACTCTTGCAGTGTTAGAAATCTGGACTGAGTCTATAGAATGTGACTAAACCAGTGAACAATTGTAGGTACTAGAATTAGTAGTACTGCAGCACTTGGAGACTGGTCTTTACCAGGGTTTCTAAAGTGATAAAGAACAAAGATAACTTGGAGTTCTAAAGCACCTACAGTGTGAATACAAGATGAGACAACAGCTGGATGTAGGCAGTTACATCCAGACAGATACTGTGGGACTGGATTAGTCAGCTTTGTAGGCAGTTCCAGAGCCATTACTGTAAGAAGGGTGAGGAGAAACAGGTACGGACTTTCTCTCTGAAAGAAAATGCGGGTACGTATTTCACTCCAAATGACCTTATGATGCTTTATAATGACTGATTGTTAATATCAGGTAAGCACCACTGATGTGGGCATTCCTTCTTCCTGCTGTTATCTGGATTGTCAGAGGTGAAAGAAAGGCAGTTTTGCAGTGTACCCTGAACTGACATTGGTGTGAACTGAGATGTTCACACATGGAGGACCGGATGCTTGCTCTGAGAGATGCTGTCTTCCCAAAAGTTCATTTTATCCATTAAAAGTCTCAAAAGTAATTTTAAACCATACATCAGTGCTCCCCAAATGACACTGAAGCAGTTTTATAATGGTGCTGAGCCTCAGACTCCTCTCAAATTCGTTGCTGTGGAAGTTTATTGTGCTCTTTGGGTTTTGTCAGATATGCCCACCCACCCAAATCTGTCTCCCAAGTGTGTGTACATGTGTGTGTGTGTGTTTGCCTTTTTTTTCTCAAGTAATGTTTTCCAGAATGTCAGCATCAAATAATAAAGAGAGAGATTATTTTGACAGAAGCTTGGGGATACTGTAACTGGAAGGAGCATGTCCTCCGCAGTCATATCATGGAAACTTTACCTTAAACCAGTGTTCTCCTGGAGGCAGGCCAAGAAGAGTGCACTGCTTTACAAGCCAGTATGACAAAGGAATAAAACAGTGGGGAAGAAGGGATTTAAAAAATAGAGGTTGTGGGACTGTCGAGATGTGATTTTATTTTTCATTTTTTTTTAAATCTGATTTTGCTATTTTAGTTTCTAAACCATTAGCCACTGAAAAGCAGGAAGTAATTATGGTTAACAATGTTCTGGGTTGTTTTTTGTTTTAATTTGATAAACCTGGGCTAGCTGGAGAGACTGATTTTAAGCAATTTTTTAAGCTTCAATGAGTCTGTTTACTGCATCACTTTCTGGGAAAAAAGGATGCTAATACTGCTGTCTGTCAATAACCTTCCTTTCCATCCAGCCTCTGAGTTCAAATGAAACACAAGCATGGATAATGGAGGGTGGGTTTAACACTGCGTGATGACTTTTTCGTGTAGAAAGAAGGAAGGGACAAACACAGGAACTCCAAGTGGTGGAGTATTGTATTTTTTTCATTGTTCGTTAGTTTGACAGTCCTTGTGGAGTCTGTCAAAAGTACTGAAGCATTCATTTGGATATTTGGTCCAACTGCCCTTCACCAAAGTTGCCTACAAGTCCTGAGCAAAACAAAAAGCCATTATAGTAGGATCCTGGAACACAGTTGCTTATGTCCAGCAAACTGAAACACCTTTTCCTAATTTGATGCCCGTGACATTTCCATAGGCATCTAGTCCTCTGCAGTGCCAGAATTTCTACCATTTGTCACGGGCAAATCTGCCTTGGCTGGCATAGTCCCACGAGGCTGATAAGCCTTTCAGACCTACTCAGATGGAGACCCCGGAGTCTGTAAAGTCCTCAAACTGAGTTTTCCTTTCCAGTGGCATGTGGTATCGTATTGGTTTTTCTTTATTGTCAGCTAGTAACCTAACTCTACTCTACAAGGCAGGATGAAGAAGTTACTGGCCTCGAAAGAGTTCAGAAGTCTAAAGATGAGTAAAGCTTTACTCATACCTGTTTTAAAGGTCTGGACTGTGGTGCTCAGCTCAGTGGACTTGGCAGGTGGGAATTCACACTCTTTGTTTAGGCATATTCCTGCTGATATGTATTATGCATGTTCTGGTCCCTCAGAATGAATTTTTTCTTGCCACCAAGGAACTTCACTACTGTTTGGATCTGTGATATGCAAGAAAGGTTTGAGTTCCTTTTTTAAATTTTTTTTTTTTAATTAAAAATTCAGACCTTGATGTACTGTGGAACTGATTGACTGTGGAACTCCAAGATACCGGTTTTGTTTTTGTACTTCAATTATAGCCGGCTGTTATCTGTAGTTTTATCCTTCATAAGCTTCTTGGAGAAAAGGTCTTTGTTACATATTTGCACTGTAAGTAGTACAATTGGCTCACAAAGCACTGACATAAAGATGTTATTCAAGTAACACTTGAATAGCTGTGAAAGGAATCAAATTTTAATCTTTTGAAATTTTTCTTATTGCTTAATTAAAGCAGTAGGGTTGGGGAAAAAAGAAAGAAGCTATCTCTGTTATGAATTCACTACTTTGTCTCTATTTGAAGGCATGAAACAGCATTTTGGTCACATCTCTGAAATATCCAGCAAATTAAATAAAACCAGATCATAAAGATTTGTGTAATCAGGAAAATCTAAGTCTCTAATTAAACAAAACCACTTGCTGTTTTAGAATAAATCAGTGTCTCAGGCTGCCTTTGCGGGCAGTAAAACAAAAATGTAAGTCATTGATCTGTTTCTTCTTCTTTGCTATTAACTATAATTTTCCTCCCTTCATTCCAGTTGTCTTCCTCCCCACAAGCTCCTAATGCAGGTGCAGTCAGGCGATGATTTCTATTAGAAATGTTATTCAGCACTGCTCTGCTTCTTTTTGGAACAAACAAAAGGCTCCACTTGGTCTCAGATGTTTAACTCTGATCCTGTCATAGCAGTGTTCTCAACTGCTGCAGCGAGGTTAGCATCTAAAAGACAATATTACTAACTTCAAAGCAAATGATACCAAAGTACTTTCAATCAGAGCTGATGTAAGAGGTAGACACTAACACTAGAGGGTTCTGGCTTAAACACCGAAGCAGCAAGAATTACACATAGCTCCCTAATTGAAAGTATTGTACAAGGAAGAGAGCACACGCTATTCTGGTAGTTTTCTAGGCTCAGTGCTGATATATTTTATCCAGCTAAAACTAAGAGTCTGAGTAAGCTGGCCATCTGAACAGGATGACTAGACCTATGCCTGGGATTTTTTTTCTGACTTGTTTCCTCTCATTCACTCTAAAGGAAAATACTAATGGGTAGTTTTCAGGTTTTATGACCATGGGACTCTTTCTGAGGGCTACTTGGAAGAGACAGGGTACACCATACAAAGCTGGGAAAAAACATCTCTGCCAGAAGAGTGACCAACCTGCTAAGGAGCGCCTTCAACTAGGGGCATGGTCCTGGGGAGCTAGCACTACATGGTCCTGCTTGAGCAGTGGGGTTGGACCAAACACTCTCCACAGGTATCTCCCAACCCCAGGCATTCTGTAATCTTAATGAACCTGTATATTCAAGTTGCTTCTATTAAAAATGAGCAACGTTTTTTAAAAACAGTCATGCCTGAGATGATTATTTCCTGTAGAACAACAGAAAACTGTGGTAATTGTGTGGGGTTTTAGGAGTGTGGTGCGTACACAAACGAAATATTTCCATTCCGCAGAATATATGTAATGGTCTGAACACAGGGTTGGAAACTGGTGCTGATCTAGGTGTGATTGCTGGTTCTCTGGACTGCTGCAGGTCTTCTTAACAATCTTCTTTGGGCTTTTGGGGTTTTTTTGGGGGGTGAAGGTTTTTGGGGTGGGGTTTTTTCGGTGTACTGCGCTTTTTTTTTTTTTTAAAAAAAAAAATTCTGTTTTATGTCTAACTTGAGGGTAATGCTTCAGTACTGGAAAGAAGCTGAGATTAAGTAGCAAACCTCAGAAAACAATTTTGGTTTTAGTGAATAACTGCCTATGTATGTGATAAGCGAAACTTTCTGAGAGGGAATTTAAAGAAGGTATGGTAAACCTCTGTATTTTGATGAATTCAGAATTTGAGAGAAAAGCAAAAGTGAGAGGAAGAATCAGAGACTGAACAGACTGGTTTAGCATGGGGAAAAAACAAATAGGAAAACACAGTTGTACAGGCAAGCAGGGAAGCATACAAAGAAATTTAATCTCTGCTGTACAAAGGACAGACAGTGGAGGGGGCAGATAAGAGCCATGGTGACATCAGCAGAATTAAGAAGGTGGTTTCTGTCAGTGCAAGAGTTTGTGTGGAGGCAAATAATTACACACACAATAATCATGTTTTCTTCTTAATAAAGTTAACAGGAACTTTCTAAAGGCAGCATGTTGGAAGTAGTTGGGTTTTTGTTTTTAAACTTGTCTGTATAACCTGTGCCATCAACCCCTTTTCCTTCAAGCAGTAGATCTGCCTTTCCTGAAGGAGCAGAAGGATTTGAACCTAAATCAGTCAAATACAGATAGACCCATTAGTCATTGATTTTGTGTGGTGACTCACTAGGTGACCCAGTCTTACCTTTTCATGCTCATCTTGCACAACAACTAAAAACTGAGTCTGTTAACCCAGAAGCAAAGTGAGACTGAAAGCTACTGACAGGCTTTCCTTTCAATTAAGCCTTGAAGTTTATCAGCTGACTTCGGTCCTGGCTTTTTGAAGATGCAAATCTGGATTGTTTCGCCTTCTGATAGCTGCAAACCAGAGCTATAGTGAGTTTTCTGATTAAAAAAACCAAGAAAAAACCCAAAGTTTTTTCACGTACCTGTTGAAATGCTCTATAGTTCTGCTATAGAAATGTTTGAATTACTGTGCACCACACTTCACTTGCTCATAGCAAACTTAATGAGAATAGCCAGAGTACTAGGATAGTCTCTCTAAGGGTAACTTAATGATATGGAGCTGCAATGACTGCTGCTTGATCAGGGTAGAATTAGTCTATGTTCTGCTCAGTGGCACAGCAGCTCCCCGGTGCTGTGCTACTAAATGTTGTTTAACCAGGTGACAAATAAGTGTGAAATTTTGAATCCCGATCCGTTTTAATGCAGCAGATTAAAATGGGAAGCAAATAAATTGTGGTAAATCTTGTTGGTTTTACATTTTCATTTAAGTTTTGTCTTGCTTTTCAGTCAGGGCCTCCTTCCTCCACCAGGAGCTAAAATATATTAATTTATTTATTTTAAATTTTATAAATGTTTTCTACTCTGTCATATTCCTTTTGCGATTTGAGGGGTGATCTTAGACCTTTTCGTTTCAAACATTTCTTCATTGTTTGCTTCCATTTTGAATTTCCTGTGGAGATTTAAGAAAATCTTTGGGGACATGGTTAGCCATAACATGAGAGAATGTATTTTGTACTTTAGCTGTTCTTTCCAGATCTCAACAGATGGGGTAAAGCTGCAGATCAGATGCAAATAGCATGATATTGCTGTTTAAATCTGCTAAATATCTTCAGAACAGTGGCCCTTTTACCCATTTCATCTTGTCCATTCTTATCGGTGATTTAAACAAGGAGAAAAACCCAAACACTTTAGAGAATTGGACTACAGTCTCAAAAAGGAGAACACCTATGACATATGTGTGTCACAGATGACAGGGAACTGATGGGCAAGGGTGTTGCCCATGGCTGCCAAGGCTACTGACCTCTGTTTATCTGTGTGTACATTTAAGACAGGGATTGATAGATGACACCTGTGTTAAACACCAAGATTAGTATATATTTTATTAAATGAAATTTAAATGTTCTGAAGTAATATTGATGTTAATTTGGGTCTTGGTCCACATCAGGAGTCACTGGGTGCTACTGCAATGCTAATAGGAGTGTTGTTAGGGAGAACCAGGAAGTACTGAAAAAATGGAATTTCAAAAAGCTTTCAGCTGGAGTTTCTTTCACATTTTATTTGAACTTGCTCACACATCCAGAGTGAAAATTACTGTGTAGAACATTTCCATGAGAGCCTTCATCTTTGTTCTACTTAAAGAAAAAAAACCAAACCATGAAGTATGGATGTAATGACTGCTTTGTTAGGAAACAGCACACTTTAAAGGTCTTATCTGGTAGCAGGAAATTTTGCTTCTTGGAAGTAGCAGGAAGATACTTCTCTTGTAGGTCTGTGTTTGCTCATATGCAGATGTTACATAAGCATTTAGGAAAATTGCATTTATTCAGTGCCATTGATAAACACAGGAATTCAAATTGTTTTCTAAGGTGTCCCCAATGTGTAAGTACGAAATTCCAGTGCTGTACAAATAGCATAGGACTTATTGCTTTTACAGGAATAGTTGATGTAAGCAGTCTTGTCAAACAGATAAAAAATTATCCAATAATGTGAAAAACTAATAGGCCTTGACTGTAGCTTGAAAAAATGCTGATCCTGATAAGGATCTAAATCGTTCATGCTTCAGTTGGATCAGCAGTGAATGATTTTGTGCATCTTTGGCTCCATTCCAAACCAAAGGGTTGGATTTTGAAAGTGAAGGAATTGGATTTACATGCGATTTACATTCCAGTTTATTTTGTATTTGAGCAATCAGATGGAGATTTTTCCTAAGCTGGTAAATGTTTGGGTTGCCCAACTCAATACAGCCTGCTTTTTGGGATTGCTAGCCATCTGCCTTCTGGGTTTGGGCAGAATCATTAGTGCCTTCCAGAAATGTTGACTTAAATCTTTTACTTAGTTCTTACGCCAGCTAAATTTTTATTTACTGGAAAACTGTCATGTAACAGTAATTGTACCAGTATTTGAAAACCAGAATGGTAAACTGACTGTAATACAAGAAAAAAATAAATTTAGCAGTGAAGAAGGTCAAAATTTAAACTGACCTGAGCCCCAATCTAACAAAGAAATATGGGAGAAACTATGAATTCGAGTAGCCTCAGGAAGTGTGGGTATGATGCTGGCCTTGTCAGTTAGCCAAATTGAGAACACTGAAAAGAGGAATTGCGTAGTACTAAGTGGAATAAAACCTCTCTGTTTAACACTGTTAAAACTATCACTTCATTATTTTAGGATGCTATCATAATTGTTTATTTCATTTCTGTTAATGTGTGTTAGGTTATAATGGGCCAGTAAGCATTATCTTTTCCAGGGTATTTATAAATTTGAGAAACTTTAACTGGAAGTAATCATGGTATTGAAGTCATGTTGATGGAAGGCATTGCCAAACTGCCCATTGACTTTAGTGTGTATGACCCATACTAATAAGTCTGCAAGACAGGAACTGCATTTTAGATGTGTCTTGTATGTTGAGGTCATACCAGTTACTTGTCTATGCAACTGGAGTATGTAGATAACATTCACACAAATACCACCAATCAGCTAATATAGGTTCAAAAGTCAAGCATTCATGATGCTAGACAAATATTCTCTTTGTGTACCTACATTAATAGTCTTATGTTATTCTATTTTTTGCTCTGTACAGCTTTTACTTCACAGTGCATTGGACAGACTGCATGGATTCCCTCTGTGAGCAACTTTAATACTTTGCTTTTACCTTCATGTTCCATGTGTATCCCTATATCTTATTTACTGCACTCCATTTAAGTTCTTTCTGAAGTCAGAATTACTCATTTCTCATGAGCTTTTCCATGGCACGCATTGCCATACTATCTGAGCGCATCACAAACATTAATGAATTTATTTTCACAACAGTGACTTCCGTTGACTTCACTCACTGTTGTAAGTGCTGAGCACTTCTGCAAATCAGACCCTAGGGTCTCCAGGCAGGCAACCAGAAAATGAGAGTACGCAATTGCTGACTATCTGTGAAAGCCCACTATATGTGGGTTTTTCTCAGATGGGATTCATAGATGCTTGCTGACAGCAGAGTGTTGGTGAGACTGGGGATTCTTTGGTTTCATTCCAGGTTCTGGTGTGGAGTATACTCCATTTACTCCAAATTATCCCATGTTTGATTCCACTTTTCTTCTTTCCTTGTTCTGGGCTCTTTCTCTTTACTTACTGAGACCTTGTTTTCACTATTTAGGCTTGTTGCCAGCGAGTCTCTCTCTCCCCCTCCTGCCATTGTATGAGTCAGTCTTTTTCCACTTTTTTTTCCCTTCTCTTTTCCCAGTTCTCATTATGAGATTCCTGTCCTATTCTCCCTGTCCTTTGGATCCCTATCTAGGCTTCATTGTCTCCTTACTGTTCCATTGTCCCATTCCACCACCACTCTGTCTGACAGTCCTAGGTTTAGTTCAGATTTGTTTTCATCCTTTATATCAGTTCCATTTCTTCCTCTTAGCTCCTCCTTCTCAGGTTTCTTGCAAAGCAAATCCAGACACCCACTCTCCAAATCATCTCCATTTTCTCATATCCCACAGCTCTTATTCCTGTGTGCCCCATTCCTCACCCAAAGTGTTATCTTATTCCTGCTTCCTCTGCTTCTGAAGAAGTCCCGGTTTTCCTCCATGGACATTCTGGTTGCTTTTCCCAAGCATCTTTTCCTTGAATTGTAGACCCCCATGACCATTTCCCTTCAACATCCCACTGCCAGTTTCCTCCTTTAGTCACTTTTCTTGCCTACATATGACTATCACTCAAAGCTTTGGTTTTCTCCATTTTTCACTTATTCCCTCATAACCGTCCTGATGTCTTTCTTGTCCCCCTTTTGTATTCTTGTCATGAAGGTTCCTTCACCATGCTCTGTCCTCTTCCAATAAATTGTGGAAAAGTACTGGTGAAACGGCTGCCTGTTTTCTGCTCCAATTCCTGGGCCTGATTTGCCTGAAGTCTACTTGAGCTGCAGCTTCAGGGACAGTCTTGATCAATCTTGGGCTGGAGCTCACCAGTGTGGAGTAGGTAGTGAATTCAGATCAGAAGAAATCTTGTGAATCAGATGTCAGTGTACATTTGAACCCTCTGATGTCAGAGGTCCATGAGGGTGGTTGCAGCATGCATTTCAAATGAAATCTGGGGAGACTGGGAAAGGATGCTGAGACAGCAACATGAGGAACACTCTTCTACAATACCAGTTTAATTGCCTGTGTTTAAAAAAGATAAATCAGACTTGGACAGATACTCACTAAAGGAAATAAAAAGTGCTTAGGTGGTTATAACAATGATAAGGAATTTATAATTGTTACATTGGAATACCTTTGTCTGAGTGAAAAATTTACACTATTACATACAGATTCCCCCTTGGCACCCCCCCCCCTTTTTTTTTTTTTTTTTTTTTTAATTCAGCAGCCAAGGGTAGATGAGGCATGTTCACATCAGGTAATCAACTTTTTGATGAATGATATTGTGTCACTGCACTTTGACTTAGCATGTCATCAGTTTGTATTTGGATACTGTCATCAGTATGTCATGCAGTTACCTGACAAGTCTGTGGGACCAGATGGGCTACACCCAAGGATGCTGAAAGCGTTGGCAGATGTGCTCGCCAAGCCGTTTTCCATAATTTACCTGAAGTCATGGCTAACTGGGGAAGTCCCACTGGACTGAAGGGTGGCAAATATGACACCCATCTACAAGAGAGACAGAAAGGAGGATCCAGGAAACTATAGACCTGTCAGTCTGACCTGGGTGCCAGGGAAGGTCATGGAGCAGGTCATCTCGAGTGCCATTAAAAGTCATATAATGGACAACCAGGGGATAGGCCTAGTCAGCATGGGTTTATGAAAGGCAGGTTCTGCATGACAAACCTGATCTCCTTCTATGTCAAGATGACCTGACTATTGGACGAGGGAAAAGCTGTGGGTATTGTCTACCTGGATTTTCGAAAAGCATTTGACACAGTTCCCCATAGAATTCTCATTGAAAAACTGGCTGCCCATGGGCTGGATGAGCGAACGGTCTGCTGGATCAAGCACTGGCTGGATGGACGGTCCCAGAGAGTGGTGGTCAGTGGAGTTAAATCCAGCTGGCGGCCGGTCACAAGTGGTGTTCCTCAGGGCTCAGTGTTGGGACCATTTCTGTTCAACATCTTTATTGATGATCTTGATAAGGACATAGAGTGTATCATCAGTAAATTCGCAGATGACACCAAGTTAAGCGGGAGTGTCGGTCTGCATGAGGATAGGGAGGCTCTACAGAGAGACTTGGATAGATTGGATTGGCTGGCCAACGTCAACGGGATGAGCTTCAACAAGGCCAAGTGCCAGGTCCTGCACTTGGGCCACAACAACCCCATGCATCGCTACAGGCTTGGGGAGGTGTGGCTGGAGAGCTGTCTGGAAGAGAAGGATCTGGGGGTTCTAACTGACCAGCAGCTGAACATGAGCCAGCAGCGTGACCAGGTGGCCAAGAAAGCCAACGGCATCCTGGTTTGTATTAGAAATAGTGTGACCAGCAGAAGTAGGGAGGTGATAGTCCCCCTGTACTCTGCACTGGTGAGGCCACACCTTGAGTATTGTGCCCAGTTTTGGGCACCTCAATATGAGAGAGATATCGAGGTGCTGGAGCGAGTGCAGAGGAGGGCAACGAAGCGGGTGAAGGACCTGGAGAACAGATCCTATGAGGAGCGATTGAAGGAGCTGGGACTGTTTAGTTTGAGGAAGAGGAGGCTAAGGGGAGACCTCATCACTCTCTACACCTATCTGAAAGGACATTGTGGAGAGGTTGGTGCTGGTCTCTTCTCACAGGTGGTTAGTGACAGATCAAGAGGGAATGGCTTTAAACTGCAACAGGGGAGGTTCAGACTGGACATTAGGAAAAAATTTTTCCCAGAAAGAGTGGTCAGACAGTGGAATAGGCTGCCCAGGGAGGTGGTGGAGTCACCATCCCTGGATGTGTTTAAGGGTGGTTTAGATGAGATGTTGGGGGATATGGTGTAGGGGAGAACTTTGTAGAGCAGGGCTGATGGTTGCACTTGATGATCCCAAGGGTCTTTTCCAACCTGAATGATTCTGTGATTCTGACTTCTCTGTGCACAGACAACTACTCCATTTGTTGGTGCGTATAAAAGTGGAAGCAGTTCCTAGTTTTTCGGTATTTCAGTTGATATGGACTAGTGTAAGGAAAACTGAAATGTTCATATTTTCCTTTTCTGTTGAATAGTCATAGCTACTGGGAAAGGTGAATTCTGTTAAATATACTCTCCTTACAGAGAGACTTCTAGGGAAATAGTTTTGATTTTGGTATGTTGTTACAGAGCATAAAGAAAAGTGGAAAACTAGGACTGGAATGGGCCTCAAGAGGTAATCTTCTTTCCCCAAGTCATTTTATGTGCATCGTTCCTAGCAGATATCTGTCTTGCCTGTTCTAATTACAGACTTTCCACATTCTCACCAGGCAATTTGTCACAGTCTGTTACTCTTTTCATTGTTTGAAAGTTTCCATTATGTTTATTATGCATTGTTCTTGCTGCAAGTTGAATCCGTTAATGAACATGGAAACCAGGCTATTCCCATCCTCTTTGTAGCAGCCTTTTATGTACCTATGGATGATCATCCTGCAGCTCCTCTAGTTTATCTGTAGACTGTCCTCAATGTTGCTGCACATTATTTTGCTAATCGTTGAGATCTCAGATGAGAGAATTTTATCCCAGCTTCTTAAATACTCTTTGTTGGCACTTAACTGAAATTTAGAAAAGGCAGATACTGTATCCAGGCAGGCAGATGGGTAGATTTAAAGAACTGAAAAAAGCCCTTGTTTACATGGAAGAAAATTTGTCTACTACATTTCTTTCAGATCTGCGTGGACTCTTTTCATACCCAATTTGTTGTCTCTAACAACTTTTTTCCACTGTCTGTTGCAAGTTTTTCGGTGACTTTTTTTCTGCCTTAAATTCAGACTGTCAAGGTGCTTCTGCTTCTGTAACTGCATAATGCATTCAAAGCATTTTAGAAATAACTGACAAGTAAATTAAATGAAAAACTTTTTGCTTAGGCAAAACTTCTACATCTTTCTCTGAAAAAAAAATTAAAAAAAACTGAAAACAATTGTTAATAACTGTTTATATGTGTGAAATTTAGAGAAATTTGTTACGATTTGGCAAACAAATGACAGAAGATATAACCTGTTTGTCTCCTTTATGTTTTTCAAGCAATGTGGGGGAACACAAAGAACATAGTTAAATTTTAACATGTGGTTTTGGTGTCTAAGTACAACTGCCTATTCAATCACTTTGCGCAGAAGCATGGACCTGCTGCACTTGTTTTGAGTGCTCCCCATCCTGTGGGCTGAGCTAAACATTTTGTTGCCCTGTTTGCATGGCAAGAAGATTGTTCATTCCTCACCTTCATTTTCTCAGGTTCCCTGTCTTGGTTTTCAGCAGTTGGCAGTCTTAGACTTCACCCCCACTGTTGAAGCACTGTAAAGAAAGTTGAGCTTGGGTGTAAGCAGGTGTAGACAGGGGAGGATGACAGGAATAAGCTTGGGGTGCAGTGGGAGAGCAGTTGAATTTGTATGCATTACTCACCAGGGTCTGGGCTTGAAGTCATTCACAGATGGCAGTGAGGATTGGTGAGACCTGATGGTAGGGTAGACATCTCATGTTCTTCTACAGACTGTCTACACAGAGCATCATAGTGTGCTTGTTAACAATTATTTCATAAGATTATTGTATCAATCTAATTATATGATCAGGTATTTTTTGATTTGGTTTGGTGGGATTTTTTTTAAAGGCTATATACATGACAGCCTGTGCTACAGGAATGAAACAAATTTGCATAGCTTGTCCTTTGTTTTCTTTCTTTAATGCAAGCACGTGGAAGAAGAGGCAATGGAATAGAAAGCAAAATAGTTTGGAAAACTTTGCTATAGAGAACCAGCATTTGCTGAATATGCAGTGAGTCACAAAAACTTAAACTTTCATGTTTGTTCTTTTCTGGCTCTCCCACTTGATATACATAATACTTCACTTGAGGAAGTTCTGAGTGGTTATAGCATTAATCGTATCACTGAAAATGTGTTTCATAGAGATACATAGTGGGTTCTAAGATATTGTTTTCTAATTAGCCAGCTACAGTTAATTGACTCATGGACAAATTTTACCTTTAATTGCCGCCCCTCTGTTCCTTGTGTATAATATGGACCACCGTGTTTTACAGGAGAGTTACGAAGCTAGATTAATTACGTTTGTTTAAAAGAGGAGCACACTAAGATAATACAATAAGAGAACCATAGAAAGCCCATGAGGAAAGTAATAATTCTGTATTCAGCGTAGGGTTTGGATTGTGCCCAGTAAATACACTGTGGGATTACACTATGGGTAGTGAATGTGAAAAGATGAATAACTGTCAATTGAGTACTATCCGTACCCTGCTTTGAACAAAACAGATGTCCTCTAGAAATATAGTATTTGAATGTAAATACAGAATATGCCATATGCATACAAGGATGTCAGGAATAGTTTGTTTAGACAGGCTTATTTCTGGAATTTTCCAATGTCTCAGGTATTGAAATTGCCACTGCTGTATTCTTTTAACGCTAAGAGGTTGGGGGGCGGAGGTGGGGTTGTAAAATTCATGATACCTGCATTTTATAGGATGCCTAGCTTTAATTTAGTCTTTTGCTGTAAAAAGCATACTGGGAATTTTCTGGAAGGAAAACAAATACTGGGATAATAAGGTAATATATGAACGAGTAGATCATGCACATGGAGAAATAGTGTTATGTAGTAAATGGAATGCAAGCTTATATCAGATAAACAAATTAACTATGTCAGGGAGTAATTAAGAATCCCTATTAAATTTCCAGGCCTAAATTTAGTATAAGTAATACGACTATGTTAAGTGCTTGATCAGTAGAGACAATGAATGTGGCATACCAGGAGATGTCAGAGACACTTGTCAAGAAACACAAGAGAAATGTGTTATTTCAGCTCACCATGATTGCTTCCTCCTCATGTCAATTGCGTAGTAGCTGTCAAGTCACTTCAGACTAAACTTTTAGACACCATAAATTACTTTTCATTGAGGAAGCTAATCAGAGAATCAATAAAGGGGCAGTTTATTGATGTGATGTTATTGCCGAAGTACATTCTGTAACAATATGCTTAAATTCCTTTCAGGAACAAGAGGAGTCAGAAGAACCAATAAAGCAGTACTTAATTCCACAAATGGCAGTTTTAGACAAATCATAGAATCATAGAATGGTTTGGGTTGGAAGGGACCTTAAAGACCATCTAGTTCCAACCCCCCTGCCATGGGTAGGGACACCTTCCACTAGACCAGGTTGCTCAAAGCCCCGTCCAACCTGGCCTTGAACACTTCCAGGGAGGGGGCAGCCACAACCTTTCTGGGCAACCTGTTCCAGTGCCTCACGACCCTCACAGTAAAGAATTCCTTCCTTATATCTAATTGAAATCTACTCTGTTTCAGTTTAAAACCATTATCCCTCATCCTATCTCTACAATCCCTGACAAAGGGTCCCTCCCCATCTTCCCTGCAGGCCCCCTTTAAGTACTGGGAGGCCGCTATAATGTCTTCTCAGAGCCTTCTCTTCTCCAGGCTGAACAACCCCAACTCTCTCAGCCTGTCCTCACAGGGGAGGTGCTCCAGCCCCCTGATCATCTTTGTGGCCTCCTCTGGACCTGCTTGACCAGGTCCATGTCATTCTTATGTTGCGGCTCCCAGAGCTGGACACAGTACTGCAGGTGGGGTCTCACAAGAGGTGGGGTTTCATGAGAATCCCTTCCCTCAACCTGCTGGCCACACTTCTCTTGATGCAGTCCAGGATAAGGTTGGATTTCTGAGGTGTGAGCGCACATTGCTGGTTCATAGTCGGACTTCCATCCACTGATACCCCAAATTCTTCTCTGCAGGGCTGCTCTCAGCCTACTCTTCACCCAGCCTGTATTTGTGCTTGGAATTGCCTTGACCCATGTGCATGAGGATGTTTGTTAAAAAGAAACTGAGAAGCAGCTAAAAAATCATCTTTCCATTGACATGGATATTGTTTCAAGCCACTATATTGGAAGCTAAAAAAATAATGCATTAAAGCATTTTAGAAAGACCAAATTAAGAAAGCATCATTGTTAAACACCAAGATTAGAGAGATTACTAAATACACAAATGTTCTTCACAAAATTGAATCCCCATTCAACTATCAAAAATAAAAACAATGTAAAATCTGTTAGGTTAAACGTAAAAAATGCAGTAAGGCAGAGCAGGCCAGATTGAGGAAGAACTTCCAAAGACTTTTCTCTAATTTATCAGGTGTGGGGTGCCTGTCAGGCAGTTTGTAAGGCTAGTGGATGATCAGAGTATAAGAAGTTGAAGCACAGCATGCACACTCACAAAAAGTATTTGTCCCATTAACAGCAAATGCAAAATAAATTGGGCAGATTCACACCTGGTGACATTTTGGGTTTTTTTCAGGGTTTGATTAGAGAATGTAATTCAGTAGAAGAGGCAGCAGAGCAAACTGTCAAAATAAGCAGCAAATATTGGTTAGAAATATCTGAACGTGGTGGCATTTGCCCAAGAGTTCTAGACGACCTTTAAGGGTGAAATAGTTAAATTGAACTGTATTTACTGTGTTGCCTCTTGTCTAACACTTCCTTGGTACCAAAGAGTTGGAGTAAGATCCAATGTCAAGCTATAAAATGATTTCTTGAGAGCATCCAGGGAACTACTAACCAGTAAGCCTGCGTTTAGCAAATTGATAGACACTATAACAAGGAATAGTTATTGGACATAGAAATAAATATGGTATGTTGGGGAAGACTCAACATGTCTTATTTAGACATTGCTCACTGTTAGAATTCACTTTGAGGACTAGAGTAGTCCTGTTGATATGATCCACTTAGGTTTCCAGAAAGTAATTGAAAAAGTTTCTCACCAAAAAGACTATTGAAAAACCTAACTAGCCATGAGAGAAAATGAGAGGTACTCAGCATGGAGAAATATCTTTAAAAAACCCCAAAACAACAGGGTGGGAATTTCTGTCAGTTTTCTTGATGGAGAGGATGTCATAGGATTTTGCACTGGGGTCTGCATGTTCTGGAGAAGTGGCCTTTTAGTGACTAATAATGAAAGTCTCGTGAGATTGCCAAACTAGTCAGGATAATGAAGAGAAGGAGCAACTTTTAAGAGCAGCAAAAAAGCAGATGAAATTCAGTCTAAGTAGATGTGAGGAGGTGCAAAGGGAGGTAGAAAAAAATCCCAAATGCAATCATAGGCAATGATGGGTAACCAATTAATTACTGCTTTTTAAGAATTAAGATGTAGGTGCTGCAATGAATAATTCTAGGCCATTAGAAATTATTGGGAAAAGAGAGGAAAAAAGCCAGAAACATTTTTTGTGGCTTTGTATACATTCACAGTATGCCCATGTCTTGAAGACTATCTTAGACAGATATGTTAGAACTTGTAAAGGTAAGAGGAATGATAGTTTATTAAGAAATTACTTCCTCCTAAGTAGGAATTGAATAATCAAGGACTCTTCAGACTAGGAAAAGATGCGACTAAAGGGTATAGGACAGGAATCCAGAAATCATTGTTAGGATGAGGGCAGATGAACAGAGAACTATTATTTCCAGTTTCTTTCTCTACAAGAACAATAGGGCACCAGATGAAGTTAGCAGAAGGCAGTCTCAAAATGAGAAAGAGAAGATGCTCCTTGGAAGACATTAAGCTGTGCAAAACTGTGGTGTTGGGTGTTAGGAATGGTGAGTTGTTCTTACAGATCTGAAAAAACAAGTGCACAAAAGCACAGAAAGAGATTTCAGAGAGCTGTCAAATATAAACATACCACCACTGATTGAGAAAGTTCTTAATCAGCAAATCGCTGGAGGTAAGGATCTTTAGAATGATGGCACAAGTATGGGAAAGGAGAGACAAGGTGTGGATTTATGATGAAAGGAAGCAAATAATAGCAGTAGTGAAGAATGGGAAGGTGTGAATGTGCTATATGAGAAAGGCTGGAGACAGGGAAGAAGAGGAGTGAAAAGAGTTGGTAGAAACTGCAGGTGGCTGAAGAAGCAAGAATGGGAATTCGGCACCAATGCTGAGTAGCACTGATGTCATTTAGAAAGGAGTTGCATGAAAACCACAAGAGAATGGCAAAGGAAGAGAGTTGAAAATGCACGTATTTTGTGTGTATAGCAGTATTTCTTCCTTAGATTAAGTGTTAGAAAGCCTACTGATCCTAATCTAATAGTACGCTGTAGGTTACTTGATTTGAAATGTTAGATTGATTGAATATTTTTAAAGTACAAGAACTATATTAAAGATATGTTTGTAGACTACTACGTTTAAAGAAAGTAACAAAGTTCTAGAATCAGAACTGTGTTGAGATGTAAATTCAAGTACAGTGAAAGTTTCTTTTGTATGTAAGTGTTTTTTCACATGTATGATAATGAAATAGGGATTATAAACTAGTTTAGTAGATTTGCAGAGCCCATACTGTAATTTCATTCCTGGTCTTGTCACAGGCCTCTCTTTTATCAGTAGTATATATATTACTTTGTTTTTACGTTGTTTTGTTCTCTTATTCATTAGTTCTTTTTTTTGTCAGAGCACAGTCAGTTTAGCTTGTTAGCATAGTGAGGATCAACAGAAACATAAAAATCTTCCAGGTATCCAAACAAAAGAAAATAGAAATGAATTTCTGTGAACTCCACTGCTGCATGTTCTTCATAAAAATATTCCCCAGTGAATGAAATGATATTATAAGCTTTATAAAGAGTTGATTACAGAGAGGCTCAGGAAAGGCCACTGAGTATGAGGTAAGTGACTGTGTTTTTACATTAGGCTGAGACATAAAATTAAGGCTGATAAACACAGTGCTTTCAAAGGCATGCTAAAGTTAAGCTCAAAGTCATAGCTAATAGAAGAAGCAGGGAAGAGGACATTTTGCTTACCGAGTAACTTTTTTGCTCAACTCACTGGTTAATCTTTAATATAGTTATTTTCAGTGTCTAGTTAATTCAGACATGCAAAATACTTCCCAATAACATTTCATATAAATCAGAAATTATCCAGTAAAACATCAGTTCCAGGAATGCTGCTAAATCACGTTGATTGCTTTCTAACATCTGCTAGTGAAAGACAAAGATTTTATGGGGTACAGTTTTGCTTAATTTCTTTGTCTCTTTTAGATTTAAGAGAGGATTAGTTTCCCTTTGAAAGCTGATTCCTTTGATTACTAGCATGCATGGTTTTATTTCCAACCTAATATTCTATGCAGAATGCATTGCACATGACTCCTAAGTAGTTCTGTTATTTATTTGTCCCACTGCAGTGGGAGCTGGTTCAGAATGAAAATCCTGTATTATGTGTTGGACAGGTATTAAAGGCGAAGTGTGAAACCCCAGAAACCACAGGGTTTACCTGATGAATGTTTTTTTACCGCAATTACCTTAGTCTCAATGTTACTAATTGGATTACATGTGAAAATGTAAGTAACCCTGGGGTTTCAAGGTTTGGATGAGGAATAACCATTTTGCCATAGTTTTTCACGCTGAAGTGAGTTCTCACAGAGGCTTAGGTCTTAACTGTCATTCAGATGGGCTGTGATTGTGATTTTGGGCCAGCCTGACAAAGTAGCCCGGTAGCTGGTAGTTATCTGCCTATACAAATGCCTGCAGCTATTCTAGGACCTAGGGAGGTTCAGTGAGCTTGAATTTTCCTTGAGAGATGCAAAAACATCTCTTCTTTCACTGGTTATCTGAAGATTGTTTCTTGTTTCAGATTTGGCATTGTGATAAGAAGATAATCTCTTCCTTTTTCTAGAGATAAGAATCCTCCCATTGACTTTAAGATGTCTCTGAGGTTGTCAGTAAAAGCTGATGCCATGTCATTTGCTTTGCAGGTAACCAATTTCTCTGTCATACAGAACCTTTCACAAGACCATTTGGTGACTGTTACTTCCTCAGACAGGCCTTCATAACAGTCCCAGTTTTTAAGTCTGATTTTGTGACCAAATATGGTGAGTTATTTGATTTGACTCTGGTATACTTACAGAGAACTTAGGTCTTGCTTGACTGGGCTTTCTTACATTGCGTTTTTAAATTCATTCTGATTCAAAGCAGTATGCTGGTTTTCTACAGCAAAAGATGGAGCCTTTGCTGTCTGTCATATTTATGTATATTGTTCACATTTTCTGTGTAAAGTAAAGGCAATACTCTACCTCTCATTGTGTTTAGAGGTTTTTCACTGGGCTTGTGGTGTTGCTTCTGTTATCATTAATTTCTAGAAACCTTTTTATTTGTAGTTCTGTGAAATGCTCAAACTGCTTATCTGCATCAGTTTTATCTGTCTGGCATAGTCTGTCTGTCTAGGAGTACTTATCAGTGGTGAAAGAACATTGCCTAACAGTTATCAGTGATAAAAGGACTTCTGCAGAAAAGAAGGGGAAGGGATATTTTACAACGAGTTGCAGAGATATTCAGGAGTATGGTTTGTATTTGTGATTCTGGGGGCCTGATGCAATTTTTATTGAAATAGTGAGTTCAGATGAATAGTGTTTGGTTTCAGGCATAAAGGGTTTGTCAGGAAATAGCGAACTGAGTTGCATTTTAGGTAGGAATTGTAAGATTCCTTAAAGACTGATCTGCCGTTTCTAGTACATGCTAGACTGCCATTTAAGTCACTCTGAGTCTGGGATGCCTGAAGAATAAATAATCACATTGTTTGATCCACTTTAGATTTTTTTTTTCTTTATTTTAAGCAATTTGTTGTGGTGAACTGCTACTGGGTGAAGGTAGAGGTACACTTTAGGTCCCCACACCTGTTTGAAGAACCTATACCATCTGCCCAGTATTGCTGAGAATTGACTAATCTAGTGTTTTATTGCTCTGAATCACTGACAGGGAATGCTAGTA
Organism: Strix aluco; assembly: GCF_031877795.1. Lineage (NCBI taxonomy): Eukaryota > Metazoa > Chordata > Aves > Strigiformes > Strigidae > Strix > Strix aluco. The sequence continues at coordinate 52,653,675 of NC_133934.1, forward strand.
TACATACTCTCATGCTGTTGTCCTTCATTTGATGAATTCTAACAAAACATAAAAAAGTGCTGATATAATAAAATGGAACAATGTATAGGCCTCTTGATTGATAGTTTCACTTACACTATTTTGTCACAATACTGTTTAAACCATATTTCTTAATCCTTTCATTATGTAACTGTACAGGGTTCCCTCCCCCTGCCCTGGCCCCATTGATCTCAGATGCACTTGAGTCATCAGGAGAAAGCTCAGTGAGGTCATCCAAACACAAGTGTGCGGAGGGGAATATTGTTTCCAGGAATAATTTGAAATGATGTGGCTGGAGACGTTCCTGTTACCAGGTAACCTGAATATTTAATTTGAAGCCCTTTAAGTGTGTTTTGAGTGACCTCATGGCAATCTTTGTTGCCAGTACGAGACAAATGCACTTCAAGACTTGTTAAGACAAATAATAACCATGTGAATGATACTGTTTGAAATTACTATACAGAAAGCGCTGCCAGTGCTCTTTTATACTTCTACCACTAGACAAGCAACTGCTAACCTGGGGTGGGCACGATGAGAGCTTTGTGGTGTTTATGTAGTTCTGTATTTTGCAAATGAATTCATTGGTGGGTTTTTTTTCCATCTTTATAGGTCCTATGATTCTTTTTCTTTCAGCTGTAAGTGACACGGAAATAATTTCTTTCACATCAATTGACGGATCTTTCTTCAACCACTTCTGAAATGTAGAGGGTTCCACTTTCATTTCAGTCCATTTCATTTTTTTCCATTTCATAAACACAATATACATACACCCATACATATTAAAGAGGTTTTTGTGCATGCATATTCTGATATCAGGTGACAGTTTCATGAAGACTTCTGTGAATGTTATTAGACTAAAGATAAGTACCTAAGCATACTTATCTTTATACATGTAAAATGTTAGACTAATCATAGATTTAGGTATCTTTATTTACATAAGGACAGACACAGTTTCAACAGAGAAAAAGAGTATTTTTATTTTGGGATATTACAGTATGGCAAGTAACAATAAACACTTCACTGATATTTCCAGTGGAAATCTTAAAACCTTTGGAGATCATAGACACTGTGCTAAAACAGACTGACAAAACCTAATTACAGTTGCTTCATAGTTGAACTTAAACTTTCAGCTGTGCACTGAATAATAAAAGCATTTTTTCTATATTTTATTCATCATCCTTTCGTACTGAAGACCTAAACTTGAAAGATTCATTAATGTTTTCTATAATTATATGTGCTTTCAATAAAAATTTGTTTTTACTTGATATAATTACCATTTGCATGTAGTAATTGAAATAAATTTGCTTATGTAAATCAGAATACTTCTTAGCATATAAGCTACTTTTAATAGCCATGTAATTTTATGAAGTTCTTTATTCCTTTAAACCCAATCTTGTTTTCTAATTTGCATATGCCTAAGATGCAAATTGCTCTTGTTCCCCATATCTCACTAATGTTTTACTTAGTTTTAATTGCTAAACTTTTTTTCAAGTACTTTGGGAGAGTTACACAGTCTTTCACACTTCTGGCAAATAGGATTTTATTTTATGAGCCTCTACATAATAAAGAGACTTCCACTGAATCCTGATTTGAAAAGCAGATTAAATAGCAAACCCCATGCTACTCCTCTTCTTTCCTTCTAACAGAGTCCATGCAGTAGCAGTGACAAAGAATTCCAGCGTAATCCAGGCACCTTCTCACTTCAGTGGTCCTTCTAATTACACAAAAGAAGATTTTAAAAAATAATAACAATAAAAAAGTTGCTTCTCCTTTCCTGTCTACCACGGCCACATGGCTGTGTGCCTGGCAGTGCACTAAAACTGATGCAGTCAACTTCTTGTTGCTTTGCTTTCTTTTTACTTGTGAGTACCAACATAGTTGTTTGTAGATGAAATTTGTTGCTTACTGGTGCTGTAGGAAGTGAAACTGGGAGACCTTTGCTGAAGAGGAACTTTGAATATTTCATCATTACCAGTCCCTTGCTAATTCTTTCTTACTCAATTCTATTTTTTATGGTCTTGTTTGACGTTTTTGGCAGCTCTGTTAATTAAGCAGAAGTTATCCCTGATTAATGTACTGTAAGCTGCTTCTGAAGTGCTATAAATAATGTGGTGATTAATTGCTGAATCCAAACGCAGTCATCCCTTAGCATACTTTACAGATGGATTGTTTTGGTGAAATGATGTCCCATTCTCATACATATTAGAGACACTGATTGCAGAAAAACTTATCACTCATTTTTTCTGTTTTCTTCCAAATAATTTATGTTTTTTGATCATTTAGACATTTTGGAAATACAAATCCTGCGGATTCTGTACAAGACCATGCATTGCAATGGAAAGAGAATAACATAAAATGTCTGAGCTCTGGAATTTTCAGCTTTCTTCAGCTCTTAAAAGAAAGTTTACTAACCATGCACAAAGAAAATACACTCCTTGGAAGATAAGGAAAAGATTTTACTATCAGCTAGCAAAACAACTGTGGTTTTAATGTTTTTTCCTGCAAGTAAAGCACAAAATATGCAGACAGAAGTGTGATTATTTTTTTTTAAAGTTGGTGATGTCCGATTTGTGTCAGAGAAAAGGCTGAGTATAGTGAACCAAAATCTTATACTAATATTTCTGAATAAATCATCTTTATTTGAGATTCTGATTTTAAATATATTAACTGAAAGGAGTCTACTAGTCCTAAAATTGGCAAAACTTTTCAGAATTTGTCCCTTTCAGAAAAGGGATTCTCTGTATCACAACAGCAGAACTTTTCTACTTGCTTTTTAGATCTGCTTAGCTATCTTGCTTCTGCTAACATTGACAGAAAGCCAATAATCTCTTCCCACACCTGTGAATGGAGTATTTTAAATTGTGTGTGTATACATGCACGAAAAAATCTGTGGGAAAAAGGTAGCACTTGGCAATATAGACAAAGCCCTGGCTTGAAATCAAAGATCTAACAGGATAGTTGGGCGTTTTCATGCAGATACCAATTAGAGTAACCTGCTACAATGGCTTTTGTACAGGGCTGGACACTTCATTGGTCATGGTTCTGTATTGGCCATGAAGGCCTGCCTATTTGCTTCATAGTCCACTGGATCAGATGCTGGCTTTGTTTCAAGGACTGCAGCAGTGAAACAATGTGGTTCAGAAATTTTGGACTGTTACTCTGTGTGAGAAAAGGTGTTTGTCCAGATGGGATCTCATTGAAGGACAAGTCTATGGGTTTATTATAGAGGAGGCAGCAGGGATGGCTGCTATTTATAGGAAATTTCTAGTCTCAAAAGCTTTGAATATCACCTTGCAATTGATCTTACTTTCCACTTCTCAGCTAGGACTGAGTTGTTATCAGTTTGTATATTACTACATATAAATATAAATAAATATAAATAAAATCAAGCCTGCATTATGACCCCACTTTATAAATCTTTTGTTTAGTTTGTTTAGGAATAATTTAGGATTATTATATTAGTTATATATTGTATAAACATTAGGATTATCACATCATTTTAGAGAAGTTTTTGAAAATTCTTAGTCTCCTAACCTCGTTTTCCCCCTCAGTTTTTTGTAGAAACCCAGATGGTGAATCTAAGTGCCATCTCTGTTAAGATCCTTGCTTATTCAGCAAGAAATAAATTCATCCCTCATACAGACTGTGGGCTTCTTTGTTTGGTCTTAATGGTCTTAATGACGACGGCAGGATTTTCTGATGATATGAAGGAATGGCTGACAGTCTCAGCCCGTTTAAACATGTTTTAAGAACTATGGTTTGTTTTAGCCCATTAATAAAGTTGTCTTGATTATAACATAAAACCACTATTGAACTCTTTATCTTGCTCTCAAAAATTTTTTTTTAAAAGTACTAACCTCTCTTTATGACTCAATAGCAACAATCTTAAAGATGGTTCTCTCAATTTCGAGGCTGTAAAATTGTACCATAATCTTCTTTTCCAGTAAGAGAGGAGAAATGTATTTCTGTAATGTCCTGGGTAATTGAAGGAGCAGAGAAAAATGAACTGCTGGTGTGTCCTTTTCTATAAGTGGTGATGTTTCTTTACCATCTTTGTATTGTGTTTGTATTGATGTACAAAATGCATTACTTGAAAAAGGAGAAGTTAAATCTTCCTGCATTTGCAAGCACAAAAACCAGGGAGAAGAGGTAACATGGAAAGCTAGGGAATTCTCAGTTTAATGATTTGTGGGAAAATTTAGGTGTTGTAGCATTTGAAATAGCCCCAATGATTATTGATGCTTCTGGCTGATCTGTTGTTATCTTTAGTCTAATTATGTTAACATGCTTTTTGTTAGACAATATACGCTGAAGGATAAAGTAATTCCCACTGAAGTCAGTAGGAGCTGGAAAAGATCCCAGTCCTGCAAAGACTCACACATCAGGCTTATGTTCAAGTATGTAAGAGACTCAGGTGTCTACAGAGAAATCTGCACATATGTATAGATGATGTATGTAAGTCTTTACAGAGTGGGAAATTAGGACACTTAGATATTCTTGACGGAGTCTGTGTGCTGATCTCAAATTTTCACTTCTTTCTGTACATTTAAGAAAGTAGGCTAGTACTGCTCCAAAAGTTTTTCCCTCCATTTGAATAGACTTTACAACAGATACAGTAAATAAATAATTATATAGAGAAAGAAGATAAAAATAAAATATTCCATCAAGTATTTCCTGAATGGACACCACCAACGTAGAGCTCTTTGTACATTTTAGAATCTGCCCTACATTTGAAAGTACTCTCATACAATATTTATTGTAAATGTTTATAATGGACTAACATATTTCTGTTCATGAAGTGCAAACAGATAACCCTGAGAGCACTATGAACAAAATATTTAAGAAAAAGAATGTGTATATTATAGCATATTTATTTAAATGCTTTTGTAAGCCTCAGGAATATCTTCCATGCTTTTCCCATGCACCATTTAGATCAGTAATTTATGAAAACATCAAGTATAGCATACATTCAAGCTGCAAACACAGCTGCTAATAGCAGGGAAGGGAAGTATATTTGCAAGCAGGCGTTACGCTCAACCAGAAAATCGTCCTGTCTTCACAGGTGCCCTGCTTTTTCTATTAGGAACTAAAAAGCAGCTTAATAGGAGGAGTTCAACTGGCAGGTATTTTTCACCAGTTGTCTGTTGCTGTTGAGCATTTTTCCAATTAGTGCTTTCCTTGTGACCATAGGACAAAATGCTGTTGCTTTGTCAGCCTATACATAAGAAAGCAGAGAAAAATCCTAATTCTGAAGGAGAGTGGTTCTCTTCCCTTTCCCAAAAGAGATACGTTGTCTGATATACCCTAGAAGTGAGCCATAGAAATTGAAGTCTAAAATCACTTCAGTCATTTCGCAAGCTCTGGTTCTCACAAATGATGTCATGTGCTATCAAAAGTTTGAGAGAACTGAAATGTGAAAAACTTACTGAGAAGATGTCTTTCAGCTGAGGACAAAGCCATGAGAGCAATTACTAAACTAAGGGTATAGTGTCATGTGTAGTGGATAGGGAGATAACAGATTAACTATGAAGAATGACTTAGTGATTTGTAAGACTGTATCAAGGAGAAAAGGACATGCAGGGACTTGCGATACATTATATGTAATTTCTGTACTGAAATGTACAAAAAGAAATTATGTGAATGCAGCTGATAGCTGCGAACTGCGAAATAACGTAGGTAAGGCTGAATGTCTGAGTAGAGAAAAACACTTCAGAGTGCAAATCTGGTGATCCTTGAAGAAAAGGTGTTGGCCCAAAATGCAAGTAACATTAAGAAATAAACACTGTTACACCACTACAGGAGGCAGGCTATACTGTAAAAACAACTTGTCTTGTGGTGAATTACACCTTAGCAAGAGATACTGTTTCACTGCACCTATATAGGGCCTTAGGGGGAAATAAGGAATGTGATATTTTTAAGATGTTCACTTAGAGTTGCCAGTTGATCTCGGTCTCAAGAGATATGTGCTATAAGAAATATAAGAAGCTGGTTTTCTTTTAGGTTTGTTTGGTTTTTGTTTGTTGTTGTTTTTTATTATTTTTAGTCTAAACTAGTATTTGATGATTTTAACTTTATTACTCTATGTTGATGCGTACCTTATATCCTTCCTTGCAAGATTGGGGTTAAACTCCTCCTGTTGAAGGGATTCAGATCATTCCCCTTATTGACAAAATTATATAAAATAATTGCTTTGTGTTCTGCCATCTAGGGAAGCAAGAAATACAAGTCTATTAAGTTTTTTAATACCTGTTAAAAAAAGTTTGTTGGGTTTTTTTTAAGTGAACTGATGTAGTACACTCCAACCTATAGCACATACTTTCCTAAAAGCTAGGGTGGAACACATCTTTCTCTGCCAAGTGTCCTAATTCGTGGTCTAAAATGCAGCAGGATATACTGTTAAATATCTGTATATTTTTTAAAATGGTCATCCAGAAAGAAGTCTTATATACTCACCTTTCTGAAATTTAGAATTCAAGGTCAAATTAATTTTAAAATATAGCATGGAAGTAAAGTTTTATTGAAACAGCTTTTATAAAGGTGACACCTTTTACAGTGACCTTTTTAAACTGAAATAATGTAAATTACACATTTCTGAGGGCATAAAAGTTATGGCCAAACTGCATTTCCTGGAATAAGGACACTTAGTTTCTCCTGCAGATGGGAATTTATATTTTGCAGTACACTGTCAGACAGTTGGTAAAACTCAGTTTCAAGTCATATTTAACACTTACTTTTGTACAGTTTTTTCTACCTAATGGGCAGGTTAGTAGAGCCTATAGAAAAGCTAAAATCCAATGACAATTGGTAAGATGCATGTAGAATCATTCTGTTGTGGTGGAAGAAATTTACTTTCCATAGTCAGCAAAGAAAATAGACCTAAAACTGGACTAAAACCTGTGTTTTTAAATATCTGGTTAAAACAGTTACATTCTATATCTTATTTTTACTTTTGGGTAAACCGCTTTCCAAACATTCCCCAGGTATCTCTTAAGAAATGAAGAATCAAATCATAATCATCTGTCTTACTTTAAATTTTGAGTAGCTAACTTGAATCGTTAAGTTGTTCTTTTGAAGTAAGTAGGATTATGTGCTTAAAATTAATCATGTGGTTATGCACTTTGTAATAGAGTGATCTTCATTTGCAAGAACACTAAAGTCTTCTGATTTTTAAAGGCAAAGTTCATATCGATTACGTGTGTCTGTCACATAAGTATGAAAAAATTTACCATAGCTGCAATGTTTGGTAACATTTTGAAATTTACACAGGAAATCTGTAGTCTGATTTTCAGTTTGTATGTGTATGGTGCTCACACTGAGGAAAAAAAGGTATCAGCAGTTCTGTGAAGAGAAATGTTCTCCTGACTCAGAGTATTGCAGTCAATGAGAATTTGCCTTTCTGTATGTGCAGCATACAGCTTTCATGTTCCCCTTCTGTCTGTGGTGGGTTGGACATCTGCCAGATGCCCACCTAACCAGTTTCACTACCCTTCCTCAACAGGACAGGGGGAGAAAACAAGGTGAGAAAGCTTTGGGTCAAGATAAAGACAGGGAGATTGCTTACCTATTGTCACGGGCAAAACAGAGATGACTTGGGGAAAACTAACAATGTTCTGCCAAGTAAAAATAGAGTAGGATGGTGAGAAACAAAAACTAAAACACCTTTTCTCTCCTGCCCTGCTTCTTCCTCGGCTCAACCTCACTCCTTCATTCCCAGCTCCTGTATCTTGAGTGGTGCCAGGAGGATGGTGAGTGGGGCTTGCAGTCAGTCCATAACAGCTCCTCACACTTTCCCCCTGCTCCAGTGTGGGTTCTCCATTGGCTGCAGTCCTTCAGGATACACCTGCTCCAGTGTGGGCTCTCCGTGGACCTCAGCATGGATATCTGCTCAGGAACCTGGAGCACCTCCTCCCCCTCCCTCTTCACTGACCTTAGTGTTCGCAAGGCTGTTTCTCACACTTTTTTTTTCTAACTCTACCAACTGCTACACAGGTTTTTTTATCCTTTCTTAAATACACTTTCATGGAGGCACCACCATCTCAGCTGAGGGGCTCAGTGGGGCCCCGCGGTGGGGCAGTTGGAACTGTCTGTGTCCGGCCTGGGGCAGCCCCGGCCTCTCCTCACAGAGGCCGCTCTGCAGCCTCCTGCACTGCCAGCGCCTGGGCGCCTGCCCCCAGTACAGTGTCCAACCCCTTCTGCCATCTGATCATAGTTTATTTTCTTTCATAGGTTTTGTTATGGAGTTTTTCATAAAGTGTTCCTCATTTTAAGCATTCATGTACAGTGGGGAACAAAATCAAATCTTTCTTTCAGAGCATGATTTGACAACAGCAAAAGCAAGTTGATAGTGTGTAAAAAAACATAAATACACTCTGTATTTATTTGTTTTTGCATAATCACATATTGACAAAGGTGGGGAAAAAAAGCATTTTTTTAGGTCTTTTAGACACTGAGAAGACAACCAGAGAATATTTTTGGGAGAGGATAGAAAGGTGTTCCTCATTTTTGGAAGGGAAAGAACAGTATTAAGTTGTGTCTTTTGGGTGTCACTGGCTCATTGGAGTAATGGAAGCTACAGTATTGGAGAAAGCATCACCAGTGAATTGACCAAAGCAGTAATAATCACACATGTATATTTGAGGTAATTATTAAGATTTCTGTATTCAGCAAATGAAATACTGTTGTGAAGCTCTACTTTTATCTTAGGGTGATGCAAAAACTTGTGAAGCTTTTCTCCAAGTCTTCTTGCCAGTTTAGTGCTTTGCCCAGGAAAGACTGAGATGAGATATTACATTGATATTTATTTACAGAAAAAATCAGGGCCACCACTACAAGGACTGCTTTATGACTAGCAGGATTAATAGCTGCAGACAGATGTTGTCAGTGAGACAGAGTCAAATTTTGAAGCTGAATGCCTAAATGCCAGAGGTCATGCTGCTTTTGAGCCCCTGCCGGGCCTTAGCAGGGGTGTGGCAATATTGGCTATTTCTCCAGAAGAAAAGGATATTGGGGGTTTTATGTGAAAAACAAACAAACAAACAAACCACTTTTGTATTTTGCAATGAGTTATGAATTCAGCAAAATTGTTATTTCCCGAACTAACCCAATTCCTAAGTAATCAGCAGTAAGTGAAGTATTAATTGTTAGTTCTAGCAGTGGACTTTTTTTCCCTCCACTGAAAGCACTGACAGAAACAGTAAGATTCAAAAAGTGTTACTGTAAAATAACTGCAGTTATCAAAATAATATTATTTCTAGTATCCCAAATGCTATACAAAATTAGGAGTTCTAGTCTATCATTTCTTCTTTGAGTAGTCCTTAATATAGATTTATTATGGGAGGCAGTGAAATTTCTTTCCCCAGCTTTGGAGAGTTGGACCTATAATGGACAGAAGTTTCTGTACTCAGAGTACAGTAAGCTACAGGTCAGGGTAGTGCTTGATATCCCAGTCTTAGGTGGGAAGGGCTGAAGGATAATGAAAACAAAACGATGCATTTGGCCAGATGCACAGGGTGCAATGGAATATGAAAATGGAAACTTCAGTCATGCATTTCTAGATGTATTTGCACAGAAGTGATTTATAACATTGTAGGGGAGGTGACAATTTTGAGAGAAAAAAGATATCTGGAGAAGTATGGTTATTTGCTTATTGTTATCAGGACATGTAATTAACACAAAGCATTGGTGTTTATTTTTCCATTAGTAACAGAAAAAATAGGTTAGATTTCAAAAGATTTCAAAACATATAAGACAGTTTTTAAAAGTTTGTTGATAAATCACAAAGACCACTTTGTGATAGGTCCATGATGTGGGGCTGCTTTCATGGTTAAGACTTTATCTGACATGTTGTATGCTGTGTTAGAATTATTTTTTTTCCTATTCTAATGAAAATAAAAAGTTCATGACTGAAACTTCAAATTCTTCCATTAGTAACAGCTTTCTACTCTTCTTTTTTTTTTTTTTTTTTTTTTTTTTCCCTGAACTGGAAGCCTTTCCCCACAGTCTGGAGGGAGAAAATAGGTGAAACTCAACAGAGCAATTTTTGAAAGGTTGTTCGTCTGTTGAGGCAAACGTTTAACCAGAATTTCTAGTACTTGTGACACTACTGCCAAGTAGCATTGACTGATAAGTATAGGGTCTATTTAAGTGATTGAGGCTGTGGGATGTCTTTGGCTATGGGATCTCTCCTATATCAGCAAAAATCTTAAAAAAGTTAACATTTCCCAAAGACAGTATTTCTTTACCTGCATTCAGCTGTAGCTTATCATTTGCATCACTTGGATAGAGCCACTGAATATGTGTAATATCCATGATGCTATGTAGGGTCACCCAACTTACTTTAACATTTTTTGTGTGGTTTTAATTGAGAATAGGAAATGCTTCTCTGTAGCTTCTTGTCCCTATCTTCTTCTCATTCGATTGATCTATTTGTATATTTTTTGTTTATGAACTCTTTTAAAAGGCATTGTTAGCATAATAAGGTAGATGTTATGCACTGATAGTAGAATATTCTTTGATTCCCTCCCCCAGTAGTAGTGTTAGGGAAAGTTTTTTTCACCTGGACCAAGACAGCATCTCACCATAAATTTAACCATACTTTACAATGCCTAAACAACAATTTCAGAGGCAGAATTACCTCAGATATTATTACAATATAATTTGATTTAGGAAACTGGTCATCTGGTTAGAAAAAAATGTTATGACTTGGGAAGGACAGAATGTACTGAAGATGTTGAAATCCTCATAAATAAGCTGTTTCTTTCATGATGCTAGAAGATAACAGAAGATAAGAGCTGTGTGAAAGAGAAGGATCTGGGGGTTCTAATTGACAAGCAACTGAACATGAGCCAGCAGTGTGCCCAGGTGGCCAAGAAAGCCAAGAGCATCCTGGCTTGTATTAGAAATAGTGTGACCAGCAGAAGTAGGGAGGTGATAGTCCCCCTGTACTCTGCACTGGTGAGGCCACACCTTGAGTATTGTGCCCAGTTTTGGGCACCTCAATACGAGAGAGATATCGAGGTGCTGGAATGAGTGCAGAGGAGGGCAACGAAGCTGGTGAAGGACCTGGAGAACAGATCCTATGAGGAGCGATTGAAGGAGCTGGGACTGTTCAGTTTGAGGAAGAGAAGGCTGAGGGGAGACCTCATCACTCTCTACAACTACCTGAAAGGACATTGTAGAGGGGTTGGTGCTGGTCTCTTCTCACAGGTGATTAGTGACAGAACAGGGGGGAACGGCTTTAAACTGCAACAGGGGAGGTTCAGACTGGACATTAGGAAAAAAATTTTCCCAGAAAGAGTGGTTAGACAGTGGAATAGGCTGCCCAGGGAGGTGGCGGAGTCACCATCCCTGGATGTGATGCTGGGGGATATGGTGTAGGGGAGAACTTTGTAGAGCAGGGCTGATGGTTGCACTTGATGATCCCAAGGGTCTTTTCCAACCTGAATGATTTTGTGATTCTATAACAGATACAGAAGATAACAGAATGAGATCTGTGATGATCATGTATTAATAATGAAGAGTAAACAGATGTTCTGCAAAATGGATTTCATGTGAGATGTTGGATTTGTTTAAGGAAAGAAAACAGTTAGATCCTCATCTAATATAAATCATTATAGCTTTATGGAGAACAGTAATATAGATGCTGAAAAATAATTCTGTATCTATGGAGGTATTTTTAGCATACAGCGGAATAGCAGTAACATTAGATGATCAAAATATAACATTATTTAATACAACCAGTCTTATTTTTACATAATGAAATTGGGAAGTATTTAGTTATGTGCCTTTTTATTATTTGCTGTGCAGTTGTCTTTTTAATTAATTTCTTTTGGCATGGGTGGGACGTTAATTCTGAAGTCAAGACTACTTGTTACTTCAAGGTAATTGTTCAGCATTTGGTACTGGCTTGTTTTCACTTATTTATTCCCTTTTAGATATTTGCTTGACTGGTGCATCTAAAGCTCACATAGTGGGACCCTTATATATTGTGCTGAGCAATCCTTTCCTTTCTGGTAGTAAGAGACAACTTGAAAGTCTTTGGTTTGGCCCTAGTTAATGAAAGGTTGAATTTGTTAATGGTACATTTAGACTGAAAGTTTGTATTTCCGCCACTCTTAAGTGCTCTTCTTACTTGTATCTGGAAATGTTTTTAACCTACATAGCTTGGCATCATTGCCACTGTATTTCTCCTCTAGCTGTATCAGCTACTATTTATTATTTTTTGGAAACAAATGTGATTCCTGTAATAACTGAATAAAGAAAGCCCTACAGCTACTTTCAGCCCATCTCAGTATAACAATTTTGGCTACAATACAAGATAAATTAGTGCTGATTGAATTTAATTATGACTGTACAAGACCCAATCTGCAAGGGCAGAATGGCTGTGCAAAGGAGCATAGTACCACCAATGCTGTGGCTGGCTTTATGGGGATATTTTATGTATGGTGCATAAAGCTGCAAGTATACTTGCATTAAGGGAGCTGGGCATGACCTAAAATATACTTTGATTTATTATGTTAGATGAGAAAGAGCAAATTTTGGTCAAAGTGCCCTAATCAGTCAAAACACTGCTTAATTGTTTGCCTGGTGGAATTCTACAGACACAGAAATTGGTATTTTTGCTGTGTCCCTGCTCTTCAACTCTATTGGATATGCGTGAAATATACAGCATTTACCTGCTTAGAATGTTAAGAAGATTACTTCCTTTGTATAAAGAACGAAAAATATTGCTTTCTCTTGATAAAGTGTGATAAGTTCTGTGCTTAGGAAGAGAAATCGTATCATTTCTACACAAATGATGTCAGTACAGCTTATGAACTTATAGCCTTTAAACATAGGCATTTAATCATGTTAGTATTACAGAGGACTTTGAATGTAGCCTCCTTAAACTTGAGGGCTGAGGAGCACATAATGCATGTATTGGAGTGCAGTGTGTATCCCTGTCTGCTCTTTTCACACACCCTTGAATTTAGGAGTGGGCTGACATTATGGCATTATGCTCTGGTTAATTGTAAACATCCCAGGAGCAGAAGCAAAACAGCAGGTTGCTGTGGCTTTATTATGAAGTACTGTATAATTTAAAATATTATTTAAATAAAGATACTTTAGATACAGTGTGGTGTCACTGAGGTGCAGATATCCAGAGAGGCTACCTTCAGTACAAGCACAGACTTGGAAGTGGAGGAAAAGTAAAGCAGGAGGGGTGTGGGAGAGAGGGAAAAAAGGGAGAGAGAAATCAACAGATGTAACAATGAAAAAAAATTCTCCAGAGATATCTAACAGTTTTAAATGTAGCCTTTGTCTAGATGTGCTGGAGACCTTCTGTATGGTTTTGGGAAGAATTCTCAGGCTAAACAAGCTGAAGGGTATGGAATGCCTCTGCTAGTCTTTCTTTTCTGCCTTTCTGTTTGTACCTCAAGTCAGGTAATATATTTCATTTTCAGCTAACACACACAAATCTCCATCTTGCATCCACGTGCAGCAGGTTCATTTTTAGTTAACTTCTCTCTCACCTGCTCTTTATCTTGGCTAGTATGCATTAAACTTTCCACCTATATGTAACTGTAGATTAAATCAAACCTTGCAACTCTATCTTATTTTAAAGTTGGGATTTTTTTACTAATGTTTTTGGTAAATAAAATTTAATCAATGTCTTGGTTCCTATCTGTACAAAAAGCCCCCACTGTTACGAAACATGCATGGTAAATAAGTGTACTTCTGCTAGGTCTATTACTGTTAGACTGAGATTCATATATTCGTGGTTGCTTGCTGTGATCAGGTCGCAGTTGTTTAGAGCCCCATTGGTTGCAGGATTAGAGAGTAAGTTTAAATGCCAGTTCAAATAAGCAGTTGTTCATCATCCGTTAGTTTATGTGTGTCATCTTTTTATTTTCTTTTGAAGGGCAGAAGCAATTTTATATAAACAGCACATTAAAATATTGGTGAAAATATAACTTAGGTTCTGGTGGACCAAATCATTTAAAATGTAGAAATCGGCAACAGGGCAGTGGCAATTTATGCCAGTTGCAGAGTCTTGTCAGATGAATCTGACTAGGCAAAGACTTTGCATATGTTCACTTGCAAGTAGATGCAAAAATCTTTACAGAACCTGTGTCTTCATAACTTCTCTCTGCTAATAATACTATTTGTCTTCCTGAAACACCAGAATAGTACTGATCTTATGGTATATATGACATATTGAGGTAAAGAAGAAGTTTTGCCTGGGTTGAATTCTGTGATCAGTCAGACAAGATGATAGTTTCAGTTTTCTTCCTCGTGTTGTACTTCTCCCCCAAAATAAACATATGCATTAGCTCAAATGAAAGAGATTGTCATTCACAGCCATGCCTAAAGTGCACAGAGGGAATATATTTTAAGTGATTCTCCGTATTTTCAGGGCAAGGCTGCTCTCTACCAGGTCTGTATTAAAAGGCAGTTGTGGCCATTTGTGCTGTTTATGACTCATGTGCCCCAGCGTATAGATCATGAGCTACTGCTAGTGAAGTGCATCCTCACTCTCAGACATGTAATAATGTTTACCTTTCCTGATGGGTGCTTGAGCTCTGGCTCCCCATCCATAGAAGACCTGTTGTAAGCGTTCTCTCCCATAATATACACTTAACACACTGTGTTAAACCCTTTGGCTCCGTAACAGAGAATGCCAATGTCTACAGTCTCTTAGCAGAGTCAGTGCTAAATAAACCACGCTGTCTTTATCTTCAAAATATTGTGAATTGGCTTGTATCACTAGTAACTGCATTGTGCATCCAAACATGCATTGAGTTCTTTGAGGGTATTGTAATTGGATTAGCAAAATTCAGACTTGATTAATTTGTCATTGTAGTCAGGTTACTAACCAATTCATGATGCTCTTGATGACTCTGAAGGAATGATAAATGGCTTTTTGTTGAGGATTAAAGAACAGCTGACCCTGCTTTGGGCAGGAGGTTGGACCAGATGACCTGCTGAGGTCCCTTTGAACCTGAATTATTCTATGATCCTGTGAGAAACTATTAACATACATTTCCAAATGCCGTGGGCAGATCTTCAGCTGGCATCATTCAGAAGACTTCCTTCAGAAACAATAAGCCCAGGTCACTTCACATTTACCCTGAATTTTTATGTCACTAATGACTTTTATTTAACTGGCAAATTTTAGTTGTCAAACTATGTCCTGATGAATATGCCTTTCACCTAGGGCCTTAAATTATGCTATTAATATTAGTTGTGCCTCAGGATTCATTGCGATATTATGAAGTGCCATAGACTCCAGTTGTAAAATAATCAGTGGCACAGCTAGGAGAAGAATCCAGAGGTCCTAAACCTTAGTTTTCAGCTATAATCAGTTAACTACACTTTCTCAACACCAACCATCATGCTGGTTTGATGTCTCAGGATATGTATGCTGCTCACAGCATTCCATGTAAATAACCATCTTGATTCAAAATCTGTATTAGAGGTATACTGATTAAAAAGAAAAGACTTCATACCACAGGCACAGCAACTTTTCTAAGTGTGAGAATTACATAACTCTGTTGTGCACTATGACATTCAGTATAGTACTTCATGATATGCAACATTGGCATATGTGAAAGCTCTGGGAAAAAATATGCAGGAGAAGGGCAAAGACATACTTCTTATATTCTGCTTGTGCTAGTTTTTTATTTTCTGTCTCAAAATTGTCATTGCACACCTAGAAAGAACCTTTAAGACACAGAATGTGTCACAAGAGCAGCTTGAGAAAGGAGATGCAAAGGCAAAGTAAGAAGGATCATTCTGTATTTGCCCTTTGCATTCATCAGCAATCTTTGTCTTGTTCCGTCTGCCAGCAAAAGTTATGGGTAAAATAGTGTCAAGATGAAACAAACCTTTTGTGAGACCAGGTGTCATCCAAATGCAGTATCACCTCCTCCAAATTACTATGGGTTTTAGATAACCTATCTATTGGAATACCTTGTTAGGAGCAGCTGAGTGATCCAGGTGGCTTTTATGTCGCCTTATAACTGCTCAGAGTTCAGCCTCAATTTTGCCCCTTTGAGTCTAAAAAGTTAAGGTTTACTAACAGTGAGAAATGGAGTAGGGATTTTCTAGTTTGCTAGTAATTTGGTACCTTGGTTCTTAATGAAATGCACTTTCAGCTATTACTGTCATCTTTGACTAAGTCCACACTATGGCTGACTTCCAAAACAGATGCAAAGTTGCTTTTGTCCTCATCAGTCCTACAGTGAAGTGAACACTATAGAGTGCTTGTCCTTGGTAATCTCTACATCCTTTTACTGTAAAAATTATTTCTGATCTCTTTGGGGTGGGATTTTTTGTTTAGTTTTGGTACAGGCTAACTAAAATAATGAGAAGTCTGTGTTGCCGTCTGCTAAAGTTGTATTTTTGAAGCAAGGGAACAAGGGTAGGAGATACATACCATGGGGATTTGGTATAAGAATAAATGAGAGGTATTTGAAGGCACAGTGCTCACTGGGAAAGTGTTGGAAAAATGTTTCAGGTGTGCATGGGGGGTCAAATGAGGTGTAATCTTGTCCACACTGCATATGGGAATTAGTAACTGGAGCAAAATTGTCTCAGAGTGAGCTGGTTGACTTGCTTGTAAAGACTGTTTGTAAGTGTGGAAAATAGAGCACCAGGACTCAGGAGCTCAGTTCCATGGTAACATAGTCACGGCTGATAATGTAAGCTTGATAATAGACTGAAAACCCAATGAGTTTTCCAAGCTCTGTTGTATGCATCTTGAAAATTTAAATGGGGTAAACGTGTAGGATGGAAATAGATGGCCTCTTCCACCCAATGTGAAGAGGCTCCTAAAAAGTAAGGCTCTTTTCTGAAGACATTAGAGAAGAGAAAGGAATAGGACCTTTTCTTAACTGCATTTGTCAATATGGTATGTTACAGAGTAGGAGAAGAAAATTAGGGAAGAGGAAGAAAAACTGACAGTACATTTTTCTTCCTATATAAAGCATGAACAGTATTCTTCTGTCGCACCTTATTACATACAAGGTTAAAACTGACCCTTTTTTCTGGTTTGTCCTTAAAAAATGTACACTGCAAACAATGAGATTTGCTTCTATTATGGGAAACTTAGCCCTTAATAGCTTGCTTAAAACGTTGTATTATTCTTCAGATACCTATTTGCTATTTAAAAGAAAATCCTGTGTCACTAGTTTGCTAACAGCAAGTGTTGCCTTCTGTTTTTCTCACAGCATCTCTAAAAATACTGCTGCTTTAATTAATTCCATTTCCACTAACTTCTTTATAGTACATTGTTGGGTCTTGTTGCTTAGAAATTTTGGGAAAAAATAGTAAAAATAACGGATTTTAATATTTTTCTCACCTCTTGCTTACTAAACCTAAAAGGCATGTGAGAATATATGGCATACCTGGAAGATCCTATTTTGTTGGTTTTGCTTTTCTGTTTTGTTCTGGGTTTTAGTAGTTAGTAAAGGCTAACTATTTAGTAGTAATAGAATGTGGTCTCACTTTAATGACATATACTCTATTTCAACAATAGTTACAGACTGTTGCCTATAATAACATTCTTCTTAGTTCTGAATATTGTTTCATATCTCATATCTGCTGTTGTTGAAGTCTTGGAAAGTTAACTTTTATATTTATTTCCACTGTTAAAATGTTATAAATCTTGCAAATGTTTTCTGTTCTGTGAAAGGATGGAAAGAGGTAGAAATCTGAAAAACATCATTTGCGTTGTTACGTAGAAGTGTGCATTTTTAAAAATGTTTATTTTTCCTTCCTAGGGAATTAATTATGTCTGTTCCATTGAGAACACTTGTCAACTTAAAGCTCTTAAAGTTTTACAGTTAAGTAATTAACGAGAGACTTGAATACTGTCATCTATGTTAACAGTTTTATGATGAATGTTACTTAGTGTAAAATTACCTTGCACCACTTCTATCCGCATCGCTGCTGCAGGAATTTATCCACTTTATAATCAAAGAAAGTAAGTATGGCTTAATCCTTGTAGAACGGAACTGTATTTGTAGTAATGTGCAAATTTTCCATAACTGTTAAAATCACAGCAGCTGAGCTTCATCATCTACCTGATGGATAGCATGTGGTAGAAAGGCCTCTCTGAGGATACCTCCCTGCTATAACTTAATTCCAACTCTTTATTCAGAAAGTAAGAGATCATCTAGAAGTGGGTGCTGTTGCATGAAGAGGGAATGTGATGGAAACATGCTGGTCAAACGGTACACACCAGTTTTTCATTAAGTTCCTCTAAATCAATTTCTGGTTTGTAGAAATAGTGGAGGAGGATCCTTTGGGGTAAGGCTTAGGGGTTTTTTGTGGTGACTTTTCTGTAAGGACACAGTTTCTGCTGGTGTAGAAGGGAGGAAGGTGTAATGTGAATACATTTCTGAGTCAGCTCATTTATATGAGCATTGTCACAACTTATTTATGGTAAGTGAGTTTCATTCCCAGATGCTATTTATTTCAATGAGAGATAAGTCCTTTAGTGAAGGCAGCAGAAGGACACAAGTCCTGGGAAAAAAACCAGTCAGGTATCTCTGAACTACAGTTCAGTATGTGAAACGCCTTTTTTTCTAGTAAAAGACCTTATACTACTTATGTTGTGTATGTATGAATAAAAATGAAAGTTAGCACTTCCAAAAGTGCTATTATGTTAGCAGGTATCAAGCAGATGCTTGAGTCTATTGTACATGTTTAGATGTATTTGGGTCTGAGTCCAAACTGTTTCTTGAAATGAATTTATTGACATCTAGCTTACTGACCTCTTTGCTGCAGAATGTGAACTTCGTTATTATAAAATTTCATCTCTAGTTGTACCATCATTTGTGAAGGCAAAATAAGACTTGGTGGGACAGTGACTTATGACTTTATGCTAAGTACATGTAAAGCACTTCAGCCATCACTCCATAATCTGCATGACCAAAATACTGTATCATTGAATCTGAGCACTTTGGTAAATGGCACAACTGGTGTTTAAATTAATAGGAGTAGGGAGGCACTTTCACAAAAGATGTATTTGGCCTTGGCACATTGGAATGATATAAGCGCCAAGCTTATTAGCTTTTTCCTGCTACTACTTCCCATGCCTTCCCTGCCTGTGCCAGAAACATTGTTCAGGTGCCAAATTTACCATTTGTGCCCATCATCTGATACCTTTACCTCAGCTGTATAATTGACATCACTACCTAGATTACAGCTGAATTAAGTTTAAGTTCTTAAAGGAGTTTAAATCACTTAAGGCTATTTTGAATCAGTTTAGGTTTTTGCCTTTTTAAGTGACCTCAAAAAGAACCTCTCCTGTTTTAGTCCAGGCATTCAAATTTAGTCTACACACTTGAACTGCATTTTTTTTTTTTCCCAAGATTTTTTTTTTTTTTTCTTAAGGAAAGAAAGTCTTCTCTATTCTTCTTTATGTGAGCCATAGTCACCCAAACAAGTCAGTTTAGTACTGCTTTCAATCCCTGGTCCTATGTTTCAAGTTTCTGAGTTAGTTGTCTTATCTGGACCTGGTCTTAAATCTTGCATGGGCAGATAGTGCAATGCTAGGAACATGCTTTGGAGTTCAATCCAACACCCTTTCTGCCTAGCTCTTCTGATTCATCATGTAGTGATTACAGTTCCCTAAAGACATGGGGAAGAAAACCTAGTCCCCTTCTAATGGTATTTTTAAGTAGTGTGATATGATGCTTCATTTTTTTTAAAAAAGGTATATAAAAAACAAAGTAGATGGTATTTGCTATCACAGAATCATCTAGGTTGGAAAGGACCTTGAAGATCATCTAGTCCAACCGTTAACCTAGCACTGACAGATCAAATACCTGTTGCTAGAGCTGTTGGGTTAGTGTACTACTTCAGCTTAATGAAACATTTTGTTTAGGAGAAATGTTGACCACAAATTCAGTTCTACTCTGCTACAACCTATTCTCAGAAACCTCTTCCTCCGCCTTCAGTTTTATACATGAAATTTGCAAAATAAAGAACTTTGCCAGCAGAGTTCCAGTTGGTTTGAGAACAGACTTAAGCTAAATTAAGTGAGATTTTATATCCTGTCATTGTTGATCTTAATATAGAGAGGTTAATTTTACTTGGTGGTACCTTGAACGTAACACCATCTTCTGAGAATGAAAAACGTGATCTGATCTGACTGGGACTTTCAAATGTCACTTTCCATACTAAATTGTAGCTTTGTCTGTATTTCCCCCAGTTACCAGATCTTTCCCCTTGGTTACCAGATCTTCTGTGTCTTTTTTTTTTTTTTTTTTTTTATTTTTCCACTGCTTTGTACAGAAGAAAGAAGTCACAGTTACGTGTATATCATGTTATTATTAGAATGATTTTTCTGTTTAATCAATACAATTTTATTATTGGTGGCAATGGTGGGCTTTGGATTGCTTTTTTGATAAAGCTTACTGGATATCAGTTTTCTTCATAACCTGCCCAGCAGAAGTGTGGGAAATATTTGCTGTGTAGAAAAAGGTGGCTCTCATAGTCGCTGAAAGAGATCTTTGGGGAAACTTTTCTCTGAATAGCACCCCACCCTAGAAAATAAGTGGGCCTAACAAATATATAATGAAGTGCCTTGCCCTAGAGTGGAAGTGAGTTTTTTGTTGTCACTTTTACTTCTTTTTGTGTCTAATTCAGCACTGTTTAAGCAACTACCTAATTTTAAGTGCATGAACAGCTCGATGTCACGTGCTGAAGTATCTTAAACTCTAGGGCAATGTGCTTGGCCTTTTTCCTTTTGAGAAAAGGAACATTGGTGTTTGGGGAAGCAAAAGATTTCTCTCTCTCTTCTAAGGAATTGGGGAGCATTACTTCCAGGAGCATATTCATAAGAATTACATTTGTTGCCTTGAAGTGAGAGTTGTTACCAGCAAGTAGTTTTTGATGCTAGAAATGGTAATATTTTATGGAAGTAGTCCAAAAATGATTGTTTATATCTTTCTCTTTTTTAAATTTTCCATTTCACCAAGCACGCATGATGATATTGTGACATCTTTTAGCTACTGCACTTCAGTCTCCTTATAGTGAAAAGTTTCTGCCAGGTAAATGCTGTCTTTTGATTTCTGATGGGAATTTTGTTTGTCAGGTGTCAGAAAAGATGTTTTGGGGGTTTAGGTTCATTTTGTTTTGTTTTTTTCTGGGATAAGACAGTCCATTGAATGATTCCTTGAAAAATGTGAGACTTTCAGAAAGGTAGGAATAAGGAGGATATTTGAGGTTGACTATTACAGTATGTAAAATCAGCACCTTTGTGTGTTGGCAAAGGGGCATGTTCTGCATTTTGCTTCAAGGAAGTCAGTGTCAGGACGAGGCATTCATTTATACTTCTGTGAATCTTATTGGGTTTTTTTAAGTGATAAATTACTGGTTGCATATAGTATATTTTTTTCTTTGCTTGTCATTGCATAAATTAATGTGTATCATATATAACTAAACTTAAAGCACTGAAAAAACCCAAGTGATTTGATATATTTCAGAAATAACTCATGTCAGTGCTAATTAAAGTTTGAGAACAACCTTAGTACTTTTGCATTTGAATAATGGGGGGTATATTATCTTCCTACAGAATATCCACATACAAGGTCTGGGGAATTCTGTGAATATAGCATTGAGTGTGCAGTACTGGAAGCAGCTCTAGAAAAATCACTGTTGTAGCAGTTGTAGCTAAATATTAGAAAGAGGTGAAAACTAGTTTTAGTTAAAATGAACATTTCAAAATTTACTTCTTGTATTTTCATTCCTATGTTTTCCTTCCTGCATCCCACAAGAAAAAAAGTCATAGTCTGGGGTGAAATAAGAGTACATAAAATTTTTTTTCTTTAGCTTACTTGTTGTTTTTACTGGCCTTTCAGGTAAGGAGATGTATCTGTGTATCAGACTGTTTTTTTCCTGAGAGTGACCAAGCTACGTAGCATGTGAGAGTTAGCAGGGAATTTAACCTGCTGCTTGTATTTGCTGGTGATTCAGATGTTTCCGTTCTTCATACAACATTAATGCTGCTTTTTGCTAAATTGCCTCTCCAAACTAAATAATGCTAGAGAAATGAGCAACTTCCTTCTCCCATTTTGATGGTAGCATAGTCAAATACATTAGTCCTCAAATCAGTTGTTCAGACATTTGAAAAGACAGCTTCATTAACAGTACAAGGGTTATATAAATAATCACACAGAAAGGATTTTGTTGCTGTGCTTTCTGAGGAGTTTTTTGTATCTCTTTGGTTTCGTGATGTAGAATTGGAGAACCTCTCAGGTCTGAAGAGCTCTCAAGGAGGTCCCTAGTCCAAGGTCCTGCTCAAAACAGAGTCAGCATTAAATTCAGACCGTGTTGCCCAGGGCTCTAAAGTCTCTGAGGATAGACCTTCCACAACCTCTCTGATTTCTGATGCTTCATTATCCTCATGGTGAAACCCTTTTTTATTCCCCCCTTTGTCCAGTGGGAACCACCCATTTATGGCTGTTGTTTCTCAGTCTTCCACTGTGCACTGCCATGAATAACCTGGCTCTATTTTCTCAGTAACCTCCCTGTAGGAACTGGGGCTGTGCCATTAAGCCCTCTGGAGCCTTTTCACTTCAAGGCTGAACGAATCTTTTTTTCTCCAGTCCCTGACCATCTTGTTGGCCCTCCAGGAGATTCGCTTAAGTTTACCATAATCTTTCTTGTTATAGTCCAGTAGGCTATCAGTCTTCTTTATTCCAGAGTCCAGTGCTGACTCATCTTTAGCCAAAGATCCACAAGGACCCTGGATTTTTATCAACAAAGCTTCTACCAGGCTCTTAGGCCCAGCAATACCAGTAGAAGGGGTCAATCTATCCCAGATGCAGGACTTTGCTTTGCCCTTTGTTGAATTTAATGAGGTTCCTCATGCAATATTTATTTATATAACAGTAGTGTATTGTTTAATTTGTACATTGTTGTACAGTGTGTTTTACAATATATTTTCACAAAAAAATATTGAAAGGTAGATCAGGAAAAGTCTCAGGAAGTTTCCCAATTCTTTCTGTCTGCTTGGAGCAGGATTATGATGCTGTTGTATGGTGATGCTGAGACATACACCACATCTGTTTTTTTTAAAATTTCATATGTTAGTATGCATTAATTGTAAAAGTGTTTCTATTTTTTACAATACTGTGATTTTTGCAATTAAGTATTATCACTATAAGGGGAGAGAAACAATGTTTTGGTCTATAAGACATTCACTTGAAATTTAAGAGACTAGTACCTTGTCACGGGTCTGTTATGTCTTTAACAAAGAATCTACTTGTATTTCTTGCTTTTTTTTTTTTTTTCCATCAAGTTGTCGGGGGCATGACATTCCACCTGCCACCTCTAGTGAACAATTAGAACTATGGCATCTTCTTTCTTTAAAACTTAGTATTGAACCTTGATTCTAAATTTAATGTTCATGTTCTTCAGTGGCTTACAAGTTGGGGTATGGGGTAACACAGAAAAGTAAATAAGGCTTTAATTGGCGTGAAAGAACACACCTTTATGCACGTCATGGTTATATTGACATTTAGAAGACCAACAGAAAAATTAGCAATTTCTTTTTCTAGTTGGTGCTGTGGGACACTCTCAGGCAGCATTTGGAAACAGTGGTTGCCACTGCGAATAAAAACTTAATTTCTTGTAGAGCCTATGCTTTTTAGGTCATACATACCAAGTACCATTTTTCTACAAATGACAGTTTTTCTCAACTTTCCACTTGACCTTGGCAGTCATTAGCATAATTATTTGGGTTTTGTTTTTCTCTGACTTTTTTTTTTCCACTTCAAAGAATGTCAGAGGCACTGTATCATCCCTATAGTGGTATTCCTTGAAATGCTAGAATTTTACAGAAATATGTGACCAGGTTTCCCTGCACACTTGGAAATCTTAGTACTACTATGTGTAACTACTCGTTTGTCTTCTGTCTCTTCTGTCTTTATTGGAGACTATACAGACATGGTACAATGTACTTCTGACAGATTCTGTCCTACTGTAAGACTTAGAGTTACTGATCTGCCTTGCAAAACATAGTCAGTTGAGTCACCTGTTAGTTTATAGTGGTGGCAAATGTTATAAAAGGTTATAAAAATATAGGTTAATAAAACGTTATAAAAATACCCCTTCAGGAATAGGTGAGTTGATGCAAAAATTAGAGTGTTAGCCTTGCTTTAAGTCTGAGTATGACCTATTCAGCCAGAAGTTCCTCTGATGGCCAGGAGGAGGATGTTTTGAAAGGGAGGTGTTTGACTGAATATGTTTGCTGTCTTTGGAAAGGAGAGGGGGAGTGAGTGAGGAAAATTGGACTGAGTGGATATTTGGTAGACTAGGAGGATCTAATGTCTTCCACATAAGTGGGCATACCATCCTGGGGCCACCAGTGTTCACAGAACTACTCACTGCTAACACGTAGGACTCTGAAGATGGAACAGGGTTGCTTAATCAGGAAATGAGTTCTACTCTTTTTGAAAGATAAAATCCTACCTATAATGACTGTAATGCTTGGTTTTCTTACTGTATCCTGATTTCTGATTATTTGTTCCTACTTGATCTTAAAGTTGATTCTTTTTTTACCATTTTATAGGGCACTTTTAAACCCACTCCAGAGGAGGGGAGGTGCTTTCAGATGGACTCATAAAGGATTATTGTTTGAATCAATTTTGAGGTCAGGAGTTAATTCAGAAGCCTTAGACACAGTTTACAATAGTGATCACCTGTAAGCCAGTATGTCTAAATTGACTTTCTTTGGTTTACAGGGCAGTGTTTTTCTGAGAGCTTTAAAATGTTGAGTAAGTGAGGAGGATGTGTTGTTCACTCTACCAACGCTGTATTGACTCAGCAGTATTGCTCTATTTACACAGTGGGCAATTTCGGTTCATTATCCATAACAAGCTTGTGTTTATGCTCTTCTTCCTAGTTAGATATTTTTGTACGTATTAGCATTTATGAATTAAAAGGTCTATTTTTGACAGATTGGAATATGTATGTAATTTTGTCCCCTACTCTTTCTCCTCTGACTCTGCAGATTTTTTTTTTTTTAAAGCAAGTAGTCCTCTGTTGTGTTGAAAAGGGAAACAAAGAGCAATATGCATTACAGCAATTGATCACTAAAAAAAAATATAGTTGATTTCAGTATGTGGAAGCTCAGGAATGGAGAAATGCTGTCTCTCTATTCCATTCCAGCAGGTGGGAATTCCATTTCTGGGAGTGTAAAGCTAGAAAAAAATGATGCTGGGTATGCTTTCTTTCATATTGCATAATTCCACTGCCCCCCCCTCCCATTCCAGGGATTGTCCTGCTTATAAGACATCTAAGTGATTGGTTATATCTCCATATACATGTTGTATTTAATTAACCTTGTGCTTTGAACCAGTTTCTGGCTTGTAGAAGAATCAGCTGAGTTCCAAGACAAAATGGTCAGTGTCACTGCTGACAGTAAAAAAGGCCAAGAGCAGCCAAATGACTCAAAGCCAGGCTTGCCTTTTAAAGTCCAACAAAATACTTTGTGTCAAAGGTAAAACGAGCTGATGCACTCTCTTCTGTTAGCACTCACTGTTTTGTCTTTAGATGGAAACACGAGTGATTGATTAACATTCCCTACTGAGGCAAGAAAGGGATTGACAATTTAGCTCTGTGAACACAGACCTGAAAATGATGGTGTTCAGTAGTTTCGATGCATGTGAAAGTATGGGGGAGTTTTACAAGG
Source organism: Strix aluco (assembly GCF_031877795.1). Taxonomy (NCBI): domain Eukaryota; kingdom Metazoa; phylum Chordata; class Aves; order Strigiformes; family Strigidae; genus Strix; species Strix aluco. Next base: position 52,679,380 of record NC_133934.1, read on the forward strand.
TATCCCAAAAAAATGAAGAGCATGCAAAAATATGCAAGCAAGGTTTGTAGACTATTGATCTTGTAGGCTTTGATTTTTAAAATTACTCTTCTAAGTCCAGGTCCAGAAAAGTGAAGATACAAGGTTGTAAAGCATGTCATCTGAAGTCCCTAAAATTTTTTTATTGATTTCAAAGTATCACACAGAGAGCCAAAGAACAGTTGGGGTTAGAAGGTGTGTCTGGAGGTCATCTAGTCCAATCCTCTGTTCAGAGCAGGGTCAGCTAGAGCTGATTGCTCAGGACCATGTCCAGTTGGGTTTTGAACATTGCCAAAGATGGATACTCTACTACCTCTCTGGGCACCCTCATCTTCAACCACCTTTGCAGTAAGTGTTTTCTTATGTTTAAATGAGGTTTCCTGTATTTCAATTTGTTCATGTTGCCTTCGATTCTTTCTCTGGATACCACTGAGAAGAGTCTGGCTCCATCCTTTTACTGCCCAACATCAGGTATTTATACACATCCAGAAGATCCCTCTGAGCCTTCTCTTGAGGTTCTTTGCCGGACTCTCTCCAGTATGCCTGTATCTGTGTTGTACTGGGGAGTGCGGAACTGGACCAAGCACTCCAGGTGTGGCTTCACCAGTGCTGAGCAGAGGGGAAGGCTCTTCCCTCCCTTGACCTGCCAGCAATGTCCTACCTAATGCAGCCCAGGATTCTTTGCTGCAAAGGCACATTGCTGGCTCATGTTGATCTTCTTGTTCACCAGGAATCCCAAGTGTTTCTCCTTGGATTGTTACGCATTTCATATGCTGATGATACTGGTCTTGTGCAGCCATGTTTTTCTGAATCAGGCAGAGAGCAGCATTGCAGTTAAGAGGCCCAAATCCAAACAGGAACTGGGGGTACTCAGCCCTGCAGGATGTACTTGACAATTAGCATGACTGAGTCCTTAGTAAAGGACTCTGGCCTACCAAACAAAAATGCCTCAATAGGCTACTGCTGGCAGTTGCTGCCTGATTTTCTTTTTACTCTCTGCTCTGGATTCTTTGTTGAGAAAATTTCTCTGTTTATACTTAAGGTATGCTAGAGGTTGTGCTTATGGCAATAGAGAGGTTAAGGACAGACTGGGGATTTTTTTTTTTTTTTCCAAGCAGTCTTTAACAGAGAAGTGATAATAGGAAAGACGCTTCAATTTTTTTTTAAACAGTTTTTTTTGAACTGAAAGATGAACAGCTTTAGGTTAACTGAATCTTTAAAAAAAATCTTCAAAACGTATTCCTGTCAAATATGTATATGTAGTTTACAAAGTATTGTACTTGTATTTGACATGTATTTCCACTTTGTCATGGTTCTAAATTGGCTGTCGTTATTACAAATGATGAACTTGGGAAAAGTTAATATAGAGGTTTGCCTGATTTACCTCTATTTTGCACAAATGTGAAAAACTCTAGTCTTATTTGCATAGATCTTGATTTATGATCTTGATTTATGTTTACAGTTTGCTACACAAAACAGGAAAGTTTGGTTTTTGACATGAATTGTGAGGGATGTGAATTAAGAGGGCTTGTGAAGGAAGACTCTGTGGGAAACCAAAATACTCTAGAACAAGGAGTCAATTAACATTGAAATGAAGAAATAATTATAGAACTTCCTGTCATAAAAGTCACAATATTTTTCACTGCTCTTTATTTTACCTTGGAAGTACCTCTTTTTGCTTGAGTGTATGTCATGTATACTCTTTCCTCTACAGAAAAATTGAGTTTATTCGCTCGGAAGGAAAGTATAAGGAAAATGTGATATTTTGTTTGTTCTGGTTTACTGTTGGAACATGGTTCAAAAGTGGAGAAAATGGTCTTCTGTTTTTCCCCTGATTTTATTTAATCAATTAAAAAAAATTTAATATTTGATTTTTAAAAACTATTTTTGCATAACTTGTTTCAATACTTTGTGTAACTTCCATAAATGTTTCTAAATTCAATCTACAAAATGCTTATAAATTTCAGACTAACAATAGGCCCTATATATACTAACCTGAAGATTTTACAGGAAGTGCAGTGAGATGGTAAAGCTTTCTAGCACCAGTAAGAGTTTGGGGCAGTTGCTGTTTTGCAGAACACATTTTTTCTCACAATTACAGTTTTGAAATAACAATTAACCCAAATGATTTCTTCTGCACTTTTCCCCTTTTCTCAAACTATCTTATGCAGATTTTGGTCTAGTTAACACTGGGACTAAGTTATGGTTCATGTAATGTGAATTTACAGTATTTTTTATTCAAGCGTAGTAAGTTCTTTTTAAGTCAGGTTGGATTTTGCTCTGGGTTACTCAAGCACTTCATGACAAGGTATCAGGGTATCACGAGGTATCATGACGCTGTTGCAATTGTGCTGGCTGTGCAATTGTCCCCATTCTTCCCCTATGCAGAGACCGTGTTAAGTTCTGTGAGGAAGGCTGAGTAAGAAAACACTGTTTTCTCAAAGTCTAATACTTTCTGTGTTCAAGCTATATTTCATTTAGAAGATTGCTTGTGTTTTAGTTCTGGAATCCTGGGGATAACATGTTCAGTGTCTGAGTCCAGTGAAAAGCCAGACAGAAGTCTCCTTTTCTGCCTTACTGTAAATAAACCTTCCTTCATCTTTTACTGGCTTAGTGTTATTTCCATGCAAGAGAACAGACATTTAACCATCATTTTCTATGGCGTTCAGTCATCTGACCTCCATGCTTTTAGGACATCATGGGTATATTGAAACACAATGATTATAACTTCTGGAAGTCAAAAATTATTGGGAACTGGGCAATCAAATTGAATATTCTGAAACTAAAATTTGGATAAAGCTTCACACACTATACTGCCTTACATTCTTTAGTGTTCTCTCATTGTAGCTGGCAAGAGGAAAGAAAGGAAAATGATAAATGTGTTCTCATGGCATTAATTGAAATTCAGGCATATGGTGTCAAAAAGGTAACATCTTGCTGAAAGTTCAGGTTTACTTACTAATGTAAATGAAAATACTGGTGTGAAAAGTGGCTGTAAAACTAGAACTTTGTAAATGATCTCATTATACATAGTGTATCCAAAGAAATGGCACAGATAAAAGGTTGCTTCTGACATTACATTTTACAACTCTGTATTCTGAAGCTGGATGGTATATTTAAATTGTTTTGGTAAATTACATTTCCATTAGTATAGTACTGATAACACTGAAAGTACATCTCACTATTTTGATCATAAATCAAGAAAACAGTATTATTAAATGCAAGTGCTTAAAAATTGCAGTGGAACTATTTACTTATTGAGTATTTTATGGTTCATATTTGACTGGCTATTAGATTATATTACAGCAATTGTAAATATGAAGCGGTTGGAGGATATCTGTTTGCATAAATGTACAGCTTTCATTAAAGGAAGGAAATGGTTGTGTTTTAATACAGGGCTACTGCTTTCTAGGGCTAGCCATATATTTTTTTAAAATATCTGTGATTCTTTGTTTATTTCCACGTAATTTTTATTAGCTGTATGGATATAATTGGTTATCTTACACACTGAGATTGTGCAACTTGATGAATTTTTCCATTTCCCATCTCACTCCATGTTTATATTCCTATTATGCTAGTCTGTCAAATCAGTCTTCCTCCTAAACATCCAGCATATAGCTTTAACTTGGTCCATAAATATGTGGCCCTGCTCTGCAGATTTTAGTCTAAGCCTTCATAAAGCATGATCACCGCTGCAGGAGGAGGAAAGAGTTGAAATACATAGATGGGGCTGGGGGAGTGAAAAAGATATAGGTGAGATTGGAAAGAGGAACTGATGGGTGGAAAGTGGAGTATTTGATGATTTAGCTGCTTATCTCTTTTCTTCCTTTAATTGATATCTTGGAGGCATGCTGACTATATAGTAAATCAATGCTTTTTTGTAGGAAGCAGGTATTCTACCTGTGTGTAATTTTATGACTTTGTATAGCCTGTGGATTTAACAGACTGTTAAGTCTGCAGATAAGGAAGACACTGTAGGCAAATGAGACACAGATGCAAAATGAGCGTTTTCTCAAATATGCTGATGATCATAATATGATCATGAAAATAAAGGGAAGTGACCATGACTTGAACAGTTAAATGACAAACATACTAAACCATGTCATTTTCAATATCACCTGTTCATATTTTGCTTGTATACATTATTATGCATTTTAGTTTGCTGTCTTAGCTACAGGATATTCCTCAAAGAACTCCTATGGGTCATGACAGACTGAAAGAGATGAATGAGACAGATGGAGAATGAAAGGTTGAGGTGTCAATAAAGCAATGAATGTGGATCTCAGTTCAGCATCATGTTCATGCAGATGCTTATTTAGAAAGCAAATAAGGCTTTAAAATAATTGCAGGTGATTAATTTTTGGTAATATATGGTGCTTGTCAAATGGTCTTTGAGCTATTTCAATAATAGATTTTTTCCATAATTCAATAAAGCATTAGGTGATGATTTTAACACTGAGTGCCAAAATACAAAAGCAAACTACAGTAGTTCTAAGTTAAGAGAATCTTTGCCATATTTATTTAAATTTATCTCATCTAATAACGTGAACAACAGAATACATGAAGCATCAGTCATGCCTATATTATTATAGCATATCTGAATGTGAAGTTCTGGGTACTCAGTTGTTTGAATGTATCATTAGATAGTAATAGAACCTGCAGCTTCTAAAATGCAACTGGTATGTTCTTCCTGACTAAAAGGCTAACAGAGTATGTAATGATTCAAATAGGAATGGGTAAACCTGCACTTTAATATGCAAAAAATTCTAATTTAGAAGAGCTTGCACAAGTTGTCAAAACCCCCACAATGAAGAGTTAACAGTTCCTACTCATCTGCAGTGAAGTCTATTCTAAAGACTTCGTTAAGGAAGGAAACTACAGATGGCAAATTATGGTAACTGTGAAATAAGTTTCCTCAGGGGCACTTGGAAACCTTGTAGTTTTCATTTTTTATCAAGGAAAGTGATGGTCAGTGTCAACAAAATGCAATTTGGTATTTTTTGCTTTTCTCTACAATTTCTTAGGCTTTGTTGTGGGATTTTTTTGGGTGTGGGGTGGGTTGTTTTGTTTTTGTTTAACTGGTATGTCCTATAAAATTGGATCCCTTCCCCAATAAAATTATTAACATTTTACAATTGTTGATATTTCAAAGAAAAATTATTTTCTAAATGGTTTACTGAAGCTCATCAGGAGAGGGGAAAAAAGAGATCTAAAGCAAAAGAAAAGATAAAAGGTCATGTACCAAAGCACTATATTTTTATTAGATGAGAAGGCAAAGTTTTGTCATTTATTCTTTATGGAGTTTGAGTAGTTTATTTCACAATAATTCCTTATATTAGTCTGGAATTTTACCTGTACAGAAACTGTGGTATGCCAAATTACTTCCTAGTGTAGTAGCTAGTCAACAGGACTGTGTATAGGAGTAGGGTGTTCATTTCCATTACTGAGACCTTAATATATAAATCACACTGTCTTTGTATATGATGCCATGAGGCTTTTAAGATGGATTATTACCAGTTTAACGTGAAAGGGGTTGCTGGCTTGCAGACCTGCCACTCTAGAACAGGTTTTTCTGCTGCTGTGGAGGGACTGTTGAGGTGTGCACAGGCAGCTGTAGAAACTCATGGGATTCTGGTTGGGGATGCCAGTGGGTCTTGGGTACAGCCTTCCATATTCATAGTTTAGAATATTTGACTGAATTTGTTATTCATACTGCTTCTCTAATTTGCCCAGTTCTCTGAGTCCTGTTGAGGGCATTATGCTACATACTGAAAGAATTTGAGAAGGGAGGAGTAGAGACCTTTGGGTTGGAAGGGACCTTAAAGATCATGTAGTTCCGACCCCCCAGTCCACTAGAACTGACTGGTCCTTCTGTGCTTGATGAAGTATGGTACCTTTTCTTCTGTTGCAGGGCCTGAAGCTGACAGGATAATCTCACAGTGTTCATGCAAAATATTTCTCTCGGGGGACAAAAGAATTTTGAAATGAAATAATACTTTAAGATATTTTAATTAAAGATGATTTTTTTTCTCTTTAATTATCATTTGCTGCTGAAGGATTTCCTAATGTAGATTTAAAAAGGGAAACTTGAGGAGTGTGTTTGAAACATGGATGTAGAAGAAAGCAGAGCAGAAGTAGGAAAGCAAAGGTTGTGAGAACACCAATACACAGAGAGGAACTCTTGTATGTTGGGGGTGTGATGTGACCTGTGGTGACTAACACAGATAGCTCAAAGTCAGCAGGGCTGCATTAGAAACACTGTGCTTAAATGAAGTCTTTTAACTCATAAAAGGCTGAACTCAGTGTTGTATCAGAAAGGAAGAGATTCATCTTGTGCATTAAAGATGTGAGGTATTTTACCCTGTTATTAATGCAGACAGGCAACTTGTAAGTATGGGGAGAATAATAATAACTTGAAAGAGAAAAGTGGCATTCAGATTATACTTGTATAGACCATTTTGTAATGGAGAAGAAATGAAATAACTGGAAGGAGTGAAATCAAATAGTATGAGTCCACATAAGTAAAACTGACAATTTAAAAAATTGTCTTCAGTACTCATTTGTCCTTCATTTAATACTTATTTGCAAGTATGTTGCCACAATATTTTTGTCACCGCTTACAACTGAAACAAGCAAAAATTTGAAGAGGGACTAGAAGCTATTACACACTTCAAAATTTTTTGTTGAGTACTATAATATCAGTTGTAATGGAAATGATAACTGACAGGTTGCTGTAGGTTGTTTGGATCTACAATCTGTTATTGTCTTCAAAAGTCTTAAATTGTGGAAAATATCTATAAATTCCAGTTATAATTCATTAAGTATTAGCCATCTTATTTCAGTTTTTCCTGGCAATAGATTAACTGTCTATAGCTTTTTCTTAAATCACTGTGTGGTCATGGCATCACTTTAAAATGCTCACAATTTTTGGGCAGCGAGAAATTTATGTCAGATGGTCAGTTACTGAGGGAAAGATTCTTGCTGTTTTTCTAGATGGGTTGTCAGAAGAAGGAGCCAAACATGTGGCGCTGGCTCTTCATGCAATTCCCAGAGCAGCCATGGAGTCTACGTTTAAAACCCGACAACCTTGTCCACCCCAGTTCTGTGAGGCATTTTCCATGGGTGAAACTAGGTTTAAGATTTCAGTTTAGTTCATTAATACTAGTTAATGTTTGCACATTTAGCATTGTAGTATAAACTTAAAAAAGAGCAAGTCTCCAGTCTGAATGATACTGAAGTCTTGAGTTGAGGCAATGCTTTCCTAAGAGTTGCTTTAGATTAACATGTCTGGTACACTTTCAGTATTTCAGAGATAAGCACTACAAACATTGCCAAGAATACAAATTACTTTTATTTGCATGTACAAGGTACATTTATACCTGATTTTGGTATTTTCTAACCTCTTTACTTTTCAAACAAAGCCTGTTAATGCTGCTTATTCATATAGAAAGCTTTCCATGTTTACATATAAATATAATTTTCATATTTTAAAAAAGTTTCTACGTAGATATGTGTGCAAAATGTGCAAATGCATGCAGTACATGCATGTATGTTTAAAGAAAATACCATACAAGGGAGTGCATAAGGGTGTTGCATGGTACAGTTGCATTAACAAAACTCATACCTTTTCATTCTTATTGTCACTGTACAGATTTCTATTTAACAGCAAGTAAGCAATCATAGTAGTTCAGTCATGAAAATTATATAGGAGTAATCTGGGAGTTTAGTGATTCAGAGGAATGACCTTGCTTCTTTCCATTGTTGTGTTTTTAATATAAATGTTATTGGCACAATAAAAGCTGTGATGGATATTCTTTCCTAAAAGAGGAATCTCTTAGTAGTGAGTATCCCTTAAGTCATTCTTACAGCCTCTTCAGCCATCTGTCTTTGGAGCTTAGCACACAGCTTGAGATGCTGTTGTTGACCCTGTGGTGGGAATTTCTCAGTGTTCACAGTTTGGTTTGGGGTTTTTTTGGTATTTTTTTGTTTGTTTGGGTTTTTTTGTGGGGTGGTTTTGTTGATTTTTGTTTTCAATAATAATAATAATTTTTTTTAAAGTGCTCTGATCAGGAATGAACAGTGTTCTGTGACGTGGTTATTATCAGGTGACTGCTTTTCCCATTCTGTCAGTAGAAAATCAAAGAAAGCTACTGGATTCATTGTTTAGCCTTGGTTAGCTCAACATAGTTATTTCATTGAGCAGACCTCAGTATTAATGATGTTTATATAAAACTAGCATTTTACTGATATGTTAAATGTGTCTAGAAACAGTAGCTTGTAATAGTTTTCAGCTTATTCTTCAAGAAGTGGGGTGGAATAGAGCAAATTAAAATTATTTGAAATTTTTCACATGTGATTTCATAAAGGTAGGCTGACTTTCAAATTGCAACTGAATAAGAATCTCAGTATTTCTCCATTAACACTATGAATATTTTTTGATAATAAATTAATTAAATTAAAATATTATCTTTTCAGTTATATCTAGCTATCTTAGTCAAAATCTTTTTTCTTCCCTTCAAGCTATAAATGGCACTGAATAGAGACCTGACCACTTGTGAATGTTTTAAGTATATCAGAAAATTTTGCTTTTCTTTTAGCCAACAGCTCTAATTCATCTTTTTGCTTTGGTCGATCACCTTTGGGGTGGAGCACTGGAAATTTTCCTGGGGATGACGCATCCCAAAATTCCATTTGAAAACCTCCAAAGAATCTCACATTCTTTTGCTCTTAGGATATTTGAACTTCTGCAGCTGTGAAAAATAATAAAACTAACCTATAAAGGAAGCTGATTGAATGAACCAAAAGGGAACAATACAGGTCTCTTTCCACTTATTCTGTGTGTAGGCTGAGACTGGAGTTAAACATACAGTCCCATTTACCAGTCTGTTCTGCTGTTTGTGTTCTGCCACCTCATTACTTTGTGGTTGGAAGTTACAAATTAGTACATCCTGTATAAGGGCAAAGATGTTCTTTCCCAGTAACACAAAAAGATATTATATTGTTGAGACATAAATTTATGATCACAGCTTAAATACAGGTCCTTCTTTCACTTTAGAAGTGCAGCTTGTGAGGCCGTTAGTATACTTGCTTCACTCTGTCAGAAAATGAAGTTGAGTAGAAATATGTAGATTTTTTTTTTAATAAAGTGCTTTAAATCCTTACTTAAAAAACTTAAATGCATCATACTTTATTTAAAGACCTTAAGCTTCTGTTCCTGTCTGAAGAATCAGCACTTAATAAATTCTCCAAGTAATTTACAGAAGTTTGAGATGCCTCTAGTGTAGGGTTTTTAGGCATGTGTTTGTTGCCCTTTTTATATTGTTTTTCCCCTCTAGTTACTTTTGATCTGAACCCATGCACTCTTCATCTGCTAGGTGGCTTCTTCTCTCCTGTGAAGGCCATTGTTATGCTTGGAAGTCTACAGGGTGATGCTGCTGTTCTAATCTTTGGCACTGGGTGGGTGTAGCAACGGCAGGGTAAAACTTTTGATGTTGGCACCTGACACCTAGAACTGATTCAGACTTTCAAACAGAACAGTTCCTTTTCAGAGATACTTCATCTAAAAAATTGCATGATTTGCATGAATGTAACTTTGACAATTTTCAACAGCAGAAAAAATACAAATGAGTTGAGGTGTATTTAGAGAAAAAAGGATAGTTTCCTTTGATAAAACATTTAATATTTTAATGCCAGTAAATGTAGAATATCCAGACTAAAATGAAATGAAGATATTCTAGTAAAAATGTTAGAATTAAATGAATTGTAAATATACAGAAGGACAGCAGTTTTGCTTACTGAAATTTAACATTTTAATCTGAATTGAATGATTCAACAATGCTAAGTTTACATTCAGTAAGTAAAAAAATACAAATGTTTTAAAAATATAATTTCATGGGAAATTTTTACTTTTGTTGGAATCAAAGCAAAAAAAAAAAACCCTGAAACGTTGGGATATTCTATGACAGGCAGCTTTCTAATGAAGCTGCTGTTGGATTCTTGTTTTAGTCTTTCCACTGATGGGTATGAATGGGAGTTCGCCCTAAAATAAATAAGAGGGACCAGTCTGGCACTGTGATTATTGGCCTATGCTTATTTTAAAAGTTTTGCAGATGATTTTATGGTAACACCTATGGTTTTCTGGATGCATATATGGCTGCGAAACTAACATACACCACCTTTCCAAATGTGCAGTCTGACTTTTTTAATTTGAATTTTTTTTTTAACCCATCAGAATGATCTTTTGGTTTATGATTCTCTCAAATGTAAATTGGGGTGTGAATAAGAAGCTTGGCTTCCTTTATCTTCCATCTTTCCAAAGAAGAAAACATATAGAAATCCCCCAGCTCCAGATCATAAAGAAATTAAACACCATCAAGAAGAAATAGAATTATCTGCTATTGGTAAATTGAAAACACGGCAGCAGCATTCAACTTCTACTAGGCAGATACCTGCCTGCAAGAGGGAAGACCTGTTCATTCACACATATGCTATCACAACTCTTAAAGAATGCTGGTCCTCTTAGCAAATCTAGATATGCAGTCTGTTCTTCTTTTGAAACAGCCTTAAATTAGTGGCTATATACCATTCAAGATACCATTTTGAAGAGTTTTTAATGGTATGACCTGTTTACCCATTCCCTCTTTGCATCCAGTGAAAACAGGATGATTCATTCCTTTTAAAAAAAGACAAAGAAGATGAAAAAATATATGTACTTTCACTCTCTGCAGAGTGTCGACACTATAAATCTATGTCAAGTTTATGTAAGGAAAATGTATCAAGGAAATTCCTACTGCAGTATATGGAATTTCTTGTTCTTCTGCATTAAGAGTACTTTCTGTTCCAATGCCAAATCAGATTTTAAGTAATATCTCAAGGGTAAAGCTTCTTTAAAATAGAAGGATTAAACCATCAAAAGTTCTTCCAGATTATCTAAGTCTCTATGACACTTTGGTTAACTGGAGAAAATTCATGTCTGCCTTTCTGTCCCTCATTCTTTGTATATATTAAGATCACAGAGTCATACTATGGAAGCAGTAGGACTGTATCTTATTCATAAATAACAGAAAGGATGAACACAACATGAAAATTATTCGTCTTGGCTATAGACTTCATTTATTCAAGGCTTTGAAGTTGTGTTTGGACTGTAGGTTGGAGCAGGGTAACGGAAGAGAGTCAAGATTATTATGAATGTATTTTTAAAAAGAAAGAAAAATCCAGGCCTTCAAGTTTTGATTTTTTTTTTTTTTAATTAAAAAAGTAACTTTAGTAAGATTTCATTGTTACTTATTGCTCAGTATTCTGTGGCTACATTAAGACATACAGCATTCTGGTGTGATGAGTTTATTGTAAAATGTTGTTAAACTAAATGGTGTATAAAGCTGGTATATCACTGTTTATTTACAAAGTCATGAGCAAGGACGTCTTTTTTAAATGATGGACTTCTCAGTCTCACTTGGGGACATATAGGCTCATATTTTGTTTCTTATGAAAATTATTTGAATGCTATGTGTACATGATAATTGCTCAGGTTTTGAAATAGTTCTGAATGTGAGAATACTGAGACGTAGAAGTCTCCTTCCTTTTTGATAATAAAATCTTTGATTTAGTTTTTACAAAAGTGTTTGATTTGCACTTTTCACATCACAATTTTATAACTAGTTAAAGTTAAGTAAAATATCACAGAATATTTTTTTTGGTGAAAACTTGAGTTATCTAAAATTAATGTTATGTGAATGTGGAGAAAGCTGATGGCCTCAAGCTGTCGTCTGTCCAACTACTTTTGAGGGTACTGCTAACAAACAAAAAAAAAAAATTGAAAAAGCAGCTGGTGAAATACTGCATGAAAATTTAGAGTGCTGGCTAGTCTTGGCTTTGAACACTGATGTTTGCTTTGTCACAGAATAAGGTAATGTTAAGGGTGATGTTGTGAACCAGTGGGCAGCTTAAAGTGCCATGCGGGTCCTTGTGGTCTGCCTGCTGATTTCTGCATAATTTTTGCCAAGAGAAGTGCAATACCATGTTCTCCTGCATTGAAATAGAGCTTCTTACTCTGCTTTACTACTGATGTAGTCAGTGGCAGCTGCAGAACAAGATTTTCCAATCATAGGTTTCTGGAACCCAAGATAACTAGGAATGCATGTGATAGTATACATATTATTAAAATAATTTAGCAATTTTGAAAATGCATTTTTCCAGCTGTGATTCCAGGGATAGTGGCTTATATATGTGTGTGTAAGGCCTTTCATCTGAGGATGTCAGTGATGTTTATCATATACTTGCAGCATCAGTAGGAGGCAGTTTAGATGTTGCATGTTGTCTACGTTTTAAAAATGGCTGAAGTAGCTAGAAGTGATATGATTCTTATTATCATTGCTGAAGATACATTTCAGGAAATATATATATATATATATATAGAGAGAGAGAGAGAGAGAGTAAGGTTCAATGACAAGTGCTAGTCCTTTTTCTCAGTAGAAATAACAGTTTGGAAGACAACAGCAGCGTGATGGAAATCTGGTGGTTTGTCAAAATGCCAGTCCAGGATGGAAAAGTAGTTTGGAACTTATATTCCATGGAGATATCTATGACATATATATAGGGATGTAAATGGATTATGGATGACTAGGAATCAGAATTTGGCAATATTGAGAAAGAATAAGAAAGATTGACTTTCTCTGCATTGTCTCTTGAATTATCTAATATCTGTCCAGATTTGCAACCTTTTGAGGTTTAGAAGACCTCAATAGACTTGAAAGAAACTATGGGGGATGGGGTGGTGGGAGAGATAGCATGGTTTTTATAGGATGAATTTTATATCTAAATGTATAAAAGAACTGGTATTTATGATCCTGTCTGTATTAATAAGTGGACCATAATAAAATGCTATTTAAATAAGACTAATCTTATTAAAAGCTCTCATATTGCATGTTTAAGTTGTTGGCTGCTTCATTTATATGTGGATAGAGAGAATTCCTCTTTCTTTAGCTGAAAGTAACAATGTCCAAGACTTTTTTTTTTTTTTTTTACTATCCTTCAAAAATTGTGGGCTTTTTGGTTTAAAGTTTTCACTTAGGTCAGCAAAACCTACATAAATACGTTACTGGGAATGACTTCTAAAATTATCTTTGTTTAACCTTGCAGGAGAGCAGTTTGCTTTTGCATGCAAACCATATTCCTCTTCTTCTGTCTGCAATTCTTGCCTCTTTCATGACCCAAAAACTGTGGTGACTGACAACAGTTCCTCAATGGAGGATGCAGTAGTTTTCTGCTTTTCAATAGGAATTTAGATACAAACTTTAAAAGACTCCTCTGTTTCTTACTCTCTGTTATTTCTGTTATCTTAAAAAGTATCTCAAAGTATACATGTAACCAATGAAATAATGAATTGTGATCCATGTGAAATTAAAATACGTTGTTGCTGTTGAATTTACTCAGCTGCACAGCAAAACAGTGTAGGGTTCTGTGAGAAAGTGTTGTGGCAGGGGATCTTTTCATGCTGAAAAGACAAACAATGTGATAAAGAGCCAGGTAGAAGATAAAAAGATAAGATGTCAAGATCTGAAATAGAAAGGTGATAATTTTAATGGCGTTTGGACAGAACTTGAAATTTGTAAAATGTGTGGAGATTATGGGGATTTAACAAGCAAGATGAGCTAGAATAAAATAGAAAGAAAAATCCTTGCAGAATACAAAGTGTTCTTGAGGGTTATGAAGTTACCGTTGTCTTTGTAAATGAAAAAATTCAGCCTCATACCAAGTGTCATTTCAGAAAGAAACATCTATATGTATTAGATTAAAGGTGTGTCATGGAAGTCACGGCTCTACTATTTTAAGGGAAAACCAAGTGCATGGAGACATTTTTGCTTCCTAAAGTGACAAGGTCTTGTTCTTTTTTTTCCTCAAGGAAATAGTACTGGGGCTACTTACAGAAAAATATATGTAAATTAAATATTGAAGAGAAAAACACAAGCAAGATAGGTGTAAAACATTGGGATTTTGGTAATTATTTTTTAAGATCAATAGTAAAAAATGGTTGCTTTTGACTAGAGTTGAAAACTGGAGACAGAGAAACAATTTGAGGCAATAGTGCGTCTTGTATTTTCTACTGGAACTTTGAATTTTGGGTGAATCCCATAAATAAGGACCTGAAAGTAAGAGACATATGAAATGTTTGCATGCAGAGGCAAGCAAACATTTCCTCCCCACCCTCAAATGTGCATGTATTTTCTTGTGTTCTTTTTTCTGAAAGATACTTAGAGCCTAAACTTGCCTGGATAAAATTCACACATGGGTAATAACAAGTGCACATTCACACACGTACCTGCACGTACTCTGCCTGGTGAGACATTGATTGTAAACACGTGGGCATGTGTGTGGATTTTTTTTTTCTTCCTTTTTTTTTTTCTTTAATCTCAGTCTATTTGAGGAAGATTTAACACCTTCATTTGAAATATGGAAACTTTGGTGGAAACTGCAGTCACTTCTAAAACCCCTCTTTATAGCTCTGTGGGACCAAAGAAAGTGATGGGCCAAATGAACTTGCGAATTCATGCGCTGCTGCCCACTACACCACCAGAATTATGTGGTCACCTCTGTCCGAATCTCCTCTTTCCATTTTAGGGTCAGTTTTTCTAGTCTTGCCTCTGACAACAATGTTTATGGTGTCACTGGCTTTTTCAGTAAAACTATATCCCACTGAAAGGGAAGGAAAATAAAAAAGGTATGCTTGATCATGCATGAGTGCATGTTCATTGCGTCTTAGGTTTGCATCAGTTCTGAGAGCAGTCCTCAGACTGCAATTATAAAAGTGGATTTAGCTAACAAGCTGATGGGGTGTAGTTCCTTCCAGCTGAGTTTCCTGAGGTAAGATTAAGCTGTTTTTTTGGGTAAAAGCTATCCAGCAAAAATCATGTCATGTATATGGTATTGTTTTATATTACACAGTAAATCCTAAAAACACATTGTCATGCCATCTGTCAGAAGCTCTTCACAATATTGGACTGAAAGAATAAGCTTTTTCTGTAGATAACCGAAATTCAATTCATCTAGAACTGGAAATATAAGCAAACATAACTTGAAAAATAACTGGAAAATTCTGCTTCCAGTACCAGACATCATGGCTATACAAATTGAAGCTTTCTTTATTTCACTGTGTTACAGTTCTGAGAGAAGGCAACTGAACTTCTGGGGTGTCTGAAACAGTCTTAGAGTGTAAAGATGTCATTTTATTACAAAGGACACCTTTAAGATGCTATTTTTTACATGGATAAAAATGGCCCATTCTAGAACATAGGAGTTTCCCTATCTCCTCTGATTCCTTATTTCTAGTACCAAAGCAAGAATGAGGGCCTCAGCATAAATGCAGCCTAGCAAAGGGAGACTGTATCCCCTCACTTTCTATGTACATTAAAAAAAAGAAAGCCTGGTCACATTATCTGTGGATTGCTTCAGTGAGGAGAAATTGTTGATGAAAGCAGGTATCTCTGCAATCCTTGTTTAAGTACAAAGGATGTATTAAGTCCAATCTCTCCATGCATTAGTGAAATCAAACAAGCGGGAGCTTCTTTGCTAACAACAGCCAGCATTTTTCAGGAAACATTTGTCTTAAAGTATGCCAAGAGTCTGTTCCTAGGCTTTTACCTAGTTTTTTCTGTTGCTGCTTCATTTTGTCCTCTTCTGAGATTCCTTTCTCTCTCACTTGCTTTCACATGTACTTCATGCTTTAGGTCTTTGGGCAGTTTCACATTTGCCTTAGTTTGTGGTACCAATAGCTGTCTAGCTATACATGGTCTTAGAGTTGTTAGAGTCTTAATAGTTGTTAGAGCTTGGCATAGCCTCAGGCATCTCCTTCCATAGTGGGTCTTACTGCGGTTTTAAATTATGTTGAAAATTATTCTTCTGTTATGGTACACAATATTAGGCTTTTGGTTCTTTGAACTTTTTTGAGCCCTTTATTTGTGCTGGGTATCCTTCCTGGTACGCTGCTTGGGTTATGTCATAGTGCAAGTGCAGATTTATAACTTCAAGGAAGGAATTAGAAATAGTTAAGATAATAGGGAACAGCGTCTTCCCTGTATGGTTTTTTTTCTCTCTTTTTTTTTTTTTTTCCTTTCATTTCTTTTAGTCCTGTGGGTTTTATCTTGTTTATCTTGTCAATTCAGGGTCATACAACTTGTTCTGTTTGCAGTTCTGCTATGCTCTATGTTTAACCATAAAGAATATATATATAATCTGTCCAGGTCCCCCTGTATAAATAGGATCAGTCCTAATCATATTGTACAAGATGGCTGTTTAGGACAGAAACAAACCTCAGAATAACAATATAGGGATTGATTCTAGATGGTGTCTGACACCTAGGTAATGATCTCACGGAAATCTATTGAACTACTAATATAGTACTACTACTCGGAAGTAAAATGTGACAAATGTAGTGTCCTATAGAAATACACTCTTTAAAAAAAAGAGTATTTTTGAGTTTTGCAGAGACATTGCCATTGATTTCTAGTTTCTAGTAGTGCCTAAAATGTGCTAGATTCAAATCTGTTCACACAAAAGACAACAGTCTATAGCAGGAAGAATTCAAATCTTAGAAGGGTACAAAAAAAAAAAAGGCAGAGAACAGCTGTGCTGTAAAGATAGGTTACATGCTGATAGTGGGGCCTTGTAAATATATAAAGGTTTTACTCTCACATGTTTCACCATGCTACCCCTTGCATTATTAGTTTACCTGGGGTTTGTGGCTGGGTTGGGTTTTTTTTGAGGTAGACTGGTTATTATGATTAAGTTAACTACTGTTAATGGGAATCCTTCCTGTGAAGGACAGGGAGTCATTATAACTAGCGGCATGAATAGTCTTCCTCCTTTACCGGTTACCTGTATCGCTTATGATTCACTGACTTAAATTCTACTCTAGTTGAAAAGGATTGCGTGATGTTAACGTACAAAGCTTGAACAGCAATGGGTTACTCCATCCGTACAATGTGCACTTTAGTATGAATAGAAGTGAGTCACTCATACAAATACGTAATTGTCCCAATTAGGTGGCTTCATATGGTCATGCTTGCCTGCTTGCCTCCCCTTAAATGATGGATTTCCTGAACAAAAAGGCATTTTGTTAGTTTGATGATACACTTGCAAACCAACTGTTGTCAGCTTTTTATTGAGCTGTTTTCAGTGAAGGATAAGGTATTGTGCTTACTGGTTTGTCAAGTACTTAAAAGAATGATGGCCGCATGCAGTGAGGTATGTAAAGGATGCATGTTAGCAGCAAAACAGAGAGTGAAGAGTTTCATGTTAGTTCTTTCTACATAACATTAATTCTGAAAGTGAGCATCTACTCAGGATTCCCTGCAGCTGCAGTGCTCTCTGAGGGATAAATAAAAGCAGCATGTGAATAATTTTGTTTTCCTCCTCCCCACCTGGCTATTCTGTGTGTTGGTTTTGCTGCAGAAACAATGACTGCATATGACTTCCATTTTTTACTTCTCAGAAAAGCCTAGCAGAGACTGAAATTGATTGGGATTTTAAACTTCTCAGCTTTCTCTGAGTTTTGGTTATGTTTTGGTTGTCCTGGTTTTTGACCCTAGTCTGTGGCAGGAACTGTTACCGCTTATGTTAGTACAGTTCACCCTTGATACTAGCTTGTTCTAAATGGCACTATAAAATAAATGTAAAACCAGAATTCTGATTCCCACCCCGCCCCTGCTACTAACCATTTCTCTTTCAAAGGGTAAATTGAAATTGAAATCCTGGTCTATGGTGTTTTTTTTTTTTTTTTTTTTTTTTAAATATAGCTGTTTTCCAGAGCATCATCAGTTTATCCGTTTAAGAATCCGTACTTATCATTATTCCTGTATAAGGATAGTCACAGAACAGTCCTATGGGAGGGGATCCTGTTTTACTGAAGTGTCCTTATAAAATACACAAGATATGTACAGGGTAGAATCTGAAAACGTATGATGATACATGTTTTAAGATAGAACTGTGGATATAGAAGAATAGTTATGATATTGAAGCCTGTTTTAGTTATCTTCATTCATTTACAACTGGTCTGTGCCATAGAAATAAAACAAAAAAAAAGAATGGGGGTGAGAGTGAGCTGCAGCCAATTGGGGGAGTACCTCAGAACAGACGCATCTGTTATTAGAGAGGCTGCATCCCTTGTATTCCTTTTCCATTTGATTCTTGTTCACTTTTTCATGGTGTGGGCCTTGTGCAGTCAATTCTCTATTAGAGACACCCCCCGCCCCCCAGTAAAGACCTGGTTCTAAGAGCACTTCATGTGATGTTGTGTTTTGTTAAGTACTATGGGTATGGTAGTAAACTTTGTAAAAATTACCAATAATAATATATATTTTCTATTGGGGAAAAAAATAATCAAGGATAAGTAAGAGTAGTTTTGCTCTGACAGGAAATCAACTCATTTTCCATCCCAAACTGGTTAGAATTATATCATTATGAGTTATAGACTGTCATTTATGAGGCCTGCTGAGATCCTGCTGCATGAAGGTTCTGAATTTTTTTGTTATTTATATGTGCTGTAGGTCACCTAAAATTACCTTGCTTTGATAAAGAAAATCAATTCTAATAGTGACTTTATCTGTCTCTCTGCTCCTGAATTTTGTAGAACACTTTCAGAAAGAGTTAAACTGTCCTAAAATCTTTTTACCATTGTGGTTCATCCAGACACCTTTATTGCCAAGGTAAAAATACTAAGCACAGTTTTTTAATCTGTGCCTTATGTAACTATTGGCTCCTCTTGGACATCTTTCATCAAAGCACAACAATCTCAAAGCAGTTTTCAAGTCAGTGTAATTCCTCCAACACTCTCAACTTTATCACTGTTATCAGCTGGCAGGGCACATGGCCAAACTGGGAAAAGAACTTGCTAGCATCCCATCCTCTGACAATTATTATAAATAATACTAACAGACAGGAAGGCACGTTTACTAGACTTATTTTTATGCTGCTGGGCTCTTTAGCAGTAGTATCCATGTAGCATAAATGACACATGGAAGTGCTGGTAAGAAGCTTAATTTTTGTTCTTGGCTTCATACTTCAGACAAGGGTAAGGAACTGGAAGGATAGGTCCCTACCATTTTACATTAATGTTTCTCTCCTTTGATGGAAATGTTGCTGGTGCGATAATTCCTATATAATTTATGGATATTGCTATTATTCGCTACTTACGGATTCTGGGCAGGGCTAATAGAAATGCATTGCAGTGAAAGCTGGGATCTTGAGAAAGGAAGTATGAAAGTCCTTTGTAGGGAAAAACCCAGAAGCAGCTTGGTCTTGGAGATATGGCTAAGGAAGCAGTAGTGGTTCAGAAAGGACTCAGGGGCTGATTTTCTCCTATGGCATATATGTACAAAGGGACTACAGATCATTACACATGAGGACAGAGGACTTCACAAGTTAGATTCTGTATATTCAGCTCTCCTTGGAGTTATTTGGAATCTCAGAAAGGTACTGGTATACCTTTTGGTGTAAAATTGACTGTGTAATGACTATGTTTTGTAATGGTAATTCAAAGTAGGAAGCTTTGATTGGATTTCCTTGGCATATCACCCACCTGGGAGAGGAACATTCATTATAAATGTGGTTGAGCAGGAGAGTTCTGGCAGCCAGCTGAAAGAGCATCTTTTGTGTTTAAGCCTAAGGGAACTTAAATCTCAGTCTTCCTGTTGATGATCTAGAAGAGCAACAGCAGCAAAACAGCTTGCTGTCTTGGCAATGAGAGAACCTGACACATGAGTTGAAAAGCTCCTACTGTAGGAAGAACAGTTTAAAGGTTCTTAGACATCAATATTGTACTTGACTCAATCCTTTTGGGTTTTTTTAGTGATAATTGGTTGTGTCATTTGCATGTAAAGGATTCCTAGTGTGGGAGTCAGTAGCTTTCTCAGTGCTTAGAGCCAGAGGAGAAAGCTGGTTTTCTGTAAGTCTCATTATATTTACCATGAGTGTATCCAAACGTATGGTTTTAGTCACATTTATTGAGGCCGTTTCATAGAAGATTCTTTTAAGCTAACTGTAAGTAGCCTACGTGTCCCAGGCCACCTACTGGAAGTGGATGAAAGCGTTATAACTGCTTTCAGATCTCAGGCCAGGCTCTACAGTCATGGTGGGAAGTCAAATGGAAGTTGTCTGTCTAAGCGTGCATATGGGCTGCCATTGGCTCTCATGCCTTGGTTTGTTCATTCGGGTTTCTGAGGTGGAAGAACAATTGAAATACTGTTTCTAACAGGTGTCTTCTGACCTGGCATGTATTTGAAAGGAGTTACCTCTCTGATGTCAAAGCAACTGGAAGAGGCAAAAAGGGAAGTAAAACAAAGTGAGTTGAAGACTGGCTGCCCAGGCACTTTTTAGTAAGAAGAAATTGCAGCTTTGTGACACAGTTGGGCAAGCATCAATACTGGACAACTGCTAAATCTTACTAAATGCTTTAATGGTCTCCAGACCTCCTGAAGCTGTGAAAGCAATCTGGGAATGTAACGATGAATCCTTTTTAGTAGATATCCAGTACAATTTTCTTCTTATCAGGCTTCTACTGTGGGAAGTGTCAGCTTTTCTTAGTGTTTCATTTAGCCTTGCCTAGAACAGAGTCACAAAACTGTAAAAATAAAGATTATCCATATTTTTATTAACCTAATTTGACTATAGAACCTCAAGATTGAGTTAAATTCAAGTATCCAGTATAATAATGGATCCAGAAAGTTTCTCCTTACCTTAATCTCAGCACAGAAAAAAGCAGTAAGCCATGTCATGCTTGGCAGTTTATTTTCAGTTGAAATAAACTTAGCAGTTTTTTTTCCTGCCATCTTGAGACAATCCTAAGTAGATGAGTTAAAGGCACTTGCCTGCCTATAGAAATTGGAAAGAAGTGACCGCATAGTTGATGCACGTTAAATGAATGTATGCTGATTCTGTGCACTGGGTGTAGAGATGGCTCTGCCTCATTGCACACACTTAGCTTTCTTTAGTGGCCAGCTTTTAGTTTACTTGCTGACCTAATTCTCTATTTCTCAAAAAAAAAAAAAAAAAGGAAGGAAAATAACCTCACAAATTTCAAAGTAGATGTTTTGGTGCAGCGCTTGTACCTGTCGCCAAAGCTTTTACACAAGTAGACTCATTTGGTTTTTGTTATTGCTGTGGATTTTGCTTTTCCCATTAGATGAAACATAAGTGTTACACCTTGCTTAGATCTCACTAGTTTGCAGTGGCAATGTTCAAGAATGTTGCCAAGAACAGTTTATTTCCTCAACCTATTATTTCCTTCTTATTTTTAAAAAAGGCAAGTTAGATGGTAAATTAGTGATGAATAGCTCTCTGAATGAGCACTGAAGACCTGTCAACATACTGAATGTAATTGAGTCTGCAAATACAGATACAAGATAGGTGCACTTCATAGCCTGTTTGTGGTACTGTAGTGACAACTAAAAAGCAGAGACAATATCCTGGAATATATATATTGCACTTCTTGCAGTGTAGGTCTGCAGTTCATTAACGCATGCTGTAGACTCCTAATTTCAGTAATCTCAGAGCTGATTCTAGACATCTGCCTGAATCTAATTCTGTTGTGTTTTCTTTTTTTATTTTTCCTTGGTGCCTGTGCTCTGTGAAAAAACCTCCTATATTCTATGATAGGAATACATTAGGTTAAGTGTCAGTGGAAATGGTGTGACTTTTTTCCCAAGAATGAATTAAAAAACCTAAGAACAAAGCAAAGAGAGGACTTAATAAAATTGCATATTTACTTGTAGCTTTGGCCTTGCTTTCTAAGCACATTTTCTACTTTGTGGCAAAAGGATTATGTGTGTGTGGGCATGTGCACTTCTGTGTATGTGTATACAGGTCTGTATAAATCAAATATATGTATAGATAAAACAAAATCTTTCTGTTGATTGAAATACGCCTTTAGCCAAGTCATGCTGGCTAAGGAATAGATAAAAATGTAATGTGAGTATATGATGTGTGCTACTCAGAAGAGCTCAAAAGGGCTAAGTGTATGTGCTTTAGGATACCTGTTTAGGAAATAATTAGTCCCTTTATCAGATAATATATTAGATTCTTATCTTTCTCTTCAGCGAAGCAAGATAAAATTGTGCTTCATCTCTATCAGTGCATTCTGGCATCCAGACCCCAAATTCCATGGAAAAACAATGAGGCCAGTAATATCTGGTTAAAAGGTAGTATTCCCCCATTATTATTAAGAAAGTAGCAGGCAATATAGCTAATGTGAAATATGTAGGGGCTTTTGAGCTATGTACATCAGAGACACTTCTGAACAGTCTAATAAAACACAATGTCATTGCTATTCCTCTCACAATATTTGGATTCTCCTTTCAGTATGAAGATCATTAGGAAACTGTGAAGCAATCAAGTAATATAAGCCCAATGAAATGACTCATTTCATTCCTGGGCTTATAGGGGATAGTGGATGGGTGAAAGTCTGGCTGCTAAGTACAGCCTGTCATCATGTGAAGACTACAGAGTACTGTAACTAGAGATGCCAGCTGACCATGGAAGAACAAGTGCAACCGCATTTAGCTTTGCATTTTTTTCATGCAAATGCAATCACAAAACAATCTGTAGCTTTAGGACTAGATGTCACTGTGTGGAAAGAGACCAAAAGAGCAAAGAAATTTAGAAATATAGTCATCCATCGTTAATAAGGCTGCCCTCTGCCTTCTACCTTTTTTATTAGAGCTGTGTCTACTTGTTCCTCCTCTACCTTGTAGACCTTTCCTGTCTGCACCTGAATATTGAATTCAGTATTAATCTGTGTGCATTGAGAATGCTATGCTCCATGCTAAAAGGAGAAAGGGATGCTTAAAGGAGTGACTACTAACTCAGGTCTTCAGATAAGAAGAGTGATTTTTGTGTTGTGAATAGGAAACAATGTTTCCAAGAATGGCAGGGTTATGATGGAGATAGATTGGTTTAGTTTAGGGGAATGGAAGTGTTGTGCAGTTAAGGTTCCTGAGACCAAGAACTAATTTAAGCATAAGAGAAGGAAATGTATCTTCCTGATGTCTGTGTACGTGAAAATGTGACAACAGAGCTAAAAATGAAGTAGCCATCTCAAAGACCTGACTAAAAATGTGAATTCTGGAAGTTAAGCGTTGTCCAAGGGAAGGCAAGAATTTTACTGTCTTATCCATGATCAACTTACCGTGGAAGAGGTAGAGTGAAATAGATCATCTCTGAAAACAAATTTCTCCAGAACAGCTTTTCTGGCATGATGAAATTCCCAACAATTCTTTGAAACCATTTCTTTTTTTTATTCCGAAGAAGGGACTAACAGTGGCAGTTATCAGCTTGTTTTCTTTGATTGTATTGAGTTTTATATTTCTCTCTAAAGGATTAAAAAGAAATCTGTGGAACATTAACAACTCCACCTAATTTTCCAAACAATGTCTCACCTCCCCTAACTTCAGTTATTAAAACCCACCAAATTATATGAAGGGGTTATGAAGTTGTAAGGCAAAAGATGACTTTAGCATGTATTTAGTTCAGCAGGAGGCTAAGATTGTCAGAGATGAGGCACATGCCAGACAGTTTTAGCAACTTCTCAATAGTTTCTTGTAACACTGGACACACTTTCAGCACCAGCTTGCTTATTGTTGAGGTAATTTTTGACTTAGATTTACTGGAGTGCTGAACAGCCTTAGAAAATTATTACTGGAGCAGTGTCTCATGCCAATGCCTGTCCTTCCTTTTTGCTCATTCAAAGCATGTTCTTTTTATTCTCTTGAGGATAGTATTATACACCAAAAGTCAGGCTTGTTTTATTAATTCCAATTCTTGCACTTAAACAGGGACATATTTGCTTAGTGGTATAAGTGGTCATTAAGTGTAGCTGCTTATCTTTGAGGACTCTGTTTCACCATTTATCCTTCCTGCTGTGGCTTCTTGCAGTTTTAACCAGTCACTTTGGTGTCATGACCATCCCTGGAGCTGTATTTTTGACATGATGCTGAACTGCTAATAAGATAACTTTTATTCACACACAAGTGGTGAGCACTCTCAAATGAACAAGGTATGCATGAAATACAGTAATAGCTGCAGAGTCATTGCTTCACTGACAACAGAAAATCATTGATATGAAGTTGGTTCCTAGGTATTCAGTGGTGCTTGGATGGATGTCCTGTTTGTTTTAGGTAGTGAAGAGGCATTAAGATTCTGAGTGGAAGTTGCTAATCAAACAAATGTGTCTGCAGAGCAAGCAAGGAAACTCCACAACTATGTCTTAGTATTTCTTGCAGAGGGGCTGCTATGGTCAGATTTTTCCTGAAATGTATGTTATGTAAAATTGAAATAACATGATATTAAGCCAAGTACTGTAATGACTTCTTAGAAGCAAACAATGCCTACTACAGGCTCCTATACAGAATTACTGTTTAGCTTTTAAAAATATTTCCCTAGAGTGTTTGAGATCCAGGATACAGGAATGTCCAGCTGCTTGAGAACCTGAAAATAAAATTAATGGATAAATTGATCAATCTATTTTTATCATTTGTGAACTTTAAAAAAGCAAAGTATAATGTAGAAAATCTGATTGATCTGATTTTCTGTTTTCTAAGCGTTTTGTAAATTCTTACTAATCTACCTATGAATCACTTTTAGGCAAATGGGAGGGTGGTAGGAGTCAATTTTGTAGATTCATCACATGGGCTTTAGGCTGGGGTCAAATACAGGTTTGTAACTTGCATTGATATTTTATGTCTGGGTTAGTCACTTTCCATACCTCCTCCCTACAAACTTCTTCAGTTGCAGTATATATTTAAAAAAAAAATCTCACTTCCTCACTACTGGATACAACCATTCTTTTTTATGAGGAAAGCTAATCTGGGATTGGGGAATGGGCAAAGTCAGGGCTCAGAGCCATTTAGAAAAAGCTCAACGGGTGGGTAAAATGTGATGTGTAGATATCACTGAAACATCAGTGGAGAGACTAAGGCACCCATTTACTGAAAGGGGCAGTAGGGTGACTCAGGCTTTTCTGTAGTTTTGAAGACAGAATTGGAAATTACTGAAGAGTCTAGTCTGTAAAAGAGGTTGTAGCGATTGCTTTGATTAAACGAGAAGCTGGAGAATACTCCATGCACAACTTTCATATAGTTAAATGGAATTTATATTATTCATCAATGGTGGTGTTACAGTTAAACCACAAGGGTATTTTCTGTAGTTCTTTTCTCATCATTAGTAATTAGAATGATATTTGCCTGTCAATATAAGTCATCTCCTCACTAATTAGCACACTACTCCAGTGCGATTTGTTCACTGAAGCTGAAGAAGTAGAACTGCATGTGTGACTCATCCAAAAAATGCAGTGCAGCTCAGAAAGCAGGAGGTCTACACCATAGTTTAATCTGTTAGCGGAAGAAACAGGTTAGTTCAGAAAGACAAAGTTTTTAGTGACTAAGACTCCAATAGTTCAGTCTAGTCTAATGGAAATCAAAGGAGAGGCTTTACTGATTTCACTGTCATTGGGTAATCAGTTTGAAAACCAGTTGAGTGGTTAAAAAACTTAACTTCAGGCATTGGGATTTTTTTTCTTTTTACCAATAATTGACTGTAGTAATGACTTCCCAGTAGGACCAGCTATTTTAAGTGTGCATTATGTTAATATGTATATTCATATTCATGGAATATTATAGGAAGCAGAAAGGGGACTGCTCTGTTTGCTCTTCTGGTTTGAAACTTCCTTGAGATATGGAAATTTCATTGTCATACCTCTTCAATTCAGTTTTATGACAAACTTATACTGCTTCCTCTAATGAAAACTATTTGTAATCCAATTCTTTCCATGCTTTGAACTTCCTTCAGTGTAAACAGTCTTTGAGTGGAGTAAACTGTTTTTAAGAAATGAATTTTTGTCCTGTACTTACTGCTTTTTCTTCGTATTTTAACTTTTTTTCTCCCTGGAAGGCTGCTTCTCTGAGTTGAGATGCACATTATTTGTTACATTGGTGCATGTGCTACTACATTGTATGTTGCTATGTTCTTTGGTGAAAAGGCTGAGAGTGCACAGACTTGGTAATGAACCCTTGAAGATGGCTGGAGGAATGACAGTGGAGATGAAGAAATGTCAAAAATTGTACTTAAACTATAAATTTTTCACCTTAATTGTTGTGATCTTAGTCTCTTACCCTTTGGGAGTAAGTGCTTTCACTTGTTATCCAATTGTCACAAAAATCTTCTGGCTACTGATGTAGCATCTGAGCATTCAGCAAAGCCTGTGAGACCCAGGTGCCAGACTAAAAGAAAAAGCAAGGGAGGGAGCCAAGTCTTTTTGATTGTCTGGCTGTGGGGTCTCATTCTGTATCTCACACCATGATCTGTGCCCGTGATACTACGTTCCTGCTTCTGTGGAAGAGAAATGTAACTTAAAAATTTGGGAGGAATAAGTATTTAGAAACTAAAAAGCTTCTTAGCAGCAACAATTAGTCTTTTTCTGTGAAAAATCTGGGGGAAGAGAGGGTGAGAGGAACCAGCGATGTGTCTGTACGCATTTTGTGGGTGTGTTAACTTCAGTTTCTATCGAACCTTTCTCTTTTTTAATATCTGTAAATGAAATGAAGTAACTGAAATCTCAAGTTCTGCATAATTAGAGAAGTTCTGTCTTGGCCATTGGGTCAGAAGGCTACTGTCCAGAAAGGAAATGAGTAGTTGATGTTATCTGTGGCATTAAGGAGGGCTCCCAAGAAAAGAGGTCTAACGGAATGTTGACTTGAACATAGCAAGAATGATTAATTTTACCTATCCTGTAGAAATCTCTAAGCCTTGTTTCTGTTCTTCCAATTAAAGCAAGAGGGGAGGAATTTTTTCAATGCAAATAGAAGAGGTAGTGCATCATTTTGGGCGAAAATGAGTATTTTCCTTGAACTGTGGCCAAATTGCTCTGAGTGTCCTAATGGAACTGGGTAAAAAGCCCCAAATTACTTGGACTGAAAAAATGCAGGGGGTTTCCTTTAAGCAAAACAGAAAATTAATTCCTATTAAATTGATTCAGTAAATTGTTCACCCCAAATGTTTTTTTCCCCTTTCATACTTTTTGTTTATGACAGAGCTACATGATTTCCAAATTCCATTATTTTACTTTAAAAAATTTCTTTACAGTTTCTGAAAGCAAAACAGACCTGATTAGCATAAGACAATTGTTTCTGAGCTGTCAAAATGGTCATCTTTAGCCCAGTGCTAAATGATTTCTATTTACTCAACTCTTCAAAATTGCTAATGAACTCCAAAATTATTGTGCATGCACTTTTAATAGACCAGTTGTGTTCTGAAACCTGGAAATTCAAGATAAGGAAAGTAAGAGATGTTGGTTAGTGATGAAGTTGTTTATGGTGTCTGTAGGAATTAAGTATCATTTACTTGTCTTTGGGATTATTGTGTTGAATGCTGCCTTCATTTGGATGGAGAAGGAAGAAATATTCCAAGCATGGAGTAGGAAATCGAATAGTTAAAAATATAACATCCTGATGTGCTTCTTTGCTTTCTTAATTTTCCTCTTTAAGGTGGAAAGGGTAGTGAAGATTATAATACAAAAGTTAATATTCACAGAAAGATATCTAAAGCTAAAACAGAACAATTTTTTATACAGCGTGTGAAACTATATCAGTTGCTAGTAGCAACTACTGTAAAATACTTTCCCTTGTAACTCCCACTTTTCACACATCTAGAATTTTCCTTAACATTCCCTCTCTAAAATAAAATGTTCTGAGGATTTTTCTTTCAATCATTATCCCATCAAAAGAAAATATAAGAAATATTGTCTAGTTTATTTTTTCTACCAAGTTTTCTTTTAGCAGACATGAGAAAATTATTTGTCATTTGAACTAGATGTATTGCTAACTGAAGGTATTTGATTTTTCCAATATAAATCATAGATGTGGTAATTGCAAGCTTTGAATGTTCATATGAAAATTTAAGATGAGTTATTTTGCTCTGAAATATTTTCATGGTATTGAGACGATTATTGTATGACTATTGTGGAAGGTTTTTCATCTTTATTCAGATCAAATGTTAGTCTTAGGTATTGTAAGAGATCTCCCAAGCTTTTGCAAGTATGCTGTCAGTATTTGGATTGTGTGAATAAATTAATTTCTGATGTTTTTTCCTGGGGGTGATTTCAGGGTAAGGGAGGCAGGCTATAAGGCATGCTGTTTCTGGAGCACAGTGTGGTTATTGTCAGTCTTAGGGTCCTGGACCATTCTGTCAATGCCCAGCAAATTAATGTTTCATGATCGCTCTGTATCCTCCCCCCAAAGCAGATTTTACTTTGTAAAATCATAATTAATAGGATTGGAAAGGACCCAAAGAGGTCAGGCACTCATCCCTTCTGAATCCTAACACAAAACTTGTTACATTTTTATGTTAGATAGATAAAGCAAGTTGAAAATAAACAAATAAAAAATAGAGTGAGGGGAATTCTATATGAATTTTCTTAAAACCCAATGAAAAGCCATTACTGTTCTCTCTTCAGAAGTCAGGGAAGCCAGCACTCTTTTCCTTCACACATAATAGCTATTATTTCTTCTCCAGGATTATTATCCTTGTCGGAGAATCTGGGTACTTCAAGTGTGTAACCACACAAGTACTAATTCGGACAGGTCAGACAGAAGCTTTATTCACTATGGTCACAGTGAGAGAACATCTCCCCCTCTGCATTCCTGTGCTCTGCGAAGTGGTTGCAGACACCCAACCTATAGACTGCTTCAGAAAAAAAAGAAACAGGTGAGGAAAAACAATCATTTCAATGTTAACAAAGCCAGGCACCATCCCTGGGAGGGATGGACTCCTCAAGCATCTTGCTAACCACCACAGTTCTCAGAAGGCCTCAAACAGTAAATACCATAACAATGTGGGGAGGGGGCTCTTAGTGGAGCCCATAGAACTGGCACAACCAGTATTGGGTATTACCTTAACTCAGAAGTGGGGGGAAACAATCACAGACTCTTACTTTAAGTTAAACGGAATGTTGTTTTAGTAAAGATAACTTCTTAGCCAGACCTCTCAAAACTTAAATACTAAGGTCTCATTGTCCTCACTGATGTACTGTTTTTGTGGTTTGTGTGTGTGTTTTTTTTTCTGGAGGACCATCTTATGGTCCATCACCATACTTACATTTTTGTTTAAGTGATGCGTGCAAAGTGGAAGCACTCCTGCAGCTTCATTGAGAACACTGCAGAGAGTGAAAGAATTAACTGATGTCTTTTTTAGGCTAAACACCACTTTGTACATCTGGGTGTGATGTTTATCTTTCCCTGTTAAAACATAAGTGTTTACTTATGTTGAGTTTGTGAGCCATTATAATATGTAAATTGTGTTGTGCAAAAAAATTACCTAACTTGTCATTTTTCATCTTCTATTATAGAAAATATGCTGCACCCAATGGGGCAATAGTCTTTTAAGAATTTGTATGTTTATAATTATGCTAAACAATTAAGAGCTCATATGACACTTCTACTTTCAAGATTAGAGGTTTGCTTTCTGTGCACTTCCTTCTTCTTTCATCATAGGAAATTATGTTGTGTTTCTGTAGTGGCTCCCAGCCCAGACCTCAACACGTTTTACAAGCATTAACTAGGAAACCTCCGCACTGAATTTTTTCATAGAGATTCTAGATCCTTAAGGGAAATGGTTTCTTTATTATGAGTGCAAACAGGTCAAACAATTTCCTGTATGTTGTCTAGCGTTAGTCAGTGATCTATAAAGTTTAGCATCATTATTATTCCCAGTGAGGCTAACAAGATTAGTCATAGAAAACAATCTTTCTCAGTTGAAAGCATCACACCTCTGTAAGGGCTTGTCTAGCAGTTGAAATCCAACTACAGAATCTTGTGTGATTATTATTTCAGTACTGTTAATCACATCAATCATTAGTAGTGTCTGGTTTTCAGAATCCACCTTCTGAACATCTTGGATTAGCAAAGAAAATATGAGATTAACAAATAAAAAACCCAACCCTCTCAAAAACTGTCCTGAGTGGGTCGATTTTTTTTCTTTTTTTCCTGAGAACTGTGGAGGGGTTTTTGTTTCTGTTGGTTTTTTTTTGTTTGTTTTTTTCCTAAAGGTTCTTTTTGTTTCAAACCATGAAGGGCCACCATAATGTCATAGCTAATGTGCCAAATAGTTTACATTGAGTGGGCTTCATCTAGGAAAACCAAAATGATGTTATTCTGTCAGAGATACAAAATTTCTTGTAATCTTTTTCCATCCTTATTAACTATAATGTCTCCCTCTACCACAAAAATGTTGTGGAATTTATAGCACTTCTGTTGTGTCCTTATCTGGCATATGTGTCATCAGACTTTCTTCACCAATTATAGAAGTTTCAACTGCTTGAGTAGTGCAAAAGGCAATAAATACTGAACCTGCATTAAGTTTTACTTATTTTGTTGTCATTGTGCATTGCACCCCCCACCCCACTCCAAGAAGATGCAAAAGACTTGACATGTTGCAAAGGTCTAGCTGTAGGCTCTTCTGTAGTCAGTTGAGAACAGTCTATTTGATATCAAGAGTGAAATGTTCTAGATGTCATCTTGGGAGTCATCACCACATTTCTTCAAATGCATTCTGTTATCCACATAAGAGGGCTTCATGCAATGAAAGGAACGTTGAATTGAAACAATAGATTACATTTTAATAATACTTGACCCGGAATGCACCAGAGATGTTTCTTGCTCAGTGAAGTATGACACTCTGATCCTAGTCTTTTTTCTAATTTAGAAAGCTGTGGCACTGACATAGCAGGGCTGTAATTTAAACGCTTAGAATGCAAGTTCTGGTGATATAAATCAGCAAAATATAAGTGGTAGAAAAAGCATGACTGTTCAGACTGCATCTGCTCACTTCTATCAAGTTTTCCGATGAGGTCTATTTTAACTTCCTCAGTTTTCTTTATGTAATGTGTAATTCAGGCCTTAATCTTTGTTAATATTGAGTATTTATTTTTATTATTATTTTATGTCATAAATCCTGCATATAGACTGCATTTTTGTTACAGTAGACCCTGTTCAAGTAGCTAGAGAGGGTGCTGTCCTGCGTTATTGCAGTCTAGGCAAATTTAGAAAAAAAAAATATTCAAGACTTGTCTGGAAAGAATATGTTGTTCTCTGGTGCCTCAGTCCAAAATATTTCTCATAGTTGCTCATTATTATCCAGTTGCAAGGAGACTAATCTATTGTTTGCTCTAACATTATCAGTTGAGCAGTGAAATGCTTAGTGATATTTGAAAAAGTAAATATTATACGTTTGAACTTTGATAATGCACTTTTACTTGCAGCTGATAATGCACAGATTAATTCTGAAAGATATTACTCTGTCTACAGTGTAATAAGAAAAAAATATGTTTGTTTCTAGATAATTGCCTTTTTCATATACTACATGCTGTGACAAAATTACTCAAACAAGAGGTCGTTGTTAAATCCCAAATACCAAGTAACAGAATATTTTTGTCTTTGGAAATTCTTTGGAAAGTTGCCAGAAGAGTTTCCAGATTTCAGGAGGTGCTTCACTTTATTGGCCTTCAATGTAAGGCAGTGTTGAAGTAAAGTATAGCGAGGTCGGTTGCCTTTGTGCACTTGCAGTTGGGGCTTTACAACATTTTTTCAGCTAATACCAAAAAAATGCCAGACAAAAATACAAAATTTTTGTATGCTAGTAAAGAGTTCCCATTTCCTCTTCAGGGATGATGCAAACTGTAATGATAAAGATATACTTCCTGGTTGAACATTGTTTATTTTCCAGTATTCTGAAATACTTTTTAATGCTATGCTGCTTAAAAATATGAGCATTTTCTCTAATATATACATAAGTTTGTGATTTTAAAAAAGCACTGAAGGCTTTAGAACAGAGAAAGCTGTTAGAACAGAGACTTCATTACAGATTCTTTGGTCTTCAACTGTTATCCGCATGTCATCATTCCAACTTAAAAAAACCCCCAAACATCAAAACCAAAAAACAAACAACGGAGAGATTTCATGTAGTTGCATATAGTAGTTACCAAATGCTTGATTTTGCATTTTTTTTCAGTGAACATGTCACCTAATCTGCTACATCCACTTGTTTTTACCTCCTCTCCCCCAGTGAACTCTTCATGATGTAAGAATCTTTCTTTTTTTCAGTTCTAGGATAGGCTTCTTGAGACACGGTGATCACATCTGCATAAAGTATTCATTAAGTGGCTACACCAAGGATTTGCAGAATATGAAAGTAATTTGTTTTATTCTTTCTTCCTGTCTGAAGAGTTTATTGCACTGATGTATTCATAGAACTTGCCACAATATTGTGTTTTGGGATGTTTCACACACAGTTTTTAGTAAGAAGTTATACAGCTTTCTCCCAAACATTTTTCTCTGATTTCCTTAAATAGGTGGAACTTAATATATCAATTCCTACCCGAAAGGCAGGAGCAGAAAAAATGCATTCAGTGTGTAAACATATTTGCAGAAGTGTACTAAACACCGTGAAGGCAGAGTTTCACTCTAAAGCTGGCGCCACATCACACGGTTTTAGTGATTGATTTCAAAAATGAAGACATAATGAAATAATAAGTGGAAACTTATCATAATAGATTTGTACATGGGGGGGATCAAAGTACCTGATTTGCTAAAAGAATCAGTGTTTGCTGAAACACCTTGAAATAAATTTCATTTTCTCCATATTTTCAGCAAACAAAGGTGACCTGCTAAGGTGGAGAAAATGACCAAGGGAGCAACTATTTCAGATTTAATTCTAACAAATAGCGAGCATAGAGCTCAGAGTCTGAAAGCAGAAGGCCATTAGGATGAAAGTGTTCTGAAAACACCTTAGAAACATAATACTTCAAAGGACCACTTGGACCACTGAGTACCATCTCTCTGACTATGAGAAAAAGAAGGAATGATAGCAGAAAATCAGCGGCAATGAGCATTGAAAGTTAGACTTCAGCCAACTTAAAAAATAATTAGATAGAAGTCATTTAAAGGTCTTCAGAAAAGTTCCTTAAAGAGGCAATACCTAAAGCACAACACAAAATGATTTTGATGTAAAACACTGGTACGAAGTATATTAAGAGAAAAATATAGTTTAATCAGAACTTTCTAAAATCAGAAAGAACTATGCTGTAAGTGGTAATAGCACCATCTTGCTAATGGTACATATAAAAGCGTGACACAAACATTTAGGGACAAAATTAAAAAGATGTGGAAAGTTCCAGTGAATAAAAGACATTAAAAGGCCATTATAGTGTTCGGTTCACCATCTTAGGTGTTAAAACAAAGGAAAACCATAAATCCATTGCTTAAGTGGGAGGAAGAGAAAATAATGGATAGCTCAAATGAAGCTAAAATGCTCCCTTTTCTTCTGTGTTTCAGGCCTTTTAAAAAAAAGTTACTTATAACAATTTAACATAATTAAGATCAACAGTAAGATAAGAATGTAGGCCAGAACAGGAAAAGCACAAGTCAAAGAATATTTATCCCAGCTTGGTGTATTTAAGTCAGCTAGGTCTGATGAGGTTTACCTACAATCCCTCAGGAACTAACGGAATCAATGGCTCAGAAACCAGCAGTGTTTATCTTTGAGAGCTCATAGAGGATGCTTGGCCCCAGAGGGTTGAAGAAGGGCAAACACAATAATTAATCTTTCAAAAGAGGAAAAGCAAGCGTGACTGATCTAGCAGTCTTTTTTTTTTCCTGACTTCAAGAAAAGAGGCTAGAGCAAATTAACAAACAACCAATTCTTAAGAACCTAGAGAACAAGAATAAGCTGATATGATTTTACAAAGAAAAAATAACATCAAACCAATGTGACTTCCTTCTGTGTAGGGAAGTTTGGCTAGCACATGCAATACAGTGAGTTCTTTGGTAGTCTCACACGTGACTTTCAAAAAAAAAAAAATGTAAATAATGCAAATGCAAGGTGATTCCAAGATAATTTCGGATTATTGCTAACCATGTTTACAGTTATCATCCCTAGTTCTCTGTCATTTCATTAAGAAATAGGAATCACAGTCCCAAAGGATGTAAAATTATATTGTTATAAATTTTCATAGATTATCTGAGATCAATAAGATGAAATTAAATAAAAGCAAATGTAAAAGGTTTATTTATATTCCTACTTAGGAATAAAAAAAAAGGCTTCAAGACTGGAAAATGGAATAGCGGGGTTGGAAAACAGTATGATAGAAAATCATCTGGGACCTGTTGAAAAGGAAATAATGGAGCAGAAACTACATGACAAGAGGGTAATGACACCCCCCACCCCACTCCAAAAAATTAATTAAGGAATGCAGTATCCAGTGTAAAGCTGCAAACATTTATGTTACTTTCTTCATCAGCAGTGGGAAATCCTATGTAGAGTTTTCTGTTTCATTCTGCCCTCTGGACTTCAAGAAGAGGGACAAAGTGTATTAAGACGACAATCAAAGTAGGAATGCTAGAAAACTTGGGGTTTTGTGCATTGTTGGAATATGCATTTGAAGAGTTTGAAATAAAAATGTTGGGATGAGATGTGATTGTCTTACATGTAAAAACACTTTACAAAAATTGAAGTATTCAAATTTGTCTGAGGAATCAACTGCCTTAGCCAAAATGAGATTTAGTGAAGGCATATGAAGGAAGACTTCTAGTTTGGAGAAATTGGACATAAAGAGGAGACTTTCTTGGTGCAAGAATGGCTAAGTACCGGACTAGGCTGTGAATTCTCTGTGCTAGGAGGGGATGTTAGAACAGGTAAAACAGCCGCAGGACTGTCTTGACTTTTTTGGTGAAGGAGAGAAGTGAGTTACTTGAGGTACTTCCTAGCAGCATATTTCTGTGTCTTTTTTTTCTAACATAAAAACAGTGTAGAAAATACAATTTAGTAATATCTCATTCTAAGGGTAATGCATTTTTCTGAATTTTTATTCCTACTCCCTGATGATGTGGGTTGATCACTGTAGCTGGAATTGTCACAGGGGCAAGAACATGCTGTGGCTGAGAGTCTTTGCCATGAGTTTTCCAGGTGGATTTTTTTTCCTTTTTTAAAATTTGTAAACAGCTGATGGTCAGAACTCCCTGTTTTAATAGCACTCTCTGAGTACATGTAGGCAGAGCTGATGGAGATCTTAGCTTTCACTTGTTCTCTTCTGTAAAGGCACCTCCATAGCTTTCGGCTGTGTTGTACCTCAGAAGGATCACTATGAAGGTGCAGCAGAAGAAAACCATATGCAATCTGCTTTAAGTTCAGTTAAAGCATGTTTTTTTGTGTTAAAATAACTTCCTGTTGTAATGACAATTCTTTTAGCCCCTGCAGCAATCATGGAGGCAGAATCTGAGTGCCTTCCCAAGGAAGAGAAACCTGCTTTTTTCCTGCAATTTGTGGAAGAGCGTTTTTTTTCTAACTGTAGCTTATGTTTTAGGTTTTTCTGCATTCTTGTTTTGACATTATACTTCAGTTTCTTTCTCTTCACAATGTGTCAGTGGGAAGTAGCAAGGATCATTGTATGTGAGGTTAGAAAGCAACATTTTGCTGGTAGTTTTTGAGGACCCGCATAGCTCCCCCTGCCCTCCCCAGCCCCCAGCAGCCAAGGGGCTGGATCTGAGCAAGAGCAGAAAGGAGCTACACACACTGAATATTTATGGGATGTGAGAAAAAATTAAAAAGGAGAGATCTTTTTCTGGAGATGGAAAGAATATACCACAAACCAACAAATCAGGAAGCCAAAGTCTGACCAAGACCACTGCTACTCACAGTCCAGTTTAGATGCCACTACTACTCACAGACCAATTTAGCTGCAACCTCTCTGTTTTTGGTTTTATGAAAGTGGATGATGACATTTATCTCATCTCTCAGGGGAGGTGTAAAGATTAATATGCTAAAGGGGGCAGTCTAACTAAGAAGCTCCACTAAAAGGAGTCTTTGCTAGATAATGGGAGCTAGATAATGGGAGTATCTGGTCTAAAGAGTAAAATTAGGAAATGCAAACCATGGAAATTACTTTGGTTTCTTTTCATACGACTTCAGAAATTTGTTTACTACAATCAAATCTGTATGTGTATACACAAACATACACATGCAGGTGTGCAGATGTATACATATGTGTGTATATATACACACACTTTTTTTTTTTTTTGTGTATATATATCTACACACACACAGAGGGTGAGAAAGAAAAAGTGAAAATACATCATCATGGTGCTTCAACAGCAGTTTCCTGCAGGCAAAAATAAAGCATCCAGAAAGAGCTTAAGTCTTCAGTAAAGGACTAGATCGGAAAAGTAGAAAATGTTACACAAAATGCAAATAAATCCAAGAAGTGACAGAATTATTGCAAAAAAAAAAAAAAAAAAAAATCAGAGGAGTTGTTAATTTTAATGACCAAAGTGTAATAGAAGAATTTATGGACCACATGGGTAACATAGGGGTACTGTAGTTTCCTGAGCTCCCCACTCAGTGTTGGAAAGTAGGGAAGTTCAGGAAGCAACCAAGTTAGAATACTACAAATTACAGCACAGAGTCTGGTCCCCCAAAATACCAAGACAGCAGAATCATGACATTATTTTGAATAAAATTTGAAAGAGATGTTATAGTGACTGTTCCCTAAGTAAGGATCATTGAATCAAAAGCAATGAAGAAATTGACATAATCCTTTACACTAATCTATATGATTGGCACAGTAGGCAAACAAAAATAATGAATAACTGATTGTATAAGGGTCCAGGGCATATACATACTTTGACACTGCTGAAAAAACACTGTCTTACCCAGAACATTGTAAATGTAGAAAAGTGGGAAGAAAGTGCTTCTTACTTTTGCCTTTTTCTAATTGACTTGAGACAAATGTCTTAATACCAGAAGATATACTGCTGTAAATCATTTGTGTAGCTTTATGTGAACCTTTCTAAAAAGAAAAAAAAATTCCTTATATTCTTTTGTTTAAAGTGGTTTGTAAGGATCTGATTCTATTAAGTCAAGTAGAGCTACTATGGAGACTTTTTGGAAAAGTTGTGAAGAACAAGGAAGTTCTGTCACCTGGTAGCATTTAAGTATGATACACATTTACACTACAGAAATAATGTATCCTTTGGTAAATTGATTTGTTTTAGTTTGGCATTTGTCCCAGTACTCAGTTTCTGAAAGGGTTATTTGAAACATGGCACTTTTGTTTTAACAGCAACCTTCATTCAGGTGGTCATTCAAGCAACCCTTTTCTCCTGTTCTCTCTCAAGGACTTATGTTTTGTTCTACAATTAAATACTTCACCTTCTGGATACTTCAAATCTTGTAATAAGTTTTGACTGTGTTTAAGGCTGCGGTAACCTTTTGCTGTAGTTAGCCATAGACCAACGCTAGATGGTTGTGCTATCATTCATATAGTGGATTTCTGTCTTTCTCTGGTAAGTTCTTTAAATTGTTGCAGTAAAGATAACTGATTTTTATTTTGTGCTTATGGTTTTGAGTGTTGCAAAAGAAATATTTTCCACTTGGTAGACCATTTCTCAAACAGTACTATAGGTTTGACAGTTCCAAAGAAGATTGGTACTGAGATTGGCAGTCACTGTGCAACAAAGACTGACCTCAGGAGGCTGAAAACCCTATACCTATGTTTAAAGTTTTCAGAAGCTCCTTTTGCACTAAGAAATGTCTGCCTGAATGTTTGTTTAAGTGGATTTTCCAGTAGGAATAAACCTTTAAAGCTTTTAAATGACCGTGAGGGCTTTCTCCTTTGGAAGACAGAATTCAAGATAGCTTTTGCTCACAAAACCATTTTGAAGATTAGAATTTTTCATTTGAAAAGTCAAAATAAGGCTCTTAAAATTTAAATGACCATAGGGAATTTATTCTTCCTGTGCTTTTGCTCTCAGCCAAGATAGCACCTAGAAGAACTATTGTGTAAGTGAGTAGGGCATCTGGATTATTAGTATTTCACATCTGTGACTAGCTGGTTTTTTTTTTAATTTTATTTTGATTTTTACTTTAGGACTTATTGCTAGGTAACTCAACCAACATGATTTAAAAAAAAGAATCAAGTGTCTTCCTGCTCCTCTCCCATAGCTGGTAACTGTAGTACCAATTACTCAGTCACTAGAGGATGAGCTGGAAAGGTGTGATTTCAGATCCTGACTCCATTGACATCAGTGGGAGTCTCGCCATGGATTAGGGTGGGATGAAATTTCCTTTGTGAAGAGAGGAACAAATCATTTTTTGCCTTCTAAAAAATAATAATGCTGGTGTGAAAGCATTGTCGATAGCTTTGTGAACTAGAGCAGGGAAAATAAAAAGCGGAGTAGAACCTTGTCCAGGATCCGAATGACTCTTTTAGATGTTGGGAGCGTTGGACAAGTTTTTTGAGCTGGTCATACTTGATTTCTCTTGGTTCTCTATTTACATATAAAAGCCTATTTCTTTGGCTCAGGGAAAATGATAATCATAGCTATTGCATGAGGTCTGCATTCCAACAAGCATCTGAGGCTTTAGTTGCTTGCATATGCATCTTTCATAGCCAAGCATACTCAGTTTTGTTATACTCTGTATATTTATCACTTAAAGAAAGTTCACAGACTTCTGAATGGCTAAGCAGCCATGCTTCTGGATAACCCTGTCTCTTATTACTGACACATATCTAGCACGTATACTTTGTTTGCCCTGCATTTTCTATTCTGCTGTCTTCCACAACTGAAGAACCCTTATTGCTTTGTCAGGAACTACGATTCAGTTTCTAGTGCCACAGTTACAACCTTTGCCTCTGGATACTTTGATTGGTCACCTTCAGTTCCTGTCAAGCATTTTTCACTGTATTTTGGTTTCATATGCTCAACTTGAAGAAAAGAAGAAAAAAAAAAAAAAAAGAATTAATAATGACTCTTCAGCTCTTTTCATTCCAGAGGGAGGACATATTTATACAGACAGATCATTTTTGCTTCATTCCTGAGGGGTTGGGTCAGTCATTGAATGACATCTGAGACTGGCACTTGTACATTGTTTTATATTTTTAATTGTAGATGATCTTACATAGCTTCTGATACTGTCCAATCAATCAGCTTGAAGCAAATAAATTAAATATATTTATAATTATCTCACTTTTTATTTCTGTAGAAAATAACACAATATGTTGTATTTTGCAGGGCTTAGAGTGAACTTTCCCAGCTCTATTTTGAATATTGTGATGCTCCCTTCCGTGAAATTAATTACACCATCATCTCTTGTTTTATATCACTGCAACTTTTTAAAACAAAAGGAATCTCCAGAAAGTGGGGAAATAAATACAGGTGTGCATAATATATTTAGCGAGCCAGACACTCTTATTAAGCTACCTTGAAGGATTCAGAAGTAGAAACTGAAAACTTGAAAGACCAAGAAGGTATGGAGAGCAGTAAAATATTAAAAGAATTAACACTGAAGTAAAGTAACTCACAGCCTGAGTTACACTATTACTTCCTTCTTTGTAGCCTTTGGTTACCTTGGTCCTTGAATTCAAAGTGACACTGATGATGCCAGCTTGATGCTACTTGAGTTCTGCTTCGCTCTGTGGAAGAGGTGTCTCTACTGTATAAATTTAGCATGCTTCACTAAGAAACAAGCTGCCAAGCTTTACTTAATTTACTTTGGTTCTTCTTCAGAGAGTTCATATTCTTTGCATTTTAAGTTTCCTTGATAATAGGATGCTTCCGGCTTAAAGTTGTGTGGCACCTTTCCATATCATTTTGTGCCAGCACAATTCTGTATTCTTAGCTGCTCAGTCAAGGTTGCAGCATCTGACATTTCTGTCAGAAAAAACCTGGACCAGACAACTTTGTTCTTATATAATGCAAGTGCTTTACCTGCAGTTGATCTTACCTGCAGCTAATGATAATCTGCCATTGCAGATCATTTGAATTTAAATCTGCATTAGATTGCGGTGTATACATACATTTTTTTCTTTTGTTGTTGTTGACAAAGGGAACTATGTATGTATGTGTAGCATATGCTCAGTATTAGGGACAAACTGTGCTGGCTCTTGAAGAAAGCAAATAATCCAATACTCAAATTATATATTTCTCTTTTTTTGTGCACTACACACTCCCTTGTGAACACATACCCAGAAGATACTGTTGACTCATGGTTTTAGAATGACATTTGGAGCTCCTTAAATCTCTTCCCCACTGAGCCACTTATGTGTTTTATGACCTTTGCCAAATCATATAATTTCTCTCTCTCTCTTCTTTTTTTAATTTATCTCCTGTGATGGAAAGAGAGGTTTAGCAGGGATGTCCAGGCAAGTGTAATGTATTTCAGCCTCAGGATGGTGCCATCTGATTTTTTTCAAGCCAGTATTTGCAGCTAACCAATTTCTTTTTGTTTTCTGTTGATTCTTTAAGTCACAACTGCATCGCATGTGCATAAAATTAACTGATTTGTAATTTCAGTGCAATGGGCAGTGTGCTCAACTCTGTGCTGTCATGCTTAGGGCTAAGTCTGCATTTCCAAGACACAAAACTAAAAAGTCTGAGACAAGACCAATATAAAGAAGGGGAAAAAAAATCAAATAATGACTGCTGATCCATATTCTGTCATCCAAACCTAAT
Organism: Strix aluco; assembly: GCF_031877795.1. Classification (NCBI taxonomy): domain Eukaryota; kingdom Metazoa; phylum Chordata; class Aves; order Strigiformes; family Strigidae; genus Strix; species Strix aluco. The sequence continues at coordinate 52,719,936 of NC_133934.1, forward strand.
GGATATTTTCAGTCTCATGAATATATTCTTTGTAACTCTTAAATAGTACTAAATCAGTCATGAAGATTATAAATTGTGAAAATGAAATGCACTAATGTAGTGTTTTAAATTTTCATAGCAGTTTGAGTACATTTGTGACCTTTACAAGATAAAATAAGCTTTCTAGGTTTAGTATGCACAATTCAAAACGCAGGTCAACTTCTAGGTCTAATGAGAGAGGGAGAAAGAAAAACCTGTGTGTTTGTTGGATGCAGTTAACTAGTAACTTGGCATTTGTGTGCCACCTTATGAATTCAGGTATTGATATGTGAACTCTGTAGATACATAGTCATATCTACCACTGAGTTTCGAACAGAGCACCTTGGGTTTTTTTCTCAGATAAAATGGTTATGACTCAGAGGAGACTTTATAGGTGGAGACTATTTTGATATTGCCCTGAACTTTCCTGTACTCACTTAATATGAAGGAAAAAACCTGTGGTTTCAAATCAAGGGAATTGACCTATAGTTCACTTGATGAAGTTGTGCTGATGGAAAAGAGGTTTCAATTTTAACATGAACCAGGTGGTCTAGGTAATGAACCAGTATCTGTGAATTGTGCAAGTACTTAATATCTATGGCTAAATTTATGATCTTGTTGGGACTGTGGAAACTTCTAGAAACAGCAACGTGACAGGTTAACAGTCATTGTAACTTTCATAAGAAGTTTGTCAAACTAATAGGACAGTGTCTGCAAAATTAGTCACAGTATTTACTTACCCTTACATATTGTGAGATGTTATTGGGCTTCATTAGGTCTTTACTGCTTACATACTCTCAATTTTACTTGTTTTCATAACATTCACTATCTTTTTGCATAGCATTAAGCCTCCTAATAATTAAAATTCTGTCAAGATTTTGAGATAGGTTTTCTTATGAACACATGTGTTTCATTAATTGTTTCTGTTTCTCAGTTAAGATCATAACTTAATAACATATACATAAAGTAATCATGTCCAGTTTTGCTAGCTGTGCACACAGAGTGATAACCATAAGCATCTCAGTTTATCTGGCATGCATGCATTTATAACTATGTTAGTTGTATTCTCTTCACATTTTATGTCCATTTACACGTTAGAATTTAAATGTGATTAAAAATCCAAACAACAGTGGACATTCCTAGTGTTGTGACAAAAAAAAAAAAAAAAAAGTGGAGTATATCTTTGTTTTGTATCACCCAAATTTGGATGAATTTAGATATGGACCAGTGCAAATGTCAGAGTATCGTAGAAAGTTAAAATCTGCTGATGACAAATGCAGCCTGTTTTGTGGTATTATTGAACTCTTGAGAGAGTGAAGTGCTGCTTAAGTATCTCTAATGTCTAAGGCTTCTGTTTTGATGAAAAGTGCAGTGTGCTTTGAGGCATGGATAGCCTAATATTTGCCATTCTGGATGATGTTTTATGGAGAGAGCTCTAGCAATGCTGCATAACAACATCTTGCTTGCTGCTTAGGCACCGTATACTCAGCTGTGTGTTTATCTACTGCTTTTTCAGCTTCAGGTTTTCAGCACCAGAAGATTTGGGGATTCTAGGCCTGCATTTTATTAAAATGATGCACAGATGTAAGTATCTTCATGACTTTATCCACAGAATAATATTTCTTTCTCAGTGCAGACCACTCTAAAAAGAGGAACAAAGTCAGAATTTTGGTCCAAAATCTGGTTTAGTTGAGCCATACAAGATGTTGTCAACAAACCCTGAACCATTAAATTTACTTCAAGGTTTCAGGGCAGCACAACGAATAAATCTAAGGACTATAAATAATCTACAAATACTTTACAGTTCACCACAGGGTTTTCCCCATTCTTCTTAATACTATAGTCCTTCCAGAGCAAACATACTTTAGTATGCGAGTGATTTCCATTTAGTATTAATTGCTCAGAGGATAGTCATCTTCCTGATACTGTGCTTTGCCTTTTTGTCATTAACATCCGGAAAAGCTTCTGGTTACTAGATACTTGCTAAATAAACACATATATTGGTGTTTTCTGGTGGTTTGTTGTTTTTTTGAGGATGATGGGGTTTTTTTTAGCTAGTGAAGTAGCTGGTCTACCGAGCTTACGGGTTTCAATTAAGATTTTTTGGTATGTTATATTCTGGCCCTGGAGTCAGCCAGTTGCAAAGGGAAGGGAGCCGTGTGTAGAGAAAAGAAACAAACTTTTGCAGACTGTTCTTTGAACAAGCATTATAAAACTGTTAGGGGAACCATTTTACAGAGAAATCTGTCAGAATTAAGATACAGCTTTATAGGAGAAGAATGTTGTCTTAAACTTGAGAGCTATTTTCAATCCCCAGGCAAATCAGCTTCTCTTATTTTATTTTATATTTTAATGGTACCCCTTGGGTTGCATTTCTTAGTAGCACATTCTCTGCAGAGTTGGTTTTTAATGCCAGTGCAAATGCAATGATAAAAAATAGGATGAGGCTCTTTAATGTAGCAACAATATATAAAATATATTAGTTATTCTTATCCCTTTTTTCATTCTCTATGTAAGTTTTCTTTAGATATTGTTTCTGATTTCTTTCTAGGTGTTCTGAAGCACCCAGAGGCCTGAGAAATACTGTTTTGGACTAAAGTTGAAAAATGGTCCTAATTATTGCAAAGTTATGTGATAATTTCCTAACATTGGCAGAAACTACAATTAAAAATATAAAAGTGAAATAAATTAGTAAATATGGATTTTTATAAGGTCATCTTGAGAGAGAAACAAGAAATTAGAAACAGCCCTTTCATGCAGTCATGTACTAAATCTGAGGATCTGTAAAGAGGTATTTTCATTTGGGCAAACAACACTGGAGCAAAAGCTCAGTATTTGTACAATTCTATCTAGTGTAGCTCACAGTAAATATTTTACTGTACTTTTAAAACATGGAATAAAATGTACCTATTTAAAATCTAGAGAGGAAATAATTGTAGCTAAGATAAGGATCCATGTTTATTGCTATATTGTTTATTAATGTTGAACTTGTTCAGATTAAATGTTGCTGACAGTCTTCTCAGATGATATCCCTAAAGTTTCATATGAAAGTATCTATAACATTTTAATACACTTTTAAGGGAAGAAGTGTGTATAAATATTAGTGTAAATTTGGAGAACTGTTGAAAAACTGTTGTCTAAAGGAGTAAGATGTTGAGTCACAGACCCTTCTTGTTTCTCAGATACAATTGAATCCATTTCTTCCCTCAGAATTTGGTTTGTTTTGGTTTTTTTTTTTTCTTTTCTACCTATCAAAATCCCATGTCCTCTCCTTTCACTCCTTGTTGGCCAGGCGTTAGGGATGGCTGGGTTCTCATTTGTAGCATGGAAGACTCATTAGTGATTGAAAAGTTTGTGTTGTCTACTCTGTTTCTCTGTCTCCAGCCTCATTCTCAGGCATTGCTTCAGTCCCTTCAAATATTTGGGAGCTGAATTAATTAATGGTGTATCAATTTTTCATAGAGTGACCAGGAGTTTAAGCATCTCAGATTATATGTCATTACATAATTTGGTGCAAATTATCTGACAACTGCTCAGTTTAATGTCATTTTAGTTCATAGCTGCTTTGGACTGAGTGTTGAGACAACAGAGAGATGTCTGAGCTAAAAGTACAGAGGAAGGTCTGCTTGCTTCAGAGCCTTCAAGCATATCCAGGCCTGAAACCCTCAAAGCACGTGCAGTGTCTTCTTGATCCTGTGATTATGTATATTACATTGTGAACAAAACCTCTCAGTCAAGTCTGCTCCATTGGTTAAAGTCTGTTGGAATAGTTGACCGCTTGGCTCTGTTTCCCCTCTCACATAACCAGGCTCCATCTTTGCACTCACATGCAGATTTTACTTATCATTATATCCACATATATATATATATATATATGCTGTGGTAATTACAGTTTATGGGAAGAGGTTCTTTAAATTTTAAAAATAACATGAAGGCTCATCTAGAACATGGGGCATTAGTCCAGTAATTTAAAAAAAAAAAGAAATCCAGACAAATGACTGACGTGTTTGCTGTCTGCTTCTACCCTGTGCCATTATCCTTTCAGAACAGAAAACCAGACCAAGTCAAAGATGAACTTTTCAACATACCAATATAGGCAACATGACATCTGGAATAGATTTTCAAATCCCCTTTCTGAAATATGCACTGGCCACAGTTTCTCCTAGCTGTAAGTAGCTAACTGCTCTGAGATCTTTTCCTCTAATTTAAGTGCAAGAAAGAAGAAATTATGGTAAGCAAATACAGTGAGAAGCATGTAAAGGAGAGGAAAAAAAAGTTGAGAAAGAACATGATGAGCTTGATCTATAACTTTCAAAATTTCTCCAGAAAGAACTATTTTCTTTCTCAAGTATTAGTGGATTTGAGTTTCTCAAGGATATCTTGGTTTCCCTCAAGCAATCAGATTGTAGTGCACTCTTTTAGTTTTGTTATTGCCTATAGCCATTCTGTTTTAATGAGCAGTTTGAAATCTTGAGGATGAGTTGAACAGTTAGCTCTTAGAAGCCTATCAAATCTACAGCTCAGCTGTCAAAGAGTTTTAAAGACCGCTGTAGAAGGTGAGATACAACTGGGGCAGTGAACAGTTAAAAGCAGTTCCCTGCTGCTATTAGAGTTATTTGGTTTTGGTTTTGTTTTGGTTTGGTTTTTATTAATATAAGTAACTGAGAATTAAGTTGAACAGGAGAGAGTCATGAGGTTTTGCTAAATGTAATTCAACTAAGTTGCTGTAGCATCCTCTTCAAGGTCTGAAATACAGCTGGGTTGAAGAGTTCAGGTTCACATTTACATACAGGGTGTGTTTGACTGTTGACTCTGAATTTAATTTTTGACAGCCCTAAATGCCTTAATAGAATACAGACATTAAAGCAGAGACAACTTCTAACAGCTCATCCTGTGAGGCACACAACCCTTGAGCGATGCATGTAGAAAAACACTCAAAGGCTGAGCCAGTTTTGTTTCCTGCCATTCTTTTCAAGGAAAAAGTGTGTTGCCATGTGCTACTGTGTCCTTAGGGCTGCACCGTTCTGTGATGGCATTAAGTGTGATCTGAATCCAAAGACTGGTGATAAAAATGGTAAAAAAAAAAAATTAGATGGTCGGACTGAAAGAGCTGAGAAGAACTTGAAACAAAAGGAGGGGAATGTAGAGTTTCTGTGCTGTAATATTTTTTTTTTTTTTTTTGATTCTGCTTCTTTATGATGTCGGCCTCGAAGGTTTAAGTTCTTTTGTAAATTTTTTTCTCTTACCAGTTTCATCAGTTCTTTTGCTGGAGATCTTCCCAGTGCTCATAGCTCCTTTGGCCCTTAATCACAAGGATTTCCTTCCAACTGCTTTGCCAGATGTCCAAGTTAAATATGTTCACGAAAACAAGATATTTAAGAAACCTGAACAAAAGTCACTTTCTTGCTTAAGTCAAATATCACTTCTTCATGGTTCTGAAGACATAATTCTTACAAGATTACCAATGCATATTCATCTCAGGGAAAAAAAAAATCCTCCAGAATAATTTTTTTGAGAGGCCTTTCTATGTCTTTCCGGAGACACTCATTATTAACTCACTTGATTTATATCTTTCTGTATTTTCATTTACTACTTCCTACTTTGTATCACTCAGATATCCATGTAAAAAATGGGGAGATCTTTGCCAAGGGATTTTCTCAGCTTGAAAGTTACCATGAAGGTTAAACTTGCATTAAGCAGACTTGGCCCCCAGAGATCTTAGAGATAGGGTGGACAAGAACCAGGCATTTTAATTCATTAAAAACTTTCTTATTTTAGTATTTCTTTTCAGTCCAAATTGGAAGAAAATAATGAATGAAAGGAAAAAGCATTTTGACGTAACCAGTGGGGGAATATCATGTTTACTTGAGATGTGAAGGATCCAGCTCCAAATCAGGACTGAGTGTTGAGCTCTGTCTCAACCAGAATTTTCATCCTGGGCTTCAGAAGCTTTCTTGACTGATCACTGTCCAAACAAAGGCATTAAATCTGAAGGACTGGCACTGTTTGGGGGAAACATGTTCTTGAAAAACTTTGAGACACAGCAGGCAAGTCCAATAGATACAACTGAGCTAATCAGGCAGGTGATTGTATGTCATTGCTGCTCAAGACAAGTATTAAATCCAGGGGACTGTTGCTTTCAGGTGCTGCATTTAACAGATTAAATCTGGCTGGTATTTCAAAGCATTTGTTGGATTTCCAGGTTAGAGTGCAGCCTGGGTTGCTAAAAATCATTGAGCACTTGCATGTTAGCTTGCAGCAAGGCAGGGTGCTTCACTGTCAGACTCTGGATGCTATGCCAGCTCCCTCTTGGCCTCTTGTCATGAAAGAGAGCATCCGGGGCATTGAGGTGGGCACATTGCTAGCATAAAATTTTGGCAGAAGCCAGGCCTCTCTCAGTAGTGTCAGTGGAACTGCTAGAAGAGGTGTTAATGCTGTTCGGGTTTGGATCCAGACAAACTAAAGTTTGTCTCCTGCGTGAGGAAGCTACAGGTACCAGTCGCCCTGTATGCCCACCTTCTGTGGCACTCTGCTGGCTGCACGAGCTTCACATCAGCCCTGGGATTGTTACGGGCTTTCTAGTCTGGTGCTCAAAAGTTACCTGAACACCAGCTTCGTGAAGGTTGCAAATATTCTTTGTGGTCTTCCAAATTGTGTCCTTCCCTGTCCATCCTTACAAGGAAATGCCAGATGATCTCTCAGGCCTGCTGGGGTAGGGAAGAAATGAGCTTCAAGACACAGCTCTATGAAGTCACTATTTTATTTATTCTGCTGGTATTTTTTGAAAGCTCTCAAAAACATTCTCACTGTTTTTCTCAACCTAAAATTTAGCCTGTCAGTGTGGCTGTACTGAAAATGAATAGAAAAAAACCTTGCAAAACCAAGCCAAAACAAAAGAGAACAAAAAACCTATACATTAGAAAGGCAATGAGCATTTGTATAGAAAACATGAGAGTCCTGTTCGTTTCACACTGGTACTTTGAACTACTCTTTGAAGAAAGGTTTAGCAACTGTCACTGTTGTTTGAGTCAGTTTGCTGACATTTTGCTGGAGGAGCTAAGAAAATAGATCTCAGTTATAACTCTGGCTCTTATTTCCTTCTGTGGTAGTAGAAGCAGTATCATCAAGGTCTCTGGTATTTAAGGTTTCTGGCCCCCACCAACAGCACCTTTTTTCCTGCTTGAAAATTTGGATGTGAATTTTTCATTTGTTTTTATAATATACTGGTGCCCAGCCACGCTAATGATTCTTCAGAAATAAGCAAGTTACCTCAACTGCAGAGTCCAGTTCACAATAAGTTTCTGGGTTTTTTTCCCCTAACAGTTTTCCTTATCCCTATGAAACACTGTTGACATCAGAAGGCCAGCTAAATAGAAAATATACTTTTGGCTTTACAGCTCAAATTATGACAGGGGCAAGCATCATCTTGTCTCGATTGAGAAGCAAGTACAAGGGCCACTGCTTACCACGGAACAGTAGAGAAAAGCATTTTTCTATTCGTAGTCCCCATGGACAGCTTTGCTCTTTTGCACTCCCATGCTGCACAGAGTTCCAGCTATCCGTATTTTGCCCTCTTGTTTTTTTTGCACAAGGTCAACCCCCAGAAGACAGCCACAGGGAAAGTTTTTACAATATTCATGCAGAACTAATGAATATTCTATAGAAGAATTTCTATGCAAAGGAGAGCCCAGTTCAAATTTTTTATTTTTATTTTTTATTTTTGGGTCATTTATTTCTAGTTAGAAAGTAATGTTCAGGCATCAAGACCAAATTTTGCTTACCATTCAGGCATCAATTGTTTTTCTTGGTGCCTAAGACTGTGAGTTATAGTTTTGAGCTTTGCAGGTGAGAATTCATTATAATAATATTTACTACCAGTTAGACATGTTAATTACAAAACTATGTAAATTTAGATAGAGTACAGGCACCTCTGCTTTATGATGCATAGCCTCACACCAAATGAGTTTTCTTTGATTTATGTTAATATAGTTAATAAGATAGAAATTAAATACATGCAGACTATTGTTTCTATGTTGTTAAGTATCGTTTGGTGTTACAGAATCTCCTGTAATTTAAAGTCTATATTACTCTTTATTATTTCTTTTCTTGTTTGTCTACATTTCAGGCTTCTCAGACAAAAATCATTAGCTAATTCTCAAACTGAGTTGCTCCAATTTCCCTCTCTAATTGATGCATGCAAACCACTCTTTCAACAAATTTCTTTGTGACCCATCCACCCACCTGGGTGTTAACCTGAACAGATGTCCAGAATTTTGCCTGTTATAGCAGACGGCTATCATCTTTAATCACTTACTGATGTAATTGATGAGCCATTTTTGTTGAAGTAGAGAGAAAAGGGAAGAAGAAATTGGTCTGCTGTTTGTTAGGCTGACTTTAAGCTTTCCTAAAATGAGATTTCTGTTCCCACATGAAGACAGTTTTGACAGACAAGCATTCTTAACTTTAAGGAGGTATGTGGTAATACATACCTACAATACAACGGTTTTCTCTCAATACCACATCAATTCTGCTGGTTGGCAAAAATGCAGAGAAAAAGAATCAGAGAGATGAGTGGCTTAGGGTCAAGCTGACCATGGCTGTACATTACCAGAAGCTGTACATGCCCCAGACATAAGTACTCTTATATTCAGTGCAGTTGTAAGGTCTTCTTGTTCTAACACCCCATGGCAGGCAATTAGAAGAGGGAGCTGACAGCAGGACTGCTTGTGCATGCAATGAAATAGCTCTTTTTATTCTAAAAAAGGCATGTCTGCCCTCCAGGCCTATCTCTAGAGGTCAGTGTTGTTGTCTGTCAGCTGTAATATTAAATGCAGTGCCCATGCAGGGTTGCATTCTTGATCTGTTCTTGGACCAACTTAGTGACAAAAGCATTCAAGAAATATAACACTGCGAATAAACATTTTCTTAGACTATTAGCAGTCATGGCAGTGCTCAGGTAAGCTGAGTACCCAAGTTCTTTCTGGCTTATGACTGACAGTTTTTTGGTTTGGTTTTTTTTTTTTTTTTAATATGATGAGAGATCAGAATTCTGACATTGGCTTGCTAGTGAAGTGGATGTAGGACTATTGCTAGGGAGAAGGCTATTCATGATCTGGATAACCCAACTATTGCCACTCTTAAATTGTTTTTATGTTATGGTGAGTATTTACACATTCATCGAGGCTGTAGGGTGAGAGAAAATATATCCTCATGGCACTCTGAGCTGAATTCAATAAACGTTTTACTATGAGATTCTTCTATGAAACCTTTTTCTTTTTATTAATATACACCCTTTGAAGAGCTAATTATATCAGAGTGAATCCTGCAGTTTTTCCCTCCTAGGGTTTGCACGCATTCTGCAATGCAGAAAGGGATATTAGCTGAGTTTTATGCTGGTTATTTTGTGTTTGGCAGGTAGCAGGTGTTTGCTTTACTCTTGTCTGAATTATATTTTAATGGGAAAGACACATGCCGCAACAGCACAGTTATCTGGAAAATAAAGGTCTTTTTACTTCATTAATAAAGCATATGAAAGAAAACTGAAGCACTACATATTTTTTTCATGCTGTAACCTGTTGGCAAACCTCTTCTTTATCAGTGGGTGAACTGCCCTGAAATGCTACGTGTTGGTTAACATCCGGATGAGAAGTGCATGTCTTCTGGCTGCGCTTTTCCTTTTTTTTAGGGTTATTTTATTCTTTCAAATACAAGCTGAAATCCTGTACAGTTACATATCATAAATGGGGTGCTCAGTTTATTGTAAGTGAATGAAGATAACTGGATATTTTAGAAACATTCTGCAGGAAAAGGTAGCCATAAATTTTCTGTAGTTGAAGAACAGCAAAATCGGATTGTGTATTATTTTCAGTTTATTATACAGAATCAGTATAAGCGACTGAATTCAAAGGACAGATCTTTAGCTATTCTTCCCTGTTTGTGATAATAAAAAAAAATGCCACCAGGACTTCATGTTAAGTCCCTCAAAATTTGACCACGATCAGGCCTGAATAATTGACATCAATCTGTGTGTTTCATTTTTATTTGGATTGAAGTGAACCATCAACAATATATCCTGGGTGATCGCACAAGTTATAATTTAAGCTCCTCAAGTATTTAGATAGCTAGTAGTAGACTAATTATATCTGACTATATTTTAATTTTTTATACTATTAAAACAGCAATTGAGGATTATATAATCTGGTAAAATGATCTTCTCTGAAACTTGTGAAAAACCACATTCTACTGTGTGGCCAAGCTTGTCCTGTCTCAGACATAAATTATGCAGTTTGCTTGTCCAATGAAAGTAGCAATTTTTTTTGTTATTGGGGCTGGCTAACATTGAATGTATGATTACTTGTGCTCTTGTTTTGATTTTTCTTTCTTTCAACTTTGATTCCCCTTTTAACCTTATCGTGTCATTAATTTACAATGTAATTTTTTCTTTGTGCCTTTATAACAGGTGTTTATAAACGTTGGTGGAAAATAGTATTTTGAAGGGATGTTGACAATTCAAAATCCTGTCATTTTCAAAAAGACCAATTTCACAGTGATTTCAGAAACTGCATCTGATTCTGGGTCACCCTGCCAATTTTGTTGTGTTCTTATAAATGCAATTTCATGTGTTTTATCTCCCTTGCTGTGTTGTTTAAAATAGTAATATAGCAATGAAAATGAAAGCTGACTTTCTGACTATAAAAAGAGGTGAGACAGTTACTGTATAAGGAACTATACGTGTACTTCATAAAGTTAATGTAAGCAATAAAAGGCAAACTGATTTTTTTTCACCCCATCAGTATTTTTAGATATAGTTAATGTGACACTGATAAAGTGACATCTCTTCAAATGAGCATCAACCTTTTTTAACTGAAGAAAATCCATTCAATACAGTGTGTTTGTAAATGAGGAACTGTGATTAAAGGTTAATACATCCTCAAACTGTAATAATGTTCCTTGGACTGGTCATCTGAAAAGCGAGAACTGTTGGCCTCTTTGTCTGGAAACATAAGCCTTTATTTCTTGAGCTAGAAGGCAAGCCTGGTAATTTAGACTGCAGTTTCAGAATTGTAAAATGTCTCTTGAATTTACTGAATAGAGAATGGTGTGCTGTGTCAGTTGAAGTTGTACTTGTTCACCTTAATGCCGAAGTCTTGCAAGTCTCAATCTGATTCTGTTCTGTACAAAGGGAAAATAGTTTTGCAATGCAGGCAGAAAGATATTTCTAATGTGGAGCAATTCACAGTCCAAATTATTTGAGGCTTGGTAAACTACAGTCAGCATCAGGTTGACTTTTGTTTAGAGTAAAAAAAAAAAAAACAACAAAACATAATCAGAGTTAGTATTTTCTACAGAAACCAGTTAATTGCAAAATGTTTCCATTTTGATAAGAAAATGATAGTGATGAAAACCATATAGAAGCCAGGCAGCTTTCCAACCGAAACCTTCCTATTGGAAAGGAGGTACCATCAGAAACTTGCCTAGTTTCTTGCTAAATCTTCCTCTGCATGTTTGGCAACTGGCCTGAATGATTTCAGGGTTTATTCTTTGTCATCACCCAAATCTACTCCTGGTCAGTCTCCTTCACCTATATGTTCTTGTAATCTATGAGCCCTTTTCTGGAACTGGCAGATGTCTGCTTTTCATTGCCTTGACCCCTCATTCTTCTGTGTGGAAAAACCTTGTTTTCAGTTCCTTGCAACCCCTCCATGTCCTACTGATGCAGAGCACAGATCTTGCAGTTATTAGGCTCATTTTTCTCAGACAAGAAAAAAGTTTCCCAGAGGTGCCAGAGCTCTCTGTAGTCTTTATGTTCAGAAACGTTTTTACCCAAGGTCTTCCCATCTGAAGACCTTCCAGTTTGTTTCAGACCTTCTGCATTTCCTCTGTAAGAAAAGGCAAATTTTTAAGAGGTGCATGAGGTGGTCTTAGTACTGTCACACCTACTCTGAACAATGATGCAAGAAGAATAAAAATAAAAACCCCAAATCACTGTGGAGGTATTCCCCAGAATCTGTCTTTGAAGACTTGACTTAGGGGAATCAAAGCATCAGTGAGCTAACTCTGCTGTGGAACAGAAATACATCTCTTGTAGCTACTCAGTCTTGGCTGGAAACAGAGTTAAGGTGAATCAAAATAAGAGAGTGAAAAATGAGCCTAAATGGAATGAAAAACATTAAATTTCTATAATTCGGTCCTTACTGGAAGATAGCTGCGTAGAAGAAAGTTTCTAAAAAGTATACTCTGCAAGAAATCTTTCACACTAGAATTACTTATGTTGCTTTTAACTTCCTTGAGCGTGCCAGCACAGAGGAGCCTTTGACAAAGAAACTGTTTAGCACACAGTATTGATCTGATGGTTAGAGGTGCTGAGTACCCAGAATCGCACACAGAAAAGGTGAATGGAGCACATCTCAAATGCCTTCTAAAAACACTGCTAGCATACAAGTGTATGCCTTACTTAAAATCAGAGCAATACTGAATTTACTGAGACCATGACATGAAATTAAGTACATTTTATCCTTCCTCATTAGGGAACTTTCATTCCTGAGTCTTATTTATGCTGAGTCTGTGTTCACACCTGTCAGACATGGGGCAGAGAAAGGGAAGTGTTTCAGGTTCCGAGTACGAGGGATTTAAGAGAACAGCAACAAAAACATTTGCAGATGAGAGCGTTTTATATGTGCGGGAGTGTCAGCTCTGTGCAGCTGTGGGAGATTCAATATGTTAAGAGTCAAATCATGTGTTACTGGTAAATGATTAAGAGGCAGGTTGGCATTGGCCTGTCAGCCCTGCACAGCTGTGGGAGATTCAATACTTAAGAGCCAAATCCACAGTGTCAGGGTGGGTCAGCTTAGTCAGAGAGCTCAGTTTTGGGAGGTCAGTGAAGGTGGAGAGCTCTGCTTGGTGAACCAGCCAGGAGCTCTGTTCCGTGCTGGATTGGAGAAGCACCAGCTCTGCTCTGTGCCGGCTCGGAGAAGCAGCAGGGCTTGAAGGAGAAGCAGGCCTTGGAAGAGAGATAAGAGACTGCGAGGCAGTGCTAAGGTGGATAGAACTGTTTGTAGAAGAGAGGGTTGATGACTGTCTAGTAGTTGATTTGTTTATCATGAAGTAAGAGCTAAGGTAGCGAGAGCATAATTATGTATCATTGTAATAATAAATGATTTTCCTTCTCCACTTCAATGGAGAGTCTGTGCCTCAGTTGCCACATATATGGAAAAATGCTGAGAGTATCCAGACAGCATGGTGCAGTGCTCCAGAGAATTTTGGGTATCCAAAAGAGGTAAACTGAGTACTAGAAGCTTTACACCCATTTTAATATTTCATTAGGGTTTATATGGCTAGGGAAGTATATATTCTGAGTTGGTACCCTGTACTGAGGCTATAGGCTGACTGACTTGCTGTTACTTTCCACCTGTGTTAGTATGTTATCAGTAGACCAGAAGACTCTAGATTCTTGATTGCAAAGGTTAATATTACTAGGCTTTCAATAAAGTTAGTAGCTATTGAGTTAGAGAGAAATCTAAAATCTTGTCTTCAAAGGTATGTTCACTTCTGTAAGGTTAATGATACTTGGGTTTTTTTATGTGTGTATACATATATCTCTCTTTCAACAGAATCATTTGTTTCCAAATGAGTGGAGGTGAAATTCATGCAATGCAGGGTGTCCAAGCTGATGACATAAATTCTATTAGAGCAGTATGCCTTCAGGAGGAAAGAAATATGTGAATTTTTAATCTCTTCTGTCTGCTGGAGGGGTGAGTTGGGAAGTGGTAAAGATCTATCCTGTTGTTACTTTGATTTTGTAGACAGCAGAGAATGAAACGTTTCACAAACAGGGGCTGAAAAATTCCCATTTAGAATCAATGTTTGTAAACCAGTTCCAGAATACTGCCTCTTGGTAACCAGCAATAACAGTGAGTACTAACCTTTAATGGATTGAGAAAAGTCACTGAGTAAGTTTTTAATGACAGCAGTAGAATATTGTCTGAAAGCTTTTTGGAACATCATGAAATTGTGCCTGATAGGCAGGCTTCAGTGGTAGGTGAGCGCTTTGGGCGATTTTGTCATCAGCTGTTTGCTGTGTGCTGTTCTTTCCCATGTTAACTTCATTAATGTCTGACACGTGGAGGAGAATTACATTGACTGATCTTCAGTAACGGCCTGATTCAATGCCCAGTGAAGCCAATGGATGTCTTTACACAGGCATAAATTGATTTTTAGATTCCAGATTCTCTTCATTGCATATTGTAATTAGCACCGTTGTTCTCAGAAAAGAGAAATGACATCTCTGAAATAATGTCATATCTGCAAAATGATAGAAATTTTTGCTGTTGCACTGGGTCTGTTTGATTTTGGTCTTAATGTATGATTTCTATTCAAATTAAATAAAGCCAGATTAAATCTAATGATGTAAAATGTTATTTTGAAGTCCTCCTAGAATAAGTAAAAATGTATACTCCAACTTTACTAAGTCTTTATATAAAAAACCTTTACAACTTATTTTATTAATACCTGATGCTGGAATCATTGAGCTAACCTGTAACATCAGATTAGCAATGCTGCAGGATGTCGTAACAGTAACTATTACAGGTAAAAATCTTCTCCTAATAAAACGGCAAGTATGCAATCACTGGAAGTTCATATATGGGACAAGTTCTAGCCTAGTGCACTTCTAAAAATGAAAGCTGATAACTATGCTAAAGTTTTTCTGATTTTAGCTATTGGATGATGTGGTGGTTAGGCCCTGCCGGGACCTGAGACCACGATGCCGCTGCCCCTCCCCCACCCTCGGACAGGGCAGGGAGTGAAATACAAACCCTGGGGTTGAGATAAGGAGAGTTTTAATACAACAGTGTAACAGCAACAAACTGAACAACAACAATAAGAGCAATAACGACGAACAGAGCAAGAGATACACCGTATAGGTACAGCAGCGAGGGAAAGCCACCGCACAAAAAGGCGCCTACCAATCTTCCCGCGCTTGGGCGCCAGGAGGTGACGTCAGCATGGTATCGAATAACCCGGCTAGAGCTCCCTGCCCACTGCTGGGGAAACTTAACCCTATCCTAGCTGAACCAGGACGGATGATAAGAGCAAGCAAATGCTTCAGAGACGAATCCAGGCTAAGGTTTCCTGACTTTCTGAATTCTCACTTTGATAGATTAATTTGCATTTCCTTTAGAATATGGATACTTACTGGTTTTCTTTGAGTCACTAGACAAAACTAAGGTCAAGACAAATTCCACCTTAGCACTTCAATGGTGGTGGATGATACTTAGCCCAAACTACTGTAGTATCACTCGATTGCACAGTTCTTCATGTACTTATCTTCATACAATTTCTGTGGGATTGGAAAGTGACTATTATCAGAAGCCTTTGGAATAATGTTATTTTTCTTTCAAAAAATAGGGCCAAAATATAAATGATGACCTATTTTGCTCTTATTTCCATTTGCAAGCAGCCAGTGGTAATTTATGTTGATTTAAATCTGATGTAGGCTCCTGAATTGAGTTGATTTGTAAAAAGTTTTCTCTTAACACTTGCGCTCCTTTCATGTAACCTCCATTTACTTCTCCATCTACTTATTTGAGTTTAAGTTGCAAGAAAGTGGATGTAGGAGGAGGGCAGCAATTAGAGTTTGTCGTGGAAAATAGATATGCAACTCTGAGGTAATACTACAGCTGGAAACTAGGGAAACTGAAGTCACAATTTCTTCTAAATAGCTTTCTTTTAAAGAAGTCATTCTAAATGTGTAACTGAGTAAAAGTTTGGGATGGACAATAGAAACCATATAGAAATCATTAGACATATTTTGTTAACTTTTCCTATTTCATTTTTAAGCATTGAATTTATATTCTAAAGGCAGACTAGGACTTATAGGTGTGATTGAAAAACATGCTCCTGAGAGAGACTGCAAGGGAACGCAAAAGTTTAGCAGATGAAGTTAGGAATAGATTGGAGATAGTGTGGTAAATGGAGCAGGGGAAAAAAAATTGGAGCTAAGGCTGAATGGGAAATAGAGGAGGTGAGAAGAGAGAGTGCAAAAAAGGATCTAGGCGTTAGTGAACAGAACGATGAAAACCAAGATTAAAGAAGAAATTGAGACTTTTAAGAACCCATGCTTGATTGTGTTGTAGGCTGAGGTCACATAAGTTTCTTTCAGGGACATTTCCCACAGTATGAAAACAGTATTATTTGGTAATCAAGCCTATTACCCAGTTAGCAAGTTAAAGTTGAAGCATGTGGATGTGAAAAATTGCCAAGGGGAATTTATTCTTTTGTTTCCAAACGCTGCACCCCAGAAATGTCAGGTTATTTTGCTCGTAATCCCTTAAAAATACATGGAGTTTTTGTTGTTTGTTGGTTGGGTTTTTTTTAATCATTTGTGGTGGGTTATGATCAATACAGAACATACTGTCCAGTCTTTTAATACCACTCAAAATATTTGTCGAACTCCACCTTGGCAAGCCATTTCATTTTTCCCTATCATAAATTTGTGGAGTTTGAAGTAAAATGGAACTACTCAATAATCTAACAAATCTTTCAGTGATGTCATCAGAAGGTTGTGGTGTCAGCAGAAGGTTGATGAGCAGGAGTAATGTTTAAAAATCTCTTGATGTGTAACCTGCTGATCAGGGCTAGCCTGTTAAATCCTGTAACCTTAAATGAACATCTCCTTCCCTCCCTCTTTCTAGGAGGAGCTATGCTGTTTATTCAACTTCTGGATGTCACTTTTAGGATATCTTGCAGCTTAAAAAATATTGTCCTTTTTTTGCAGGTGCCCAAGCTTTCCTGAAACAGATTGATAAGCCTCTTGTTTTTTTGATCCTACTCTCCCTAACATCATTTATTTCTTGTTTGGTTGCCTGTCATTGCAATAACCTAGGGGTCCTTAGAAGCCTGTCTTCTCTTTCCTGAAGCTTGAGGGTTAAAAAGAGTAATGCCATGCAGTCTGTGTGATTGATAAAGAATAGATATCGCAGCCTTTCCTATTTTGTCTAGCAGGGTGATTTTCTGCCATCCATCGCTTTGACAGCCTCTCCCTGTAGGTTGTAATTTCAGTCCCGTTCAAATGCGTGTTGGCCAGAACCCTGGCAACTTATCTTTATATCATCTTTTGATTTCATTCGTAGTGGCTGCATTATAAGCATCTCTTTAGGCTGTTCCTTTACTTGGCCACAGGAAAGGCAAAAGATGGCATTCCCTGTGCTGACAAATGTGTTGCTCTCCCTAAGGGAAAACCCGAAAGGAACCAGTTTGCAGTACGCGTTCATTTTATTGTTGTTCTTTAAGCTCAAGGCTAGTTGCCAGTTTAATCTATTTTGAAAATGAAACAAAACCAAAGCTGCCTTCTGGCTTGTCATTGACTTTTAAGGTCTTGCAAGTCACTGTCCTTGCTCCAGAAGTTCTGAGCTTGAATCTACATTAGGTCTCCTGCTTTTTGAGGGGTTCAGCCATGTGTTAATTGACTGGTAAAAAAAAAAAAAAAAAAAGCATCTGAACAAAGACCAGACATTACTGAAGTCATGGACAGTGGTTTTTCAGGAAATGTGTCCATCTGTGACACTGCGGGTAAAATATTTTCCTAGAGGTTAACATAATTTTTTTCTTGCTTTCACTTCATCATTTATAAATCTCTTTACAAGATAAACCAGTTTTCATTAGCATTTGCTAAGATTAATTTCATTTTTTAACATTTTATTTTGGCTTCAATTATTTCTTTACCTGGATGTGAAAAAAATGTGGAAAAGCAGCAGTTTCTAATTAAAAGTGGTAGAATAGGAATAGTCTCAAATACCTATAGTGCGTTCAGACTTTGCCCATGTTTGCATCCCAACTTGCACATGTTGAGGTTTCTAACTCAACAAGAGCTCTTTCTGCCCACAAACACAGAGCTGGCTTAGGCTGAGCTCTTGATCAAATGTCTGGTCAGGCTGCCTATCTTGAAAAAGAGCATGATTAAATTTTGAGAGACTACTCCCTTCAGAACCTAGTCGTTGTAAAGCCATAACAATAGATGCACACATGCATGTATGTGTACAGCAGCACACATGCATGCACTGGAGAGGTGTGTCCCCCCAGCCAGTGCCTTGTTTTAAAACTCTCTTGTCCTTGTAGTGAGGAGGGAATACAGTGAATTTCTCCAAGAGATTGGTTTAGTTTCCAAAACGGGAAAAACACTTCCTGTTTCCCAAGGGTTATTTTTGGAGTCCTTTAGAAAAAAAAAATTAAATGTGCATGTGTTTCTTTAAAAGAACGGCTCTGGCAGATGCAGCAGGGTTCACAGCATATTCTTCTTGAATCCAATGGGATGAGTATAAGTTGCCAACAACAGCAACAAAAGATGGTGGTGGGGGGAGGCAGAGGGAGAAACAGAAAATGTGTTGACAGTGAATCTGACCGACACAGCCCAAAACAATAGGATGCATGTTTAGCATGACTGGCTCTATTCATTCTCCTGTCAGCACTTGGCGTGCCTGCCTCTCAAAGGCAGCAAAGCTGCAGGAAGTGTCTCTTCCTCACACAATATATAGAGAAATTTCCTTGACACTATATTCTTCAGCTGCAAATGGATGGTCCTGATGGGTTTTTGATTAGCGAGCAGCTTTAAAAGATCTTGTAACTTAATAGTAATGATGCTAAAAAATAATATGCATGTATGAAAAAGGCCTATTATATAAATCTGCTTAGTGAATGTTGACTGGATAAGCTTTTCTCTTGTCCTGCACAGCACAGTATTTGAGCCTGCTGAAATGTGTAGGAAAAACACTGCACCCTATAAATGCTGTTTCTCGGGTTCAGGTTACCTCAACTACTTTGAGTCCTAGGGTGGCAGATGATCAGCTGCTCTTCAAGAATGTGTTTACTGAGCAGCCCATGCCACATTTTGCTTTAAGTACAACTTCAGGCCACTATTTAATCACCTGTCAAGCCCTTTAATTTGGCAAGAGAGATGCTTGAAAATGACATGTAAAAAGTGAACCTCTAGTTACTCTATATTTGCAGTACTTCAGCACAGTACTTCACTTGTACAATAGCATTCTGTTGCAAACCAACTGCAGCCACTTCAGGTTGCCTGCATAATGCCTCCAACCCCTCTGCACATCCATGGGAAGTAATGCAAAGCTAGAAACTCTTTTTTAGTAACTTGTTTGCCATTTCTGCCTTTTTTTTTTTTTTCAATCTCATCTGCAGCTTCCAGAGCTGCTCTTTTCACACTGACTGCTGTTTGTAGGATTTGCAATTAAAAAAGCATATATATTCAATATATATTCAAATATATATATATAAAAATATGTATTCAAATATATTCAGTTCGTTTATAGTGTAACTTAAAATGATGGCTGTATGAGGATTCCTGATGAAGGGTTCCAGTCTGTATCTTCTGGTGAATTGTTGCTTCCTGGAGTAAGAGCATTGGTTTCCTATGGTTGATAAAAACCTTTCTGTCTGTTTAATTTCCATGTCCTACCAGCACTGAGTCTCCAGCACTTGGTGAGAATCTGTTTTTGAATGGTTTTGTTTTAAAGATGATGATATGTGTTTGAGCTGTGGGGAGATATCGAGTAGGTCTGTATGCACTGATAATTACTAAAGAATGTGGGCCAAGTGTCAAGCTCTTCCTGAAACCCACAGAGTTTTTCAGGTTTTTCAGGAAATGTGTCACAAATAATCTTTCTGAAAATTAGTTCTAGTTTCTCAAAGAAGCACTTGATTACATCCCTACCAAGGCTGTTTCAGTACATGAACAGTGTAAGTAGGTGAAAGGCGGGTTAGCCTCTCTGCAGTGATTATCCTGATTATTTTCCTGCTTGCTGCTTAAAAAAACTATTTTACAGGCTCTCTTTTTGTTGAAATGGTAATATTTATTTTTTTTTTTAAACACAGATACTATTTCCAGTATCTGAGGGTAACTTGGTACTTGCATGCTTTGCAGTAGAGCCAGCACACACTTGCTGAAACTTGGTTGTACTCCTCTTTGCTTTCAGAAAACGATACCAAGATTTTGATATGGTTGCGAAAAATGGAGTATAGTATTTGATAGTGAAAAGGCTGCAAAAAGCAGCCCAGGACATACTGAAAGATATTTTCAAAAGCAGATTTCTTTATTACTTGAATGAGAGTAGAATTGCAGATCGCAATTGATTCTTCAAATGTTTGTGGAAACACGGGCTACAAAAGATACTGCTGATGAAAGGTGCATGGATAGCTGTTTACTGCTGGTTTCTTAGAAAATATCTCCTTATGGGAGTTTATTAGAAAATATTTTCACTCTTGCATTTAAGTAGTGATTGTGGCTGTTCAATCACTCTTAATCATTATTTGATGATCTTTTTGTACATAAATTTTCCCATCTCTTAATGTGAATTCAGCTATTATTTTTGTTCCTGGAATTCTCTCTAACTCTTCTGCATATTTCTGAGAATATAGTGACTTCATATAAAAAGAACAAGTGCAAAAAAGGCAGGTAATATGCAAATCTATATTTGTGGTATGGTAAACAGACTCTAGAAATATGGAAGAGGAATTTGGAAGATTTTATCTGTGGAAATTTAGGTGAAAATTGTAAGATTTATAATGACAGCATAACTGTTTACTTAAAGGAGCAGAACAGACCACTCAAGCTTTTTTTTTTCCAGAGTTGCTGCTTTGTTACTTATGAGTCCTTATTCTTTGGGGTTATAATCATCTCTGAAAAATGAAGCTTGAGACGTGGACTCTATCTGTAATGGACTATATATGTTAACACTGAAGAATTGTAATGAAATAGTCTCTGTTGGCTTTGTTGTTCTTACATGTTTCATGTTAGAGCTTATAAACCCCAAATGACTTCTACCTGACCAATTTTTATTACACTTTTAGAAGGCTCTGCCTCGACTTTGAAAATGGGATGTGCCATTTTTCTTTGGGGAAGCATGTTCTTCGCTTTTTAGAGAGTGTGTATGCATGAGTATGGACAGATGATAATTCTATACAGTGTACCCTTTCTGTGAGCTTGTATATGCGTTTTCATTTTTTAATCAAAGTTCCCATGAATTTCGTATTTCAGGGTGGCTTATTGCAGACTTTAAATATAACAGTGTGACCTTTTAGAGTGATGTTTTTATTTATATACCCTGCATAGCTAGGAAAGGGAACTTCCTTGGCACCTTATATAAAGAAGTATTGAGGGATTTTTTTTTAAATAGAGAAGCAAAATATGGTAAGTCATTCATCTTCAAGCCTGAGTAATAGTTTACTTCCCAATTTTCTGCACATACATATTCAGACACAGAGAAATAAGATAAGCAGAAATAGAGACTAAAATAGAGACTACCTATTCTGAGGATAGGTAGTTATTCCAAAACCAGCTTATATGAGGTGGAATAGCCAGCTTTATGTATTCAACAGGGTAGGAAGTTACCCAGGCATCAAACTTATATCAGCTGCTGGGACTTAGATCAGAAGAAACACTCATGGTCTTCATGTGTGTATTGTGGTTATGTTTGCTCTGAGATGACCAAAGAGGAAAGCTGAAACTTCAGCCAGAATACATCTTGGTTTCTGTAAGCATAGCTGATGATGGTGTGCTTTCAAACCTGTCTCTTTCCAGAGTTGTGAGAAGCAGGGAAGTATAGTATGAAATCCCTTTGGGATTTACAGCCTTGAATCTCTATAGAAGTTGGATGCATGAACTCCCTTTCCTATGAAACACAGTGGAATGGGGGGAGGGGGTCCTGCAATTTCCTCTTGTATGCTAGGACATTGTTGAGGAACTTGTAAAAAACACTCAAGGTATCTGCTCAGTTTTATTCTGTCTCAGGAGTTTAAATGATGTCCCATGAAAATGTCGAGCCACCATCACAGCGTTCTGGTACTCTGCAGCAAACGTATTTACAGCACTGGTGAAGATGTTCTACTGTCCAGAAAATGACTGAAAGTGTATTGATGCAAAGCCCATGAAAGTGAAGGAGGGATGGGAAGAGAAACGTGGGAAGATTCTGTAGGGTAATGACACACCTGGCAGGGCCCTGTGTTTTTGTCCTTTCTTCAGTGCCTGGTGTAAATTTTACCTTATGCTTCAGAGAGTCTTGTTTTGACGTTCTTTTTCTAAGACCAAAGAGGAAAATTGTTATCTGTATGTGGGGAAAAAAAGAAGAAAAAAGATAAAAGTGGAAATGCTTGTGTATGAATGGTGTGTAAGATGCTTTGCAAGGCTTATTTTTCTTCAACCTGTAAAAGGAACCATCAGGACACGTTTCACTGGGATAACTAAAGGCTGGAAGGGTAATACTGAAAGAAAATCCTCTACAATCCAAGAATCAGGGAAATACTTTTTGCTTGCCCTGTCAATCCAATGATTTTTTTTTTTTTTTTCTCTAGAGTATTAGCTGGTTTTGAGTTCTGATATTTTAAAATTTTTTTCAAGGGAAAGGAAGCTGAATTTGCCTCATGACACTGTGGATAGCAACCTACAATTTTATTTTAGAGCTGCATATCTGAGTACAGATTCCCATTGCATTGTATCTGGATCTCAGGATATGAAAGAGATCTGGATGTCAATACTTGCTGGAGTCCTATTCTTCAGTAAATATTCCTCTTCATTAAGGGGCCAGTTTAGTATACATACTCTGTTTTTATGCAGCATATACACAGCTCTCAAATCCTGGGCAGTATAGTTTTCCTCTTCTTCAGGAATTTTATCTTACAGTAAACCACTTTGTTACAAACAGTAAATGAATGTGCAGTGATGATCTAGCATTGGAAATCATGACTTCAGTAAAGAAATACCCCCTTTTAAAAACAAGGGATTTGGAGTCATGCCTGCAGCTGTGATCTAATTCCTAGAAATGCCTTTTCCTTCACTATTAAATATAGAGTGTTTAGGTATCCTCTTTTTGCTTGGAAACAGGACAGTGAGAGAAATATATATTAAAAAAACCCTCTAAGAAACCAGTTGTGCTTGAAACAATCTGCTGGGGAATCTCTGGAGCGGTGCTTAATTTTGCAGGGTTTTTACTAACCTCTAGTGAGGAAATTAAGTACCAGGAGTCATGGGTACAAGAAGCATTTATCTTAGGTAGAATTCTGGCATAGTCTTGTGGAATAATTTGACAAATTAATTCAACATTCTCCCAGATAAAATGTGCCACAATATACTCAAGATATTCTGTAATAATTGATAATAATACAGTAATAGTTAGAATGATGCAGTAATAATTAAGTTATACAGTAATAACGAGATTCAAAACCTGTAGACAAATTTTTAAACTTTATGTCTAATCATGTGACAGGCCTGCAGGCAAGTCAGTGTAAGCTAAGTTTACTCATCTTTTCCAAAACCATAAAGGGACTTGATTAAGGCAGAAGTAACTGGAAAATGGAGCTGAGCGTATCCACTGAAGTGTTTAAGTGCAAAGGAGGGCAGAATTTGACTTCTAGTGTTGAACGGAACATGTGTTCTTCTCCTTTGTAAAATAACTTCTGTTCATATTTCCCATGTACAGTGATTACTGAGGTTGTTTTCTCAAAGTTACAGAAGTAGTTTATAAGAAATGTCTTCTCTTAAACTAGTGAGCTGGGAGAGTTGCTAATACTAAAAGTGACTACAAGAATACTATGAAAGTTATGCTTCTTGTACGGGTTTCCTGTGTATTCATCACTTGGGTACTTATCAAATGTGACAGAAAATAAAATGCACATTGTTTACAGGTACTGTTTTGCTGACTCAAAGAAAACAAACCCTTGATCTCTTCCTAGGATGTTGGTAACAGGAACTATTTTAGGTTATAGTAGCTCTTTGCTAAAAAGCAAATCTATTTTTTATGATAGTGAGGGTTTTGCTTGTTCTTTTTTATCACTTTTGTACATTAATAAGAACACTTTCTCAAAATGATCCGCTGGCTACAACTGGCTGCTACCAAAGTGCTTCTCACTTTGGTTGGCTCCTCACAAACTTGAACTGATCCATAGAGATCATGCAATAATAACAATTTTTATCCTTCTACAAGTATCACTTCTGGAATTTTTTTAAATTCATTTTCCAGTCTCTACACTGCATGTATAAATTTGAATATGCTTAATGACACAACATTTTTTCTTGCTTTTCCTGTATAATTTTAACTTTTATTTTCTTCAGCTACTTTCCAGCTTGCAATTTACTTTTTTTTTTTTCTAATTTCACTAAGATGTTAAAACTTAAAAGAATTCTTTGCCTAAGTTCCTGGATATCAAATCTATTCAAGTTAGAATGATTTTCAAGGTAATGCACACAAGATTTTTTTGTTATCAGTTTACAACCACTTCAGTTAAAAAAACCAAAACCCTAACTAAACAAAAGAAAAACCCCAAGAAAACAAACCGAAACCCACAGCCTCCCCTCCTAAACCTCTTCAAAAAACCCCCTCAAACCTCTTTTCCTATGAAATTTTCAAATAAAGTGGGATCTATAATAATAGCATACTTACTGTTATTTTAATATCAGTGTTCCAAGATTATATGTGTTAAGTGATAGAAATAAAGACAGGCACTTTGAATAATCAATTTTTTATTAGATTCTTCTAATTTTGACAGGCGACTAATTACTGAGTGTCTGAGCAAGACACTGCACATCTGCTTAATATTTCTTAATCTCTAAAATGGGAATATAATTATTCACTTGCATATGGCTTTTTATAAGTGATTCTTGACAGGAGATAACTTAAACCAAATGCATGGTTCTAGGTTTAATTAAAAAAAATCAAAGGTCAGGCTAGTTTCTCAAAAATATTTGTGAACTTGGGGTGATTTAAGTTTATAGCATCTGTGGACCTGGAGCTGGAGGTTGACATTATGCTTCATTTATTTCTTCTATGGTTATTTCTTTACATGGTAGGCAATAGGTTCTCAGCCTCAGGTTTGTAATTAGCCTATGGTATAGCACTATCTTAGGAAGTCTTCTACAAATGTGGGAAAGAGGAAAGGAATATTTGGATTGAAAGAGGTATCTGACACATCCACCATTTATGGAAATAGCTCAGCTGCTACCTCACTCTTACCTTTTAATTTTGCCTTCTAAGAGCACAAAAATAATAGAAGCCAATGGAAGAAACATCTGTTCTTCATTCCTCACACAGTTTCTGTCTTAAAATGAGAAATTATGGCTTGATTTAAAAAAAAAAATACAGACATATATTGCACCCTGGAAACTACTCTTTAGCAGAACTTGACTACATTTAATTGACTTGCAGTGAGGCTTTGGGAAATGTAAATTCACAGGCATTTCATATGACAGCGTTATAATTTTTAAAGAGCTTTATATTGCTGAAGAACTGTAGGGTTATTAAAAACAAAGCGTGAAGTCAAACTGCAGCAGAGAATTGAAGGAATTTAAAGCAGGCCTTTTTGGTCATAGTCGGTGTGTCTCATGTAGAATGATATTAAGCTTTCCTTATTCTTCACTTCTTCTTTTACCCTTTCCAAAATAGAAGCATTATTATCAGCATTTATTGAGTGAAATTTTTAAAATAAGTTTAACTCAACTTATCAGTCAGTTATATTCTGAGAGTCTATTTTTTTTATACACACATGTAAATGATGAGTTGTGAAAGTAGAAATTATTCTCTTTAACATGAGTAAGAACTAAGAAGATGATATGGCACTATCTTCTATAAAAAAATTGCAAGGAATTTAAGTATTCAGCATCTGTGAACATGAAGTCACTTTGAGCCCATAGCCCTGAATATATGGAAAGCAAATTTTAGAACAGCATGGGTTGTCCTTTTCCCAAAATGATAAAATACAAAGTTTATAATTAAGGGGAAAAACATTAGTTTGGCAAAAAGTGTACTGAGAAGTAAATAAGAAACCACTTAGTAGAAACTGGGTGATATGTAGCCTTTTTGGAAAGTGTCTATTTTTTAAACATTTATGTATGTATTTTTTGTTGCAATTGGAAACTGATTGCTTCCAGATTTGTTACTCTGTATAACATAAGAGTCAAAGAGGTTACATATGTTAATTTTCAACTGGAATGTAAGTTGCACTCTACAGGACAGTCCTGCCTTGGCAAGAATATGGACTAGATGACTATGAGACTAATTTACCATTCAAAGTGCATGTTTGTGTGTAGATTTGCTGAATGCCTCTCCTCCAGCAGAATAAAAACCTGCTCTAAAGAATAGAAAAGCTGTTTAAGAAAAGGATTAATTTCAGAGTCAGCTGTTGCATTTTGTCAGGCACATAAAACAGTTTTTCACTGCTGCTTTCCTCCCTGTTATTATTTAATTCTTGACCGTGGCATTCATAACATTACACATGGTATGAGAGAGATTTTTAAAAGCAATGTATTTAACAAGAAACTGTCTGTACATTTCTATGATACCCAGAGAGGTTGTGGATGCCTCATCCCTGGAAATATTCAAGGCCAGGTTGGACAGGGCTTTGAGCAACCTGGTCTAGTGGAAGGTGTCCCTGCCCATGGCAGGGGGGTTAGAACTAGATGGTCTCTTCTAACCCAAACCATTGTGAGTCTGTGATACGCTGACTCAGCATCTTATTTTTTACAATGACTAGGAGGCTGAATTTATATATTGTGTGGTACTCAAGAAATATCTTATTCCTGTAATATCCTTCCAATAGCAATCAATAAGGTCAACACCTATTTCAGTGTTGTAAACTAGGCTTCTCTACTGCATGAAATGATTTAACTATTTGCAGCAAAAAGCTTGTATAAGTTTTAGAGTGAAATAGGAAGGAAAAAGCAGAAAAATGCCCTCTAGAAAAATCTCACACTGTAATCTTTGCACTTCTACATCTGTGCATGTGTACGTAGGCATATGTTTGTGTATCAACAACATTTCTAGCATATTGGTAATCTCATTCTCCGCAAAGTTCAGTGGCTAGTGGAGTAAGGTGCTGCAACTGCTTCACTTGGTAAAGAAATGGTTTGGCAGCAGTGTTCCCTCCATCTCTACCTAGCAATCAACATAATTTGATTAATTAAATAGTTTGTCTTTTAAAAATTACAAAGCCGAACTGCACGTAGAGGCAGAGCGGTGAGTGTAAGAGTGGAAGACAATAAAGCAATGACAGATGCTTAACAACGATTTAGGGTTTTTTTTAGGATGCAGTCATCCTTGTTGACATTGCTTTGTGAGGTGTTCTTGCATTCACAAGTAGGGGCTAATAAAAACGAAGAAATAGTTTATCGAATCAGTGTTCGCTCTGGTTCTAAAACATATAAGCAAGGTCTGAATGTACATCATAAGGTCTCTTTTTAATAGCTTTTCAAGAATGCAGATACTATTAAGCAAATTTATAATCATCACAGTAACTTTCCGTATGGGATATTAATAATGTGGCAATAATATCTACCAAACCAGATGCTTTTCACAGCTAGACTTCAACTTGATAGTTATGGATATGATAGAAAACATGAAAAGCTTCTCATTATTATCAGCTCATTTGTTGCATAATGAATGTGAAGATACTATCACTGTAGTTAATCACCACATCAAGTTTATAGTGGAACAGTGCATGGAAGATATCTTAATTCTTGTCGTGTGAAAGGTACATTGTGTATAAAATGTATGTATGATGATAATATTGTGCCCTGCTGCATCTGCAGAAGTAGATAGCAGTCTCCAATGCCACAACAGGTGTTTGTGCAGTATTTTTGAATTTGCAGGAACAAATTCTTTGTGGCTCTGCAATTTGTGCAATCAGTTAGCTATAAAAAATGCAAGAGATATGTCAATCGTTATTCCTTTGGTATAGTAGTTTTTACACTTTTTCTACTGAAGGACCACTTCAGTTAATAAGAATATAGAGCAATTGAGAAGGGACTTGATTTACAAGGAGATTTTCTACAATTGCCTTTTTAAGATGCCTTTGATTACACATTGCATAGAAAAAAAATGGATCTTAATAAATGCATCTTTTAGTAGGAACCCAATATTTTGCTTTCCTCTCCCGCTTTCCTCTTTCTCCTTGTACTCTGTAGCCAACAATAACCCTTCAGAAAAAGGGACTGGCAAATGACAGTTCTTTTTTTTTTTTTTAATGAGATTAATGAGACTCAGCAGATGATTTTGACAAATTGTACCATTTATTATATTAAATATAAGTGTAAAATGGTGGTTTAGAACTTGAGAACAATTAGAAATGTCTGTCAGGATGAACTTAAAATAAATCAGTGGTGACTGGAAAATGTTCATGCTTGTGCATATGTGCCCAATGGACACTGTAAATAAGGAGGATAAGGTCTTAGAGTCTTTTCTTTCCAAATGTGAACATAATTCTCAATGACACTGATGTGTATCCACAATGTTACAATAGAATTAAACAGAAAAAAAAAAAAAATCCGATGCGCATACTAGTACTGCAAACTGTCAGAGCAGTAGTTCTCAATTTCCTAAGAGTTCCACAGATCTTCAGCATCTGTTGTGGCCAAATGAATTGACCCCAGACTATGTCTAAACATATTAAAATTAAATTTTATACAAACAACACAAAGACAATTGATTTCATACCTTCAGGCTTGTGTTACAGCTTTCCTAGAAATTTTATATTACTTGATGATTAATAGGTTTGAGATTCAATACCTGAAGCATTGACTCTCACTGTATGTAAATCTGTTCAGAAAAGCTCATAAAAAGCTGAGTCTTTATTTTCTTTGACAACCTGTCAAGCCACCTTAATACTTCCAAAACTGGGTAGTATGCTCTAGAGAGAAAAAAAAGAAAAGGTGTAATACAGTGGAATACCCTCTTGTAGTCAATTTAAAACAATTAACAGACTTCAGAAACAGAGCTATATTTGTTGTTTTACTGTGAGACTGGGACATCAAAAACCAACTGTGCTTCATCAGAAGAATGGAGAGACTTTTCTGTGTTTAGATTATAACTGCACTTTTCTTACTTTCATTGTATTTGAAACAGACTTTGCCTTAGTTTACCAGATTGAAAAACTTGTAAAATTCCTCATTCATCTCTTTGTTTCAAGTATTTAAAGTTAGAAAACAAAAAGCAACAAAGGGAAGGAATTGTTTTGGTTTGGTTTGTTTTTTTCCCACATGGTGTTCCGATCATATAGCTGCACTGCGAACAGGGGGTTAATAATTTTAAAAAGGAACAGAAATGGTCTGTGTATTTTTATGGTGTAGCTCCCAGAGTGAGCAGAGGTACCTTCTGCAGTGGTTAGAATAAACGGTGCCATATGAAGTTGGCAGCGCTGTACTAAGCTCAGCAAAGAGTCTCATTTTAAGGTGTGACGTGAGGGAGATTATCGTATGCCTGAAGTTAGGCTTGTGCATACAAAGCATTTGCTGAACTTGGGTGTGAAAGGGGAAACACTGTGGAAAACTCTTTTATTCTCCAATCCAGCTCTTTAATCTTTGATTTAATTGTTGTGTCCAACTAAAAGGGTAGCTTCTGTAATTCCTTAAATACCAGTAACTACAATTTGTTTGTATGTGTCCACCAGAATGCAGAGCAAGATGTCAAGATTTACAGGGAGGGTGGCTTCCCTGGAAAATAATGTCGGGGTTTTTTGGTTTGATGTGGGCTTTTTTTCAGGTTTTCTGATTAGCTGGGGACTGTGTATTTACTGATTTTGTGGGTTTTTTTCATTACATTAAAAATTGATGCAATTATGGTTGATTAAAGAATGTGTTTTGAAGATAGCAGCAGCCTGTATGCAGGCATATTTAATGTATGTTCAACCACTGTCAGTGATCTTGGGGAAACTGGCATTGCTTATGGCATTGCTTGGAAAAATATCAACCCTTCTCTATCAGAAGCAGACTTTTTATTCAATGGACTTTTGTAAAATGACAGTAGGCCTGATGCTTCTTTTGCTTGAGCAGTCTGGCATCAGTGGTAATCCAGAAACTGCAGTGAAGTTTCTCTGGTCTCACCTGTGCCACTTAGTCACAAGTGGACCCTCCATACATATGTGTAGATTTAGTGTTGCAAATACATTCTGTTAGGATGATTATTTTAATTTTCTTTTCTCTGTCTGATGATAAATAGTGAAAGATATGTGCTGACGTGTTGTTCAATTTCTTGAGCTGTATTTGTAAAAATATAAGACATATAAAGTAAAAAGAGGAATCTTACCTTTACAGTTTGGTGGGCATGGGAACACTACTTTATCCACAGAACGAGCTGGTGCAGGTGCTCCTCAGCCTACTGTGCTGTCTTTTTCACCATCATCATGGAAGCTGTGAAAGTCTTGAAAAAATAAAATGAACAAACCGTGTTTTCAAAAAATTCAGCTTGGCCTAGATGCACTCTGGTGCCAAGATCCCCATGGTGCAGTATAGGGGGCCTCTGAGGAGCAAACGCATGAGGCTGATGGCTTCAGATGCAAGGGACTGGTTCTGCCCTGAACTAGAGCCCCACAGTGGTCCCACATAAGCCAGTCGTGGTGCCTGTGGGCTTGGGGGCTCAACGGTTAAGCCCTGTGCCACGCCTGGCATCTGCAGTGTGACATGCGAGGTAGCTGAGGACATGTCTGCTGCAGACTCCCTCATGATACCAGGACAATGGAGGATTTCCACTCTGTGCTGCAGCAACAACATCAAGCTTACTGTGCCCTTTCTAAAGGGTTTCTAAACCCTTTCTAGAGAGTTTCTAAAACTTAGTCAATTTAAAAGAGAAAGGCAAAGCATGCTGATGTTTTCCTTTCATTGACAACATCAAGATGTGATTGCACATAATTGACTGCCTATCAGTCAATAGAGAAATTTAACGGCAGCTCTAAATGTGTCACAAGTGAAATTTAGGGTCCAGTTGTATTAGTGCATGCTGAATACCATGATAATGGGAGCTGCATATGCAAGGGAAGGTCTCTGTATGTGACCTTCTAAATTTCTGTATGAGTGCAGCCAGACTCTCAAATATATCAAGTCCCTCCTGTTCTTGTTGACAGAAATTCCATTATAATGTAATTGGCCTTCTAAAGCTGTATGTATATATTCATTCAATGTGACATGATAGTACACAGTATAGCCAGGCATTTGCCATTATAGTTAAAAATGGATTATATAAAAAATTTCCCAACCAGCCACTCATGGCCTAGAAATTACATGGGATTTTATTCTACAATGTTTCTCAGGATCTCAAATATCAGTCTCATTGATTTAAGCCCCCAGAAATTAATGTCTCCTAACCTTATTTTGTACTGGGAAACTAGACCTGTGGTGATGCACTTATAGCCCTGAAGGACATCTTGGATGAAGTTTGCCATGAGGACTCAAAACCCTGAGCTTCTGTTTCTGAGTGTTAACAGCACGGCCATCCTTCTCCCAGCAGCTGTGTTAAGTTTCTTGTTCATAGTAATAATGCAGTAGCAGCAGTTGAGAAAATACAGTGGAATTGGATTCAGACACTGGAACAGGCTGGCAATATCAGTGGGAGAAAGAATTTCATAGAATCAGCAGCTGCTGAGAACATCAGATAGTGGCTCAAAAAGTTACAGTGTTTTACACTTTCCCATTTTCTTCCTTTTCTCTCCAAACATTCCCGGATTTGTGAACTAGTAAATTATTGGGCAAAGTGTATGTTGCTTCTCTTGGTGAGGGGTGTGTGTGTAATGTTATAAAGTGAAAATCAAATTTATGTGCTGAAATTGAACTGTGACCTCAATTCACAATGTCATTTAATCCATGTACTCCCCCTCCTCTTTGAAACAAGGTACTTAATTTTCTGAAACTAATATGGGGCAGTGAAGTCCAGAAATGGCCTATATTCATAGATAATAAAATCATAATAGTTGAAAACACTGCAAGCAGTGGACTTTGTCCTTTCTTAGTCAATAGAAAGATGAACATTGGTTTAAATCTCTTCACACTTCATCCTTGCAGTCATGATGCATTTATCTCTCATTTTTATGTTTTCTGGGCTGATTCCAGTAGACTGTACAAATTGCTCTAGAGATAGCTGATAATATCTAATTTGGATTATATTTTTATATGTATGGGTCAGTAGGACAAGTGATCTTTGAAAAGCCTTTCTAATTATGTCATTGGGACTTGGAGAACTTATTGAGCATTTGTATGATTTGGTCTATATTCATTGAAATTGACAGATTTCTGGTGACATGTTTGTGAATGAGATAGTTAAACACAAATAATTCTCTGCAAAGTTACAGGACATTATTGATGTGCTGAGAGTTTTTAAAAAGCCAGTAGAGAATTACATTTGTGCTGTCCTCATCCAGATTCTGAAATAAAGCTGAAAGTAATGACATGCTAATAAAACAGGAGGGGGAAACTGGTGCAGAGGAGTTGCTGTGTCAGCTCCTGATGCAATCATGGGAATACTCCTTGAGTATAGTTGGAAATGACATGTTTAGTGTGAGGCCTCTTTCAGCTGAGGAGAGCAGTGGGGGTGGAAGAGAAATGAACAGCATCTACTTTTGTATAATTTTGAAGACTTTTTCCCTTTGTAAATAGTTTTGTTGTACCATTTTCTAGAGAGTGATTGTCTTACATTATCTGTAGGAATAATTTGCTTTTTCTCCTCAGCTGTTCATTACTTTCTGTAACGATTTTTCTTGTAGCCAAAAGGATTCATTTTGGACACGTACTCCAAATAAGTTTGCGGTCATTCCAGTTCTCTCATTTTGCAGCTGTACATAAGGAAATGAGAGAGTATGTCGCTCTCACTACAGAAGTAATTTTAAAGTGTGATACTCTTTATTTGTTCATTTGGGTGGGTGGTTTGTTTGTGTTGGTTAAAAGACTATGTTTGAAAGAATAAGCACCAAAACTTCAGTACAGTTTCAGGCCTCAGCAAGGAAAGAAAATCATACCTCATACAAAAATAGTTAAAGGCTGCATTTCAATCTAGCTGTAAAAATTTTGATAAACCTGTTTCACATCAGAAAATTCACTCCTGTCAACCAGAGGATGATTCCTGGAATCACAGGAAAGAAAAATATTCCATCAATATTAGCACAATCCAAACACTGTCTTTTACCGCTTAATTGAAATGGCTTTTCCTTTAGAAAACCAACAAAAATAATTCCCCCCCCCACCTGTGTAGTGTAGAGAGATGTATAGACACATGGAATATAGTTGAAATAAAACACAGGGACCTAAAAATTGTTTATATGAGAGTAGGAACTATTTTGAAATGATTCAGGGTTTTTGTGGTTTTTCGTTATTTTAGTTTTCCAATTTCATTTAACAACTGAAATTAAACTTTGAGAATCAATTATAAAATAAAATTTCTCTTATCACTGTCTGAAGCATAATGCATGTGCTGCTGTGCACTGCCCTCTCCTGAAAGAAACAGTGTCGTCTTTATTATATCTTAAAAGGCTTTTTGTGTAGCTAAGTTAGATACTGTAATGAATAAGGCCTTAGTTTCTGAAGGAAGACAACATAATTCCTGCTAGGATGCTCAGGCAGGAGCTATGGTTACAACTTTTTTTGCAATTCACCTATGTATTTGTTTTACCTATGGAGATAGTCCTACACCTGAGCATGGGTAGTGTCTCATTTCTGTGAGGTAGCTTGTTTAAAATGTCAGATGTAGTATTGGTTAGAGGAGAAATTCAGAAATTTGCATCTGATACATGGGAGCTGTAAATTAAATAAACAATAGTCAGAGCAAACATGGAGCAATTGTACTACAGTGAGAAAGAGCATCGTTTGTGAAGGCTGCATGGAGTTTCATCTAATCCTCTTCCTTATATGTCCAGATGCTGTGAGAGGTAGGATTTGTGTCAGGCTGAGAAATGGGAGAAAAAGCATAGAAGTTTATTTGGGATATCTATGTGTGAAAGAAACAAGAAAGATTCTCCAGAAGGTTCATCTGTCGAGAAAATTGATGCTGGACTGGTGAATGCACTGTCTTGGGATCAGTTCTCTCCTGCCTGGTGGAAGGGCTTTGGGGCTGAAGGGGATTTTTGTGATGACACGTGCAAAAGAAACAGTAGATACCTTGGACTTTTCTGTATCCTCTACTCAATAAATGACCTGGATTGTGCTGGGGACAAAGCCAGGCTTAAGATGACAATTTTCCAGCTGTAGAATAAGAAGCTGTACTCTGCAGTGTTGGCTGGAAGGTCTTTGTTTTGCCATGCTGTTCTGCAATACAGTCAACAGCTGCCCTATGTGTGTGCATGAAACCTGTTTGTGTTCACTTCCTTCCAGTGTGGCATTTGTTACAGAATTACTCTACAGGGATAGAATTTGACTAATTACTATCATTATTTTCCAAATTTTTTTCCTTCTTAATTTTAACCTTGTTACTTACTAGCCATGTAAAATTGTTCCTTCAAAGATTTATTAACAATGTTTGCTGGGCTACGTCATCATCTTCATCAATATAGGTGTATCCCCAAAATGAAGCATGTGTGTATTTGATTTGAACTGTTCCATGAGGTTAGAAACAAACATGTTTTAAGGTATATTACTGGACAGTCTTTTGTACCCTTAAATGCCACCTGGATACATAAATAGCCACCTTTGTGGAGAAGACATGGTTTGCAGCATCTTGCATACCAAGCATATTCTCAGCCATGTGCAGCTTTGCTTTGTGGAGCTAAATAAAACAAGGGAAGTAGAAATGGGGGCAAGAGAGAAAATTAATGTTTTCAGCTGAGATTTGCACAGAGATGACAGGTGAATGAGGTGGAGAGGTAAAGAACAGCTGTTCCAGATGGCAGCAGCTTCAGGAGGGAAAATGCTGGAGTCGAAGCGGTCAGATCGTAGGAAGAGATGACGCTCATGTAGGATGAGTGGTGCTGGCAGGGAGATGAGTGTTGGAGGTCAGTGGGAAAAACACGATAAACACTGTGTATGAAATTTGTTTCTCTTAAGGTAGCCATTTCCTGTAAATGAATCTTTTTCAGTTCTTTTCAGCACTGATTACAGGTATTTACCTGAAATCATCAGTGATCAGCATTTTCTATTATCTTTGGCTGCCTTGCTACATAAACTTTGTATTGACAGCAGACACTCAAGAATAAATAAACCTGAAAACTGAAGAAATTTCATAATGATTAAATACAGTTTTCAAAAATCTGTTTTTGAAGCATCCCTTCTGTCTCTTTAATCTACTGCCTGGAATTGAATGCTTTAAAGGTGCTTGAAAATCTAACAACAGCCCTGATTTGAAGGTTTTAAACAATATAGCATTCTTCATAGGACTATAACAGTGTAATTTGAGCCATCTCTGCATAAATAGTTCATACAAAAAGCAAATGTAAGATAATAGGAAATTACTGATGCTAAAAGTGACACTACAGTTCACAGAAAGCAAAAAAAGCTAAAACCTCTGCATTAGCCTTGGAGTTCTTTTTCAATAAACCTGAAGAATTGGCTGTACAAGAGTTGGACACCCTGACTCTGCCAACTCCTCCTGAGTTTAATAGTTTCCTGTTTACGATGCTCTGCTTGAATGTTTTTGGGGAAAAGGCAGAGCAGTCACTTTCTGTCAAATTTATAAAGGCAGAAATTATTTTAATTAACTGCTTAAACTTAATTTACTGACTTCAAGAGTCAGACAGCTGGAGTGGTTGTTTAACAAATCCTGTAAGAATTAGACCTGAAACAGTTTATATCAGCTGCTGATCTGTCTATTGATCATGATTGTCAATTCTAACTCATTTTCCCAGTGCTGCTACCATTTCAGGCTTATTCTCACCTCATTTGAACTTTATATTTTTTTAATTGTCACTAGACATGATGTTAAATGTATATCCTAGCCCACTGCAGTTGTTCAATGTATTAAATGGCACCTTTGGAAAGGTAATTAGTTCTCATTTCTTGGCCATGTTCCTATACAGATAATTTGTTTTGTGCCTAACTAGATTTCCTCAATATTTCTATCTGTAACCAATGCTTCTCTTCAATTTATGTCTTAAATTATGTCAAAATGTAGAAGGTCTTTATATTGTGAAGTAGCTTCTGAACTCCATGTTGAGAGAACTGCTCTTTAGGAGTGAGTAAAGGGATGATGTTAATTGCATAAAATGTCTTAAGTACTTATGATTAATGCTTTGGGATACTGCAGGTAAAGGTGCAATGTGATTTTTGTTCCTTTTTTTTTTTTTTTTTTTTTTTTTTACCCAGGGGCAATTTTTGATGAATCTGCCAAAAAAGATGAGGAAGTTTTTCGAATGGCAGTTGCTGATCTCAACCAGAATGATGAAATCTTACAAACGGAGAAAATCACGTGTTCAGTGACATTTGTGGATGGCAACAATCCGTTTCAGGCGGTTCAAGAAGGTAGGACATTTAAACAGATTTCCTGCTATTGTTTCTGCAGAGATGTGCAAAATACTATGCTCATAGCTTCCTAGCTTTATGAAAAATTTGTAGGTTTGGTTGGCTTCTTTTTACATAGAATATCAAATATTGCATTTAATTTTGGATTTAGCTGCTATGGTTTGTGTTGGTCTAGTGACTTCAAGCTATAAGGTTAGCTTTTATCCATTTTGTAAGTAAAGGCTCTTGAAAAATGGTAGAGAAGTGAGACAGTTTGCTGAAATCTTGCCTCTTTTGCAGGCTGTATTGAAGTTATTGTCAAACCAATAGTCCTTACTTTATGACTGCTTAATACTATTTTTTGGTTTAATTTCATGCAACTAACAGCACTTAGTTGGAAAACATAGGTTGTTGTGTAGATAACCTTTTTAGCACATACATCTGAAAAAGTCACCTATTTTATAGGAGGGATTAGAGATAATCTGATGACTCAGAAAGTCACCTCTGTCCAATATGATTTTGTACTTAGTCCATCCTTTGTTATTGCCCAATTATTGGACAAGAGATGAGGATGTTGCTTTGGGCTTCTGTGATAGCAGTAGGATGATAACAGGACTCAGTATTTGAAATCCCTCTGAACTGGATTAGTAAATTGCTGGTGTGACTGAGCAGTTGTCTGGAAAGACAGCTATATGAAGTCTTTAGAAATATGAATTCAAATTTGTTTCCTAAGCATTTGTTATTTCTTTGCTGTTCTGGCATACTAACTTCTGTCTCAGGTGCTGAAGATGTTTATTATAGGTATATTATTATTTCTGAAAAAGAAAACAAAATTTTGATAGCATTCTATGTTCTTATTGGCTCTGCATTGACACTTGAGGTAGAATTTGAGATTTAAGCAGCAAACTTGCACAGTTCCTCTGATACTTATGAAGTCAAAAGTCAATACCTGTTTGGCTTCAATGGACTATTGACAAAGCAATATTAATGGAAAGGTGTTTAACATTTATATGACAATTTTTTTATCAGTGACTTAATTTTTGAGAATTAAGGAAAAATTTTTGTTAAATTTTACAAGTGGATAGACATGTATAATGAGAAGCATTCCAGTCTGGGCTTGATAAGGTCAGGGCAGAAAAAGAAGTGATTTTGAAAGTATTCCAATCAGAATCATTTCAATCTATTTCACTCTGAAAAAGCCAACATAAAAACTGAAGCTATTGGATGCTTTTAGAATCCAGAGGGGGGAAAATGGGTAAGTGAGGTCAATCTTTTTTTAGATACTTTCCACACTGTTAGTATTTAACCTTTTTTCTAATTTGTCCAGTATAGATAATGTTAGCTGATGCTCTATAATTAACATTGATTAACACTGAAACAGCAAGTAATTTCCTTTATCATTGTGTTAGAGCAGTTGCAAATAATTTCACAGAACAATGTTTTAAGCAACTTATTTATTTAATTCTAACTTAGGGAAACTAGGAGTGTCTAGTAAAGTAGAACATTATAAAGGAATTAATGACCTGATATTTCAGTATTCAATTACTTATTTTTTGCAAAAGTTAAATTTGTCATTTTAAAAAATATCTTGGTATAGTCAATATTTGAAAAGTTAATGGAGTAGGTTTGACGAATTTTATTACCATTTGTTGGGGAGGGGAAGTATGTTGTGATATTGATGAGTTCAAGCAAAGTATTTGCCACTAAAAACTCTTTATTGTAAATTTATGGTCAAATAGAGTTACATGGCTAGGAAAGCCTCATACTCGCCATCCTTTAAGTGCCCTGTGTTTTGTTTGGCATAATTTGAGTGAAGAACAGAGGTTGCATCTTTTGTATGCATATGCAAAACTTTGACATATTGCATATGTCAAACTGTTTTACCACAGTTAATCTGTTTTACTTTGTTTTAACTGGATACAGGCATAAGTTGCACTGCAATGTTTCAATTAATTTGCACTAGTTTCATCCCTCTTTCCCTTCCTCTACATCTTTATATCACTTTTCACCCCATTCTTAATTGGATTTCTTACAACCATTAGTAGCAGTGAAAGGGGACCTCTGTAACTGTTGCACATATTTAATGGTCTATCCCTTGGAAAAACGCTTAGCCAAAATGTACAATACTAAACACCAGAAAAAGATCATTTAAACACTCAGGCCATTTCTGTATTCCATTTTTAAAATAAATACTACAATGAGGTTAAATCTCATGTTTTCAAATTTACTGTGTGGCATTAAATATGCCCAAACTTGCCGTTTTTATGTCAGCGTGACCCTTTCCTTGGAAGCATAACAACACTAATATGAGTCTGAGGTACCATGGCCTCTCCTGTCACGTAGAGCCTAATGTACAAAAATTATTTATTATTCTACTATTTATTTATTTATTTTTAATATAAAGTGCTTGAAGTCTGCTTTGTTTTAGTTCACAATACCTTTTTTTTATGATTTAGGCTTTTTTTTCTTCTTGTCTAAACTACAGAGTAGCCTTTAAAACAAGAACTTTTAATGTTTGGTACAACGTTAATTTAAAACATTAGATCCGTAATAATAACTTACAATTAGCCTAAATTTGTCTAAAATATGCCACTTGTAGTGAATATAGAAGGTTCTTAAAAACTTGCCTAGGATTTTGAATTTCAAAAACCAAGAAGTCACGAGCAAAGAGCTGATAAGACATTAGTTATAGAGGAGATATTTA
Source organism: Strix aluco (assembly GCF_031877795.1). Lineage (NCBI taxonomy): Eukaryota > Metazoa > Chordata > Aves > Strigiformes > Strigidae > Strix > Strix aluco. The sequence goes on from NC_133934.1 coordinate 52,758,836, forward strand.
CAAATTTATTTTTCATAATGGTCCACTAACGGACACTATGTATTATTTCTGACTTTTATTTCATTTCATTAGCTAAATTAGCAAGTAACTTCCAAACAGTGTAAACAGGAACACTCAGATACTTGATATCCATTTTGGGATGTAAAGATAATTAGTTTGAGAGAATCAGCTGCTGGGAGGTACTTACTGTTCTTCCTTCTGAATCTGTTTGTATAAATTGTTATGGTGCCCTGGAATGTCTTCCACTTGGACCTTAGAGCATCTCATTAACAGTTCTGATTGGAGCAGTAAGACTGTATTGCAAAACTGAGTGGTTTTATCCTAGAAGAGCTGTGAATGACATGCCCCATAATATCACTGGAAGTGCCCTCAGGGACAATTTATAAGCATGTTCTAGTGCATGGAAATAGGAGGTGAAATTGAGTTTCTTTAAGTTAGGGAAATTTTTTTCCCCTTTGGTATATGCCCTGTCAGAGGGGGCCAACAGCGAGTGTGATGTGTGTGGTTTACTGTGCAACTCATGTTTTCATGTCAGTATCATGGGGTGGCACAGGCACCCATAAGGATGGAATGAGATTGAGGTTGCTCTGTGAGGCGGGAGGGAAGTCCAGGGCAAGCCTAGCTGGCAGGTTGGGGTGAGGACAAGCTAGGTGCATGGCCAGGTGTGCGTAGCTCCAGCCTGATGGGCACAGGGGAGAACTTGCAGAGGAGGGTGGCTGAGGCCTCACCACCTGTAGATGGTGCATCCCAGGCTCTCACAACAGCTGCAGCCCGGTTGCTGAGATGAGTCACAGTGACACACACCTGTGGACATGTCCAACATGGCATGTTCCTTCCTCTCTTCCTTTCTTTCTTCAATACAAAATACTTCACAATATTTATAATACTCTTCTATGTCTTGTCTCAAAATATTTGTGAGCTTTTGTGATTGAGAGAGGAAGAATGTTGTGGCTGGCTTGTTTATGCTGTGGCCATGTTGGGTGCTACAAAGGCAAATCAGGAATTTAAGTTTTGTTTGTATAAACAATGAAGGAAGTAGGGATAGTCAGTTTTTGCATGGTAGCAAGTTGGTATTTTACAACTACAAAGCAAGGAATTATGATGCCAGATCCATACTAGTGGCAATAATGATTATATATTAATGTAAACTCCTTTCCTTGTGAGATTTCAGTTTACAGCAGTATTTAAATAGGGATGGGATAAGCCTTCAAAAGGCTTTGAGTTCTGCAATATACTTAAACTGTAACTATTTTTGAAGAAAGTCATGTTTCTATATTTCTTTTTAATAGACTGGTTTTTTTCTTTCAGTGGGAAATTTGGTTGAAATACATTGTTTCTTGTTTGTCAGAAAATCATTGTATTCTGTTATCTTTCACTTTTATTATTCTTGTGCTCACTTCAATACACTAATAATTAAAACCTAAATTTTATGGTTCAAAGCCTGCTATTTCCTCCAATCCTTAATTTCTCATTAATAGTATGATCACATGGTTGCGGAATGGCTAATGTGAAATATGCAGTAGCCTGTGGATTTTTGTGGGATTGTCTGCTGAGATACCTTGGTAGTCATACTACTAAATATCTGTTTCAATCTAAACCCTCCTTGTCTTCTAAACATTTTCCACAGTCACATTCTTGCAATACTGATTTACTTATATTTGGGGGGAAGTGTTTTCCATTGATGCAGGTATTATTGCCTGTCATAATTCCTATCTCAAAGCAAGTGGAGCGAGGGGGGGCATTGGTAACTTGAAGCATGATGATCTGCCTCCTCAGGCAGCACACTTTCTACAGCCCCCCTGCTGCCATTTCCACTTGCACACCAAGAGTTACGTATGGAGAAAACTCTGCAGGTGTTTGTAGTGCTTGGGGCATCTACAGCATCTGGAGGGTTGTCAGAGCTCAGCAGGACCCTCGTCCAAAGATGTGTAGGGTCCTTGGATATCTATTGCCAACATTTTAAACCTCATGGCAAACATATTCTTTTTATTTGGTGCTGATATTTTTTTATTCTGCTCATTTCTCCCACCTCCTTTTTTGACAACATCACATTTCACCTATCTTAAATAATATCTCTATAGTAATCCAATATGTTTTTCTATAGGCTACCTATAACACATGACAAATAGATTTAACTGATGCTGTTTGATATCCGCTTTGTTTGACAAGTTCTCCTATTGCAATCATATATATGTAGGGTTTATTTTTATTTTTTTTAAACCAACCTTTTTGTCATTCAGGTTAGTCACCAGAGTATGCTTACAGACACCAACTCAAGCCTTCGTAATGGCTTTTGAAAGCTTATTGTGATCAGTGAAGTAAATAAGGCAGTGAGTCATAACTAAATGGGATTCAGCTGTAGAGTAACAGAGGTTTGTAGGGCAGCAATATGTATGAAGGTCACATGCAGGATTTTATTCAAGCAAAGTTTTATGGTCAGAAATTACAGCCTGATGGATACATCTGCTTTGGCCTTTGGGACTAGATGAATGTAATAAGACTGTCCTTTCCCGTTTCTCTGATTGCTGTAGAAACCTGTTTAAATCCACAGATTTCATGGACTGCTGATCTTTCTTTCACTTTGTGTCACTTATTTCTTCAAATTTCTCAGCCTTCCTTGAGCTGTTTATTAACCAGTATGTGTTCGGTTTGAGATTAAACTTTTACAGGGTTGCACTTCTTCACTACCCTTCCATTTCATTCCAGGTTTGCTTTCTTATTTCCCAATAAAATGGATTTTGATGTGAAATGATATTACTAATACTGAGGAGGAAAAAAAAATTTTTTTCAACTAGGATTTGAACTATAAAAAGTTAAGGAAGGAGTGGAAGCATTTCAATAGTGATATAAAATTCCATTGTAAAATCAGAAACTGTTGGAAGTGTTAGCAATTGCAAATTGCTTGTATCATCAGTACTTCAGAAAATATGGCAAAAAATCCTTTGAACTACCTATCCTCTGTGCATCCACATAATGTACCAGCAGTGGTGGCATTATGCCCTGTTTTCAAAGTGCTGGGTGAGAAGCCTGGTACTCTTACATAGGCTTTGTTCTCATTTTAGTCCTGCCAACCCCACAAAATCAATCAGATCTCCAATTTGCATGAATGCACCACAGGAGTCCAAGTGTTGGCAGCTTAAGAAAAAAGATTTTACAACACTGGTGATAACATCATGACAGTTGGGAGGACAGTGGTTACATGGGAGAAGATCAGGGAGAAGGGAATAGTGAGCACTGACTGAACTAGAAAAGAGACATGTAATAGAGGCTTAGTTTGGGAGGAGCAGGATGCATATTTAACATATTTTCACAACAGTTTCAAAGCTATTGTGACCTTCCTTTGCCTGGAAGTAATGTATCCAGTGCATACTGCAAACTGTAAAAGGGGATCAGATTTATTTTGAATAAGGCTTCATACTGTTAGAGCAGTTAACAGTAATTGTAAGTCTTCCACCTCTCTCCAGTATTTGAATTTTGGGCTCAAATGTTTTCTAGATCCTGATTCTTTCTGCAGTAATGTTTTCTCCAATTGGAAGAAAACTTCCAGTATCGTTTCCTGGCAGCTGTAAGCTGCACTAGACTTTCAGATACTTGAAGAAAAAAAAAATCCTTCAGCTCAAAAAAATCCCCCCCCAATCCAAATAAATTCAGAAAAAGTAAAAAAAAAAAAAAAAAAAAAAAAAAATCAGTCCATCAAGAATAGATTTAGATTTCTCCAGGGTAGTTTAAGCAATGTGAGAAACATGGTTTGAGGAAAAGAGGTGCAAACCTCAGCAGTCCTTAATATTTGCAGATGGCAAATCTAAAAAATTTGAACTACAGATCTTAGTGTGGTTGAAGAGCCTTTTCTGAAGTATGCTTTCCAAATTGCTGAGCCAAAGGGGGGAAAAAAGAGGCTTTCTAGAGTGCAGGCTCATGCAAGATCCTGCCATCTTTTAGTTACTGTTAACCACATTGTCTCACAGTGTATCTAAAACCCACTGAACATATGCTTTATGACTGCTGCATATCTTTGTTGTGGTTTAAGGAAAGAATATTAGTATTTCTATGGAAACCAGTTTTCTTCGGGTCGCCAGAAAACCCAGTAACATCCCACTGTTATACTTGGCTGCATCACAGCATTCAGATGCAACGATACAGCTAGAGGTATTTACGTAGGACCACACATCAAACAAAGGACTAGCATTTCAGAGTTTGTATTACCTATCCCACTACCTTTCTGCAGTCTTTTTTTCTTCTGCTTTCTCATGACTAAAACAGCAAGAGTGATTTTCCTAACACTGATGCCATTTGCCATTGCCAGTTGCCAAAGTTTGGCTCAACATTAATTTTTATGGCAGATTTTGACTTTTCTATCAGACTGTCCACTTTCAAATAACAGACAGGAATTCTAATAGGCTTGAAAGAATTTCCTTCCCAGGTTTTTGCTTAAAAACATGTGACTGTGAGGCAGGCTATTAACCTCTTCACCTCTTTTAAAAAGGTGAATCAAATAAATGAATCAATAACTGGACAAGCGTGATGCCCTTTGGTGGAGTGCAGAGTGACTTTTATCACATTAATAAGGGAGTAACTAGAAAGGATGATATTCTGCAGTACTTACACTTTACATCCAGATTAGATAACTTCTGATTTTGCAATGTGCGTGTTTCCACTGGCAGTTCACAGGTGCCCAATATGTGTTTTCATACATTATATATGGTGCTTCAGTCTGCTGTGTTAATGTACTCTGACACACTGTTAGTGGTTTACTTTTAAGAGAGCTATACAAATTGTGATGTCATTAAATAATATCAATAGTATGTTTAGATGTTTAAAGCCACTGTGCCTGAAGGCTTTTGGGGTATTTTAACAAACAGAAGTATAGAGACAAAGCAAATGAGAGATGTTTCATCTTCCTAGCTGCCAGTTATTTAGCTAGCACCCTAGGCTATCAGTCCCCCAAAGTAATCTCCTTAAGTAATGTACACCCTATCTGGATATCCACTCCTTCTTTTTGTGAAACAATGTCCTCTGAAATCACTACAGCAGTCAATCATCACTGTCCAACTAGAAATGTATACTCCCAGACATGCCTCACAGCCTGCAAGCTTGCAGCAGGTTGTCACAAATACCAAGCAATAAACTGTTGCATTTGGTTGTTTCCTGCTATATGGAGTCCTCTCAAGTCCTCTTGCAAAATAATGTTAATTTGAGATTTTGCCTTTGCTTTTCCTGACTAAATTCTCTGAATTAAGCAAAAGTCACTAAGTTGTTTCACCTGACAGTTTAGGTACAAATATGTATCGAGCTGCGTACAGACCCATATTTGCTGTATGCATCTGTAGCTGTGTTTGTCTAAAAATCAGTGTAATTAATTTAAATTAATTTTAATTAATTGCTTGATTAATTTAATTCTCCCCTTGAGCCTTCCTTACTCTTCTTCCTTCCCTTCTCAAATATCTTTTGTTTCATTTACAAGCTTTTTTTTTGTTGCAATCTGTTAGCTCTTTGGGCACAGGCTGTATTCTTAGAAAGTACACTGATCTGTATTTGAGGCAATTGGGTATTTGTGATGCAAATAATTTTAAACATAGTCTTTTCTCTGTATATAATCAAAGACGAAGTGTACTTTATGGAGGACAGTAGTGTTTTAAAATCTAATTCTGATAATGAGGAAATGAGCCATGACACTCTGGAGGTGAAGCCTGAAGTGAATTATGAAGGTCATTCTCTTAGATGGGGAAATTAATTATATTTTAGCCTGGTTCCTTGTTACTTAGACCCTTTATATTGTACGCTACCAAGTAATTTTGGCTAAATATCAATTTATAAAAAATTATCTGAGCAAAAGAGAACAGTTACAAGGACAGATTTTGAAACTAGACAATGTTTTATTAAAATAATAATCATATCAGAAAACCATAACCTTTCATGTTATCTTTTTGAAAGCATGTCTGCTGTGAGATTTTAATGCTCATTCTATTCAACTGTCAATGTGTCTTTAGCTTCTGTGATTGCTGCCCCTTCTGAAACTTCTTTTCTTCTTAAAATATAATCTTTTCCCATTCTTCACTGTGTAGTCTGAAAGAGTATTGAGGTGAGCCCAGCGACTTTGAAGGATGCGGCCATTAAACAGAGCACTCGCAGGGAGACATGCAACAGGTAGTGTTGATGGTAATCAGAAAACATTTACTCTGAGCCTGATGTAGATATGGGAGCCTTGCAGAGTCTCTCATGTGCTGTTGACACACAAGAGGGAGTTTGGGTTTGGGGTCTTTATGTAAGCGTATAGAACACTAACACATGGGACTTAGCTTCATGAGGAAATTAAGCACGTGTTTAAAGGCTTTTCTGAGCAGGGATATACTTAAGCAGTCCCAAATCAGTGACTTAATTTTCTTTGGCAGCTGGTATTCATTATTTTGTTTACTTTAAGGGCGTATTGTCTCCAGAAACTTGTAGGTCTTAGCAGCGTTTCACATCCTGCACTTTTGGTTGCCTGAATGACTGTGGCCGGTGGCTGTAGTTCTTCTGCTATTGCTGGAAGCAGAAAATGTGGCTGCAGGTCATGGCCATGCCTGTGGAAAAGTTTGAAATCACAACGAATCTTCCAGAGTGCCAGACCACAAAACACAGTTAAATAAGTAAAAGCCTACAGAGGCTTTGCTTCTGACACTATGTTTTATGAGAGGAGGGTTATGATGTACTGGGCTCGGTCATCACAAAGTGCTGGAGAGCTGTACTCAGAAATTGCAGTTTCATGTTACAGGTAAACAATTTATGTTCATCCCATCCCTTCGTGACCTGGTGCAGGAAGCCAGCAAGAAGCTACTTTCTTTTTCAAAAATGTTACATTATGTCTTTTTAGTACCAAATTCTGGCTCAGTGGCAAGCCTTGTGATAGCCAGTCCTTGCAAAGGACAGAGGAAGGGAAAGTGATCCCTGCTTCCGGGTGCAGCTAGATGTTTAACCAGCTTTGCCATAATGTTGAGCTCCAGAAGCTGAAAACAGTCATTAACTGGTCAAATACAGAAGCAGCCAGCTGTCCTAAGAAAAGAGACTCTTGCATTTCTGAGATGTCATTTCAGTGGAATGGGTGCCAAAACTTTGTTTCCTGAGCAGACATGTGAAATGTTTGGAGAAGATGAAATTCGTTCAGACTACCAGAAGGAGTTTTTAAAATAAATATTACCTAGGTTATAACAACTAACATGCTCTCTAATGGGTGCAATCTGACGTGTGAGGTGATGCAAAGAGACAGACTTGTCAAGACACTTGTAAAAAGGCTCGGTAGTTCTACTTAAAACAGGAAATTTGAGTTTCTTTCTGAAGTCTTTGCTAATCCTAATTCTCTGATAGAAGAAAGGAAAAGGGAGTAAATGGGTATACGTGAAGGAAGAAGACAACTTTCACCTGATTCTCCTACCTTTCCAATATTTTCTATCTTTTTAATATGTTTTTTGTTTCATCTTAATTTGGCACTGATGGATGAAATGCTGAGGCAAAATCACGCTCTTCTGTGTGCTTGGCTTGTTGAGTTCCACACATCATGGGGTAGAAATTACTTCCTCTGAGAGGGGGAGTCTAGAGATACATGTGCAGCATAGGAGCAAGTAGTACCTTGCTTAACTTGATTGTGTTAGACACAGTGACTGTGATTTCGAATAGTAGTAACTGAGTGTAAAACAAACCTCTGAAAACACTATCTTAAGAAAACATTTTTAAGAAATTTTCTTTCCTGTGCTATTTCAACTGTGGCATTAAAGGATGTACTGTTCTACCTTATCTTCATCTTGAAAAACAAAAAAATTGTAACTATTCAGAAATGCATCTTTTTGTATTCCAGGAAGCAAGACTTTTCCTTCCTAATAGACAAACTGTATCTTTCAGTACCAGGTAACAGCATTATATTGATAGTTCACAGGAATTCTGTATTTTTTCATTGACTTTCATTATTTGGAGGAGTAACCTTTTAAAATAAGGAGGGCAGCATCCAGGGAAACCCCAGGCACAGTTATTGCTTGGCCCCATGAGTCTCATTCAATTCACAGTTTTTTAAGCATAAAACATACTTACTTCTACAATATTTGTCTACTTTTTTTTGGAGAGCCTTGGAGGAAATCAACGTTTTGTTGTTTATACTGCAATATACCATGAAGAGTTTCTGTAACATTGTTTATTTCTCTCTGCATAGGATCCCTTGACCCTCATAAATTCATGCCTGAAAATATATTATTAAAATTTATTGTGAAGGGTTTTTTTGTGTCAGAAGGGAGGATAAGCAGTCATAATTGATGTAAAGTGCTACTTAAACCTCCTGCCAGCTGAGCCTTTAGGTCAGTAAGGCTTGCTTGAGGTAGATTCTGCTGATTCTTTGCAGAAAAAATGCCATCAAAAATAATTTGACAGATTACAATGTGTTACGTAGCATCAAAACTCTTTAAGAACTGGTTTGCACATATAAAAAGCATGTGGATGTAACAAATGGGGCTGGGTATAGCTAGTCTCCGTTCCTCCTTCTTTCAGTAAACTTAACAAGAAAGGCAATGTGTTAAGATTGTTTTTAGCAGGTGCTGTAATCCTAAAATTCCTTGGAATTTGAGCAGAACTAGTTCCAAAGCTGAAATCACTTTTTAAAATGAAATGTACCTGCTAAATGTGTCTGATTATGCCCAGATCACATATTGGGAATTTCTAACTCTAACTTTTGTGTCAAGTCCCTAAACTATGTTGGTACATGTAACACATTTACCAGTTCACATACATTTCTCCGCTCTTTTTGGGTGATTTTTTGCTCTTCAGACGTTCATTTCATGTGCAGTCTAACTTTATGGGAAGGTTAGAAGCTGTTATGCATCAGTAGATACTGTTTTCTTATCTGAAACCGAAGTAATTTATTTTACAACGTTAAAAAAAAAGTGAGTTCAAAACTGACTGTGGATAAGTGATTTTGCATTTGATTTGATAATGAAAAGCAGAGCTTTTAGTAGTTTTTCTTCATGTGAATGCTTCTTGTATTGCTAAACTACAGTATCCTCCTCCACAAGCAAATTCTAGGGAACTGCTTGAGCTTTTCTTTAAGGGATGACCATAAACTATTCACTCTTCTCCCCGAGCTCAGTTTATTCCTGTTGGATATTTCTGGCTGATCATTGGTCATTTCTGATAGTGATTATTTTTATCTGGCCAATTTTTATGACATGGATACAAGAAAGTAGAACAAAAGTACTCAGCTTTAGCTGTAATTAGGAAAGAATAAAAATTCCAGAGTCTAAATTACCTCTGAAAATCAGCATGGTTACTCATGCTTATAATCACGAGGCTCAGCAAATCTTTCTGATAAGTTCAGTGAGATCAGTTGTACGATAGCAAGTTTGAAAATATTACATGTAAAAAACGCATGAACTCAGCGATGTGTCTGTTGTAGCTATTTTATTCAAAGTTAAGGCTGAAAATAATAGAAACAAAATGGAATCAACAGAAGTTATAATCTGAGTGTAGTATTTTGTGTGTTTTGAAAAGTTTTCTTGATGCGTGAGATCTTGGTGGGTACCATTCCAGTAGAATTTATTTCAGAGTTCAATTTCACAACGCAAAGGGGTGTTCAATCTTAGTAAAAGTAGCTGAAATAGAGGAAATTTAAGAAACAGAAACTATGTAGCAAATGAGACTGCCATCATATTTTTTCAGAGATTTTTTTCTCACAAATTGACAACCTGAACTGTGGCACTGATGTGTAGGAAAATAGTGAGGGAAGGTACAAAGTGAAAAATGTGAAAGTAATGTTTAAAGATTTGTTAGTGCCTTTCCAAACATGCTTAATATCATGCATGTTAAAATGCAGTGGTGTTAATGGTAGAGATTTTGATAAACTATCCAAAGGCCAAGTGAAAAATGTTCATGGTGTTTAATGCTTTCTAGAAGATACAGAAGTGAACAACAAAAATGTAGGTGTTTATTGGCTGTAGCACAATAAAAATGGCTTGAAGTCTTCCTTCCCTGCAACCTCCTCAAATTTTGAACATTACTGGTGATATGGAGCCACTTGGGAAGCAGTGCAGGATTCATTGCAAGACTCATATTATTTATGAGGGCTTGTACATTTTTGAGAAATGAACATCCCAACTGGAAGCAAGAGATTTTGAATGCAGTTTTTGGTGAGATCTTTGCATCACAGGAGATCTATACTTGCTACTCGCTGCAGGGTTACAAAGTGAATGAAGGCTCTCTTATCTAGGTAACTATCACTTTCTTCAACTTTTCAAATTGCTCTGTTTCTTGAGGTGAATTAGACTGGCCATTTTGATTTCAAAAGATAAGTGTAAGTCTTTACACACATACTACTATTCAGACTTCGCAGAGTTGGAGAGCTTTTGAAGTGTTGGGGTGTCTGTATCTCTTTTCTGTAGAGAGCTGTATTCTATAAAGACCACAGAAAAGCTGGAAAAACACTCATGCGTGCAGAAATATCTGTGCTGATTCTTTGTGGAACCTGAAGGAGAAAGGGTTGCAGCCTCTGAGGGTCTCAGTTGTGGCGCACAGAAGAATTTACACAAAATTAACCAAACTTATTTTAATTAAATATTTATCAAGCAAGACTAAATCATATCATTCCAAGGTCTAAAATGCATTTGTGTATATGGTCCTTTTGAAATGGGAAATGAAAGAAACCTTAAGAAAAATATGAAATGCACCTACTTGTCATGGGTGGAATCATTTAAGTCTACTGTGGCTGACTAACCCAGGATCTCTTTTTTTTTTTTTCTTCTCTCTACTTCTGATGAGGAGTTTCAAATTCTGTTAATAGAGTTGAAAAGTTATCTCCTATGGGGTTGGGTTATATCTTTGTAATTGGTGTGTAGATCACAGTTATGAAGGGTTTAAGCCTAATTCTCTAGCTCTCACTTTCAAAATAGTAATTGAGTAGAAACCCATACCTGTAACCTCTGTTGGACTCTGCAGAAAGCCTGAACAGTGTCATTGCACGAAAGTTTTCCATTTTTCAGCTAATATAAGCAATCTGAGGATATTTCTTCAAATCAGTCATCTGTATGAATTCTTGGTATTTGTACCTGGCAACATATTAATGGCAAAGAAAGTACTGCCATTAGAAAAAACCCTAAAAGAATAGTTTTGGGTAGAGATGTGTGTGGGTACATACAGGATACTAACTTGTGATGAAGTTCTTAGTTACTGAGGCTACAAGAACGTACATGATGTCATCTTCAAATGCATCAATAATCTTTCCTGTTAAACCTATCATTGTAGCAGCAACTTGAGCATTTGAAATAGACATTTCCTAAAGCTTTACCTCACATAAAAAGTTAGTTGGCAGAAGTATCTGTCATGCAGAGTCGTTACATCTGGCAGCTGGAATATATATCTAGATAAAATAGATTGCAGTTTTTGGAAATATCAGACTTTGGGAAAGATAGAATATGATTCCCAGGTTGTATGTTACACTTGGATGATAGTGAACTTTGAAGTGTTTACCTGCTTTTAACAGCTTGTCTGTCAACTCTCCTAGAGCTCACTCGAAGTCTGCAGTCTGATTATTTCTGAAATTGTCTTTATCTCCAGACTCATATAAGTTAAAATTAGTAAAAAGATTTCATATCTTGACTGTTGCTATAGAATTATATAGAGCATAAGTATACAAGTGTAAACTTAAACGGTCTGTTTTATGAGGTTTACCTTTGCTGTTTCCAGGCTGCCTCTTGAAACAGTTGAACCAACTTATGTCTTTCTGTATACTGTGCTCTGGACTTCACTAAATTTGAAAGAAGTGCATGCTCCTTGGCTGGGTTCCCTATGGCAGACCTCCTCGTTACAGATCTGCAGGGCTGTGGTCATATGGACTAGTAACAAGAGATCCGCAGTGGGCCAAAGTGGGATGAAGGTTACTTTGTACGCAGATAAATTTATTTGTGTTAAGCTAGGATATGAATTAAAAGGGGAATAAGTATTTCTTATCGAATTTTTTTGTGGTCTCTTCTAGTCTGCAGAGACTATTGGCCATGAATGTCCACAAAGATATTTATTTAAGAACAGCTGTTATGGAACAATTTTCCATGCAGGTAGACTCTAAGGTATTAAAATTTCAACCTACCTGAGACAAAGAATCACCCTGATGTGTAGGGGAAAAAACCCAACCAAACAAACAATCCTTTACTGTTTGGGACACTTTGGTTTTCTTGTTGCTTAATATTCTCGTGTGTGTAAAAACTTATCTGGTTTGGAGAAGAGGGTCAGGAGGGAGCAGAAGAAAACTTAGTGCTCCTGGAGGTGGAATTTTCCTATCTTTTGTTTTAGTGTTTTATTTGATGCTCAACCTATACAACATGAGGTTTGGATAGGATTTAGTTTTCTGCAGAATAAGTAACTTATATAAGATTTCATTACAGACAAACTGTCTTATGATCTTACTATGAGATGATCTAGAAACAGTTGTCATTTCACGCAGTTTTGCCTCTCCAGGTTTATAGCAGTTTATACAAAGCCTAATTTTGGAATCTTCTAAAATATGTTATAAAATATTTATCTTCTTATGAGCATACCTGCACTGTATCTCAGCCTTATACAGTTATCAGACTGATTGGTACCAATTATTACCTGTCCTCTAATTCTTTATCACCTCTATAAATTTTCATTATTCTGTTTGTAATGGTTGATACCACAGTGAGAGGCCTATAATTGTTGGGTTCACCCTCCTTTATTGGGTCACCCTCCTTCAGTATTGCAATAGTAACATTTTTAGTGTTGCAGAAAATCTCCACTATTTCAAGTTTTATTTTTAAATTTAGTACCAGCATATTAGCAATGATTTTCTCAGCTAACTCTTAGGATTCTTGGATTATAGACATTTAGCTTTACTCATTTGGAAGCATTTCTCCTTGATGAATGAGATTGTTCCCAGAAAAAGGTAAACAGATACTGAAAATGCATCCTATTATGAATGTTAGCGCCATTTTTCCATACTGTCTCTCTTTGCAGTAGCCCACAGCCAGCAGCCCAGCCTTCCTGTCTGATTACAGCATTGGTACTTGGGCTGTTCTGAAGGGCTGATCGCAATGTGTGATGATGATCTGTCAGAAAAAGCAAGGCTATGATAATGTAATGCAGATGTCCAAGCAGAAGAGAGAAATGTTCCTCAGACTGAACAAACACCATTTGCCATTCACAAGTTTTGGAGGCTCCCGAGAGTGATATTTAGCATAATGCATGTTGTTGGAGGCTGAGAAATGCAGGGATGGGGTAGAGGAGATGTTTCAGATGATGATAATTGCTATCACTTGAAAGGCTCTGTACCTAAGCAGCAAGCATTTGACATCCCTGAGCATCATGAATCTGTTCCATTCCCTTCACCCACTTCTGTGGCATCACGTTCTGGTTGTTTTCAATAGCTGTACAAACAAATTAAATCTGTTTATTCCAACTAAAACTCTGAATACAGGATAGATAAGCCCAGGTTTATTGCCTGATTCACTTTTTGCTCCTTGCTCTGCATTATTGTAAGAGGGCAAGAGAGCTTCATGTTTTATTCAGTTAATATAATGTATATTTAATTTGCATTTTTAATGTTTTCGAAGGTGAAGAATAACAACTTCAGCAGTGCTGAACATGGTAATTTAATTGGTTGTAGGGTGATCCGAAGATTCTCAGAAATGGCTTAATTGGGAAGTCTTGCAGAGCCTTAAACAAGCGTAGCAGTCAAAATCTCACCTGTATTAAACTGTCACCCTCACCCTATGGAGTAGCAGGGAGTTACAACTGTGCAGCTGTCTTAGTGTTGCCTGTTCATTTAATTTCAAATGTTTGCAGGAGGAGAAACAAAATCTAAAGGGATGAATAGAGGCTACCAAGGCATGCTAAACACTGCTGAATGCTTCCTTTAATTTCTCCATCCCTGGAAATGGTTGAGGTTATCATTTTGAAGTTATTGTGTACCTGAGAAATGGAGGAACAAAAAATGGCCCATATTAAAAGGGAGTATATAAAGCTTGTTGATAGGGAAATTTGTCTCCTAATCTAGCATCTGCCTGCAGGATCTGGGCTTCTAAGACAGCATTTTTTACCTGTGTGGATTGTTGTTATGAAAGATACCACAAATAAGATGAGACAAATACACCACGGGACATCTGATGGCCAGCGTATGCCCTTTGCTACGTTGTTCTTGATTTAAAGAGATGGGGACAATTCTATCAAGCAAAAGGCTTTGCATTCTCCAAATTAGATGCTGAGGTGATGATATTTTCAACCAACTAATAAATGTTCTGAAGTGTGAAGTCAGATAGAAAAATGTCTTTTAATCAAATTAATTAAAGTTGGTCCAAAGAGGCTATTATCTACAGTGTGTAATTGTACTGCTCACGTTTTATCAAGTTGTGATTACCAAAATAGAGAACACTTAAAAAAGAAATTATGTACTGTTTTAACAGTATTTCTTCAATATGGCTGAATGCCTGCTTTTTTGTGCTACTTATAACCTTGGTGGTAGATATAAGCCTCTGTTTAAAAAGATGTATGTCAGCAAAGTTGGTGCCCTAGTACTGAACTACATACATATAGAGGCACTAGATATACTTTTCTCTTCCAAGCCTACTTCTACATCTTCATTCCAATTTATAGTTCTATACTAACGCATAATACACAACGTCTACTGTTTTCTTATTCTCTCTAAATCTTCTTTTGAAGGGTTCCTGAAACGTAAGATCTTTTTAGTGTGAAGTTGATAGTTACAACATGGATATGAAAATAGCCGAAGTGTGTAAAACAGTTTTTGACCTGAAGTGGGTGAATCTTCCCAAGATTCCTCTCCTGCCTGTTCCTACAGTGATAGATCTTATTATTTTTGTCCTTCTGGTGTGTTTTTTATGATTTGGAAGCCAGAATCATGAATATACTCATTATTACTTATCTGAAGTTGACAAAGATGCAGGAGCTTGGCATTTTGTCCATTAACTTTCTCTTCATTAGGCAGATTTTTTAGGCTGCTTAACTCTGTAACGTATTTGACATCACCAAGAAAAAGGATGGGTATATTATGATTCACTGGATCAAATATCTTTGCACCTCCTACCACCCCCTTGTAAGCCAAAATATACACATAGAATGGGTCAGGGGATGATTTCATTGAAAAAAATTATTTTAAATTAGGTCACAATAATTTCAGCAGTATCAAGCCATAGTGTTTGTAAAGCAGTTTAATCCTGTATGAGTTATTGTTTAGATAAAGGTTATTAATTACCAGCTGCTGTTTGGTTAATGGCACCATGCCAAGAAAGCACTCGGAGGCCTCCCTGTTCACTCATCTCTCCATTGTAGGGAGTTGGAGTCAACTGGAATATTTGGCTTTAGAGCAGAAAACTTCAAAGAAATTTGTCTGCTAGGCTTTTAATTATTTCAATTATTCTTTCTGTTAATAAAATGAAGATGTGCAGCATAATTTTTAATTTCCAGATTTAGGTAGAGAGGGAGGAGAAAAAAATTGACTGGGAATTGTATTAGTACTGTTGTGTCATCCTGCCTACTAGCAATTGTTAAAATTATGATTACAGGTACATTAGTAATAAACTCCAGTCAAAGCTGTCTCCAGTTGTGGCTGTTTTCCAAAATCACTGGACTCTTTAAAAGTTACTTATTTTTTATTGCTTATTCAGTTATAATTTCTTCTACCCATCATTCTTTCCTTTTCTTTCCCCCAAGAATATTTCTCTTTGCAAGACATTACCACACAGTGTAATATATTTTTCTCTCCTAACAAGTTACCAAGACCCATTGGAAATTGTATTATTACAGCATATACAGTGCAATAACCTTTTCAAAAATATGAAGAGAAAATCAAGGGAGAGCAAATTTATTTTCATTACACTTATGCTATTTGACACTTGTAATTTTTTATGTGATGAACTAGTGCTTTCAGATGAAGAGTAGTCAGAGAGTGTGTAATTCATTTGTGTATACTGCAGTGCAGGATTGTGAAGGAAAAGCAGGACCCTTCACCAAGTAACTCCACAACACAAGTGATAACTTTCTCCAGCCAACTCCTGCATAGCACTGGGAGCCCTGGGAAGAGCATCTGCTGGCTAAATGAGGACATGATCCCCAAAGAAGCAATTGTGGGAATTAGACTCTAGGGTTGACAGACACAGTGTTGCTTTAAATGTGCCTTTTATTTTTAACTTTACTGTACAACAAGAGGCCTGAAGGACACCATGCAGAAATGGTTAAACACTTGTGCAAAGGGGTTTCTGTATTTATAGTGGAAGAATAATTCCATGTCTGAAAAGCCGGTTTAAAAAATGGCATTAGTGAATGCCACCGTCCTGTTTAAAACAAGGAGCAGAGTTCTACGTGGTATTTTGGCAAAAGGCAACCAGTGTTAGGCTCTTTCATTTGTGATACAGGTTTTTTTTCCCTGACATTACCCTGCTCAGTTATGACCAAAGAGCACTCTGATAAATTGTCCAGGTGCAAATACAGTTTTACAGATTTTATCATTTAGAAACTTTTCTACAACAAAATGTTGTAAGGCCTCAAGCAGAAGCTCTTACAGCAAGAAGCTTTAACATTATGTCTTATTAAAAAGCTATAACATGTAGAGAGAACCATGTAAAGAGTGGATATAAGAATTGTCCCTGAATCTGTCAAAATAATCTTGGCACCAAATAATTTATTGTCTTTTTGTTGCATGTTTTATTTCTGTGGTTTTGTTAAAGATAAGAGCATATATTATACACTGTGATGTATATAAATAAAATGTGAGATTGCAGCAAACAGGAGGCTTGGCAACCTTCTGTAATGCTTGGTACATGTATTAAGATGTCACATCTATTTGTCCTACCTCAGTGGTGCTTCAACCCTTTTTTCCAGCTGAGATTTTTTTACTTTGACTATGTTAATAGGCCAGGTCAGCAAATGAGAAAGCGTGATGGGATAAGGAGGAGAGGAACTGATTATGTGGCTTGTTGGTTTTGATGCAGAGCATGAGACAATGGGTTGGTTCCAAGCAGAGGGAGACCTACTGTTCATAGTCTTTTCTTCCCGTGGTGGTAGGTTTTGCCCCAATGATGCTTGCAGATCATAATGGTGCCATTCAGGAGGTTGTGGTTTCATACCTGGAGAGTTACAGGAGTGCCCCACACTGTTATTTGCTTAAGTACCTTCAAAACTAATTTGTGCAAGTTCAACATAGAGTAAGGAATTTATTTATTTTCATAAGGAACTGTAGGGTGAGCGATGAGAACTTCTCATACAAGGAATAGTTCTGCCTATGCTTTCACTGTAGATCCACATACTGAATAAGCCCCACACACCTGGGAAAGAACTGAACCCAAAGCTGGAGATGTATAACAACTTTCTGTGAATGACTGACATTCAGGATATCATTAAATATAACCGCAGGCAACTTTCTGTTATCTTACTCTTCCAATGCAACAGTTTTAGACTAGAGGAACATATTTTATGACACCTTCTCACCTCATGATACTCCTACACTGAAGGAGCTGCTGTTTCCTTTCATCTCATCACTTCATTCATTGCTCTATGTGGTTGTAGGAAAACTTTACATTCAACTTGGTACACATATACCTGGCAGCACAGGGCAAACATATGACAATACAAAGAGCTGATGGAAACTGAAAAGGTCCCTAATACTCTCCCTGTAGGGAGAGAGAAGGGGAGAAAAGAGCTATGATGTACACATTTTTGCAGACAAGTGTAAGGAATGGGGTAAGAGGTACTGGCAATCAAATGTCTTGATTCCAACAATGGAAGGAAAAGGAGGTATAAAATGGTGATTGATGAGAAACTGTTAAGAATACTTATTGTATGTCCACTTTCAAAATCCACAAGTAATGTCTTTCTTCCCTCCACTAAGGTACAAATATTCGATGTCCTGACATAGGTACATGCCATGCTGCTGGAATCGGCATTACTGGGAAGGTGGTAATTTTTTCATGCCATCAAACCAACATGGTGCTAAATCAAGAACTTTTTCCAAAGCGCTGTAGAGATAGATGTCTCAGCTCTACAGACAGATGTGCACACATGAAAAGTGCTGGGCAACACCTGTATTTGCTGCACATGGCTTCCTGTGCTTGCTTCCTAAGATCCTTCTTGTGGTTGTTGAGCAGAGCTTTTAGTGCCAAGTCCCCACAAATTGTTGTCCTGCTCCATGTCTTTTTCCTCCAATCTCTGGTTCTTCTCGAATCCTCTGGACTTTTCATGTTTGTTGCCTCAGTTAACTCTATTTGTCCACCTTTTCTGTCTACCTATAACTCTCTCTGGAATTAAAGAACAAACCCCAATTTTGTTGAAGGGATAAACTGAGATTATTTTATCTAACTCCATATGTTATTAGCTAGAATAAGAATTATGCTTCCTGAAGTCTGTAAAGCATTACTGTATATTATCAAATAGTGTCTTTGTTCTCATCCACAGGTGGATGGATATTGACTTAGATAAACTGATTCCTGAACAGTAATTTTTCTGTAACATATGAGGTTTAGGTTGTATTTGAAGCCCCTATTTGATGAGACAAGCTATGCAGAGAGAAGCAGATCATGTGGGCTTCAGTGATGTGTAAAAACTGGTTTCTTCCTTTTCTGCTTCCAGTATAGTAGTCAGAGGGAATTTGTTAACGGTTCCAGGAGAATGATATTGCTAGGATGAGAAGTAGAAGATATTTTTTTTGTCTGACAAAATGGCCAACTTTCATGCTTGGTCCACTAATGTCCTGTTCCATTAATACCTATTGGGGAATTCAACAAATATTTTATTAGGAGGATAATAAAATTCTACTCAGCCAGCCTAGCCCATCAAACTTGTTTGATGTGATGTTAATGTGCAAGTGCTTATCCTCATTGTGTGGTTTGTGAAGATGATCATCCTCTTCTCTCATAATTGTTATAAGTGGAAACAATGAGTCTTTGCATCTGCTCTGATAAGTTTTCATGGTGATTTTATAAGTCTAATTTAAGCAACCATCTATTTTGGAGTGTAGGGATTTCTTAATTAAACACAGTTAGGCTTGAGCTTCTGTTTTATATTTCTTGTCAGAGACAGCATCAAGCACTGTTACAGGCATGTAGAACAATTGAGGCTTAATTGTGGAATGAGATAAACAGGCATAAAATCCAATTCCTATTGTTATTGATCTCCCATATATTTCAATGAGATAATTTATGCCTACATGCAGATGAGTAGGTCAATTGGAGAGCACTTTACACCTTCTTCTGAGGATCAGATCTTGCTGAAGGAGCTGACAGACTGCAGTCATCAACCATTCCACCTTTTAGCTTGGTAATGAGAAAACCTTCATTAATGGACTTACTGGATTTGTTCTTTATTGGGTCTTGCCATCAGTCTAGAAGCGTGAATTCAGATAATGCATGATGCCAGACTTCATTTAAGCAAGCTAACAGTAGTACTTAAAATAAGAGTGGGAAGACTTATTCACTCCCAGTTTGGTGTGTGACTTGAAATCCCTTTGTGAAATATGTCTATTTTGTATATGTAGGGGGTTTTTTTGTTAGTTTGCCTATTGAAGAGTGGCTGTGTTTCTAAAATGTAATGAGCTCTCACAGCACTGCTTAAATAACATTCTGGCAGTGTTATATTTGGAGCAGAAAAACCTAGGGCACAGTGCTGTGATGGGTATGGATTTCACAGTTACGGGGATTCTGAAGGCAAGAGCTTTCATTTTTATTCTGCTCTTATACTTGGCAGCTTTTAGCGTTATGCCTATTAACTTTTATAGATGTCATACATTTTTATGTTAATGGTGCAGCTTTGAGTATAGTGAGAAGCTGAACTTCTGCTCATCAAACTAGTGTACAAGCAAAATTATGACACTTCTTCAAAATGGTTAAAAAGCTGCTTTTATTGTTTAATGTCAATTTATTGCTTGTGTGTTTTTATGGTAAAGAGGGATTTTTTTGGAGTGTATCAGGACTAGCAGAACTTCACACCTGTTTAGTAGAAGGATTTATACTTAATTTTATTTCTGTAGGTGTCTGTAGCAGCAATTTCAATTTTGCTGAGGCTTGTGCCAGATTTCACAGTGAGGTAGTGGAACAGCACCTGTGTTTTTGTGGAGGTTCTTTTCATCACTGGGTAATGAGTATTCTGGCAGGTGTGTGTGCCTTTGCAAAGTCCCACACCCAAAGAGTATAAAGCCTTGTTTTCTTTCCTTCGCTACAGCTAGAGGCAAGTGTCTGATTTCGTACAAAATCTTGCGTGGTTCTTGCAAGGGAAACACCAGTTACCGTGTATGCTGATGTATCCCAGAAATAATTGAGAGCCAATCTATTAGAAATCTTCCAACAGCATGAAGTAGCCAGTGAAGCACGCAGAGAAAGAAAAATTAGTCCACCTCTGTTCTGTTGGGAGAGCTCCTGGCGTGAAGGAACATACACTGGCAGAAGGATGCTTCTGTAAGTCATTTGTCTTTTTGTATGTGACTACCTTGGCAGAAGTTTCTTCTACTGACCTATACTGTTTCCTCACTTAGCAGCTCTGTTTCTCCTATTGTTCTTCTGGTACAGAAGGGCTATAGATGTTGTGCTTTCGTTTTGAGGATTAGATTTAGGGTTTGTTGGATTTTATTTATATTTTGTTTTCCAGAGAGAGAGAGGAAACCTATGTGAAAAGATGCCAAGAAGAAATGGTGTTTGCTTCCTTCTCTTCTTCTGTTTGATAAGTTCTATATCCAGCCTTATTGCCAGTAAAATGTCCTTATCTACAGATGTCCATCAGATCCAGGAAAGTACAGAGTGGAATGCAGTGCATTGCCAAATTTGGCTATAAAAGTATTGTAGTAGTATTTTGCTTTCAGTTTAATACTTTGCAAGTACTAATTTACACACACGCTCACAAAGTCAGTGTTCATTATGGGCTACTTTCTGTTTTACCTTGCCTGTTTGACTTCAGATAGAGGCAAAACAGGGAGGATGTAGCCCACCTCTATTCCTTGTGTGACCTTGGTCAAATCACTTAAACATAGTTTCCTTGAGATAGAGAAAGTAAAATGGTGTAGAAATAGTTCCTAGGTTTTTTACAAACTTTTGGTAATGATTGAATATGATGATATTAATAATCAGAAGCTTCTTTTCCTCATGAGTTATATGGTGACCTAATCTACCATAGACCGTAGCCAACTCACCTTTTTTTTTTTTTTTTTTAAGGTGCATTATGTGAATCTGGACTTAGTATAAACGCATGAGAAAATTCACTATTATTTCCCATGTTAGCTTCTCTTTGATCATATACTGTTCCTTTCTTGGAAGGCTGGTGAAAGATTTTGTTTTTAAAGTGTTCTCCTCTTTGCCCACAAACCAGTGTAACAATTGCTATTTCTCCATGGTCCTTTTCATCAACTTGAATATTTTTTGGTTTACAAATCATAATTTACTGTCAGTCATATGGACCTTTCGTACCAATGTGGGAATTTTTTCATTATACAAATTCTAACCAAATATACAATACATAGCAGCATTGTCTGCATCCCAGCTAGAGATGGCTGTATTCCAAGACAAGGGATTTTGTTCATTTGAGCAGTAAGCAAGTTTGGAAGTTCAGATTTGTATAGCTGATCTATATAACCCAAACCCCAACTAAAAATCTTATAAATGCCAATTAATGTACTTAAAGTTTGGTTTGTGATTGAAAAGAAATATGATGTCTGTGGCTTGTTTAGCCATTTATGCCCTTAACTTTACCATATGTATGGCTGTGATTGTCCACTGACTTACATTAACTATATGCATCTCCACATAATAAAACAAGGGAATGTTAGAATTATTTACATGAGATAACTGAGGCATAACAGATAAAAAAGAAATCAGTGCCTCTCTGAAACCTTTCAAAATTAATTATTTGCAAAATCTGGATGGAAAACATTACCAGATTAAAATGACAGTGTTTTTCAATCCAGTTGGCATAATTTGTGAAGGGCCATACACAGGTGCTAATTAGGAGAAGATCAGCCCCTGTCAGCCAAGGTGGAAATATTAAAATTGAGCAGCATATCCAGTGGAAAAATGTCTAATATATCTACCAAGTAGGATTTAATTTTTATCTGATGTCATTTCTGTCTGTGACTTCCAAAAGGAGAACAATGATGTTGTTATGAACACTTTGAACACTTATGAGGCATGCGAAAGACAGGATAAGTACTGCTGAACCCAGTGGCTAGGTCAAAATAATTCAGTAAATTCAGTTCACCTTTGGTAATACATTCAATAAACATAAGTGCATTTAGAGCAAAAGCAAACCAGAAATTATATATAAAGATGACAACAGGAATGAACAGTGTTTGACAGAGGTAGACATGACCCCATACCATAGATATAAGAGGCCCGAGATTTTAAAAGATTCTCTTTCTTGAGAGTGTATCTGATCGGTATGGTGTATATTAGTCAGTGAGTTTCTCTTAGTTTTGAAGCAGGGCCATGTAATTTATTCATGGAGTTACTGCAGTTAATACTACTCTCAATTAGTACTCATCTCTCTCCCTTGGGATGTAATGCAAAAAGTGAAATTTTCAAGAGGGTACTTTTAAATGTTAATTATTTTTACATTGTTTTTGCTCTTATTGTTTCTTTCTTGCACATTTTTCTTAAGAAATATAAATTATAAAGGAAAATTATTCCTTTATTATAACAAACAGAAGAAGCCTTAGCAGATCTCAGCCAAATTAAGTAAAATGTGTAAAATTTGCATCATGATTCAGATAACTTTGTTGTACTGTAGAATATTGTACTATAACAAATGAGTGTTAGATATTTGCCAAGCTTAATGATAAAGGCTCAGATCCAGTAAGGTATTTAGGTTCCTAATTTCTGCTAATATTCTTTGAGGATATTGGAATGAGAGGCCTTGGAAAATCAGTGACATAGCTTCTTATGAGATAGTTATGCGTAAATTATATCTACTGTATATTGAGTAGAGTCTTTTTAATGTAATATCCAGACAGATCAAGAAGATATAGTTCATGTATCATTTTAAAAAGTGGAGAATTTCACAATTTTTTTTTTCTTCCTGTGGTGTCCATCTCCCTTATTTTTGTTATATTATTGACTTATTGACTAAGTTGCTTAGGCTAGGAAAATAAGAAAGGTATTAGATTAAAAAAAGTTTAATTTAGAACAGCACAAATACTGTGTAGACTGTAAGATGTATTGCTAAACAAGTTATCCACAGTGAAAGAAATTACTGAATGGGAAAAGCAAAGGCTCATTAAATCTACTTAAGTGGTGATTTTGCCTCCTTCCTTCTCACTCAAAATAAAATCACGGTTTCTTCAAAAGGAAAAAAAAGTAATCTGGTATGAAAACCAGCAAGGTAAAGTACTGTCTTTGTCTACTACGTGTCTCGTAAATTCTCATTAGCCATTCCATTTGGCAGTCTGCACATAGACTGCAGATTAGTTTGCTTTTCAACCCACAAGGCACCAAAGACAGGAGCATTTTGCTATCAAATAAATTAGTAAGGTGACTTATTTATCTATGCTATCTATTAACCAGGAATCAGAATGTTTCTATCATTAGAAAGATGCAAGAAGCAATTAGACACTGCTGTAATAGCATATATATCCTATATATATGTAAATAAACCACATTTATTTTGGATTTTATATTCGCTCTACCTGAAGAAGCTTTCTGATGTGAGCTGTCATAAGCAGCTGGGCAACTTGACCTGTCCAGAGTCATCCCCATCAAGTGTAGGATGGGTGAAGATCTCAGTTCTAGATTTCTGATCAGAAGACAACTGGCACTGACGGTTTCTTTCTTCTGTGGTTTCCAGCTCCTGCAGCTGTATATATAGTGAATCTAGTACTGAGGGGTGAATTTCTAGTAGACTTTTCCTCCCAGCTCCAAACAGCAGAATACCTTTGTTTATAAGTGAAGAAGGAAGAAGATATACCCTATAAATCTGTACTTCTCATGGATGTGTTTTTTGTATAGTGTAATGACCATGCTGGTCCAAAGGTGCAGGATACTCTGTCCATGACTAAAACTGTAAAGACAGAAAGGTACAACTTGAAGCTAGAGAGTAGCTAAGAAATTTTGAATTTGGCGGCTGACAAATAATCGACATTAGTTCAGGGTTCTTTAGGCGTCCTTGTGCTGATCACTTGGAAATCGTACAGTACCTTTATTTTCTTGCGAAAACAAACTTGACAATCACAACCATCTGTAAGGAAAACACTTCAAGCATTCTTTCCAGCTGACGAGACTTGCAGTGAGATGGGAGTTTGGTTTGGTTTGGTTTGTTGGTGGCGTTTGGTTTTGGTTTGGTTTTTTTTTTTTAGAAAATTGATTCTATATTCCAGTGATTGAATGCACTTTCCAAATCATTGGAAATGTTTGTGTGTTACTGCAGTGTTTAATATTCTGTTTATCTCTGCACACACAGACTTTCTAGCTTCTCTCATACTGCCTAGCTAAGTGTTCCTCGCAACATGAATTGAAGCCCTGTTAGGTCTAGCACAAATACCTGTGTTTGCAGGAGATTTGTAAATAATGTTAATATTTGCTACCTCTGGCATGAGGAGCAAGCAGTCAAGTGTGAGCTGGTATTCTTGCATTTATAGGTATTGCAAAGTTCACCCAGATTTTTGGACAGGGTATGATGCAGCTCTGGTGCACCCAGTGTTTCTCTTAGTGCTTTGCCCAGATTGCAGTTTTGTGCACCACACAGGCCCTTTCCAGAGTGTGGACTTTTTTCCACTGCCTTGGCACAGCAACCTGCTTTATGTTCTGTCACTCTGTATCCGTTGCACGTTCAGGTGACAGAAGCTGTTGCATTTTTCTTCCTTCTTCCCCCCCAGTGAAAGTTTATTACCCCACTACCCACAGAGCCTGCTGATACTGAAGATTGCATGAAGGTGAAGCTCAGCAGAATCTGAGAGCTGCCCGGTACTGAGTTAATATAGCTCACTGAGCTTCATGCCGTCACAGTTATTTGGATTTTAAAGCTAACTGTTCCATTGTAGACAGATCTCAGAGGTTCGGTTTCCTAATACCTGCATGCCAGCATAAAGGCCTTTGACCAATATCTGATTAAAAAGACTTGAAGTAGCTTCTTTGATGAGATAGATTCAGAATGAAGGGAGACAAATGTAACCTTTGGAAAGACCTAAAGACTTGCACTTCAAGCAGAGGGTAGTGTCGGGATACTTGTGGATAAGCTGTGCAATTATGGCTTAAGATATGATAATAAGTTAAGTAAGCTATGAGGAGTCAGAAAAAATTCTCCCAGGTGCTGGGAGTGCTGTAAGTTGTGCTAACATACAGGAGACATCAGTCAACAGATATAGAGCTTGGCAGAAATTTCCTATCTCAGGTCAGGTCAACAGGATACTTCAGAAATAATTTTGGGATGGAATTATCTTTCCCCTGTTACAATTTGTGCAGTTAGCCAGCTCAGCATCAAGGAGGTAAACTGAGGTGAAAGTAATATTTCTACAAACTAAACCAGATTATGCCCCCATTCTTCCCAGTTCTGCATAATTTGTGTGTACTCTATGGTGTCTAGTTGAAAAATTATCTGCTCTTTGGGCAAATACTGATTGCATCTGTCAGCAATATGGAAGCAGTGACATAAGGAGAAATGATACAGATCCGAAGTGCTCACCAGGATGGCTACCCCAGCATCCAGGCAAGTGAGTGCGAGGGGTCTCTCAGCATACTTTTGTGTGTCTGGTCAGCTTTTGTTCCTGGATGTGTTAACCTCCTTCACCACTTCTTGCATCTTTCACACTTGCATTAACATGATGTTTAGGAAAGTGTTTAATTGCATATGGGACCCATGTT
Source organism: Strix aluco (assembly GCF_031877795.1). NCBI lineage: Eukaryota > Metazoa > Chordata > Aves > Strigiformes > Strigidae > Strix > Strix aluco. The sequence continues at coordinate 52,784,635 of NC_133934.1, forward strand.
GAAATGAGAACAAGAAGCATGGACAGAACTCATAGACCCATATTTATAAAATAATTTCACTAAATCTGGGTTGCTACTGTGTTATTACTGGCGGGAAAGGGATAGGCAGTTGTTTATCCAATTTTAAGCAGGAGTGAAAGCAGTTAATGGTGGATAATCAATTTGAATGTCCTTTGATTTTTTCCAGCTCCCTTAAATAAGCTATTCCTGGGACTGTTATCCCAACATAGCTAATAATATTATTTCACAGATGGGAAGAATCAAAATTGTCTTGCTGTTTAGAAAAGGAGATATATTTTTATTCACTTTCTAGGTGGCCTTATGGAAAGCTCACTAAATCCAGTAGGTGAAATGGGGGGAATACAATCCAGATATTATGCTATTATGTTGCCATGACTTGTGTGAGCAATTCTGCTTTCAAAATTGGCTCTGTGGTGACAAGATTGTGTCAGGGAGATAGGCAAGTCACTTTTTGGAATATAGTCTGAAAATTATGAAAATTTCAGAGCAGTTGCTTTCTAGATGTGATGTGCCTGAAAATTAAGATGGGGTGTTTTTCTGAAAGCTTGAAGCAGGCACCTCCTTTTTATTGCAATATCTTTTGATTCTTCTAGGGTCAACATGAAGCCAATAGCACTCTGTAAACAGGATTGTAATCTTAGAAATTTTATTTTACTGTACTTTGTAGTTAATGGTTAATTTCAGTGAACCACAATTCTTAAAACAATTTGGGTAGCAGACTCAACAGGAGCATTTCATTTCAGTATCACTAATTATTTCTGGTGACAGATTTTAAGCATTCCAAAAGAGGATGGAAGTAGGAATTGAGATTATGGTGAAAGAGGGGAGTAAATCTGTGCTTGTCCCCTTCCCAAATCAAGGCCAGTCGATTAACACAGCAGTGCTGAAACCTTTTTGGACAAATGTCAGCAAATCAGGCTACAGGGCTTGTTCTGCCTGTAGTCTAAATGGGTAATAACTCCCAAGTGCCTTGAAGCCAGACAGCTTTTCAATCCCCAATCTGAATTACTGCTGCAATTTTAACCTGGTTACGTGAATAAATCATTCTAAAAAAATAAAAGTAAGAGGATATTGAACAGCCTAAGTATTTATGGCCTCTGGTTACACTGGTGCTGGACACAGGGCAAGAAAACCAATTTCCAGGGGTGGCCTACTTCATACATCACTAGTCAAGTATGCTAAAGTGCTGATGGCTAGGAACACCTAACTATGCATGATTAGACCACGGTGGCAGCACATATTTTTTTCCTTTTATGTTCCTTATCTTAAAATTTAGAGGACACATCACTCTTCATCTTAAAAGATCAGAGGTCAAGAAGTTTCGCTCATCCTTCTCACATTGCAACCTTCATTTCATTTTTCTGCCCCAAACACTATCTAGGTCCATGATTAGATGCCGTGGTGAGAGGCACTAAAATATCTGTCTCTTTTGCCTGTCATCTGTCTGTCTCAGTAAACTAAATACAAACTATGAACTAAATGTGAGAAATGGCTAAATAGGCCAGGTCATTGCAAGTATATCCCCCTTTTCTCTGTTGGATGTAAAGCAGACTAGGACTAAAGGGAATGACTCAGTAGACTATACAGGTGTTTGCATTCTTGCACAGGTGTGATGGTGGCACAGACTAGGAAGTCTTTGAAACATGAAAAACTTGAAAAAATTGCAAAGATGACATTACAGGCCTATGTCTTAGGCCAGTGGCTGTGAAATTGAATCTGTGTTGCAATCCAACACTGTAATGGCATCCTCCCAGACATTTTGCTGATTGGAAGTTTCATCATTGGGCTTTAAGCAATTGAGTAAACTCCCCACAGAAAAAAGTTTTGCCAAGACTCAGAATGGGTTCTTTAATCATGGTGGTTGCTTATCGACTTGTAGGTAAGAATTTTTAAATATCTGAAACTGAGCAGAATGCTTATATTGATTGATTGCTGTTGGGTTTTTTTTTGTCCTTTTCCAGTGCCTAAGAAGGAATCAGTGACAGTTTGATTATCAGCCAAGTCACCTAGGTCAGGATCTCAGTTTCCATATTTCTACTATTCAAGCTTTGCAACTTTGTCATACAATCCATCAGTTGACTTGTTAAAAATATATGTTTAATATTCTCTGCCAGAACAGACTAGAGCAGTGTGTTACACGCTTGTACCATCATTAAAATTGTGAAGAATGGATATAAAATACCCCTAAACTTGGTGGCAGTCCCTTTGTGCAAGCATAAATGAATTGCCCGACAAACTGCGAGGTAATAAATAAGCAGATCTTGCAGTCTTCATTCCTCAGAGATTTTTTAGGAGGTGATTATTACCTGAGAAGGTGGTTCTGTGTTATCTCAGTCTGGCCTGGGAGTTCTGGGACAAATTATGACATTTAATGCGCAAGTGAGGTTGCATGATCTAACAAATTTCCCCCTTCCTCCCCTCCTGGCCACGTGCTTTTTCTACCCCCTGAATTATCTCCACTGGTCACTTATTCCCTTGGCAAATCAACTCAGTTTACCAATCTAGGAGAGAACAAACCCAGCCAAAAAGAAGTGAGTCTCCTGTTCAGTGGAAATACGGCTGTGAGTAGGAGGCCAGGAGACTGGGATTTTATAACTACCTATTTTAATAAACAGCTGCTTGTTGGATCAGCTCTCTGGTGAAGCGTCATGCTCATAGTAGTTTCAGGAGTCACTGCTTCAGCACTCCCTGGCTAGGGTGCCTAGCAGAGATCTTCCTCCTGGCAGTGAAGTGCAGTCCAGGTTTATATATAAGTAATTTTTATTAGTTCTTGCTTAGTTTTTTAAAAAAATAAGAAAATTTCCACATTACTAAGCTCTGGATATCACTGCAGTCCCGTGAAATGTTTCTGACATTGTGTACGTTAATTCAATTGGTATGGGGTCTGTACTTCTTGGAAGTTAAGAGGTTTTTTGTTTATGTGCATAGGGAAGATCTACAGTGCTGTTGACTCTTAAAACTGCCTTGGACTTTCAGTCTTCATATTTGAAAGAATTGGTGTAAAATGGTGTACAATACAATGTGTTAAGGAGTTTTTGCTTTCTTCTGAACTATCTGTTAAAGGTCTGGTGAAGAAAGAAGTTGTCATCATCCATTTAGTACAGTTTCCTTTGTTCTCCTGTGCTTTGCAGCACTGAAGGTAGGCAAAACAGAATCAGCCTGTAATACAAGGACTTCTTATTATGTTCAATAACATTTGTAGTTCTGAAAACTAAGAAAAATGAAACAAAACCTATCTTTCAAGATGAATAATAAATACTAGAAGAAAGCAGCAATTGTCCAAAGCAGTTGGGTAAATGCTACATGGTCAAGCTCCCTGAAGCCTCTGTCACTGGCTTATTGATTTGAAAGACTCCAGCAATGCAGTTTCTGTGTGGGTTTTTTTAAGATTCACTTATGGAAAAACATATTTGAATGCATTTTTGTGTAATTGTAAATTATTCATTTTAGCAAATTTGCAATCTCCTTTTCTCTGCATGACAGTCACCTTTCTTTTTCCTTCATACACACAGCTGAATTGTCCTTTTCTTCTCCCTCATCTGTCTCCAGTTTTTATTACTGAAAACGTAGCAGGCATATTGGTGCCTTGTCACTGCCCTCAGAGACCCAGAGTTTATAATGGAAGACAAGGTCATGCTACAAATATATGAATTCCATTTTAATTTAATATATGTATAAATAATATGAATTATTTGAAATTGGATCAAGTTCTTAAAGAGGAGAGTAGAACACAATTTGTACCAAGCAGAAGATGAATCAAAATCCTGAAATAGTTTTTTGCACTTTTTTCAATAATCCCAGACTAAATAGTGATGGAGAAGTACAGAAAGTTGGCCACAGGTGGCACTTGATTTTTGTTTTTAATATTTCCACATATAAAGCTGAGCAAGCAATTCACATATTTGTGGGGATAAATGAACTTTGCCGAACTTCAAACTCTATCCTCTTTTTCTTATTCACTAGTTCACTAGCATGAGACTTTGCTAGCATATTAGTATGTTTCTAATGACAGTAATGATGTGTGAAGAATGCAACTTTAAATTGCTACACTTAATTATAGCTATTTTTCCCTCTCTACTTTCTTGCAAAATTGTTTCTTTTTTTATTTAATAGCTACTGATCAAATGATTTAATGAAATGATCTGTGGAGAGTTTCTACCGGAAGCAGATTTGCCACCTCTGATAATTCAAGAGGTTTTGGATCATTTCTTAGGAGAAATGGCTTTAAAGAGTTCTGCCTATAATTTAACTTTTGGACCTGTTTTTAAGAATTCGGTCTCTTCAAAATTGCATTCTTTGCTATTTAAAGCCTAGTATTCAAATGGTCTAATGAAATTATCTCTGGAGGTCTACAGCGGTCTAAAGTAATCTCTTGTGATAGACTTCAGCTACCGTTAGATTGAGCTATAAAATGTTACATTAGTAAGTTTCAGGAAGCACTGTCTCCATCCAAGAGATTTTATTAAAATCTATGGACCCTTTTAGCACCTTGATTAGCTGCCAATGCTCCGAGTAAATATATTTGAAAGAAAAAGAAGGCTAATGTCTTTTCTCTAAATTCCTCTTGGTTATCATCTCAGGTGTCACCAAATTGGTTATAGAAATTTGAGGTAGAAATGTGCCTTCTTTCCTGCAAGTGAATGTTTCTTTTGCCTGCAGGGCACAATGTGAAACCTGCTGTCTTCTGCTCAGGGGACGTGTTGCATGATGGTACAGAAGCGGGATGTTATTTGTATTCTTTTAAATTCTAGCTTTAAAACATTTTTAAACTTTAACTCCAGACAAGGGTGGGAAGAGGTTTGGGGTGGGAAGGAGAGGCACATGGGATGGCAGGGGAATCAGAATTGCTGTGAGTGGGTTAGAATAAGGCAGCTGAAATGGAATTAAAAATTGATATATTAACATGCGTCCTGTTGCCATGTTATGATAGAAATGTTATGCAGTAGATAAAAGTTCATGTTGAACTTATTGTAGCAGACAACAGCATCTTTCTAGTGCATATATGAGCATGTGAACTAGCAGAATACCTCTCCGAGGGCAGAGATATTAGCAAAAGTAGTGTAAGATGCTCTCTTTATCCTTTCCACTCCATTAGTGCAACAATGTAATGAAGTTTAAGTGAGGTAGTTTGGTATGATGGAAGCTCTGCCTTGGTGCTAACCCATAGTGTAGAGGAGGTCATGCATTGCAGTGTCAAAGAAAATCAGTGCTAATGGAGTAACTTAATTAAAATTAATTGGGTATGATTCTGTCTCCTCAATGTGAGATTGATGTAGGTTATTTTCAGCTGTTTCTTTGGTTAAGGTTAAACTCAGTTTGCTTAAGATATCCTATGTTCTTTTCTTCTCTTACTGACATACAAATTGAAGTACAGTGAAATGGTTCAAAGATTTGGAGGATTCAGAGTTGGGAAAGACATACCAGGCCATCTAAGTCTGTTCTTCTGTTAGGCCTCATTAGCATCTCTTCATTCTCTCATTCCTCAGCATGTATGTTAATTGATGTCACAGTAAGGACTGTGTTTATGAGAGCAAAAAAGAATTACATGTGACAGGACATGCTGTGTGTTACGTATTATCTGAACATAAAATCTGGCCTTTTCTCATTTAGTGACATTTTCAGCACTACCTCAACTTTGATGATAGCTGCAGACTATGGCCTATAAAAATGTATTTTCCATATCATTCCATGCAGCTGGCAAATACATGTTGATGGAAGATGAAAAACAGGTATGCTGTTATGTCTTTTGTAGATTAATAATTTTGGTGCTTACCTGAGTTTTGCATTGCCTTTGAGTAAAGCCTACAGAACATGTGTTTTCTTATGTCTGAGGTGCTATTTATTTACTATTTTGGATGTACCAGAAGGTATCATTTAAAAGTGTAAATATTTGTGGATGGAGAGGGAAAAAGGAAAGGTAACAAATGACTATATGCTTGTTGTTGAAAATGGAATATAGTGTTTATTCATGTTATCATCCCATTTTTGTTGTAATGCCTTCCAGGGAAGATCAAATTGCTTTTATTCATGTCACTGTCACCACAACTCTAGAACAGTACCTGTACGTACCACAGACTGTATAATCTGCCACAAAATATTATCTAGTTTTACTGTACAGTTGACGCTTTCTGAAGAAGAAAAATAAAAAACACACGGCAAAATCATGGCAGCCCACAGTGCATCTCCTGCTTATTCTTGTGCAAAGACCTTGTGCCAGAAAGAGCTGTAAATTAGATTGCAGAAAATTGTTTGGGTTGCAACTGAGGTTAAATGGCTTCAATTATTAAAAAGCATACCACTACAATCAGATGTGCATTGCCCCAGAGAAAAAGAACTAGAAAACCCCAAACCTTCCTTCAGATGGAAAACACAATGCTTAATGTTGCTTCCCTCCAGAATTTAAGTAAACACTGCGACAAAAACTGAACCTCCAAGTTTCTATTTTCCTGCTGCCCACGTTCTTTTAGCTGATTTCTAGTATGATTATGATTTTGGTTGCTATGTTGAGACTGAGAGAATTGAGTGTGTTCTCAATTTTTTTAGAGAGCTCAGTCATTAAAGGATCTACTTTTCTTTGTGTGTGTGGCCACAATGATGTGTGCTATGAATATACTTATTCTTCAGTATGGTATTACCCTTGTAAGATGGAATACTTTGCTAGCATTTTGCTAGTCTGAGCTAGTGCTAATACATTTTTTTCTTAGACAACTCCTGTAAGCTGCTAGAGATATCCCTCAGTTTTCTACTGAAAGACCAATGAATCATTAGCACCACAGGAGAAAGTTGTAATGAATTCTGATTAATTTCTAATACACCGCCACTCCAATATTCTTTGTTAATGGAATTTTTGATTAGATTAATATTTGAATTATAAGGGTTTTCATCACTTCCTTCTGTAAAAGCTGTACATGCAAGTGGTATTACCGTTTGGGGGTATTTAGTTGGCAGAAACTACAGCTGAGCAGTCCCATCTTGACGTCTCAGTCCAGAGTCTGCAGGAATCTGTTAGTTCTTGTAATGGTTTTCTTCATCTTCTCTTACAAACACATATAGTGACCAGTCACTATTGCCAAGATGTTTTCCCTACCTACTCTTTTTACAGACTGATGCCTGCATTTTATTCCTTTCTAGCAGATATTTTCAAGTCCTTAGCAGACTGACTGAAAGAGGATTAGGTGGGCATTGAGTTTCTGTACTGAGTTTTGGTGGTGTAGTACATAACCTACTGTGTCAGAGGCTGAATCTGAAAGTGAGGCAGTACCTCTGATGTACTCAGACAGTTCCCCTTGTAGGATTAACTGTCCTGAACAGGTTTTATAGTCTGTGCCCTGTTTAAAATTTTGTATCTGATTCACGTTTCATCCAAATTTTCTTAGTCTTCAATGAGGCAGAATCTCACAATATTAGTTTCTGTATGTATCTCCACCTCTTGAACCACTGAGAAGACTGTGCTCCAAATCCTTGGATGATTTTTATGAAACCTGGAAAAATAAAGGTTCTTTTAGTTCTGCAGGAAACTATCAGGGAAACTATGATGGGAGCTTTTAGGTGACAGTAAACAGCCTTAGTTTTTGAAAGTTTTCACGCTGCAGGAACTCTGTAAGCATAACAGCAAACCTCCTGGAAGGCAGGGAAAGGTAAAAGGCCAAAGATTCCTCAAAAAATGCCATGGATCTGTCTGGAAGATGAATGGATTTGGCAGCATTTAGATAATATGCTAATCTAATTTTTCTGAGAGATTATAAAATAGATCATGTATAAGGTAGTTCCACATCTGTATATACGTCTCTTCTCTCCTTTTATTGAAAAATGCTTGTTATTTAGCAGACTCAACTGTACTTACCAAAAAACCATTTGATGTATTTTGTGTTTTGGTGTGTTTACCAAATAGTGAAGAATATTTACCAAATATGAAGGGTATAGTTTTTCGGACTGAATTTCTTGAAGCACAAATAAAGTTCTAGAGAACACCTTACTATAAGGCATGTAAATGTGTATTTCATCAAAGTGCTTGATAAACTAGAACAGTTTTTTAATTATGCAAAATAAACCGGTACTACTGCTGAAATTCTGAGACACATCAAGTGTTACCTGCAGGAAAGCTCCAGGGACTTCTACTTAACAACAATAAGTCATGAAGGAGACTGGCACTGAGCAGAATAGGACAAATGTCTTTGGAAATTAAAACTTACTGTACACAAACCCATTTTTAGAAAGCTACCTCTCCAATAAGCATACATAATAAATTTTAAAAATGACTGCAGTTCCTACATGAAAGAACCATGAATTTAGGAGGCTTCCTAGCAGAGTTGTGGTATCTATGGGAGAGGGGGTACAAGCAGAAGTTCAGGTTTGTGTGTAGGTAATAAAGCTTCTCAGTCTTCAGGTGAGAGCTCATGAGATCATATTTTGTGTGATAGGAAAGTCTTATAAATATTTGGCATTTTGTAGGTGTGATGAGACTGAGTCAGCTACATCTTCTAGGTGGATTTGCCTAAACTCTTCTCTGTAGCAAGTGTCCCCAGAAGACAAAAATAACTTTAAATCAAAAAGCCAGACTTACTTTGAGTGTAAATTATAGCAATTAATATTTTAAAGCAGAAAGAAAACCTCAAAATAGCTGTGTAAACTGAAAATGATGTTAAAAGTTTACAAATTTTACTCTGCCCAACTTGCAGTTTTCTCTTCCTTCCCTGGTAGCATCTTCCAAGCCTGGAACCTTTTTTCCAGGCTTGGTTTCACCTCAGCAATTCTGTGGCTAGAGAGCAACGTTTATGTGGTCTCCTCTGGGTCTCCAGATAAAGGCTTTTAGCTGTTACCTCCGAGGCCTGACTGTGTGTCTGCCTCTCTTCTGTCAGCCATTTCTGCTGTCCAGGCTCATGTCCCTTTTGTAAGCTCCCATTCCCAGCCCTCCTTCTTCCTTCCCTCTCTTAACTCACCTTGCATCTCAGCCCCCCAAAAATACTTGCTGTCCCCAGAGGTTTCATCAAGACCCAATATGTAGCAGCTGGACAAAGGAAACAACAGCTTTCTCCCTAATGTGCACCCCCAGTGTGCTATGTTGTAACTACCTTATACAATATACACGTACAATAGATAGTAAACAGCAAATTTAAAAACAACACAGATGGTGGTCATCACAGCAAGACATTGCGTGTTTTCCGGAGAATGTAAATACATTAGAAAATCAGTAAAAGTTTAGAAGTGTTGGATGTGCTGTGAGCACTGAATAATATACAGAGAATGAAAAGGTACACAGCTTTTATTCACTAATAGCAAATTCATGTTAATACTAAGGTCAACAGCAAAGCTTTCTCTCATTTCATTAGAACTGGATTTGGCCTTAGTTATTTTTACTTAAAACACCCTGAGGAATAAAAAGAATAATCAGAGTTGCAGTGAAAAGGATAGTGCAGTGGATACAAAAGAGAAAATATCTATAAGGTGGAAATGTATTTGGCATTATGACATATGGCCTTGTTAACCTCAGGCTTGAAATACTATGCATGGTTTGGGCTGTCTAATATAACAACCTGTTATATTAGCGAGTAGAAAAGCAAGACCATATATGAGCAGTGATCAGATCAATGCAGGTAACAAAAATGTATTTTATGAAAAAACAGTGCAAAGATAAAATTTTAGATGAGGGATAAGAGTCTGAGAGATGACCTCATTTTTTTTTTCTCCTCTACACACATTAAGTAATACACACTGTAAAAGAATATGAAATATGACTTGTTCTTTTCTACTTGCAGTGAAGACCTGTAATTGTAATTCAGAGTCACAGCTGGAGGCAGTAGCAGTTTGGGTGAGGTATAGGATGAGTTTTCTTTTCTCACAGTTCTTAAACTGCAGAACAGTTTGTTATATAATGCTCAGGCATTCACATGTGACTGGCAAAGAATGATTTTTTTAAGGACTATATCTTCCCTCTATATTATTGATAAAATACAAATAAAGGTATTCTCTCTTCCTTCTGCTGTATTTTGCCTACCTTTATATCACAGCTGTTCTTTTGTATGACTGTAGTTTTTCTTGACAGTCTTAAGTGTATTATGATGTTTTAGAGCTGATGTTTGAGGCTTCGAACCATGTTCAAATGTAATTTAGCAATGCTAAAAGAAACCAAAACAATTTAGAGAATTCATTAAGTATAACAACTTGACTGTCCCATGAGGTCATTTGCTGGCAATAGTAGTGGAAAGTATTTAGCAAAAGAATAGAAAAGTACTTTGTTTGGTCTGTCCTCTCACCTTCCTGCTACAGCTGCTTCTTTGTGCTTTGAAGGCCTGGGTGGGCTTCCATGAAATTGGTTAACTGTTTTTGAATGCACATATGCCTGCATATGTAGCCTGTAAACAAACACCTCAAAAAAAAAAAAAAAAAAGCAAAGTATGCGTTTTTATTATATACTTCATTTCCAATAATTCCTTTCCTATCTCAGTTTCCCTGCCATGAATTTCTAAGATAGCAAAACTTAGTGTCTATTAGATGGAATTATCAAACAACCTCTCTCCACCTAAAATAGCATCCACAAAAAATATGTGAGTATACTTCACAGTTACATGAAGCAAGAAGGATCAGAAATTCTGCTTTAAGTTCTTTAGGGATCAATTTGAAAATCTACACACACGTATTTTGTAGTTGAAAGTGAGGTTTTAGAACATACAGGTGTACCAATTATGGGCTAAGCAGACTGATGATGTTCCAAAGACATGAATGTACCAAGTGGATCTTTGGTCTTGTATAGACAGTTCTGTTTTCATTTTTTCCCTATTTTCTCTCTCATAAAACACAATTATGAAAGTGAAGTGTTAGTGATACTGTAGATAGCAGTGCTCATTTTCAGTTAATTAAATGCAATTCTAGGATGCTGCCTGGCTTTAAGAAAAGCATAGTTCATGAAAGTAATTTTCTTTCGTGTATTGTGATAATTCTTAATTTAGTCTGTTATAAGTTTACATGCTTTTAACTTTCAACTGCAGGTTTATTTTGATCATTTAATCTTCTTTCAGTAGCATGGGAAGGGCCATTCATCTTCACACTACTTTATTAAAACAACAAAATAATGAAACTTCTTACATGGGTAGCACTGGCAATCAGATCCAATAAAAAAAGCACAGAGAAGAACTAATGGCTGGGCTAGAAACATAATTGATTCTTTCCTCTGGACTTTTAATTAGAAATGTATAAATTTCCAGAGATTCAATTTACTTCATAGAAATGAATCATCTCTCTCAAGTTCACTTTCATATATTTTTTTCTCCTCCAATAGGTTGTATCTTACTTATGTTCCATAATGCAGTCTAGTTTTCCATACTTTTTTTTTTTTCACACAGTACTGTGTCTGCAAGGCTGTTGTCCACATTTTATGTATTTTTGTTTGTTTCCAAAACCCTATATGGAACTTTTTCAAGTAGAAATACTTAGACATGAAGCTTTGGACTGCATGGACATAACTTTCCACTCACTACTTTGGTGCTGGTTACCAGTGTTACCAAATGCCAACAGAGTGAACATTTCCTTTTTGCCAATTCAGGAGACTAGTTTGCTCAGGAGAGAAATTGTGTTTTGCTGTTTATTGTTTGCAAGGCAGATATAGGCAACTATCTTACCAAAGCTGAAGACCTATTTGCCATAATTAAAATGGACTAGTTTCTGTGTTTTGTCATTTACCTGAGATATGGGATGCTTTGGATGTGACATCTGGACAGTTGCTAACAATCATGGACCTATGGCTATGTCTGACATGCAGAGACAGTGCTTTCTTTGGTGTTTTGCCTTCAAGTTGTCTATTAGGTGTAGGTATCTTGTAGGTTTGTTTTGTCTTTGTTTCTCACCATCCTAGTCTATTTTTAATTAGCACTAAATTAAATTAATCTTCCCAAGTCAAGTCTTTTCTACCTATGATGGTAACTGGTAAGCAGTCACCCTGTCTTCATCTCAACTCACAGGCTTTCTAATCTCACTGTCTCCCCCTGTCCTGTTGAAGAGGGGAAGTGAGAACGTGGCTGGGTGGGCATCTGGCAGCCAGACAAGGTAAAATCTGCCACAGGTTGTAACATTAGTTATTTTTGGAATGGCGGAGTTTACTCTTTGAGTGAGTAGAGAAGTACAAGGTGCTGGGAAAATATGCAGGGATCATGGAGGAATGCACCTTCCCGATCCAACCTGGGGACCTGATCTTTGGGAACTGCAACAGATACGTTGCAGACATACATGACAAATGTGTTCAGGTCTGAATTTGCTTTATGATACAAGGGGACTCAGTGAATCTTCATTTTCTAACGAAGTAATATGGAAACTCCATACTGTTTCTCTGAATATCAGCTGCAGAAACTGTAATTACAACTATAATGAACTTCTAAAGTTTCTGCTTGTCTGAGGATAGAGTAACAAAAGAAACTTCAGTGGAAAATCTTCAGGGAACTACTTTTAGTCTGTAGTCTCTTAAGAAACAACTATAGTTTGAGGGAGTTCCAAGAACATCTGGATACAGATGAATCTGCATAGCAATATTGGGCATTATCCTATTCACCTGTTCTTGAATTCCTACGAGATTTTTCTTATTTTCCAATCCAACTGGAACAGGCTAGTGTTAAAGAGATATCACTATAAGTCATTTTTTCAGTCATGCTTTTCTTCTGAAGTAAAAGAGGAAAGGGGGAGAGAGGAAAAACAGAAGTTCTCTGACAACTATATAGCTCCAGGTTTGTGCTTTTATTCATTAGATGAATAATTAGTAAAAGCAGAAACATTTGCTGTTCAGCACTACTGATATTCCTCTTGGAGCAAGAAAACTAGAGCTAGTGAATGCCCTAGGATTCTGATGCAAATATTCACTCTCTGCCCTAAACACTAATTTTGTACTTTTTTCTTTTCTTCCCCTGAATGTAATGGTCTGGGTTAAACCTTGTCTTCCAGCCCATAGAAGTACACTTGAAATGGCTGTAGTTCTGTATGTTAAATGTCTTTCATTTTATTTCTGGCTTGCTCAAGCTTGTCACAAGTTAGAATAATACCTATCCTCCTTTTTCTGTATTGTATTTCCTTTTCTTCTGCTTTTTTTTAGAAACGAAGTTGCTCATGAAGGTATGTTTTTCAAATACCTTTCTGCATTTTACTTTCTAATTACATGACAAAGATGGAGTTATTAATGCTGTAATAAACTATGTGACTGAGTTAGCTGGAGGGAATTCCATTTTTGCTTAACTTCCAACATTTATCAAATCCTAAACTGCTAAAAATTAAATTAGGCCCTTAGAGATAACACTTCCTTACCAGTGTTGTGTTGAATCTGACATCAACATCCAGGGGTTATATTCAGTATTGCTTGATTGGCATAAGTAAAAATCAAACTAAAAATTACATCACATTTCTAAAACATGGGATTTTATCTTTGCTTATAGGCATTGCTTTCGCCTCTCATTATAATTTAAAATTTTAGCTAGATGCATCAGTATTCTGTAGAAATGATGCTTAATATTATCAACTGTCAGGTCTAACAGATATCAAAGGCAATTCTTGGCCCATGTTGCCTTGACAACACATCTTGGTTTTGGCCTTCTTTGTCAATTCAAATTCTTGAGTTCATAGAATTTAATTAAGCTGCCTTTTTTTTTTTTTTTTTTCTTTCCCCTGAATAGGAACCATTCAGGGATGCCACTGAATTTAAAATACATTCAAATAAAACAATTAAGAAGTGGATGCTATAACAGTTTATGTTATCTGCTAGAAACTGAACTTATGTTTTTATCATCTGTTCTCCTAAGAGGTTTCAGTGTGCGGGACTGTTACCTAATTGAGACCCATTCACTGCAGCTGTTTCTCCCCCCCACTGCTTCCCACCATTTTTTTTTAGATTCAGTGCTGGAGGTTGTGAGGGGTCGTTATTGCTGTTTAACCAGAGACCTTTCTTCTAGGAGCCATCACTGAACTATAGAACTGTGCTTTTTGGAAAGCACTGAGCTTAATGTTAATGTTTCTAATGCTTCAGAGCTGATGTCAACCCATGATAAGGTGCTTCAGTGGTTCATTACTTCCAGCATTAAAAATATCCTCCTTATTTTTAGACTGTATTAATCTTGCTTCAGGTTTTGGCCATTCATTTGTGATTTTTCCATTATCAAATTTTTCTGCTCCATGTAGTTCTTAAAGACTGTAATCAAGTCACTCCTTCACGTTCCTTTAGATCAGTGAAACAGATTACCGCTCCTTTTTATGGCATACTCTCCTGATTCTTTAGGCTCAGGGCTTGAGATTACCTTTTGAGTCTTCATCAGTCTTCAACAATTTTTCTGAAGTATGAACAGCCAGGCAGGACCCAGCAATCCAGTAACACTTTGATTCAGTGACAGATGCAAAGGTACGAGGACCCTCCTGAGCTTACTCAGCATTTTCCTACCTACACACATCCAAGCTCATGTTTTGACCTACACCACGCAGAGTGTTACTCAGGTTCATCTGACTAGGTATTGTGACCTCTAAAACTTCATCTTCAGACACTGTTCCCTAGGAGAATGTCACCGTTCAGTAAATCTAGTCTTTGCTATTGACTCCTAGGAGAATGAGAGTATAATAGTCTACATGGAAAAGTACGAAAAGTAAGGGGAAAAAAGAAAAAAGCAGATGGTCTAGTTCAAAGCTGTCATTGCAAAATTAAATTACATCCCAATTTTGTATGAGCAGAGAAGAAAAATCAGACTTTGGTATTTGTTTTGACTCCTATCTGTACAGATTATTTTCCTCTAAATTACTTGAAATTCTGGGTTTACTGTCACTCAAAGTCAGTATCTATTTATTGGTCTGCTGCTCAGTAAAAGGGTAGCAAAAGTGACAAATCATCAATCAAGCTGGAGTATAAGTAATCCTTTAACATAGTTTTGTTTTCAAAATGGATAACTATTGAATGACAAACCAAATTACTCCTCTACGCAAAATCTTCATTATTGTCTTTTTCTAGCAATTTCCTTTCTACTGGAAATTCAAACTTTCATCTCTTTGCATCTCAGCACACTTGCTACTATTGAATGACAAAACCATATTTGTTACTGCATTTGTGCCTCTAAATTGCTTACTTTAATAAATACCTGGTAGACCATGTTCCAGTTTCTGGATAACCTTTTAAAATTTAATTTCGCTAATTTCATGGATATATATTTCAGGTGAAGATTTTATCAAGAAGGCATTTTGTACTGCATTTCTTCAGTTCTATTCAAAGAGCAAATGGACAAGTACCTTTGTGGTGGCATATTTAATTATTGCCATTTAGAACGTGAATACATGTTCATTTTTGGCTTCGGGAAGCTGAAATAACAAAATGGTGAAAAAAATGACAATTTGTTTACCTACATTCATCTGTGTTTGAAGAAATACATCAGCTGTGTTATTCTCATAACTCCAACAGCTTGTAGGTTTTCTGTAACCGTTTTGATCTGGAAGGAGCCATGGGTTTTTTCTCTTTATTTTTTTAAATTTTTTTTTCTTTTATGCTGGTAGTGATTTGTGGGTTTGTGATAGCACCAAAGGACCCCAGTTAGAAATGAGCTATCATTATCTGTTCTGTGCTTTAGGTGTCTTTGCCTATGAATGGGCCATCTAGTCTTTTAGTCCCATTAAAAAGAAAATGCAGCAATTAGAACTAAAAAATAGGAGAAGGGAGGAATGACAGAGTTCAGCATAACAAAATATGACCATGATTTAAGATAGCTTTATAGTTTTAGAGTGTTGCTTTACATGTGTCAATAAATAAATTCTACTGGATTTTTGCAAGTGCCACTCAGTCTGGCATAATTTCTTAACTAATAGCTTTTATGAATCATAGGCAAGAAATAATCCTGAAGAGAGATTTATTGAAGAAAAAAGGCAGAGTGTATAGAAGAGCAAAGTACCCAAATAAAAAAAAAAAAACCACCAACCAACAAACCAACTGTGTATTACAAAACTGCCTTAGAAAGAATTATTTATCTTTTTTTTTTACTTTCAGACTGCATCCTTTACTCACTATGCCAGATTAATTTGGACTACAAGGGTGAGACATCTGCCACTGTTAACTCTGTCTCAGCACAGGGAAATCTGCCCTTGGCACAGTGGCCTGTGGGGATTCTGCAGGATAGGGGACAGTTTGTTGCATTCACGTGCAAAGGACTGTCTATATTCAAGGCTTCTTGTTTTACTCCCAAACTTCTCTCTTGAAATTTTAAAAAGCAAATATTTGCTTATGCTGTAAGTATTATTTTTTAAAAAAAATGCACGTATTTTTAAAAAGCTTTATGCTTATACTTTACAAATACAGCTGTTCCACAGAATTAAGCTTCTTCCTGACACACGTATGATTTTTATCCCTAGCTTGGAAAGTATTGTGACAGACTTGAAAGCGTGTTTAAGATACATTTGTGGAGCACAGGTCATGTCTGAACTGTGAAAGATTCAGAGCAATTTTGGATTGCAAGGAATAGTTATAAGAAGGCTCTGTTGAGAAACTGGAAAGTGGTTCAGTTGGCCTAGTGTAGATTTAGTGGGTTTGAGCTTTGAAACTATTACTGGTAATTCACTTTTCCAAACTGGGAGTAAGTCTCAAAATGATTCTAGATGTTACTCATTATTGTACCATAGGAAAATCTGTGCCTCAGGTGTTATTAGCTTAGAAGTCCTGGGATAGACCCATGATTTATGAAGAGATTCCTGCTGGATTCAGTTAGAGCCTGTTTGAATATCATGATATCTCAAGAGGTTTCAGGTTGAAATAAATGTTAATAAAGTCTGTCTCACTTTCTCCTCTCATCCCTCTCCAAAGGTACTATTTGACTTTGCAGCAAAGGGCCCTAGTTCAGGACATGTAGCTCAGCCTGTGGGTGATAACTTTTTGTTATGAGTGATGAAGAGCAATAGCCAGGTGGCAAAGGGCTAAAGAAACCTTCCCAGAGTGGCTTGTCAGTGGTGGTCCTCTCTACCCCCCAGCAGTATTGCACATTTTTTTTGAGAAGGCATTGGCCAGTGAATTTAAAATAATGGAGAAAAGTGGACCCATTCTTTTTCCTTAAAATTAGGCTAAGCATGTCGTGCTGGTATTTTTAATATTTGTTTTTGTAGCTGTGAACATTTTTCTTTGGTACTCAGATACTGAGAAAATATTCTGTATCTCAGAAAGTGAGGCCTTCAGTCTGCATAAGAAGGTGAAGATCTGCACCCTGCTGCAAAACTCGGATTGTGCCAAAAGCAGGCTGAATATCCCTATGGGAACTAACAAGAAACTGATAGCACCATCACTGAAAAATGCTAGGAGTAGTCAGTTACAGACTTTTAATCATCAATGAGCATTTCTGCACATGCCTTTTCACTGTGTGCAGCTCAAGTAATAAATATTCATGTTTATGCAACTTCGCGAAGCATCACATGAAAACTTTCAGCCAAGAAAATACACAAAACCGTAGCAAAGAGGCAGTCTCAAACTGCCAGCATACAAAAGGAGCAGAATACATGTTAGTGTAAGTTTGTAAAGGAGTGCAATGAGTGTTATGTGAGAAACTAAAACACTATGACACTGCACTCTGTATTCACACATGCTAAAGGCAAACTGTGCCTGGTCACGCAGTTCTTCACCCAAAGACTCCCAGCTTGGCCATCAACCTCAGCAACAGTTCCAGAGTCAATTTACAGCCATGTAACAGCTTGGAAAATCCTCAGGGACTCAAGTACAGGCCGATGAAAAATAATACTGTACAGTGGCAATGCATGTGGGGGTTTTTTTCAGTGGCTTTTCTCTTTCTGCATAAGGCAAAAACATCCTTTCAGGGTTAGGTTTAGTGGTGTTGTGGTTTAAACCCAGCTGGCAGCCAGACACCACGTAGCTGCTCGCTCACCCTCGTCCACCCCTGGGGAATGGGGGAGAGAGTTGGAGGGGTAAGGCTAAGGAGACTCATAGACTCATAAAGTAAAAATAATAATAGTAATAAAAGAAAATACAAACGAGTAATGCCCAATGTGATTGCTCACCACCCACTGACTGATGCCCAGCCCATTCCCAGCTAGTTATCCCAGTGAAGACAAAATCCTGAAATCACAATCCTGGAAGCAAGGATGAGCTTCCCAGTCAACCCTTATCTATATACTGGGCATGACGTTGTATGATACAGACTACTCCGTTGGCCAGTTTGGGTCCATTGCTCTGGCTGTGCTCCCTCCCAGCTTCTTGTATACCTGCACACCAGCAGGACATGACAAGTTGTAAAGTTCTAATTTCTTAGCAACAACAAAAAGCATCAGTACATTATTAACATTCTTCTCATATCAAGTCCCATACTGAATCCAAAACACAGCACTATTCTAGCTACTAAGAAGGAAGGAAAAAAAAAAAATTGGCTCTATCCCAGCTGAAACCAGGACAAGTGGAGAGCCCAATACTTTTTGGCCATTTTATATAAGTTTATTAACTACATTATGAAAATAAACTAAATAAATGGAAACATGAATACTCTACTTACCTACATGTTAGATAAACATGACAGACACTGTTTTTGTAATGAAACAAGAAGTCTTTAATATTGACATTCCCACTAGGAATCTTGGCAAAAAATCACAAGTTATTGTTGTGTTGTTCAGCTTCAATGTAAAACCTGTTTTCCTAATTATTTTGTGCTATGTTGCAGAACACTTTGTAACATCAAAAACTCTTCCTATATTTTCTGAGAACTGAATTTCCCTCCCCGTATTAAGAAAAAAACCTTGCTCAGCAACTGTTTTAGCACATCATTGGTATGTTCTTTCTCCTGGTTGCATCAGATTGCCATGCAAAGTTTATCTAACAGTTTCCCCCATACATACGTTGTACGGACTGTATGTCCTGAAGGTATTAGATTTTGACACAATTTTTTTAGCAGGGCAACAGTAACCTACCAAAATCTTGGATTTATGTGAAACAAAGTTTTGAATAATAAGTTGCATAAACAGAGACAGAACAGATCTTTGATAGCATTCATGGGTCCTCTAGGAAACAACAGTGAATGTCCCGTCATGTTGTTTATTTCTTTGAAATGTTCTGTATATTCTGTGCTGCCAATGCAATATAATTTAGAAAGTTGCCATTTAAATCCACATATCTTACTGTGATATTAAGTGTATTTAAACCCCATAAAATGCCTGCTAATTTATTTTTCATTTAGTCCATTTAATAAAATAGCAATAATGTTCTTTCAAGTGAAGGTTATAGAAGGAAAATTGTTCCTACTTTTAAAATACACTCCTCAATTTGCTGTACCATTTATTGCACTGCAGAAAGTCATTTACCCTCTGGAACATTCACTTGGAATAAAATTATTGCTTAATTTCTTTAAAAAACACTGGAGATTGGTCATGTTCTTCATAACTTTAAATGAAATTTTGTACATTGTTAATGCTTCACGGTTATGCCTAGCAATAAATTTGAAATTTAATTTATCCTTGGTATTGTTTTTGATTTTTGCCTTCTGGAAGCTTTGTCTTCATCTGCAGTCTTTGGAGAGGTATTAAAGAATGACAAAAACTGTTATACTGATGATGTTTAAGTTGTCTTAAAGTGTTTTATTATCCACTGCTGTTACTTTCAGGTTTCTTCTTGTTACAGAAGAAACCAGTTTTAATATAGCCTGTACTGGCTTTCAAGATGTATGTGCATCAAGGCACACTTGGTTCACCAGTACTGCTGAGTAGACATGCATTTCTGATGTACCCACATGCTTGGAAGACATCTAGGAAGAAATGTTACATTAGCTTTAAGCCTTTCGAGTATGGTCAAATTCCAAGCACCGTTTCTGCATTAGGAACTTTCTGTTCTCTTCTTGCATCCCTGCATGCAACACTTTCCTTCAATCACTACTGTATTTAGAGGGTGAAAGTCAAAGACTGAGAGGTGGATCTGTAACCATGACATTTTAGAATTTAATTTCTGTATTTCAGTGATTTTTGTATAAAGTATTCTCAATTTACAGGTAACAATATGTGTTTTCTAATCTGCCAGCCCTACATAGTACCTCAGGGAGCTGTAAATCAGGCTGTGCTGCAACTTTAATGATGTTGCTGTGCTTAAATTATATTTTTCATTGTATAATTGCCCTCCACTTACACCTGTGCAGTCCTGTTATTTTCAGTCAATATGAGTAATTCTAACTGTGTGGAACTGCTGGTTTGGTACTTAAGAGCAGAGCTAAAATGCCTTGGTTGTCCTGCAAACTATGGCCTTGGTTTATGCATCCTCGTGGAGCACTTTTATTGCTGTCTAGTTAAGCATTACACTTGCCACAGTATTTTATGGATAAAAAAAACAAACAGCCCTCCCCCGACCGTTTACAAAGATACTTCATCCTGGACAAAGGTACTTCTGAGATTAGTTCAGTTTAGATATGTGAGGGAAGATAAAAATTACCCCTTTTGGAATTTTAGCTTGGGTTTAAAATTTTAGTCTCAGGCCACTTGCTATTGTCTTTGATCAGTTCTTTTCTTGAATCTCTGAGAATTATGTCTTAGGCTCTTAATTCTTTCAGATATATCTGCTTAGTCCCAAAGTCTTACATCTTGGTCCAGGAAAGTTCAAGAGTGTGGAGCTTGAACAACTTCGCTCTTAGGAAATTTGGGACTCTTACAGCTTTCATCGCAGCTAAGAACTGTCTGCCTTCATTTCCAAACCAAAGAATTAATCCATTTGTCACACTTTTTCCAATCAGAAAAAATGTGGGGTTTTTTTCTAAGGTATTAAATGCCAGTGATAATAATCATAATTTCCCTATTTACTTATGAGAATTGATGTTACTAAGTGAGTTTCACTTAGGAAAGTTACTGGCCTTCTTTACGGTTGTCCTATTATTTTTTTATCTTGCATCTAAATTCTTTCCCATTCATTGAGTTGCCCCTAAATATCTTTTCTCAATATAATATCCTGCCAGACGTTAGACCAAATAAAACTTGGAAGATACAGATAGCTGGCCTAATAGTGGAAATCACAGTGGCCTTAACAAAGTAATTGTGTCGAAATAGAAAGCTGTAAATAATCACACGTGCTGTCTGGCATAAAGACAGTGTGATTTTTTTTTTTCTGTACATAGCCAGGTGTGTTGGTAGAAGTGAGTACGTGAGAAAGTATGAGCAGTCACACAGTAGTCAAATGTAACCACAGAATGGTTTTGGTCAGCCTGGCTAAACAGATAGATTGGATTACTTTGTTATGAAAAGCCTTTGTTAAGAAGGAGCAAATATGACATAAGGAACAGAAAAATACTGGATCATGCATGAAGTGATAACAAGGAAACATAGTAGCTGGTAGCAAAAACATACATGTGAAGGAAATAGTCTAGGCTCTCATGTGGTACTTGTGGTTGATCTTAAATCTCTACCTGAGTAATGAATATTTGAAATGCAGAGCCTTTCTTCCTATTCGTACTCTGATGAAATATTTTATTAAAGAAATAAAGTTTTTCAGAACCCACCCAAGATTTTCAAATTGTTTCCAAAGAACTGAGCACATTGCGAAAATCACTGCTTTAGCCCCACAGTGCAAAAAAGCACCTTTGAAAATGTCTTGCAGTGGTGATGAAAAAGAGGAGGATCCTTTCTCTTTGTGTGGGAACATAATGCAGAAGTGTTGTAGCAAGTGTATCTATAATTACTTCTGATGGCAAGACAAATGCCTAGATTCAAGTCTTTAGAATATCTTGTTGTACTTATATACAGACAGAAACACCTACAAATCTAGTTTCAGGATGGCAGTGTGGATTGTGCTGTGGTTAGTTAAGAACATAATGTTTTAAATATTTCTTCCAGTTTCAAGATTAATGTTATTGCATTTTGGCAATACTTAAGACAGCTTGTTCTGTTGTTCCTAAATTATTAATGAACTTTCTCTAATACTTTTCACTTTGTTTTTGGTGCTATTGCAAGCTCTGCAAATGGGCTCAGATTTAATTTAATGAGAATTTCCTGTATGTACAGAACAGTGTGGGTGTGTGTTTAGAGATGCACAAAATTGTGTGGGTTTTAAAAGCATGATGATTTGTTCTTTTGGTGTTTGAAAATTAATGTTTAATTCCCAAGCTCTTAATGTTTTTTACTAGGCAAATACGAGTGCTTTTGGTGGAATCTGCATGAACGTTTGGTTTCGTATGGCTTGTGAACAGAGGTTTCTTTTAAACTCTCAAAAAGGGGAATTAGACATTATCTGGAGTCAGAACTATAGATAGACAGATAAGACTAGACTGGCACTTGCTCACTTCCCCTTGTGAATGTATTAATCCCACTTGTCTATCATTTGTCCATCTTATCCCTCTCCCTTTTCAGGCCATTCTTACACACAGTGCAGTCTCCACATATTTCTCAAAATGAGAGTTTGGTTAAGCTAACATTTCCTTTACTGAACTGAAAGGCATCATAGGAAGTGTCTCCTTTTCTCATTCTCTTTTTTTTTTTTTTTTTTAGTGTTTTGTATAAATGAAGCTGAAGTACTCACAAAGTGTAAGAAAAACAGTCTGTGGGGGATGCCATTTGTTTAATTTACTCAGCTCTTAAAATCTGTTATCTAGCTGCCTCAAGTCTCCTGTTTTTTATGAGGTATTTACGATTGTTTGTTTGACAAATTACATTTATGCTGTTCTCAAGTTTACTTGGATTCCTGGAATTCATGCCGTCTTTTCCTAAGGAGTGGAGTCGTGTGGTGCTTTTGGAGATTGTGATTGTGGTCCTGAGAATAACTTCTTGTCGCACAGAAGTAGTCGGTGCTCTTGAGCCTTTTGAAAGCATGATAAAGGTGCTGCACCCTGCTCTCTTCAGCTTGAGAAAGATTTAGCTTGGTTGTTGTGGTGTTTTGAAGAACATGAAGGCACTATATCTGAGTTAAAGTAGGGGTGGATAGGAGCTGCTTTGCATACCCCCGGTCCCTATAAAAGGTATTGCAAGAGGAAGCTCATCCTCCTTCGTCAAATTATGGTCCAGCTAGTGGCTGAGGTATCAGTAGCATCTATAACAGCTTCTTTCTTTGAAAGATATTTTTCTGAGAAACAATTAACATTGATAGCAGTGTTGTTTCTTTCTTCGTGTCCTTTTAAACAGTGCTGTTGTCTTCTGGAAATGTTTCATTTTCACCTGGCGTTGGTTGTCATTTCAAAGGGGCTAAAGCAGAGCTCTTTATCTCCTCTCCATTAGCGCAGGGTACATCCTTCCCAGTCGCTGTAAGCAATACCATCTCTTGTCTGTTGTTTGGCCTAAAACCTTGATCTCATGCTCAGTTTTTATTACCTTTTATATCCCAGCATCTGTTTTCTTCTTACATGATTTTCTTTTTACATGACAGCTCTAACACAGAGCTTTTGTGAGTGTCCTGGCTTCAGCTGGGATAGAGTTAATTTTCATAAGAAGCTGGGAGGGGACATAGCCAGGATAGCTGACCCGAACTAGCCAAGGGGATACTCAATACCATATGATATCATGCTCAGTATATAAACTGCGGGAGCTGGCAGGGGTAGGAGGGATTGCGGCTTAGGAACGGTCTGGACATCTCAACCCACAAGCTTTTACCCTTTCATACTGGTTCTCTTCCCCATCCCGTGTTGGGGTGGAGGGAGAGGAGTGAGCAAGCAACCACGTGGTATTTAGTTGCCAGCTGGGCCCAAACCATTACAATTAGCCATGCGGAAATATAAAAGTCATAATATTTCATATCCCAATAATGCAATATTATGTTTTTTGGTCTTGGTAAATGCCATATTTTCTGATCTACATCTATTCAGAGCTGCTGCCAAAATATTTTTCTTAACCTGTGACATAGAACATTTTGCCTGCTCTTATCTAACCTTTCTTATGGCCCTCTCTTTCTCTGTCACGTCAGAATAAGATGCTTGTTTTTTCTGTTAATGATGCTGAAGAACTTTACCAGTTTATGTATTGTTTGTGTGATACCATGCTGTTGCATCTTGTTTCAGATAGCCCATGTCACCCACATGTTAGCATTGTAGTATGCTCTCTCATTTTAGCTTGGGAAACACTTGCATTGACACAGATACGGGCTGGGCGAATAGTGGATTGAGAGCAGTCCTGTGGAGAAGGACCTGGGAATAGCAGTAGATGGAAAACTATGAGCTAGCAATGTGCACTCTCAGCCCAGAAGGCCAACCATATCCTGGGCTGCATCAAGAGAAATGTGGCCAGCGGGTCGAGGGAGGGGATTTTCCCCCTCTACTCAGCTCTCGTGAGACCCCACCTGCAGTGCTGTGTCTAGCTCTGGGGGTCCCAACATAAGAAGGACATGGACCTGCTCAAGCAGGTCCAGAGGAGGCCATGAAGGTGATCAAGGGGGCTGGAGCACCTCCCCTGTGAGGACAGACTGAGAGAGTTGGGGTTGTTCAGCCTGGAGAAGAGAAGGCTCCAGGGAGACCTTAGAGAAGCCTTCCAGTACTTAAAGGGGGCTACAGGAAAGATGGGGAGGGACTCTTTTATCAGAGAGTGTAGTGATAGGATGAGGGATAATGGATTTAAACTGAAATAGAATAGATTTCAATTAGATATAAGGAAGAAATTCTTCACTGTGAGAGTGGTGAGACACTGGAACAGGTTGCCCTGTGGCTGTGGCTGCCCCCTCCCTGGAAGTGTTCAAGGCCAGGTTGGACGGGGCTTTGAGCAACCTGGTTTAGTGGAAGGTGTCCCTGCCCATGGCAGGGGGGTTGGAACTAGATGATCGTCAAGGTCCCTTCCAACCCAAACCACTCTATGATTCTTTGATGACACACAAAAACATTCACCACCTTGTTTCTCCCTTATATCTTTCCTTAATGCACCCTTTGTCTCTAGAAAAAGCTTGGCAACAGTCAGGTGACTGGTGTGCCTGTCATGCTGACAACCAATATCTTGTTTTCATGTTCTCCCTGCCTTCTCTCCGTCAGTTGTCTTGTACCTTGTATTTGGACTAGCAGGTCTTTAGGGCAGAGACTGTCCTTTTTGTTCTGTGTTTGAAGTTTGACAGGGACTCATGAAAGGGTTCCGTAGTAAGAGAGGATAAAGAAATGTTAAAATTACAGGAATTATGTATATTGGAATCAACCAATGTACAAGTCAGTAGTTATATAATGGCTACTTCTAGTAGAAGAGCCATGCCTCTGAAATCTGTTACTTTTGAGGAATGGACAGTTTTCCTCTTTGTATTTTCTCCTTTTCACATGTTACCATTGCTTTGATTTTTTTTTTTTTTTTTTTTTTTTTGGTCTAGATCTACTAAGAGGATGGTTTATTTGCCTTATTTAAATATATATTGACAGGCTGAACTTTTTCTGTAGGAAGAGGAAGAATTAAAAAAACCCCACTTGTTCATAGTTTTTAAAATTTCAGGTCAGCCCAAGGAAGTGAATTCTGAAAGTGAAGAAAAAAAACTTGCAAAGCTTAGAAATTGCTATAAAGGGAGTTCCACATAATTTTGCCTTGAACTATGAAAATATGTCTCAAACTTACAGCTTTGTATCAAATATAACTTAAGAGAAGCAGGTGTCTGTTGAAAACTTGTTTGGTTACACACTTGGGAAGTATTTGCATAAAGCTCACTATTTGACTCATCTGATAAAATGTAATCTGATAATTGTAGTGATATCCACTTAGAATAGAAGAAACCAGGGGTATAATTCAGGCAAATTAAATTTGTCTTCCAAAATATCAATGCAACTGAGCTTTTTCAGTTTTTTACTTTCCAGCCTTTCTAAGTGTGACCTCTCCTTGGCATCCTGGAGCCTTAGGAGCCAGGCACTGATGATACAGTTCTCCACCTTGTGGGGCTTACTGTTGAGCATCATCTTTGAGCCAGATCCCAAGACTGTTTTTTAACCTCACTGAGTTTTTCTCTTTTGCAGTGCCATTTTTTCTCATCCTTCCCCCTTTTCAAGTTCCAATGATTTGCTGCAGCATTGCTGCTTTCATTTCTTCTTAGAAACAGAACTACAATGATATTTCCAACCTATCAAGTACAACATCACTTGGTTTTTGGTTCCCAGGGTTTTCTTTTATGCTCTTTTTGCTCTTCACCACCACTGGAGTAGCTATGGAACTTGCTCTAGAAGATAAAGCAGCTGGCCTGTTGAGGCCATGATCCTGCTTGCATGAATAGCTAATGTGTGATGTGTCGGAGGTAAACATGGCAGGAAAACATACATCATGTGTTGCTGAAGATCTGAAGCTATTTCTAGAGGAAGTGTTTGTTTGCGATCTCTGTGGTGAAGTCCTAACATCCAAGAGTGTGACATTGCCTCTTCACTCCAGCTTTCTTGCTTTAAATTAATAAAACTGTTTTCTATTTTTATACATGTTACCAATTACAAATTCATAATATATTTTCTGCAGAAAACAAATCAAAAGGGAAGTAAATCTTATCTCAGTGTACTTGTAAAATAACCTATTGTATTTTATCTTAGTGATTTATCTTTACATTTCCTATACCAGTGAAACAGACAGCTTCAAGTTATTAAAATGATTGTGCTACTGTGCTTGCAGTATTATTTTTGGTAATATGAAGTTGCATTTCTATTTCAGGCCTAGCTGTAGCAGTAGATCATATGAAAATCTGGCTGTTATATTTGTCATCATTGTAGTAAACAGGTATGGATTTGTAATTATACCCATGTATAGTACTTAAGCTTCTCTTTCACACATACAATAAAAAACATTCCAATATATAATATTTCCATTTGAAATATGGCTGACAGAAGCATGGGAAAATTATTTATTCCAATGCATTACCTAAATTATTAAGTGTTTTTATCCCCATTCATTCATTCCATTATAATGGTAACGATAACAGTTTAAAAATTACTTTAATAGGACTTGTTTGTGCTAATTGCTGGCATCTACTCTTTAATGCAGCATGTCCATAGCCATGCTTCAGCTGAGGAGTGAGGGACTGCTGTATATTGAAAGCAAAACTGTGCTCACCTTGTGCAATGTAATGACAGGTGGCTTGCAGTTTTTTCCCCAAACACTGGGGCTTAAATGACCTGTGATTTCAGGCTGAACAGCAGTATGGACTTTGCTAGATCAACTGTGTTGGTGAGACCTAGTTGCTGCCACATCACCTACATCCCCTTTTCCCATCTTCCTTCCATCTTCCTGAAATACTACTTTAAGTCCATATTTTGCTATTAGAACAGTAAAGCTGAATCTTAAATGGTGTGAAAGATATGGCTTGTCATATGTGAAATTATCTGAGCTCTGTATTAGTGACAGCTCATGTGTATATGTGCATGAAGCTCACTTTCTTGGAAATTTACTTTTCTATATGTTTCAGTGTTGAGTAGCTAAATTTGAAGCAGTGAATTTGGTTCAGAGTATTTCAGAGTCCCTCAGGATGCATTTAAGAAATAGGAGATAAGTAATAATTTCCAGATGTTTTCAGATAGCACAAATGAGGATTTGGTTCAAAGCAGTACTGACAATCACAGATCCTGAACTAGAAACAAAGGTGTACTCACATACGTATTTACTGATTTGTTGCATCAATAAAATTTCAGTCTTTTTTTCCAGACAAAATACTGTTCCAAGTATTTCCATAAACGTCAGTCACTTTGGCCAAAGAGAGCTAGGAGACACTAGGACATGATTCATTTAGGTGTATGATGTTTGGGAAAGCTTATTTGAATTTCTTGCGCATCTCATTCACAAAGTATCCTTTAGGAAAAGAACGCAGGGACTGTGCTGTTCATCTTTGCGAATAAACGCTTTAGTCATGAACAGCCTTCATTTGTGAGATGCACTTCTCAGATTCTCAGTTCTGGGGGTGCCCCTAGCATGGTTCATCCCTCCCCTTCTCTTTTATCACTGTTTGTCCTAGGCAGTACTTACTGTATTTGTAGCACAAAAGCTTTCCTATATTTGGAACAGAATGGAGGGTTAAGCACGGGAAGTTGGATTTTCAGTAGTGTACAAGTAATTTGGAAGCAGTTTCTTGGAAAAAGTCAATGGTAGTTGTGCTCCCATGTCATGTAGGTATTTTTTAAAAGCCCAGTGAAACATCGAAGGCTTTGTAAAAAGTATACAGTCTTAGAGTCAATTAATTTTAAGGAAGGTGGAAAAAGAGATACTCTCTCCAAGTATGTAGTTTGCTTCTTCCTGCATGCAAGCAATTCTCTTCAATATACTTCCATGACCAAATTCACCCATTGCTGCGATCATGCACTGTTTGATTCTATAATGCATGCTGCAGTAGTTAGTTTTATCAAAATAAAAGAATGATAAACACAGAATATTCTTGAGTCCTTAAGACTTGGTTAGTGTTTTAGTCTTCTGCTATTTTGTAAACTAATTTATTTGTTCTGAGAACCATATTTAAATCTTACCTCACTAACACTGGAAAGTTCATTGGAAAGATCATAATTCTTCCCCATTTAGAACTTTCTGGGGATGAAGTAACAGTAAGGAGGAGGGAAAAAAAAGAAAGATTTTAAAACTGCTTTAAAATCTTGCTGTTAATGCCTTCATACTTAATTTTCTTTGTATTTGAAAAGGGACTCATTATCACTGCAAAATAAGTTTCATATTTTTTTCCTTTTTTTCCTGTGCTTTTGGGGAATTGGCAAAGGATGGAGAAAGCTGCATGATTTTTAAAAATTGCAATGCAAAGCTTGACCCAAATTTTCCAGTCAGTGGATGGTTTGAGCAAAATCATGTTGAAGGAGAGACAGTGTGAATTTGAAAGAACAGTATTGATGGAAAGAGCAAGCATTGGTAGGAAGAGAAGAGATGAGATCGTGGACTTCATTGCTTAAGAGAACTGTTATACTTGCACATCCTTTATTCCCACTACTTCCCCTGATATCACTGCTCTCTCTGCTCCCTCCCCATCCACACACATCCTAAAACTCAGTTTGAAAGAGAACCCTGTATAAGTTGTCCTCGGTTTCTTTTCCTTCTTTCCACTCCTCTCTTCTTCCTGTGTCATTAGATTAAAAAACAACAAAAAACCCCGAAAAAAAAGCAGAGAGAGTTTAGAGAGATGAGTCATGAAGTCAGAAGATTATAAATTAAGTGAAGCCCTGATAATGAATAATATAAGTTGAGCTGTGTAAGAGTAAGGAAATAATTTTCCTTTTAAATAACAATAAAAAATTCTAAGGGTTTGATTTTAAATTTCTCTCTGGATTTGACAGTGACTAAGAGTTTCCTTGTAGGACCAGTTCTGCTCCCATTCTCACTAGTTACTCTGCTTCTGACAGGCTCCTAGCATCAGTATTTGCTGTAGCTATTGGAAACCAGCTGTCAAAATGAGCTAGCACATGTAACAATCTTTCTGCAGTGTCCTAGCATTTAATTTGGGGATTTGTTAAATAAATTTTTAAAAAAATGTAAAAAAAAATTAAAAAGGGAGGGGGGAACTTTTTATTTTTAAGAAAAATTAACTAGTCCTACTGTAGGAATCTTGCTGACAGTTGTGAGAAACCAAATATTGTGGAGTTTACAGGTAGAAGTGTAATTAGATTCCATATGGGAAGAATAATTTAATTATTTTCAAGACTAACGGATGTGAGTTTCCATTTAATTGAACATAATACCTCCAGTTCAAAGATTATCTCTGGGCTCTGGCTACAATATGTTAATGACAAAAAATCATCCAGACCTAAATAATTTTAGAGATTGTATTTTCTGAGCTGCAGTACACTCTGCTAGTGTTAAGTAATAAAAACATGAATCAGCTGCATTTTTTCCTCCTGCGTGCATTTGTGCACAGCACGTCCATATTTTGACAGACAGTACCTGATAGATCAGAAAAGACCTCAAAACACTTTTAAACCTCAATGGAAATCTGATCTGTGCTACATTCATAGTTTGCCATTATTTTGAATGAAATAAAATTAGGCCATGTCATGAACATCATATTCAAAGTAAAGATCAATACATACATTTGTTTTGTGACATGCTGATTTTAATTTGGGGAAAACCAGTTTTCTTTAGCTGCTGCATGTCAAGTTTTAGGGACATGTATGTGGTTTTGGTGCATCACACCAAGTAGCTGCTTATGCTCCCTAGAAGGATGTGAAAAACAGAAGCATTGGTGGATTGCAAACAATAATGGAGTCCTACTGTGTGATATGTCTTACAGGCTGAAATCTGGATATAGCTGTCAGTTGTGTATTTTCCACATTTTTCCAAACAGCAGGAAGATGCTTACTCTCTTTATAAGGAGTTCTGGGCGCAAGAACTGCATCTTTTATTTGTGATGTATCCAGGGTAGGCTTACACACACCTCTCCTTTATCAGTTAGCAGGCTATCCTGAACAGCCAGGCCAGATCCAACAGCTTCAGGCAGAATGTGCTTGTTCATTGTTTTTTAAATTTAGGACCTGCATGTATTTCAGGGCTGGAACTGATGGCAGCTGGCAGCCCCAGCCCAAACCACCTGTCTGTTCACATAAACAGTGGACATGCTAGGAGGATTATGAGATTAATGTTTTTTACCATGTGCTCTCTAATTCTTTAGTATTTATTTAAAACATGCTAAGCAGTGTTTATTTTACAGTTGAACAGTTCTAGCAGTTCATCGGAAGTTGCATCTGTTGGCTATTTAACCCCAGCCATCATGGGAAGTAGAGTGTGTTGTACCTTTACAAAAATACAACAGCAAACATGGGACTGAGCACCAAATCTTTGTTATTATCAGTACACTCTGCAGAGTCAGTGTCAGAGGCCTTGATTAACACAGAGCTAGAGATAAGCTCTTGTGAATTGATGCTAGCAAAGTGCTGGGGAATTCAGAGTAGCACATTCTCCAGGTATTACTTATTTCATTACACCGCACTGCTTGCCTATCGTGTTTTTACATTACCCATTTCCCAATGATTGATTTTTAAAGTGACAGAACGTATTCCTTTCATATCATAAAGAGCTTAAATGTGTGCACAGAGATTATGCAATGAAAAGAAGCAGACTCTCCTACAAAACCAGCTGAATGCTGTAAATGGGTTTTCTTTGATTTGGAATCAGTTTTTGAGGAATCAGTTATATGCATTGTACAATTCAAAGGTAGATCCTCTCTCTGCACAGGGAAGCTACTGTGTATCAGAGGACAAGTAGTGTTTATATGATACAGCACAAGAGCCATACCATTACCTTCTATGTACTAGACTTGATGTGGTTTCCAAAACCTTAAATACAGACCCTTATGTTGGCACCATGTATGTGTTCTTTTATCTTCATATTTTATGTTCCATTAGATACCAGGTTGATACTTGTGAGATCTGGTTGTCAACTGCTGACCAAGCTGCTGTTCCTGCCAGTCAGGAGCACCCCCTCCTCCTATGTACTTCTCAGATCTTTTGCATTCTTCAGAAAGGTGCCGTTTCTCTGGTCTCCAGACTAGACCTGCTCTATTGCTTGTGTGATCTGGGCATGGGACTTGTTTTGTGTTCATTTGAGATTAGAGATCCCTCCCAGTTTAATTTGTTCTCAGTTTAAATTATTTAGGGTGCAATGGTAGTTATTTCTGTCAGACAACCCAAAAAAGTAATTCTTGCAGTTTAAATTCCCAGTGATGTTTGGAGTAAGTTGGGGAAAAGAAAAATTGTTGCTTCTGCTTCTAAGATCAGTCAAGTTTGTCAAACCAAAACTTTCTGCAGGAATACTTCTGTCAGTCTTGGCAGTGTTAAGACTTCTCATCAAAAGTAAAGGCCCAAAAATACCGATACAGAAAGCCAGGATGCAAATTCCCACCCTGCCTAATTCAAACCCTGGTCTCGAATATACCACATTCCTACTTCATGTTCTTTGAAAACCTCTCATTTGTAAGTGTGGCACGTTGTATTAGTAATTAACTACTCATTAGATCTGGAGTTTGAGCCTTGCTGTCCTGTACTGTAGGTGAGTGACATTATTTAATGTTTAATTATTTATAATAACGCCAGGCAGAGGAAAAAGTCCATCACTGCAGCAATGCAGCAGCTAGGACACTGTCCTTTGTCAAAGGAGATGTAGGTTCAAGTGCAGCCTAAATTGGTCTGTTCAGGACCTTGGGTTGGGATCTCCCAGGTGAGTGTGGGATGATTGGCAGGTCTGCTTAGCAGTATGACTTTGCTCTTTTTGTTTTATTCAAGGAAAAAAAAAAAACATACTTCATGCATGTATGAGAACTTGCATAGCCTTTTAGCTTTTGTGCTGAACAGCGGAGATTCTCACAGCACAGGCGTAGTGGGGCTCAGCTCATCATGCCAAACTGTTAAACCTCATTTATGAGCAAAGAGTCTTTACTCTGAAAACTTGCTAATGTCAAAATAACTCCATACAAATAGTAATGGTCTCAAAGGCTAAGATCTTTCCAACAAATAATTCTAAGAAACAAAAAAACCCTATATGATGTATTAGATATATAAATTGATTTTTTTTAAAAAAAATATGTATAAAACAGGGGTCTAAAGAAACAATTTGGAACACCTCTGAAGCTGAATAGAGAATAACACCCTGTGTAGCTTGCTTAAACCTTCCCACAGTGCTCAGTGAAAGGGATATAATTCCCTTTCAGACTTTGTAAGAAATTTCAGCTGCATAGCAAGCTGAGGGCTTATTTATGAAAATCTTTAATTATGTGAACAGTTCCTAATAGCTCTCCTTTATCTCTCTAGTTTTATTATTAGCAGAAACTGCAAAACACAATTCTCTGCTTTTAAAGGAGATAAACTTGAAACATTATGTACAATTTCTAGATGCTTGGAACCCTTCCTTTTGTAGAGATCAGATTTTCTAAAGGATGGGTGCTCCATTTCAGCCCCTTTTTCACTTGCACTATGTATATGTCTTGTTAGCAATCCTATTTAAAAAAAAACAGCCATCGCTTGGATCTAGCTAAATACTGATAATAACTCTGGGAGTGCTAGTCTAGGTGGTTACAGTCAGAGGTATCCTGAATGGCACATCCCTTACCTTGAGCAAGACTGCTACTAAAAATACTAGTAATAATACTTGGTAGTCACTGAAATAATCTCAGCATTTTTTTTGGTTTTTAATTTTTATTTGGGTGGGCTGGGCTTTCTCCTTCGCATAAATCGCACAGGAGAACATGTCACATATGAAAGTGTCCCTGAGGTGAAATGTAAAGAAGCAACTGCTGGGTGCCAGAAAGCTGCCCATCTCTCATTAAGCAAATTTGTATTTTCAACTTTGTGTACTGAAACAAAAGATCTTTGCAAGTTTCTGAAATGAAAAATGTTCACTTCTTGAGTGCCTCACTGAAGTACAAGTATGTAGTTCAAACTGATTAGAAAGGTTGGAAACAAAGAGAAGTAAGTGTATGGCACAGCATGTATTAACAGAGAAGACAAAACAAAACAAAGGGGAAAGTAGGTAATGAAAATAAAGCAAGTTCTATTTTTGTAATGTCACTGGACTACGTATACATGCCAGATTTCTCCGACATTTCACTTTTTATAAGTTGTGTTCCTATATATTGCTTTATTTTAATATTATTTTAATGTTCCACATTAAAAATCTTGCACATTCAGGAAGGTGTCATACTCACTTGCCATATTGAGAATGAAGACTGAGTGACCCAGTATAAAATGCTCATGTTGCTACAAAAGACTGAAATTAAGGGCCAGTGTGGTTTGATTTGGTTTGCACAAGGACACATTGGATCACTGGAATCGAAGGACAAATTTTTCATGTTTCACTCTTGCAGGAGAGAGTAAATAATTCATGGCTTGTATTCTTCCATTCATAAAGACCTATCAGAAATCAAGTTTGGATGTCAGCTACTTAAAATATAAAAAGGGAAGGAATTATGAAATGTAAATAGCGTAATGAAGTGAAAATTGGAGGATGCATGGCTTTCGAATCAATAAAATCAAAAATTTTGAGGATTATTTTTTATGCACCATGTTAAGCTTTTAAATCATATGTATTTGACTGACTTAGCTTTGCTCAAAGATATACTAGTCCCAGTAAAAAATAACCTGCCTCTTGTTATTGTATTTGAATACACTTCTATATCATTAGAAACCCTTTGTACATGAGATTCCCCAGAAGAAAAATAAATGATTTTAGTATTTGAATCACTAATTAAAGGAAAGATGATAAGCAGAATTTCTCTGAGCAACTTGGATTGAAAGATTCCTGTAGGTATACAATATAACTTTAAGTCTTTGTGGCTGTGGAATTTCAGTACTAAAAGTATTAGGCAACATTTAAAGTTTTTATAGTAAAGAAAAAGTTAAATATTTAATGGGAAAATTCTCATTGTAGTAGTTGTTCTTTCAGTTTTTAAAAATAGAGATAATTCTCTATAGCATGACATGCCTAAAAATAAGGCATATCTTAAGGTCATACTCTGTTGACTCGAGAAATTTAGAAACTCATGGTAGAAAAACAAAGGATGTGCATGGTGGTTTGCTGGTGGAGCCTTAGGTAACCAATTCCTTTTCTCTTGGCCTTCTTCGTTTCACACTCTGACCTGTGCATTGCTCCCTTGTTTTGCTCAGTTCTTCCTACGACACCTCTTTATCTGTGTCTGTGCTAGCACAGCTTTGGGTGAGTTCCAGATGCGAGTTCCCTCAGTCTGTGCTCTGAGCTACCTGCAGGCTGTGTGAATGTGGTAAGCACAGTCCTGAACCCAGGGTAGAATACCCCGTCTCTTTGAACAGATTATTTCCTCGGGCTCAGGCTTTGCTAATGGCAGTCTTGCTTGTTTGTTCAACTGTGAGTGCACACAGGGCAAGCATGTGCCTAACTGAAAAATACCATCTACATTTTTCTGTGACTGTGTCACATGGTGGGTCACTCTGAATTTGCTCCCTTGTCTTTAGTTTTATACTGAGTGATTCTGGGTTCTTTGAGTCTGCATGCACACCATAAACTCTTGCTTGGATTGTTTACAACTGTAATTAAGTATGTGTATATGGTTGTTGGAATATATCTTTGTATTTGAAGACCTTTGCTATTCCTGACCCTTGTAACTGTTGGGCTTTTTAATTCTTTCAACTGTATTGTTGAAAAATCATCTTATTTCTTGAGACACATTTCTGCGTGTTGCTGGCAGTTAAATTTTTGTACTAGCAGAATACTTTCACAGTATTGAGAGATATTTTAGCTCTAGTCTGAAAAAATACTGTTACAAGGATCCCAGTTCTAACTGGGATCTGTGTATAAGCTTACTTCTTCTTCTGCAGTATGTGTGTCTGGTATTTCAGTTATGCTTAATTGGTGAGCTAACAAATTAACATTGAGAAATACATTCCCTTGGTTATGATGTGCTTGCAGATAAGCTCAGTAGTCTTTTTTAGCATTATTTTTTAACCATCATAAGAAACATTTCATCTTTCAATCAGCCATAAGAGCTATTGTCTGCATCTTCATCTGAATCCTACTGTTGGAAAGATTGCTTCAATTCTAAAATGCAAAGTGAGCATATCATTGTGGTTATTTAGAACAGAGTTATGGTGTAAATGTTTAAGATCATAGAGTCATAGAACGGTTTGGATTGGAATGGACCTTAAAGATCATCTAGTTCTAACCCCCCTGCCATGGGCAGGGACACCTTCCACTAAACCAGGTTGCTCAAAGCCCCATCCAACTTGGTCTTGAACACTTCCAGGGAGGGGGCAGCCACAGCTCCTCTGGGCAACCTGTTCCAGTGCCTCACCACTCTCACAGTGAAGAATTTCTTCCTTATATCTAATTGAAATCTATTCTATTTCAGTTTAAAACCATTATCCCTCATCCTATCACTACACTCTCTGATAAAAGAGTCCCTCCCCATCTTTCCTGTAGCCCCCTTTAAGTACTGGAAGGCCTCTCTAAGGTCTCCCTGGAGCCTTCTCTTCTCCAGGCTGAACAACCCCAACTCTCTCAGTCTGTCCTCACAGGGGAGGTGCTCCAGCCCCCTGATCATCTTTGTGGCCCTTCTCTGGACCTGCTCCAGCAAGTCCTTGTCCTCCTTATGTTGGGGGCCCCAGAGCTGGACACAGCACTGCAGGTGGGGTCTCACAAGAGCAGAGTAGAGGGGGAGAATCCCCTGCCTCGACCTGCTGGCCACACTTCTCTTGATGCAGCTCAGGATATGGTTGGTTTTCTCAATGGCGAGCACACATTGCTGACTC
Organism: Strix aluco; assembly: GCF_031877795.1. Taxonomy (NCBI): domain Eukaryota; kingdom Metazoa; phylum Chordata; class Aves; order Strigiformes; family Strigidae; genus Strix; species Strix aluco. The sequence goes on from NC_133934.1 coordinate 52,820,721, forward strand.
ATAGTCAGTTTTCCATCCACTAATGTCCTCAACTCTTTCCCCATAGGGCTTCTCTCAATGCATGTGTTGTCCAGCCTGTATTTGTGCTTGGGATTACCCCGACCCATGTGCAGGACCTTGCACTTGCCCTTGTTGAACGTCATGAGGTTTGCACGGCCCCACCTCTCAAGCCTGTCCAGGTCCCTCTGGATGCCATCCCTTCCCTCCAGCATGTCGACCACATCACACAGCTTGATGTTGCTGAGGGTGCCCTTGATCCCACTGTCTATATTGCCAACAAAGATGTTAAACAGTGCCGGTCCCAACACCGACCCCTGGGGAATGCCGCTTGTCACTGCTCTACACTGGGACATTGAGCCATTGGCCACAACTCTTTGAGTGCAACCATCCAGCCAATTCCTTATCCATTGAGTGGTCCATCCAATCAAATCCATGTCCCTCCAATTTAGAGATAAGGGCAGAACACAATATTAAGCTTTTTGTACATAGCATTAGACAGTTTACCTAAGTGATCTACAAAAGGTATTTTCACAATAAAGTTTTGAAATAAGATAGTAACTAGGTACAGCATTTGGTTACTAAGTAGTAATTCTGTAATATCTTACAAATCTATGATCGAATACTGAAGAGGTTATAGGAGCTGCAGTTTTCAAGGAATTGTGTGATGTCAGTGGGGAAGTTTAAAAGGTCAGGTGAACATCAGGCAATGTTCATCTTGCTATGTAAGTATCCTAATAGGGAATCAAACTGTTACAGTGAGCCAGTGAAGATTTATTGCCTGCTAACATGATGACATTGTTAAAACACCTTTGACTCTGTGAAGTCCCAGCTCACTCCTTGTGACTGCCTGCACTTTTCCTGTGGGTTTTAAAAGAAGATGACAGAGGGACATTTTTTATTCCACATATTCTATTTCACCTATTCTTTTTGGGAAATGTAGATGGTTTAGGATAGGATCTTTAAAAAAAATTGCGTGGTCTTCTTAATTTATAGTTAGAGGCCAAAATCAGTGGCCAGTGTTTCTAGCACTGGTGGGGGTAGAGGGGCCAGCAAGATGTCTATAACAGGAACCCTGAGGTGGTAAATACTTTTGAACATCTGGACAAATCTGTGATTGTTTGAAATTTCTAAGTGTTAGATCATTAACACTGAGATTATTAATATGATCTCTGCCACCCTAGCATCTGGATGTCTCCCAAATGCTAATGAATGCATCCATGCAGCATGGTAATAAAATAAAAAAAAAAATTATCTCCAGTTTGCAGACAGAGAATAAATATTGAGTATTGCTACATTTCCAAATCTGCCAGAGACAGTAGAGAAATTATTGTGGTTTGCCTAAAGTGAAAGAAATAGAAAATAAGTGACAAGGCTGGGAATTGAACCCACAGCATTTGGGTTCTGGGGAGGACGTTACCTCACTCTTCCTCAGTAAGTTTTGAAAATTATGAAAGCATCCTGTCATCCCACAGAAGACTCAACACTTTTCATCTAGAGGTATCAGAGGGTATTTAACATTGCTAATGTGAATTCTAATTCATGTAAATTATTTCACAAGTGTGGCACATTTCTACCCAAACAGTTTTTATTTCACCAAGTACTTAGCATTTAGTTCAGCTGTGGAGGATGATGCATGCTAAAACATACCTGAGATAATATGAAAACAGCAATATTTTGTGGAAGTAATACAGGAATAATATGTAGATAATAGTGCTCTGTTGACAGTGATACATAACAGCCACTTGCTTTTCTTCTAGTGAAGTGAATACAAGCTAACCATGCTCATTTTATGCTACTAAAAACTCAAAAGACCCCATGATTATTTTAGTCCTTCCTTTCTTCTTATTTTCTATATACTTCTAGTTGGTAAATGGTATGTTAACCTCATTCAGAGGATTCCCCAGCTCCTATCCAAAAGAGGAAGCAAGGATTTAATCAGCCCTGTCCTCATTAAAATCTTTCTAATGTAATCTGTTGTTCTCAAAAAGCTTAGCCTCAGATCTACCAAATGTATTTTAATTATGTTTTAGATGGATTGTGTCTGGAACCACGCAGTTGCTGAAGCAAATTAATGCATTACATCAGCCAGTTTGTATTCTGTGTCTGTATGAAAATATTTATGAAAGATTCACAGAGTAGCTAAAGACACTCAATACAACTTTTGGAACTGTGGCTTCTTATATTTCATGTTTGTGTCCTCCACCTATGCATGGAATCTATTTAAAAAGCAAAAACAAAACCAAAGAAAAACGTATGCTTCAGTGGTGTGTATTTTTAGCTCAAAGTAGTAGGTATTAGGAATGATACTTAACACAGGTGCACTCAGCAGTGAAGCTATATTAATTTATCTAATTCCATGTAAAATCTGTAAAACCCATAATAGAATTTCTACAATTAGGAATTTACTACTGAAATCATGCAATAAGCAGTAGAAGCATTAGATGATGTTAAACAGAAAAAGAAATTTTCAGTTAAAGTGTGCTATCCTGGAAAAAGTTCATTTTGCATGGCAAGTGATCACTTCCTGTTTAATAAACAAGCTCTAAACAACCAGGGAAGTCAGTGTGTTGACAGATTCATTAATAATTTTAAAAATCTTGCTAAATACAGTTTATTGTCTTCAAAGTACCACTAATGACTTCAATTACCTTTGAAGTGTATCCTTTTTCTCTCTGATGGTGCCTGCAATTTTGAACCCAGGAGGGCTCTCTAGTCTTCAGACGCATTCGTTCCTCATTCCAAGATAAAATCCAGACCCGAGCTGCCTCTAACTGCTTGTATCCATGAAAGAAATCTGAGGCAGGATCACAACTTTTCCTTCTCCTCCCATGTGGAGTCCTTGGGTGAATGGGAATCTGGAAATCCAGTGGACCTGTTGGTGATTGGTCAATAAACAAGTATGGTTGTGGTCTTTACCCTGGGGGTGTTTGTGAGGAATGATGGTAAGCACATAGTTAGACTGAGATTTTAAAAGAAAAATATTTAAGTAAATAAACTGACGTTGAAAAGAGTTGAACGTTCAACAGCTCATGGCTTAAGTCATTCTATACTTGAAAGTCAGACCTATTCTTTTGGCAGCTAAGTATGTATTTAGGAGCTCATCTACAGAGTATCTACTCTCTGGAAATCAGAATATTAGATTCCCAAGGAAGCTGAAATACTGATTCCATTATCTGCTCTCAATCTATTATCATCTTCAAGTCTTGGAATAGAAAGGTTGTCTAAGAAAAAGCAAAGGAAAAGAGGATAAAAGGGAGAGTCACACTTAGAGAAGTGGTGAAAGGACAAAATATTTCACATTTTTATTATTTTTGCTCATGCTTTTCTATATCTCTCCTCATTCTTTCTTGCCAATTTATGGGATGGGATATTTTCAAACAACAGGGATGCTGTAGGAATCCCAGCATGAAGCTGTTAAAATGTATCTCAGAGGAGCATCCACCTACTCTGGGTGTGCTCAAAGTAGACAGATCCCTTTTCCTTATTAGTTAGTCAGGGAGTGGTGATGGAAGAGAGTATTTTCCCTGGGTGCAGCTTGGTTAGGAGCCCTGGGTCCCTGCAAACAGGATTGAAAGCTCAGCAGAATTTGGTGTTTAAATGCACTTTGACCTGTGCTTAGTGCAGCTTAGTGCAGTGACATGGTACAGGCAGAAAGCTCAGCTGCAGTTTTGCTTTTGGTTTTTCCAGTGTCACCCAAGGTCCTTTATATGGGCTGATAACTGACTGATCATTTGTTTTCTATAGCTTTCATATTCCTGTGGCTTGCATAGTTAGACCTTCATGTTTTAGCTCAGACCTTGCTCTTGGAGTCTGTGCTTGTGAGAGTTTCCAGTAATGTCATGTGAGGCGAATGGTTTCTTGCACAACTGGCATCCTCAGCTGGTGATCTTAACACTTAATCAAACATATTCCATATTGTCTGCTCTTTTTTTTTTTTCTTCTTTTTTTCTTCATTGTTCGTTTCCTTTGTGGTAAAGAAAAACCATGTGTTTGACAGGATGAATGACTCCAGGTCATTTTTCATTGAGACCATTCTTTCCTATCTGTAAAATACTTGGGAGTCAAAAATGCTGGTTATTTCCCTGGTAATCTGTGGGTAACATTTTTAAAGTGGGCTTAAGTCTACTGGAGAGACAGAATTGGAAGTATCTCACAGCCATACCTCCAAGCATCTGCCCATGCCTGAAGTGATCTATAGTAGGGGCATTTCAGTTCTAGTTATTAACAATTTTTATGTTATGTTAACAGCTTTGCTGTGCTGTCATTTAATGAGAAAAATTACAGCTATGACTTGGAAGAAACAGTGTATGAGATACACAAGCTCCATTGCAAGGTGTTTTTATATTTCCAAACTCTTGTATGGACATATTGCTTTAATCTTACTATTGCTTTGTTATCGAGTGGGGAAAGGAATGAATATATAAATTATACCAGTTAATAAAATTGTATACACTCTTACAAATGTTGCTCAAATTTCATCCTTAAGGTTAATGTTTAACTTGTATTCATTTATTGAATTGATGCTTTCAAACCAACTTAGTTTTGTTTTGACATTCACATTTGAAAAATGAACCCCATTTAAAACTACAAAATCTTACAAGATTTGGCATTAAAGGCAAATGTTATTTCATATCGGTTATGTTGTGTACAACCTTTAGATTGCTAAATTAGGGAGGAGTTTGAGGTTTGTGACGAAGACATGAAATTGATGATTTTCAAATTGTTAATTCTCTCTTAGGTACACCTTTCTTGATATCTGAAGCTTACAGGCTTTTTCTATGTCATATATATCTTTGCTAGGCTTTATATGTCTTTGCTCTGTTTTAAAGGGAAAATGTTTTCTGATGAACTTTAGCATTGTCCACAGTGAGGTTGTCTTATATTGCAAGACAGCAATTTGTTCCAGTAAATAGAAATTAATTGGAAGTTAGTGAAATTGAGCATAAGTTTTCCTTAGCATTCCTAATATCCTTTCAGCTATCCATTTCTGTGAAAAATGCTGGGGAAGGCTCATAGGGACCATGTATAGTGTTTGTCTATATATTATCAAACTTTATTTTTGTTTTATTCAAAATGTTTTGCCTGCAGGCTGCTGAATATGTTTGTTGACCTGTTTTCTCAGCTGATGGTTGCACCCTCAATCATAGGAGAATTGATCTAATATGTTCTAAAAACTGAGAAGATAAAAAACCACAGTTAAATATTTTAAAATTCAGAAAAAACATTCAATATAGGCACCAAATAAAGGTTTACTTATCTACTGTGAAAACATTTTTCTAGTGAGGTCTTCAGACTGAACTGATATCTACAAATTCAATAGGCACCTTTAACTATACTCAAGTCCTGATAAACAATTTTTTTCTTCTTAAACAGAAATATGTCCTGTTTTCATGAATATGTTTGAGAAAGTGAACCCTTCCACCCCCAGCTCAAGGGAAAGCAACTTACTGTGATTACAGCTTCTTTGAACCAGGCCTGAATAGCAAGCTTCCCTCTAATGCTGCCAGTATTGAAACCAGTTACTGATTTAATTCTTGGACTATGATTACAATTTGCTTGTCGTTACTTTGATTAAGGGAAAAAATTATTACCTTTAAGACCAAAACAATGTACAAAACAGAAGCCTTCCTCTTGTTTTCAGACACAAGTGCATTGCAGGTGATATTTCTTGACTACAATCAATATGGCTTCTGATGTCCTATGTTTTAAGTCTCTGACTTAGGAAATTTGTTCAGTCAGTGTATTCAGGAGCTAAGTAAAACTTAGAGAGATATTGGATGTTGAATACTAGTACAATTCTTTAATGGCACAGCAAAGGAGAAGGGTGCAGCATGATGCAGTTTTTGTTTTGTTTTGTTTTTTAATAAATGGAGCAGGTATTTTTCCTGAGTAATTGTTTTGCTGATTAAGGATACCAATTAAACTCAGACACCAGAGTGAAAAGAGTAGGCATATTTTGCTGGTGATAACTAAATAATGTAACAGAGTAATGCAGAAAACATGCAGTAAGAAAAGACAGAATAAGGCACTTAAAGCAAACAAATAGGAAAATACAGGGTAATGCATCAAATCATTACTACATGAGAGAGAGAATAGTGATTAAGAAAGATACATCACCACTTGCATACGTTACCATCATCCAGATCCGCAGATGCTGGGGAGCCCCAGTTGCAGCGAGGATTTGGAGAGCCTTTCCCATCAAGTGGGAAGTCCTACATGATGCGTCCATCCATAAGTGAGGCATCCAAAGTCGCTATAAGCGGGTCCAGCCTTATATACCAAAAATCAGCAAGCCAGAATAACTGGCACCTTTGTTTTGAGCAGAAAATACCTGGTTTCATTCTCCTGTTGGATTTCACCCAAAGCCTGGCCAGGGCTCAGGGGAGAGAACCAAGGGGGTTTCTAACAAGGCGAAATACTTGAACGAGGCTGAGAAAGGAAAGTTGGATTCATTCTCTCAGCATTTCATCCTCGACTACTAATTATATTCTGTTTAAGCTGCATCTTTCACTACTGAGCATACATACTTTGTTAATGATTACATGCTGAGTTAGCAGCTTCGTCTCGGGGCCTGTTGTTGAGGCTTCAGTACTTCAACACTTTAGCACTTTTTACATCGGCATAGGTGGTTTGTTATAACTTAGTACAATACCTACTAGCACAATGGTTATCAGTTATAAAATATACAAAAAATATCGGTCAGCTCTGGCTTGGGCCTGTTGTCCAAGCCTTAGCACTTCAGTAATAGCTTTCAAAACAAGGTTGATTATATTTTTTTCTTTTGCGTTTTTTTGCAGAGTTTCTGCCTGCTTTTCTAAAGGAAAGTGTGAATGCTTTTGTTAAGTCTGGGAGGCAAATGAAAAAAGAAAAGGGTGGTAGGCTGAAAGGCATTCAACCCCATAAGACTTGTTGAAAAAGGAGCACCTTATAGAATTGCTATTTTAAAACTAATTTCACATTGTAGTACACAAAGGTGTGATACACTTAAAATACATGTATAGACTTGTAGAGAAGCTAATGCTTAGTCTAAATTTATTTTGAAGAAGATGAAACAGTTCTGCAGTTAAATATTTTGAGAACTGCTGACATAATTGCTGTATATATTTTATGCAACACTTTCCTTTAAAAGAGTGCATTGAGTCATTTTTTATTTCTGTCATTTTGATATAACCACAGAACAAGTCAATTTTTTTCTTAACTGAGATCAGTAATTAGGCATAAAGTTCACTATTTAAAATAAAGTTATTCCCAGCAACTTTCCCAGCTGAACGGCCCCCAACTTTCTCAACCATGCATGATTCTCACCCTAAGGAATTTATGTTCATTGGAAAGATTCCTTGGTATGACCTGGATCAGAACACTGATAAATCTCTGAGGGTAAACTCTCATTTCAAATCTGGAAAAATATTCTGTGGAATTCCCCTGGATTGTAGAATGTTCTTGGGTTCTTCAGAATCTCTTTAAAAAAAAAAAAAAAAAGAAAGAAATAGGTAATATAATGTATTAATTGCATCGTAATTTCTCTGTTGTGTGACTGATTCACACCTGTGCTGATATATTGTCTTGTGTTAAAGTTAAATGTAAGATAGATTACTAAAATACTGTGAGTGGCAATAATGTTTTTGGGTAACTATTAGCATCAAAAACTATACTGGATGATGCATTAATGTATGTGTTCTCTCTTTTCATCTTTCTAGATGTTGAAGCACTAGCAATAATATTTGCAATATTTCTTTTAAATTTTTTCTATTAAGTTTACAAAGCTAGATGTAAGCATTGAAGGTTCTCAATGGAATTAAATATTAAAGCACCCTGAAGCTACTTTTAGTGCTGCAAAATGAGAAAATGGAGATAAGAAAGAAAAAACATGCTCAGCATGTAAATTTACGTTTCCAAGTAATAGGATTTGGCTGGGAACCAGTTCACTGCAATTTTTTAATACTTTTTTTTCCCTCATTTGTAGTGTTTAAAGCAGTAAGAGTGTGCCAAGGAGTATTAGATTTTTACAGTGGTGCTATAGCACTGGAAACAGGAAAATGTCTAATTCAGCGGGCTATCATTGACTACTGTGTGCTAGATTTCTGGAGATTTCCTGAATGGGATTCATGTGGCTAACAACAGTTAGTCAAACTGCATTTGTTTGGAACAGACTGTATCTGCTGCGTTCTCGCTACTGTCCTCCAGTTACATGCATGGAGCCAGATTCAGTGGGAATTTTGGCCTGCTTTTTCTGTATAATCTGGACAAGGTATGTGTGATCTTCCTGCCTCTGGTCTCCTACTGAGTCTATGGTTTGGTTGCTGGACTTGAAAAGCATTTGATCACAAGCCCAGTTATCTCAATAACTGAAGAATCTTCAGAGTATCTGAATAACCCTGAAGAAGCATTTCTTCTCCAGATGCCATGCTCCTGACTTACACCATGCAACATGAAAGAATTATATTCACTCCGATTCTCTGATAGTATTAACAAGCATCGCTACTGCCCTTCCTACATCTCTGCCTTCTATGAAATTTTTAACATCTCAGAATCATGTGAAAACTCTGGACAAATTTCAACTAACCTCTGCTACATTTGTATATTAATAACCATTATAATTAGCTTTCTTCTAGCTGCTTCTTCTGTTTGTGATTCATACATATTCTTGCTGGAATTCGGATGATAAATTTCAAAACAGAAATTAAGCTTTATTTTTGATATTGTAACTCACTATTAAAAGTGCTGTGATTATACAACGGGGTAGTGCAATAATGAGAATTCAGTGTCAATATTCAGTGTCAGTACTACAAGCTGAATTTTCTGTTGGTTAAATACAATTGTGAACCATATTTTTAAGAGAAAATAATTTAAGAATAACTAACAGAGGGGAAAGAAATTGAGTCTTGTGTGGAACTACTAATACAGTTTAAATCTATTAATTCATTTTCAAAGCAACGAGATAAATTCTGGTCTCACTTATGGTTTAATCATTCCAGGCACTAATTTCTGAGATTGGTATTGCAGGTAAACATTTTGAGTGTAGAATTTTGTCTGCACATTTCTAGAACTTGTAGCTCTTCATTTCTTGTGCATTAGTTGTTGCCCTTGTTAATATTCTTAGAGATTGAAATTAAATCAAGATAAGTAAACTGAAAGACAAATATCCAACTGGATACAGCGACAAAGAATGCTGTTATAAATTTTAATTACTGCTTTTCTTTTGCATTTGTCTTCAAAATCAACAAACTATTCAAACAGACAGAAATAGGATCCACTAGTACACCCAAGTCCTTCGCTGCAGGGCTGCTCTCAATCCACTCATCACCCAGCCTGTATTTGTGCTTGGGATTGCCCCAACCCATGTGCAGGACCTTGCACTTGGCCTTGTTGAACTTCATGAGGTTTGCACAGGCCCACCTCTTGAGCCTGTCAGGGTCCCTCTGGATGGCATCCCTTCCCTCCAGCGTGTTGACCGCACCACACAGCTTGGTGTCGTTGTTGAATTTGCTTCAATTTTAGCAGTAAAACTACTCTTTTATTCTATCCTTCAAAAGACAGCCTTGTGTTTCTTCTCAATATGCATCATTTCCATCAGGCAGAATCTGAGCTAAAATCCTCAATTTCTTTGTCTTGTTCAGTAAGAGTAAGAATTGGATGCTTAACATCTTAGGTGATGAATACAATACCCATCCTAAAAGCAAGAGTGTCTGGAGTTCTCTTACAGGCTACCCAGGCAAAAACACTTCCCTTCCCTTCCCCACCCTTTTTCTTCTTGATCTTTGAAAAAGATGTCTGCAAATACCTGGTTAAGAGTCTTGTCTGGAGTCTAATGAGGAGCAGAGAATAAAGAGAGAAAAGTGATTTCAGACATATTCAGTGCACCTGAACCCCAAAATGCTGTTCTCTCTGCATGAATGTAAGTTTCAAACTTCACTGGCTGAGTGATAATTGGAATCAGTCTCTTGTAAGGAGTTTCAGAAAGGTAATTTTGTCTTTAATTTCCAGCAGTAACAAAAAGAGCAAAAGGCGTATTATAAGAAAACAGTTTTCATGGCAATACAATGTAACAATACTCTGATGAAATAGCTGATCTCCATTTGTGCTTGGTATTGCAAAGTCCAAAGAATGTTATGCGTTCATTTTAAGATTCATAAATGTAAAAGATTATAGAAAATCTACCCTTCCTAATTAATTATTTGACGGGATCATAAAGCTGTTTTGATATTATTACTTTGTAGTAAGATACAGGTGTATATGGTATATTGCTCTTAAAAAGAGTACAGTTGTTCTGCATTCCTGAATATAATTTTAAACTTCTAAATAATGACCTAACTTATAATTGAATATTGTTCCTGTTTTATGCTTTTCCCCTCGTGCTCTGTGATGGTGGACACTGAATAACCATAAGGAAATTGATGTCTTTCTAAGCAGAGAAATAGAGATTTCATATGTGAACTCTCAGAACCGTGTGCTCTAGTGTAAGTAATATGTGGACCTGCAAACCTGACCTGACGTCTCCTTACCCACTCAGCTATTAATGTTAAGCAGAAGTTAACATCACTCAATCCTTCAGCAATAACTACATGCTATGATATGATGCCTTCTGACACTGAGTCACTTTAGCTTCCAGGTAACCTGGATAGAGGAAGGTATTAAAAATGTAGGCACCTTTTCTCTCATCATAGTTCACTTGCCTATGATGTGTACTTTTAGGACAACACATTAAGGTACATCCTGAATATTTTGTTGCTGACTGCACTTTTCTTGTCCCTGTTACTACAGGGCCTCTGTAGTAACTGTAACTGTGGTGAGTTGACCTTTGTCAGTTACCAGATGCCCACCCAGCCACTGTCTCACTGCCTCTTCTTGACAGGATAGTGGGAGAAAATAAGATGGAAAAGCTTGTGGGTTGAGGTAAAGACAAGGAGATTGACTATCAGTTACTGTCAGGGCAAAACAGACTCAACCTGGGGAAAATTGATTTAATTTATTGCCAGCTAAAATAGATCTGGTTACTGATAAACAAAAACAAAAATTAAAACACCCAAGGTCCCAGGGTTAAAATTCCAGCCCTTCATCCCTGACTCAAAGAATCACAGAATCATTCAGGTTGGAAAAGACCCTTGGGATCATCCAACCGTCAGTCCTACTCTACAAAGTTCTCCCCTACACCATATCCCCCAATATCTCATCTAAACAACCCTTAAACACATCCAGGGATGGTGACTCCATCACCTCCCTGGGCAGCCTATTCCACTGTCTAACCACTCTTTCTGGGAAAAATTTTTTCGTAATGTCCAGTCTAAACCTCCCCTGTTGCAGTTTAAAGCCATTCCCTCTTGTTCTATCGCTAATTACCCGTGAGAAGAGACCAGCACCAACCTCTCTACAGTGTCCTTTCAAGTAGTTGTAGACAGTGATGAGGTCTCCCCTCAGCCTTCTCTTCCTCAAACTGAACAGTCCCATCTCCCTCAATCTCTCCTCATAGGATTTATTCTCCAGGTCCTTCACCAGCTTCGTTGCCCTCCTCTGCACTCATTCCAGCACCTCGATATCTCTCTCATATTGAGATGCCCAAAACTGGGCACAATACTCAAGGTGTGGCCTCACCAGTGCAGAGTACAGGGGGACTATCACCTCCCTACTTCTGCTGGTCACACTATTTCTAATACAAGCCAGGATGCTCTTGGCTTTCTTGGCCACCTGGGCACACTGCTGGCTCATGTTCAGTTGCTTGTCAATTAGAACCCCCAGATCCTTCTCTCCAGCCACACCTCCCCAAGCCTGTAGCGATGCATGGGGTTGTTGTGGCCCAAGTGCAGGACCTGGCACTTGGCCTTGTTGAAGCTCATCCCGTTAATGTTGGCCCACCGATCCAATCTATCCAAGTCATCTATCCAGACTCCTCTATCTCCTTCCCCACCCTGAGTGGTGCAGGAGGGTAAGGTTTGGGGGAGTATCTTGCAGTACCTTCCTCTTTATTTACTACAAAAAGGTATTTCCTTATGGAAATCATTTTGCTTCTGAAATGTCTTTTGAAGCCTATTAGGTCTTGGAAATCCCCTTCAAAATCTGACTTGACAGAGTGTGGAAGCTGTGATGAACTGTAGTGGTTTGGCATTTGAAATTGAAATGGATGAGTTTGAGCATCATGTTGTTTAATAGAGCAAATCTTTTTTCTAAAGGTGTTTTATCATTCCTTACCTCCTGTTTCTGCTTTTGCCTTCCACATTCCCTCCTGAAGGAAATGCTTGTGAATTGATCAGAGTTCCTCTCTTTCTCTGACAGCTGTCCTTTTCTTTGACTATGTCCTTTATCTCCAAATCAGAATGGCATGAACTAGTTTATATAGTCAACTTTGTAGTCTTGATTTTAAAAAAAAGTCCCAAAGAAAGGCTGCCTCTTTTTTTTTTTTTTTTTTTTTTTTTCTCTTTTCATTTGCTGTTGCAATTCAAACAGTTGAAGTGTTCAGGTAGCCTTTTCAAAGGAATTTTTTTACTTTTATCCAAGAAAACAGTTTCTGACATAACTTGAATGCTATTTACTACTAACATTCTCTGCTCTTTTTAAATTTTTTTGTTCATCTATTGCTAGTATTAAATGAGATGAGTACTTCAAGAAGTAGTGATTTAAAAGTTAGAATTAATCCAGAGCTCTGGATCTGAATTCAGAATTTCATGATAGTTCAGTTTCAAAGAGATAATGAGGTAATCCTTATATGTCTTTAGTCTAACATATCTTCTGCAAGTCAGTGTGTGAAGAAAGTAAATGGTCATTTTGGCTTCAGCAGAAAGATATGAATGAATACAGTTTTTCATGATCCCACTATAGGTTGTCAGGTTCTCATGGTGAGAAGATACCGTATTTTTCCTTTGAGTTCCTTCCACAGGCTTCAGTTCAGAATTGTCATCCTTACCCTCTCTGTCTTAAGTGAGTAAGCTTTTATTCCCATGCATCAAATGCTTCTTACGCTGTCAGCTGTAGACACTATGTCAACAGCCTTGGTTTGGTTTCTCCACGGATAACCCATTGATTTGTTTTTCATGATGCATCATAGGCCTGAAAAGGACTATATCATCTTATGTGCCATGTAAGCTTGCTTGACTTGAAATCCATCCTACAAACTTGTTATTTTTGTTTGGCTTTCCAGCTCTGGTCTATGTTTCTACCCCACTAGTACACTCTAGCTTCTTAAACCATTGAAGTTTCAGTGTTAATGTTTAATAGCTGTGATCTCAGAATTGATTAAATTCAGTTGACTTCACCTTATTTTGTATGGGAGCAGATTTTAAGCTTGTGTAAAAAAAACAGGACTTGATTTTTCTTTTTCTGTAACACTATTGTGATAGATAGCAATTGGTTCCATAAAAAGGAAAATCTAGATGTATTAAGTCACACATATTGTTATTTTGCATTTAGTAGGGCATAATGGCTAATTCTTCATTTTGAAACAAAGCACAAAGTGGAAAACCAACCTCTTTATTTTCATGTAGTAGTAGGTAGCATGCAAGGTTGTACAGATCAATTGTTTCATTGTCCTCCCTACACAGCTGGTGCAACCTCCTGCCCTACCCCAAAAAACCGAAACAAGCAAACAAAAAAACCCCAACCAAACATTATAAAATATGCAAAGCCAGCATTTCTTCTGTATTCTAGGTAATTAAATCCAGGGGTCACCTCAGTTTTGTGAGAGATGTCAGTTGTTTGACGGTATTTTGAAAATCATAGATTTGGCATTGCCATGTCAATTGAAATTTCCTTTCTTTCAGCTGTACCACTTGAAAGATCAGAAGTCTTGTGCTAATATAGTAGAAAATTATTTTTAATTCACTCTATTTTCTTTTTTTTCTCCTGTGTCCATGCAATGCAAGACATATGCAGCCTTATGACTGTCAGTATATAAAATAACGCAGTCTGTAGTAAGGTAACTTATATGTTTACTATATGCTGACATGTGCTGATAGGATTTGGCTCAGGAGCAGGTGGTCCCCAGGTGCTGTAAGAGAAGCTGGTGACAGAGAAGACCACCTGGGCTAAACAGGGAGCTTTGGCTGCAACTCAGGGAGAAAAGGAGAGTTTACAGCCTTTGGAAGAAGGGCCTAACCACTCACAATGATTACAAAGATGCTGTAAGGCTAAGCAGGGCGGAAATCAGGTCTAAAGCCCAGCTGGAAATTAATCTGGCTTCAGCAATCAAGGACAACAAGAAATGTTTCTATAAGTATGTAAGCAGCAAAAGAAAGACCAGAGAGAGCCTCCATCCCCTGCTAGATGCAGGAGGAAACATGATAACAAGTGATGAGGAGAAGGCTGAGGTCCTTAATGCCTTCTTTGCCTCAGTCTTTAATAACAAGACTAGTTGTACTGAGGGAATCCAGCCTCCTCAGCCAGAAGACAGAGACTGGGAGAACGACCCCCCCACAATCCAGGAGGAGATAGTCAGTGACCTACTGCATCACATAGACATACAGAAGTCTATGGGACCGGATGGGATACACCCGAGGGTGCTGAAGGAGCTGGCTGGGGTGCTCGCCAAGCCGCTTTCCATCATTTACCAGCAGTCCTGGCTGACCGGGGAGGTCCCAACAGATTGGAAATCAGCCAATGTGACACCCATGTATAAGAAGGGTTGGAAGGATGATCTGGGAAATTACAGGCCTGTCAGCTTGACTTTGGTGCCCAGGAAGCTGATGGAGCAGCTCATCCTGAGTACCATCACACAACACATGCGGGACAACCAGATGATCAGGCCCAGGCAGCATGGGTTTATGAAAGGCAGGTCCTGCCTGACAAACCTGATCTCCTTCTGTGACAGGGCAACCTGCTTATTGGATGAGGGAAAGGCTGTGGATGTTGTCTACCTTGACTTTAGTAAGGGCTTTGACACCGTTACCCACAGCATTCTCCTGGCAAAACTGGCTGCTCGTGGCTTGGATGGGCACACGCTTCGCTGGGTAAAAAACTGGCTGGATGGCCGGGCCCAAAGTGTTGTGGTGAACGGAGTTAAATCCAGTTGGCGGCCGGTCACGAGTGGTGTCCCCCAGGGCTCCGTTTTGGGGCCACTCCTGTTTAACATCTTTATTGATGATCTAGACGAGGGGATCGAGTGCACCCTCAGTAAGTTTGCAGATGACACCAAGTTGGGTGGGAGTGTTGATCTGCTCGAGGGTAGGGAGGCTCTGCAGAGAGATCTGGACAGGCTGGAGCGATGGGCTAAGGCCAACTGTATGAGCTTCAATAAGGCCAAATGCCGGGTTCTGCACTTGGGCCACAACAACCCCCAGCAGTGCTGCAGGCTTGGGGAGGAGTGGCTGGAGAGCTGCCAGTCAGAGAGGGACCTGGGGGGTGTTGATTGACAGCCAGCTGAACATGAGCCAGCAGTGTGCCCAGGTGGCCAAGAAGGCCAATGGCATCCTGGCTTGTATCAGCAATAGCGTGGCCAGCAGGGACAGGGAAGTGATCTTACCCCTGTACTCAGCACTGGTGAGGCCGCACCTCGATGACTGTGTTCAGTTTTGGGCCCCTCACTACAAAAAGGACATTGAATTACTCGAGCGTGTCCAGAGAAGGGCAACGAAGCTGGTGCAGGGTCTGGAGCACATGTCGTACGAGGAGCGGCTGAGGGAACTGGGGTTGTTTAGTCTGGAGAAGAGGAGGCTGAGGGGAGACCTCATCACCCTCTACAACTGCCTGAAAGGAGGTTGCAGAGAGCTGGAGATGAGTCTCTTTAACCAAGTAACAAGTGATAGGACAAGAGGGAATGGCCTCAAGTTGCGCCAGGGAAGTTTTAGACTGGATATTAGGAAATATTTCTTTACAGAACGGGTTGTTAGGTGTTGGAATGGGCTGCCCAGGGAGGTAGTGGAGTCCCCATCCCTGGAGGTGTTTAAGAGTCAGGTCGACATAGCGCTGAGGGATATGGTGTAGATGGGAACTGGCAGTGTTAGGTTAATGGTTGGACTGGATGATCTTCAAGGTCTTTTCCAACCTAGACGATTCTGTGATTTTAATCTGTAATTTTCTCCAACATAATCAATATATAAAAGTTTGTTTTATTTTTGTTGAATTCTGAGAAAGATAAGAAACTGTTTCTAGAGAGCTTTAGAAATAAATGGGGTTAAAAGGGTTGTTAATTTTAATCTCCAAGAGGAAAGACAAAGGTTTCTATTGAAATGCTAATGAATAGTAACATTCAAATGGTTTTAAAATACGTATTATCATTTTCTAAGCACCTATTGTGTGTTGTATATGAACACCCATTTCTGGCCCTATGTACATTTGTTTTTTTTCCTAAAAAAGAAAAAAAAAGATAATTGCTGTAAATCTCCATGTGATATTAAAGCCCCACTTGGCTCACACTGATTACTATAAATTAAATATAATGGCAATCAGCCTCAGCATTTAGCATGTGATATGTAAATCTGTGATTTCCATTGATTGCAGTGAAATTATACATATGCTATTTACGCAATATGCGAATAATGCAAAAATACTTTTTACCACTGGTATTAGTGTATTTTGCAATTAAGCTGTAGTTTTAATCCTAGGAAGGTACAGAACAGCTCACAAATTATGACTCTAGTATAGCAACTGTGATTAACATGCTTAACTTGAAGCACTTAAATAGTTTCAGTGAAGTCAATGTAACTACAACTGAAAAATTGCAGTGGATTTGGATAGGTCAGTAGCAGTGGTACGCAGCCAGTACAGGTATCTGTGTGTACCAGCAATCTTGCTGACACCCAGCTGCCATCAGGGGATTTGTATGTTCTAGTACTTGTGGTTCTTTGCAAACTATTTGAAGATGCTCTCCTTAAAAACTTCCGTTTCTGAGAATGAGGATGTTTCAGCAATAGTTGTATTTGCTCTTTCATCAGTTGTGTTTCCTCTTGTTAAACCGAAGAATTGGCTTCATGGCTGGCTTCACCAAGATCTTCCCAACAGTTAATTTACATTTACAAAGTATGTCTTTTGTTAAATGAATATGAAAAACTGAGGGGAAATTGTGTCTTTTCATGTCTACTAAAATGATGAAGTATGTGGACTTCAGGTTGCTACAGTATTACTCATTCCTAGAGGAATTACATTCCTTTACAGCAAGTTAAGTAATTGTGACACACTGATGCTCTCATAAGTGTCATTTTTAAGTGACATTTTAGTTTAGTTGCAAAGCTGTCACTGTAATTCAGTAAGTTATTTATTACTGATATAAAAGCTTCTACTCTAATGCATGTGTTTTACTTCTTTCAAAATACATTTTCCTCTTACAGGTAATAATAACTGTTAACTCAGCAGGTAGACCACTCTAAGGTCTAAAACAAGTGTATCTTTAAATAAGGCTAACAAAATTCTAAAAGCAACAAAGGGAGTGAAGCTTATCATTAGCCGTAGGAAAACGTAAAGGAATGTCACAATACCGAGTTGCTGCAACCACTTAGAAAATCCTCTAGATGGCTGAAAGATTAGGGAAGGGAGTACAAATAGGGGCAAAGCAGAAAAATAAGATATTAAAACCACAAAAGAACCCTTGTCAAGAATAAATTTTACAGAATGTGATAATACAACTTAAATAGGCAGCCCCCCAGTTCTGAAGTGCATTGCAACCTAATGATGACACTGCTAAAAACACATCTCTACATGAAAAGTGGCAGCTTTCTAAGACACGGTTAGATATAAGAGACAAATAGTTTTTGAACAAAACTGATAATTGGACAAAATATCTGAACCATTTCCCATATGTGAACTCCAGACATCCAAACAATCTGAGTTTGGAGATAAACATACTGCTGAAGGATTTTTCTACTCAAATATTACTTCATCATAAAAGCATAAAGTGATTAAATATATTCTGTTTCTTTAGTACTATTGTGACATGTAAGCTTGAAATCAAACTGTAAAAATGAGGTATTGGAATTTAATTGAACATTTTTCTTCCTTGAACTAGTGTTAATTCATTTGACTTTGATAGAAACTTCATTTCCGGTTTTGAATGTTAATGACATGTAATAAAAAAGTTAAATAAAGGCATGTATCTTATAGGAAAAAAATCAGGAACAAAAGAAAAATCATTTAACTAATCAAAATTATGTGGAAATTTGAAGCAGGTTTAATCCTGGTTTTATACTTTTCTTTTAATGCTTTTGTTAGTGACATCTCTCACCGTTTTGCACATTGTACCTGTCATTGATATATTTTAAAAAATCAACAGGACAGAGATAGGCCCTTCTGCAAAGGACTGCTGTTTCTTTTGATGCTTGTATTGGTGAAGTTATGGGTCATTAAACTATGCTTAAATTTAGGATTGGATACTGGACAGGTCTATTTATTGAAGAGTCTTGCAAACCTACTAGGATTAAGATGGTCGTTAGCATCTGAAGGATGCTTTGGTTCAAGTGTTCACGTGCATCATTAGACTAATTAAAACAAAGGTTAGGGCCTCTTTGAGAAAGGAGCTACTGAAGACCTCTGGTTATTAGTTTTCTTTAGATTTACAGAACTAAAATTATTTTTGATATCAGGTGGAACACTACTGATGAAATGGCTAGTTTGTCAATGTGTGCTTTTGTAAAGTTAAGATCCTTTCAGCTATAATAAAAACTTGGGTTAGGGCTGCAGTTAGGAGTAAGATTCCAGCAATCAGGAGTAGAAGCACTGTATTTCTTTTTGTGCTGTGCCAGTGCCCCAGATTTGGATGAGTGCTGGTATGAGGAAAATCAATAGCTGACTCCTGCTTTCACTATGTAAGAAAGTATGAGGCAATGCTCTGGTTCAAATTTCCATTTAAAGTAAGGGGTTTGGAAAGTAAGAACTTAAAGATACTGTCAACTATGTAATAAAGGAAGACCTACAGGAATCTACCTGCTGTTAGTTGTGTTGACTGGTTAAAGCTAGAGGTCAGATTAGGTTTTGAGAATAAAGGATTGAAAAATTCAGTTTATTGCAGGTTTTTGCAGGGTCTCAGGAAATAACACAAATGACAGAAGGAACAACTCTCTTAATTTTGGTGGCGTTTTGGTTCTTTGCCATTTTGTTAAGCTTGAATTAGGGTTATGGGAAGAAAAGATTTAAGATAGTCATGTAGTAGCCACGTAGGATGAAGATGGATATGAAAGTAGATTGCATAACTTTAGTTTGGTGCAGAAGTGTGGCCAATGGACTACAATTAAATACGGAATTATGGTTAGTATCAGAGCACAGGAAATGAGTGACTGAAGTGCCCTCCTTACTGTAGGACTATCCAAAGTGTTGGGTCCTAGTCCTTGTATTGGAGGACCACTTATCTTCTGTATCAGGGTTGGAGACTGGGAAGTTAAAAATCTAGGAGGTCAGTTTATTGAGCAAAGCCTGGAGGAATGTAAGCACATTGTGGTGAAGATGTGGGCTGCAGAACTTTAGTTAAAGCCAAAGTTACGGTTAAGGCTCAGAAAAACAAGTGTTTATGGACTCAGTGAGTGTTTAAGAAAGAGTAATGTCCAGCTAAGCTAATGTGGAATAAAAAACATGTCCTCATTAATTTTTTCTTCTAGAAGCCAGCATCTCCACAATGGGAGGTAAATGTTTTAATTCTAATGATTATTCAATGGAAGGTTAAATAGTACCTAAAGACTGATTAAAAGCTGGATAACTGATAACTAGGTAGTTTAGTCTGGTGGTTGAACTGAAAATGTGTGTGATTCTACCATAAGAGAAATATGATTATAAGCCTAGCACTGGGATACAGCCCTGAAAAAGCTTAGAGACAAGTGGTGTTTCAATTCATCCATGAACAAGAATATTGTGCACAGGCTCCAGGTACACCTTAAAACGATGTATTTGATGTCTTGCAGCTGTATGACTCTTACTTTGACTGTACATATGGTAGCATTCACCATGAAGTGAATGCCAGAAAATAAAATGAGTGGAGAAAGGTTTGACACTCTCTGTATATGTAATTAGCAAAGGTGACAGAAACAAAAGTGAAAGTGTAAGCTGAGAGTTTGTGCTTTTAGGCCAGTATACTTGGAAGAAGACCTCAGTGTATGAAGTTGTTTGCAGTGCCTTAGTAGCAAATGTGGTGGGACTTTTTTTTCCCATTCAGAAATTAAATGTGTTGCTGTAGTTGCCAGAGCTTTGATCACTCTTCACTGTGATAATTTCTGGGCTCATGGAGCTCCTACACAGATGGTAAAATAGGCTGATGTAGTATGTCTCTGAAATGACATTTCTCATGCTAGAAAGAAGCACGGTGTGCCTCTGTGAGGGATACCTGTGTTGCTATCACTAGCGTTAGTTTAGAGGTAAAGTTTTGAACCTTTTTTTAATTCTTTGGGAATTGGTGTGTGCATAGGAAGGGAAAGCAAATACTAGCATTATATGAAGGGATATGATTTAAATAGAGACGTTGTAAGTTACAAACATGACATCTGCCTTTCTTGGCAAGAGAACTGAGAACCTGGAATGAGACTGTTTTGGAACTATGGGGATTCATTTCAGAACAAGGTCAGAAACATAAAAGCAAATTACATGGGCCAGTCTGAACATTATTTTTCATTATGCATCAGTGTCCAAGCTTACTGTTAGATGCATTATTATGACCATATGTTAGGACTAAAGAAAAACAAAATGCATTTGGAAGATGTCATTGATCTTTAATGAGTGTGCTGCCTGTGACTTAATGAAGCATACAGCTTGTCCAGTTCATGAAGTGGAAGGGATTTTCACCGGGGACATGTTGACATGGCAAATGCTTGGTACATTTTAGCCTTCACATTGTTATTTTTACAGTATGGTTTGCTGCAGCTTTGAAGATGCTTCGACCTTCATAATGCAGCAAAATGACAGCTGGAAGTTAAAAAGATTTTCAAGTGAAAGGAAGATTTGATTCACTATGGCAGAATTACTGGTTTTGATAATTCATTTTAAACTGAATTTAATTCTTGTTATGGGAGAATGAGATGTGAGAATGAGGTATCACTGCTAATCTGTATAACAAAATGGCATTATCTCTTCATGATATAAGCTTTTTTAAAATTGTTTCTTCTAGAATGAGGCGTGCTAAAATGCATATGCAGTCTGGAAGTCACTATTTCAGGTTTATCAAGTTTCTGGAGGTTTATCAAGTTTTTGAATAATTTAATTCCACTGAATTCATGAAATTAAATTTCCAGAATTTCTGGAATTCCAAAAATTCACACAGATTTCACTGTGAATGATCGAACACATGGAACATGTCTAAAGGAGAAAAAAGTCCAGTTGCTTACCCAACTGTTTACATTGCAAAATCAGTAGAAGGTTGTCTTGATGGCCAGCTTGGTAGCTCCTGTTCCTTGTTCCTCACAGGCAAAGGTGGGAGAAGTCTTGATAGGAATGAACATCAGGGTAAGAAAACACTTAAATAATGGTCAAAAATAAAATCAGGGAGAATTTTATACCTTATGTTTGGGGGCTCACCAGCCTGTCACTGATGGCAGCTGAGGTGGTGGATCGTGCAGGACTCTCTTTCTGCCCTACACAGGCATCTCATGCCTGCTGAAGGGCCCCATGGTCATGGTGAAGCAGTGCCTCAATTGCTGAGTATGAGCCCATTATCATTTTCATCTCTGACTCTTTGGAAGGCTCAGGTCAAGAGCCGTCCTTCTCAAAGGCGAAAAACTTGTGTATTTTGTTACCTGAAAATGCAAGAGATTGAAGGGTTTTCTCACAGTGTTAGCCACTTTTTATGGCATTATTTTTTGCAAAAGCAATCAATTCCTCATGTCTTAAGCAAGTTAAATGAGGTGTTGACCACTACTAATATATAGTTTGGAGCTAGAATTCAAGTGAAATCTGATGTGCTCCAGAATACTGGGGGCATCAGAAGAACTCATTGCGATAAAGAAATATTCAAATAAACGCTGCAATCTGGCCCTTTGTCCTTTGTCTATGACGTGAAATTTTTTAACTCTCCAGGCATAGAAGATGACTTGCATGATGTTTGCTTTTGATATCTCTAAATCTTTGATTTCCAGAAGCTAAGGGATGTGTATCAGTTTTCTGGTATATTGCATCTTTGCACATCACAGTCAGCACACTGAGTAAATGGACCTCTGGCCTAAGCCATTATGGGTCTTTCTAAATTTTTGCATTATCATATGTATTTCATCTGTAAACATAATCCACTGTAAAAGTGCCCTAGAGAACTGAAATTGCATTCAAGTACACATATTTGTTAAACTTCTTTTCTTTGCTGGGCACAGAAGTGCCTGAGACATCCTAGTTCTTTGCCAGTATGTTTTCAACAGCTTAAGATTTTTATATATATATATATATGCATTTCTATTTCCCCCCTTCCTAATTTAAATCACCTGCTTCTTGAATATTAAATTTTGGAACTTGTACAGGGTGTTTAATTTAATTGTCATATTAATCATGAACCTGCGTACACAGCCTCGTCTGTCAGACAACCCACAAGTTTTTCCTAACCGAATGTCCAAAGCCTGAAAATTATGAACAGAGATGACAAAAAAGTGGAACTAATTTTTAAGCAACATACAACTGTCATTGATTTTAGGTGTTATTTATTGCAGCAGGCAGTCCCTTTCCAAAGAGATCCTGTATTAAGAATTCATTCCTTTACATTAGTAGATAAGAAAAATGACTAGAAGGTACTGTACAATATATATTCAGTTAGTATAAAAAACTAAGCACTGAAATGACAACCAAGGCTAAGTTCCGTTTTCAAAACCATGAAGTCTTATATGTGTGTAAGACAAACTTGAAAATGAAATTTAAACCCCTAAGCCACTGAAAACTGTTCTTAGCCTTACAATAAACTCAAGCAAAGGGACTGTTCATGTGTGTCAAGTTAGGCATATGCATAATTCTTTTACAGAATCAAGGCCTAAATTTGTCACTTTAAATAGCAGTGGCCTATTTTACATGCACAGATTAAACTGACTCTTTGTTCAAATCTCCTCACAGCAGGAGCTCTGAGCAGCTCCTTGCAGTCCAGGTGCATAAGTGGTCTCAAAGTAGTTTCCTCTCTAAAGGAGGAGAATAAAATTGATGAGAGAGGGGGAAGAAGAGAACTGTAAAAGGGAGTTAAAAAATTAAACAAAATGACTGTGTTTGAAAAAAGCCTTCTAGATTTTAAAACATTATTACATCTTTCAAAAAGAAATGCCAATAATTTGAAAATTAAAGGCTTGACTTGCGGTTGCAGAGAATCTCCATCTCCCATTGACATTTGCCTCTCTCCTCACTCTTATCAAAAAGAAACCCATACTCAAATCATTATGTGCTCTTATAAATTGTACATGCAGACATTAACAAGTCCTTTTTATGCTTTTACTTTCAAAAGAAAGGAAAAATTAATTGGGTCCTATTTTTCTTGTTTTAAACACTGGCACATCATGTTAATCTTCTATTTGTTCAGCTGTCACCCAAGTACAAGTTGTGTTATCTCACTTCAGAATAACATCACACCTGACAATTTAACGATCGAATGGCTAATCTGTGAGGATGTGCATTATGTCCCTTCAGCTATTAATAACTGCAAGTATTCAGAAAAATTGTTTGTAGCCCAAGAAACCATTAATAATATTCAAATACAATGGTTTTGGAGGAGGGCAAGATTGTAATGCCATTCTGTTAGGGGAGGAGAACTGTTGAATACAATTGGTGGATCCTGGCAAAACTCCTGCTGCAGAGGCCAAGGGTTCTCCACTGCCTTCTAGTATTTACATCAGAAGTTGTGGGGGTACGGTGCTGAGGCTAGCTCAGTTTTATGACACGGTTTTCGAACACTCAGCTTTGAAGTAAGCAGATCTGTACGTCTGGCTATAAAGGTGCTTTTTAGTGCTTCCAACTTTAAAATAGCTTGAGCCTGCTGCAAAACTCTTTGAGAAATACATGTGTAGTGGAAACTTCTATTTGCATATTGAATGCAGTGTGGCCACTTCACTCTGTTACCTTTTTTATGGAGTGATCCAGGCGCAGAGTGCCCCAATTTGCCTTGTTTTCATCCACTTCTTACCAGGTGCAGTGTTGTGGGGGGCTGCTTTCCTTTTCTGCAGACTCCAGCAGTGTCTGAGAGAGTGCAGGAAGAGCTTGACTCCTGTAGAGAAGAGGCTGCACTCTGTGTACATTGTCCGCATAGCTTCTAATGCATAAGTCATAATCCCACATTCAGGTTCACTGTTCATGTGTTACACTGTTGTTACGTTACCGTGGATTCTCTAAATTGATGAAAGCCAGAGAGAGGAACACCAGGATTTGATTGGATCCCCATTCTCTGTATGTGTGTGTACGTGTGTCTCTGTTGATGGATTCCTTATGGTGCTGGGCTATTTTCAGACATATTCCATATATATCTATCATCCTTATATAAACCAATGCTGACTTTTAGTTTCTGACTCTATGTTGCCCTGCTGCTAAGAACTACTAAACAGAATAATGATGACATTTCAAAATTTACCATTATTTTTAATACATTTTGAGAGTAAAAAGAGAAAGGTGCTTGAGAGCACCTAGTGATGCTATGGCTGTGTGTAAGATTTTCATATCACAAAAGTTATCTCACTGTTGAGAATTAAAAATATTTAAATTTACATAATATTTCATAGACGTATTGAAAAAACTGTCAAGCAGTATCTAGGCATATTAAACTGCTCAGTGGTAATGTGTAATTTTGGTGGTGATCCTGGTTATCAGTAAACATTAGAAGTCACTTAAAGTTGCAGTTACCAGTTCTGCGCAACTGTTCATCATTGCTCTATTCCACTCCCAAGCCTCAGACCAGTCCTCTGACTAGAAATTTGCACAGTCCTGATTTTGTAGCATGATGAATAACTGAACCTCATTTCATCCAGCTACATATCAAACAGCTACAGTTGTATTTTTTAATACGTATTGAACCTTTGGAACACCTGAAGCTTTAAAAATAAAATTATGAACAAGACCACAGTTCACTGGCTCACTGTAACAGACCATGATGAATAGATAATATTGTGTTTTCTTAATGTAGTGTTATCACTGTGCTTAGTTTTTACGCAAATAATAAAGTGAGTCCTGCTCCAAGGAGCTTGTAATCTTATTTATTAGCTGTACTAAATCTTAGTAACAGAATGGTAGGAGGTCCATTTGGCAATTAAAAACTAACTTGAGAAATATAGCTATAAGTGCATTTGCCAAACTTTATAGAGCCAGTCATGCAAAGAAAGTGAAATTACATATAATATAATTAATTATTCCACACAATGCCTACCCTGAAGCTCTTTTTTCTTGTTACTGTTTTTTTTAGGTCATACTGTGGCTTGAAGGATCATGATGTAAGCTAGTATAGTTTTCTGCAGAATAATTTAAACAATTTAAATTTGATCAATGCAATTGTGAATTATGGGGCATTTAATACCTTTCTCTCCCTGTATTGTATCTGGAACTGGATAATGCAATTGAAAAGGATGTTTTGACTTTATCAGTGTTGTTCCCACATTGAAAACTGTTTTGATTGTCTTGCAAGGGAGAGAGAAAAGCTTGATAGTGTACAACACTTTCCGTTCCATAGAGAAAAACTCACCGAAACCAAATACAATAAATTATCGGGCAAAGATTGTCTGTTTTTGAATCATACACAAACTGTCTTGCTATCTCCAGAAAAGAGCAAACTGACAATTTTGCAGTAATTACAGTGAAAGTTTTGCCAATAAAGCTTATCACTATTCTGTAGTATGATGGAGACGTTAGATTCCTGTCTCATCATAACGATACCAGAAAGTGACTATTTTAATCTGACATATCATTCTGAGAATGAATTAACATTTTTTTTTAGACTGCATTGTGACTGTTTTGCCAAGAAATAACATTTTGTTTTATTTTGGATACAACCCATTTGTCTCCTGTTTGCTCTGAATTAATATCACCAACCAGCAGAGTCAACCTGAATTTTACATACACAGTTAAAAAACCCCAAACCCTATACATTTCTTTTGAAGAGAAGCCTGCAAAATTTCTCTCATTTTGGCATATCTTCATCTCTCTTGTTTAAGAAACAAAGCATTTATGATGTACTTTTTGTGGTGCTGTTTATCTGTTGTTTATTCCTTGGATTTTCTTTTTCTATTTTTTTTTTTATGTCTGCTGATCTTATGCTTTTTTGTCACCACTATTCTTTAGCAGAGCCATTTTTTGATATTTTTATGCTCAGGAAAAATAAAACCACGTTTAAAGTTGTGTAAAAATGTAATTATTCTTATATGCAATAGAAAAACAGAATTATAATTTTAAACAAAAGTTAAATTTAGAAATAATTTTGCTCTGCTGTTGGTTGGGCCAGTGGAGCATGTGTACAGCCAAGAAATCATATGCTCCATCCCCTCAAGGGAAATATCGAAAAAGGCAGCTGTTTCAGACGTACATGAGAATATTGCCCTTTCTTACCATGGGCTGCTGCTAGCCAAATTGCTCTTTGAAGCTGGAGGATGGCAGTGCCTGAAGATGTTGCTTGATTCTTGCTGATGAAACAACAGCAAATGTGGTGCACTCCACATTAGAATCATATTAAAGTGTATACTTAAAAGCAGCTCACAGTAGTACAACAAAGCCCCTAATCAACCAAAATGTCAGTGTAAGATGCAGAACTAATTTTGTCTTGGGAACCAAAAGGTCATCCCCAATAAAACCTACTTAATCTCTGTGGCACTTGAAACAGGTACAGAGAATTATTGCTATTGTGTGGGTGGAGAGTGTGCGGCAGGGAGGAGCGCGTGTAATTTACCTGGCATCTCACAGCAGCCAGCATCTCAGCTGCAGAGATGTTGAGGAGTCATGCTTACCGCTTTCCCACGCAGTAAACAGCAACTCTGACTTTGAAGGAAATGGGAGGAGCCTGCTATTGCCAAAAATCATGATCTCAGAGAAAATGCGAGTGGGAAAATGGGTATACTGTATGCTGTAGCACATGACTTACTCAAGTTTAAAAGAAACATGATAGAAATCAAATAAGAAAAACTAGTCAAGCATATTTTCTTTCCTAGCATAGGTTGTTAGTAAAGTGAGTTTGGAAGGTCACTGCTAAAGTAGCATCTTTTCACAATCTAAACAGAAAGTGCCCTCTGTCAGCTTTTATTAAAAGTTCACCTTAAGAAATTTCTGCTGTTTAATGTCCTTCACAGATCATAATATAGTCAGTGAAAATCAGGCTCTTGTCCGCTTTTTGATAGCTAGAGGGTCACATGTGGTTGGTTGAGTAGAATGTGGCAAGTTAATCTGAGACCTAAGACAGACAAGCAAAAGAGAACGTCTGTGTTGCTGGCAGCATCCCATAAAAGTGGTAGCCATGAGCATTTTAGTTATGGGTTTCTCCCATATAAGTCATGCATAATGTATAGTAGCTCTCACTAAAGCCAATGAAAGCATGAAGACACTGCTGGAAAAGATTAAGTAGTATGCTGCAAGGAATGGAGCTTCTCAATAAGAAGCAAATATCTAGAGTAGATAATTATAATCTATTTGCGTTCTTCAGGATACATTTTAATCTTCAAAGATTAGTTTATAACCTACAGTCTGGTCCACAGTGACCCTTTCAGCCTTATTTTTCTCTCCCCCCTGTGCATTTTGAGTTGCTTTTTCGTTTCTTCCTTGGTACTGCTAAGTTGGTAGAGATCGGTGTTTACTACGTTCATTTTAAGCAGGATATTCCAAATGTCTTCAAGGGCTGCAACATTTTAAAGGCTGGGGAGGAAAAACATATTAAAGACTGTATGCTTCTCATTTTGCTCATTCTCTATCCTTTTATGTGGGAAATTACACAGCTCCTTCAAAAGCAGCCTATTCTCAGCACCAGATCAAATTAAAAGTGTCAACACAGTTTGAATGCTTTCAGTTTACATTTTTGATCTGCCCAGCCTTGCACTGTAGGTTCATGGCTACAGGCCAAGAGATCCACAATTCCAAATTCCAGCATTTCTTGATGGATTTTTTTCACTCTTTTTTTCTGTGGAGTGAAAGTATTCTTCATAAAGAGGACAAAAAAAAAAAAAAAAATACTTCCTACCATTTAATGGTATAAGGGGAACTTTAGTGGCCCATAGGTATAGTTCTGGCACTTTGCAGAGTTGAAGCATATGTACTGCAAACCAGATGCTGATAATTTTTGCAGATGCACCTTTACCTGAAATGTATAACAGCAGCCGAGGGGGACTGTTTCCCTTCACCAGCTGACACAAAGGTTTTTATGTTAAATTCAGTGTATAAGATAGTTGTCTAAGCCCTTCTAAAATAAATGGAAAGGTAGATAACTTCCAAGGGTAATTAATCCTCTTTTAAGAAAGATGAACTCAAGAACCTTTTGGAGCTTCCTCTTTCCTTGTATTGACTAAAAAGAGTATCAGTGTGAGTGGCATAGATTTAAACAACCGACTCTTAGGCATCTAACTAAGTTGTTTAAATCTGATTAAGATTTGTGCACCGAAGTGTGGCATTGGTCCCCCCTCCTCCTTCTTAAAGGCTGCCTTTGACATGATGCCCCTGTCCTGAATGCCAGAAGTCAGCTAGTTCAACTAGCATTTGTATTGCACCTGCCACGTCAGTCCTTTCAAGGAGACAAATGGTATACAAGCATAATTTTTGTGTGGTTTTATTCTTAATTGACTTTGGACTGTATAGCATTAAATTTCATTCTTTATCCCTCTCCTCTTAAAAAACAGGTAACCTTTATATGTATAACAACAATGCTTTTGGCACTTAATAACATACTAAGGGATTTTTTTAATCTCTGATTTTATCCTTCTGAGACTTTTGATTCTTGGAAAAATGATCAGAATTCTCCTGGGAAAAAGCTTTCTGCTAGCTCCTTAAAATCACAAATGGAGCAGAAAAATGCTGAGGTTTACGATAGTGTTTATAATTTTCTCCAAATTTTAATTTGCTTGGGAAAAAAATCTCTAAAGCTGAACTTTTTATATTTCAGAAAATGGGTAATTGATGGCCTGTGATGTTCCTCATTTTAGGTAAACCAGTCTCTCCATCTCTTATATGCAATCACATCTCAAGTTTTGCATTTTCAACTTTTGCTACAGGTTCATTAAAAATGATAGAATTAGTGCATTTTCTTCTCTAATTCTTTGTGTATTATTTCAGAGCTAGAGGCCAGTCAGCTCTCTCCTTTAATGTCATCATATCTGGTTTATCAGCTGAATTGCTGAATGGATACACTGTTTAATTCAAGGCCAGCTAACCATTGTACTTCGTGTATAGACCTTTTAGTCCTCAGAGTAGGTTTATATTTAAAACCCTAGCAGTTTATGACTTTGATCAAATGAGTTACTGTGTTCTCATCTGGTTGTTTATTTTACCTCCATAGGTATCAGAAAGTAAACAAGGATACTGTAATTGTATTTGTGCTGTATTACTGTGCAGTAACGCATTACTGTACAGTCCAAATGCCTGACAATTTAGCTAAGAGAGAGGTTATTGTTTAGTTAAAGAAAGAACACAATTCTGTTGATGTGTAGATCTATAGTATCCATAAAATGCAGTGATGATGGGATATCAGTTACTTCACTTATTTTCATGCTTTTTTCCTGCTCTTCCCAGTCAACCTCACATATCTGTACTGTCTTCACAAGTACTTATAAATTGTTTTGGTCTATAATATAGTTGTCAGATTAATTCTGTTAAGCAAGTATATATTTCTGGGATACTTGCTTGAAAGAAAGGGAAATTGGCAAACCTTCATACTATGTATTTCAGAGTTTTTCACAAATTATTTCACACTGATCTGAGTCCAGATGTGCATCCAGCAGTGTCCTGATTCTGCAATGTGCACAAGCCTCCTGCCCCTGTTGCTGTTGCACACTGGTTGCTTTTCACAGAAAACCTAAGGTTGTGGCCCAAGCGTCACTTTGCATGGATGCCATCCCAGGTGATTGGGGATCCATGTTGTACATCATATAAGAATGCAAAAGCAGCCCAAGAGATGATATAGTTGTTATCACCATCATGACTGAATTAGGTGGTAATGCTAATACTAGAACAGCCTTTCAATATTGACTAGTCCAGGTATTTTCACTGTGACCATATATATGGCCAGGAAGAGCTGTAGTAGTTTTGCAGACTAAGTGCTCACTGGTGATCAGTTAATGGCTTACACTGTTTTAGATAATGTATAAACAACAAGCTTATTAATTTAAGGAGCTCAACAAAGCGTTATCAATGGATGTATTTTATGCTGCGGGTTTAGCAGATGTTTTACTAGCAGAAGTGTGATAAGGCTAAGAAGGATAAGATTACCATTCCTGCTCTGCTATAAGCACAAAAAGAATGTGCTTTCTGTGGGTTTTATTCTTTTTAAGAGGAAAGATTTGACCTAACAAGAAATAGTTCACAAAAATATGTATTTGGTGCACTAATTTAGTTCAAATAAATTAAGCCTCAGTCTCTCAGTGCTCTGTCCAACCCAAAATAATATCCCACTGATGTTCTCAGTTATCTAGTACTATTTGATTATAGTAAAATAATTTTTAGTTCTGAGAGTAGTACTGATAGTATCTCAGAGCTGATGCTTCTTATACTTTTTCAGGACAGTAATAGTCTAATGCTGGGTGGATTTCCCTGTAGGACAGGTTTTACAGACATATAAATACAATGAAGTTTGCACTAGAAAAACTGTATTCCATTCAGTGGACAGATTTGTCTTTCCCGTAACTTCAGTCTGTCCTTGCTGAAGGATTTGTTAGGGAGACTTACTTTTCTCTTGGAACAGGAAAAATTTATCCACACAAATGCATGGCCATACATCCTATAGACTAACATGTGTACCTTAAAGGGTGGTGCAGAATACTGGTTGTTAGAGAGGTTTTGCAATCAGGGTATCTCACTTTCTCAGGTTTGACCTTTTTCTATACATATGCAGAGACAAAATACTCTACCTCCTAGGCTGCAGTGATCCATGATCCTCAGTGAAGCTCACTGATGTCACTACTAAATAGTTCAAATCAGACTTATTCATTGAGTTTCTTCAAGAATAATTCCTTACCTCAATTCTTAAAGAGCTTAAGGACCAAGCAAGAAATAAGGTCCTATTCAGAAGGGCATTCAGCCATCAGCAAACTCAACCCAAAAATCTAAATATACTAAGATGGGGTTTAGCTAAACAGCCAGGAAGTCTGAGACTGAATGCTTTTTGCAGTAACTGATTATCACAAGGTTTATGCATTCAGCTCACCTTAATTTAAATAGGGCCATGAAGTTTTTACTGTTTCTACATCACTGCTTGAAGGTCAATAAAAAGATCAGATAAAAGATGACTTTTACTTACCTTTATCTTCAGACAGATTATGTAAATCTGACATTAAGATGTGCCTTCTCAAAGAATGTCCAAATATTCAACTGTATTTCTTAATATTCTTTATGTGGGAAGCTTTCTGGTTTCTTCAATTTCAGATTTCTTTTGTATGGTGTTCAGTCCAACAGCAGACTGAAAAACAGAAGCACTTCTGAGGCAAAATGTTCTTACTTCAGCAGCAACAATGAAAAAGCTCCATTGAAAAGACTGTGTTAGCAAATCATATTATAGAAAAGTATTTAGCTGCAAGCTATGTATTATATATCAGATTTTAGAAAAAGAAATGTTTCAGAAGACAAAGAACAAAATGTTATAATTGAAAATCACTGAAATGATAAATATACATGTATATATAACAGATTGAGCAGCTAGGAAGGGAGAAATTGGTAGCTCTTTCAATCTTGCAGATTTACTAGAGTGAAATGAATTGATCATATTAGAGGCAGAAAAGCATTTACATTAACACCACTGGGTCCAAAATTTTACTTGTGTGTGGTTTCCCTGGACCCTTTCATCCTGCTGAGATTTTGCTCTGTCCCATGGTAGGTACTTTAAGGGATGTGATATAGGTATATGTAAGAGAAAATAAGTATGTTCGTAGATTATTAGTGGTGTTTGCAGTTATTTCTTAGCAGGCACTTTCACTGGCAAAGCATAGGAACCCTGCTTTGGCTATTACTGACATGAGGTTAAACTGTTGTGTACTCTTCGGTTGACGAATACCAGATTAATGTATCTCAGCCAGATAGAATTTGACATGAATTGCAGAGTTCCTTTCCTGCTTTTCTTTATAGCAATCTGAAATAAAAATCCACTTAGATTTCTAAGTCAGTTTATTTTAAAAGTCTTCTAACATAACTAATACTCTCCAACTTCCACTTTCCCAGATGGCCCTGCTGCACCTGGATGCAGTCCAAGGATGCCTGTCACTTATCAGGCAGTTTGTACCACATTTAAACCCTTTCTTTTAAAACAGGGACTTCTAAATTAGATAACTAAGGACAAATATCTTAGTAAAACCAGTATAAATACAGACATGCAGGTTCTGCACAGGTATTTTTTGGATTTCATAGTTCATTGTATATCATAAAAAGCAGTTAGCCAGTGCCTGTAGTGTTACTTAGTTGTTTTTCTTATTTGGCAGAAACGTTTTAAAGCAGATGTAGCACTTAAAACTATACTTTAACTCATTTTAAGGATGACATAGATTAACTTTTTTTTTTTTTTAATACTTGCAAAAAGCATCTATACCAAATTTTGTATACATTCTATATATAAAGTATTAAAATACCATATAAAATACTACAGATTCTGCGCAAAAGTCCTGCAGCTAACAGGAGGATACCTACCTTGTTTGCTATTCATTCTTACTATTAGTCTTCCACAGTGACGCTTCGATGTGATTGTCTTAGAGTATTGATGCCAGTTTGACAGAATTCATTGTAATTGTTAAAGTCAATCTGTGTACATTCTTACTTTAGAATGTGTGAAGCGGTCTGAATCCTGAATAGCTAGTACCAATAGAGAGAAAGAATTGCATGAAATGGAAGGCAGAGCACCAGAAAACAGATGGACATATGAACTCAGGCATCTAATTACAGTACATACCATATTACTAAAAATGAGCTGTAGGGAGAGGCATCAGTGAATTGTAATACAGTGTGCAGTCAAAGTGAGACATGTTAGCCACTACGCTGAATCTACATGGAAAGCTTTTGGAATGATATTTAATTGGAACATTTTTATCTCTTGATAACTGGATGGTTGTGTACTTATTCAACTTCTGAGAGCTGAAAAAGAAATTTTAAACAGCTCTCAAAAATGTTATGATAGTTATATGTCTGGAAAAACTTCTTGAAAAAGTCTTTTTTCATTGAGGCTGTATCTTGAATACTGGTAAATGGACAGAAATGTTGGTTAAGATCTATAATGCTTGGAAATTAGCTTGTTTTACTTATTTACTTTAAGTAGCTCCAAAATAATCCTGCAAAACTGGTGCATTAAGAAGCTCTAACTGAAAGTGGCTAGTCAGGGACGTCCTGCATTCCTCAGAAGTTAGGCATCATTGTCACTACTCTAGTAAAAACATCTGCTTTAGTGTTCAGGGACCATAAAAATGTTAGGCTGCGTTAAGAAAGGAATAGAGACAAATGCTGAAAATGTTATACGGCTATCAGGTACATCACTGGCGCAATATTTTGCGAAACATGATGTTCACTTTTTCTGCCCCCTTTCAGACAAACCTATATCAAATAGGGTAAGCATATAAGTGCAAGGATTATAAGTGGTGGAAATCTACTAAATGCTCTTATTTTTCTCTTAGCAAACATCGCAGCTTATTAAAAGAGATTATTAAGGCTTTCTGCCTTTGACTGCAAACTTTGAGAGAGGCTGAATGCATTAATATTTAGCATCAAAATCCCAGTTTCCAAGGAGAAAGCCTTGCAATGACATATCATTTGGATTCCAGAAAACATGGACCTTACAAAATTGACAGAATCAATGCTGAACATGAGCTATGTAAACTCTCGCTATAACTTGATGTCATTCGCTTCAGGTACCGTATCACTTTCAAGTTGGCTGAACACTTAAGATGTGAATTTGGGCAGCTTTTTGCCCTGTCAGCATCATGTAGTCTCCCTTAATTTTAACAGTTTTAATGCTACTTTTTATTTGTACTCATGTCTATCCTCACTTCTATTAAGAAACTTTTAGCACCACAATAAAGACGAAGCAGCTGTATTTCAGTCTGTACATTGTTATAGTTAAATATATTAACTAGAGGCTTGTTAGAGCCCAAAGCAGTGACATATTTATTGGAGTAACAAGTGCTATTTTCTTCCAGAGCAACAAATACCCATTTCAAAAGTTTCAGAATTGTAAACCCTGAACTATAGCAGCCATTGGTTTGCAATTCAGGAAATCATAAACACTAAGACAGTCCTATATATTCTGTAAGTCTACCCTTGGGGTAAATTACCGTGACTTCCACATAGCCACCTTAGTAATTAATTTGACCCATAATATTCAGAGCATTAAAAAGATTTAACCTCTGTTTACTATCTACTAGCTTTGGGAAATGTCCTGTGTTCTGAGATCCCATGTTGCATTTAATTTTACCAGTACCTGAGGGAACTGGCTTTTTAATTACACTTCTGCCTAAGAGGACATGGACAGGATGGAACTAGATGAATGATATTTCCTGGAAAATCAATGGGCTATTTATACAGAAAAAGCAAAGCTCCATTTAACTTTTGCTTGAAAGTCAAACATACTGCCCTTATAAGATAGGACTCTTGCTTATATACATGGTTGCTTCATTTATGAATGACATTAATCAAGATGCTAGAAGACATGGCAACAGGATAAAAAGGTCAGGGACAGAAGACATCCCAATTCTGATTTTTAGATCAGCCATGGGTTCAGTCATGTCTCTTACTTGAATCCTTTGTGTTTTCTGGACGAGTCAAAATTTATTCCTAATTTTACAGAAGAATTTTAGAATATTCAGAAAGGTAAATAATCTTTTGTGCCACAGTGTAGAAAGCTTTATTTTTTTTTTTTTCCTTTTACATCCATTAAAAAAAAAGCATGGATTCTTCCTTTCTTGTCAGTTGATTTCATTTTAGAAGAAACATCTCTCTGATTTTAGTCCTTCTTTGGATAAAATCTCCCATTTGTGTGAGTTTCTTCTGACCAAGTGTCAGTACTGATTATGTATAAAGTGAAGATCATCCCCCTTTTAGTAAGACCTAGTTCATGTGATTAATGAGGCTAGTGTTACTGAGTATTAAATGTATTATTATTTGAAGTTTCACAGTACAGCTCATAATGATTTCTGTAACTGTTCACTAGTTTGCATAGCTTCAATAGCTCTTCAGTTTCCTGTTTGAAAACTTACCACTCAGTTAATCCAAACAGTGCGTGCAAAATTGCTGCATCTTGAGATTTTAAGGAATTTTTTTTTTAGCTGAATTGATATAAAATAAACGGAAATAGAACATGGCGAAATTCCCATATCAAATGCCTGAATCAAACATATTTGAACCTTTAGAAGCATCTTATTTCCACTTCTAATTTTATTTGTAATGATAGGTTCTCAGCTTTCTGACTGTTATGTTCCAGCCAAGCTGTTGTTCAGGTCGTTGTGGCTATGCAGGTATGACAAGTGTAAATTAGGTAGCAGAAGTTTCCATATTGTGCTCTGGCCTCATGTACTCCACCCCTGCAAAGCCTAACTGGCAGCCCTTTGGTTATGATGCTCTTACAACTCTCCTAATCAGAGAACATTATCCTTAATGCGTGATGTATCCTATACCTTTGTCAATTCTGTTAGTGAATTGGGACCCTCTAACTCAGAATTAGTTCTGTCACTACGTGCCTTCCGTTTGTAGTCTAGTTTTGCATAGCCTCCTTCTGTATGCCCGTTACATTATAAGAACACTGGTGCTCAGCAGAATGTATAGGAGGGAAGCAATCAGTGAATTTGCAAAAAGATGGGAAGTCTTGTCACCAAAACGGGATAAAAGAATTTATCAACACCAATTTGGTGTAGATAAGCAGACGCTCCTTTATTAACAGCCAGGTGCGTAGGGGAGTCGTCTCACCAACAACACACACCTAACTCATGTAGAATGCTGATTATATAGGATACAGTAATACATATAAATCAAGTTCTCATACATATACATGTTAATTCCTGTAACTCATTTTCTTATTCCCACCTCTTTGGTGATGCGCACTTGAGTCCTGAAATGAGTCAGGAGGTTGATTTTGTGACCACCACGGACTACTGACCTAAAAGAAAGACCCTTCAGTGCCCTTAACCCAAGGAGTTTTGGCTCACATTGCGATTTTGATGTGCTTTGAGGCCCTTTCACAATGTAACTTTTAGAACACCTGGTCTACGGGGCAATAAATCGTCCTTCCTGAGCAGTCTAACAATGGCACCTCATCATGAGTCTTATTCTTTGTATAGAAATCTGGTTAGTGATCATCATCAGCCTACGTGACTTTGTCCTGAGACTTTACAAGGACTTTGTATCAGCATAACTGGCTGTATGGTTACTCTAAATCATTCCTTATTTAAATCCAAATCACCAAAAATCATTAAAATCAGCTCAAATTAATAACAAATCAGTAACAATCAGTAACAGTCTGAGGCATCAGCAGCTCAAATCAGCACATCAAATCTTTTCTTTCTCTTTCAGGAGCTATGGACAGACCCTACCTTCTCTGAGTTTCATTTTTTCCATCCTTAAGCTTGTTATTGTGATCCTTTGCATCAGGCAGAGGAACGTTGTTAAGTTTAATTAAATTTAATGAAGAGCTTTGTAATCCTCCTATGACATTCACTACAGGAACATCTTGTATCATTATTTATTTTCCAAATGTTTTTACCTGGTTAATGGTGGAGAAGGTAAACAAATAACACGTACAGAAGAAAAAAAATGATGGTCGGTAGATGGGGGAAATTACATAGAGTAAGAAAGAAATAAATGAGATTTTTTTTAAAAAGGAAATAGAGAGAATAGCTTACAAAAAAAAGTAAAGATGAGGAGAAAATCTGTATCCTGAGTATTCTTTTATGCATCATATGCACTTTGTTTGACAATATTTGTTAATATATGCCTAGTATACATATTCTGTTATATTAGAAATACAGATTAATTATGAGCATAACTGCATTGTTTACATTATCTTTTATTTGCATTTCTGAAGCTCTTCAACAGTAAATGGAATTATTTTTTTTTTTTTTTGTCTCAAGGTTTACTTCCCTATTTCTGTTACTCCTCCTTGTTTGGAATCACTTCATTTGTTATTCATTTCAGAAATCCAGTAACATTTTTGTTATTCTTTGTATTTTGTGTTGATAACTTGCATAATTCATGCTTAAATTCTTTGAGTGAAGCTGACTCCCTGATAATTATTCTTTCTTTTTTTTAGAAGATTTGTATGATATGATATGGTTTATAAATTGTCGCTTTCAACTTCTTAAGAGCACAGATGTTAGGAGAGTTGACTTGGATTGGTTTTTTTTATATAAATCTGTCTTCTAATGTCTCCTGAAAGACTTCTTCCATCTTTGTTGTCTAAGGCTATGATTCTAACAATAAACAGTTTGAAAAGTCAGAAATTCACCACATACTTGTTTCCTAATCCAGTAGGAAGGTTAGTCATACTTTGGTATCTGAATGCTTTTTGAGAATTCGTTAATAAGTGTGCAGAGGTGTGAAGATCCACAGCTGCTGTTACCCAAAGTGCTAGTGTTATTGCTGTTCATTTTCAGGTCAGTGGATGGAGTAAGTTTTGAGTTTTTGACCATGAGAACCAACTTGTTTGACTCTATACTTATGGAGGAAAATGCTCCACTGTTTTTGCAGCTGGTTATTTACTGATGATCTCACATTTGCTATTCTTGAAATGTCTGAAGTACTAAACTCCTAAATTCTAGGTTGGGGTTGTAGACAGGAGAGTTTATAAGAAGTGTGATGAAAATGTGTGTGTTTCTCAGTGAACATTTAGACTGAAATTCTTCAATGCTTGGGATTTGCTGGTCATCCAGAATGCACTACTCAAGTCTCTGTGTGGTTGTGAGTGCAGACTGGATCAGAAAGGGTACTTCAGACTTTAAAACATGTTCAAAGAGCTTTTTCTAGTCATCAAAATATCTTACATATTGCTCAAGAGAATATGTGCATATTATTGTTTCCTTTTTCTAAAAGAAAATCAACTCAGAGATGGATGGAACCTGAAAATGGATGCCAGAGTTGCCTGGGATGAACTAGGTATCGAACATGCTATCTGTGTTGACATTTCTTCATAAGGTGAGAAGATGATCTGTGAAGGTCTGCAGAGCTGTATGGAGCAGTAGATGGAAAGATAAAGGCAAGTTCAAAAATATTACATGTAAGAGCTTTGGTGGTAGGAAAGACACTGCTTAACTGGTAAATGGCAAGTGAAGGGAGCACTGGACAGGTGGTGGTGACTAGTTGCAGGCTACTAAGTCTGTCACAGTGACAGCACACTCAGGTTTCATAAAGTCCTCTCACAGATAACTTCATCTGTCTTTTTCAAATTTGCTCCCTTTCAGTGTTAGTTCAGTGTCAGGACAGAGAGGTGGATGAAATATTCTATAGGCACTTAGGAGAAATCTCACGATCGCTTGCCCTTGTTCTTGTGGGAGACATTAACTTCCCAGACATCTGCTGGGAATACAACACAGCAAAGTGGGACCAGTCCCGGACATTCCTGTGGAGTGTGTGGAAGATAACTTCCTGACACAGCTGGTGAGTGACCCAACCAGAAACGGTGCCCTGCTGGATCTCCTCTTTGTGAACAGAGAAGGACTGGTGGATGATGTGGCAGTTGGAGGCCAACTAGGACCCAGCGATCACGAAATAATAGAGTTTTCTATTCTTAGGCAAGGAGAGGGGGCAGCAGAACTGACATCCTGGACTTCCAAAGGGCTGACTTTGTTTTGTTTAGGCACGTGCTTGACAGGATCCCTTGGGAGACGGTCCTGAAGTGTATAGGGGTCCAGGAAGGCTGGGCGCTCTTTAAGAAGGAAGTGTTAATGGCTCAGGAGCAGGCCGTCCCCAGGTGCTGTAAGAGAATCCGGCAGCAGAGAAGACCACCCTGGCTAAACAGGGAGCTTTGGCTGTAACTCAGGGAGAAAAGGAGAGTTTACAGCTTTTGGAAGAAGGGCCTAACCACTCACAATGACTAAAAAGATGCTGTGAGGCTATGCAGGGTGGAAATCAGGAGGTCTAAAGCCCAGCTGGAAATTAATCTGGCTTCAGCAATCAAGGACAACAAGAAATGTTTCTATAAGTATGTGAGCAGCAAAAGAAAGACCAGGGAGAGCCTCCATCCCCTGGTAGATGCAGGAGGAAACATGGCAACAAGTGATGAGGAAAAGGCTGAGGTGCCTAATGCCTTCTTTGCCTCAGTCTTTAATAACAAGACTAGTTGTACTGAGGGAATCCAGCCTCCTCAGTCAGAAGACAGAGACCGGGAGAACGACCCCCCCACATTCCAGGAGGAGATAGTCAGTGACCTACTGCATCACATAGACATACACAAGTCTATGGGACCGGATGGGATACACCCGAGGGTGCTGAAGGAGCTGGCTGGGGTGCTCGCCAAGCTGCTTTCCATCATTTACCAGCAGTCCTGACTGACTGGGGAGGTCCCAACAGATTGGAAATCAGCCAATGTAATACCCATCTATAAGAACGGTCGGAAGGATGATCTGGGAAATTACAGGCCTGTCAGCTTGACTTCAGTGCCC
Source organism: Strix aluco (assembly GCF_031877795.1). Classification (NCBI taxonomy): domain Eukaryota; kingdom Metazoa; phylum Chordata; class Aves; order Strigiformes; family Strigidae; genus Strix; species Strix aluco. The sequence goes on from NC_133934.1 coordinate 52,860,293, forward strand.
GGGAAGCTGATGGAGCAGCTCATCCTGAGAACCATCATACAACACATGCGGGACACCCAGATGATCAAGCCCAGTCAGCATGGGTTTATGAACGGCAGGTCCTGCCTGACAAACCTGATCTCCTTCTGTGACAGGGCAACCTGCTTATTGGATGAGGGAAAGGCTGTGGATGTTGTCTACCTTGACTTTAGTAAGGGCTTTGACACCGTTACCCACAGCATTCTCCTGGCAAAACTGGCTGCTCGTGGCTTGGATGGGCACACGCTTTGCTGGGTAAAAAACTGGCTGGATGGCCGGGCCCAAAGTGTTGTGGTGAACGGAGTTAAATCCAGTTGGCGGCCAGTCACGAGTGGTGTACCCCAGGACTCGGTTTTGGGGCCACTCCTGTTTAACATCTTTATTGATGATCTAGACGAGGGGATCGAGTGCACCCTCAGTAAGTTTGCAGATGACACCAAGTTGGGTGGGAGTGTTGATCTGCTCGAGGGTGGGGAGGCTCTGCAGAGAGACCTGGACAGGCTGGAGTGATGAGCTAAGGCCAACTGTATGAGCTTCTATAAGGCCAAATGCCGGGTGCTGCACTTGGGCCACAACAACCCCCAGCAGCGCTACAGGCTTGGGGAGGAGTGGCTGGAGAGCTGCCAGTCAGAGAGGGACCTGGGGGTGTTGATTGACAGCCGGCTGAACATGAGCCAGCAGTGTGCCCAGGTGGCCAAGAAGGCCAATGGCATCCTGGCTTGCATCAGAAATAGCGTGGCCAGCAGGGACAGGGAAGGGATCTTACCCCTGTACTCGGCACTGGTGAGGCCGCACCTCGATGACTGTGTTCAGTTTTGGGCCCCTCACTACAAAAAGGACATTGAATTACTCGAGCGTGTCCAGAGAAGGGCAACGAAGCTGGTGCAGGGTCTGGAGCACATGTCGTACGAGGAGCGGCTGAGGGAACTGGGGGTGTTTAGTCTGGAGAAGAGGAGGCTGAGGGGAGACCTCATCGCCCTCTACAACTGCCTGAAAGGAGGTTGCAGAGAGCTGGGGATGAGTCTCTTTAACCAAGTAACAAGTGATAGGACAAGAGGGAATGGCCTCAAGTTGCACCAGGGAAGGTTTAGACTAGCTATTAGGGAGCATTTCTTTACAGAACGGGTTGTTAGGCGTTGGAATGGGCTGCCCAGGGAGGTGGTGGAGTCCCCATCCCTGGAGGTGTTTAAGAGTAGAGTCGACATAGCGCTGAGGGATATGGTGTAGTTGGGAACTGTCAGTGTTAGGTTAATGGTTGAACTAGGTAATCTTCAAGGTCTTTTCCAACCTAGATGAGTCTGTGAGAAATAAGACTCAGAAGTGGAAGATAGAAGGCAAATCTTGTTACATCCCTTTTAGGTATCCTCTTACTGTACCATTGGGCCTGCCTGTTAAGTTTCAACTGTTTCTTACTGCTTAGAGTTTCTGGATTTTTTTATATTAAATATTGAATTTCTGTTCTGATAAACTTAAAAGCTAGGAATGAAAGGTGTTTTGAAGAGCTTTTTTCACATTGCTATCTTGAAATTAGTTTGTTTTACTAGTTTAGAGAGGTTTCAGTGCACTGTTTCAGCTATTGTTGCAATGATTAGGTAATGTGACCTAGTAAATCACCAAGTTATTTACTCTTTGTTTAAGACATATCTGGTGAAATATGTGTACCACATATTTCTCAGAAGTATGACTTTACTCATATCTACAATGCAGATAATTGACTTCAGTGTCAGAATTACAGTGTACATCCCAGCATGTTTTCAACATTAGAACTAAATACTTAAGTCTTTTAGCACTTCATAATGTCTAGTGAGTCAGATTTGGTCTCTGTGTCATTCTGAATGGAGTGTGTGTGTTTGTTTCTTAGACTTTTTATTTGGGAACACACTTAAAAGGGTGATTTTTCTGGGACATGCATCATTTCTTTTAGTGATTTAAAAGAATCCCATGGTGAGACTTTCCAGATGTCCTAAAGAATAGTGTTCTTCAGTTTGCTTCTTGCTTCTAGAGAGGGGTTGTAAGATTTCAGAGAGTTAGGTAAGGTCCATCTTTTTGTATAGCCTTTGAAAAAGCATTGAAACACAGCTGCATACTAAAACTTCTCAAAATTTGCTCATGCAGTATATAAGTCAAGGTTCCCTGGAGCATCAGTATTTATAAAAGATGCAAACTGGGATGAGAGCACTGAGATTATAATAACATATCATATACATAATCTAGATAACCTCATAGACAGATTTCTGTCTTGGATGAATTAAGAGGCTGCCAACGGAGATATTTAATTGGGAGTGGGAAAGTATTTGAGACAGTTGGTCCAGGCCTACGCTTTAGGTTTTGAACCTGACACAGATGAAAGTGTGTCGTTAGTTCTTGAATCTTTTTCCATTTTTTTCTGCAGCTTGATGGAGATCACAAGGTATATTTCAGACAGCAGCATGAATATTTCTTCTGCTTTCTGTAGCAGACTGAAAAGGGGGGGGGGGGGGGGGGGGGCGACAGCTATAGTGAAAGCAAAAATTTAGCAGTGAAATGAAGGTAGAATATCAAAACCTAAGAGTTCTTGCTTCAAGAGTGAGGCTGTCAGAGTGATGGTGAGAGACTTGAGAGACTTATGTTTTTCGATTAAATCCTAATTGAAGTACTGTTTTGTCAAAGGGAAAATAAGTTGACAGGAGAAACCAGAAAGGTTCTTAGGAACCAAAAACAGTATTAGTGGAATATGAACCATGAAGTTGTATTTGCAAAGAGGACAGGGCATGCAGTATTAGCAGCTACTCTGAAATCTTCACTCTGACCCTTTTAACTGGCATCAGGGGACATTTAAAGAGTGTCTGCACTTTGAAGGTCACACAGTCATGACAGGCATGTCAAAATATTTGAGAAATGGTGTATAACATGATAAACAACTTTCTGTAGTGTTTTTTTTCACTGATCATGGGGGAGAGAACAACAGTGGCGTTAATTGTAGTTACTAAGATTAATACTTAATGCAATAGAGGATGCATATACACCCATATAAATACATACCATACAAATTGTTGGCAAGTTATCTGTGCTTTTGGCACTTATATGAAGAAAGGCCCTACTTTAATAGATGTGCAGTGAGACTTATGGTTGCCATGGGAACTGCTATTCTACGTGTTGTGAGAATGTGCTTCTTATTAATGTTGCACACATATTGAGATTTTAACATAGGCTTTTTTATTCTAATTGGGCTGGTTGTGTGTAGTCCTGCCCAGCTCAAAAGCAGCTCAGAACAAATGAGTGTTTTCATTATTAGATGTTTATCAGATTCAGAAACATGAAGAAAATTGCTTTCCGTCAAGGCGAGGCAAGAGAGGACAGCCACTGAGCCTTTGTCTCATTAATTTTACAAGAAGGGAAGAGTAGTTTGCAGTTAGCACATGAAGATAGCATCTGTTTACTTTGGTAAACCTTACTGGAAACTTGATAGGTTAAATTTTAATACAATGCTTCTGTAGGCTGTTATGATAAAAAACAGCAGTATGATTTTATTAGAGAGCTTACATAGTATTTATTTTTTCAATCTTATTTTCACAAGCTTTTGGACAGACCTGAAACAGAAAAATCTGTTTCAAGTAAATGGATTATAATGTTGAATTTTCAGGAAAACCTTGGAAATTTGAGAGGAGAATGATCAAGAGACTGGCAATTTTATATTAGCGGGATGACATAATGACAGTTATGAATGGGTTATTCTAAAGGGACAATAATCTTTTGTAGAAACTGTTCTGGGAAGTGTCCAAAATGTAATTTGTTTGGCTTACTGGGAGATCTCTAAAAATTAATCGTTGTTTGTCAGAATGTATTCCTTAAATTGATACAGTGAAGTTTTTAAGAAAACTTTTATTGTTTATAAATAATTAAAATCTTCTCTCTGCTTTCTCAAAGGTGCATCTTCCTAACTATTTCATGTGTTTGTGTATTTTAGACTAATTTAGTTGTGTACAAGTGCTTCAACCTTTTTAGCTGACATGCAAGTTGTAGACCAGGACTGTTAATAGCTTTTGATATAGAGACAGACACATACATATGTGTGTGTATGTTTATAAGTAACTGAAACAATTTTGAAATTCACTAAGAATTTTTATTAATATTTCTGAAGGTTTAAGTAAGGACATTTTTGGGACTTTCTCTAGTACATTTTCATTATACTTTGTTCATGTGGTACTTTATTTTGGATTTCTTTATCAGTGGTTTACACTCAAATAAATTTCCTAATAGCAGAACTGGAGGCAATTAATTACTCAGAATGTAATGTTTTCCAGCAGTGAGGTGCTTCAGCTGTAGATCCAAATTTCCTACAATAACTTGTTTCAATAGCACAGACCTTCTTAACTAAGAAGAAAGTAATAAAAGTAATGAGCTCTTAATGAATCTGTTAAAGGAGCTGAGATGAATGAGAGTTACTCCAGATTCTTGGAAAGCAGACTTTTGATAGTTTCTTTGACAATATAGGGCACCAACAAGTCACAGCTGTGCTTGGAAGTAGTCTGTTGGGCAGCTGTGACTGAATGCCTTCTAATAATAAATGGAAGATAAGGTGTCATTTCATTTCTGATAACTAGAGATCAAGAGAATTGTCCCCCTTGAAGTTGATTATGGTAGATTTAGATTCTATTTATCTTTACTTCTTTCTGTGCTGATTGCTCAGTGGCTTACTAGTCAAGGTTTTAATAAGGAAATCTGGTAGGCATTACTACAAGGAATGTTTTGTGCCTTTTCAAAACAAAGTCCGTAGAGGTGAGATACTGCGTGAATGACTCCTGAGCTTGTCTGCCTGAAGAGGGGAAAGGTAAATTTGTAAGGGGATGTGGTGGTTGACTTTTCAAAGTTGACATTTGTTTTCCATATCTTTTTAAGGTGCTACTTCAGTCTTGAAAAACCTAGGAACCCTGTTATCAGTGGAAATGATGCTGAGCAGTGATTAAAGTATTAAGGATATACGAATCACAAACTAAAATGACACATGTAAGATGTGAGACTAGCAAAATGAGATCGTAATTATTTTCTGTGAGAGGTTATCTTATTTAGAAAAATAAGTCTGTCTAATCTGAACCTCAAACACACAAGATGTCAATAGAATTGCACACCTGGCTGAGCCCAGTGCACTTTGCCATTCCAAGGCTTAGTAAATTTTCTTTAAGAAATATTGCTGTGATATTATGAAGTGATAAAAAATCAATGAGGCAATGATTTCCCAGTCAGATGGAGTGCTTTGTTGTTAAATTAATTCTTTCATCTGGGGCTGCAAGGGCTAAAAAAAGTTAGAAAGCATTGCTGAGTGACTTGATGGAGATTTACTTGCTGCGTTGTTCCAGAGAAGGCTAAAATGAATCTGCAAATGATGTTTTTGACTACAGTAGGGCACCTGCAATTATTCACTTCACCACTCATGGAAGACATCATTGATTAAATTCCAAAGCCTATTGACTGTAGTGGTGTGGCTGAATCTCATCTTGAGCTTCTGCATTTACAGGGTGCACTTAAATTAAAGTTGTTTGGTTGGTTGTGTTTTTTAAACTAATAGTAGAGATATGGAATATGTTCACTATTAAGAGAGCTTCACTCTGAATTATTGGCTTTTTGTTTCTGGCAAGATAAAATACAAGATGCAGGTTTAAGAACTAAAGAAAGAGGTAGGTGTATTTACAATGGAAGACTTGTTATTTCCCATAGCTTCTGGTTAGATGTTTAAAACTGAGCTGATAGAAAAATGAGAAATTCTTGTCTATGTCATTTGTGTGATTTTCTGCCAGTTATGACACTCATAAAATTATGAAAATGTCATTAAAATGCTGCACTGAAAGTTTCAGAAGTGGAACAATCTGAATAGCATTGGCTTTTACAAAATGAGAGAAAATTAAGAGTATTAAAGGCTTTGTCATAAAAATGAATTGGAAGTCATGTATAAATAAAGCATTTCGATGTCATCCCAGAAACAAAGGAGAAACTGTTTAAGTCTGAGTGACTGTAAAATTAAAAAGGAAAATTAGTTTGTTTTCAGTTATGTTATCAGTAGAAAACAGAGAAAATCTTTAAAGTCTTGCTCACCAGTAAGTAACTGCTGTGAAAAGTCTGGTATGTCAACAATTTAATCTCAACCAAAAAATGTCTTTGAGAACGAAGTGGTCTCTTTAGGTAAGTTAAAACTGACACAACCATCACACATGAATCTATATCGACAGACATTGAGCCATTTTATGTGCATCTGTTTTGATATCTACCTGTATGTTGGCCATTACCTCTTCAATTTAACACACAAAACCAGTGCAGGATGCATACCCCAGGGTATTTACAGATAAGGTAAAGACAGTGACAAAGTCTGGATGACCATGGCCATGTCAAATGGCCTATGAACCCTGCAGTTCCTTTTTGAAGAGTCGGTAATTTTAAAGGTTTAAGTCTCTAGTGAGGTATTCCTGAGAATGATGGAAGACTAAAAGCTTGAGGAGGAAAACTTGATCTTGGTGCCTCATGTTTGGTATGAGTCCTCTTACTACTGAGTTATTAGATATTTTAAAGGAAAAAGAGTGACATTCTTTTCTTTGTTATATAGAAAGTAGTTTAAGCACCAGACTGGCAGAAAGTTATGGGCTTTCTGAACATGAAATTCTCTGCCTCTTTCCCCATTCTGGTAGTAGAGTTCAGATTCTACTGATGATTTAATTTGTCTTGACATAAGTATAATCATGTTTAAATCTCTACATTTCTTTATGAACGTGGCCTTATTTTTCTCAGTTTATTTTTGGCTGCCATAGGCAATGTCCTGATTACACTTTGGCTATAGCTGATCCTGTTTTGGAGTCACCTGTCTTCCCAGAACCTAGGTAGGAGATGAGCATGGGTGATACCTTCACAAATTCAAATTCCCTTCATTGGTCTAGCTCTGTTTTCAGTGCTCATTAACATTTCCAGCTGTGTGAGCCTCAGGAATCTATAGAAGTGGAGTGATCTGTGTTGATTGAGATAGGCCTGTTAATGGGGAACAAAATTCTTTTCTGGCTTCTGCTACTTTCTCCAAATAGAAAACAGTGACTTTGGGAAAAGTTAAAGGTTAAAGGGGAAAAAATCCCGACAGAACTTTGAGGAAGTTATGTTTAAAACCAGCCCCAAAACTGTGTGATAATAGCTTTTCCTGTCTGACAAATGCTTGTGAATTACTGCACTAAGCTACAAGACAGGAACAAATTTTCTTCACAAACCTACCTGGTTTTGTCCTGTAAAAGTGACTGAGGTACAATATGCACACTTTTTGTTTTAACCCAATGTTGGTTAAATGTGTAATGAGGTAGCAGAGTCTTCTTGCAGTAACGTCATGGTTTTAACCCCAGCTGGCAACTGAGCACCTCACAGCCTCTCACTCACTCCCCCCTTCTCCCAGAGGGATGGGGAGGAGAATCAGAAAAAAAAAAGTAAAACTTGTGGGTTGAGATAAGAATAGTTTAATGACTGAAATAAAATATAATAATAATAACTTTAATGAGAATTAATATAGGAAAAGAGAGAGAGAGAAAGGTAACCTAAGAAGAGACAAGTGATGCACAATGCAATTGCTCACCACCTGCTGACCAATGCCCAGTCCCTGAGCAGCAGTCAGCCCCTCCCAGCCAGCTCCCCCCCAGTATATAAACATGAGACCATTCTCTCCTCCTTTGTGTCCATAAACCATACTGAAGTAAGATCCAGACAGCCCCTACTATCTGAGAAACTATGTGCCCAAAATGAATTGGCAGTTTACTTCGACGTGTCATTTAGGGATCTTTGTTACAGAGTAACAGTGAGGGGAGCTGGAAATTTCCATCTTTCTGTAGCTATGATAATAAAACTGAGTTCTGAAAACCTCTCTAGACTGTTTTAAAAACTTGAAATACTAATTGTAGGTTTGCAAGTATAGCTGTGATATATAATTTTAATTTACTCATGCAGTGGTCTGAAAGAGAATCAGAACAAAGCCACAAGCATTTCTGGTAATAATTACGTATATTTTTTAAATGTTTGTTCTGAAAGGGCTGCTCATACAATAACAAATTAAATCCCTCATGCTATTGAACAAATAATATGACAGAGGTTAAAATAAATAAATTGCTGCTGAGATTTAGTAAAACTCATGAGCACATGTTGAACATAAAAATGACAATCTCACTGGTTATGTATTAAAGTGCACAGACAGGGTACCTTCAGAAAAGTTACGTTGCTATTCTGAATCTTTGAAGTGTTTCTGTCCCTTTTGGCAATGTAACTTGTGTATCTGTCAATTGGTCTTACAGAAAAATTACTTCTTCTTGGTAAAGGCTTTTAACCTCTGAAGTTCAAGTTGAAAATAAAGGGAAGGTAGTAATTTCTGGCTGGAAAGCAAATTTTTTTGACTCTTGTTATATTTACATCCTTTCTTAACTGATTATTGATTCTGGAAGAATGCTGAGATGTATCTTGGTATTTTAGGCTGCATAAATGCCTGGGGCTGAGTTGAAGAAAGCATCATTTATTATAAATTTTATTTCAGCTGATCCCTCTTCTTTTGAAAGCCAGATACTTAATGGAAAAAGAGAGCCTCATAGGCAAATCTGTTACCTGTCTTCAGCATTTAAAGAGTTGTTTTTTCAGGCAAAAAGGCACATTTCAGTATCCATGTGGGTGTTGGTATGAGGAAACATGGTAGATTGAGATCTCAGATATGGTCTTTTCTTTGTAATTTCTTAGGATGGCCAGAAGTACATATGTACTTGGATTTTAGTTTGGCTGCCTTTGAATAGATTATACATCTCAAGTTGGGTATTTTTGCATTAGAGTATCTGTGCGTGCAATGAAGAAAATTAAAAGTTTGTTTTCATGATGCAAAAGGTTATTCCTGCTTTCTGTAAAAATTCCAAGAAGCTGTTGAAGAGCTGATAAATGTTAGTTAAACTTCCCAAACATAAGGATATATTAATGCACAGAATTAGACTTATTCTGTCTCAGTAAGAGTACCAAAGTACCCTGTGTACATATCAAGAAATGGGATTTATGGCACAGCATGGGAGGGTACCCCAAGAGATTTAGTGTGCAATGGTGTGTTTACAGGGCAGAAGGGCAATGGAATACTAAAGATAAAGATTAAACTACAAAAGAGGGAGAAATATGTTTTCAAACAAATCCAAACAGATGCTCTAAACATTTAACCAATTTTCAACAGAGTATGGGGTCATAAGGAAGGTCAAAAATGCTCTTCTAAAGTACTTATATTTAACTTTTTCATTAACATTTGGGTTTAGTAAGTTAACTGCTAGAAAACATTTCTGAGATGAATTTTTCAGTGATAAGCAATCAAGGCAAGGTGACAAACAACATTATAAGCTTTGATATTTTACTGAAATTGCTGAAGGGCAAAAGTCTTTCAGTGCTGGTGAGAAGAGTATCAGTGCTTTGTGGCAAATTGTTTTAGCAAGAAAGTTCGATAACTTCTAAACGCTGAAGTTTAAAGAGCAAGTGTTGCAATACATATGAGCCTAGGCCATGTTCAGATATTCTGTTGGGGTTTTTTTGTTGTTTGTTTTTTTGGGGTGTTTTTGCCCAATGCAACGCTCAAAGTATTTTTATTTCTGGCTTAGACTGCATCTAGACATTTGTATCAAAATGAGAATTTTACTCCTGTGGTATTGATTTCTCTCTACAGCGTAAACCCCTCTGCCTGCATCTACCCTGTAACTTCTTCCTGAACTACCCAGTTCAGCTGTGTATCTTTCAGGGATCCAAGGTCTTGCTCCAACACAGCCCAGCTACATAACCTGGGCTCAGATGTTTGAGAAAATTGCAAAGTTATGAGAATGAGCTGTGAGAAAGCCTGTAAAAAAAAAAAAATAATTAAAAAAAAAAAAAGGGCAGGCAGAGGCAGAACTGTAAAGATGAGTATTGTTAGCATCTCAAAGAATCAAGAGGAAAAGAGCTGATGTGGGAAAGTATAAAAAACTAAAGAAAATGGAGAGGCTGGTTGGAGGTCAGCAGATTTTTGAGCCAGTTGAGTCCTTGATGCTAGCAGAGGTGTTGAAGGGTGGCAGCTTGTCCGCACAGGGTATCTGCTCCAGGGAGCTCCGAAGGCCGACCCCTCCCCTCTGGGCTTGGGTCTACCTGGTCAGCAAAAACCCGTTGAGTCTTTTATCAGGGTAGTGAGTAGCCTAGCAACTCTTAAACTTGCTGTCTTGTGTGTGTACTCATCAATAAATAATTGCTTTATACTCTTAAGCTCTGTGTGTACTGCTGGTGCAGCCTCTTTGCATATGCCCAAATAAACTAACACAAAAGAGGGCTGGCAACACACCCACCCACCCACCCATTCAATCAACAAGGTGATTCCATCAAGGTGTCTAGGTATGAAATGAAAAAACAAGTAAACAACCAAACAAACCCAAATAACCAAAATGCTTTTTCAGCACAGGTTATCCTGTGCTTGCTTTTCTTTCCTTCCTCAGTGATATACAGGTAGGGCAACCTTAAAAGGGAAAAAAGTGATTCAGGGCTGTTAAAATCCAGTTGTGTTCTCACATTTTGTCTACCTGTTAATAGATGTTAAAGATGTGGTTCCAAACACAAAGCGTACCATTACTGATGATTCTCGAAGTATTTTCTGTTCTTTACAATTTTTCTTGCTGTTGTTTCAATAGCAGTTGTAGATAGAGTACAGTTAATCAGTATTTCCCCAGCAATTCAGGGTTGCATAAGGTGTGTGGGAGATGTATTTTGATATTTCAGATTATATGTGTTGTATAATTTCTCAGTTTAAAATTATTTCAAGTTTTAATATCTGTTAATCCAACTTGATTGGTATCCTGACTTTCAGTATGAAAAGCTTAAATCCACTGTTTCAGCAGCTGTTCAGAAGAGTTGACATTCTGTTGGGTTTATTTTCTTGTCTCATTTAATTTTGTTTTGCATTTTGATTTGGGGTTTGTTTTTGGCTGAAAATTCAGCTTAGCTAAGAAGTGACTTAAAAATATGTATCACTGGAAATCATATTTTCTGCTTTGAAATTTATGTGCCTAGTATGTGAGTTCAATCCACCCTCATTATGTCTTTTGCATAATAGATTCTTTCATGTCCTTCTTCACCCAGCCCCTTCTCCTTTCTTTCTCTCTCTCTCTAATGTAATGTTCTCGTGGAAATTAAACCCTATGCAGTAATAATCCTTTTCAAGACATCATTGCTAAAATGTACATGACATTTTAAAATATTAGATTTATTGAGAAGAATTAATCCAGTCAAAACAGGGAGATAATGATATTTTTTTAAAGACCACAGTCAATTTATATGGAAACCAATATTTTATTTACAGCGTGGTATGCTAAAATACTTTGGTGGGCAACACAAGGTGAATGCTCTGGGCCCAAATGTTTTTTTAAAAGTCTGAAATTAGTTTACCCCATTAATTTAACTAATATAAAGAATGGTATTGTTTGAAACTGGCAGATGGTTGGAGAACTTCTGTGACACTAACAGAAATATTTTGTTTGCTCTATAAATTCAAGATTTTCTTAAAAGTACTGCTACTTGGTGCAGCTCAGAAAAAGCCAGGTAGGAACTAGGCAACTCCACATGATATCTTTGTAGAACTGGAAGCAAAAACAGAGAAGAATGCATAAAATAGAGAAATATCGCCGGGCATTCATGGAAAATACGCCAGCTCCAAGAGCAGAAATGTTTGTGGTTTTTTTTTTTTAAAAAAAAGAATTAGTGAATTAGAAGCTGAATTTTCAAGTTCCTCTAATGTGTTTTGGAACAGAATCATGATGAAACAGTAGCACTGTTGGCCATAAAAGAATGCAAAAGCCATATTATAGTGGGATTGAAAAGACTGGAGCCAAGAAAAGGGGCAAGGGAAGGTTAAAGGAGAAAAATGAGTAAAGAAAAACATAGGATAAACATTTCAAATGGATGTAGTTATAATGCTACTGGCAAGTGATTGTGGCAGAGCTGCTGGTGAAGAGTGTTGAACAAATGTGATAAATGCCATAGGGCAGCAGTATTCTTTCTCTTAAGTCCTATATCGAAGCTTCTTGGACTTTTGTAATTCTAAGATAGTGTTGTGTTCATTGCAGGCGTAGGACATCTTTAAAGCAGGATTTATGCTTGTGTTAGCAGAATTAACTCAGTGGCTGGATGCAAATCTATTCTACGCTGGACTTTAAAAATTACAGTTCGTTGAAGGGGTTGCAGATGAATATATAAAACTAGAAAGAACAATGAACAAAGAAAAATATCACATCCAAAGATGAAGAAGAAAATGAAAGATGAAGGGCTTTTTGTTGAGTTAAAGGCAGGAGACAGTGTTATTAAGAGGAAACATATCCAGAGCAAAGATAAGCAGTAATCAACCTGAAAGACCGAAGGATACACAACAAAAACCAAACAAACCCTGCTGGAAGGGTTGCACTTTCAAGTAGCCCTACCTTGTTTTACAGTTCTGTCAGAAGCCAAGCTTCATTTATGTACAGTGTAGAAGTTTTAAAGGTGAGGTTTTCAGTAAGGGGTCTGAAGAGTTAATGCTTAAGACCTACTTTTTCCGTAAGACATTATTGATCCTGTTTCACTTTTGTGGGTTATTTTTAATGAAGCACTACTGCCAGAAGCAATATATATGTCTCTAAGCTTTTCTGCTTCTCTTTTTAGAACATGATCATTTAGAAGTGGTTGGCAGACTCTGGTCCATATATTTTCTTCCTGCTTGCTTACTTCTTTCACATAACATCCATCTGCGAAGCTTTCAAAGAGACTCCTGAGCACTGTGAGCCTATAGGAATAGGAAAATGCTTAGCAGATAAATTGAGTCCTCATGCTAGAACTGATAAGCAACTTGAAATAAAATGACTGAAAGAAATTCATATAAAGATTTATGACTGTTTGCAGCTTACAAGCAACTCTTCATCTGTGTGTAAAGTATTAGTAACTACAACAATGAAGCTTAAAATGGTCACAGACAGATTTGATAATTTGATAGACAAATTGGAACAACATAAACCTTCGCGCTGCTGTGATTTAGAAGGACGCAAAAAAAGGACTTTATAGACAATTACGTTCGGAATTGTTCTACTTTCAACTTCTACTGGTCTCTACATTTTTATTCAATTGAGCAAGTGTCAGCTAAGCATTCTGTCAATGGGCTTACAACAGTGATTCATACAGTCTCCTTCACCAGAAGAAATTAAGTGATTTTTGAATGATGAAGTGGTTAAAGTGATTTTTCCAGAGGACTGTAGTTAATGTGTATGGTGTGTTTATCCGGATGGTTACAGCCAGATTTGGTAGTGTGATAGAGGGCCTTCTAGGTAATTAACTTGCTGCAGATTTCCTGTAAGTATACAAGCAGGTGATGGGAGATTCCCACAAACATTTCTAAGAGGGTTTTACAAGATGAAGTTAAGTGTGTGTGAAAGAGAGAAATTGAGATTCTCAATGTTAATTTAGGGAACAAATAAAATTGAGACTTCCTGATTGCAACAACCATGGTTTCATTGGTACACACAGAGTAGGATGACATAGACACATGTATTAAGGTTGTAGCTTTATTTTTACAATGTAATTAACATAATTGTGATTGAACATAGTTTGCATTTAGCATAATGCATGTAAGGTGACCACCTAAGATGGTGAGGATATTAAAAAAATCCTTCAGGGGGAAAAAAAAATGAGGAGATAAATTCAGCTGAATTTGAAGTGTTTTTCTGCTGTTTTCCAAGGTTATGGTCTGCCAACCTGGGTTCTGTAATGGGTTTTCTGAGTCCTGGTTTAAGAGCCATCAGATTGTTTCTGAATCTGCTAATTGCAGAGGCTAATAACTAAAGCTCAGCTGCTGGGTCTTTTGACAGTTTGCTAACTTTGTGACACAGCAGAGGAACACCTGCTCTGGGCAGCTTTTGGTTTTTCCTGGTGCTGTGGAGGGATATGTGGTCAGTCCTTGTCCATCAGGAAGGAACAGTCTTGCTGGTCTCTGCTGTATTACAGGGCCATGTGCTTGTAACGCAGATGACTCTGCTTGGGCTGTAGCCTGATAAGACTGAACAAAGGAGCTGCTATTTACTTTTGGCAATTTGCTAGGTCAGGTGAGTTCAGACGTAGGTATTCTTGTGTGCCTAGCATATAATCTTTCTTACTGGGGCTCTGATGAGGGTTGCCATTAGTGAGTCATCTTCCTGCCCAGACAAATCTTTCACTAATAGGAAATTTTCTTTTAAGAGTAGAAGTTTCCAGGCAGAATCTGGGCTGGGCCCTGAAACTGTTATTATTACATGCAGCTATTTGAGACCAGGCACGTAATTGCTGAAAGCATCACGGAAAGTACCACTTCTGCTGAGTGATCATTAACAGCAGAGTCTGGACTGAATTCAGCACTTCCCAGCTGGCTATAGTCAAGAAATGGAATTACTAGAATAACTATCATAAGCAAAATTATCAGGATTTCTGCGTTTGCATTTTGTATATATATAAAATATTGCATGAAAACATTGGTTGTAGCTAGAAACGCAAGCTTTATTCTTAACTATGTAGTAGCTAAGCCTGTATTTTGTATTAAAAGGTAAAGTAACCTTCAGTAGGAAGCCGTATACTCATGATCAAGAATAGATTTTTACTGAAATGCTTAACTGCATCCCCTGTGCCAGCACTTGAAATTATTTGAGTTTGGATTACAGCATAATATAATTTGACATTGGTAGCTCTGTAGAAATTTCAAATATGTAAATGCATATGCATGAAAACCTGCTCAAGTGATTTTCTATTCACTACAATGTGGTTTGGATGATCAGTCATTAATAATAGTAATAATAAAAACCCAAGAAGTTATGCCCTTCTTTAATTTTGGGGGATTGCAATAGCACCTGTGGAATTTTATCATGCCCGTCTGAAATGAGTAGGAAAACTGCTGTTTACTTTGGAGACGACCCTGTTAGTATTTACAGCATGCTTGCTGCTGCTGGGCCTCACAAATGGTACCTGTATTGGGCCTGTAAGGATCTTCTTTGACTTCAGTTGGCCTTGGACAATGTCCCACCTTTGAAACTGTTGGTTAATCCCAGTGGCTGGAGGTTACAAAAAGGGGAAAAGGTGGATTTGAACTCCAGGCTTATGCCCCTGAAATTGCTTCCTAACAGAACCTGTGTGCTTATATGGTGGACTTGAAAGCTGAGCCGGACGTGGAAGACCAC
Organism: Strix aluco; assembly: GCF_031877795.1. Classification (NCBI taxonomy): domain Eukaryota; kingdom Metazoa; phylum Chordata; class Aves; order Strigiformes; family Strigidae; genus Strix; species Strix aluco. Next base: position 52,875,499 of record NC_133934.1, read on the forward strand.
CAGTTCTACATTTATATAGCTATTTTTTGTATTTCGAGTGCTGTCTAGAGGGTCCGTAAATCTTTGGCAGAGAGCATCTGTACTTGTTTACATCTTTTATATTACTGAGCTTTCAGATTCTCTGATACATGCTCCTCCTTCCCCAATGTTTTAAAGATACAAAGGATTAGTGTGACTCAGAATAGAGTCCTGCAGAGCCCACATTGTATTTCAGTGTATGCTATAGTCTCTACAGGGATTGTTAGAAGTATTGGATGAAAAATCAGTCAAAATAAAGTGGAAGGAAAAGCAATCAGTGCTAATGAATATGGGAGGAAGAAAATTATATAAACTATGAATTGTATAAAGTTAATTGAGATTAAGTACTTGCAGCAGTATTCATGCATGCACCTTCTTTCTTGTATGGGAAGACATTCAATTTTCAATATATTGCATGTGACAATTCATGGCAGGTATGTTATTTTGTACAGCAGGATAATATGATTCATTGAGCTATTTGCAAAGGATGGGATAAAATAATAGGAAATAATGGGTGATTACTTGTCAGATCAAATTCAGCCTCAGATCTTGATGTAATTTTCTGATTTGGATACATGGATATTTTGAAACTTGCCCATTTTCCTAGGGTCATAAAAGCAGCATTGCAACTGGGGCTTTTGCATCTTTCTTCTTGTACTTTGCTGCAAGACAAAATTTGACTACTTATACTACTTTGACATTTGTAAGTCAGAACAGCTTGTTGTACAGCTATTTTCCTTCCAATAAGGATTTAATCAAAGCCCTGGAAACTCATCCCCTCAGTGCAGTGTCAGCTAAATTGATTGGTCACCATTGTGTTTGCATGCAGCCGCTTCTAACATGTACATGTAATGCAGGTTCCTTCCCCCAGTAGCCATCTCAGTTTGCAGGTAATTTATGACAAGTGGGAAAGATTGCACATCTGGAGATTGAATCGAATGGCTGCATGGGCACATCTGTATTTACTGCAGATGTGCAGACATTTTCCTTTTCCCTCATTTTTTTCAAGTGGGTGGCTGTTGTTAAGATGTTCTAACATGGCTTGCAGCCTCTGTTAGGAAACAGTTTCTCTTCAGGATTTGGTTTGTGAGGAGCAGTAAGATGCATAATGGTTTGAAAATCTAGGCCTGGAAAGAGCCAGAGGCTGTGAGTGGCTCCTGTTGTAGTACACAAGTTGCTGCAAAGAGGGTAAGTTGCAGAGGCAATGTTAGTTTAATTTGCAAATGGGCTGAGAAGGAAATGTAATATTGAGTATGATTAAATTTAAATCAGTGTACAAAGAAATCCTACAAGCAAAACCAACACCACACACACACACACACACACACACACACCCGCCCCCCCCATGCCCTAACGCCTTAGATTGTCTATTTAGAGATATTTTAAGTGCATTGCACTGGTGAAGCACTGAAGATGCAATTTCACATCAGGACTGTACAGATAGGTACTACTGAACTTGATAGGAGAGCAGCAAATCTATCATGGGAGGCCTCTTCATCATCTTTACATCAGTACAGTGTAATGAAAACTAAACATGTGGGCTTAGAATGCCCAAGTCCTAGGAGGCAATTATTAACCTTTTTCTCACCTCTGGGAAAGCAGCGCTCTCTTCCCTGGGTGTTTGGCCTCATTCTGAAAATTTTGCATTGCTCAGTTTGATTTCCTGTCACTTAGAAAAAAACCCTCCGCTTTTTCTCGTCTTTCTCATCTTTCCCTGACATTGCTTAGATCATGAAGTATTTCTGAAGATCCAATTCCTGTTAAACTGAGAGCTTTTGAAGTAAGCATATGTATATTTAGAATTTACTGATGCTTCTTTGAAGAACTGTTCTTGCACTCTTTGAATAGCTCTAATGAGTTTCCTTAGTTTGATTTAGAAACATAACACAGCTCAATGTTATTGTAAAGACTCCAGGTATGTTTCATAATACATTTTATGGAAATGTTTGATGTGGCAAAAGAAAAAAAAGAGAAAGTCTGGGTTTGGGGTTTTACTTTGTTAGTGAACTGACAGACTAAGAACAAACTAAGAACAAAAACTGAAGCTATACCCTACCACTTGACACGATAATATTCTTTAAAGATGTCTGACACCAACCAGATGCACTGCGGATAATGGGCTTAGTATAGGAAATCGGTTTTGATTTTACATGAGAATGACTCAGCACTCGATTAAAAAATGGGATCTATTGCTCAGTTAATGCAATGAATTAAATAAAATCACTTTCAGAAGTTACCTCAGGGAGGGGGAATCTTGTCCCTGATGCTTTTTTTTTTCTTCTTAGATGTAAGTGAAGGGCTTAGAATTGAGCACAAAGGCATGGACACAATAAAGGAAACCTATCTTTCATCAATAGTTCTTAGGTAAATATGTTAGGAAGTCTCTGGTGTGTTGTCCTTATCTTCTCACTCCACTGTGCCTTAGATCTCCAGGTAGTGTAAAAGTCCTTAAAACATACCAGCAGCAACAAGGGCTGCATGTCAGAACTGGGTACTGCGGTGCAAATCAAAAAACATTCTGTTAACATGGCTGGATTTATTTTGGGATTACGTTTAAAGAGGAGTGTTTTCTCCTGGAAAAAAGTAACCAAATCAATGTACTTCTCAGGTAATGCCTTTTAGGAACTTGGCATCATTTAGTGAAGTTCCTAGTTTGGTATTTGCACGTGACTAGACGTACTTCAGAAGTAATAGAAGCACTGGATGAGACGAGAAAATTGAGCTGTTGTTGTTTCTAGGGAATTCAGTTGCAAAATACGGTACGTAACACATTTTGAATAAGAGGATTTTTGCTTTTGGTATGGCCTTGGTTCTTATCCTGTTTTCGACAACCTCTCTTCCATCTTCATCCAAATACTGCAGTAGCAGAAAATACTGACTTTAGTTACAGAAATACTTCTGACAGACAGTGACCACAAAAATATTAATCAGTCTTCTTCCAAATCACACAGAACATCTGCTAACTATGAACTTTGGTTTTTAGAAGTACCATCCCTGAAACTCTCCATAGTCTGAGAATTTATATTCAGCCCTGTGATAATTTTTTCTTTTGGAAATGGAAGTGTGGTAGATTTTTCCTGTGTTGTGGGATGGTGGGATTTAGATAAGTTCTGGTTCTTTTTTTCTTCTCTCTCTAGCTGGGAGAGAATAGTTACAGCCAGGCAAATTAGGAGTAAATTTGTAGTTCACTAGGTAATCTATGGTTGTGCTCAGTGTAGATACTCTTGGTTCTTTACTCCGTGGCAGAGAGATACTTTCTAATTACAGCAGGAATCCTTAGAAGAAAAAAGGCAGTTATGAGGAAATAGTGTGATATGTACTAATGTCCTTGCATACTTATATGCAAACTTATCCTATGTAGAGAAGCCCCAAAAGTATTACCTACAACATATATTCATGGGTTTTTCACCTGAGGAGTAATACATGAGAATCAAATAAATTAAAATTTGCATTATCAGTGATTTGTCCAGTTCTTTCTTAGTGTTTTCTGCGTTCATTTTGTTTCTTTGCTTGATTATTGAACTTGTTTTGTTGTTCTGGAGAAATTATTCAGGGGGACTATAAGACGTGTTGATGCCATCTGTTTAATATTGAATTTTTACCTTCAGAGGTAATAGATTGGGAGAACTAAAAACCATTTTGGAATATAAAAAAATTTAAAATTGTAAATATCTCTTCCTTCAGGTGGCTTTGGAGGCATTTGCCTTTATTACTTTCACTACTATGCTTACAGGAGACTTTCCGCCTGCCTGCCCCCCACCTGGAAAAGTGCTCAGCATCTGCAACTCAGAGATGAGGAGTGATGAGTACACTTACACATTGAATCAGAGGAGTGATCTGATAATGCTGGGGTCTGACCCTTACAAGTTTTCTGTACTGAAAAAACATTCACTAGGAATGTGAAAGCAGTCTCATAGTGCCTAAATAAGATATGTATTTTTGCATGGTTACCTCTATGCTTGTATGCATTCTCAGACCTATTTGTGAGTAACAGTGATTGCTTTAAGGCAAGGAAAATGCTTTTGTGCTCTGTGTGTGGAAGACATGGAGTGTGTAAGTGTGTTCCCAGTTAAGCATGCAATTGCCAGTTCTAGCTGGGAAATCAGGTGCATAACGTCTGGAAAATTGCTGTTTATTCACTGTCTGTGTCAAATCACCAGTTATGCACCTGCAAAAATATCTCACTTCTAGCTTTGTTGAGTAAGTTTCCTATGATTGTTCCCCAAACATGTACCAAAGTGGAGTTGCTTCTTTTCCTGAGGATAGGCTCTTGGTAGTTTTTATTGCTTTTTTAAAAAAAAATTTAAATTTTTTTTAAACTTTATCATGTATTTAATGTGTACTTCTAGTAAACAAAAGCCAAAATTGCCTTGTGCTTTTGAGCCAGTTAAGTGTTTGCGACAGTAAGAGAAACTCCCATTTAGGAGCAGGGACATTTAGGAATTCCTGATTTTGTTTTCTGTCTCAAAGTTCTTTGTTGGATGATGGAGGAGGAAAAAAGCCACACACACAGAAAAACATTAAAGGACAAACAAGAGGGTTGCAGTAAAGCAGATAAAGCTGCTTAGCTTATATTAACCACATGCCATAGGGAGTGGCTGCTAGTGAACTGTACAATTTATTCAACTATAAATACTCTGAAGGGGTTTGTCTTGAGTGTTTTGTTCATCTGGAGAAATATGTTCCAGGAAAAAAGAATCCCAAAATTCAGAAACCTGCACCAGTGTCTGTGAGTTCATGTTTGCATATAGCTAACTTGTAACCAAGAACAAAGATACATGCAAGGAAATTGTGTGTTTTACAGTGCAAGAGTTATGGACGAAAAAGATCTGAAGAGTTAGTCATTAGCTAACACTGAGAGATGTTGCAAACCTAGATACAGATTTTTAAAAAGATAATAATTTCCTTACGTTTTATCAATGCAAGGAGAAGGCAAGAGCGAGGGAAAGTGGAGGAGGTGAAGGATAGAGAGATGGAGGTCTGAGGGGAGAGAAGCATCCAGTCAAGGCAGGAGTGAAAGGATAGGGGCCTGATGGAAAGGGAAAACCTGCTCCTGTAGGGTTGGTTATGTAGCAGTGGTGGTGGTGGTGAGAAACAAGAGGATGACACTGATGGGGGTGAGGGAAAAGAAGCCACAAAGGTGACTTTAAGATGTTAATCATAGAATTATTTAGGTTGGAAAAGACCCTTAAGATCGAGTCCAACCATAAACCTGCCAAGTCCAACACTAAGCCATGTCCCGAAGCACCACATCTACACGTCTTTTAAATACCTCCAAAGATGGTGACTCAACCACTTCCCTGGGCAGCCTGTTCCAGTGCTTGACAACCCTTTCAGTGAAGAAATTTTTCCTAACATCCAGTCTAAGCCTCCCCTGGCACAACTTGAGGCTTTCTCCTCTTGTCATATCTCTTGTTACTTGGGAGAAGACACCAATGCCCACCTTGCTACAACCTCCTTTCAGGTAGTTGTAGAGAGTGATGTCTCCCCTCAACGTCCCTCACCATTAGTATTTAATATGTGTCTAAACTATCTTTGGGAGGATATTTTGCTTTCTATTTTAACATCATTATTATTGAAATTTCTGAAACGTGGGGCAGGGGAAGTGAGGAGAGATGACAGTAAAAATCAGGCTGTTTAGATCCAAAGCATGGCTGACATGCTGACCTCAGGGTTCTGCACAGCAGGACCCAGCAGGCACTGTGTAAAGGGGCAAATTGTCTTTTCACTTCCAGGCAGAGGATGTGCCAGGGGGAGCGTTATCTACACAGCATCTCTTGCCCCTCAGAGAAAGGGCACAACTTGCTCTGCTGGTACGGTGTCTGGATAGGACTCTAAGCAGTTTTGATCATAACAGGGGGAGGCATGTCAGGGTTTTCTTCATATTATGGTTGGAGCAGATTGCCCTGAACTATTCCACCCTGATAATGTGCATCTTGCCTTCAGACGCATATCCAGGCTTGCATCACTCCTCCCTGACCCTGTCCCCTTAGTATCTAAACCTAGGCTAGCAGCTCTCCAATGCAGCTAGTCTTTATCTGTCAAATGTGGTCATGCCCCAGAAACTCAGTCTTTCTGCTGCATGCTAGCATCCAAGGGTAGGTATTCTCTAATTTTGGTGTCTGTTGGTCTACTTGGAAAAATTCAGGGTAATAGACTCATTATTTCAGGTGTATGGAGCTTCTTTCCTGACTGCAGTTTGCAATGAATTGCAGTGCAGTATTTTGGATACAATTCTCGGCTGTCTTCTTAATTTCTGAGGCTCTGCCTGGCCATTGATAGAAGCTGTGGCCAGCTTGACACCAAACCATAGGCCAGCCTTTTCTCATGGCTTTGACACCAGTCAAGTTCTGTAGGACCTGAGCATGGCCACATGTGCTAGGGTCTCTGAAACTGCAGGTTATTTCTCTTCATATTGAGTTATCATGTTACAGAATTACTGCAAGGTGACATGGCTCCTCAGATGCTTTGACTGATGTTGGTACTCTTGGACAAAGAATTAATGAGAAGTGTAAAAGGTAAAGTAATAGTCATTAACCATGCAGTGATAGTTTGAGAAATGTTAACACCTGTGGGACTGAACATTTCTAGATCTTTTCAACCATGAGCCTTTTCATTTGTGAACCAATTTGTAAGTCAGAATTTTAGATCCTGAAGCACATGCAGACATTTTGAAAGAGCTTTTCTGAAAAGGATTAAACATGTCTGCCCTGTCTGTCTTAGACAAGTGAGCTTTTATCCCATTGAAGACCAACCCCTGCCCACCACAGGTGCTGTACTAGTTCAGTTGACCTTAACTCTCTAAATAGAAAGTGCGGTGATTGGATCTTGATTTGTGGCCAGGTACAAAAATTAACAAAAGTTTGTACAGGAAATCACTTATGACTCTGCTTTTCTCACTTTAACTGCCAGTGGATTAATTTCCCTGCCTTGCCTTTCTGGAATAAATGAAAACAGTCCTAAGCAAAACTCTTGTCAGGTTAACATCAATAAATCAAATTTCCTCCTTCCCCATCAAGAACACCAACAATGTTCTTCTGTCTGCAGAATGACTCTGAAGACAGAAAGGGAATTTTCATCCTTCTCCTGTCTATGAAAAAGAGAGATCAGGGAAACCCAGATATTCTGCAGTAGCTGCAGAAGCTGGACATCAATTATATTTCTCTAGGTAACCATCAGAGAACAAATTTATCCTTAAATGGAGGCCCATATGCTTATTGATTGTAGCCTTACTATACAGGCTGCTGTTTTTCATGTGCTGTGTTGGGGGGTAAAGAAGGCTGGAGGAAATAAATGTGTCTGGCAATGTTAAACCTTTTATTGTAGGAGCAGGAAAGCATTTGTCATCACTGAAGCTGTCAGGGTTTACTGCAACAAACTGAAACATTCAGGCAGAATGATCTGTGACCTAACGATTGTATAGATCTCTTATCAACTAATACAGATGCTCTTTGCAGGTTTAGGGTTAGCACATATTTAGATATTGCTGTATTAGGATGCTGCTGACTCACGTAGAGGCATTATTTTCTTCCTTGTTAAACCTGCTGGGCAGTGACGGCTTGAAATTATATATGAAAGCTGAAGGACAAGGCTTAGATAAATACATATCCTGGAAATAGCATGCATGTTTCAAATATTTTTAAATAATGTGAAAAATTTCTTTGCTATGTGGACTGGTGTACTTGTAAGAAAATATACTGAATCTTCACTTTGTAAACTGCTGCATGTTATTCAGAGATACTGGGTGTTCTTTGAAAAATAAGTAGTTCTAGAAAAGCAAAGTAATATAGATTTTGAGGAAAAGAGAAACTCGGGAAGTACTTCAAGATGTAGAGAAACATGTGGTGGACTTGTGACTCTAAGTGCCACTCAGAATTGCCTCTCATTAAAGCTGTTCACATGTGAGGATTACAGAAGGCTGAATAATATTAGGAAAATTTAAACACATTTTTGCAAAACTTAAGATTTCTGGAATGGCACAAAATGTTTTGAAGTTTACTTGCTCATTAATCTGTCATAACAAATGTAACTGTTACTTGCCTGTATTTGCGAGAATGAAGAGAATTTTGCAATACGTTTTTAAGCAATTATTTTTCTTTTCCATATGTCAATAACAACTGCACGTTCATAATTTATGCTAATTCACATGTCTCAGGACAAAGCTGATCTTTGTAGTTATAAACATCTTGGGATGTATTAACTGATGTGACTGTCATAAAGCACCATTTGACTGGAATTTATTAATCTATTAACAAATGTTTAATACCTCAGAGGGCACTGTCAAAGGTGAATGCTATTATCTAACTATGTCTAGACTACTTGTCAAGCTAGCAAAAGAATTGGCAAGTCTGCTGTTTTTAGTAAGGATTAAAATAAGTGACTTGAACTAGAAAGTGACATTTGTGATATCAGGTAATCGGCATATGTTTTATCTTTGATTATGATCTCTTTTTTATTATACTTAAAACGTATAGGAGTTGTATGAGTTTAATACTTTAATAAGAGATGCTGTGAGAATGATAGTGTATTGCCACTGAGCAGTACTGAGTATTTCAACTATTTGTATGTATTTATTGTTAGTTCTTTGAACCTATTCTTGATTTTAGATTGGCAATAACATAAGAAAATAGTAAAATTTCTGAAATGTCCTTTTCTGAGTGACTATGATCAAGTCCCAAAGTTTGCCAAAGTCATTATGAGTGTCTTCTTCGATCCCTGTGACCTTTGGATCAGATTGTAAGCATTTCATGTTTTCCTGTAATTTCTCTCTTCTTTCTTTGACATAGTGACATACTTGGGCTGTATCCTAAAGTGCTCTGGGAACTGAATTGTTTTGCTTCTGAAAAATTTATCTTTACTGGAGGTGTTCTTGCACTCTCATTCTTTGCTTTCAAAAAGTATTTAAGCATCAGGGCATTATCCAGCTCCAACAGACATGAGTTACTAAGGTAGTTGTTCTCAGTGAGGTTTTTGGTGTAAACATTTGCTATCTGTATGAAAACTATCATTTTTTCATTATGTTGACCAAAACAAACAAACAAAAATTTAAACTATTAAAACTGGCTGGCTGATGATTTCTTACACTGAAGTGTTACACAGTGTTCAAAATTCAATTACAAAAAAGGAAAAAGTCCTGTTTCCCCAAATACTTTGTGCAAATAGCAGTATTACTCATAATTAATATTCACTCCAGGTTTACTGCTTTGAAGATCAGGAAAAGTTGAATACATCTCTGTACCCTGCAAAAGGCATCATGTTTACTGAAACTCTGTGCTGTTTAGCACACAACCTACAGTAGAGAGATTGTGTGTTCACTGCATATTTTTCTACCAGAAAGTATGTTTCTCTCACAGTTGGACCCCATTGAATTCTACTCTTTTCTAGGACTTCAGGGAATGCTGGATGGGATTGTTTGAATCATGTGTAGTTTAGACTTGTATTTTGTCTTTAGATCTGTACATCAGGTTTCCACTGAGGTTTTTATGTGTCCACTGATAATAATAAAAGATCCCTACACGACACTATGGCTGCAAGTGGATTAGGATGTGGTTACCTAAGAGACTGCTGCTTTTGCACAGCCATGTTTCTGCAGCTCTTAACAGCAAACTCACCCAAGGTTGTGTATGGGAAATAGGAGTCAGAAGTGCATCAGCTCCCTTCAGCTTCTGCCTTCCCACTTGGTTAGCAATACCAGGATTTGCTGGTGCCTGCCTTCTTATCATCTATGTATGTAACTCTTATACTTTCTTCTTGTGGCATACAGATTTGGGTTGGCATCTGGAGTGGCTGATCTAGTCTCTAATTAAAATAAAAATCAATACAAACTGCTAAGACTGCTCTGCAGCCCATTTCTCCCTTCAACTTTGAAGAATTTAGTACATTTTCTGTTTTCTTGTTTTTAAGAGGAGTGTGTCTGTCAGTTCCTCTGTGCAGTCAAGGAATAATCTTCAAAAACTCTGAAGGAAAATACACAGTTATTAAAATGTAAATAAGAAGTTAGTATCTACCAAGTTTTGGTAGCATCTACCAAGTTCTGCTTAACGTCCTTTAATACTTTGAGGCATGTGTAAATACTGTATTATTCATTGTCATTGTACACCTTCCTACTGCAGCAGTGATGAATTTGTCCCCATGCATTTGTCTGCTGTATTGATTGAATTCAGACACTGTGTTCAGATAAGAGGTGTGCTTAGGAGCTGCAAAACATAGGCTTTGGCTGCTTGTTTCCAGCAGTGGCATCTGGGTGATTGGCTCTGTCGTCCTCTCCAACCTCTTGTCCAGCTCCACTTCTCAGAACTGTAGCAGCTGTGAAACTGTCCATAGGGGCTATCAAAGGGTTAGGCGGCTGCTGGGTAATTATGCAGATGCGACTGTCAGGAATTTAGCTCCCTGTTTGATGTCTGGTAACATACAGCAAAACTGCATTCTGAATTTTTTTCACAGTCTCTCTGCAGACCACACACTTTCAATGGTTTTAAAAGACTGCCTATAGATGTTTTCTTGGAACGTAAAAATAAGCCTCATACTCTGGCCCCTGAGCCAGTATGTCTTGGTACTGCTATTACACTTTATATTTGTGGGTCAGTGACATATGGGGGAGTTTTACTTCAGAACTATTGTATGCTTTTTTGTCAGTTAAACAAAGAAGGCTTTGGTTTTCCTCCAGATAAAAGTATTATATTTATTTTCTTATTCCTGTGACAGTGACAAATTATTCCAAGCCAGTAAGATGGTATTTCACATTATTAACAGAACTGGGGCTGCACCAAACCTGAGTGTAGAGGTAGTCCATAACCAGATGGGACTTGTGCTTGTCTCTTTATCACTTTTATAGCAGGGTTTGTAACCCCTAACCAACTGTCACCAGGGCCCGCACATCAAGATTTGATTCCTTTCTACTCTGGTACTGGCAGGTGCCAAGTACTTGTTCTCTGCTGGTCTCTGCAGCTCATGCTCTTCTCCCATTGAGATCTGGAGTCTTCTGTGCAAGGAGAAGAGGTTTTCAAGATAAAAATCCTGCAGAGGTTATAGGTGCAGCAGAGGCTGAAGTCCCTCAATGGTACAGACCCCACCATGTGGGATTTTAAGTCCAGAAATGTTATAGGATGAATCGAGGTGTTCCTTAATGAAATATTTGAGAAGCCTTGGGCAAAACTTTGGTCACATAACAGATTTGAGATCAGGATAACTTTGGTGGCGTGGTGTTTTGTAATGACTGCTCTATCCAGTGCTAACAGCCAGCTCTAGTATTTATCCCTCATGCCTCGGTGCTAGTTTACTTTGGTGGCATGTGACATTAAAGAATGAGTATTTCTTGATGTCAGATGCACCCTTGTGATGAGTTCCTTACAAATAACTTAAGCAAGCTATCGATACCCCTACAATGAGTTACACCTCACTTACAGTTAGACCCACTGCTGTGTATTTATACTGTAAATTACAGGGTGAAGGCCGAGCTGTTTGAGCTGACACAAAAGCAGTTATCTTGAGTACCAGTAGTAGTGTAGCTGTATTGGCTCTGGAACCTGCTACAGCCTGAAATGCTACCGAGTGTAGGCGTAGAGGTATCAAAAACCTGCTGTGTGTGGGAGAGACACTGCAGGAAGGAGCCCACAGGAAAACTTCCTCTGTGTTTATTGAGGCATGTGAATGTTCACACAGAAGTGGTGAGTGTGCTGCTCCTCCTCAAAAAGTTTCTGTTTAAAAGTAAAACAGCAATAAAATTTGGCATGCTGTCAGAACCTGATTTTATGATGGCAATATTATAATAATGTTGACTTTTAATTAAATGAAGTTGACATATTTTAAGTCTGCAGATTAACCATCTGTTGCTGCATTAATGAATATCCTTCATGGCATTGGATCAGGACCCATGTTTTGTTATGTTTTGCTTTTTTTTTTTTAATTTCCCCAGATAGCTTTCTGAAACATATATTTGTTGATTAAAGCATGAAATATTGTCCAGAATCAATTTGGATTAGGCATTTACCCACTGCTGGGGAACAGACTTTGCGCACAGGATTGTATTTTCTCTATCTTTGCACTCCTTTTAGTTTAAAATGTTTCTGAGCAAGAATTTTTTTGTAGTCTTCTTTACTACTTCTCCGTGCCAAATACCTTCCTTTGAACAACACCTCCTGATTTATGGTTTGTGAGAAATCCCTGTTAATGTACATATAATTTGCATAGACAATTAAACTTGGAAGTTCTTCTGGTTTTACGAAGGTGGGATGTTTCAAATGTCTGTGTTAACCTAACCAAAATATCTTCATGTATATGTTTTGTATATTGAATTTTTATCCTCAGCACCAGATGTATTGTGCATAAAACAAATATTGTTTTGTAAAAATTACTCCTGCAACCAGCAGCTAAACAATATGCTTAGTTCCATAATGACAAAGAAAGTAGCTGTAAAGATGTTATGCCATAATTTGCAGCTCCATCTTGCTTGACTTTAGGTATTTATACTGCTCATTACTGATATTTTCTGTTTACAAAATTAATTCATTTTACTATAACTTAATCTACATGACCATTATTTGCTGTCTATTGCCTTTCTGTAGGGAGTTCTTTGAATATCGAATGTGCTTCCTGCCTTACTTTCAGAGTGTCATTTTTTTGTAGATTGTTACTGTTTTCATTTACTGACATCCTTTTGTGAACACCAATTAAGATATCTTCATTTCTTTGCCAGAGATCTAACATTCAGTTTTGTTTCTCTTGAGAGAGATCTTAAAATAATGGCAATGGTCAAGCTGGTTTTCATGGAGCACTTGAGTCTTACTGGTGACCATGAAGATGGGGAGGGACAAGTCTTCTGTGAACAGTAGGTAAAGCACAAGTGGCCCCCTAGATCATACTCCTAATGTTGGTCCCATGCAGAAAGCAGACCATGTTAAGCACAGCTGGAAAGAACAGGTCTGGTACTTGATTTTTGCAGTGTATTTTTTCCAGCCCTGTGTTACAGATCTTAGTCCTTGTGTTATCCTCAAAACATGGTTTGGTTAATGAAAATTGGGGTTTTTTTCTTTCTTTTTTTTTTTTTCCCCCCCTAACTTAAGGAAGTATGGTAGCTGACAGAAGCATGTGAATAGCTTAATATGCACATCATGAATTCTTTTTTTTTTTCACAGAGGGTGTGTAGGTTCTTTTGGGATCCCAACAAGAAAGGCACAGACACTTGAGGTTGATGAACAACTTTATTGCATAAGGAATGAAAGTAGTAGAAAAGGTGATAGCAATCTTATGTCCCTTCTTATGTTAAGAGAAGTAGTGGGAAGAGTGGTAGTAAGGTTAAGTGCCTTCTGATGCTGGGAACTTTGCCTATCTCAACAAGCCCCTTCAAGTTGATCATGCTACGCAGATCCTGTCTGTTATGAAGTTTGTTGGCATTGTGGTCTTTTAAGGTTTCATAGGACTTTCTTAAAAGTAAACAAACGTATTCAGCATTTCTGCTGTCAGCTAAAGGAATGTTACGTATAGGTATGCTGCTTAATCTAAAGGAAAGACAAGGTATGTAGATTGTGTCATGCAGCTGGACTAGGTGGGAACCACATACAGGCTCCTCCATTACAAATTCATCAGCTAAGCTTGTCTAGCAGCCACCAAGATCTACTGAGAGTAGCGTGTTCCTATGTGTATCCATAGGAACAAGTTAAAGGCAATCATTGTATATGCTCAGATTATATTGTGGTTACTCATGCTAACATATGGGTCTCTACAAGCAAGGTCTGTGGCACCCTAGGTTCTGCCTGAAATCACTGTCTACTCATTACATCTTCTGCAGCAGCCTGCTACAAATTCTTAACTGGTTTGCGAAATGACCAGATTTAGCTGAAGTGCCCTGGAGCAGCCATTTACATGGCATGGTGTTTGCCGTTGAAAACCTCGTGGTGTTGTCCAGGTGTTCTTGCTGCATGAAGAAGTTGAGTGATAAGCAGCTTTGATAGATGCCCTGTTTCACTGAAGCCACCTTCTCTGCAACAAGGGTCATAGTCCAACTCCTAGGATGAGGGACAGAGAGAGGAAGAGTTCTGTGCCTGAACTCCACAGGGAGAAGGCTGATGTGCTGATCATGTAAAAACCTTAAAAGTCAGATAGTGTCTGAGTCAAGATAGATATCTGGCAAAATAATGGGGAAGTAAAGGCAAACCTCTCTAGGGCTTTAAAGTCAACAATGCCATTTTAATGTTAATTTTTCATTTTAAAAAGCAGCCTTTGAAAACATCTTCTTCTATATATCTGCAGGGATACGGCAGGGTATCTCCCGTTAATTTGATTAATTCCAGTTTTAATAATGTTCTACTGCAAATAGAACTCACCAGTTAACTGCTGGATTTATTCTAACATTTTTTAAGAAAAAAAACCCCTCTTGAGTGCATAAGAAAACTATTAGAGGATTTTTTTTAAGAAGGGGAAAAAGCTTTGCACTTTTGTTAATATATGCATTGTTAGGCTTTGATATACACATTTTTCATGCCTAATAACTGATTGATATCATTCATCAGTATAATTTGAATCATTGTTATCCTGAAGGGAATTGCCTGATTAAAAATATTTATCTCTCAAGAAGATGAAAGAATGCCAACATATAATAGATTAGCAAGTCAAATTTTCTAAATTCAATGCAAAACCCAAAAGTAAACGGTTTTCTTTTCCTCTTGCAGCAGCAGAGTGTGAGGAGCTAGCCTCCCCCTCGCTGTATTTTCCCTGCGTTGGAAGGAAGAAGCTTAAGCTACTTGGTGAGCACTTCTAGTTCTTGAGATCTTCCTGGTAAACAAGCTGTCAATGCTGATCAATCCAAATGCCAGTTCAGCTGTGAAAGGGCTTGTGCCTCAGCTACTATTAACTGCTTGTCATAGAAATCAAGTTCATATTCTTATAGGTTTTCCTTCTCATTGTTACCACGTGCTCAGACACATTGCGCCAGTTCCTCTGGAAGCCAAGACTTCACCCTGTGTCTGTCTGTCACTCTCTCAAATTCCCTCCCTTCAGCTCTTGAATATCAGTTCATTTAAATAGAGTGCCAGCTGTACAAGAGAGAGCTGGCCTGTAGCTGTAGCTGCTGTCTCTTTGGAGACAGTTTAACCTGGCCTGGTGCTGTGTGGTTTGACAACCTGAAGCTGTGGGAAACATCTGTGAAAAATAATTGGGCTTCCACCAAGAAGGCAAGGTCAGGCTTCAGAGCCCCAGTCCTTTGGTGACAGGCTCTACAGCCAGCTGAAGGTCAGTGGCTGTTGTGAGTAGCGGCACAAGCGCAGCTCTGTCCAAGCTGTATAGGTTGCGCTGTGTCGCAGGTGTCACAGTGACGGTAGACTAAAGCCACCTGTGGAGACAAAGCAATGGAGGTTGCCAGGGAAACCTGATTTCTTGAATCCAAATGAACACAGAATATGAAATATCGACATAAATACTGTTATGCTTCATTTCCTGAGGATGCAAACTCAAAATAAATAAAAAAAGTTGTCAAGTTTTATTGTTTCTATCTGCTCTGGAAATTCTGTTCATTTTAGTGTGATGAGATCTTCTTGTCAACAGAGCTTCTGTGTGCAGAGCCTAGAGAGCAGAGCACACGGGTTTATGGTTAAAAATCGTAGAATCATTTAGGTTGGAAAAGACCTTTAACATCATCAAGTCCAACCATAAACCTAACACTGCCAAGTTCACCACTAAACCACATCCCTAAGCACCACATCTACGTGTCTTTTAAATACCTCCAGGGATGGTGACTCAACCAGTTCCCTGGGAAGCCCATTCCAATGCTTGAAAACCATTGCAGTGAAGAAATTTTTCCTAATATCCAATCTGAACTTCCCCTGGCACAACTTGAGGTTGTTGCCTCTTGTCCTGTCACTTGTTACTTGGGAAAAGAGACGGACACCCACCTTGCTGCAACCTCCTTTCAGGTAGTTGTAGAGAGCGATAAGGTATCCCCTGAGTGTCCTTTTCTCCAGACTAAACAACCCCAGTTCCCTCAGCTGCTCCTCATTAAGGCTTGTGCTCTAGACCCTTCACCAGCTGTGTTGCTCTTCTTTGGATGCTCTTCTTTGGATACTCTCCTGCACCTCAATGTCTTCGTTGTAGTGAGGGGCCCAAAACTGAACACAGTATTTGAGGTGCAGTCTCACCAGTGCCAGGTACAGGGGGACGATCACTTCCCTAGTCCTGCTGGCCACGCTATTTCTGATACAAGCCAGGATGTTCTTGGCCTTCTTGGCCACCTGGGCACACTGCTGGCTCATATTCATCCAGCTGTCAACCAACACCCCCAAGTCCTTTTCCACCGGGCAGCTTTCCAGCCACTCTTCCCCAAGCCTGTAGCATTGCATGGAGTTGTTGTGACCCCAGTGCAGAATCCAACACTTAGCCTTGCTGAACCTCATACAATTGGTCTTGGCCCATCGATCCAGCCTGTCCAGATCCCTCTGTCGAGCCTTTCTACCCTCAAGCAGATCAACACTCCCACCCAGAATTGTGTGAGGACTCCAAAATGGCTGTGTTAAGACTCCACATACAGCCCATTTTTTGGTTACTTTATCTTGTGCTGATTAGTAATGAGTTAGAGATTTATGGTTTATCGGAAAGAGCATGTTGGAAGGTGATATTTTGTAGTGAAAATTCACAGGCTGGAAATAATGTTTTGATGAATAAACATGACCATGAAAGTTGATCCAGAAAGGTACACTAAAATATGTCTAAGAAGTATCTAGCACTATGGAGGTGTGTGGTTTGGCATTATATTGCATTTAAAGTATACAACATTGGTGCATCCTTGTGATCCTTAAATAATTTGTTCTTGTGTGTGACTTCAGTTTTTTAAGTGTGGGGTTCTGGTTTTTTTTAACAAAAAACTTCATGATTGAATGGCAGACTTCTAGTCTTCTGGTCAGAAAGCAAAACACGTTATGGGGAAAATAATATGAAGTGCTGCAGTATCTGAGGAACATAGCTGGATGCAAACTCTGCTCATACACTCATATTCTCTACTTGTCTGAGCTTGTTTTGCCTAGCAGCTCTCTTTTCCAGTGACTGGAGCAAGAGAAAAAAGTGGTAGGAGTGTGCTAGCATGGTGTGAAGGCTCAGCGAATAACCCTTGCCCTGAGAAGGGCGGTTTTCATCTGGGAAAGCTGTGACTTAAATAATAGTACATGCAAAGAAATTATTTGACTGCATACATGTCTAGCCTCAACTTTTTGTATGCCCCATTTATCTTCGTGCGACAGAAGCTCAGCATAAAAGGAAATAATGTCATGGGAAGTTGCCGCTGTAAGATTTTGACAGCCAAAAGGAATTTAGATACAACCTTCATGTAGTTGGGCAGAAATGCTTAAAGGTGATACAGAACTACATTTCTAAACAGGGAAAGCTATGAGGAAAGTTCAGGCTCTTATTTTAAAATGTGGGTTTGTAATAAAATTTGAAATTCTAAGACAAGCTAGCACTAGAGGAGATATAGCTGTAGCAACACTCTACTACACTAAATCTAATGTATGTGGATGTACTGACTCAGGTAGTTTTACCCTGTTCTTACTGATGCAATATTTACATGCATGTAGTGGATCAAAGTCTACTGTCACAAACATTCAGCTAAAGCTAAGTCTATTTAATGTTAATAAATAAATAAAATTTAGGACTAAACTATGGTAAATAAAGGAGATCAGGCACTGTATTATGAAAGCTTATGGTGCAGGCTACTAGGGTTGATAGATGAGCATAGCATTTCCATGGGTCTTTCTCTGTAAGGAGCATAAATAAGAGTTTGAAATGCTGCAGATGGAATCATGAAGCTGGGGATCTGTTGCCACTTTCACTGTTAAGCGTGTGTAAATCTGAGGAGGACTTGTTGCCAGTACATCCATCATTCCATTTTCCTCTAGAGATAATTGTCTTAAAATAGCTGATACTACAGTACAGTCCTTGGTTTTTATTTTCTTTATCATTATTATGCACTTTGAATGAGAAATGAATCAAAGCGTGCAGGTCTTGCCCTTTAATAAAAAAGACTATCTCTAAAGCCAGCCTTGGTCTTCTATGTGGCTTTTGGTCTCTATGTGTGTAGAGAGTTAGACAGATCAAATGCAAACTCAGAATAGCATGCAGCATGTGTGGTTTGCCTCTTACTGAAGTTTTTCCTTTCAGAATGAAATACATCTATCTGCCTGATGGGTTTTTTTCAGCATTGCCACTGGCAAATGTGGACCTCTATGGCCAGAATGGCAATGTATCAAAGTTTCTCAGTGCATGATTTCAGCTGAGCACAACTTTGTCAAAAGGTGGAAGGGCATAATGAGAAGTACTTCAAGCCATGGCAAAGAAATCACATGGAAGTGATTTGGATTGAAGTTTAAATATGCATAAGTTGTATCTTAATAGCATTGCTCAGTGTTTCTTAGCCACGTGGGTTTCCCTTTCACAGTGTGTCCACGTTACAAGGATTTCCCTTTCCACATGATGTACCACATGCTAAAACTCTTTTTCCACTTCTAACTCTGAACTTGAAAAGCAATCACCGTTTCTGACAATGGCAGCTATTTGGTTAGTAGCTGAGCTTAATTAGAACTGAGCTTGATTGATTGTCTTGTATTAAGTGTGTTGGAATCATGCTTTGGTTAATATAACTAATATTTATGAAATTTTGTTCTAGTTTGCTGTAGTTTACACTTTATTGTTCCAAATGCACCCTTCTAATGCAAAACTCATATGAAAACTGACAGTTCTTCACACAGTGCTTCTTCAGCTTGGTGAATACCATTATCAGCAGAAATTTAGGTTGTTGAGTTTTTAGTAGAAGTTTCCTGATATTATTTAAAATAGCCTGCAAATGTTGTTATTTAGACATAAACAGCATGTAAATAACCATGGTTCTCTTTCTATAGGAGGAAAGCTCTTTACAGAAACATTCAAAAAACACCTTAGACATAGGAACTGTTGATGGTATTTCCTGCTGCTGGTGACAGATTGACAACTGTTTAACCAGCTCTTGCAAATCTGTGGTCTTTATCTGCTAATAATTACCCATTGACTTGTGTGCTCTAAATCCCTAAACCTCAGCCTATGGCAGACAAAGGGAGGGGAACACAAAACTCTTTTTCTCAACCTGAAAGCTATGGTTTTAAAAACATTAATCTGAAACATCCTGAAAAATGTAGAATGGGAATTATGGCTTTGTTTAAAAAGATATCATGGCCTAGATCTTCTGTCTTCTTCCATGCTGCTTTGTGCTGTTCTGGCAGATAGGAGCAGCAGGGCAGCTGGCACGGTTTACTGCCCAGGGACTGTGCTGGAGGGAAGAAAATCCCTGTGGCACTGTGCCAGCTGAGCTGTCTTATTTCACTCCTCTTTACAGCCTGCAGTATGAAATATGTGCCAGAGGGCACCTTGGGGAGCAGGGTGAGGGGAAAAAAAAAAAAAAATGGCTAGAGTAAATCCCAGAGCCTGGATTTGAGCACTTGAGCACAATTTAGAGCAGACTTGAGGTGGCTCCAATTTGTGATTTGAAGATAAAAAGGAAAAGGGAAAGGCCAAGACATAGCCACCAGTGTATCAACAGGATCAGGATAAGCACTACTGTGAAACATTCATCTTGAATTTATTGAACATCGGTGTAGAAAGACAGCATGCACAAACTGTAAAGACAGAAATAATAGAGTTCAGTTGGAAAGTTTGAAAAATAGAGATAAAACTTCCATACCTGTTCCTCAGTGTGAATTGGGGGTACGGCTTATTTCAGAAATAATTCTTCAAGCAGACTAGATGAGAACAGGAAACCTGTGTGACTTCTGCAATCAGCCAGCCTGATTTATGAAGCATACAACAACAATGGATAGAAATTGCCCATAATCTCATAGGAACCCTACTGCTGCACTCTGTGGTGTATTTTCATTTTCAGAGCAAAAGGATATTGAGGAGTATTGAAAAGCTAAATTTCAACACAACTTCAGAAAGAAAGGGTCAAGATTGCAGCCAGCTGATCTGTTTAAATTTAGTTGCCAAGGCAACAGTCACAAACTGTTTTGAAATTTGACAGATATTTTTCTATAATGTATATGTATTCATGTAAGTACAAATTGTGTCAGAAAATATGAATGTTAGGATTGCAAAAATCAAATATCTGAAAGATAGGAGATTTCAGAATTAAAATTACCTTCTATCAGTATCCATTACCTTTTTGTATATAGTTATATTGTAAAACAGTTTTTCCTGTGGGGTCATGCATTATTTTCTCAGAAATCTTACATAGTGAGGAAATTGTCAGTTGTTCAGTGCATGTACTTGTACTTTTAATCCTTCACAATGTATATCTGAATGTTGTATTTAGTGCACTTCATTGCAATTTCTCACTAAATACTCTACATCATCACTATCATTGTTGTAGTGGGAATTTGGTATTAGAGGGCCATGGTCTTGATGTGCTGCAAAAACTTTAATGAATTTATCCTAACCATACCCAAAAGGAAGTTATTGCCTTATCTCTATTTTACAAATACATGTTCGACTCTTCAGGAGATTAACCAAAATTCTCAAGCAAACATTTGTTTGAGGAAGCATGATCTGAATTTTCGGAAGTATCAAGTTTTTACGGCAGTGTTTCCATTCAGAAAACTGCTTTACTCAAATACAGTTGCAGTTTGAATGCTTAGCACTTCTGTAAATCTGGCCTCAGGTGTCGCCCACTGTGCATGCAGGAAATGAGAAAGACACAATTAGTAGCCATCTGTGAAATGTTTGCCCAGCATCACACCGGAACTCAATGGCAGAGATGGGGATGGAATCCAATTCTCCAGAGTAGCATTCAGTTGTCTTCACCATCAAACCCTCATTTCTCTTCCGTCTGTCTCCAACTCCATTTATTAACTCCTTGCAGCATTGGCAACAAATGAGGCATGGACAGCAACCTTCGCTGCTCAGCCCTGATTCATTCATGTCATATGGTCCCACACTACACACTGGATGAAGCACTCTTCTCACAGGAGGGGAATAAGAAGTACCTTTGTGAAATTAAAAACTGATAATGTAGAGAGAACTGAATAGAGGCATTTTGCCTAGGTTTTGAGTACTTGGCATTACAGTCTTAATATTCTTCCAGTGTGGGACTTCTGAGTATGAAATATTTTATATATATAGATGTGTGTGCATTTGTGTGTGTGTGCACTTAAATAATTTCTGCAATAATGGCAACTGTTTTTAAAATCATATGCAACCTAGACATACTTTTGAAATATTAGGTACTATAAGGCTTATAGTTGAGGAGTTTGGGAAGAAGTTGACATTAGTAGTAGTAGTATTTTAAGCTTTGACTTGAGAGTAGAAATGAACAGTTCCTAATCTGGAAAATGCAGACCAAAAAGAGAAATGGAATCAATACGCCTTGGGAGTTAATTCAAAACAGAATGTCAAAATGATAGTACCAAGGAAAAATGTTTCAAGAACAGAGCTGAATAGTGAATGCTTCTGCTAAATACCTGGAAGGTAACTTAAATATAGAAAGTCAGTACTTTCATGTTGTTTATTTTATGAAGCATGCCTTGGTTTCACATATTTACTCTTCTACATTGAAACAATTTGCTCCATTGCAGTGCCCATCAAGGAGCATTAAGGTCTGGAGATGAAAGACAAAGATGTGGGGTTTCTGGTCTCCTTCCGGTTTCCCCGAGGACATGGTAATAATAGATTCTGTGTCAAGAAAATGTCGGGAAAACAGCTTGAATCTCAGAGACTCAGATCACTGCTTAGTCTAAATCAGTTTGCCAAATGCATTTTCATCAAGATTTAGAGCTTGAAAACAACCCTGTAGTTTTTCCAGTCAATACGATGTTCAGAACTATTAGACTGGCTATCACTTAAGACTTTCAGATAAGTTAACTGCTTCGATAAACTAGGAAATAAACTCCAAACCTAGCTGTCTATGTGTGACATGATACCCACAGGACATGGCTGGTGAGGTCTGTTGAGGCTTCGAGGGCAGCAGCACGTGGAGGTGGTGTGCAAGGAGTACAGCTGAGTTCAGAATATGGGGGTCAGGGATAGGTGGGTCAAAGAGTCAAGAGCCAGAGTGAAGCCATCTGGGTTGCTGTGTACAAAAAAGCTCGCAAGTACTGTGCTCTGCAGAGTCTGCTTTCTGTCTTTAGGGCCCTTCTGCACTCAGGGTTTTCTGCCACTGAAACCAGTCAAATACAACTCTTGATGTTCTCCAACATCTGTGTAAACAACATCACTTGTTGATGACTTGTCACTTGCTGGTCTCCTATGGGTCACTACAGTCTTGGTGTGTAAATGGTAAACACAAGTGTGTTCCAGCTGGGTTTGTAGCTGAACCAAAGTCCTGTGACCACAGTTATCTACTGAGACCTGCTATGTACTTATTGTTGCACTAACAAAGTAATGATATTTGTTTTTATTATTGTTTTTAGTTACCCAGAGCCAGGGTAGCAGGAGTAGATCTAGGATATTTTCTGTAGACACTTTTTATTAAATGGAGTCCAGCAAAACACCAGTTGCAACAACAGTTATTGTTGCTTATGGCTGCTTAATGCCAAGATGTAAGTAGCAAAAGGATGACAGCACATGATGATCTGTGTTTTATTACCAATACAGGATAGAGCTGTGGGACTGCAATATTATTTAAAAAAAAAAAAAAAAAAAAAAAGGAGATTTGAATTAGTGATGGAAGTGATCCAAGTCAGAACTTGACACAACAGTTTTTGTTGCACTCTTTTATCTACTTAATGTAGTGAACCGAAATGAACTTTTTTTTATGTGGAACTTCAGTCACTGTGTATAATATTTCTGGAGGCCTACTTGTTAATATAATAATTATATTTCTGCATAGGAACTTTAGACAAGGATACTGATTACAAGACTTGGTAGCAAATCTGTGATGTTGATAAATGTGTAGAAAATACATGTGTGTATATGATTCATATGGATATATTGCATGTAAATGTTACTGTACGCCTCCTCAATCCAAATGAGAGATAATTAAATGCTTCATAGCAGGTAACAGGCAGTGTTTTAATTAGGGATAAAATGCAAGAGACCTAACTCAAGACTTCTTGTTCTAACTGCTGTTCCCGTAGTAACTTTCTTCCTGAAACAACATGGTCATTTCTACAGATGTTGTGTTTATAGAGACTATGTAATAATAACAAAAGGCACCATTAGGAGAATCCGTGGGTGAGTAGGATGAACACAGCATTGTTATATTTAGCTTGCACATCTTGGGATCAGTAATGTTATATGCCTTATGGGAAAGTTCTCCATATTGTAAATTTTATAGTTGGATTGTGAATATTTGAGCTTAAAAGACTAGTTTTGACTCATGTTTTTCATCATCTGTATCTTGTGTTTAGCTGGAAAAAATGGAGGAGGAAAACCCTAGACATGAGAGATTTCATATGTGCTGAAGTATGAATTACTGTTCCATGTAGTATGAATTGTCTATTGAACTGAAGTGACTTACTTTTTTGTCTCATAATTCCTAAGGGTAATCGCTATATCAAGTAGTAGACAAGTAGAGTAACAGTATAAAACTCTCTGGGGAAAAAAATAATATTGGTTTGCTCTTGTTTGCGATTAATATAATGTTTTTTCTTTTTATGAGAAAATCTGTAGTTAATGAATTAAATTCTCTGTACATATCTGGACATTCAGTTGTTGGTGACCTAGAGACACCTGGTAGCTGATACCAGAGAGTAAAACCAGTAAAAGAACTGCAGCTTCAATGTTAAATCTCTAATACCACTTTAAACCTTAGAGGGAAACCATGTATAACCAATAAAATGACCTGAAATTTTGATGTTATCAAACATGAATTAATCTAACTAAATTAAAGTGCTTCTGGGTAGTTTGGTATACAGAATAACTGTATTTACTACTACTAGTCTGTGTAGTGCTTCTATGGGATTTCATAAGCTTAACAAGGTTTAGCTGTGACTTCTGATATCAACATAGACACTGATGGAAATAATGTGAGCTATCCTGTTCCTTTCTATTTTATACTGCAGTGGCACTTAAAAGTACTATGGTATTTGTGCTCTTGTGCTTATGGTGAGAGATCAAGGTAAAGAACTGAGCAGACCATTTTAAATCCCTTAGTACTTTTGCAAGAAAATGTATGTTAAATTTAACATCTTTACCAAATTCCACTATGAGTAATTTAAACCCTTTTCCTGAAATTCTGGTATGACTTGTACAACACACCCATGTTCAGGGATTTCTTTTAACTTAATTTTGAATGAATCTAAGAGTCTTGATGATGTCATAAAACTATTTTGACAAATCTCAAGAAAAACTGAACTGAATTAATCTTTTATTTTGAAGTGAAATAAAAGTAATTTCTCTCATGAGAGCTCAGGATGTTTTTGAGTTTAGAAGAATTAAAACTGATAAATCAGTTTCAATAAATCCATGCAGTGTTTGAATAGATCAGTTTCTTCTGTAGTTCCCATTACATATTGTGCTGTATGAACACTACTATTGTGTTACAGAAGGGAACTTCCTTAATTTATCCCAGAAGTGATTAATTCATTGTGTTAGCAAGCCACTAGAAAATTGATTATTTTTTTCTGTACATAAGTACTAGATATCAGAGTTACTTGTTTGTCATCTGTAGATGCATAGTGTATCATGATTTTTGCTGTATTTTCTATTAAAGGTATATAGACTAACTGAAATTTTAAAGGACATATAGGAGCATGAATAATGTTCCTTTTCAATCTTAACTGCTACTTTTCCAGCTTAGAACATTTATTGACTAAAGCCTTTGAATACTGAAGAATCATTTAAAAAAATAGCATGTATAGCTGGTGAACCTCTGTCATTATTGGACATCAGAGTCTGTGCCATGCTCATAATCACCACCTTGGGAAAACACCCAAGAAAAAGCACTTCAGCTATTTCTGCTGTGCAGTTATTCTACTAGGAAATGCTGTAAAACCAGCTATGGATTCCTATCAGTCATCACCATCCACCAATCTTGAAAACGTGTCTGCTATGGCTTCAGGTGTTCATGGGCGTGTCTGTACTGTGCTGATAGGCTTCCCCAGGGGTTCAGTTTCCCTGGCTAGTGCCTAGTGGTGCCGTTAGCGTGCCCCATGCCCCATCTGGTACATGTGGGTGAAACCTCAGGAGCACCCACTCTCCAAAGTGTATGCACAGTTTGAATGACTCACACCTCACAGGGACCCACTTGGAATGACCCAGTTCTGCCAACATATCTCTCTAAAGGACATATAGCATGCCCCACGCCATCCATCCATCCATCCATCCATCCATCCATCCATCCATCCATCCATCCATCCATCCATCATCTCCCACTGCTGCCAGGATGCTTCCATGGATGGTGTGCTTCTTTGGACAGTTGCTCTGCCCAAAACTCAGGGAGAAAATCTATGCCTTCCTTTCAATATAGAGTGTGTACATGCAAAACAGTTTTAAGAGAGCTATCCAGAAAGCCACATGGAAGGTCAAGGAGGTCTATTGTGAAGTAATAACAACTGTTCATGGAGGTAATCCTCTTGCAGAGGAGATCCAGAAGGGCTTTGACAAAGTGGCTGCAATCTGAAATGTGAAATAAGCACATCTTTGGGAAGAGAAGAGAGAGGCACAGGAATCACACCTGACTTCTGGAACAGAGGTATGTCTTGTAAGAGAAGTGGTCAAACATCTTGCACATGTGCAGAATTGCAAGCTTCCCTTAACCAGGTCCTTAGACAGCCTTAGAAATGTCATATGGCTGGTGGAAAGCCTCTTTCTGGGGAGACTGTGCCTCAAGCTATCTGTGGAGCAGCAGCTGCCAAAATATCTTCAACAGCTCTTCTCTAGAGCTGTAAGGTACCCAGGAGGAATCCACAGTGAGCTACAAGGGTTCATCTGGACCATACCTTTTTTTTCACCCTGAACGAAGAGGCAAGTCCTGTGTCAATAGCTTCTGTTAGGGAACCCACACCAGCCCCTTAAGGAGTAGGAGCAGCATGTCAGTGAATCCATTTCTGCATCACCTTATATTATGAATGAGTTGAAACTAGGTAAGGGATCCTGAAAGAGGGCTGCAGGATAGAGTTAAGAGGCAGTGCCAATGCAAG
The DNA here is from genome assembly GCF_031877795.1 of Strix aluco. Taxonomy (NCBI): domain Eukaryota; kingdom Metazoa; phylum Chordata; class Aves; order Strigiformes; family Strigidae; genus Strix; species Strix aluco. Next base: position 52,901,598 of record NC_133934.1, read on the forward strand.
GGTTGTTCCCTGACCCAAACCTCACAGAAGTGCTCATCTTCCAGACTGGCATACTGTTTAAAAAAGATAAAAATTGAAAAGCTGAGGAATGCTGGTGACCTGTTTAAGGAGTGACAGCCTTTTTCACCTTTTTTTCTTTCCAAAATATTGAGAACAAGGGTTTATGCTGACATTGTCATCTCTTTTCACTGTAGTGCAGGATGAGACTGCAGAAGAAGCAGTGTCTCCTTATTGTGCACTCTTTGCTTGTGATTCAGGGTGGACTTTCAGAGGTGGAGAGCTACATTCCAGATTACAAATGCTTCAGAGAATGTCTCAGACTGCCTAGGGTACAAAGGGAGGCAATAACATAGGACCAACAAGACAGTCATGCCCTTCTAGAGTCGTAGCTGGAAGGTGGGATCCCTCAGCTTCTAAACTGGCAGTGGAACCTAATACCATGTGTCTCTGGCTACCAGTGGTCAAGGACTGGGAGATTAGCCTTCATCTCCTCTTCCACCACAATGGTACTTGCTCGTAGACTATGTCCTGCGCTCTCTGGACTGCTGGATCTGAGTTCAGCTGTGTGATCGTGGCTTGTCATGATGCCACGTGCATCTAAGCAGGGATGAATAATCTGATAATGTGTTCTGAGTGCATGGCTCATATTTTGTAATGTAACATCTAATGGCTCATAATTTTCATGCAGGGACTGAAAAAGACAAAGAGGGGAGCCTAGTAACTTAAATTTTCTTTGGCATAGTTAGATGGTCATTCAGACTATCGGTCTTTGCAAGGAGTGCTTTATTTTTCAACTTCCTATAAGGGTCAAAACAGACATAGTTTGTATTTATGTTCCTTTTCTGAGTTATCTGCCTTTCCATGGAAATAGCCTCTAGTATAGAAGTAAATCTGAAAAGATCTTGAGGGATCTTTCTCTGTGACAAAGTGCTCTCTTTTAGAATAGTACCAGTTTGTATTGGCCACAGTAAATAAAGGTGGTCTGTATGAAAGTGTTTCATAGCCATGCTTTGAATATTGTGTACTTGTCCAGTAAGAAGAACAAAAAATAATTTTATTTATGTAATCTGACTGTGCTCTGAGTAAAATATTCCAGTGTCACTGCAAAGGGACTTACCTTTTTATAAATGTTCTCTTTTGTATTTGTTTTCATGTTTGTTCTCTCAGTGGATAGGTAAATCCATGCAGTGCCACTGAATGTAGAACCTCTTTCAAGGTTAAGTAGTCCCTTTGCAAGGCCAGTACAGTTTGCTTGCACTTAACAAGATATGTTTTTATACTTGATAACAAAGTGTTTCTATGGTTTATAACATGTTTTCTGGATTTGCCTCCCTCTGTGCAAGTGTGTTGGCCCCCAATGGGACTTTGCAACTGCAGGAGTTTCAAGCAGGGACTTGGTCTGGCTGCTAGGGGACTGTGAAAGATTTAGAACCAGGAGCTGCCAGCAGGATTTGTCTTGCCACTTGTTAAGCTGAAGCTGCAAAACACTGTGGCCTTCAAGTACCCCAACTTTCCAAGTGCTTTTGGTCCAGCAGCTGAACAGCTGGGATTGTGTGTTTGCCTGTCTCTGAGTGTTTCCACAGAATTTTGTACATCTCTGCTTGAGTAGTAGATCACGTACTCTCAATAAAATTAAGCTGAATGGAGGTCATGTCTGACAAGTTACAACTTTGGGTAGAAGGAGCAGAGAAAACAGAGACGGGTAACATGCAGAAGAGAAAATGAAGAATGAATGCTGGGGAGGGACAATAGCACCTGAGTCCAGACTATGTGGTGGCACCATGGGTAGGGAAATATTTGGGCAGCATATAGGTGCCCAAATAGGTAACACTGTACACAGACCCTGTGGTGAATGATTATGTGGGCAGGCTGCTTGCTATGCCCCTGCTCTCCCATTCCTCCTCCAGCACCTTCGTTGTGGCCCTGGGCTGCAAATGTGATGAGTGGGAGAAGGCTGGGGAATGTGTGTGCTTGAGGCGGGGACTTGTTAGGAAGTCCACTGAGCGACTCCTGTGTTAGAAAAGAGTATTCATTCTGACGCAAGCTCACATGGGCTAGGGCACTGCAGGGTGTCCTATGTTTTTAGGAGAAATTATTTTTGTCTATGTGTTGGGAAGGATATAAGGGGGAAGGGTACAAGCAGGCCTCTTTGTTACAGACAGGTTAAAAATTAGTTCAGAAGAGAAGTGCTCTTCATGTGTTGTATTTATGATGTAAGAGAAGGAAGGGTCTTCTAATAGATCAGGCAGGACAGTCCAGCAAGGGCTGGTGGTGGAGTCAAGAAGTGCTGGGGAGTTCCTCAGTATCTGTTGATGTACTCCTTAAGCACCCGGCAGGAAATGCACTCTTGGCTAAGGTTTCCTTGGGTACTCTGGCCATGAGGAGAGGCCTGAAAATAATGTGACAGTAGGAATAGGTACCGTGATGTACCTACCTATGTCATGGTGTGTCCTGCGAGTAACATGTGAAGTTCTGAGGCATGACAGTTATGTAAATAACTTGCCTGCCTGATATTGTTGTGCATGAATCACATAGACACACACAAGTCTATGGGACCGGATGGGATACACCCGAGGGTGCTGAAGGAGCTGGCTGGGGTGCTCGCCAAGCCGCTTTCCATCATTTACCAGCAGTCCTGGCTGACCGGGGAGGTCCCAACAGATTGGAAATCAGCCAGTGTGACACCCATGTATAAGAAGGGTCAGCAGGATGATCCGGGAAATTACAGGCCTGTCAGCTTGACTTTGGTGCCCAGGAAGCTGATGGAGCAGCTCATCCTGAGTACCATCACACAACACATGTGGGACACCCAGATGATCAGGCCCAGTCAGCATGGGTTTATGAAAGGCAGGTCCTGCTTGACAAACCTGATCTCCTTCTATGACAGGGCGACCTGCTTATTGGATGAGGGAAAGGCTGTGGATGTTGTCTACCTTGACTTTAGTAAGGCCTTTGACACCGTTTCCCACAGCATTCTCCTGGCGAAATTGGCTGCTCATGGCTTGGATGGGCACACGCTTTGCTGGGTAAAAAACTGTCTGGATGGCCGGGCCCAAAGAGTTGTGGTGAACGGAGTTAAATCCAGTTGGCGGCTGGTCACGAGTGGTGTCCCCCAGGGCTCGGTTTTGGGGCCACTCCTGTTTAACATCTTTATTGATGATCTAGACGAGGGGATCGAGTGCACCCTCAGTAAGTTTGCAGATGACACCAAGTTGGGTGGGAGTGTTGATCTGCTCGAGGGTAGGGAGGCTCTGCAGAGAGACCTGGACAGGCTGGAGCGATGGGCTAAGGCCAACTGTATGAGCTTCAATAAGGCCAAATGCCGTGTGCTGGACATGGGCCACAACAACCCCCAGCAGCGCTACAGGCTTGGGGAGGAGTGGCTGGAGAGCTGCCAGTCAGAGAGGGACCTGGGGATGTTGATTGACAGCCGGCTGAACATGAGCCAGCAGTGTGCCCAGGTGGCCAAGAAGGCCAATGGCATCCTGGCTTGCATCAGAAATAGCGTGGCCAGCAGGGACAGGGAAGTGATCTTACCCCTGGACTCGGCACTGGTGAGGCCGCACCTCGATGACTGTGTTCAGTTTTGGGCCCCTCACTACAAAAAGGACATTGAATTACTCGAGCGTGTCCAGAGAAGGGCAACGAAGCTGGTGAACGGTCTGGAGCACATGTCGTACGAGGAGCGGCTGAGGGAACTGGGGTTGTTTAGTCTGGAGAAGAGGAGGCTGAGGGGAGACCTCATCGCCCTCTACAACTACCTGAAAGGAGGCTGCAGAGAGCTGGGGATGAGTCTCTTTAACCAAGTAACAAGCGATAGGACAAGAGGTAATGGCCTCGAGATGCGCCAGGGAAGGTTTAGACTAGATATTAGGAAGCATTTCTTTACAGAACGGGTTGTTAGGTGTTGGAATGGGCTGCCCAGGGAGGTGGTGGAGTCCCCATCCCTGGAGGTGTTTAAGAGTCGGGTCGACATAGTGCTTAGAGAGACAGTGTAGTTGGGAACTGTCAATGTTAGATTAATGATTAGACTAGATGATCTTCAAGGTCTTTTCCAACCTAGATGATTCTGTGAATCCTCCTGACACCTGGGGAGGGTCTGAAGATCAAAATGGTGTGGAAGTGTCTTCTCTTAATGGCTACAGTCCACAGACCATATTACCTTTACTGTGGTCCTAGAGAGAAACCTGGCCACTTGAATTTGCGTATGAAATAAAAATCTGTTCCCAGCTGTTCTTTACTGCACAACAGAAATGTGCTTTGATGAAGTTATTATGTTTTTGTAGTCTTGTGTTCCACACCTCCACAGGCTACTTTTCAAATCTATTTATTTACAAAAAATAAAAAATGCAAACCTACATCTGCTTCATTGTTTTGTGGCTCCAGCAAGTGGATATAATATGTTTAGTATTTACTTAGATTGGAGATATTATTTTCCAACTGTTGGTAGGTGGGATTCAGTGAAAACTTGCATCCTTTGGTGGTCATAGTTTTAACAGTAGGCAGGGTACAAAATGTTTCCAGGATCTTGCAGGTGGGATAGTATATAGGACGGTGTAACCCATTGCCACTGTAATACCTCCCCTATACAGCCAAAGTAGATGTATTAACTTTGTCAAGACTTGTATAACTTCTCATGCCAACAGAGTTATTAAACATTGAATTATAAATGGGGAAATAATACAGATTTCTTTCAAAAGGGTAACTTCACACAGCGTTTGTAAGTCTCGGGTTTTAGGTTGCAAAATCATTAGATATTTAGCAATCTCTCTTCCCATTGCTTGCCTTTTAGCCTGGAGAAGGAAAAAAACTAAAATAAACCCCTCAAGCACTGGCAAGTGTTGCAGGTTGCCTCTCTGTTTTTATGTAGGGCATTTTGGGATTGTAGAAGGGTTAGGAAAAGATTTCTGAACCATTGACCTGCTCTGTTGCAGACAGCAAGACATCTCTAATTCAGAAAACTTCTGCTGGCTATACAATTTATTCGTTCACCCTAGCAGAATCAATGTGTTATATACACACGTGTGTATATGTTGAGTGTGGGTGTCTCAGTGACTCTGCTTTGTAGCAACTGTGTGAAAGCAAATATAAGCCCTCCCATTACTGAGTGATGGAGATAAAGGTAAAAGCTGTCCCACAGAGACCAATGTGTTGGAGAGGAAGTTTTATGAAGTCTCTTTTCTATGTCAGATCTATGCTACATGGCCAAATGTGGTGATCTCCCTGTGGTATCTCTCCTGTGACATGTTAGTTACGTTTCTGTTCCTGCATGTCCTGATCCTCCTGAAATGTTTTTGATTACACTTTCCAAAGTCATCCTCCTCTTGATCCCAATTAAGTAATAATTTAATTAACAATTCAGTGTTATTATTTAGAACACAATGTAATTTTATATACTTACATCTTTTACATGTGGTGCACTTTCAATCAGCTATGTTTACTAAGGAAGTATGAAATGAAACAAAGACTTCTGGGCTTTATTAAGAGATGGGAGGATTTGTTTATCAGGCCTTTAAATATATATATAACTGCACTTTTTATTGTAGTATTTTACAAGCAGTGTGAGGTATAGCATATGAAGAAAGGCATGTGGAAGCTCTCAGGAAGATTTACTTGAGCATTATTAGTGGACCAGTGAGTGATCTGGAGTTCTTTCAGTTTAAGGGTTTTTCCTATTACTGTAAAGCAGGTTTATGTGGGGTGTCAGAAAAGGGCAGACTAACAAGTCACAGTCTTGCAGTTGTGCTTTTTCACAGCTTGTGTTGTATAATGAGAATTGATGGACCTCTGATCATTTGTATCTCAGAGTTGTAATGACATGATAATGTTTCATTTACAATTTTTTAATCTTAGCCAGTTTCTCCCATGGAAGAGAGAGTTAAGACTACTTCTTTGGGAATTTATTACCATATACCATTATCTATCATTTTAATAGTACTTAAGATGATGAATGATATGTTTATTACATTTATATTACTTATTATATATTATTTATTTATATTTTAAGTCTTTCTCAAATTATTGATTTTTCATAAGGGAAATATAATGTATACATGAGTACAGTTGTTTTCCATATAAAGAGTTGTAGGACATATCCACACTGTGTACTGGAGCAGAGGTTAGGGCTTCTAGATCAAGCAGAGACCTGTACCAGAAGAGTAAGCACTGAAGTGAATACACCTACTTGGGTCAAGAAGCACTAAAGCCACATTAAGCAAGTAAATTGACAGCCAGGAAATCCTAGTTGTGCCCCACCACACTGAGAATGTAGCTCTGCTACTTCTGAATCTGTGTGGGCTTATACATTTGCCATGCAATTGTGCTCCTTCATGCTGCTGGTCTGTAAGTTCCTGGCTTTTAAAGATCATTGTTTGTTTTCCACTGTTTCCCCATTTCTCCATGAGAGTGCTTCTGTCAGTTCTTTAAGTGTCTAGCAAAGGTGTCTTTACCTTAGCTGGATCAGATGGACTGGAAACTTTTCTGCATATCCCCTTACATGCTCTTTTCTTTCTCTGTTGTCCATGATATCTGACTTACACATTTGAAGCTGATGTTACTTAAGTTAATTCCTTCTAGTGGTTTGTTTTTTATTTATTAACCTTGATATCTCTTTCTACTTTCATCTGATTTTGTGCCTCAGATTTCTGGCTTGTACACTGGTCTCATACTATTTTTTTATGCTTTAGTAATTGCAGTCTAGTTTCTGGTTTTTGTTATGCTTCTTTCTCATGCTTAAGGTTAACAGAAAACTCATGATGTAGCTAAGGTGATATCAATTGCTATACCCCAAATTAATGTCTCCCTTATCCCTCAGACTCTTGAGAATATCAGTCTTCTGATCCTACACTAAGTTAAAAACTCTTTCTACTTCAGGGCAAGCTGAGTCCCTTACCCATACTAGAGTGTGTAAACTTTACACTGTGATCTGGCTTGGTTGCAGACAGCTGTGACCGGTTTCTCTACATCTGCCTCTCCAGCATCCCCAGCACCAGCTAGCAGCAGCACCACCACCACTGCCCTGGGGGCAGTAGGCTGGCAGCAGGTACCTCCTCACTGGTAGCTCCTCACTGCAGTGGGAAGGGATGGATCTCCTTGGGAAGTCCCGAGTGTGGAGCCCACAGCTACTGCCTGCAGCAGAATGCATCTCCTTGCCTACCTGGAGCTGAGCTGAGCATGTTTGACTGGGAGCAGGAATGGAATTAGTATTCATTTGGAAATGTGAAATCTGTTATAAGTTAGCTATTGTTACTTTTTTCTTTTCTTTTTTTACAGTGGTAAGGATATTCAGAAAATAACAGGTTTTTGAGTGATAACTATGTTATCCAGAATGCAAATTTTAGTAGGTCTTTTTTTTTTTTTTTTCCCTTCTGTGCTCATCTTGCTGTATCTTGGTGTACTACAGTAGCTTCCTCTACCCAAGATGGTATAAGCACTTTGCAAGCTCATGACTTGCTATGCTAAAAGGGAATGAACAAACATAAACCATACTTATTGGGTTAGTCCCTTTCTTATATAGAACATCAAAACCAGTTAGTTGGCTGATAGGATTTATGGTCTATTCTAAATGAGCTGTTGGTTCTCTTTTTAGTAATGTGCTATTTCTCTTTGATAGACTGTATCTAACATTTGGATAAAAGAAGGAGAAAGGAGAAACTTTATTTAAAACTTTTTAGGAGAAAAAAGTTTTAAATAATGAGCAGGTGTTCTCCTTATTATTCCACAGTGGATTCTGGTAGTAATCATTACTATTTTTATTAATTATTTTTAAATTAATTTAGAAGAATTGTTAGAAAGTTCTTGCCATATATTCAAAGAAATGGGTTGGACGTGTTGGTCTTATTCTACTTAACAGGCAGAAAAAAAAAAAAAAAAGTCAAAATCACTGTTTGACTAATGCAGTAATGGAAGTCCCAGGTCCTGAGCTGATTTGGGTTTTTTGTTTGTTTTCTACATATCTATTGCTGTGATATCAAAATAAAATGTTAATTAGTATACATATTTTAGACAAGGGGAAAAATTACTTTTTAATTGTATTAAAATGTTACAGCAGTGTGCTTTAAATTTTAGAATCTGACGTATTAACAGCATTAGATTAATACCTGGTTACAGTAATTGGATATCGGTAACAGTGTTGTTAGCAGAGAGATCCTATTAACGTGTTTACAGAGCTGCCTTACATGGCTAATCCAATTTGGAGCTTAGCATTAATTATAGCAACACGGAGATGAATGGATAATGGGTGCAGCACCTTTCTGCAGGGAGGATAGTTCTGATGGGATAGTGCTAGTTAAGTTGCACAGATAACTGAGAAATGTCTGAGTCTGATAAGAACACACCCAGAGAAAGCTAATCTGTGCAATCATCGTGCCTGGAGATGAGGATTGTGTGTACTTCTGGAAAGGAGCAGGCTCCACATGCGTGTCCTTGTTCCTTGCCATAAGGTGAAAGAGGAGCTGGTTATAATTTACATCTATGAGAATGCAATGCAAAGGTTCGTTTACACACTTTTATCCTGTGTTTGCATATAGTGTCCTCTAGGTGTTTAGTTATCTATATGAGCAGAAGTGTGCGCTGGCTCACAAAACATCTTGCTATTGGGATGTGTGAATATAATAGTTTGGCTGAATTTGAGGACAGAAGGAAGGAAGCGAGCCCCTTAGCCTGTCATACATGATACTTGCATACAGAATTTGGTTGATCTTGTGCTGGTTGACCTAAGGGCAAACTCACTTTGCAGTCCACCTAAATGTAAATGTAAATGATTTGTGTGGATAAATGTGGGGTTAGCTTGCTTTTCATTCTTCTAGATGAATCTATAGTCTGCATGTTAATGAGTATGTCTACAGGAGTATTATTTCGCTTTTACCGCTGTCAAACCAAAATAGATGGGAGACTCTGGTTCAAATACTATAAAGTGAAAGAATGGTTTAAACTCTGGTGTTGCACATCTGACTTGAGTACTTTTGGTTTTTTGGATGAAAGTATGGTTGCATTTTTTGCTTAGTGAATTTTTGCTCATGTGGGGTTTTTTTCAGAGCCTCTAAGTGAGAATTTACAGCAGCATGATTATGCATTGAAAAGATTTGCTTATCATATTTTGAGGTAAAATGCAAAAAAAATTATTAAAATATTGTTTCCCTGGAAAAGTATAGAATGAACAGAAAGGTGGCAGTAATTAAAGATGCTTTTCTACATTCTGTGTGGCTTTCAGTGATGTAAAGGATTTTAACAAAAACTCACATTTAAAGATTTTTGTAGCAGAATTTACCAGCTCATGAAATGATATAGCTCTTCACATGTATTGTGCTTACAATGCATACATAAAGTTGATAGTAGAGTAAATTGGTGATGTTACAGTCTTTCTATTTTCTCCCTTATTTCTTTTATAGACTCCCCAAATTTGGCCTCTCACTCAAGTCCTCCACACAGACCTGTTTCCATCTAAACGGAGTGCTCCATTTTTCTCCTGTACTTTTCCTGCATTATCCCTTTACACTTAGTATTTCAGAGCTGACAGAATTGGGTATTCATGGAAAACATATGCAAGATTCACCAGGCAAGGATTTTAAATTTCACAAGGTGAAATTATAACACTTTTGAAGTCAGTGACAAAACTCCCTTCAACTATAGCAAGACCTAGATTTTATCCTCAACTTTTAGGCCCGAATAAGCACTTCAGACATGAGAATACCCGTTTCGGAGTTCACAGGGAAAAAACCTGACAAACAGAGAAACAGTGGCTGTTCCAGAGAAAGGAGTCAGCAATTAGATAATGATGAATTAAAAACTGTTGTGTATTCTTACCTGCTTACCAAGGTCATATTATGCTTTCAGCTTTAGGTTGGTACTGCAGACCCATGCAATGGTATGTAACCTATTTTACATTGCAAAATGCAAAAGAAAGGGAAAAATGATGTCATCATGTCCTCTCTATATAGTGCTAATGTGGAGTGACCAGGTTATTGGAATTAAAATCAGTTTCTGTCCTTTTATAATCAGATAAGCAAGTTTAATGATTTTATGTAAATGTTGAGTGAAGCAGAAATGCAGGTTTTAGTCAAAGTGACTTGGAGTACCTGCTTTCTTTCTCTCTTTTTTTTTCCTCCCTCCAAGGCTTTTAAGCAAATGGAACAGACTATCAAGTAAGCACACACATTTCAACTACCCATGACAAGCTCTCAAAGTGTGAAAACATAGGCATGGTTTAATTAAATTTATCCAAGAAATCCCCAGACTAAAAAAATAAATAAATATACAACACTAATGAGACTGTTCTTCTCTCCATTAATATCAGTGGATATTAATTATGTGTTTATGGACATTGGAAGATACCCCACCACCGCTGTATATGATGATCAGTTGTATTCAGGACTCAAAAAGATGTTTCATCTGACTAATCTCTTTAAATGTTCTTTTTGGAGAGCTGAAATATTTGTCGGAAGTCTTAAAAGTCTGAATTACTCATTTACAATATTGATAAAACTTCTGTTTATTAAATAATTGAACCTGTCAGAAGTACTTAGTTGATGCTCTCCTGTTTTCCCTTTTAGACTTGCTCTTGAACAGGGGAAGTAACATGGGTTGATTGTGATGTATGATGTAGTGGTAATAGTTCCCTCATTTCAGCAGAACAGGGGAGCTCATTTCTGTCCAGGACAGAGGCAGCAAATAGCAATGTTTCCCTGCAGGCTCCCTCTCTGGTAACTAGGGAAGCTTGTTTGATGCCCAACTTTCCATGAAGTGCTAACCATGACTCAGAGTGGATGTCCTTTCATGCTGGTGTCCTGCTCAGGCAGGAGCTAAACACATGAGGTCTCCTTCTGTGAGTTAGGTGATACAGCCTCTCATGAGCTGTTCACAGTGACCTACACAAGCACCATCAACAGCAATGATTCAAACGTACACAAGATTAGGCAACAAAGGAGCTTCATCCTAGCCTTTTTGTTTACTACTGCAGATTTACATACATAACACATCTGTATGGGATCACAGTACCTTGGTGCTCAATCACCTTGGCAAACAGTCTTTGCAATGCAGTTGGCATGCATAGAATAGATGGGGAAAGACTTCTGAGGTGCAACATATGGGGGAAACCCATCTTGCTTGAAGACATTTCTTGAAGTAGACATACGTTCTGTAATCTGTGTTACACAGGTGGTGTTGCTCAAAACTGATAGAGTCAGCACACAAATAGTGTCACAGGAACATTAAAAAAGAAAAAGCTACAAAACTTTTTAAAGAAATAAAAGTTAATTTCAAGAACATAATTTTAGAGCTGCTATATAAGAAATAAAGCTTGCTAGACCACCTGTATAACCTTCTTGAGCTTGGGATGTACTGCTCTAGGTGAGAGGGAGTGTAATAGGTCATCTGTTATAAATCCACTTGAAAATCTGTCACTACGTGCTCACCAGAACATTGTGCTGGGTGTCATGTGGCTGTGCGTATGTGTTTACAATCACCCTTCATCAGGGAAGGCTGCAGCCCTTGTTCTTCTCTTTTAAGGCATGCTGTGACTCACAAGTCTTTTATTGGTTTGGATGCTACTTGCCTAGGTCTCAAAGATCTCTATTTCTCATTCCTTCCAATTATATCCCAATTGCAGATTTTGTGAAAGTTCTGAAATCAATCATTCTTCATTTTAAATAACATGAGAAGTGCATACATCTAAACAAGTCAGTCATTTGAATACTTTCCTTCACTCTGAGGCATTTTAATGAAGACATTTAGGCATTCTTTCAGAGACAGTGGCTGGTCCTATGATTAATGATTACAGTAATCCCATTTTCACAGAAAAACTTGACAAAACTGAGTTGCCAGTTCAAACTTTTCAGTATGCCCCCTGTTGTGCCAGAGAAAAGATGTTTGTCCTGTGTGTAGGTGAAATGAGGGACAGGGAAGAACTTAATGCTTTAGGGTTTTTTTTGTCTTTAAAAAATAAATAAATTCAGGAAGTCAGTGATGCAAAAATTTCATAATAATGAAAGGAACTTATACTAGTACATGGATTCCCAAATTTCCTTGCAATTCAGTTGAATTCCAGTTGACTTAAGGACTGCATTCTACGTGCATTCCTATGCTGGACCTGCTGATAGGAAAATGAGGTTGTTAACCATAAACTTGTCAACTGGTACTGTTCAATGCTTGTGAATAAACTGACTGCTTTTCCAAAGGAAGGTTTACAGGCTTCCAAAACACAAACTATGATCTCATTGTCCTTTAGCTTGAAATAGTGGAAGAACAAATCTTCTTTAAGGCTCAGAAAAAATCTTTAAAAAACCAAAAAACTCAAAACAAATCAAGAGATCTTTCATAAGAGGAAGAGCTAGTATAGTGCACCTTGTCTCTGTAAAGATAAATCTCTACTGTTTTAATAGGACAATTATTTAAAAATAGAACTTGTTGCAGAAATCTTCGGTGTTTTTGAGAAATTCTTTCTCCCTGAATACAGGGAGGCAAATAGCTTACGATTTACCTAATCAGGAGTCTGGCACAAACTTTCCACCCCTCCCTTTTTTTGTTCAGGTGTAATGATGGAGTCTCTGTTATGCCAATGGGCTTCACTACATTAGGGGTCAGTCTCAAATTGTGTTATAGGAGTTGCATGGACTTTGGCTACAGTTTCTCTTTAGTTTTGATGATAATCACATAGATAAACCATAAGAGCAAATTTTACTATTACGTTAGATTACATTTTAAACCTAATGGAGATAATGTGCTAAAGTCACAGTTTCGACACATTGTAAACGTAATTACAGTCTGCAGAAGTGGTTCTGCAGAAGAGCTGTTCAGCTTTTGATTTGAAAAATTTATCACAGGTTTGTATAACAAACATTGAGACTGTGGAAAATGTTTGGTATTGGAGGGTCTAATTTAAGTTTATATCTTGGTTTCAATTTCTGGGAGAGGGAACAAGCACATTCCTTTGTTGGTGTTTTAGTCAAATCACATTCATCCTTTCAGGATTCAGGTGCTTCTAAAGAGTTTTTGCCTACAAATGTGGTTACTGTGCTTTTTCTGTGTGATGGAAGTTGCAGTAAAATTTGTGCTATTTCAGAAGGCTTCCTAAAGACCCTTCTCAACTTCAAATGTCTTTCTGTGTACTAGGAAGAGACATGAAAAAGATGCAAATGATTATTTAAAAGGAAACAATAGAAAGGGAGACGATACACCATTCTCATCTGTATTATGCTACTGGGGTTTTTTATTGTTTGGCGTTTTTAATAACGTCTGTTCTTTTGTTTAGATATCTGGTTTTTTAGGAAAGAGACAGCCTTTTTATTTTGCCAACACACACTGGTTTAGCATTGCTGTGGTCTTGCTGCAGAACTGTGGATTGTGGTATAATAGTGGCAACAAATAATAATGATGCTGAGAGTTGGTCCAGATGTTTATCCTGAGGTTAAAATCATATCAGCAATGCAACCGGACATGATTTGGTTTGTCTTCTTCCTCCTAAAGCAATGACATATTATGACAAATCAGGATGGTGAGCGAAGGATGTTCTTAGCTGCTCTCTTAACCCATTCAACCCTTTTGCTCATTCCTATAGCTTCATCTTACAAACTGGGGTCACACAAAAGAAATTTGGAAAGCCTTTATTTCATAGACCATTTCATGAATCTGAAATAAAAGCTTTTTCTAGTAAGTCTTCATATCTGAATTCATGAGATATAGCAGGTTAATTTTTTTTTCCTTAATTACATTTGAGATATTGGTAGCATTCATTAGGAATCCTGTTGCAGAGTTCTGTAGCTGACCTTATATAGAAATTTTGGGGTTTTACAAGAAGAAGGGAAAAAATCCCCCCAAACCGTCATTGTCCATTTACAAAACATGACTGAATTGAAATGTTTGTCCAGAGGGAACATGGCTGACAGCTGCATGAGGCTTAATTACTTTTCCCACAATTGACTGGCTGCTTCTGTTTTGCAAATAAGATGCTGTTTCTCTTTGCATAAACCATCAGGAGAGCAGAATGCAGTAGTAATGTTGCTTTCCTTCTCCACTCTTCCCACTGCCCCTGGAAAGTGGATGCTACACAGAAAATCGTCACCTTGCTACTTGCATGAAGATCCCACTCCCTAAAGGTGCTGATGCCCTCCTGAATGGTGGTGAGTGCTAGCAATGTCCATGTGACATCAGTGAGGATTGCTGGCACAATGCAGTTCTTGAGAGGCACTTGATGTCATCTCCTTCAGGATTGGTCTAAGATGCGTGAAGATGAAATCCTTTCTCACTAATTGTAGCGATGGCATTTTTTTTCTCATGTTTCTATTTTGTAGGCTGTAGGTTATGAGACTGAAAACAAGTAGAATGTTTAAAGGCGCACCTAGCTGTCAGAACAGTATCTTCCCTACCAAAATATCCTTGGTTTACTCTCATATGTAAATGACAGATTTAATTATAATTTACCCTTAAAATGAGGAGGGGGAAAAAGAAAGGGGGGGAAGGGGGGGGGGGGGGAAGGTAGGTCTTCTCACCTGCTGAAAAAAGCAGTTTCAAAACCAAAGTGAATAAAACTGGTAGTCTATTAAAATATCTATGGAGCTTTTCTTTCTTTTGCCCATTATGTCTTCTCATTAAATAGTTAGAATGACCTGAAACGTATTTAAGCAGACAAGAAACAACCACTCCTGCCATGTTTTGAGAAATTCAGGTACTGTAAGTTGGTACACAGGAAGTACATTAGACACCATACATAGAGACCATTTAAAAACTGCAAACCCACATGTATCGTGCTCTGTTTTTTCTGAGTTATACTTTGTCTTGCATTAGTAAAATCGGTCCTGAATCAGGAAACACTTAAATGTATGTTTTTCCTCTTCATTAAGGGGAAAATAAGGAAGAAAAAAAATTGGTAAATCATTAATGCTGTACGATACTGACTATAAAACTTTCCAGAATTATTCCTGTATAGGTTGAAATAACTTAGGTTTGCAAAAACATAGCTTCCCATCCAGATTTAAAGAAAAACACAAACCCCCCACCTCTGGGAAGTTATGGGTATTATTATGTAGTTACCAATGTAATTGTAGAAAGTGTTTCCAGGCATGTTTTTTAGGTCTGGGCTTTCAGACCATTCCTCTTTACTGCATTACTGAAGTCTTTGGATATAAATTGCATTACAACACGAAGCCTAATTTGACAATGTTTCTTTAAATAAATAACATATCAAAGGTCTTTTTAATGTTCAAAAATAGTACAAAACCGCTAAGATTTGGGTTTTAAGGAATAAAAAAAAATCAATAAAATAAACATAGACATGTATTAGTATCATCTCCAGCATGAGTAAGACTGGATTATTCATGCAAATTGAATGTATCTGTACCTAGGAATGACAGTGAGTTAAGCTAGTTTAACGATTCAAGCAAGCTTGGAACAAAGTGGATCAAGAGCAAAACTGATGCAAAGTTCACTGAGCTTTTAAAACTTCTTCATCTCTAATAAACTGTAGCATTGTTATTTTAAGGGTTTTCTCTAGAAAGTTAATGATACTGAGCTTCCAGTTGGGTTTTAAGAGAATACAGTTCAGTTACAGATTCCAGGACTCAGGGAGGGAACTTGCTGTGTTTTGGGGAGCTATAACACTGATATAGACTGGGAAATAAATGCTTTTACAACTGCTTTTGACCTCAAAGGACAGTCTGGTTTACAAGAGATAAATAAGAGAGAGACGTGTTAGATGGGTGATAGCTGAATTAATCTGTTGTTAAGACTCAGTAGTGGAAATAAGAAATCTTCAAGTCTTGTGAAATGGATAGGTTTTGCAGGGCTAGGGTCTTTGTAAACCCATGCTATTTCCTTTCTACTTGTTGAATTTTCTTTGCTGTTTGGGATTCTTTGTGTTAGCTTGAAAATAAATGGTTTGGGGGCCTGAACTAAAGTATCTGCCCCTGGGGAGTATGCAGTTCCTTAAAAGCACAAAGTCTAGTTGCCACATGCTGTTATTTCAGCTACTGTCACCATCGCTTGAAGTGTTGTGGCCAGCAACTGGTTGGTGATCGTCAGTTTGGGGTTTAAGGTCCAGTTCATTCACCTTTCAGAAGAATTTTTGGGCAATTGTTTCCTTAAGAAATATTGCCCTGGGTTCTCTTTTTGGTTTAACATGTCCCCTGTAGGAAGAGGGGAAAAGATGTCAGTACAGAATAGACAAGTGGGTTTCAGATAGTGTTTCACACCTTGCTTGCATGGGCTGTTGTGGGAGCCTTTGCAGTGGTGGGTGCAGATCACAGCACCCTCAGAGCCATCCTGGCTCTGACTCAGGAGGACTGTTCTCGCCTGGAAGCTGCAGCAGCAATGGGTCATGGTGGGCAGCTGACCTGCAGCCCTCAAACAGCCACATGCCTTTTGCCCTTGCACAGCCCGGCATCCTGATGGGACCACAAAGCTTGTATAGTGCAGAGTTGCTTCATCAGCTTGGTATCCCATGCAGAAACACCTTCACCAAGGCTAGATTCTGTCTACCTTCTGTTCCTGGGCAGGAACAGATACAGGGATAGCAGTGGATGTAGGGCAATACACAGTCTTAGAAAGGGCTCCAAACTAGTGGAAAACAAGCTCCAGTACTAGAAGTGGTAGAACGGTGCTTTTTTGTTTCATCTGCCTAGGCTCTTATAGTAAACAATGATCATTATGGCCTGAGTAAATATCCAGCACAATTATTGTTCGATGATGATGAACAGAGATGCGTGGAAATAATTCCCAATATATATTCTCTGTAAGGTTTTGTTATTTTAAAAATTCTCAATCAGTCCTAAGTGTCTCATTTCTGAGCCCAGTCCACAGCCACTCATGACAATCTGAATATTACCTCTGACACACTGAAACCTACTGGTTTATCTGTTTCTAAGAAAATAATATAATATATGTGTGTGATGGTATTTAGGAGCAAAATTCACCATGCTCTCTTACTCCCTGTCACCTTGGTGTTTGATTAGTGCAGTTGAAGCTTGACCTTTTGGCCCTGGCATGACCTTCTTAAAGAGGTTCACAATTAATGTGCTGCTTCAGAAGAGGACTTTTATATTATTATTATTATTACACATAAACTCAGGGTGGAATCCAGCTGAAATTTTTGAAGCATTTTAATCAAAGTTATAAAGAGCCACACAGACTACATGCCCCAGCTTGGGTACAGAGGAAATGGCCAGTAAAATATTTTGGGGAGCATCCTTGCATTCCTGTGATTAGGCTGACTTGCATAGCTACAAAATCCTTCAATTTGGTTTTACCAGTTTTGTAACTAAACAGCTTGACTTTTCTGGCTTATGTGACTGTTGCACATCTCAGCCATATTTTTGGTTTTTTTCATCTACTCTTGGAAATCTATACTTCCTGCAATTTTTTCCAGGAGAAAATCAATGTGATAAGGGGGTGACTCCTTTGGCTTATCTTCAGCTCCTTTTGCTTATCCATGTATTTATTTACTATTCTCAGAAGAAATTGAAAGTATCCAGCTAGAATAGTGGAACTGATTTCCAGATTAGTTTTAGTCCACACCATAACATCTACAACCCTGGAGCTGAAGGCCCCTGTGTCACCAATTCTCCTTTTTTCACAGCTGACCATATGCAACAGGAAGGTTTGTAAGTAGGTGTTTATCGTAGCTGACTTGGTTCCCCGATACAGAAAGCACTTCAGAAAAAACATATCTGAAGGTTATCAAAGCACATGACGGGGTCAGTTCATTTGCACACCAGTGGCTAGCCCTAAGAAGGAAATTGTGGGGTAAGCACAGGTGGGTTTTGCCCTATGGTAGGAGGCTTTTTACTCAGTGATCCTCTCAGCTCCCTGGTCAGCACAGCCCCTGAAGGTGGTGTCTGACAGCTGGATCTTTAGCTTTAGTTCTGACAGACTGCAAACTAGAGTGAAGGTGGCAGAAATATTTTAAAATATATTATTTATTTACAAAATAGTTTTCAATTTATTTTTTTAAAAAACAATAACATCTGATCTTTAATGAATTTTTTTTTTTTGCAAAGTCAAATTTATTAGTAGTTCTAATAACTGAAACGTAGTATTTTTGAATTTCAGGTGAGAAGAACAATTTATTTTTCCTTTTTTTGCCTTTTTCCTCCCACTACAACAGTAGAGAAAAAAAGAACTCCAGATTGACCTAAAGTCACACACACAAAATTGTTTAAGTGTTTTTCACTTACACTATCAAAAGAAATAAATACATTTGTTCCTCTCTAGCTAATCTCATGTTTCACAATGAGTCCTTGGGTACCTTTGCATAACCCTTGACTTTTATGTTTCAGTGTTCCCACTGAGAAGAAGCAGAACAGTTTGTTGTTTAGCAGATGGGGTGGTTTGGAGTCAGTTATGCTTGAAGAATATTTTGAAGACAACACCTGTGCAGACCACCACACTAGTGAAGGGAAGACTTTGAGAATATGCTGACATCTCCCCTCCCTTTGCTAAAGCTGTCCATTCCCCTTTATGTCAAAGGGATATTTCTTTTAACGTTGAGAACAAACGTAAAGTTCAGTTTAATTTTTTTTTTTTAAATAGAGATATATTTTAAAATTGTTCTGCAAAGCTGTAGTTGTGTAGAGCAGGGGGCAAGAGGAGATGAGAGTGTTGTAGCATTTGTTCTCTCTCCTCCTTAGACTTCCTTTGTAACCCGTGGCAAATTGCTTAATCTCAACACCTTAAGATTCTGTTTTTTAAAATGAGGATAATGTTCTCACACTTCATGGGTGGTAAGAAATAGAATTTATTCATATCTGCAGAGTATTTTGAAATTCCTATAAATTAGGTGTTATAAAAATGCAAAGTATTCTTTCTTGATAGCAATTTAAATATGAGAGCAGCATTAAAATTTAGCTCTCTAACTTTTTCCTTTGCAAAGAGGAGCCTTCCCTGCAGACATTGATAATGGAGAAAGAGTTACCTGACTTGGGTGGGATGGCACATGGCTTGGAACTCAGGTGCTGCTTCACTTCGAGTAGAGACAGTTTAAGTGCATTGCAACTTCTTATAATTTTTCATGTATTTCTCCCTTTCTATTTTATGTTTCAAAAGTCAGCACATCACTTTGTCAAAGAGACGCCAACTGTTGTACAGACAAAACAGGTTAAGGCTTTGTTGTGGTTTAACCCCAGCCAGCAATTAAGCACCACACAGCCACTCACTCATTCACCCCCTTCCCCACAGTGGGATGGAGGAGACAATCGGGAAAAAAAAGTAAAACTCATGGCTTGAGATAAAGACAGTTTAATAGGACAGAAAAGGAAGGGAAAATAATAACAGAATATACAAAACAAGTGATGCACAATACAATTGCTCACCACCCGCTGACCCATGCACAGCCCAATCCCTGAGCCATCGTGTCCCCCAGCCAACCTCCCCCCATCATACGGTATGGAATACCCCTTTGGCTTGTTTGGTTCAGCTATCGTTGCTGTGTCCCCTCCCAGCTTCTTGTGCACTCCCAGCCTCCGCTGGCGGGGCAGTATGAGAAGCTGAAAAGTCCTTGACTTAGTATAAACACTGCTTAGCAACAACTAAAACATCAGTGTGTTATCAACATTATTCTTATCCTAAATCCAAAACACAGCACTATACCAGCTACCAGCTAGAATATTAACTTTATTTCAGATGAAACCAGGACAGGCTTCTAATGTTTAGTTTTACTTTTATTCTTCCAGCTTGAAGAAATGGTTGGTAAGGAAATAGATAACCTGATAAAAATTTGTTGCGTAAGTTTATGATTTTTTATTCACTTATAAAGTGATCTTGGGACATACAGGGGTTATTCTGGCATAATGTAGAACTTAAGATAAAGCTTTACTCAGTCATCTGTGATTAGGTCCTTATAAGCGATAGTCTTGCTACAGAGTAGTGTTTTTACTTCATTTCATCATTATTTACAAAATATGAATAGCATGCCTTTCAGTAGAGACAGGAGTAGCTGTGAAAATGCATGACTGTAGACCAATAGAGAAAGCCCTGTCCCCAGGAAGAGGCCAACAGGTCTGTTGTTGCTTCTGCCATTCACACAGATGGGATGAATGGCGTACACCTTCGATTCTTCCTTTTCTTCATGTACCAAATCACCTCTTTCTGTCCCTTTCAATTTTGCAGTGTTTCTCAGGCACTTGTTCCATTTCAAGAGAAAATGCACCTAGGGACCCAGTTTAGACTTTTGTATTGACCAACAGTCAATGAAAAGAAGGGTTGAACTGCTTCTGGTAGGGAAAAGCTTCACCTGCTACCAATAGGTTGTTATTGCAAAGATACGTATTTCTTTTTTTCCTACTGTGTTTCTGCTGCTCTACTTTGCACTTAATTGGGTGTTGTGAGCTTGTGTCAGGTGTGTGCTGAGCTAATGACAGGATGTAGGTGCAGTGGCACATAGTTTATGAATCCTAACTGGCTTTATGCAGTGGAAGCACCATGGTGTTCAAGTTGGCTAATATTGCAGTGCTCGCAGTCATGTGCAATAACAAAATGTTTTGTAATGCAGCATGATTTTCATAATAGTTTTAGGCACTTTTAGATGCTTTGGCATATAGGTGTCTGGGCAGGAGGTTTCTTAACCTTGTGTGTAAGACTTACCAAGACAGTTAAAATCTGAGTGGATCTTCTGTACATAGGTCTTCAGTTATTCTGCATGAGGAAATCGTATCTGTGTATGTTCACACAAACTGCAGGTGCAAACTGAGAAAGCAGTATCACATACACTTTTGCATGTAACCACTAGGTTTCTGGCTCTTGAAGTCAGCTGCTGAGTCTCAAAGGTAGTTAGCATGAAGAACTTGACCCTCATGAGGTATATCACCAATCTACCACCCTCACATACAGGGTGGCAGTCAAAATGTTGGAGCAGCAAGGTGGGGTTTGCTTTAAGGGTTGTGGATTGATGAATGCTCATTTACAGCTCATCAAGTGTTTTGTGTGATCTGTACTAGGCTTTGATTACGAGCTAAGCACTGAATATGATACAGACAAAAAAGCTACTATCCAAACTTAGCCAGGTGTGCTTCATGCAAATTTTCACTGAAATCTATTGCATTTTAAACCATATGGTAATTCACATTAATCTTAAAACACATAATTGTAGAAAAGCTGGAGATGAAAGATTTTTTAAAAAAACATAATTGGAAAATATCACAGTAAAACGTATTAAAACTAAAGATAATCTTCCTATAACTTACAGGCTATGACAAAGAGGAAATACTGTGTACTATTGAAATCAACTGTTCCATTAAAAATGCTAAAGCACACTTCATACCATGTCATAAAACATCTCAAACTTCAAACTCAGTAGTATATCTGCTTGAAGTAAAAACAGTTTTATCTACTGAAAAAACATGGCAGATATTGTGGAGTAGGGCTAGATTTTTATGCTGTCTTATGCTGGGCAACTTGTGAATCTGGGACGTCTGTTTTCCAAGTAGTAAAATCCTTTCCTAGCCAGTATTTTTGATGATCTTTTAAGACCTGAGGGCCTTTGAGTCTTGGTAGCTCACTATGACTGAAGCAAGCATGAATGTTTCATAGCCTATGTAAGCATTTGGTGCACCCTCAATCTACTTGGAAACAAATGTTGCAGGGCATTGCTTTTTGAGCGGTGCATCTTCATTTGAGCTGTGCGTTTGAAGTCAGTGATGGCAAGCTTTCTTTTTTCTGAATCTCAGTCTATCAAAGGAAATAGAAGTGGAAGAGTTTCACTGTGGGAAGGAGATTTCCTGCTGATATCACCTAACAATGCACTTTCTGATTTCTGTAGCTTCAATGAGAAACAGCTACAATAATGCTGGCAACTGTGGGAGTGGTAAATGTACTTGCTCTTGAACATTAGCTAGAGTCTGAAGAAAGTTTCAGTAAGATCTTAAAAATGCTGTAGCTCACACTTCTCCACTGTTTGTGCTTTCTTATTTTTTAAAGGCATTCTAATAATTGTTTTCATTAAATGTCTTTAGCACACCTAGTGTTAATTCTGACTCTAAATCACTTGCCAGTAGGAAACCTTCATCTCTAAAATTATCAACAAATGCTGTACAGCAAAAGTACGGGATCCAACATAGAGCTTTCCCTTTTATTTTATAAAAAGCATGTATGCTGTTGTAGGCATATGTGATCAGTGAGAATTTTGACTTGATTCTATGCAAATTTAATTACCGATCCTTTCGGGTGTGATAGATTAATTTCGGTATGGCTCGAGTTGGTTTTATAGTCTTCATTCCCAGTATATAGTATTCTTGTCCACACAGGCAGGCAGTATAGGTTGTAATGGGATTAATAAGGACTTTCTGTTGTAAAATAATTGTCAATTCTCTGTATGGGTGCATCAAAGCAGAAGAGAAACCCAGGTGAGTTAAGCCAACGCACTCGCATATCAAACCCTGTGGTTTCACCTGTCTAACTTTTTCTAGTGTTCATTTCCATAATTATGTCAAAGCAAAAACTGACTTTCACTTGCAATCAATTTGAACATTAATTGTTTATGAATGCAATCTCTTAATTATTTCTTTTGTGACTGGAGTGATTAGCTGGTAAGGCATAAATGAACAGTGATTAGAAAATTGAGCAAAATGGGGGGTTTGCCAGTCGAGGGAAAGTATGGAAACAGGTATTCTCTTGCCAAGTGTCACTCTTCTTTGGTTCATGAGGTTAATGACTATATGCTAGAGATTTGCTTCGGGTTACCAAAATTGCATGCAAAAGTCTCATGTGAAAAAAGGGTCAGAAAGGGAATCCTCTTCAAGCAAACTGCTCTTTTATTTCAATCAATGCTAGAGGAGACATCTTTGCTCAGTGGCTGGAATATATTATCGTTTTCAAAAGGCCAGTTGAAAGAGATTCAATAGATAAGCTAATTTTAAGTCAAAAGCTGCGTGCTAATACATTAATCTCCCCTCACCTGGCACTATCCACCCAGGAAAAAGGAAAATACACAGTCTTGGGCTGACCCAACATAAGGAATTTGACCTACCTGCACAAGTTGCAAGGAGGGAGAACACCAGTGTGTGCCTAAGGGCAAGACTGTCAGTGGAAGCTGTGAAAAAAATGAAGCCCTGAGCTGCTGTAAAGTCCCAAAAAGCAGTAACAAATGTATTTCAAACAAAGTTGCAGTTAAAAGAAGCACCATGAGGGTGCATGCCTTTATATGTCAAATCAGCCTTCCCAGGCAGGGCTTTCCTTACTGATTGAAATTAATTTCTTCGTGTCTACTTACTTTCTTCAGGTCCTCAGTAAGGGAAATGACATGTACTGTGTGAGGTGTTCACAACCATCCACATTGTATGGTTGGCAATTGCTCTGGAAGGTGAGTTAATTATTGTTTCTCTCTTTTCAGGTGGTTCTTAGTGAAACACAAATTTCCAAGGTTTGCAGACCACAACATACCCTGTTTGCCATCTCTGGACATAACCTGTACTGTGCATGTCTCAAATAGAACTGGAGCTCTGTACCTGCCAGTTGAATAAATTACACTACATAAAGGCAATTTGTCTCTCAAAACTGATCAACCCAATTGGTTTAAAAGTAAAGAAGTCAAATGAAAATCATGCAGGTCTGCTGAAGTTGCACCTGCGGTACAGTGATGTGTCTCACTGGCTTCACTTGAATCAACAACCCACAGAAGTGTCTCAGCTTCGTGAGAGTGCCTTACTCTGATTGATGGCCAAAGGGATCTGAAAGCTGCATTATTTTAAACATATAATTTTCCCTTCTTGCTTCCTGCAAAATAAATTAGATTTTTCTCCTGAATTTGGTCAGATTATCCATATGATGAAAGCACTTGTATTTTTTGATCTTGCCTTTCTAGCATCCAGACTGAGAGGTGGGAAGGGTATCTATGAAGATGAGGTTGGTGCGGTGCTGTTTCTGTGAAGGGAGGATCAGGGACATGGTTTAGGAAGTTGGAGGCAGATAAATTACAGAATTCTACTTCTGACTGGTTTTGTTAAGCTACAATTTATATGTGGCATTGGTCACATTGTTTTTCATTCCTTGTCAGTTATTCCTAACATGGGAATGGAGGTAGCAGGAACCCCTTCCCGGGAGGTGTAGCAGGTAAATAGGAAATCTCTTTTTAAACATCTCTTTCTATGTTCTTTAAAAAATGACAGCTGTCTCTTGTTTTCTACCTGTTTTTGATGAGTATCTCTGCAGCTCAAGATCAGCCACCTATGTAAAGCAGAATAATAATTCCAAATTTAATGCAGGCATTACAAAACATACGGTGTGTTTGTGACTCAGTAGCATTATGTCTCAGAGCTCCAATGCAGCTTTTCTCATAAGGCCCTGACTTGCTTTTGTATGAAAGATGAAACAATGAAGCTGTTACAGAAACAGCTATGAAGCTATGAAACAGTTTCCAGCAAACAACATCTAAGAAAATTTGCAAGCACAAGCAGTACTTAATTCAATCAACTGAATTGTTTTAAATTCTGAAAACATATTCTCTCTTACTAATGCCTTAAGCTCACTGGATATTGTTTGTGCATTTGTTTCCATACTATAAAAATAAGAAACCCTTTCTTCCAAGAAACAGTTATTAGACTTTTTGCTCATTGTCTTAATTTGAGTGATAATTAGTAGTCATATTCAAATGTTTAACTAAGACATATACCCAGCTCCTTAATGTCAGCTGCCAAGAACTATGATGAAATCCTGTCCAAGATGATATACTTTTCTAAAGATATATAGCATGTAAAATGCAGTGCTAGTATATAGCATTAATCAAGATGTCACCGCTTCCAAAATGAGCTCCTGTCAGGGAGCATATATCGGTGCTCTGGCTGATAATGGCCTTGCTAATTTACGACAGACTACCATGTCTGTAATAATAAAAAATCTCCTCCTTGTGCTCTTTTGATATTTTCCCATTGATGCATGTCATTTTTTGAACAGGATAAAGCAGCTCTGTCATAACATATAATGTCTCTCTTCCGTAAATGCAGAATATGCTATTATATAGAAGGAAAATGTTACACTGTGCTGTGTAGGCAAGATGATATAAACAGCTTTGTATTGTGTTTGTTCTTGGGTAACAGAATCATTTACCCAGTCAACTCTTCGCCTCCTCTGTTTTGAAAGAGGCTTTTTAGAGAAACATATATAAGGTTTAGTTCATTTAAAAATTAGTTACTGACTTCAAGAGTCCAGAAGGTTTTGTTTCAAGTCGGTAAATTGATCTATTGGTAAAAGCATCATTTTACAAATCACAAATAACAGATTATAGCAATGGCTTGTTGCTAGTGAATTTCACTTGGAAAGAATTCTTTATTTGAATCCTTAAGCTACCTTGGTCTTAGTTTAGACTTATCAATTTTGTGAGTGAGGTCTTTTTTATTAGTGAAACAATTACAGGAAGCCCTTTGAATGGTCTGTTTCTGAAAGTATAATTCATTATGCTTAAGTAGAAGGTACTTAATATAGTTTATTCCTAGTATGCTCTACTGCTTGTAATTTGAGTGCTAGTTTTTTGGGTAGATTTTAAGAAACAAAGTTTGCTAGTTTTGCAAAGTCAATAGCTGGGTATTGCACAATATATGGAAATTCACGTTTATATGCTCATAGTGTATATATTTGCAGTGTGCAAGAAGAAAATTGTCATCCAATTTGAACACTACAAGATGGTTAGAAGAGACTAAAATATAAACTATTCATGTATCTCATCTATTTTTAATAGAAATCAAAGGGTAATCCCTGAGAATTCTTGCCCAAAAAACTGTGTTGCTTTTGAAGGCTATTTCAGCACTGGAGGGAGTGCAGTTGGATGGGCCGGTGTTGCTTCCTGTGAAAATGTAGAGCAGCTCTGAAATTTGAGCATGCTCAAATACTTTGCTTTCAGCCCTCAGGTTAAAAAAAGTCCCTGAAGTACACCAGCTAGTTCATGCTAGCTTCTGCTCTCAGTTTAGGAGATAGGAAATACTCGTCTTAATACTGAAAGATGATAGCAAAGAGTATTTACATGTTGAATACTCCTGAATTTTCACAGATGTGTAGTGCCTTACTACCTACATATATAACATTACAATATGTGTGAAGATAATGGTACAGGATAGTCATAAGAAGTTGTTACAGCCATAAGCTACTGGTGGAATCTCAAATTTCCTGATCTTGCTGGCCCACTCCATTGTAGCATTACTCTTTGTCAAAGGTTTGGCAAATGTCCTGCCCACTGGAATATGGGTGCATGCCTGGAGATTCAAATGCTTTTCTTCACATCTTCCTTTCCTCCTTCTTTGTGGTCAAAATGCAATTAGCAGTTCTTTAACCTGTTGGAGAAGTCTCTGGGGACTACTTCCAGCACCCTGCCACAAAGATATTTCTTGTGTCCCTTCCCCATACAACTGATAAGCACAGTGCTGAAGGGCTGGGTGTTCATGCTGAAGGTGGTGCCCTCTGCAACATGTCCTCATGGTGCACTCCACGTGTTCTGGAAAGCCTCAGAAATCTCTACTGAGTATTCTGATGTGTCACTAGCATGGACTCCCCAGGGAACTGGATGAAGGGAAAATAAGCTCTTTCCAGCAGAAGTATGGAGACAGTGAGTGAAAAGATTCAAGGATTCATAAGTAATTTTGAATAAATTGCTTCTGAAATACATTTTTCTGTACGCCTACCTCTCTGTGACGTTTCCCATCAGAATGGTATTATGAAGCTATTTGAAAGTCATCAGAAATTTTAGGATGTCATCTAATGAACCAGTCTAAAGAAGTCAGTTTCCTAAAGTTTTCCTTCTGTTCAGAGCTCTTTAAAATAGTACTGAATAGCTTTGGGAAATGGACCCTTTGAAATACCAGATACCGATATTTCTTGTGTACCAGGTTGGGCATCTGACTCTTATTTTGAATTATTACATTGAATCCTTGGAAACTATCATTTTCCAGTCTACTGATGACCTCATCTTTAATTCTAAAAATGAGATCCAAAAAAAGGTTGAAATAATCAGAGAAATATTTTTGGCAATAAAATAAATATCACCAGAGCTTAATTTCTTTTTTTAAGAAAATAGAGAGGTAAGTATAGAAATACAAAGCATAAACACCTTCTCAAGAAGGAAAATACATTTTTCTAATCAAAAGAGGAAAGCATAACAAAAAGTAAGGGTGAAGAGTTAAAGGTGGGTGAATTCAGAAGATTTACTGATGATGATGTGTCAATTCATCAGTAACATAAGCCGCTAGACAAAATAGGGAAATCTTCAGTGTCTTGACGTCTTCACACAGGACTAGATGCCATTTCAAAATGTGTAGCATTAGTAGTCAGTTATTCATTGCATGTCTAAGTATGCTACTCATGGTGGTACTTAGAGTGACAGAGGGCTTATACCAAACCTCTTGCTATTTTCTCCTTCTCCCTCCCTGTCACACACTATGACAGTTGTGAACAAGAAAATCCTTCCCTTTCTTTTGACTTAAGTTCCAGGCAGCAGAAATGAGCAGGAAACAATTTTTATGTATCATTGAACCACACTGGCATTGGGGATTAACCCCAGTAGCCTGCTAAGCACCACACAGCTGCTCGTTCACTTCCCCACACAGGGAAGAGGAAAGGAAGAGTAAACACAAGAAAACTTGTGAGTTGAGATAAAATATGTGTAATAAGGGAAAGAGAAGTGGAAGAAGAGAAATAGAAAACAAAATAAAACAAGTGCTGCAAAGGCACTCACTCACTACCTCCCATGAGGAAACCAATGCGCAGCTAGTTCTTGAGCAAAAGATGGCTAATTCCACTAAACCCCCTCCTCTCCTCTTTTTATTGTGTTTTTTTATAATTTTATGATCTTTTTATTATATTTCATTATATGACATGGGATATCTCTTTGGTTAGTTTGTCATCTGCCTGGTTTTGTCCCCTCTCAATCTCTTGCACACTCTCCAATCTGCTCACTGAGGGAGCAGTGAGAAGCAGAGAAAGCCTTAATGCTGTGAAAGCACTGTTCAGCAACAGTTAAAACATTAGTGTGTCACAGCATTGTTTTGGTCACAAATCTAAACCAGCACCATAGGAGCTGCTATGAAGAAAAGTAACTCCATCCCAGCCAGACCCAATACAGCTAGACTAAAAAAAATGTCATGTGAAAAGTAGTTGATTTTGGGTTTTCTTTCCAGAAAAGTATCACAGGTGAAAATTGGAATGGCTGTTATCATAGCAGTCCAATAAATCCAAGGCCCTGCAGGAAGCTTAGGCTAGCTGCAGTAGGTGGAAGTCAGTAGAGTACAGCAGTCACATAGCCTGGAATGTCCATTAGTTTATTGACCTTAATGGGGCAGAGCTGATTTCAAGAGTCATTTGGAAACTCTTCAAACCCTGGTGGTACTGCATTACTTGCTTTTGTGCGATCAAAATTCTCTTCTGAGACTGAAAAAATTCTCCTGTAGAA
This sequence comes from Strix aluco, assembly GCF_031877795.1. Taxonomy (NCBI): domain Eukaryota; kingdom Metazoa; phylum Chordata; class Aves; order Strigiformes; family Strigidae; genus Strix; species Strix aluco. The sequence goes on from NC_133934.1 coordinate 52,929,946, forward strand.
AAAATGTCCAGTGAACCTGGTATATTCCTGATGGGAAGGGTGGTGCTAGTGGTTGTTTGTTGAGCCTTTTCTGATGTAAAATGACATAGTCAGATGTTAAACTTCACTTGTTGCAGTAAAGGTTCTGCTAGATGACCTATGTTAGCATCAAAGTGCTTGCAATGCTGCGTGCACCTTTTTATTCCAAAAGTAGCTTTTATAGAGTCTTCATTATTTTTTTTTAAAAATCTTTATACATCATTTTTTTTCATCTTTATATATAAGGGACAGACACCTATGCTTATACATCCTCTATATCATATGTTGGCCTATGGTCAGCAAGAAATACTGTTTTTATGAGTCCCTGAAGGTGTCAGCATGAGCAACAAAATTTATTATTATACAGCTAGTACAGAAGATAGCTTATGCCACTGTTTCTAGTAATACACACAGACACACACACATATTTATATGTAATCATAACTTGAATGAAATTTGACCATAATGGCCGTAGGAAATGTAATGCTGGAAACAGTATTCACAAGGGTGCAGCAGAAAAGGAGCCTCCTGAAGCTGGGTGATTCAAGAGACTACTGAGTGTTCTCTCTGATGTAAAACTTCCTAACCTTCTTTTACCAGTAGAAGAACTGTCCTCCTCAGCATTTTTGGTACATACCAACTTTCTATATGAAAACTTAACAATTTCCTGTAGGAGTTATATGGACAAAAAATGTCTATGCATTTGTGGAGTGTTCATATTTTTCAACATGAAAATTCTCATATAATAATGCTATAGAAGTGGAAGGCTGTTATCACTCATAAAGATAAGAGTTAAGAAGGTTTGAGTATAAAAACCAGCAGATTACTTTTAAAGTTGCTTTAATTACCAAGTATAAAGCATACTGCGTAATAAAAGGAGTTTGCTGGAAATGCTGTAGACTTCAAAGCCATAATATTTTTTTCCACTAAGCTATTTGTAAAATTTATTTAATAATTCCATTAAACTTTTACTGGGAAAAATGGATATTAACTAGTGTCATTATTAAGAGGCTCCTGGATAGTAAGCATGGAATTGACCTCACTCAGATCAGTGGAGAAGAGGCTTGAAGGGATGTAGTGAGACTGCGGGGTGGTATGGTACTGCAGGGAAAGGAGATTTGACATACTGACTAGTGCTTGATTTTTAGCACCTAGGAGGCCTGACTGCTATTCTGACTTTGCTTTAGACTTTCCAGATAATCAGTTGTTGGATGATGCATGTGGGCATTCCAAGGAAAAGGGATTAGGGTGATTTCTTTAATGTGAGTTCTCAAGTATGAAGTTGCACTCCTTCTGCTTTGTAAACCTTGATTTATTTTCACTGGACTGCACCTACTAGCTCCTTATTCAGCATGCTGCATAGGGCATTTTTCCCTTGGTAGGTTAAGCTCCCCTCTAGCAGAGGAACAAGAATGAACTAAGAGCTGTCCTCTCCTCACTGTGAATTCCCAACAATAGATTACTTGCTTATGCAAGGGGAGCAAGAACAGCATCATCGCCTCTTTCACTCTTTAGTGTGTTTCACTATGAAACTGTAAGAATGAACAAATATAGCCCTTGGCAATCAGGGAATAGGTAGGCGCCTTACAAGGAGACTGCTGTGACTGGTAGATTATGTCATTTCAAGGTGCCTCACGTTATGGAAGCTGTAACACAACAAGGATTGACACCATTTTTTGCATACTTCTGCTGGTGAACTTTTGGCAGTTGTATGATCAATCTGCAGATGTTGGGCTGTTTCTTGCTCGGTTTGTAGTGTCAGTGGAATCATGAAATCTGCCAGTTTCCAGGGTAGGGTACCCTGAATGCTGTTTGTGCTTTGTGACGCAGTCATTGGAAAGTTAGATTAAAGATTTCTAAGTCCTTTATTGGATTTGATCCCTTGTTCCCAAAGCAAGCAGTGCGTTTTTCTTGTTTTGCTCTCTTTGCTATATCCCACAGCTACTGATGAACATTCAGCTCATTGCTGGTTAAAAGAATGTGAAGGAAAATGCCTTAAAGCAAAATGTATTGATTCACAGTACAAGAATAAAATACACAATAAGAAAGCACTGAAACTTTTTTCTCTTCAAGTAAGGATTATGCACAGAGGGAAGGATTCAGATCAGTGATTGGAAAAAGGAATTCATGGTAAACAAAACCAAGTTATAGTAAAGCTCTTCAGAAATGACTACACAGAGATTTCAGACTATGAGTGGGTTGCAGTGTTTTGTCTCTGGATGAACAGGATGCCCAAAGACAAATGCAAAGGTCAAATCCATAGTCACTTTAAAAGGAATGGAAGATGAATGGCAGACTAGCGGTCCTTTTTGTTTAAAATATTTAAGCCTATTTTTTTGAAGAACAGTGTCAGTGGGAGAAACTGGGAACACTTTACCCAAGACTGAAATAGTCATATGGTTACAGTGGGAGATACAGCTTCAACTCCCTTCAATCAAAAGGGAAGAACCTGAGTTTCATATTCTGTGCAAGCCCCCTAACTATTGGCAGTGGGAAATAGCACCAACCAACATCACCTGTGACAGTTTTGCAATCAAACCTCAAATGTTAAAATCTGGTTTCAAACTATCATGTAAATATGGCTTCAGTTATCAATTTTTCAGAAGTGAAAAAATTTTCTACAAGCAACCTAATTGATGAAAAGCACTTGTGTTTCACTAGGTTCCATAATCCTCAGTGAAGGAGAGTAGATGTTCCTAGCTAATGCCATGCATCCTCTTGTCCGGACTCTTAGAGAGGCTGGGTATGAAGCTGGAAGCTAATCAAACTAATTTTCTGTGGTGTCTGAATAATGGGCATCCCTTGATAAGGAGTCTGCAAGAGATCTGTGTACTTCAGTATTCTTTAAATTTGATTTTGAGGACTTCATCGGGACTTACATTATACATGCAGAGTTACAGCTCTGCCTGCTTTTTTTAAAGAATCAGACCTCCTCTGTCCACCCAATTTGAACGGCCTTGACACGACTTGTGTGGAGTGGATAAGTTACTCAAATGTTGAGATCTCAGAAACTTATGTGGGGCGACAAGGTTCTTCAAAGGTCTGAAACAGTCTCTTTTTGTAACTGGCATTTTGAGGGTAATTTTTTTGCCTCTTCCTAGCTCTCAGCTAAACAGTAGTGATGCAATTCTAGATGTGTTGTATAAGTAGCTTTCTACAAGCAAAAAGAAGTATTGTGAAACCTTGGAAGAATAGAAGATTAATTATTTTTTCCTCAGCTGTAGTGCCTTGTGTTGGATTGTTTTGAACATTGTTTTGTTCTTAGTAGATCAGTCCAAGACAATAGAGTGCCTTCGTGCCAATAAAAATCAGCTGGTTTTGTCTTTTCTGCTTAAGACATATGGAGCCTGAAAGGAGCTCTATACTGGGATCAATAGTGGACCATTAAGAGGATGAAAATACGGTCTAGGAGTGGCAGCAATGGATTGGGACTTGAAAATCTCTTTTCTACTCCTGGCTCTGCCCATGGCTGGACAATTTACTTACTGTCTCTCTGCCTTACTTCCATCACATGTAAAATGACTATATTAGTGCTTTTGCAACAAGAATTGTTATTAAGGTTATTCCTAAGGCTGTGCAGTGCGTAGAGAAATAGTGTCTTGTTTCATACCCGGCATTAGAGCAGCCCAGGCAGTACAGCTTCTTGTCTGCAGCGAAGCTGGGCTGGATACCACATCCACGACCAAGGGCTGGCATTTTCTGTGTAGAAATTGCTGACCTGCCCAGGGTAGGCTGGTATATGTCTGTGTGGCAATATATTGCATGGGAAACATTGGACAGGATGTCCAGGCTATTAATAAGTGTATAAATACCTTCCTCTCTCTTGCAGATCAGTGTATATGATATTTCATTTCCAGTGAGAGAGACTCGTATTTTGAGTGGACGTCAATAGGTAAAACTCAGTGAAGCTCAGGTGATTTACAAACACTGAATATTTGGCCCCATATTTTCTTCTGCCTAATCTTAAATAAATGTAAAACAGTGGTTTGATTCCGTTTCCTCACTGAACGCTGACTGATGCTGCAGTACCTTATCTCTGGTTTTATTGCTACTGGCCTTTTCTGCCAGCAACTATTTTCCAGATAAATGTGGGGAATTTTTATTGACAGCTTATTTTAACAGATCTGATGATGAAGGATGTTTCTGTTGCAGAGGTAGAGAGCAGCTGTGAGATGAGTTTTACTGGCTATGATCCAATTTATTTCAGTTGTCTGTCTTGCTGTGACTCATCAAGTACTATAAAAAGTAGATGTGAAATGGGCAGGGAAAAAAAAAAACAACAAACCCACCTCAGAGTAAAAAGGCACTTTATATCACAGTGTCATGTGTTAAAGCAGGCCAAGAGTAGCAGACTCATGCTGCCCCTATTGCTTCTCTTTTAGGTAAAGCTGTGTGTGGTGAAGTTCCTCTCTAAAATAGCAGATGAATTACCACATTGAGTTCAGGTGTGGATCTTGAAAAAGGATTGCAGTTATAAAACCAAAGACAGACAGCATTCAGGGCACTTGCCCTATCTAGGTAATAGTTAGTTTACATATGTACTGTATCTTCCTGCCTAGAAGATGTCACAACGCAAGTTTGGGCCAGTTGCTCCATTTTACATAGAGTCTTAGCATGAAGAGACTGACTCACCGGCTGTATCTGATGGCAGGAGTCAGTGCTTTGCTTTCCCACCCTTTGCCTTCTCCTTGGCTGCATGAAGGTAAGGGAGGAGGTTATTTAAAGCTACGTATAAAAGAGTCATGGATTTGCATTTGCAATTGATACAGGATGGAAAAGAGAGGAACAGAAATAGGAAACTACATTTTGGAAACTACATTTTGGAAAAAAACATTTTAGAAACTACAGCCATTGTAAATATGCGTGTATTGAAGCTGTTGTGGTGTTACAGGCAAGAGTAAACAGTGGAGAAAAAATGGTTGGGGAGTAACAGTTTGACAGATGTATTTTGCTAGCTGAGTTCAAAGTAAATAATACTTTCAGCTGCAGAGCCTTCTTAAGAAACAGTAAGTATATGATAGTACATGAAGTGTGTGTACATTTTTATAGATACTTACAGGTGCGTATATAAAATGCTATATAAATTCTATATTAAAGTATTACTGTTATATTAAACCTGTTTAATTTCTTAAGGGTTTTTGTATGCCATATGGGTGGATGCTGCCAATGTTTATGTGTGCGTATTACCTAATGACTCATTTCTGAGTGAGTTGAAATCCTATGATTTAACATTTTCAGAGGAACCAACCCAAGGCCTATTGGCATCATGAGAAAACATGAATTTATATGGGCTTCATCTCAATCTCTAAACAATTAAACTGGGTCTGCTTTCTAGCTGGAGGAGGTTTTTCTAGTGAAGAAAGAAAAGCAGATGAATGGTGTTTCAATGAACGGCATTTGCAATAGAATGGATAACTTCAACTCATTACTAATACCTGCTATTTTCTTTATCCTTTAAAAATTAAGAGTTCCTCTTCTTGTTATTTGACCTAATATTGTTTTCTTCATTTCAATTTTACGTTACTGGCAAACATGATAGGAATCGGGAAAGACAATAGGCTTTTGATGAATTTCCAAAATTTAAAAATACCCATCTTTTTCAGGTGTTATGTTAATTACATCCTAAGCGCTCATTTTAGGTGCTAATTAAAAGCCTATTCATTTTACTCTAATTAGTTTCAGGTAAGTCTTTAGTGACTGTGGTTATGAAAAATATTTATCAAATATCTTAAAATTTCTCTTATTATTTTTAAAAAATGCAGTATGAGCAGCTTAAAAATTCCTTCCATTTCTTTCATCTTTGACCCAAAATCTATTCCCTTCCCACAGCAGTATCAGATATCCCAATGTAAAGTGAAAACTGAAAAAATTATCAAGCTTTAAAAAAAAGATGCACACAAACCCCAGTAATCAGAACAGTAATTTTTTTTGGATTAAATTTAAAAACTGTATCTTCTGGAGTGTGATAGCTCAGTATATATGATTTGGAAGTTAACATTGGTGGTTAACATCTGTGCCGGTTTTATTGTTCGAATTTTAGTAGCCTTTGGAAAGAAACAAGAAATTGAATTATTTCTGGTAGAAATAGGAATAAAATAATGTTTAAGTCCTGAGGTTCTTATTAATTTCTAGAGACTTCTATTCACATCATGCTCTTGGGGTTTTGGGGGTTTTTTTCTACAAACTGTTAAATACTACCAAAACATAAAAGGTAGGTCAAGTTTCAGTTGTTTCTTAAATTTCTCAGGAATTCATCTTTCATTATTTTAGTCACGGTGGGATTTTTTTGTCTTCTTGATTGCCTTATTAAAGAGGACTGTCTCACATAGTGATACTTTTCTAGGGTAGTTAAACTAAGATAAGCCTTTTCTATAAATACAATTTTATTTATTTTTTTAAATTTATAGAGACTGTTCACCTGGAAACGGTACAATGTTTATAGGTGCTTTGCCACACTTGATACTTTTTAGTTCGTCACGCGTAAGCTAAAGTGTGTAATGGTAAACGTACTTAATTTTATGAAGCTATAGTAATGGCTTCTGATTAGTAATGTGCAAGAAGCAACCTACTGAGGACAGAGAGTGGTGATAACAGCCACTGTTTTATTTGTTGCTTGAATGGTATGAAGCGATTTCATCTGTGGAGATGAAAGCTCCTCATGAGTTGATAGCTGGGACCTGGCTTAGTGTCCTTGAGAGATTTATAAACTGGGGAAGAAAGTAATTGTCCTTTTTAAATATTTGGAGAGATGACCCTTGAATTTGCAAGGTTTGTGAAGAAATTGCTTAAGCATTGCTGTATGACAGATTAATCTCCCAATTAATAACATGTATACTGAAATGATGTCTTATAGTAGTGGCATCAAATGATCTTGACATATTTATTCATAAAACAACTTTATATATAAAGTGATGATATTAAGCAGATTTTGAAATTTGCAATTAAATAACTTAAAGAGGCTTGTACCCTTATTGACTGTTTAAGCGTCAAAGATATTCTACAGCTTACTTTCCTGCTTTCAGCAGTTATCCTTGAATTTACATCTTCAGACTGCTTGTAACACAGAGTAGGCTTTAATTAAAGTACTCCTAGAATTCTCTGAGTTAGACATTAAATAAAGTTTCCATAAGGAAAAAAAGAGGCTCCTGGTTTATTTTTGTGGTCTTGAAAAATCATGAATGATATATTGATTTCTGTAATCATCACTGAGACAAATGTTTCTTGTGGAAGCTTTCTGTACCTACTTTCTGACTGTATGGAAACAGAATTTTTTGAATTAGCCTGAACACATACTTCATGGAAGAAAAATGTGCAATAAAAATAGAAGTCCTTTCAAGTGTATTTTGAAATTTGGTAAGGTACAGACAAGTTTTTAAATCTAATGCTGCAAAGCATTCATTGTAAGAACAGTTTAGTTGTCCTGTTTCTGTTGATGCTGATGTTTGTACCCTACGTGACAAAATGTAAAATGTAGGTATTAGCAGCAGAATCTGGACCTAAGCAAGTGGAAAACATTGAGAGAATAAAAAACCTTACAAAATGGCACTTAGTGGAGGGATAAATTGACAGTACTTTTTTTCTTTAGTCCTTGAATTTCAGTAGAAAGAAAAGTGTTGATAATGTAGCTAAGTATTTCACAAATTGTAACATGTCAACCTGAAAGCTTTTTTTGTTGTCATTTGGAATGGGGTTTTTTAATCTCACAGTATTCCACTGACTTCATTCCATTGACTGTGAAATACTGCAGTTCTTCAAAATCAGATCCACAGTTCATACTGGCCCCTGGAAAGAGGGCTACACTGGCTATTAAATTAGACTTCAACTCAGGTAAGTTATCCACGTGGTTACAGGTTCTGTTTAGTTGCCCTCAGAGGATTCAAATCATAAGCTCAGTTTGCTCAACTGGGATAACAGAGCTCTGTCATTTTGCTGATGAAATCATAGCAGTTTTTAACCCACTGAGGGGTTGCTTTAGCTTTGAGTTTTATTTTGAATGAAATTTTAAAGGTGGTGAAGAAGGGAGAAATGACCAGAGAAATGTCAAACTTCCTTTTCTTCATACATCCCTTCAGTATCTGAAACGAGTTGCTTACAGTCATCTTCCATTCAGACAATATATTGTGCACTGTGTTCTATCAAACATGTTCAGAGTTACTCTCCTAACTCCAAGATTTTTTTAAATACACTTCTATACCACAAAGTTCGCATTCTGCTATTAAGTGAACTTTCAGGGAGTGAACAGATTTCTTTCGGGTAATTAGGGGATTATGAACTCACCAGAAGTAGATTTTATTTGTTTGCCTGGTTGTTTATTTATAGGAGCCTAAGACTGTTCAGATAAGCTGTAGTTCCAGCTTTGACCCATGTCAACTTTTTAATTATTCCTTTGTTAAGTAAATTCTTTCTTAATCCCCTTTCGCTGTTCTGTATTTTTCATGTATTCTTTCATAGCTCTAGGAATCTTGCCATTTTTTCCTCTGCATAGTCTGTTTTTCATCTTTCTCAGAATATCTTAAAATTTCATTGGATCTTAATGAACAGTTTGGACTAGTTTCTTAAAAGTGATAAATAATGCATGGATCATTAATAAAGGGCTTTTCAATCTTTCTCTCCCTCCTCATCTTGGGTATAATCCATACTTATTTTTGGTCAATTAAATGATCTGCCCATCCATTCATGGTAAACTTAGAAGGGTGTATGGACAGAATGGAAGGGGTGACTAACACCACGGATAAAGTCTATAGGAATAAATGCAAGTGACAGATAATTCTTTAAAAGAAACCAAGCCCAACCAACTATATCAGAAGGCTGTTAAAAGCAAGCAAACCTTTCCTTCCCTGTGAAGTCTCAAAATACAAGATAAGAGAAAAAAATGCATGGTATTTGTTAATACACACCTGATTGGGAGACTTAAAAACAGACGAGTTGGGGTCCTGGGTGTCTCTGACTTCGAAAGCACAGTTCTCTTCCCCCATTTCTCATGTGAAATTGTGAAGGAAAATATGTTTATTGTTAATATTAAATATTGCTTATTAAGGTGCTCCTAGAATTAAGTAATATTTGTGAATTATTTTCACAATAAACCCCACTATTCTAGGATCAAATATTATTGGTATTTCATATTATCTTGTGATTCTTATTGTTTTCCATACTTTCACACCTCTGAGAATACAAAAACACAACTTGCACATACTGAAATTTTAGTCTCTGTATATCTGCTGACAGCATTGCAAGAGGAGAGAAAACATTATTTTTAGTATAGGTTGCCATTGTCAGAGGAAGAAGCATAGTTAATATTCACTTGAGTAACATCAGGATCTTAAGTTATTTTGCTAGTATTCAAATGCCTGCTTATTTTATATTTTAATGTTTGACTGTGGCAAATATGTCACTATGTTGTTAAGTTCCTTGTGTTAACAGAAGTGGGTGCATGCACAGCACACACATCATCTCAGCAGCTGGCAGTCTCAGGAGGGTTTGCTGTCACACATTCACACAGAGCTCTTACTGCTGAGCCCCTACAAGCCATGCGCAAGCGAGGAGTGAAGACAGAGGGAATACGGTAAAATATGTGTTTATTGTTTTCTTAGTTTTTCTTCTTTTCTGACTTCTTCAACAAGTCAAATATCTTCTGGGAGTAAGTCCCAGATTTGTTATAAATCTTTAGCACATGGTAAGATGTTTGGAACAATCCTAAAGATTGACATACTGGGGTGAATATCCAAATCTGTGTGTGCCAGTTACCCATCCGCTGTGCTGGTCTGCTTTGAATTATATTCAGGCTTCTTTCACCCAGATTGTCAGGAGCTACTGTAGGCCAACATAACAAGGGTTTCTTCTCTCCAAGGAGACACTGATTTGTGAAACCAGTGACACGCATGCTTCTCCACAAGGGTTTTGTCTGTTTTGTCTTGAATCGCAGCTGCTGATGCTTCACAGGTTGTTTTTCCACATAATTTTTGTTTTCACTTCTGTTTGGTCACTGACATGATCCTTGCTCACAGAACAAGGAGGATACAGTGTCTTTTCTGTAAATAAGCAGTTCACATCCTCCCCTCTCACTCTGGGAGGAAAATTCTATCTCCCTGTGCACCTTCCAGTCAGGTTTCTTCTTAAATACCCACTCTTGTCCCTTGTTGGGTGGAGATGTACATGACTGTGGGCTGAGTTTTTGTCCCTTTCATGTCCTCAGGGACTAGGTCATAAAAGACTTCTAAAACCCGCAGAGTGACTCTGGGACTGAGGAGTCGATTCCCTGGTATGTGATCATTGTGATTAGCTTCAAGCAGAGGAAAGATCAGTGTTGTGATTTTTCTCCCAATTCAGTTTTCCATTCTTGAGTGAATGTGGATATTGTTTTGTTTTGCTTCTTTTTCTCTCAGAAAGGATTTTTCAATACAAAATCATGCATCATCTCCCTCCAAAGCCTTGAAGGGCAGTTTAGGTCCCCTTAGCCCCTGTGATTTTAGCAGCTACTGAGAGGCATAGTGGTTAATTGGAGGTGATTGGAGGCAATTCCCCTCAGTGTGACATGTTGTTTTGCTGTGCACTGGTAGGAAAGGCAAGGTTTGATAGGAATGTCAACAAAATGGAGATAGAAAAGTGCAAACAGGTTAAATATAACATCATTTTTACCAAATATTGTCCACTAGTGTCACGGTCCACTCGGTGGACTCATGATGGTTCGTTTGCTACGATCTCGAAAGTGCAAAATTAAGGTGACCAACACCAAAGGGGATAGCAGTAATCAAACAGTGAAACTTTATTGGGTTGCCTGTGAAGAGGCACGCAATAGTTAGAGATGGGTGAAAGAAAGGAGAAAAGTAAAGTTAAGTTTAGAGAGAAGAGGGAGAGAGGTTATAGCTACCACCGCTGATCTCACGACGTCCTAACGGTCCCGGGTCCAGCTGATGCTGCGTCGTCGATTGTCGTGGTCCTTGGTGGGGAAGCTTCCCATTTTCGTTGTCCAGAAGTCATCTTTTATGCTTAGTAACACACCTTGCTCCACCTCTGCCTCGGGGGTCTCCGCCCTTCTCAGAATTCAATTATCATATCTCCACCCCTCTCGAGCAAGGCCATCGCACGTGCGCGGGGGGGGTGTCCGAGGTGTGGTCAGTCTCGGAGGCGGGTAACCTTCAACCAGGAGGTGTGTTTTGGTATTATAATGAAGCAAAGTTCATCTGAGGTTCATGATTTCTTCATCGGTGTTATGGCAACAGTCGCGATCCATCTTTTTGACAATGGCTATGCAATTATCACTAACCGCTCTGGCTAGGCCCAGGTACCGAACAATAGCACAACACTCTTTGTACTGCACGGCTCAGGCACCAAAGAACAGCACTGCACTGCCTGCACCACACGGTTCAGTACTCAGGAGAACAGCACAGCACTGGCTGTGCCACACAGTTCTGCATTCAGGAGCCTTTGCACCACATTCCGTTCCAGGGGTCAGCAACTGCGCTCCAAACAGGCCGTTGTCGGGTACCTCACTGTCCATGTCCCTGATGACAATGTTGAGACAATGCTGATCTTCTGACCGACTCTTACAACTAGTTTTAGGGACAATTGTTTTGCCATTGGGATGTATAAGAATGCATTATGTATGCAGAGTGGTGGGTGGGACAACTGGGATTGCACAGAACAGAGATCCTCTTCTGTGAAGCATCTTATTTATTAGTATCAGATACTTTAATGTGAGGGCTTCCAGAGGTTGCTTTAGCCATAATGAAACGAGGAAAAAGAAAAGGCTTCTCTGTGTTGACAGTTTGATTCTTCTGTTGTCTTTGGCCCCTGTTCTGAAAAATATAAAATGCTTGGCGTATTTTCATTTTCCATTAAGATGGCATGTACCTAAGGTTAAGTATGCAGTTAGGTCTCCTCTAATAAATGTGGCCTTTGTCAACACATCCTTTTACTCTCTGGAAACTAATATAAGCATGTATTTTCCAAAAAAATTGCAATAAATGACCTTTAACAGTTCAATAGATCAAATGATGCTGCCTCTTCCACTGTGTTCAAAGGCAGTTAAACACAATGTATTCAGTCAGCAAATGACCGGCTACATAGCCATTTAGACCCTCAAAAGCATAACCTGTTACTAGAGATTCTGTGTTGTTCATGCTTTTTCTGCGAGATAAATGTACAAAGGAGGTAATGGGCTGGATCTCCTGCCTTCAGGAGGGCCAGGAGTCAGATTCCCAGCTTGGGTGAAATACTGGCAACTGCACAAGCAGTGGAGCCAGCTCCAGCCCTCTGTGTTACAGTTTCTCTCCATCTCAAACCTGTTTGTAATGCGGCTTTTACTGTAGTTTCCAGGTCTTGAACTCAAAATCCAGCTTAATTTTAAATCTTTGTATCTCTGATATTGTTAAATTGTCTTCTATGATGGTGTACTCCTGGATATTTTATGTGTAATTTGCTAGGGGGGTTGTGGTTTGTGACTCACGATCTGCTTGTTTGCTCTGATTTGCAACTGAATGGGACGCCGTATAATGACACCAGTATTTGCATTCAGTGTGTGCTGTGTGAAATCCCTGACACCTGATACATGTTGTATGCAACACTTGATGTTCCTGTGGTTTACTCCCTGCTAAAGACCAAGTATCACTTTTTTCCCTCTGATTTAATTTGTTGTCTAATGCCTGTGTGCTTTAGCCACAGCATTTGCAGCTTGTTATTTGTTAGGAGTGTTGAATGTATCATTTAATACAGTGACATGCTCCAAGGTACTGTGTCTGAAACTGTCTACTTAGTTACACATTCCAAAGTTAATTACTCAGATCATTCCAGTTTTTTTCCTTGAAAAACCTGTGGAATAGTCTTACTAAAAGTTAGCGAAGTACTCTTCTCTTAAGCAATGATGAGCAAAAATAAGATGAAAAGATATTACAATGATTCTTTTGAAATCAGTGTGAAAGTCCATCCTTTTGCTACCTCTGATTTAAAACAGAAGTGTGTATTGCTGAAACACAGCATTCTGGTTTGTGTATTTCTTTACCTGTTAGCAGAGAAAAAAAAGAAAAAAAAATCAGGCCTTTATGACTTATGTTGTTGTACAGTAAGTACAGAATTGTTGACTCTAAAATGGTGTAAGCATCCTTGTATTCCAAAAGTGCATGTTCTCCCTAGAAGCAGGCTACATTTAAAACAATAGTGAGATTCAAGTTTCCACATCCTACTTGTTGGTATTTCTTTTTGAAGTTTTAGCTTTTATTTTGTTCATTTTAGTTTGGTACTAGAGAAAGTAAAATGTAAATGTGCATTTCTGGGATTATTGGCAGAGATGTGAATTGGTCTTAAACAGAATATGTATATACATATAAATTCAACTGTTTTTAATGCTGATACTAAGGGTCAATATCTAGGTTAGGCACTAGGCAGAACGCTTCCATGAAATAAACTGTGAGAGAGACAAGTACACCTTAGTTGTCTTGTCAAAAGAAGAAAGTCCTTGGGTGAAAGCATCTAAGATTGATGTAGTTGATATAACTCATGAACGGTAATTATAGATAATTAGTCCCTTGAATATTTAGCATTGAGTTAGTTAATGAAAAGGTCCTAGTGTTTTGCAATGCAGGTAAAGAGTCTGGAAGAAATCTGGTGTATCCTCATAGACTGTGTCTCTGAGTGCAGTAAAAAGGTCGTGTTGTGGTTGCTAATCCAAACTGCATTTCTTGCAGGCCAAGGGACTAGACTCTGAGTTGGTTCTTTTGAGGAAATTAATCTTCTGAGCTGATGCCACACAATTGCAGATAGTAAAGCACTAGATCTTAAAGATGGATAAGACCATGCCATGCTCTTGCATGAGGTTATGATTCCCTAGCTGTACTTCTTTCATTATAGCTTGGAGAAAGGGAAGGCAGTGTGACAGAGCATGGCATCTTTCTAAACAACTACATCAGTAGAAACCCCCTGCAGAATTTTAAGTCATTCATGATCTTTCCACCCTCATCCTTCCTCACTGTGCTGATAAAATACTTTGCATCCATTATTAAAACACATCTTTCTGTATTAGAATGGCCCTGCAGCCAAAGCTGTTCTCTGCTTCGTTATGTGAGGCCAAACTATACAAACTTCTAATTTAATGTGTTTTCTGACAGTCTGGCATTGTCAGAGTGCTTTTGGCAACTAACTTCCTTTTTTCCATTGTTCTGGTGAATCAAAAAGTCTGCAAGCTAAAATGAGGTGACATATTTGTGGTTTGCATAAAATTGAACGGAAAGACTTAGCACAAATTTTGTTAAAAGGAAACACAAGACTGTAATAATAGGTGCCCAAAGAAAACCACCCAGTGTTAATTCTAACCCAATGTGAGTTATAGACTTGGTAAAAATGTTGCCTGTGCCCTGCCATGTTATATCTGGTATACAACATCACCCTGAATATGTCTTACCTTTGTTCAGTCTTAAGATTGGGTGCTATTTAAAGTGAGTACGATGCACAAGATTTATTTAGTTTTTGTGTGAATCTAAACAGAGTGGGCTGTAATGTGTGACCATCTGTCTAAAGGAAGAAGGAAAATTGCATTAGAGGTGTCATATGTATTTTAAAGTCTTATTGGAAGCTTCTGATGGTATGAGATGTCATATTAGATTAGTATGTAAAGGAATAAATTGAGAAGGAGAGAGTATGAATGAGGTCCTCAAGGACTGACCCAGTACTTTCTCATATAAAAGACTTGTTTACATGTCTGGTTTTCTTGTATCTGGAAACAGCAGAGGCAAGACAAAAACATAAATATTTGAATATTGCTGAATTCTTCCCTGGAATTTTTTTTGCTTGTGACAATAGGGGTTGTCATACCCTGTTGCAGTGGTAGTCTTTGAGCATACACAGTCATTACAGGAATGACTTTGGGTTCTGCTTTGGCATGTTTCATACACCCTAGCTTTCAAAATCTTCCTTTAGTGGGACTGGCTAAAGGCTCATAACAACCTGCCATGAGCACAGTCAACCTGAACTTTCCATAAACCTGATGTTTGCACTGGTATCATGGCTATGCTTCACTGAGGTAAGGTGACTCCATCAGTCCTGTTTTCTATTAAGCTTCAGGAAATCTCTCCCTGTAACAGCTGGAAGCCCTGAGAATTAACATGGTGCAAATAAGTTTGTATATACCCATTTACAAATGTTTTCTTTTATACTCAGAAGGAGGGAGCAAGAGAGATCTAGTAGTATAGATGCTTTTCAAAGGAGGTCTTGAGGGGGGGAACAAAAATTACTTAGTTGAAGTTTTGCAAGACAAATACCACAGCCTTTTGGGTGTTTGAGTACAAAAGGATTAAAAACAACTTGCTATTTCATTTGAAGGAAAGAGCCAATAAAAGACAACAAGCCTACCTACCAGTAAATTTTTCAGTGCTTTTTCAGTAACAAATTTCCAATTCCTTTGTTGCCCGCTATCACAAGGGTCTATCCTGCTGCCATAAGTGTGTGGGCAATTCATAGAGCTAATTCCCATAACACTAGGAGGAATTTTGCATGTAAATCTTTCACAAGGAGATTTCATATGTATTTGAATAAGACATTGCATTTTATCTTACCAGCAATCTACAGACTTGAATTTTCCTTAGTATTCTCTGACAGACCATGACAAAACACTTAATAGTGACACAATGGCTCGTTCACAGCTGTTAGTCTATTGTGCAGTGTGGCATAACTGGGGAATGTTTTAATCCGTTGATGCTCCACTCTGAGTAACATGGATTATTGACATGCTACACCAGGGCAGCACTTGCTACAAACTAACAGTCACGCATCTCCAAATGTTGACAAGCTGCAACTCTGTGTTGCACATATGCTATAGAAGTTGTATTATAGCAGCTACTGGTAGACAGTAGACAAAAATCTTCACTGGAATTGCCCCATGGGTGCTCTTACACACCAGTAATCTCAAAGGGTCAGCCTATAAAGCTCTGTGTTTTGTCATGGGGGACTGCTGAAGAGACACACTACCCTGAGTTTGCAGCACTTTGTAGAAACAAACATCAGTTTTATTTGGATGCTGAAGATCTTCAAATGTGTTATGCCATGGAAATATGCCTTTCCCCTCGGTGATGATTTCAGGCCTATTTGATCTAAAGTCAAACATCTGTGGTTTTGTGAATTGGAAGTAATCTTCAGGGAATTATAGTTATCTTTACATATGAAGGTATGTAAAGATTGTCTAGCCTAAAATGAACTGGGGTCATCCTTGAGATCTGCCATTTGTTCAGGGAAACATCAGGTTCCACCACCTGTATAATTGACTCTAGATACAGAACAAGATCCAACTAGTGGAAACCACTGATACTTCCAGCTTATCATTTCTAGCTTTCAATTTGTCATTTAAATATGCAATCTCCTCATACAGAAAGAAAAGAATTAAGAATGCTATGAAAAAAAGAGCAGTGCTGAGTGGCACGGAGCCCTGTGTACCAAGAGTAAACAAAGGATCCTATTACTTCAGGTAATGCGACACTATGGTAGAAGGAAGATGAGAAACCCACACAGAGCCCTTGGACACTGTTTTTCCCTGGCCTATGGTGTACAAAATAGTTGATAAATTATGGGAGGAATATTAAACAGAGACCTGGGACTCTTATCATGTGTTGGGCATCTTAGAGTGTGTTAGTGTTGGGAGAGGGTTCCAAAAGTCTCTGGAACAGGTGCAGGTGCTCAGGTTCTCGGAGGGAGTTTTCTGGGAAGGTGGAATTTGGAAAATGGCTTAGGGGTAAATAATTTAATATATACAAGTTGTGTGACCATCTAGTTGGTGGCATCATTAACTTCCAGCATCAAATGTCTTTGGTAAATGATTAAACAGCAAAGGAAAGAGGCAAGTGTATTTTACTAGTGTATATCTCCAGATTTGAATATTTCGATAATCTTGATATGAAAAATAAAAATACACAGTTTGTATGTCTCTCACAGGTTTGGAACCTCTGATGTGCAGCAGCTTTCAAAGAAGCATGTTAGAAATTGAGAAGCTTATTCAAAGCTTAGGCTGCCAACTGAATCTGCAGTAGGCAGGAATTTCACAGGGACAGCTTGTTTGTAAAGTATCCTGCTGCTGCTTTGTTTTCTGGGATGGAAATAACCAAGACTAGATTCCACACACACACACACCCCCACACACCCCTATTTCTGAGCTTTGGATGGAAACAGAAAATGTGAAGGAGTACAGAATTATGTATTCTCTTAGGGTAATAGGACTTATATACATAGTAAGAAAGAATATGCACATGGTACATGTAAACAAATTCTGTTATATGTGAGCGTACAACATCAGGGCTTTTTCCTAGCACCCAGAAATGAATTGTCACAAGCACTCAAAAGTGGCTTGTGTTCAAAGGCAACTGTGTATAGATATATGTACTTCATGCTGCACAGTACATATAGAATCATATAATCATTTAGGTGGAAAAGACCTTTAAGATCATTGAGTCCAACTGTAGGTATATTGAATATATAAGGTACATAAATAGAAACACTCTCCAGCTCTGTGGAGTTCAGTTTGGGCATTTCCCAGCTCTGAAACCTCTGCTCTGTCACGCTTAGCCAACTCTCAGCAGGTGTCTTTGCTAAGAGTTCCCCTTCTCCCGGCCAGAGCCATGCCCTTCTGTAAACACAACCTTTCGCTCTTCAATGAGCACACATGAGCCCAAAGGACAATAATAGATTCATCAGCCTGTCCTCCCCTGAAAGATCACAGATAACCTGATTCAGCACAAATATTTACTAAGTTAATTAGACTTCTTATTTAATCTTAGCAATGTGAAGTAAGGTTTGGGTTGATTCCTGTAATATTTAAAAGGAAGTACGGGTTCTTGCTTTTTTCTTAGATTTTGTAGCTTTGTCATTGTGGAGTCATCTGGTAAAAACCTGACTTTTCAGCCAATTATTCACTTATTTTATATGATCCTCTTAACAAATTTATGTATAGACTGTGCTATATTTCTGGAATGACTAAGTAGCTTTGTCTACCTGAGCCCATGTAAGGTGAAACCCATGGAGCATCTCTGTAGCAGAGAAATGGTTATTGGAAATGGTTCATAAATCTTTCACAGTTTCTGTTTCATTTTGGCAGCATCTTCACCGAGCTGATCAATAACAGTCTGTGATTTCTCTTGTGCTTCCTGACCTCTTTAGGAAGATACGATGTTGTCAAAATCACAAAAGAACATACTTCTTCAACTTACATCACCCCCAGTGTAGCATCACCCCAGTTGTAGTGAGGGGCCCAAAACTGAACACAGTCATCGAGGTGCGGCCTCACCAGTGCCGAGTACAGGGGTAAGATCACTTCCCTGTCCCTGCTGGCCACGCTATTTCTGATGCAAGCCAGGATGCCATTGGCCTTCTTGGCCACCTGGGCACACTGCTGGCTCATGTTCAG
Organism: Strix aluco; assembly: GCF_031877795.1. Taxonomy (NCBI): domain Eukaryota; kingdom Metazoa; phylum Chordata; class Aves; order Strigiformes; family Strigidae; genus Strix; species Strix aluco. The sequence goes on from NC_133934.1 coordinate 52,948,340, forward strand.
CCGGCTGTCAATCAACACCCCCAGGTCCCTCTCTGACTGGCAGCTCTCCAGCCACTCCTCCCCAAGCCTGTAGCGCTGCTGGGGGTTGTTGTGGCCCAAGTGCAGCACCCGGCATTTGGCCTTATAGAAGCTCATACAGTTGGCCTTAGCCCATCGCTCCAGCCTGTCCAGATCTCTCTGCAGAGCCTCCCTACCCTCGAGCAGATCAACACTCCCACCCAACTTGGTGTCATCTGCAAACTTACTGAGGGTGCACTCGATCCCCTCATCTAGATCATCAATAAAGATGTTAAACAGGAGTGGCCCCAAAACCGAGCCCTGGGGGACACCACTCGTGACTGGCCGCCAACTGGATTTAACTCCGTTCACCACAACTCTTTGGGCCCGGCCATCCAGACAGTTTTTTACCCAGCGAAGCGTGTGCCCATCCAAGCCACGAGCAGCCAATTTCGCCAGGAGAATGCTGTGGGAAACGGTGTCAAAGGCCTTACTGAAGTCAAGGTAAACAACATCCACAGCCTTTTCCTCATCCAATAAGCAGGTCGCCCTGTCATAGAAGGAGATCAGGTTTGTCAGGCAGGACCTGCCTTTCGTAAACCCATGCTGACTAGGCCTGATCATCTGGTTGTCCATTATATGACTTTTAATGGCACTCGAGATGACCTGCTCCGTGACCTTCCCTGGCACCCAGGTCAGACTGACAGGTCTATAGTTTCCTGGATCTTCCTTTCTGCCTCTGTTGTAGATGGGTGTCACATTTGCCACCCTCCAGTCCAATGGGACCTCCCCAGTTAGCCATGATTTCAGGTAAATCATGGAAAGCGGCTTGGCGAGCACATCTGCCAACTCTTTCAGCACTCTTGGGTGTAACCTCTTTTCTTGGAGTAACTCTTTTCTTGGAGTTTACACTTTCCAACATTTTTATATCTGTGCGATTGAAAGTGGAACGTGTTTTTTCCTGTCTCCTTGAAGACCATGAAGTTGAGATGGTATATATTTTAACCTGTAATATAATCAAACCTAAAAAAAATCAAAATCTGTCCCTACTTTGCTGTTGGCTCATAAGCCTACTCTAGGAATCAGCTGTGCAATAGTTTCCTGCGGTGGGCAGTTCTTCATTCTCCCAGTTTCTGGTTTTGCCTTCTGCGTCTTGAGCAGTGTGGCTGGAGCATTTGCTGGTGAAGACTGAGGCAAAAAAGTCATTGAGTACCTCAGCCTTCTCCATGTCCCAGGTAACCAGGTCTCCTGTATCCTTCTGGAGTGGACCACATTTTCCCTAGTCTTCCTTTTATCACCAACATACCTATACCATCAGTAAGATTGTCAAGGAAGACTTGGAATTTATGACTTAGTACTGAATACATTGGCTTATTTCTTAAACAGAAACAGCAATAATATAAACAATATGCTGCATAGTCTACCATCTGAGATATATATATATACACACACATATTTCATATATATTAAAAATATTTTTCTTGGCAAATGATAGGTGCTATATGTCTCCCTTTACCAGTATATTCAGGCCAATGAATATTTGTTTTCCCACTTGAGAAAATATATCCAGAAATTTTAGACGTTTGTAATCATAACCAAGAGAGAAAGATTGAAGGCCATACTGGAAACACTATAATTTTCACTTCTTATTTTAGAAGTAGAAACACTTGATGTGGGCAATTTTTGAAGTGCTGAGAGGAATGTCATATCTCATCATTTAACAGAATTTGCTGATGAACTATATCTCACAGTTCTCTTTTGAAAATCCACCTCGTTGTGCTGTACAAGTAGAAATATACACAGTGGCCTGTATCAGTGCAAAAGTGATTGATTCCAGTCTGTACTTGTTGATTATTTAACCTGTATAAAAATAACCAGAATGCATCTGTTTCTTGTTCTACAATATTCTCAGATTGCGACATGAATAATATTGTATTTGGATAATTGTAGAGCTGGGAATCGGCTTCCATTGCAACCTCTGGCAGATCAGCTCACCAGCAGTAGTGTGAATGTGATCACTTTGCCATCCTCTCTTTCTGGCAATCCATGCAGGACACTGAGGAACTTGCTTTTTAAAAGTCTATTATTTTTGCAAGATTCTTGGCAAAGTATTATTGGACACTAAAAATTCACTTTTGGAATAAAGGTCAAAATTTTTTTAATGGTATCACTGTATTACTTAAAATAACTTACTATATGGTAGAAATAGAGTGAAAGTAGTTTTGATCCATAAAAATTAATTATTATTTGTGATTTTTATTCTTTCCAAACCAATTATGCAGATTGAAGAGCTAGGTTTGAATCAACTGTTAGATCTGTCCCCTGTAAAATATGGGCAAATCTGCTGAAATTACCAGACTTACATCAGTTAAGTATAAATTATATAAATATTCATTCTGCTTTTAACAGTCATTTGCTATTTATAAATGAAAGTAATATTTTCAGGGAAGATTGCTCTATGTAGTGTTTGTGTTAATCATCACTGTACACTTTTGTTATTAACAGGATTTCTAATGTAGTAATATGGAACCCTGAGTTCTGAATTTTGCTTTCCTCTTCATAAATTCCTACTTGATTGTGGGTCTTGATTTGAAAAGGCAAATAAGTAAAAGTAATCTACAGACTTTGGCAGCTTATTATGGTCTTCAGTCAAGTCGATCTTCAAGCTGCAGCTTGTCAGTTAGAGTTATCTTCTAATATGAATATGGAAATTGTCTAGCATAAACTGACACCAATATATTAGTGTTTTCCTGCAAAATATGATGTCATTGTTTACCTAAGCATGTCTAGAGTCTGCTGTAAATAGCTAAGATTGTGATGAGGAGCTGGGGATGAAGGAGTGAAGTTGAGCCTGGAAAGAAGGTCAAAGTGGGGGAAGATGCTTTAGTTTTTGTCTTTTTCTCATCCCTATCTATTTTTTCAATTGACAATACATTAAATTACCTTTCCCCACATTCTGTATGTTTTGGCTGTGATGGTAATTGGTAAATTATCTTCCCATCCTTATCTCAACCCACAAGTTTTTCATCTTATTTCTCCCTCTACCCTGTTGAGGAGAGGGAGCGAGAGAGTGGCTGGGTGGGCAACTGGCCAGGGTCAACCCATCACATACAAAGAAAATGAAGACCTAACATCAAGTTTGAAACAAAATTAACTCCATAGTAAGCCCAGCAAACAGACCTTTCTACAGAAGGTGAAAATATTTGATCTCAAAACAATTGTTCCACTAGTATATTCGCTGAAGTTCCTCATAGGAGATGAAGGAACAGGAGTCAGTGTTCGGACTGCCCGAGCTTGTCTTTCTCAGTTCTTCACATTCTGTCACTAAATTGACAAGGATAAATGTTCTTTCAAAGTGTGAAGTCCATTTAATCTGTAGACTGCATTAAGGTAATACTTCTGGTAATTACATCGGTTCAGCAGTTTACCAAAATGAAAACATGTTCCCTTAATTCATCCACACTTTATCATGACTGTAGCTAGTAACAAATTGTTTACTTGCCCATCAAAACATTTTTCATTGTTGACAGCATTACATGTATGTGATGTTTTTCCTGTACAGTAGCTCGTATTGTTCCATTTTTCTAGATACTGTATCAATTTGAGCTGAAATGGAAGATACTGGAAATATTAATTTTTATCTCTAAGCAGTTAAGAGTTTTGAGAGATTGTTCACCTGTAAATGCATGTGGCATGGGAATACTGAACCTAATTCTCCATGTGTATAAGCATTTTTTGGTTTTGTAAGTCTGACGAAATAAAAGCTACCATCTTTAATACTAATCAGCATGTTCAAGCAATTAAAATTTAGGAGTGAGAAATACTACTTCAAAACAATAATTAAACTGAAGTTTTCTGTCTCAGTTGGTAGCAGTTTATGGATTTATTCTGCTCTTGAAACAGGTTAGTTGACATTAGCTTTATCAAATGCTGAGACATAGACATGCTCTTTTTTCCTCATATTCAGGACAATAAACAGCTTGCTTGCAATTTACCTTTTAACTGCCAACTTCTGAATAGTGTTCTTCTTTTTTCTTTTTTTTTTTTTTTTTTTTTTAAAAAAGCACCTTTTTTAGTTCTACATGTACTTGAAACATTTTTTTCCTGTCTCTATGGGTTTACAGGATTGACCTCTGGCTGTAGATTTTCCCTTCGACTCTTTGTGATCCTAGCATGCCTATGGACTGGATTCCTAAAGTGAAAATAAGTTCAATCCTTCGTGCTTTATAAAAGCAGTTGAGTTGCATACAGTCCACTTACTAGTTTCATGTATTTTGTTAGCCACCACAAATTTCTGGTACAAATAGTCTTGCTAGCTATATTTGTCTTCACCTGAACTTGATGTCAGTTATTATGTTTCAGTTTCCAGTTGGTGTATTTTAGGCAGGGTAAAGATACTCTTGGTTATTATTCCATCTGCATGGCTAGGTCTATGTAAATAAACAGTAACAACACTAACAGTGTAGAATCCCTAAGAAGTTCATGATCTTTCTGGATAAGCTAGCAAGTAATGTTTGCTTACAACTACCGTGAGCAGGCTGTAAGTGCATACAAAAGCAAACTATATCTGGGGTGCCTGAGACCTTTTTCTCCTTTCTGAAGCTGATTAAATAATGTAAATGCATGCATACATACATAATAAGCATCTGTGTGGTCGGACTGCCAGAAACAAACACATTTATCACCTTTGCTAGGGACTTGTTGCGTTGTGCAAATGTGTCATCTAAGTCTGATACAGTGGCAGCCCTGTGACAGATTAGATGACCTCCAAAAAAAGCTTTGCAAAGCATTACAGATAATGCTATGCAAATTGACAAGCAGCACAGACAAAAAGCTTAATAATTACTCCTTCTCCCTTTTAAAACATTTTTCTCTTTTGGAGGTCAAGACAGGTTAATTTATAGAGTCTGAAAGTGTCTGTTACACACACTGTGGTCATTTTTTAGAAAATGAAGGAAAACCCCAAAACAATTTAAATTGGGAATAGTGATCAGTGCAGATTATGTTAACAGGTCTTCTCTGAGCCTCAAAGGTCAGGGAATTTCAGTTTACAATTGGACAAGCTCCAACAGAACCGGCACTCAGAGTTAATGTGACCCTGCTGGGTTAGAAAATTATTTAAAGGGAACAAAAAATCCCCAACAAACCATTGAAAAGTAATTACTCCAGCAGTGATACACTCCTGCGTTGAAGGATTTCTTCTGTATAAACTCAATGACATGTAATTTATGGGTCATAGTTCCTGTAGCCCTGTCTCACAAATGCTTTCCGGCAGCACAACTTTTCTCATCATAGCACTTCATCCTATTGAGGTGCTTGCAGAGTTGTACTCATTGGGTTGAACTTGGATCAAATATTAAAACTTTACTGAAAAATCTAACCCTTCTCCTTGGTCCTACAGACAATGAAGTGACTAACTTTGGGTGTTTTTAGTAGTCCTGCCAGCTTCAGATAATTAGTTATATGCAAGTTTAAACACTTTTTAGGGAACTGCCTTTAATCATCCGCCATAATCTTTAGAGGATACATGCTACAGCAACTACTGCTTGTGTAGATGAACTTGAGCTTGTCTGGTAATTGGTTATACTTCACAAGATCAGTGTGAATTGTAAATCCACTGCAGACTATGGAAATCTGAAGTGTTTTGGTTTTTTTTTAAAGGACAGACATGATTGCATTGTGCAGTGAAGGAGACTGGAACCATGCACTGTTGAATTCTCAATTTGGATGGGGATTTCGATTTCAAATCCCATCTTCTAATCATCCCCACCCACCTCCTAGAGTAAACTTGGACCACCCTGACTAGATTTCTTTTGAGTGAGTTTCAACTGGCAGATTAGCCCACTGACTGCAGGGCATTCAGTCCACAGGCCCAGCACAGCTCCAAGTTAACCCCTGCCTGAAACATGGGAAGTGTGGACACTGTCAACTGTGTCACTCCCTGCGTTTGCACTTGCAGGGCCTTGCTGCTAGCTAATGTGAGCTGTTCTCTGAGATACCTTGGGAGCTGGAAACTGTGCTGTGGAAGAGGTGCCTGTGTGGCTAAGATGCCCTTCTTAGCAAGGATTTATTAGTGTTACTGCATCGGTCATCTGTGAGGCTTTCCAGGGTCAGCCATATGTAGTACTGACCACACTGTGAGCTTTCTAGACCGTAACTAAATACGTAGGGCAGGTGAACACATAAATGTCTAAGGCAGAAGATTTCTCACCAGCCTGAAAGACAGTCAATAGCCAGCTCAGATTTAACTTTAGTAGTGCTTTGGGACAAAATTCTCCTGTGACGTTTTGAGAACTTCTTTTGAAGTCTCCTTTGAAAATGAGACACTGATCTCTTAGTCATTGGGGCAGTTTTGAGAAATGCTTGCACGAAAGTCAAATGAGCAATAGAGATGTTGATAAATAAAAAGATCGCTACTGGTGCACTTCGTGTAAGACACTGGATGAAGATTTGTGGAAGGCAAAAAAGTACTTGTAATATCATGTAGGTGAATGACTAGTTTAAATTATTAAACTCTGTTAAACCTTCATATAATGTTTGACACAGCTCTGAAATCCATTTTTCAGGGTTTTCATTAAAGATTAACAGCCCTGGGTCAGAACTCCTTTCCCAACTTCACCACAGTAATAAAAGGTGAAAAAAAAAATAAAAAAACAAACAAAAAAGCCACGGTCCTTCTGGAAAAGTGAAGAATTTGGTCAAAGGTCCCCTAAAGAAGTGGTGTGGCCTGACATCAGTATGGACCTGACTCGGGGTTCTGATTGTAGGGCAAAAAGAGAACCTAATATTACGCAAGAGGTAGCTCTCATGGGCTTTTTCAGGTTAGCGCAGCTTGAGAAATAACTGTTTTTAATTCAAATCAAACCTCAGCTCCAACACTGATATTATCCTATTATTAATCACAGCCAGACTTTGGAGTCACTAGCAAACAATGATGAACGAGTAAAGGGTCAACAGAAGGTAGCAGAGCCCTAGCTGGTACCAGAACATCATTGCTCTGTGCGGACATCACACAAACACATTGCAGGAACATGTAGCTTAAGCAGAGAATGGGAGAAGGCAAACGAGCAAGGGGAAGTGTGGTGTTTCATGTCATGAAAAAGATGGTGTTAAATTAAAATAGAGCCTCCTCATCTTTTCACTCGAAGGCTACAACCCTAGCCACTTGGCTTTTTTCTTAATTGCTGTTGGGTTTTATTTGTATGCTTTGGTTGTTTATTAATGTAAGATCTAAACGATAAACAAGGGTAAGTGAGGAAAAGTGGTCTGTAAACCACTATGGAGGCTTCAGTGTCACGCTGTTCAGCATGCTCTAACATCATCCATTGTATCGTTTGGAGATCTAGGGATAAGGAACTGTCTACAAGTCAGTGTAGAGGTTTCAGCATTCGGTGTGTTTCAGTATTAATAATAACACTCAGAAATCCAATCAATTTGTTAGATGGGTCTCCAGTATAATAGCTCAGACTTCTACCACCTAAACACATGTAATTCATTGATCAGGTGGCCTCAGCCGTGTCTTCAGTTTTGCCTTTTTCTCTTCCTGTTGGCGCACCATGGATGTTTAAAGAATTTTTGCTTCAGTCAAAGTGATTATCTTGGTAGGGTAAAAAAAAATTAGTCTTAGACAACAAATCAAAACATTTCTGCTCACAGAAGCTTTATAAATGCTGAGAAATTGTTTTTCGAGGCAAATGATGGATTATGGAACAATAGAAGAAAAACTTGTAAGATGAGAACAATCACAAGACCATCAGGCTAAGATAACCAAGAAAGCCTTTAAAAGTGGTATTCTTTTCTCTATTCAAGGTGGTATATTGCTGTGTTAATTTGTTGCCTTGTTAATTATGGATTATGATTTTAATTTTTCTGTGTTGGGTTGTTCTTGTATGTGCTGGGTTTGTGTGGTGGGGTTTTTGGTAGCAGAGGAGGGGGCTACAGCAGTGGCCCCTATGAGAAGCTTCTCGAAGCTTCTCTGGCTCCAAGTCAGACCCGCCTCTGGCCAAGGCCGAGTCAATTAGTGATGGTGGCCGCTCCTCTGTGATAATGTATTTAAGAAGGGGAACCTGAGAGGGGGACTGGGGTGTGAGAAGGCATTACAGGAAGGACACCCATGTGAACACCGAGGTCAGTGGAAAGAAGGAGGAGGAAGCAGGGGAGATATGCCGGAGCAGTATCTGTATCCCATGTATTCCATGATGAGGCAGCAGGGCTGCCCCCACTGCTCCCATGGAGGTCACCAGTTGAGTAGAGATTCACCTGTGGCTCAAACCTTATGTTATAGAAGAATGCATCCTGTAAGTGGGTTCTAGGCCACCACCTCCAAGATGTGTATATTGTTGTTTGTGTGAAAGTAAGAATAAACAAATTGCACAATAGAAAAAATAAGAAAGTAAGAATAATCAAACAAACAGAAAGTATAAGCTGATTGATGCAAGAATCATTTTTTTAAAAAAAAGCAACAATCCTTCTCTATGTACGACACTGCATGGGTGACTAAACGCATTGTGTTTTTATTTCCTGTGTTATAAAACATTAGCTATTGGTCACTGCCAGAGGCAACCTTTTGCATTACAATCTTTTGTCACAAATCCTCTGTTTCTTTGAGATTAATAGAATGGCAGGACTGGCTTCTGTTTCTGAGTTTTTTATGTACTGTAACAGAATGACTCATTTATAAATGTACATTTTATTTATTTTAACGAAACTGATAATTTAAAAATTGGTCTTTACCTCACCTGTGCAAATGTAAGAAGAAAACACCATCTGATAGAATTTAGGGCTAAAATTCAAATAATCTTCTGATGTCTGAAATTTCAGTGCTCTCAAAAATGAAAATACTTTTCAGTTCATGAACCCTCGCAAACTTTGCAACTGTTTACTTCTCCCTATCCTCTTCTAGTCCCTTGATTAGATATCAGTTTATAGGAATTTCAACAAAATACCCACGGGAAATTAGTCTGTAAAGTCCATTTGAACACTAGAGTTCAAATACCCTCTCTACTGAGCAAACAAAAAGAGGAGTAATGAATGTTAAACAAGTCTGTCCTCATTACAGCATAACACCTGAGAGTGTGTAGCTATAATTCACAAGACATCGGCTTTGTAGATCTGTGGTTTTTTCTAATATGAAAGGGTCAGGTCCTCCAGCACATGTGAATTATCATTACTATATATTGACTCTTGAAGATTTGTTTTCATACGATTTTTCTTTCACATATAATAACCATCATTTCAAACAAAAGATCCTTCTCCATCTTAGTTTTGAAAATTTGCTGTTACCACACAATTCAGGTCCAGGTATTAACTATAGTCTCCTGGTAGTTGTAGTTTATAATAAGATATTCTTCAGAATAGAATTAACAGAAATTATCTCAAGTATCTGTTATTTGGCCCAGATGCCTGTTCAGGATCCTGTAAATAATAGCCAAGAACTTAACATGCACACAAGTACCTTTTGTACACAAAATGTCATTACGCCTTTGCACAACAAATATTTATGTTGTGCATCTTCTTGCCAAATGATGTAGATACTTAAAGTTTATATAGGTCTGAAAAAAGTCCAAAGCAATTAGACAAATTTGAGGACAAAACAATCCCTGGAGGACCATTATCTGGGGGACATGAACTGTGGTTTTAGCCAACAGTAGTTGAAGGTTGGACAAATATGCTAGCTGGGTATTTACTTTCTAATTATCCTGTGTCCTGGGCTTTGTCTGGATCTCATTTCTGGGTGATAGTGTTAGAGTACGTTTCAAGACAGGCAAGGGGTGCCCCAGTTTATATCAAAAAAATCCATTTAAAAAATCTGTTTCAGTATGTTATCATGCATTATCTAAAACACCAGACACTTGGATATAATTTCTGATTGCCTTATATGCTCATGAAATAAGTTTCTATTTGTACTTTGAAGGAAAAATTATTTCAGATTCAGTTGATAAGTTTAATGTAAATATTGATAAGTAACTCCTGTGATACTGTCATTTTCTTAAATAAAAACCCCAAAGATTCTACAGTTCATCCTCTGTCTTCACAATTAACACTGGTATTCCAAATTCGTAAAAAGTATATTTTATGTATTGTTTCAGACATCAAACTTTTGTTTGTTACTGCTTTTAGGAATGTAGAGTTCAGTAGTGAAAGGTGAACAAAGCTCTTGAGCATAGTGGCAGCATTTCTGGAGAATATTGCTGATAAATTAATTAAGAGCAGCATAAAGACGTGAAGCATCAACATTAATGATTGATAGTACAGCATAAGTCTTCAGTTAGATTTGATTCACTGTAACTGGGAAGCAGATCATTACAGGATATAGCTTTTCTGGCATTGTTTTTTTTTTTTTTTCCTTGTGAATCCTGATTAGTGTCACGTAAAATTACACAATGAATTCTGCCTACATATTTACAGACTGTAAGGTTTGTCATGATTGACACACACTTAAGTGCACGCTGGCAATTGTTTGTCAGAGTTGCTTTGAAAAGTAAGCCCTGTCTGATAGTATTCTCCAAGTGCTGAAGACCATGTAAGAAAACATTTATCTCAGACCTAGATTTTGTTATATTTTGTATGTCAGTGGTGTACAAATACAGAGGGAAAAAAAACCCAAACAAAACAGAAAACAGCCAAAATTCCCCAGGCTTTTGTAGTTTGATGCATAAACTGATCTATAGTGAAGTTGAGGGCAGGTGTACACTTCAGTTGTTAGCATATGGCCAGCTAGACCCTTTGACTTTATTGTGCACATTAAAAAATCATGTTCATGAGTTAATTTCAAACAGATGTGTTTATAGCATAAAGTGTACATGACTTGGAAAATATGGCCATAAAAGTCTGAAATGCCTGTTTCCAAGGCTGCAATGAAATGGTTTGTATTAGTAACTGTTGGAAGGAGGCTGTTCTCAACATAAATTCATTGAAATGTTTTGGAGAGTTTGCAGTCAGAAGATAATTTTGCATTTTTACTGGCTTCATTAAACTTCATGTTCAACTGGGAATCATAAATATTTTCCAGATTGATAGTTCTACGTTCTTTGCAACACAGACTCTCTCTGTTTGGTGTTACGTCCTTACAATTTTGAATAAGAAACTTGCCTTAACACTGGTGAATACCTTTTAGGAAACATTTTTAGTTTGGAAGCTGATTAGACTGGTTTATAGAGGTATTATTTTGACACATTAAATTATGATAGGTACTTGGACTGTGCTCTTTTGATTGTGATCTTTTTTTTTCCTGTGGCTGTTTAAGTCCTCATCTTTCTGTTTCCTTGCATCTTCAGCAGTTGTTTGCCTTTGCAAAACCTCATCACTCAGATGTTTGTGCTCATCTGCTACATTTCTCCATGCACAGAGGAGAAAGAAGTGGAATGCGAGCCACATATTTTCAGCCTATGAGTGGTCTAGAAAGATGTAAAACCACAAGAAATTTTAGACAGGTTTTGAACATACAGGTCATATTAGGGTCCTCTCTGGGTGATTCTGGATATCCAGCTCACTTCATTGTTTAAAGGTATCCTCTGCAGTGATCTTCATTGCAGTCTTTACCTTTTTGTATTCTTTTTCTTCATTTTCCCTTTCCTTACTTTCTGCCATGCAATTTTTATATAATTGCTTTTTCTAGTTGGAGTGGAGTTGTACGGATAAGGCAGTATTTTGCAGCTGTGTTTAATCTTTTGACAAGTCCATCACTTACACAGAGATTGGAGCTTGCATTTTGTATCAAACTCTCCCCTGCGCCCAAGCCTTGTGTGCTGCTGGGGAATGCAAGCAAACAGGTAGGCAGCTAATGATCACATCAGGTGCTGCATCTTGTCCTTGTTTCCCTCATAGTAAAGAATGCCTGTTGTTGCACCAGAACTTAAACTGGCAGCACCCCAACAAAATCTTCAGCAAGCCTTTTCGCTGTACAGTAATCTCCGACCAACTGGGACCGGAGAGCCTGAGGAATTGAGTTATTCCCAGGCTGAAATTTCTAAAGAGTGTGACTACAATTCAATTTCTGGCAGTGGTACATTTTAAAATACCCATGTGATAGCTCTGGGGTCTGGCCATGTGTCTCAGTGTGTAAGTAAAACTTGAATCCTCCTTCTTAGATTTAGGTGATAAATCTTTCTGTTCACTGATAAAAATTCAAATCTCTATTTTAGTGACAAACCAAGCACTTTGAATCTAATTCATGGCTTTCTCACTGAGTACTCCATGAACTTATTTTAAATAAAACAGCCATAATTGTTAATAATAAGAGCTGGAAAAAAAAATATTTTGCATAAGCTGGAAATTGTGATTTATTCTGGCAGTCACATGCTGAATTTGAGTAATGCAGACAAGATGGAGGAATGTCTCTGGTCCCTGATCTCTTCTGTTCGCCTGACATTGGCAGTCCATATATCCTTGTGTAGGTCAGACCAAACTATTATGTTAGTAATAGAGCATATAAACATAATATAAATATGTAATATAAAACAGAAAAGCCCAGGAATTTATTTTGCATGGCCACTGAAGCTGTGTCCCAGGTGTAATGCGGGCAGTATATTAAAATCTGCTCACAACTGAGATGAGCAGAGATGATGTGCAGCCTGGTTGTTCTCTAGGGAGACAGAAATGAAAAACCTTAGCTTATTTTCTGTGCTCTTCTAAAATGAAATCTTAGGTACCCTTAATATCTGTGGTTAAAAAAACATTTGTGGCTTGTGTAGGTATTGAGAACAATAGATGCATCTGAAAGTTGAAATTGTTTTTGTTTGAGAGAAAATTCAGCAGCTTTTACTGACATCACTGAAAGATAAATGGCACCTGAAAATAATTTTGTCTTGCTTTTGACATCTTAGGCATTAAAAGCCTTGTTATTACTTAATAATACAAAGGTAACCATACTATCAGTATTTAATCTTGTTTAGCCAGTGTTTAGCTAGTGGGGATGAAGAAGGGAGTGCTGCAAGAATTTATAAGGCAAATACTGCTCTTCCTGTAACTGTAGTAAATCTAATCCCCATAATGTCTGATCTATTTGTCTACAGGAGATACCATATTTCAGGATGAAAAAGATGATGCAAGGGCTGTGTCCTTTTGGACAATTAACAGTTTCCATGACTGGTTGTACCCTGATTTGACTATCTAAATGCCTCTATTCTAATAAGTGAATTTGGTAGTTTTGAAAACAGTTTTTTAGTGTTGGATTGTCATTCAGTATTTTTCATTGGAAGAAGAATGAAAGCAAGGATTTCTCTGTTAGTAAAAATTGGGATTCTTGGTTTTTTCCTTTTCAACTGCTGACAACCTCCTCTGCTTGACAACTGGCACAATCTACACATGCAATGCTGTGTTTCTCAGGAATTTTCCTTATTGTAGGCAGAGGTGTTGGAAGAGGAATATTTATCTCAGTGATGATTTTCACTGATCATGACTAGCCTGATAGCCTCATTTCTAGGTTTGGGGGTTTTTTTAAGCTGGTTGCATCTAATTATTCATGATTCAATACATATACAACTATGTGTAACAGTCAATGTAGCTGGGAGGCTTGCAAAGAAAACAATAAATCACAGCTGGTTATCACTAATTTTGGAGACTAGAGTGAAGAGCTAAGGTTACATGACTGTCCATATTAATTCATTTCTTCATTTTCAGAAGTCTGTATTTATTGAGAGATAGTTTTACAAGATGCAGTAATGACTGGATAACCGTAACTGCCTGAATGAAGTTTTGCTTTTGACACTATCTCATTTACTCCATTTACTTATTTACCTTCTGGGAGAAAATTCCTTCATATCGTACAGGTTATAATATCAACTGGGATATATAGATCAAATATTTAGTCTAATCCCAACTGGAAACTTCCAATAGCTGGCCATACCCAATATGAGCCAGCAGTGTTCAGACATATAAGTATATTGCAAGCCATTTCTTTGTGAAACTTGTAGTACTACTACTGAACAGCAGAAACTTCTAAATCTAATGCAGGTTTCATCTAAAGTAGCAGCTTTGGTTTGATACACCTTTACCCACCTGTTCATAATAGTTTTAAAAGGGTAGAGTTTTGGAGGGATTAGTCTGCTAAGATATTTTTCTATTCCTGCAGTTTTCTCTTGTTTCTTCTGCATCTTTCTGTTGCACTTCTGTCCATCTTAAGGAAAAGCTCAAAACCTGACTCAGACATTTCAACCAGGCTTCAGAGGGGCTTCAACAAATCCTAACCATCTCATGACAAATTTTAGTATTTCTAAGACTACTAGCATAATCTTAATATTCAAAATGGCTCTTAGAAGGGGGAAGGATCACTACTTTGCCAAGAGCTCTTGCCAGAAACTGATGTTTTCTCTGTAGATTTGTACACTACATGTCTAGTGGGGAAGAAGAATCATGGTAGCATAATTAAGCTGCAGAAATTAAATCAGGAATATTTAAAATCTGGGCCCGAGGAGACCTGAAAGTTGAGGAGAAAAACTAAGGCCTCATTTTCAGGTTCTAAAAGGATAAAGATTGTAGTACTTTACAAGCGAGATTTCACTGTGTTTGTGCATCTGAATATAGCTTCTGTTACAAAGAAAATTTATAATGATTAGACTGTTGTGGGCTGGATTCATTAAAGGGATTAGCTTGTGTTTGGGCATATGTGTTTATGTGTGATATGTGTATATAAACCTATTCCCACACAGAAGACTTTGTTAGCTTTAACTTCAGGTTGGTAGACAACATAGCCCACCAACACAACCAGTAAGAAGGCGGGGGGGAGAGGGGGGAAAGCTGTTCTTTCCTGTATTCCTTACTCTACATTGTATTCATTAATTACATCTTTTGATTACTAATTACTCTCTCCATGCCTTATGCAGAAACTTTGAATCTCACTTCATTCCAGATGATAGGGAAGCAGTTCAAACTTTGACCCAATTTCCTGAATATACGGTCATGATTTTTTCTGGTGATAGCTGAACCTGTTATCAAAGACATGATATGTTCTCCCACATGTTATTTTTCACAGTTTGTAAACTTACAGACTTTGTAACTTGCATACTTTTATGTGAGATAGGACTGCACATAAAATTTGTGAAAGAAAGCCATCTTGAGTTGCAGTGTTTTGGAAATGTCAGTGTATCATGTTGGTCTTCTTTAGTTCTCAATTTGCCTGTATTTACACAAAATTCCACTCTGCTTTTAATACAGTCTGAGGGTATGTAATCACTATTTGTGATAACGGTGACATATGGATGGTTTATTTAACATCAGTCAACGAACTGTGGGACAGCTGAGCTTGGTTGGGTAGTGCCAGTGCTTCACCAGGATAAATGCTGTGGGCACCTCTTAATGTGGTGGTGCCTCAGGAGTCATTCAGTCCAAATATGACACCACTTTAGGAGTTCTCCCTTCTTATTCTTCCATTTTTACTTTGCTTTGCAGAACATATCCTCCTAACCTGTGGTTTACATTCTCAGAAGCTTATCTTTGCCAGAAGAATGTGGTCGTGGCCATCTATTGAAGGATTGCTCCCTAGTGGCTTATCCAATAAAATGTTTTTTCTGGAAATGTCACATATAAATAAAGGTCAAAGATCATTTGGCATCTTGGCTAGACCCCCTTCATCATGCTACGCTTAGTGTCACAAGACATTTCATTTCATAAGAGAGCAGCTGTACCAAGTATTCCTAACGAAAAATGAGTACCAGTCAAAACTGCTTTGTCTTTGACTGCAAAGCCTGCAATCTGGGTGAGGATCATAAAAAATTTGCAAATATGTATCAGAAGTCAGCAGCTGCTATTGCTCCCATGCTGTCTGTGGAGTGGGTGGGCTTTCCTTCAGGTTACCAGTACTCTACTTAATGTTACTGTCCTTGGATTTGCCAGGGGTCCTGCCTGGTGGTTTCCTCTGCTATTGGAAATCAGCATAAGGACTTCTACTATGGCCCCAGACTCCTTTCCTGAAACAGGGGAAGGCTGGGAGGCTGCTACCTGTGGGACACAGGGTTTTCTTTAAGGAATGGAACAATTAAGGTTATGGGGGTTTATGGAATTATGGAACATGGCATCTTGATTTATCTTTTTATTTAAACCATGATGGGGGAATTTATTATGTTGCTCAAATCTAGTCAGTTTGCTTATATATTCTGTGACGCATGGAAGTACATGTTATATGGGCTGAGGTAGGTAGGTGTGTCAGTTTGGGTCCTTTTTTTTACCCTCCTGCTTATAGGCATACTACATGTCAAGATGGCAGATGAATAATGTGTTCTTTAGTCTAAGTGTATATTTGCTCTACCTAATTTCTCTTGCTCTTTCCAGGTCTTGAATTCCTTTCTCCCCTTGATTAGTAACCATGGTGCTTGTAATGTGCAGCAATTATAGATTGGAACGTACCAGCATAGAGTAATTTATGCAAAAGTAATTACTTAAATGACTCTTCATTATATTGCAATCAAGTTCTAGAGGCTCTGGTATAGATGTTACATATCCGATCTCAGCATGCTACTTAAAGTCTTGAGTCCAATTCTGAGATGATGTAAATAAGTGCAGCTCATCTACACAGCTCCAGTGCTTTGAGAAGGGCTGCACAGGGTAGTGCAAACTGATTTACAGCTATAAAAGAAAAGAAATTGAACTTAAAAACTAATGCAAAAGGGTGGATCTGAGTGAGGCTAAAGTATTTGGAGAACAATAGTCTCAACAGCTGAACAACAATAGTGATCGTATTCTTTCTTCTCTGAAAGTCCTTTGAGATAATTTTCTGCATTGTTACTTTAGCCACTGAGTTAGCCACAAAGTGGTGAGTGATGCTTATGTCAATTTAAACTGTAGCTGGGGTTTTTTTTGTTGTTTGGCGGGGGAGAAGGGGTTGCTGGCTGGCTGAAGACCTTAGCAGTGTGGTAGTCCCTGTTTGTCTTTTGATCTTGTTTAAGCTTTGTAATAGCAAAGCTGCCTTTGACTGTTCTCTTGGCCATTTTAGGCAAATCTGACAGTAACTCATTTGGAGAACTGCATTGTGAGATGTGTAACTAAGGCTTCAAAATGTCCTAATGAAATTAACATGTCTGCGTCATGTTGCAGGGTAGTGATGAGCATTTGTAGAGATAGTTGCTTTAATTTGAAGTATTGTAATTGATTGCACTCCGAGTAATGTGGAAACTCACTCTCATTTCCCCTGTAATTCAGAGTGAAATCTTAAAACACCCGAATGCTCTGATGATGCGCAGAAAGGTTATTATCCACCATGAAGTCTTTGTGCAAGGGCTATTTCTGCATTTTAGGCTACATAGCTATGTTTGCTGTGGTTTGAGTGAGTGCAAGGAAAACCCTTTTTGCTGATTCCATTTTTAATTACATTCAGAGATTTGCATAGAGCACATTTAGTTCAATCAAGTCTTATGGAAAGGAATTCCAGGAAAGACTAAAAATCTCTCACCTATGCTACTTAACATGGTCAGCAGGAAGTGCCAGTGAGAATCCATCTATCTTTCTGGTTCAACTGCTTTGTCATTAGATAAACAGCATGGGATCTGTGTTTCGCAAAAGTATTTCTTCCAGCAAGAAACAGTTTCCTCCTTTGTACGGAACAATTCAGTGCTAAATGTCTTTATTTCTTTGCAATCCCACCTCATGCTCTCCTTTCTATTTCTTATGAGACAATGGCAAACTGATCTCAATTTGCGTGTGAAGAGGTGATGCCACATGTGAAACATTTTCATGTATATCCTTGGCTAAGTTTGTTGATACTAAAACTGTTACTACTTTGGTTTCATGGTTTTATTAATCAGCTAGTCTGTGGAAGATTACTGAAGCTTTATTTACACGTGAACTTCACTTCTAAATTTCAGCTGCGTCTTACTGTATGTCTAAATAATAAAATTAAACCAGGTGCTGACTGAAATATACTGTTCATACAAGTTTACTTTCCTTTCATACTTTGAGACTACCAAAACAGAGGTAAAAATGAGAGGCTTGAAGAGACATTTGGCTTATTTCCATTACCCCTCTACTGTCAGGATGTTTTATATGTCATATATCTTGTTTACATACAGAAGAGCAGTGTACAGTTTCCAATTATTGAGTCATAGAGGAATTTTTTTATAATATCAAAGGATTGGTTTGGTCAACAAGCTTTTGTTCTATGAAAATACTTTGATTGTTAGAAGATGACCTAGTGACTTTCTGTTCATCACAGCAAGGACCTGTAGTCAGAACATGTTGTGTTCTGAAAGACATTGTATAAAAATGGCATTGCACAGTGTCATGAATCTTGAACAAAACTTCGGCAGCAAATTTAATGCTGACCGGACAGCTGCACTAGTGTAGTGCTACAGTTGGGATAATAACCCCAGACATATATTTCATTGCAAAAACATAGCTTTATATGAAGCAAAGACCCTTGCTATTATTTTGCTGTTATAAGTAGTTTTAGACTATCTAGTCTGCAGAGATTTATTGAGGCTTTACTTAAATTTGGATGCAAAGGTCCGAAAGATAGGTTACCCAGAACTGGTGAATGTAATGACTAGCTTGAATTGTAAAAATCACAGAGTTTGATTCCTCCAGAAGAAAGGAAAGGATGTGCATCATGTACATGACATTTGAAAAGTGTTTCCTTTTTTTACAATACACAATCGTACAATTTCAGACTCTATGGGGTTCTTTTAGGTAAAGGATCATCCATTTGTCGCTAGTTCTGGACACATTTAGCTCATTTTACAACATTTGAAAGACTGCATATCTGAGGCAAAGATGTCCATTTCTCCTGCAGTTTCTTCAATTGGAAGGATGTGTCTAGCTAGTAAATGAATATACAATTATCCCAAGTGGGACTATATGGTCATTTTTTTAACCTGCCAAGGGATCAGGATCACTGACAAAGCACAGATTTCGGTAGCATCTAGCCTGAAGTACCCGGCAGGTTGATGGATGCAGTGAAGGCCACACCTCTGGCTTTGCTGTTGTCCTTGTGCTAGCTAAACAAAAGCTAATATGGAGTTGTCTTCATGGCTAAAATCTTACCTTTATGTAGTACATTGGTCAACGTAGATTGCCATGCACTAGAAGACATTTAAAAAAACATCTCTACAACAGATGTATGTTCCTGAACAAATGTAGTTGGTAAGAAGTGATGATTCAGGAAAGCAGACTGCAGTGACACGGTGGTTGCTCTCAGACATTTCTTTCCTAAATATACATCATCAAGACCAGAGTGTTCTTTTCCCTTTCTCTTTTTCTTTTCTTTTCTTTCTGGATTACCAATTTTGCTAAAAGGAACAAATTCATTTGAAAAATAAAAACAACTTTAAAGAGGGTATATTATTTAGGTTATTTTGAAACTTGAAACTGAATTAGAAATACATAAAACATGAAAATTAGTGATTTGAAATGTGTGCCTGTGGTCAAACTTGTGGGTATTGAAAAAGCATATATTCAGCTTTAATTGGGTCCCAGCTGAACCCAGTGGTGGAGGGGTGGAATGGGGGCAGAAAGCAGTGTGCTTTTGTTAAAGATGATATAAAAATACAGCAACTTCATGGTCTTCATTTTGGATATGGGCCCTCTGTTTTTTTGATGGTCCAATGCTTCATTTTTCTGTGATGCTCCAGTCTAGTAAATAGGTCAGATTTCTGTAAATTCTTAATGAAATTAGTGAAGGAATTTACCTTAGTCTTATTTGTATTCTTTTATGTCTCTTTCCAAATACTCGAGGGACTGTATGGATTGGTGTTTAAGATCTGCTGTGTCACCATTAGTCCTGTTTACTTCATGGGCATGACAAAGGTATTTAAGTCTATAATAATGCTATATATTTAGAACCGGTGACTTTTTATTGATGGCAAAATGCACAAGTAAAACGACCTTCTATCCTTATGAGGAAGATCTGAGCTGAAGATCTGTTTGTGAAGTTTGTGATTTTGGTTTTTTGTCTCTAGTTTATAATTGTTCTCTTTCTGGACTCTTTGTTTTTAATCTTGGCAAGGAACACATCATTTCTTCTTGAGTAAGTATATAATTGTATCTTGTACTGGAGCGTTCAGGAGTCTCATTACTTATGGAAAGTGTCTGTCTCATTAATTTACTGAAGATCACCCTTGGCTAACAAAGAGAGAGATAGTGGATGTTTCATTATGGAAAGCCCAAGAGTCTGTGTGGAGGATGAGAAAGAAAAACCAGCATGAGCTCTCCTCTGTACTGTATTGTGTCAGTTGAGTGACTACTTTCAGAAGTCACCATACTGAATTGGAAAGAGCAATGAATTTCCATTCTTTTTTAGAAATTAAAAGGATAAGGAAAGAAAGTCTTTGATGTTATTATGAGCTGTCATTACCTAGGATAAATTTTATGTTAAGGAACATGACGCACATGGTTTGGGTGCTTTCAACATTGGTGAGAAAGATTATCTGAAATCTGTAACTTTATTAAAACTGCATAATTTAATAATTAGATTTAATTAAGGAAAATTGTATCTAGTTTTGATAACCTGCAAAACAAAGTTCTCACAAATTACCATTTTTGTGTTTCTTTGTTTCAGTTCACAAATTGGCAAATTGATTACAGAAATACTTTGCATTGACATTAGAAACCAATTAAACACTACCAGTAATTTCACATTAAACAAAATATATTTGATAAACTGCCAAATTATAACAGTTAGGCCAAGTTTTACATGGATCCATTGATTTTGACAAAGTAAGTACCTAAATTATTTTTTTCATCTGTCTCATACTTCTTTGCTTTGAAAGTTGCACAGAAATAGTTTTTATTTTTATTTCTTACTTATTAAATAGCTTCTGTTAAAGTGCTGGGGTCTTGAAATGGTCCCCTGAGATCAGGTTTTGTGTCATATTTCATAAATGCTAAATTAATCTTGAGTGTTAGGATTTCAGGTATTAGTACAGTAATATATCCTTGTCCTGGAGGACCCATGGTTGTTATGTTATAATGATCCACTTTTAGGTATCTTTCATAATCTTTGTTTTCTACAGATTATAGTGTCTGCTTAGCCTTCTACTATAGCAATGTGAAATCCACAGAGACAGCAAAAATGAAAAAATATTTGAATGTATTTATCAACATTGACACTAATAATGCAATTCACCAAGTTATTCTCTGTAGCCTTCAGTTTCACCAGGATTACTAAGATCCGCCTTCTTTCTGTTTTTCGAGTGCATGACAAATGCACAAATCTCTTGAGGATTTGGAGTTACTCCACGGGTAACAATTTTTTTCTTGAAAATGCAATTCTGCTTATTTCACTTTTAAATGCTTTGTTTCATGACTGCAGAAAGTATTACTCTAATGTGCTTCATGAAGCTGTGTGTCCTATCTTCCAAGGTATCAATCAGAAGAAGATCTGGTGTTTCAAAGCTGTTCTGTTCTTAAATAATATCAGACTTTGCAAAAAACCCTTCTTTCAGTAGAAGTCTCAAACCGTAGTTTTTTCTATTTTGCTTATAAACACATTTTCTGGGGCTGGGACTAAGCTAGGCAGAATGTGGCAAGGCTGTTAGTAGGTCTAAAAGAGCCAAATAACAGTCATCTTGGCATAAGAAATAAACTATCGAAGGGAGAGTAAAAAGGCTGGGGCTCTTTGGAGAAGAAAATGCTGTGGTGAGGATATGACTGAGATTAATAAAATCATAAAGTAGAACAGGGCTGCATGTGCCAAAAATATGGGAAATCCATTTACAAGGGAGAAGAGAAAGTACTTTGTTTGTTTGTTTTCGTTAACAGTGGTATTGAACTTCTGGACTTTGTTGCCTGAGCAGAAAATGCAGACAGACAAGAGTGGGAGGTTCACAGAGGATTAGTCAAACCTGTGGGGCAGCGGGTTCATAGTAGACATTGCAGAGAAGAGGTAGGGAAGCCTTTTCCATCCAGCATTCCTGGGTGAGTGACTAGAGTTGCCTGGGAAGGGGAAGTGGGAATGGTTGGACTGCAGATATCTGCTCCAAAATAGCTTTTCCTACTGCCACAGTCAGAGAGACAGGGTAGGTTGGCATACTCAGTTTCATGTGGGGTAGAGCAATCATTGATCAAAAGAGCAGGCCCAGTAAGATATTTCCTACACTCTTAAGTAAATCTGCATTTAAAAAAAAAAATCCACAAAGTTTAGTAGGAGTTACTGAATTTGAAACATAATTTGTTTGGGCTGTTTGCCTTCTCACAGTTTTCTTTTGCCATTATCACTTCTAGCATGTTCTCTCTTCTCATACATACAGCAAGAGTAAAATCTCCAGAGGGCTTCATTCATTCTCTCACTTTCCCCCCACTGTTCCCCCGTGTAAGTTTACCCAGTTTTAGTCCTGTGACATGAAGGCATATTTATTGCATATACACACATTTGAGTCTTGTACAATTCTGAATCACTTCATAATTTTGTGATAAAATCTGTGTAGTGTTATTCCAGACAAACCATAAACTCAAGAAGTGCTGCCTGCTGCTGGCCCAACTGCAGAGCACTGTAACAGCTTGTAACTTGTCCATCTAGCTGTGAAATATGTTGTCTAGCTATGAATATTTTCCTACAAAGCTGGACCATAGCTTTGGAGGAAAACCAAACCATTCCCGTTTAATGATGCTTTCCCTTATTATTGCTGTTACTGGCTTCTGATGTGAAATGTAGTCTTCAGTTATAAATGCAAGTGAATATTAGCTATGGTTCTCTGGTGGTGTGATTATGGAAATAAAACTAACAAAACCTACTCTACTCCTACACTCCCCTTCAGTAACCACATCCTGGGAACACAGTGCAATTAGTGGGCTTTGGCTAGCTGGAAGTCTCTGCACAGTTTTCCTCTAACTGCAGGAGAGTTCAAATGAACCAAATGCACAGCTTTGGTAGATAAATAAGATAAAGAATTTGGATTCTTTGTAGGTGCTCTGAGATTTGGGGGATGGTGAGTCAAGAAGCATTTTGCATTAACCAGTGCTTGCAGAGTATTGATGATCTGTCATACATACATCCAAAATGATTATTGGTGAGAGCAGAACTTTAGGATGAAAGGATTAAAAAATACCCTGCTAAAGGATGAAATGTGACACTGTCCTGGTTTTGGCTGGCACAGAGTTAATTTTCTTCCTAGTAGATGGTACAGTGTTGTGTTTTGGATTCAGTGTGAGAATAATGTCACTAGCACACTGATGTTTTTGTGGTTGCTACGTAGTGCTTATCCTAAGTTAAGGATTTTTCAGTTTCCCATGCTCTGCCAGAGAGCAGGTGCACAAGAAGCTGGGAGGGAGCATGGCCAGGACACTGACCTGAACTGGACAAAGGGATATTCCATACCATAGAACATCCTGCTCAGTATATGAGCTGGGGGGAGTTGGCTGGGAGGGGCTGATCGCTGCTCAGGCATCGGTTGGTGGGTGGTGAGCAATTGCATTGTGCATCACTTGTCTTTTCTAGGATTTTATTCCTCTCCTTTTTTGTTCTATTCCTTTTCATTATAATTATTATATTATTGTTATATTTTATTTTAGTTATTAAACTGTTCTTATGTCAACCCACAAGTTTTACTTTTTTTCGATTCTCCTCCCTGTCCCACTGAGAGGGGGAAGGAGTGAGCAAGCAGCTGCGTGGTGCTTAGTTTCTGGCTGGGGTTAAACCATGGCAGACACACTCACAAGGGAGATAAAATCAACGTCAACACCTGTTGGTAATTCTGAGATCTAGAGTGTAATTCCATGTATAGGAGAATAACAAAGAATAAGCAAATAGCTTAAAAGTTAAATTACAGGAAGGTTTCTCGAATCTTTAAGAAACAAAATGTAGTTAGTAGAATACATGATCTTACAAATTATTTTGGATAAATGACCAGTTTATGGCTTTGCATTGAATAGTCAAGACAGCATTTGTTTATATATTTTGGTGCTGCCATTACTCCCATCTCTGTACATTTGTCAAGAAGGCATGGAGAGAAGAATTGTTTTACTGAGTTGTTAAGCAAGTGCTTGCTGAAGCTTTCTGCTTCGGAATTAATGTAAGTGAGAAGCAAGTGTTGTAGTATATCCTTTGTGGCGGTGGGTGAATACAGTGTATGTGTTCCCAGGATGCTAGCATAGACTGCTGTTTACGTAGTCTAGAATGCTAAACTTCTTCCTTCAAAGAGTATACGGAGATAGAAGTACCCTTTATGTACTGCAGGCACATCCAAAGATTTTGCCAGGAACCTGAAAACATCACCAAATTCATAAATGAGCATGGTATTAGTATTCCTCTGTCCACTCTAACTGGGATACTTCATGCATACTGATAATCTGTGTAAGAAACTGTTACTCACAGTACAGAGAAAGGCAAAAATCAGTAAGTATATGATTTTTTTTTTTTCCATGTGTGATATTGCTGAAGGAGCAGGACCCCAAATATCTGTCTGTGAGCTGTAATGCTGTCACCCTGGAAATGACATAGTCTCACCATTGCTTCAATATTTTTGCCTCTTTGATCCCCAAATCTCCATCAAGTAAAGAATACCTTGAATATAAAGATTGCACACTGTCAGTATAACATAGTGATTTAAGTACAACTTACATAGGTTTTCTGGTTGACTTGGTATAGAAATTTTTTGAAACACCCTAATCCACTTCATCCCCAAGCCTCTCTAGAGAGATTAAAATATTCCATTACCTTTACATGCTCCCTTTCGTTAGGATTAGTCGCGTTCCTCCAATGGGAAAGAATGGTGTCATGTCATTCGTGTTGACATGAGCAACAATGTGATACCCAAATAAACCAAGCAGCAAATACTCAGTGCTCTGTAAATGAGCTCTGTATAGAAGTTTCTTTCTAAGCGAGTAAAATCCTACTTAAAATGCATTTAGAGGAAATTAAAATAGGATCTAATCCAGAGCCTGGTAAAATTAATAGAAGAGTTTGTGCTTACTGCAGTTCTGTGTGGTAATGAATATATTCAGAGAAACTCTGATCTGCTTACAAATACTTTGCTAAAGAGATGAATGTGCATTTGCTTTGAGTTATTCACTCTGACCCCAGTCTGGGTGATTGTCATGAAGCTGAGTATAAAAATTATTGGTAGATTCTAAAGGCAGATTTTACCAACAGCTTTCTGAATAGTTTTTTTGAATTCATAAATCTTCCTCTAGATCAGCTCTTGCATACCTTCACTGACAAGCTAGAAAGCTTTGACAATAGTCAGAACTTATTAAGGGCATAATTGCTGATGAATGGCAAGACATTTCACTTCTAATTCAAAGTATGCTTCGTACATCAACCTGAATATTTTAACTGTTATGTAGAATTTAATAGATAATTAAATCCCTCCTGTCAGATCCTAGACAATCATAAAAAGAATCTGTAGAAAGTTTATCACAATTTAATCATTCAGTTCTGTTATCTGCAAAACCTTTTTTGCCTCTCCACAGAGCCTTGCTATTATATTCATGTTTATAGGACTATTTCATGTGGTATTCAGCAGCTAAATTTCAAGTAAATGTTTATTACTAGAATACAAAATGGACTGCTATAAAAAAGTGAAATCAAGCTATACAAATCGGAACATTTCAAGTGCTTTAAAATGTGAGGTTTGTTTGTTATTTCTTTTAATGTGCAAATGCTGGTAAATTTTGGCTGAATTTTTGGACAGCATCAATCATTTTTAGAAATGATTATGTTTGCCTCATATCTAAATGACCTTGGAGAAAGACATACTACAAAAAGATTCTGCCACTGGCAAAACCAAACTTTGACTGATGCTGATAACTCAGACTTTGTGTTGTGTCCTTAATTACAGTATGTCTCTAATCCATTAAAATAATCCAGCGCTGTTTTCTATGCCAGTAGAAAACAGCGCTGGATTATTTTAATGGATTAGAGACATAAACATTTAAAGATCAATGAAACTGAGACCCCAAAGTAATAATACACACCCTGCAACATGAAATGGGAGAGAAATGCAGACTTTAACTGAAGAAAATTATTTGCAGCTAATACAGTCTGCATAGAATACTACATAGCAGCAGAAAAAAGAGGCAGGTCTTGATATGGGGTTGTAAATAGACAATTATGCTTATAATTAATTTAAAATTATTTTGGCACAAACTGAAGAAATAATAAAATTGCATTTGGAGTAATTTGTGCACTTCCAGTGACCTTATAATAAGAAGGACATTGCTGAGATTAGGTTGCAGCAGAGACCTCTAATTTACAGTCTGCAAGATGTGAAATATTAGCCAAATTTGATCTGTGAAGCTCTAGGGGGACTAGAATGAGAGGGGTATCATCAAGGTGTATGAAACCCTGGGAGAGAGGGAACAGGATTCATGCTAATATGCTATTATTAGAGATAAGTAATTTAAACCACTAAAATATCTAAGAATTTGTGGAGTGAGAAGAAATTAATTCATAAGAAATTGAATCACTTTCTCTATGCAGAGAGTAGGTGAAAAACAGACCCAATGTTCTGAGTCACCATTTAGTAAACTGGGTCCAGAAGGAAGTTGAGCAAGATTTTGAAAAAGCTAGCTTATGGACAAATTTGGTTTTGTACAGCCGTGTTTGCTACTTATCAAGGTTTCTTAAAACTAGAGCTCATGTCCAACTTTCACCTTTGCACAACTGACAGAAACAACAACTTGTCTTTACTCTTACCTGGGGATGAGGGGCATATACCCACTTACCTAAATGCCTTTTCTTTCCCAGCTGAGACAATACAATTTTTGCCGTTTCACCAATGGTGATGGAGACGGAATGCCCACATGTCTGAATGGGTTTCAGTGGTCATTATTCTATTTACTGTTCCCAGCTATGTCTGCTGAAGACATCTTTCTGTCAGTGGAAAATAGTGGATCAAAACATCCCCAAACAAATTGTTTTCTTCTATTGGAAAATGTGTGAAGCAGAGACTCTGCCATATCTTCTTAAAGATCACAGTACCATAAACAGCAGCCACTCACAGAGTATTCAACATTTTCATGTGCCATTCCAAACTGTTAAAAAATGTAGATGCGTAAAGGCAATGAATTCTCTAGGTACTGTTAGCAGGTAATAAAACTGGCAGTAATGCTGTTACTGTAGGTGTTGCTTTGTCAGAAGGAGCTGTTCTGTCACAAGGAGCTGCACTAGACTGTTCTGTAGATCCTGTGGGTGATGCATCTCTAATTTGGTTGGCAAAATAGTGATCGACATGGTAGAGAACGCATCAAGGACTCACCTGCTCTCCTAGACAACTACAGAGAGATAATAATGAACTGTCGTTGGCTTAGGCATCATTACACTTATCTTTGAGATCCCTTTCAGCGTTTATCAATTTTATGGCAGCTGCAGTCTTTTTTCTGCTTTTTGTCAGGCCTCATTCATTTGTATTATTTTTTCTCATTGGAGTGCTGTGTGATTTTTCTCAAAGCAGAACTATGTGTCTTCTAGCACTAATAAAATTCTTGTCTCTTTTCATTGCAACTCGCCTCCAGAGCAGGGCCTTCTGGCATACTCTGCAGCACAGGAGATAAAATAATCAATAAGCCTGGATCTGAAAATGAAATGCAACATTTGTTTTGTTACTGAGCTCTACATGGCCTGAAACAGATGGCTTTGTGATGATGCTTTTAGTGTGCTCATAAGGATTTTTGATTCGTGTATGATTTTATTTTGAAAATATAAATTGAATGAATGGCTACTAGCACAATGACTTGACATCTATTATCCCCTTTCACAGATCGAGAACTATAAGTGATGTACAATTAGAGCAATGCTTAATAGAACTCTTGAAATTAAATGGAACTGTAGTGTATTGAGTGCATAAAGCTCTCTTGCTATTTTATGTTGAAAAATATTTTAGTCTTTGTCATTGCTTGTATGGCTGTTTGCATATGTTGGTCTGTGCTCAGCTTATATGGTGGCAGATAGTAAATGTATACACATCAATATGATTAGTAAACATTATTTATCTGATGGTGGAAGGTGTGAGACAAAATGTGGGGGTTATGTATTATCCTTTCTATAGTTCTCTGATTAATTTTTCACGCCAGAATATATTAGAATTCAGTTTCTGTCAGATACAGTGTGGTAGTTTAAAAATAAGAAGAGCGAGCACCTTTGTACTGCTGTATAACCAAAGAGGTGGTGTTTGACTACATAAGAGATATCCATTATCTGGGTTGAGATTTGCTCCATTGTTCCTGGGCATTCAGGGAGAGCAATGTTGTTATGGCAGTCTTCCAGATAATGTCATTTCTAAGGTGGATAAAAGGGATAGCCAGAACACTTTAGTGAGTGGGTGCTGTTTGATATTCTCAATTGGTAAGAAATTGTATCTGCCAAGAGCATCCCCTCCTACATCCATGTACAACTGCAGTTGGGTCCCAATGTCTCTTATTCAGTTGTAGAGCAGCACTTAGCTGTGATGCTGTTAGCACAGACAGATGGCCATTGCCCACTTATTAGGACAGTGCAAAGACAGCTGACAGAAATGTAGTAACTGATACACATGGACTTAGACAGGCCAAGCAGATCTGAAGCTCTTCTATTGCCTGAGAGTTGTCTCAAAAAATCTTGCAATATCCCCAGCACACCTCAGGAAGCAGTAATAGCTTAAAAGGACGTGACGAATTCATGCCTGCTTTGAAATCAACGTGCCCTTGTCGCAGTTATTATGGCCAAATTAAAAAAAAATTGCTATCAGTAATCTTTAAAATAATTACTATACATAGGATGCAAAGTATTTTAATGAGTCAGCTAGTGAACTTGCTGCGTTAATAAATGTCAAGGATTCAAAACAAAGCTGCTGTTCAAGATTTTTGTAAACTTTGAGAGAGGCAGAGAAACTTTCAAGTTTGCCATATACTTAGGATTAATATAACTTCATTTTTGTTGAATATAAGTGAAACAGTTGGTGAAGAAGACTTCCTAAAAAGAACAATCTTGTGAAGATAAAAGATATTTTGTAAAGCCATGGGTTGACTGATCAGTCAGTTACCTTCAGGAAGCTATGGAAGTGCTTCAGTTCCATCCATTGCCAAGGGTTTAGTTTCCCCAAGAGGAAAAAGATGCTCTAATTGCAAGCTGTGGGAGATAATGAGT
This sequence comes from Strix aluco, assembly GCF_031877795.1. Lineage (NCBI taxonomy): Eukaryota > Metazoa > Chordata > Aves > Strigiformes > Strigidae > Strix > Strix aluco. The sequence goes on from NC_133934.1 coordinate 52,977,321, forward strand.
GTGCTAGCATTTGGCCAGAAACCAAAAGTGCTACTGATTCGGGATGCACATTCCTTCTAGAGGCACCCAAAAGAGGCAAAAAGTGCATTGAATGAATGAATGAATGAATACCCAGTTTTTAAAAGTCCAGTACCCTCAAGAGTGGTCAGTCAGATCATGTCAGGACTTGGAGGAGGAATAAGGGGATTTGCATCAGGCTAATAACATTTCAATATTTATGGATATCTTTTTGATTTTTTTAACTTCACCTCAACCCAAACATCAAAACTTGAGTGTAGGCTGACAGTGCAGATGGTATGCCTTAGAGGTTTAAATGGAAATAAAACTCAAATGGGACTGAGAGAATTTGTAGTGAAAGATATGTGTGTTATTCCCAATTTGAAAAAAAAAGTCAAGTTTTTTGTGTCCTGAAGAAGCAGTTCTTAATATTGCCTACTGTGCCACTAAAATGAGCAATCTCAGGGAATTACAGTGAAAGTAATTAATTTATGGCAGGAATGTGAAGTAAACACTGAGAAAAAGGCATCTCCTTGAAACTTTTTATATTTGTTTTAAGAGTTCATATGAACATTAAGAGGCTTTTATTATTACTGTTTGATTGTGAAATTTAATTTGCATGCTCAGTGCACTAAAATATCTTTGAAAGAGAGGGATTTTGTTTCAAGTTTTGCTGCTGAAACATTTCCTCAATATTAATTTTTTGTCAGGTTGCTCTTTCATCTCACTGATGTAGAGATTTTGTCTGCTGATAGTAATTAATCTTTTACATGCTTCATAGGTCACTAGCATTCATGTTTCTTACCAATAAAGAATGCATATAGTCCTAGAAGTAGTATGTGTATCTATGGTAAAAGTGTTTTCTGTTCAGAATTGTGATTCCTGACTTTATGAATCAATGGACTGTGATTGGTTCTCAGACATAATATTCAAACCACTGTAAACGGTTATCAGAGTTGCATTTGAAAATACTTTAATGGTTCTGCCATTTACTATAACCTCACAAGATCATGCATGTCTTGAAAATCATAGAAAAACTGGGAGTTAGACTGTTTAATAGAATAAACACAATAAAACAAATTGTAGGTTCCACTGACATCCACTGGAGCAATGTTGGAAATGCACATCCTTTCTGGATGCAGCAGAGGCAGTTGAGCCTTGGGGATTCACCTGTGCAAGATGATGAGTAATATTCATAGTTCTGCTCACTTTAAAGGCTTTATTAGAAAGAAAAAAACTAAAATTTACAAATAATAGAGATTTCAGCAGTACTCTGAATGGGTTACCCTGGCCATACTCATTTCTCTGTCCAGCAGAGGCTGTGGAGACTTTCACTGGCTGTACAAACACAAGACTTAAATCTTTACTTTCTTTCTAGTAAAAATTTAGTAAAGCATGGGCCTAGATGTAGAATAGGTTCATTATATTTGGTTTTAAGATTTAGAAAAACAGAAAATTTATTTCCATTGTTAAAAGAACAGCTCTTTGATTACTTAGTGGAACTCTGTAATTATGAATGCTAGATCTCTGCTGATAAAAATTATAGTCTTAATTTAAAAGAGCTAAAACGTCAGACACTGAGCACCTTTAAAGTGTTTTCCAACCTTTAGAATATGAGAGCTGTCCTCTTCTGTTATCACCTTTGAGGCAAAACCCAAAGGAAAGGTCACCTCTTTGGAACTGGGAGGAAACACTGATTTGCAGATCAAATGGCTCTGCAACTGACTGCTGACCAAGTCATTGAGATTTTCATGCTGTCAGTCATCTTTTCATACCACCACAACTCTTAGTGCTTACCTGACTTGCTGACTATCAAACAGCATTCCTCAGCATGCACATTTTTTTAATCATATGTGTGTACAAAGCCAATTCAAGTATCGTTGGAAGTGATTTCTGGTTTTGACTGTATCATTGTTGATCTGCTTTTACAACAGAGGACAGAACCTTCACAGTAATACACAATGTCTCTGCTAATCTTTAAACATCTTAGCTAGTCTTTACAAGGCCATACAATTAAGTTCTCCAAGTGCATCACTTCAACGAATATTTGGTGAGTCTCCAGAAAGGCTAATCACAGTCCTTAAGTATGGTGATGACCATTCTTCACTGGCATCTCCATCTGGTAGAAATCTTCAGGAGTTATTGACAAAGATAAGAAGTTATCTAGAAGGATTTACAGCTTCTTTGTCTGCCTTGGCTATCAGATGTAGTGAGTTAGCAAAGTGCACCTCTAAGAGAATGCCTTTGGCATTCTTGTCGGTAATCTCATGCCACTAAGAGAAAGGATATTTCTTCAGTTATCCATCAAGAAATCAGTGGACAGCCACAGTCTGGCCAGTGTGGATCCATGTTTTGTACTAACTGTTAGTTCCAACCCTGGGAACTACCTTACAGATGTCACATCATTATGGAGCTTTTTTATCAATAACACCTCTTCCGAGGGATATTAAGTCATTATGTTAAAACCAAAAAAGTTGCTGAAAAAAAATAATTGAGGGCCTGATGGAAGTCCATTTACAGTGCCTTTTTTTTTTTTTTTTTCCCCTTTTTTTCACAGTTTAATTGCCTAAACACTTGATTATTGACTGTGCTGGATAATCTGTCCTTTGCAGTCCTCCTCCTCTCCCAAATCCATTTCTGGTTTCATGTATTAACATATAAGAAAATGTTTTTCTAGGATCAGTAACTGTGCGTATAGCTTCTGGTCTAATCATACTTTTGAAGAGAGAGAGAATAATAACCTCCTCCTGGTTATCATTTATGATGGAGTTGTGGTAGATGGTCTGAAAAACTCTGCAGTCACGGGAGAACACATCCGTTCCTGTCTTCAGCTCATCAAGGCTGATGTTATAAAAAATGTGTCCCAAGAGTCTAGCTTATGGAATGTCAACAGGATCTTTGGATAAATGAAGATGAAACTACCTTACCTTATCTAACTTCTACTTCAGGCAGAACAAAGGCAGTGAAGAATGTACAACTGAGCACCATGCTTCAGTTATCTTCTTATTTATGCTGCTGATGCTGCAAAATGGGGCTAATGCTGCTGTCTTGACACTTTATCTTCCATTGCAGAGGCTGTGGAGTTAAAAACAAACCAAAACAAGCTAGGGATATTGTTCTTTGCAACAATTTAGTCCAAACTGCCTTCCTGACTCTGTTACCAGAATCTGAATTTTCCTACATAATGACAGACAATTTTTCTGAACCAAATCCGCTCAGACTTTTATTCTCAGCAAATATCTTGGAAGAGATCCTAATGCATATCTAATTAATTACTCTTAATTAAATGATTTTGAAAAGTTGAAAATCATTATTTCATAAACACTTACTTGTAAACTATGGGCAAAAGCAAATGTACTATAACTGTAAAGAAATAGACTAGCTTGGTGCAGAATTTTACAAATGAACATAAATCTGCAGAGGCATATCAAAATAAACAGACAGCTCTCTCTTGGGACAGATTCTGCATAGGAGACATAGCCTGACTGCTATTGTTTTCAGTCTGTCAACACAGGTGGTGATTTTCTCAGTTTCTGCATCAGGACTTGGGCTGCAAGTTGTATGTTATGTAGGAGGCACAATTTCTTTTAGTTTTTTCCAAACTTTCTTAATATTTAGTTTCAGATGAAATTCTGATGGAATACCATTTTGATTTTTCATTCCTCTTGCCATAAGCTAATCAAATACATAAACATTCAAAACAGAACAAAACCAAACACACAAAAGCTTATAACTACCTCAACAACTGTCTGAAAAACAACAAAAATAATTATTTTTTTTAAGATTATCTTATAACCTTAAAAAGGCAGTGCATGTGTGTAAAATTAGAGACTTACTACAATGTGTTATTGATTTCACAGTTGCTTCTTAATTTTATCCAGAATACTATTTTTGGGGAGCAGTGGGGAATGAATGAATAAAAAAGAAACAATGGATATGTAGGCTTTTCCTCACAGACGTGCAGCTGCTTCTTGGCTGAAGCACAAAAAGCTGTCTGTTAATAGCATATAGCAACAATGTAAGGTTAGAAATAAAGAATAATATCATGCCTAATGAAAACTGCCAATGCAGTTTATGCAGGTAGGATGCAATTACCCAAATTGGAATATAGCCAGACATGAAAGCATTACATTTTCTGTTTCAGAAAATACAATGGCTACTTATGATATAACAAGGAGGAATTTTTTTCAAGACGTGCACATCCAAACCCTAGTAGTTTACATGCAAATGTAAGGGATTTGTATATTGCTGCCTCAACCATTGATGCATTTTTATGCTTTTAACATACTTAAGCAGAAGATCTAGGCAGCTCATCCCCTGAATCTTCAAAAAAACCCCAAACCACTTCCTGTGATATACTGTTCTAGATGTTTTGTTGCTCAAAGTCTTAGAAGGATTTATATAGCTCGGGCACATTTTAAATACATGACTTACCAGACGTGCTTGTTAAAAGGCATTGCTGTGGGAGTATGTTCAGATTAAAAAGAGAATGTTTGTTTCATACCTCAGTCTTGTTGCAGATTTTTTCTGAAAAACCTAAACAGTATATAAACATTGAGTAAATTATTCTAAGACAGTATTTTTCTGAAAGTTGCTGTATTTTATATAGAAGACTATGATAATACAGTAGTCATCTGAGACTGAATTTAGAATTGATATGGAAAGTGATGTAGTTCAAAACTTGGATTCCAATGTTACAATGACTTCCACTTGTCAAAATGTCATTTATATGCCCTTGAACCATGAAAAAAGAAATCCTAAAGTTATGGTAGAAGGCAGTTCTCCATTATTCTCATGTGTGCTTTATCTACAGGTTTTAGTAATTTCTGCTGATTGGATTTTTTTGTGAGTTTCTTCTGTGGTTCACCCTGTACTGCTTCCCATACCATATACCAGCCTGGACAAGGGGATTAGATGACCAGCATCATTAACAAGTCAATGTGAACCTGAAGCTAAAGTTGATTTCATGTATGACTGAGAGCTGGAAAAACACATCAACTGTACCTTTTCAGATTCATTATGTGGGCTTATTTAGGCTTGCTTAGATGCACTTCTGAATATTACACTGTAAACAACTGCTAATCCTGATTCATAAAATTAAAATATCTTCTGTAATCTTAGGCTTTCTTTGAAGTTTAATTGAAACCGGTGGTACATATACATGTAAAGTATGAAAGTGCATTCCTAACATTGTGTTTCTACACCTACACAGATTCCATAGTACAGTTTCAGTTAGTTTGTATGTTCTTTCAGGCATATAACTAGTATGCCAAGAGGAAAGAGACTGAACTTCTTTCGGTGTTTAGTAGAGATTTCTTTTCAGTTGATTTGACTGAACTTAAGAGGTCAATGGTGAAATAGCACTGTGGAGAAATGCCATATAAGAATAAATCATTATGAAATAAGCTTAAATTGTCCTTAACCGTGGCTCTTTAATCCCATTACAGAACACTAATTAGTGTTAATGTGTATTTTGGAACTTTTCAAATGGTAGTTTTTCCCTACTCATCATATATTTAAAGGTTCACATTCAACTGACATCATTTTTATGTAACTGAAAGATAATATGGCAAATGTACATTTTGAATTTTTTTGTATGACATCCATTCATGATATCATTCAGATGTTGGCTCTGACACTAATCAGGGTAATTTCATTAGCAGTACTCACTTCTGGAAGAAAAAAAAAAAAATTATCTTAAGTTGACATGTGAGCCTTTCTGCAGTCCTCAGATGTTTGTTGTCCATCCTTATGAAGGGTTGGTTCCAAACAGCAGACAAAACAGGCAGTAGCACTAAAGACAGCAGCAGACTGACTGTGTTGCTGAAGCCAAAGGGGACAAGTTTTGGATGTTTCAAGTAAATGACTAACCTGAATGTTGTCTTTGGCTAACCCTTTGCACCTGCCAATGTCCTGTTCAGCAACAGAGGGGAGCTTTTCTGAGGAAGCCATAGTCATCTCTTTGCCAGTGTCAGCAGGAAGAGAAAGCCCTGTTCATCTCACCTCTGGTACTTCTGAGTCCTCCTCTTTTCACTCTTCTTCAATTTACCTGACCTGCCTGTCCTACTATAGCCCAGTTGCAGACCTTTCCGTTTCCCTTCCACATGCTAGAAAGACATAGATGTGTAAAAGCTGACTTAATGGGAGAAATAAGAAGCAGGGCAAGCAGAAATAGTGTCAACATAGATGAAGATGTAAAGGACACTGACACTGTGTCCCCAGGCACTGAATTAACTGACATGAATAGCCATGTGTATTCCAGTGAGTTCACTTTGTTTCAAAAAATCAGGGCACTGAATAAAACCACCCATTGGGAATGGCCCCTGGAAGTTTTTAACCTCTGCACAAGGACTGGGAATCACTACCAGCTGGCATAGGGGGACCATATCGCATCCTAGTGTGGGTGTAACCTAGGGGAGGAAGAGTAACACAAAGTGATTGGGGAAAGAGAGAAAGGGAAAGACATCTCAGGTAAGGGCAGATTTAGAAGGGAAGACTTTCACAGGTAGTGGAGTAGTGCCATTTTTCATTATCCAGACCCTTTCTGGACCAGTCTCCAAGACATTTGGCATCAATGATCATTTGAGTAATCCACTGAATTCAGTAAACAACCTGACCAGCTGAAAATTTCCTCCTATATAGTTCTGACAACATTTTGTTTGCTTGATTGTAGTTATGTAAGGTATATTTTAAACATTTAAATAATATTTTCCTGAAAAAGATGACAATTTCTTTTTTTCATATTCAAGCACATTTTATTGTTTAACTGCCTAGTTCTCATTTAAATCAAAGGGAATTAGTCATTTAAACACCTTTGAAGATTTGAAGTTACATCTAGAAACTTTATTAAAAATGTAGGGCTCTGAGGTGCCTCAGTATAGTAGATCACAGAAATCAGAGAAGATGTTTCTAAAAAAAAGAGGGATGCTATGTTGGTATATGCTTACTTGGTTGCAAAAAGGGTGTGAGTTTTTGGTGCGTGCTTTAAAATATATTTTTACTTCATTGTAAATGTATTTTCCAAATACTGAAAATTTATAGGCTGGGTAATTAATTCGCATCAGATGAACATTCTCAGAAATTAGTATTTGGCCAATAAATGTCTATTTTCAAATATATATTAAAAATCTTTTCTTTTGCTGAACATGCCACTGAATTTGCTGTAGATTAGATAATTATCTTTCATTGTCCTTACATTAAAATCAGCTGAGCTTCATTCAGCTTTTTGACTTCTAAATCTTGTAACTAACTTTTTTATAAAATATGAATAGAAGACAGAAAACCTAGGAGTTTCTTAGCTCCAGGACTTGGAGAGTGACAAATTAACAGAAAGAGCTGAAGAGGTTGAAAACTCTACCCACATCCTTAGTATTACTGATGGAAGTATCATGGGGGAATTGAGGTCATGACACTGCTAGACCTCCACATGTATAGAAAGACTGACAGGTCTAAAGGCTTTCATTCTCTCTCTGATATCCTTATGTTCTTTGAAATACAATAAGCATATAATACAATGAAATTTCCCTCTCTAAAATTGGTATCTAGAATAAATTTCTAATTAGTTTCCTTTTATTCTTTTTTGAGAATAAAATGTTTACCATGGAACAGTAATGCTCACAAAAAGAATATGTAAGGGTTGGAGGGAATTTGTGAGATAATATTCCAGTTCTCTGAAGAAAGCAATCTAAATAAAAAGTAGAGTTGGATAGAAGTAAAAAGCACAGAAATAATTTGTCCAGGGGTTCAGGCAAAGCTGTTATTTTCAAAGCTAACTTCCTTTTTTCCAGTCTTTCTTATACACAGACCTTTTTATATATTCTGATCATTTTACTTATAAAGATATTCATGATTAGTGTGTAGAAAAGACAGAGGCTTTCATTTATGAATTAAAGCTTGTAGTAAAGGCAATTACATAGCAAACCTGTGTAAGCCTGTGTCAATATACTGGACTTCAGGAACACTCTTTACTTCTCATTGTCTAAAAACTTCTGGACCTTGGTGTTGCCTTACTTTTGTGCTTGGAAGCCATTACTAAGAAATCTTCAAACCATTCCAGCCACAGATAGCTCCTCCAAAAAATTGATGATGTATTACTGGGTACTGTTCAATCTTTATGTTTTCAGAAATCTAAGAAAAAGGGATACACCAGTAGGATCCAGGTTATGCACATACTTACCTGTTGTGACAAACCAGATCCTTCGGGGAAGCAATAATACAGTTTGTACAGCGTGTTTTGGGTTCACAGTGTGCAAGGCACAAGTTTTAGTCCTAAAAAAAAAAAAAAAAAAAAAAAAAGGCAGATCTTCTTTATTACTCTGTAATCTTTCTGTGCAGAAGAATTCTTCTGCCAGGGATTGTTCATCCATAAAGGTAAATCATTGTAACTGCTTGAAAATATGGCCAGTGGACACTCTAGATGCCACTGTATTTTATCTTAATGCTTGTGCTATAGTTGCATCAATGACATTTCTTTCAGACATTCAGTTCAAAATACTTTAATAGTCCTTTGGAGTGGAGGCAAAAGAGGGTTCACAACTGTTTTCTAAATTCTAGAGTTCCCTTCTCTTCTTTCGCTTTGTAAAGCAGTAGTCAGACATTGAAAGAGCTGGCAAGTGTTTCTAGCTAAGGCTGATAGAATCAAGGTAGCTCCAGCTAATGAGGAAAAGGTTAGAAATATGTTTCCATAAAGTAGGAATCTATAGTTGTGCTTCAGGTATTGGCAAAGACACAGGAAAAAATCAATAGTGGAGGTTATCCATAACTGACCTAATGTGTGAATGTAAGGAACCTCACCAAAAAGACGTTAATGTAGCACTAGCAATTACTTAGAGACAGGGGAATTCTGGAGATGTTTAGAAAAAATTCTTTTAGAAAAACTTCTAAAGAGTAATTCCTGAATTGGTTCACAAATTCGTTTGCATACCTGCCTTAAATTACTGATGCACATCAAAGTGCTAAGCATGTGGAGAATCACAAGATTTCCTTTTCCAAGTGTCTTCCTCACTCTATATGGCTCTTTCTCTCTTGTTAATACATACTGCATGTCAGAGTGTGATATGTGGCAGTGGCAAAATGGACAAGTTCTGTTACTTCCCTGGTCTGTGAATGTAGTTTAGGAAATCAGCAATCACTTTTTGTGCAGCTGCCACATTGTACAGCAGAAACTATGCATGTCTAATAGTATCTCACTTGTATCTCACACAAGTGCACAGTAGCCATTTTAGTATAAACCAAAAGGCATATGCCCTAACTGAGGATAAGCCTGTGGACATCTAAAATACTAATCTTGAGGAGTGTAAAATTCTTCTATAAGTAGTAGTAAGGTGTTAATTACAGAAGTCAGTGTCAGCACCAGGGCATACTGAGAAAATCATGAAAGAAAGAAAACAGAAATCTATGAAGTACAGCCAAGACATAGTGGATGGGATAGATGCCTAATATTAAGGGACATGTACATTTCTATTTCATTTCTCCTCCTCTTCCTTGTGGCATTTTCCAAATTTGAACAAACCTCTTGCCTCACATGTAGTAAGTCCTGTTGATGTAGCCTGTGACTCCCACTTTATAAAGCAGCAGTGACTGCTGTTAACTTTTAAACTTAGCTTTTTATGGTAACTGTCTTTAATGCTAATGATTTTTTTTCTTTTGTCCTTCAGACACTTCTTGCTAGGAAAAGTAATCCTATGCATAACCTTCACGTTCTCCTTCATTTCTTACACAGATGTTGAGGATTATCTGGCTGGGCTGATCTCTGGCATCTCATCACTAATCTCTTTTGTCAGCTTGTCCATTCTTCAGATGTTATCTATTCTTTTGAAGTTCCTCACTTCTGTCCCTCATATTCACTGAAAGAACAATGACATGAGATCCAGTGAAAATAGCAGCATAATTTACATATTTCAGCTCCTTGTCTTTAGACTGATGCTAAATGTATAACATTATGGCCCTTCTTGTCTCTTCTACTCATTGTTTCATACGTAGGATTTATTAAGATGGTGTTGATCAATAAGAGATAAAAATTATAGCTTGTTGGACTTGTCTGTAGTTGAAAATATTAATATTTGACTCTCAGTCATGATGGAGAACTCTGTTCCTTTTATATCTTTTCCTCATTGTTAACTCTCCCACACCAGCTGTCTTCAATACAAAGGCAGGCAGATGTCTGCTGACAGCTGTATTTAGAAATCAAAGTGCTTTCCAGATTTGAATCCAAGATCTAAAATTTTAAGATCAATCCACAGGTACTCTGGAGGTGAGAACTGGTTTTTTTCAACTGGGTTTCATCTGAGTACTACATTGATCTATCGTTCCAATCAGTGTTTCATCATGTTCCTATCCTAGAAAAATATCAGCAGACAAAATTGCACTGGTTCACAGAAGCTCAGCAAGCTGATATTTATTTTTGAGAAGATGCCATATTTTCAAGAAGTACAATACAACTATATCAGACTGATGATGTAGTAATCCTTATCTCTGAGGAAGTCCACCCAGGAGGAATGTTAAACTGGCTTCATATGTTTTCAGCATTAGTTAGCATTCCAGAGAGATTACTGGGAGTCTGAGCCCATAGGTTGCACCAACACAGTATCATATTTCAGAGCTGCGTAAGCACAGTTAAATTTCTAATCATGTGTTTTGTTCCTCTACCTCTGGCTCTTGTAGTCAAATCCGTCAAACAAGTCAGAAAAGTTAAACATATTTACAAAGGCCTAAAGCTACTTTCCCAAGTAGGAACCACGCACCTTGTGGTGTAGATTTTCGGAACAGATAAGAGCTTTTATATTATTATTATCAACCTGTTGCAGTATTTGCACTGTAGCATCTGGGTATAAGAGAGGCTCCTGCATTTCTCACTGTGATTGGGGGGGGGGGGGGGGGGGGGAATAAGTTGTTCCTGATTTTAATTTCAAGCTATATTTTGAGAAATAAAAAATTGTTCCTCAGGTGGGTTGACCCCAGCCAGCAGCCAAGCACTTACCCAGCTGCTCATTTACTCCCCTCTCCCAAAAGATAGGGAGTAAAAATAAGGAAGGTGAGAAGACTTGAGGGATCGAGATCAAGATGGTTTAGTAAGTGAAACAAAAGCTGTGTGTGAGAGCAAAGCAAAATAAGGAATTTATTCACTCCTTCCCATTGGCAGAGAGCTGTCCAGCCACTTCCTGGAAAGCCGGACCTAAGCATGAGTTGCTTGGGAAAACTAAAGTTATACCAACAAAGATCCTGATTGCCTCCACCTTTCCTTGAGCTTTTATTGCTGACTACATCATACAGTACAGGTGTGGTGGTTTGACATTGGCTAAATGCCAGGTACCCACCAAGTCACTCTGGCACTCCCCCCCGCTTCCCCTTTTTTTCTCACCAAGGCAAAGAGGGGAAAGAAAATAAGATAGGGGGAAAAAAAAAAAAAAAAAAAAAAAAAACAAACAACAAAACCAACCCTTGTGGGTAAAACAAAAGCAGTTTTAATGTAAGCAAAGTGAAGCAAAGGTCTGCGCACAGAAGCAAGAAAGAAAACAGATTTATTCTCTACTTCCCATGAACAGGCAATGCTGGGCCTTCTCAGGAAGCAGGGCTCTGATACGCGCAGTGGTTGTCTCGGAGGAGCAAGGGTGACCCCACGCCCTTCCTCCTTTTTCCCAGCTTTATACTCGAGCAGACGTCATATGGTATAGAATATCCCTTTGGTCAGTTCGGGTCAGCTGTCCTGGTTGTGTCCCCTCCCAAGATCTTGCCCAACCCATCCCACTGGAGGGGGAAATGTTGGAAAGAGCCTTGGTGCTGTGTAAGCACTACTCAGCAGTAGCCACAACACCAGTGTGCTATCAACACCCTGCCAGCTCCCAACATAAAACACAGCACCATGAGGGCTGCTACAGGGGAAAACCAATTCCGGCTCAGCCAGACCCAGTACAACGGGATATCTTTTTGGTCAATTTGGGTCAACTGAATCCCCTCCCAACTCCTTGCCCACCCCCAGCCTACTAACCAGGGTAACAAAGTGGAAAAAAGAGAAAGCCTCAAAGCTGTGCAAGAACTACTTGGCAATAACCAAAACACTGGTGTGTTCTCAGTGCTGTTTTAGCCACAAATTCAGAGCACAGCACCATACAGGCTACTACGAAAAATGTTAATTCCATCCCAGCCAGATGCAGTCCACTTCCCAATCTCCTAAGGAAGAGCTGTTGCTACTTTCTTTTGGAGTCCATCAGCAGTAGGCAGTGTTATTCTTCATTTAAACCATCACAAAAGTGTTCATGATCCTGGCAGCAAAAGCTTAAACTTGGTGAGCATCACTTTAGGTCGACCACTGCCAGTGGCCACTGCCTGACCTCCAAACAGTGCACGCCACCTTCCTTTCACCCACGCCTACTCAGAGCTCTCCTTGATGTGGTGACACGGCTCAAATCTGGGCTTTGCCTTAAAATTCACTGCTCAACTTGAGTGTATTAGTGTTGTACTTTGTGTTATAGCTCATTGAACCACATAATAATTCTGCATGTACACCACTTCCTCCCATAGTAAAAGTGCTTGGCATCCAGAGATGGCATTATGGTAAAGGTGGAGTGCGTGCTTCAGGAGCAAACGTCTCTTAAGGCTAAGAAATAGATTAGTAAAAGCTACAAAAGCAGCTGACACATTATATACATTATACAATATTTTTGTGATGTATTTGAGATTCTTGTGGGAAAATGAACCCCTAAACTCATCATAAGTCCATTTTTTAAAACATTTTGGTTCAGATAGATAATATATTTTAAATTCTATTTAAACAGTTTATGAGATGCCTGTAAGATAAAACAGCTTTATTCATTGGAGAATTTTCTTCTCTCAAACCTATTAAAATTTCAAGTATCAAACATTCCAAGTCCCTGAGCCAAAATTCATAAAGCTTTTGATACATTATTTTACATAAACAAACAGCCATTGTGCCTGATGAATTGATGTTGAATGTGTTATATTAAATTCTTAGATCCCCTGGTTGCCCGGGTAGGATTCTTCACTTTGCAGGATTGTCTGGGTTTACTTCTTGTGTGATGCAGTAAATGATTAATATACTAATTGCTCCTAGAATATTGTATCTGCTGTTCTTCAGCTTCAAAACTGATCCTGCTCTGAAGAACTTCCCCCCACTCCTCCTCCAGTTACTGAAAGTAATAAATCCATGCCTTTGCTTTTCAAAAGTAATTGAACCACTTTAAATGTGAAAGTCAGATTGTCTCTACACTTTCTCTTCAATTCTCCCACGCTACTTCTTCCCCCTCCTAGCACTTCCCAATAGCTTCATTGCCTTTTGTTTTCAGTGTAACAGCCTCTGTTTCTTCTTAATTTTAGCTTGTCTGAATGCCAACTCTTTTTCTTATTCTTTCTTCCTGATGTTGCTTTGGCTGCTAGGTTTTCAATTACCATGCATTCACATGATCTACTCTTCTTCAATCTATACCCTATATATCTTTTTTCTTCATTGTTTTACAGTACTGTCTCCTCCTACTTGCTATTCAAAGTATGCGTATCTCTTTTTGTCCCATTTCTTTCCTAAATTCACTTTCACATCTGTTTCAACCCCACGTTCCTGACAACTTTTTCCAACTGTTCATCCTCTTCATGATGTCTTTTTTTTCCCACATCTCTTCCTCCCTTATGACTTCAGAACATTTTGGTTGGACCTAAAAGAGGATGCTGGCCGAGAGGAAGGTTTGCTGCACCCACTTCCAATCCCTATGTGCAAAATGAAGGAGTTGGATTTTTTAATTTCTTTTCCTTCCTCTAAACAAAACCAGGGCTTGCTCCACATTAGAGTCTGGTCATCAACCAAAGATTTTTAAATACATTTCTCAATTTTGCAGGGGCTAAGAAGCATGTCATTTTTTTTTGCTTGCTGCTAATTTATCATTTTATGGCAAATTGTATGGAAAAATACTTAAAAACAAAATAGGAAAACATCAGATAAGAAATATCTTGAATCTGATTACAGCAAGCAAGGAATTTTCCTCAAGGAAAAATAATGACATTAATAACAGATGTTTTGAGCAAATGAGGGCAACGTTTGCTTCTGTTTATATTTGATGCACTCATTAAATATAGATTTAGGTTGCATGAGCTGTTCAGAAAACATAAAATATTTAGCTGCTACTCCAATGTTAATTTGTGGTCACAGGCCCCACATGTGTAGTGGGATGTGGGAATTTGTTCTGAAGACCACATAGAAGATGTGATGATACACACTTCTCATGCTCTGAAATTCTACCTAAAAATGGCACTGGAATTCCAGCCATAGCCTGTGACATTTCTACATGGGCAAAAGTCTGCCTGCATGGAAAAACATACAAGCAAAACCAAGCATAACAAATTCATGACTGATTAATTACACCAAAATCTTTATTACACTCAACAAATGATAATGACAGCTACCTACCACAGTGGCTGAACTTCATCTGTTGTTATGATGATTCTTTGTAAGGTTGTATGTAGAAAACCAATTTCAGCAGCATTTCCCCAAAAAATACAGGTTTTTCCTGTAGCTGTAAAAACCCTCTCAGCCTAAGGACAGAAAGCTTCAGTCAAGTGGTGTATATGGCTGTTGTACAGATTTCAGTTTTACCTTGGCTTGTTTGAAGAAAACAGAAAGCTTAATTTGCCTTCTCTGGGCACCATAATCCAGCCAAATGATTGTGTAAGCAGTTGGCCAAAACTAGAAGATGCTGGCTTGGCTGAAAGGGTGGAAGCAGTAGCCCAAATGGTAAGGAGCCTGGAGACAAGGAAATGAGGCAGCATTCTTAGGCAAGATTAGGCACTTTCTGTTGTTAGGAAGGGAAGACCTGTAGTGAGCTTGGCTAGTGATGGTCGGATGGATTAAAGTATCCAAAAATAGGTGCTGAAGTTCAGAGCTTTTGCACTGTAGAAAGGTTTTGAAATTCACAGTGAGGTTTCATTTGAACAGGCAGAGCAACACAGATGATAGAGAAGGCCCTGGTGGGAGGAATTACAATAACCTCAGCTTGTACTGATGAAGGCATAAACAGGAATTTTAGCTGTACAGAAAGCAGGAGAAAAGGTGGGTTCATGGAGGATACTTAGTAGAAGCATGCAATACTGGCTGTTTCTTCTACTGAGTACTCTCCTTGAAACCACCTTTTCTCCTGCTTTCTGTATAACTAAAATACTAATCCAACTAATCCTCAGTGGAAAGAGACCTCAAACAAGAAGAGGCTTTGGGAAAGAAGAAGGTCCTTTCCTAAAATGACAGGAAATCTTTTGCTGTATTGAGTTCAAACTCATGGTGTGTCTTCCAGGAAGGAGCATCAGAGAGATGGACTCAGCATCGTCAACCCTGCACATTCAAACGTAGTTGTAGGATGGGAACAAGGGGTATTTTTTATTTTCTCCCTCTCCATTGACATTTAGACTTTTGTTTTACCCATTTCCAATGTATATTTTCTAGATCCTATTTGCAGTTATTATTTTGAATACTCTTATCTTTCACTTTAAAAAAATTTATGCTGAGATCTGCGTATGATCCCAGCCTTAGAGAACCACACAGTGTTGAAAAGTTTGTGGTAAATATATCTGGTTGTAAATTTCTATACACCTTGGATTCTACAGCAAGAACAAAGTTGAAATTTAAGTGTAATTATGTAGCTAACTAAGAGCATACTTAGAACACCCACATATCTGTTGATTTGTCCAAACAATTTGGAGATGTATTTAGATACATCCTGAGCTGTGTTATCTTTTCTAATAGAACTGAATAGCTTTAAATGCAGACTAGTCTACTGAGGCTGCTGGTTAATGTGCCTCTGTCATGTTCAACATTTCAAGGATCATATTTCAAAGAGAGTTTATTTTTAAATTGCATTTTAGTCTGCAGTTTAGAAAAAAATCAGCAAACGGGGCTAAGTAAATGTGATCACTTCTATCCTGTCAGTATTAATTTTCCACACAGTGTTTGGAATGATTTCATATTCTGTTTAAATTAAATACTTTCAGTTCTCTCAGTGAAAAGATAGCACAGCTTTTGAATATATGTATTGCCTGCTTTGCCTCTGCGTACTGCCAGTGCTTGCTTGCTTCACAAAGTCGCATCTGAGCATAAAGCTGACTCTGTGTGTGAGCAGATTTTTGCTTTTAGTTCCTCCACAGTGAGGACTGGAGAGGCAATAATAGCTGCGAGTACTGCAACTCATTCCTACAGTAACTTTAATTTTGAAAGCGGAAATGGAAAGTACAGTCATCTCTTTGTTACATGCAAGACAGATTAATATAGGTGCTTGTTCAATAAAATAATTGAATGAATTACATAAATTTCAGTGGCTTGAATTCCTTGGAAAAATAAAAGGAATTAGATTATGCATACTATAATTTCCATAGCTAAAGCTGGCCTAATTGTTGTCTCAATTCAGGAAACTATCTTTCTATTATGATGTTTATACAGTTTTGATAGTCTGCATCACGGTGGTAGCTGTCATGATTGGAGATTGTTTTATATTCTTCTACTGAAAGAAGAAAGCAATGAAGCTTCACTTCTTTTTTTGTGGTACAAAAAATGAGGCTGTAGAAAGAAAGAAGAGCAGACAGATTTTGCTTCTGTATTTAATCAATCAATAAGTGTAAGGAAGCTATTTTAACAGAAAAGCACACTCCAATTGTAGGGTTGTGCTTCTTGTGGAGTCAGCAATCTATTGAGTGGTGCTATGGTGCAACTCCCAAAGGCGCAGTCGTGGGGAAGCTTCTCAGGCATTTCTTAGATCTAGCAGCAAGGGCAGCTCTTTCACCCAGCATCTCAGGCTTGTCCAAATCACATTTAGTGTAAAATGGAGTGCATGTCTAACAGGGAAGGAGATCTTGTTTTGAAAGTAAGATGGATGTAAGTAAGACTCGTTTGCTGTATCTGTAGAAAAGAAACAATTCAGACATGATGTTAGGGCACTATAAAATAAATGGCATTGCCATCCTCTGCAGGCTGGCTACAGGCAAGGACGCTGTTTACATGGGAATATTTATGTATTACGTTTTCTTTTGCTGCTGGTAGCATTTTCTGATGAGAAAATTTTTCTCTTTCTCCTTTTGCCTTTATATAACTTAGATGGTTTTAAGAGATGGAGTTCTGTTTTCCCACAGACATTACGTCCTATTTTATATTGAGGAACATCTTTCCGTATATCCTCCTTAGGAGGGAGGTCAAACCCTGGAAGAGGGGTTCAGAGAGGCTATGGGATTTCCATCCCTGGAGGTTTGCCAAACTCAGCAGGGCAATGCCCTGAGCAACCAGATCTAATTTTGAAGTTAGCCCTGCTTTGAACAGGGGTTTGGACTAGGTGACCTTAAAAAGTCTCTTCCAACATACTTTTTTTCTGCTTTTCTGTGGCTGTTAGAACTGAGTTGTGTTTTTTCAGGATAATTATAAAGGTGATATTAGGTAGCCTTGAGACTGGTCTATTTTGGCACAGAAGTGAGTGCTGGGAGAACATAATTAGTTTCTAGAACAATGTTTTATTACCATTCTTAAATACAAATTCAAGGAATTAGACTTACAGACAAATAGGGGGGGTGGAATGGTTTAGGGCTAAAACAGCACAACTGTAGGTTATGAAGGAGGAGTAGCAGCTGTCTCTGGTGACTGGAATCTCTGCCACCTGTCATTTGTTTCATTTTTGCCAACCCAGAGAAACTGGGAATGATAACAATTGTTTGGTTTGTTTTGTTTACAACTCTGACATGTTAATATATTTTCAGATCACTTCTAATGTGTAAGTATGCAGTATTCCTATAATTAATAGCTTTCAGATAACTGTTTATCAACCTACTTAAAGAACAGTGTGTGAGCCAGCACAGGCAAGACACAGGAACAACCACGAAACCACAGCTGAAATGCAAAGAGTAAAATTATTCTCGTTACCTCGCAACCCAGGGGATCTCCCCAGCACCACCCAGGCAGAGGCATGCAGGCGCTGTGGAGCTCTGTCCTTGCTAACCTGAAAGAGGGGAAAGGAAAAAAGAACCTGCTGCTTTCGCCTGTACATCAGGGATTTTCACAGGCGTAGTTTTCCACTGTGCTGTGATCTTTCCCACAGCAGGACAGGAATCTCAAGCACATTTGATAAGGTGCCTCTGAGTCTATCACAGGCCTACATTATCTAAACACAGATGTTCTACCCATCAAGCACACAAAACTAAACAACAATTAGTATGATTTTTTTCAACATCCCAGCTGCAAGTCACTTGAGCATGTTTACAGTGTTTCTTGCCAGTCTTCCACTATATTCCCAAACAGTTAATGAATTACCCTATCTAAGCTTTCATAATGTCTTTAATAGATGGTTTACAAAGAGGTTAGGGATATTGTATTGCAGTTTTATAGAGCTGTCTCAAGGATGTGAGTTGCTATTTTTGTTGACTAGCAAAAGAGGTGGAAGAAATGAACTTTTAGTTAACATCAAAGAAATGTATCTGCTGTTGCGAAGAAGAATGTATACACCATTCACAGTTCCCTTCCTTTAATCAACCTAAAATGTTCTGTAGCTTGTTACCGACTAGTAAGTGGAGAGGGCATTCAAGAGATCAGTAATATAGTAACGTTTATGTTTTAGAGCCTTTTGTTGAAGATAGCATTTCTAAGCAGTTAAGAAGATTCCTTGTTTTAGGAGTTTGTGGTATTCACACCTCTAAGTTAAGAGTTACACCTCCAAGCTTTAAAGCATAGAGCTAGTCCTCCAGACGAGGCACCCCTTTGCCACTGTTGATCTCTCGCTTGCACAGAAGTTGTAAGACTGCTCCAGGGTGGACTTCTATAATTCACTGTAAGAGAGAAGTAGAGCCTGTATTTCACAAAAGCCTCAGGAACTGCATTTTGTGGCAAGGGCACCACATTCAGTGAAGCACATGGGTGGCTTTTGCACAATTTTTCCTTCTTTTCCTCTTTGACTAGTGCAACCCGTTTTCAAGTTTTTAGTAGGAGAAGTGAAAAGAAGGTACAAACTAGCAACAAGTTTTACTTGAGTATATTGTTCCCAGTTTTCTGGTCCTAGTCCAGAAATGAAGCTCAGTTAGTGGTCTAGTAAATTGTGTGGCTGAATTAATTGCTTTTGCGTTAAGTTTGAAGATTCCTTTGTTGTGTTCTGCCATAAACTGAACTACTATATAGGGGATGAAGAAGAGAGGAACAAAAAGGGTTGTCCATATTAGAAATATGAATATATTTGGGAAGGTGAAAGAATTGAGTTTATGTAACTTTAAAAACTGAAGACAGTAACACTGTTTAGTGATGTAAAAAACAACTGGAAGAGTGCAGGAACAAAGGATTTTCCAAATGTACTTAGGGCAAGAAATAATGGAAGTAGCTTGCAGCAAGAGAGTGTGAAGTTAAATATTGAGAAACACTTCTAAACTAAAGATTGTGAAGCATTGAAATAGATTGCCTGGAGAGACTGCAGTATTTTCATCTTTTGGAGGCTTTTAAGAATAGATTAGGCAAATATCTGACAGGAATAGTTTATATATATCCCACTGTGGGGACTTAAATGACCTCTTAAGATCCATTCCAGCTCTCTTTTTCTGATTCGTTGTAAACAGCATGAATTGTGCAGATTTCTCAAGATGCTTTCTGAAAATCAAATTTTCTATATTATCTTTGTTGCCACAATCAAAAAAATGCTTTGTGTTCAAAAATGCAATGGGTTATGTATTACCTTTGGTCATATGTTTGGTCATTATGTTTGGTGTTGAACAGATAACACTAATTATTGCTAAAAGTTAACAGTAAAGAAGTTTGATGTAGTGAAAACACGATTTAATGTGTCCTAATAATAGAAGGGAATAGACTATTTTTATTTTTGTCAAAAGAGATTTTCAGTGGGAAAAGTTATGGGGAAAAAAACATATTACATGGTGCAGATTTTGATTAAAATTCTCTCAGAAGAATATACTGGGAAATTTATGACATTTCAGTTCAAGCAGAGTTTCATTTTCGTTCCAAGCCTTGCTTTTCATTTGTATGCTCTTTCATGACATAAGTCAAAGCACCAAATACAGTGGTTTTTAACATGCCACAATGTGATTGTTATGTCAAAATATGACACAATTGATTTTTTTTTTTTTTTTAAGTTGTCTTTTTTCCTAGTGGAGATTAGGGCATTTTCTTTTCCTGGTCAGATTGTCTCTTGATTGTTTTATAGTGAAATACTTGGATTCAGTGCAATGACATAAACTTGTTTTAATGTAATATTATATACATGTTACTGAAAGAGTTGTTTGCCGAGTTAGGACACTGACTGTTAAGGCTGTTCTTCCCAAATCAGTGAGTCCTTTGCATTTCAATTTCAATGAATTGTGTTTCAGTTTTACCTTTAATGCTGTCACTTTCAAACAAGTTGGTCTCTTTAGCCTCCTTCAAAAGTGTCACAGAATAACTAGTGTTGATGCTACAGGTCGAATAATTGACAAATTAATAGTGTAAGCTAGTGAATGTGAACAAACAGAATTTTAACAGTTAAGTTGTTTATTTTATGAGCTTTCATGTATTTGCCACATTTATTAAGAAAACATTTGATTAAACATTAAATGTTGCAAGTAGATTGTGAGGGAATTTCTTATGGGTTCATTTAAGTGTTACTCCGCTGTGATTTTTTTTTTTTTCTGTAGATCATTAGTGTTGCTACACCTCTACACCTGACTTTATAGGTTATCACCTGGGTTTATCAGGTTCTGGGTTGTATCAGGAAATGAAGCAATAGATAAATTGATTCTTTGTAAGTTGCTTTCCCTTTGAAACTTTGAACTAAGGAACTGATAGGAGGTGGTAGACTTTCCAGTTTCTGATGCATCCATATATGAAAAATTTCCTGGAAGGTGAGTGTGAGTATTATTAATATTACAATAATTGATCTTTACAGTGAGTTTTCTGCTGTACAGAAATAGAATTATGAAGTAGTAATGTAATGGCTTTAATAAAATCCAGAAAGATTTGAGTGTGGGTAAATTAATCTCTTTTTATATTTTTAATAAGAACATATTAGCGTGAAGCTTGTAATGCACAGGCATGGTAAAGAGTTATAATCTGTTAGAGTAATCAAAAACAAAATATACATTTCATTGGAAATAATATTTTAAAATAGATTCAAAGTATTAATGTCTTCTGCTTGCTGGAATTACTGGAGAGTGAGTTTTATTCTGTGGGGGAAAAAACAATGGATAACAAAATACCTTAGAGAAGGTTGGTGTAGATGAAAAATTACAGGAACGATTAGATAAAAACATCTTAGATATTTGTATCTGAGATGAGAAAATAGCTTTTAATAAATGTTGAGAAAATAAATAAATTATGGTCTGTTATGTCTTGCCATGACCAGAATCAACCAATTCATTTGGGCTGCATAAAGCCGTTGGATATTTGGGAAAGAAGAAAAGTACTGTCTTAGTGTGCAAAATATGGTGTTGGAGTAGCAACCAAGGCGGTGGTCTAGGCTGTTATTGGTTTTGTAATGCATAGAGTTGGCCATTGGGCATTTCCTGTGTTTTCTGAAGTCTTCTCCTAACATAAGACAGCTGCAGGTTCATAGACCTGGGTAAGAGCAGAGCAGGAATGTTGGAGGAGAGTCTTTCTGTTGCAGTTCTGTCCTCCAGGCCAGGAAACTGAAGAGGTCAGCAGCAAGAGTACAGTTACCTGAGAAGCAGGTGCTATGTATTCAAGTGTTTAAATCACTGTACTAATGTCTGGTCATATAATGTGCAAAGGTATGTTTTGTTAAATTTGTACTGCGATGATGGTGGTACGTGTGCAGCTGCAACGCCTGCCTCTGCAGTGTGAAGAACATAAAAGAGAATTTTCTTCTTTTTTTTATTTGGTTTTGTTTTTTAAAAGTACTGTGTGAAGTTGTTGTAATACCTCAGCTGGACATCTCTCTCGCCACTGTTAAACTGTTTCACAGAGTCTAGTGTAGGTACAATGATTCCCTCATGTGCTCTCTAATCAGCTGGTGGGTGGCTGGACATTAATTAATGCTATTGTAACTAGTAGAGGAGGCAAAAAAGATCAAAGGGGATAACGGAATACAAAAATACACTGTTTATCAGTAGGCATGTACTTTACTTTTTTTAAGTTGTTCTGTTTTAAAACTGAGTGTAATTAGAAGAATAACTCAGAGGGGAATGAAGAAATGTGTTCTTGCTTTTGCTGATAAAGGTTTGCTGTGCTCAATATTTTTCTTAGAGTTGGGATCCTAGTATGAGGGGGAAAAGAACACTGTTTTCATTTATATTGGTTTTGTAATGAAATACCTGTGGGAGTCCCAGATAATAACAAGACTTATACAAGCTCATGCTTCAGTGATAGCACAGGTGTGAAGCTCACTGAATGGTTAAGAGGTAAAACTTAACTAGTGTTTTTCATTGCTTCACTTGGAGTAAGGAGCACATGAAACTCCTGAGAGCTGTGTTTTCAGAAGTGGAGTACCTGGCACTTTCTGAAGCCAAAGCTTCCTTATGAAATCTCATGTTGGGCAAATAAAAATGTTAGATATATTGGATAAAAATATTCTAAAGTCAGCAGTAGTCAAAGAGCAGCTTCACTTGATTTTTGAGAAATATATATATATAAAATACCTCGCTTGGTTAAAATAGCTCCTCTGTTTTGTTAATGAGCACAAATACAACTTTGAGAGTGTATATAATTTTTGTAATAGTTTGAGGACCAGGAAAATTCACAATTATAGTCTGACAGTATTTTGAGACTTTTTCCCTTATGAAATGAGGATTTGACCCTTTAGTCTGCAAGTGTTGTCTTATATAAATCCTTTTTAATACAGCATTTATTGACGTGATAAGGAAGACTGACTCTTCTGAAATGCTTCATAATAGCTTGTTTTAGATACTTGACCTTGGTGAAAACCTTATTGAATCAGAACCTTTAGAATTATAAAGTATGGGGAGAAGGGGAAAAAAAGTATTAGATCATAAAATCTGGTTTTCTGCTGTCTCTCAGACAGAGAGGGTATATCTGATATTAAACTGTTGCTCAACTTAATCTTAGCCAAAGGGTTGGGGTGATTTAAGCTTTGTAATAACTCACCTTTTGGAGTTTTCGGTGGGGTATGAACACATCATTGTGGCCATCTGTAATAATTTCATTACAGGTAGCTTTCTGAATCACAGATAAGTGTCTTCCAACAGTTTTTATTTTTAAGAAAATTCTGGGATAATATTATTGTATTGTACATGAAAACGAAAAGGCTGTTTGAGGAGATAGATGCCTTTTTTCAGGCTTGATTTTGTTGCCCACATTAAAAGTAACGTTTATTCAAAGAAATATTGAGACAAAAGCACAATGACATTGTGGTAATGAGAAAAATGGAGGGAAAAGTGTGATTTATGGAATGATGTGCAATAAGATCTTATACAGCACCCATTTGCTAACTGAGGAAACGTGTGGATTCTAGTCAGTTGCAAATACTATTTTTTTTCTGCTTTGTTAAATTATGCAGTTAAAACATATGAATTGCAATATTGAGGCCTGTTGGTTGATACCTTCTGCTTATGTCTTTACATCCCTTGAGAGGAAGGAGGCTCTGCTATAGCTGAGAAAGTCATTCATGTTGTAATAAAATGTAGCAGTGCATATGTAACCTCGTATCCTAAGATGAAAAGCATGTGCTTATCTCATTTTCCTATTGCTATGTACAGCACTTTTTGTATGTAATTTCAAGTTGGCTGAGATCCGGGCCTAATGTATAGTCAGTCACCACTGAGAAGCTGATGTTGAACTATTGGGATCAACCACAGGAGGTATTCTGAGAGTTTGGGTGCTATTGGAGAAAGAAAAGAGAAGAAAAGAAAGGAGAAGGTACACGGGGATATTGTCAATGTTGTAATATGGACATTTAAATAAAATGTAACATTTGGCTGATTGCCAAGCAGTGCATTGGGCAGATGCAGGATTATTTTAGGACTGTGGTTATGCCAGGTTTTATTGCTTTTTTATACTACATTTAATTATCGAACAGGAACATTTGTGAGAACTTTACTAAATTAACTTTGGGAGAGAACATGGATTTTTAGGATAGTTTGCAGGTTCTGATCATTTTTACTCTGCAGTGTGTATAGTTCTGCAGTGTTACTACTGTGTAGTGTTTCTAAAAAAATAAAATCACTCTATGAATATAGCTGTAAAAAATCCTTTTAAAAAATGTAAATGGGGATTTTGTGAGCCTGTGTATCTGTGTGGGCCTACAGTAACACATCTCTCACTGACCTTCCCAAAAAAAGCAGAGTTCTGCCACAAGCTGTGCCTGAGCTTGTATACAGCCTCATGGTCTTCTATGGTAAAAAGGCACAATTGTTTCTGATGCAGAGTGGGAGAATCTCGCCACTAGAAATGAAACTAGTATCATCTCCTCTTCTCTTGCTGAGATAGTCTGTTTGACATTGATCTTTACGCTTTAGCTGCAGCAGACAAATGGCAAAGGCTGCAGCAAGAGGAAATGTCCCTAGGTGGCTTGGAGCATACCTGGACCTATGCCTTGGGTGTAAGAGTTGAGTTCAGAACTGAGGTGCTCTGTTTCACCCCCCACCAAGGATGTGGTGACTGAGTGCTTTGTTGAACTATAAATGTTCTTCTAAAACCTGTAGGGGAGGGAGAAGCACCAGAAGCTCTATCAGTGCTAAGTCAAATAAAGTGGTCTGGCTTTCTGTGCTCAGTATTGTGTAGAACATAGGGCCAGTTCTCTCTGGTTAAAATTATTTGTGGGAGTCTAGTGGTGCGTTTCAGATTGCCTGGTAATTATAGGAAGGCTGAAAATAAGTAATTCTATAGGGCTTTTACTTTCCTTCTGTCAACACCGCTCCACCTCCAGTCTCTCAGCCACAATAGCCAGAGGTCTTACCAAACCAAGCTGTCAGAATAGCTTTCTTTGAATTTCAGTGGAATGCATAAGATGGAAGAGCTTTAGTTCATTTCTGAAGGCAGGAAGCAGCAAAGACCTGCTTTAGCACCATATTTTCCTGGTTCTTATCTCACCTTTTCGTTATCCTTTCCAAAACATGCATCATGCACTTGGCCACTTGGAAGATCTGGGAAATATGATGGATGGGATGTCAGTGGCATAGAGGCTGTTTCAGCTATGAAGGAGATGGAGATTTGAAGGGGACCCATATTAAGACCTAACAAGGTCAGGGGAAAACCCCATAACTCCAATGCTGTTATAAAGGACTGGCAAGCTGGGTGTTCCAGGATACTTTGGCATGTGGATGATAATGAGGTTTGGGGTTTGGATTTTTTTTTCCAAAGATAATTTGCATATGTTTTTTAATACATAATACAAAAAAAGTGAGAGCAGATCAGAAATTAATAGTTGTATTTAAATGTGTTTGAAGGTCAGTGTCAGTGGTCTAATCTGAACTGGAGGGCACAAAAATCTCTTGAGCCATTCTGGTGGCTTTCAGCTCAAATGTCAGTCAGTCTATGCAGTGAACTGGTTCCATGAGACTTTTGTTACTTTAAATTCTGTCTGATTTCAAACGCTGTTACTCATTTCTCATAAGGCTTCATAAGATCCAAACCAGAGAAGATGTATTTGGAGCCAGGAATGAAAATGTAATGCCTTCTATTTGAAAAATGGAGCAGGAGTAAGTGTGATAACTCTTCTTTTAGTCTGGCTCTTGAGGATATTATGTTTCCTGAGCACTTTGAGTGAAGGGTATTTTCTAAAACTAATTTTCAGTCACTTTTAGCAGCTATATCTTTAATACCAATAAGAAATGACTTGGAAAACTGCTGTGAAAACTGAAAACAGGGGCTTTGGGCATTTAGTCTGCTTCAGTGAACTATAGATCGTTTTCTACAGCTCATGCCACCTGAATGCTGCAGGTAGAGAAATATGGCAAAAAGAATCAGCAGTAAGTATGAGAGAGGAGTTTGGTAAAAAGATCTGACTCATCTTTGTCCTCAGTAACATAAACCTTAGCTCACTCCTATTAGTTTTCCTGTCTGCCTTCCAGTCTTTTTACTCAGTATGTATATTCATATTTAACCTCACACTATTTTAGTTTATTAACCACTTCCGGTTAGCTAAATTCATGCCTATTCTTCACTATTTGAATAAAATTACCAATACATTTTGTTCCCATCACTCTTAGTGATGGTAATGGGATGTTGCTATCACGTTCACCATTCTACCTTACATGTTTATTTTGGAGTGTATTTCTGTTGTGAAACAGTGAAGGGACAGGACTGAATATACCAACTTCTTGCTACTAGCTTAAGGTTCACTGTGATTAAATGGGAAAAGACTTTTTATAGACATTTCAATGGAATGTAAAATCCATAGTGGCAGTATACAAATGCAGTCGGGTTCAGCTGAGGTTTTGTGGCTTACTTTTCAAACACAGCACTATTAAAAAGATGGTCAGCTGAAATTCAGGTTAGCTGAACTCAGCAATTTTTAGGCACAGAGAGTTTAAACAGAATAGGGTTTTTGAGGAGAATACAATCGTGTGGTATACACAAGATGAAGAATTACTCATTTATTGACTCACTGTTTCTCACAGTACTTCAATGGAGGTTGTACAGTGGGGAAGAGTCAGCATAATCACCTCAGAGAGTGTCTAAAACAAAAGAATGGTCGGTCTATAGGCAGGGGGACTAATTTCTCCAGGACCTTTTGCAGGCAACAAGTTCAAGTGAGTTCAGAACATGGGGTTTTTTACAGTCATCTTGGTATACTTCCCACTGTCTGGGAGGGAAGGAGCACAGGGAAAATGCAGATAAATCTGCCTGTTAGGTAGTGAAGTGAGGAGCAAGTTAATGCTTTTATCCAGTTGATATGCCATAACCACATCCAAACGGTCTAGCATATAAATAATAAGAAGGCAGGGTTAAGAAAGAAACCTGAGACAGAAAGAAGACATAAATTAAGGCACCAGTAGGGTGGGTGCTCTCTACAAAACAGAGCTGTTTTGAAAGCATGCACAGAGAACACAGAAAATGGTCCACAGCTGTCAAGAGCTGCTGGTTTGGAGTGTTTGTCTTAGGTGCCTGAGTGGAGCCTAGTTCCCAGCTGAGTTTGATGGGAGAGACTGAAACCCTAGGGAAGTTACAGGAGAGATCAGTGGCCTTGTACAACAAGGTCAGGGTCAGTCGCACTGGGAACTGATGGGCATAAATCCAATTTAAGTGGGCTTTAAACACTTTAAAACCTCTCTCAGAGGTCTCCTAGGGCTTGCTTATTTCAACTGAAATTACACGCTGATTTGCACCTGTGGCATTGGGATAACAGATCATCATTAATATCTCCCTATATATTTAGAGTAAACCACTAACTGAAAATTTCTGAAGTATTCCGTAGTTACCATTGCTATCAAAGATGATACACTTCTGCATATAACTCTGCAAGTGTACTGTGCATTTGATCATTTTGGTGAGTGGCATGGAGGTGGGCTTTTCAAACGAAGTATAGACTGAACACCTTTTTAAATCTATTTGCAAAGGTATCTCTGTTCAGACCAAAATGAAAAATCCCACACATTCCAAAAAGACAACATGGACTTTCAGAATCTTAAAATACATAATTGAAAATTATTTTTAATCTTTAAAAAAATAAAATAATCTCTCCTGTAAAACTAAATAGATAAATCTTTCTACCAGAATAGGGCAAAGAAAAAGCATGGTTTAATCATGTAGCAAGCTGCTATTTTAAACTGATGCAAATAAAACTACATGTGAACTAACAGCTGCTCTCAAACAGATTGCTGCATCTCCCAATCTGCTAAGGGAGCACAGCTGGAGAAATCTGCAGAACATTTTTATCTGTAAATCAAACATAAACTAGGAAAGCATTAAGTACTGTACATATAATAGTATCAGTGTTCACAAAGGGTTTCCCCATGCTGTACGTAGGGGAAATTACTTCTGGGTTTAGGCCGTTTTCTACAAAATATCCATCCAACCCCTAATTTCTAAGGTTGCGTTCCTACCTCAAGCACTTCGCTGTCTGTTGATACCATGCAGATGTTTTACTGGGCTTATGCAGGCTTATGTTTGTCTGACAATATGACTGTGAATACCGTTCGGACTTGAATTGTGTTGTGTTCTTCCTTTAAGATGTTGATCTAGGACAGCCAACAAGTACTGAAAGAAATCTTCATATAAATCCTAAGAGAAGGTATTTCTGACTCAGAGTAGCAGTCAAATATGTTTTGTTGTTTGAGAAGGCAAATTTTTCTTCTTTCCTCTAGTGCATAGTTCAGACCCTTGAGGAATACCATGGAGGCTGGATCTGTTTCGAAAAGGGTGAGGAAGAGTTACACCTTAAGCATTAGTAAAGTTAGAGGTGAAGTTAGAAGTGACAGATTTTGCCTTAACTAACCAAATAAATAAAACCTGAAAATCTTTGTCATCAATTGGGAAATACAAACCTGTAGTACCTCTTCTAGTATTTTCTCACCTCCCAAAAAATTGCTTGTCACCAGAGAGAGGTAAAATTGTCACTCGTCACCCTTGACAACAGCTCTATGTAAGCATGACCGTTCTGACTGGCAGATGCTAGTTGGTAAGCTGAGCCAAGAGTCAGCATGGGAAATGATGAAAAGAGAACCATCTGAGGTGGTTTGTTCAAAGTGTGAACTTCTCAGGAATTTAGACTAGTAGGTAAAAGTGAAATCGGTGTATTAAGCCTTTGTACTCTGGAGACTTAATGAATTTTTTGGAATTTACTGGTTATGAAGTTATATATTCTGGAACGTAGCTTTTAGGGAATGGAGATATGTCAAGAAATTTTGTAAATGAAGGAAAACTTACTAATGGGATGAGAGTTAAAATGTCTCTTCCTGTGGTGAAGGAGAGTGTGTTTTTTCTGTGTGTCTTTGATTTGTCATTAAGATCTTTGTTATTTTCCAAATTCTTTAGTTTGTAATGAAAGTTTTATTTTTATTGCTTAAATACTGCTTTAATTTCTGGTTAAAACAGAGTATAGCTGTAATGAAGCATCATCTGCAAAGAGTGATTTTGAGTTAGAAATTCCGTTTTTTTGGAAGCACTACAACTTATTTTTTATTTTATTGTGCTATGCTTTTATCTACATTAAAAACAACCTGATCCGTAATATTTCATATTCAGGCATTGCTTCCTGAATAAGAGAGTAACTTTGTTATTAAAGAGGACAGCTGAAGCATATAAATAAGAAACCTAGAAATGCAACCACAATAGAAAAATATTAGCAGTTTCTATAGGCACATTAAACAAGATGCAAATAAATTGCTTTGTTTTCCCCCCACATAGATTAGAGCTTTCACTTCTGAGGGTATGCAAACACAAGATGAAACAAACTAGCAATAATTGTGGAGTATATAAAAGCCATTTAAATGCCCAAAACTTGTCTTATGATACTGATGTGTCCCTAAACTCTACTTTTTTATGAAATAAATCCACTCAACTCTGACTTACAAAAGTTACTAGAAAAATTGTAATTTAAATGAACTAGACTTGTTAAACTAGAATTACTTAAGCTACTTACATTGCAATTGGCTGTACTTCTTGTAGCTCTGAACTCCCAGAAACAGCAGTGAAACCCCGTAGTGCTTTACTAAGAGTTCTAACATTGTTATGGCTTATGTTGATTATCATCTGTTTTAGTTACCAAGAGCACAATAGATTTTCATCCTATTCAATTCTGCGGAAGGAGAAAGGGGAAATGATGTCTGATATAGAAGTGGCTTTCAGCCATAAGAGAGAAATGAAAGGTGCAATTTTTTGTGAATCAGTCAGATAAGTAGTTGCCAAATGCAGATCTGAAGTTCAGTGTTTGGAGTGTGGGTTGTTTTGTTGTTTGCTTTTTTTAATTTGACCTTGCAATCAGGTTTATGCTGTTTGAAGTCATATTGCGGTTATTTAACTAAAGCATTTCAGTACCTTACACAGTATTCTTTTGCACTGGCAAATTGACTGCTGTACCATCCTCCTTTACATTTCACAGACAGAACAATAGATACATTTTTAAAACAATCCATTTAATGCGGATTACTCCTGGAGGATGAAGATAATTTCATGTTGAAATTGCAGAGACATACTTGATCAGAAAGGAAAAATAGAACAAAATAATTTTTTGTCAAACTAGCTTTTGCTTTTAAAGTGACATTTTATTACAAGAGAAAAATTGTAGGTTATTAGATTAGAAGAGTAACTGGCTTATTTTGGTACTGACAGGGCAAGCAAAACTGTCTCAGAATTTAAAATTGAAGATACATAACAATTAATGGTGAGGTGACTCTTGACATCGTATTCAGGCAAATGTGTACTGAAATGCATTTGCTGTAATTACTATTACATTCTGACTTCATTTTGAAGGGTTTTTTTTCTTCAAAGCCTGCCTCAGATTCTGATGCAAGATGGAGAATTTACAGATTTTACAGGGGAAAATAAAGGGTTCTTTTAAGAAAATTAAATGGGAATAAATAAACATATATGTGAGACTTAAATGAGCTGAAGCTACCAAAGAAGGCACAATACAGCTAAGCCTAAAATAAATTTAAAATAATAATAATAATAATTTTTCTCTATTCACCTTGTAACCATCCCAATACACAGAAAACAAATCATTAATATACATTTTGTATATGTGCATTACTTACAGCAATGTTAAATAGTTTTGAGGTATTTCTAGGGGAAACATGACATAATGCAGCCCTAGTAGAATCTAAAAGCAGCCCCAAATACTGATTTTAAGCTTTCAGAATGCAAGAAAATATTCCATAGAAGTGAACCATGTATCTTTCACATCTGTCTTATGCAAGTAAATAACAAACAAAAGGGAAATTATTCTACAGACAGAACTTTAAACTTTAAAAAGTTTAGCTCCTCCATCAGTAGCTAAATGACGTGTGAGTTAGTCTTCTTGAAGAACACCAGGTAAAGTCTTGGGACTTCACTGCTTCAAATGAAAACAGTAGTGTTTTCACCTCCTTTTTTCGGACCATGAAACAACTCAGGAGCTTGTCTGTGCCTCAAACCAATGGGATTGGGATGAAAAGTGCTGCAAGGGATTCCATTTCTAGGTATTGTGTACAAAGGGAATGAGTAAATCACTAGTCATTATCATCCAATTGAAGCTTCAGGTGATTTCCAGAAGGTGGTGTGGGATGTGATTCTTTACAGATTTCTTATAGTATAGGTAACTTCTCTGTGCTCCCACAAGGCTGGTATTAGAGAATGTGCAGCAACAGTAAAAGACACTGTGAGAGCTGGGTGTGCACTACATGTCATGTTCACAAGCTCATAAAATGTACGGTGCTAACAGAGGCTTGCAACGAACTGCAAGAGAACCTGATTTAAAATTTGATACCTAGGAAAGAGACATGAGTATCTTATTTTGTCTTTGAAAGAATCTATAAAGCAGGAGTGAGAGTAAAAAAGCAAGAGCTACAATAGCAACCTTTGAATAAAATATATTAGTGTAATTAAAGGACATGAATTATAAATGCACAAGACAGTACACAGTAAAAGAGGAAAAGAACTCATGGGCCCTCCAGAGGCAGTGTTGGCATAACTGAGGTACAGACATCATGTTTTATCATGGTTAAGAATCGTAGGCTGCAAGAGAAGGGCAGAGTGCCGCCATTTATTTTGTGATTACTAGCTGTTTTGAGATAGATGGATTATTATTTCTGTAGATGTTAAAAGAGTTTCGACTTCCCAGTTTAGCCCTGCCTCAACAAATCAAATATGTATAGAGAGGTTGGTGCATTACTGTTTTGGGGTTTTTTTTAATAAAAACTGGAAGATAAAATGTATTTTCAAGATATCTCGCCTTTTCCCCCATCTTCACCACTCTGCCAGAAAACAGGAAACCTGACCACATCAAGGAGTCCTTTATACAAATGATATTCTGTGCTTCCTTCACTGGAAAATCATATCCAATCAGAGAAATTAAGAATGAAGTTATGCACTCTATATAATTCCCATTTACTTATTTTTTACTCTTTACTATTAGTAGTCGTTCCCTTTATTTTCTTTATTTTTTAAATATCAGTCTGTATTAGTCAAGACAATGGCTGTCCATAAGAAATTGTAATGTTAGATGAATCTTCTAGATTATATTATGGTTTGTTGCTCTTATTTACATCAAGTCTTATACCAACGCATGATACTTTTACTTGGAGTAAGCATCTGGCATAAAACCAGAAAGACATGGTGTCAAAACAGGTGTCATTCTAATAGGGTGTGTGAGCAATTTCTTCTCAGGTTGCTTTTCTTTCTCTTGGTTTTTATCTTTCATTTATCTCCTATTTTGATACTGGTGTTTTAGTGATGGTTTCTCAGTTCCCTTCTTTGCTGGAAATAAGATAAACATTCAAGATAAACTCAAAGACTTTGTGCCTCACTGGATGTTTCAAAAAGCAAACTGAATTTACAATTACCAGCAAAAAATACTGTCTATAATAACAACATAGACCTCATACTATGCTTCATGGACAGTATTTAGCCAATGTTTAACAAGCACTTTGAATGTCGAGCTTTGCTTATACTTAAGGGCCTCCAAGTTTCTTAATATGACACAGTTAATTATATGAAGTGTTAGAAAGCACACAGTTCTGTTCAAGGACTCGCCTTTTTGTCTTCCTTGAAAGTATGCTCTGT
Organism: Strix aluco; assembly: GCF_031877795.1. Taxonomy (NCBI): domain Eukaryota; kingdom Metazoa; phylum Chordata; class Aves; order Strigiformes; family Strigidae; genus Strix; species Strix aluco. Next base: position 53,009,932 of record NC_133934.1, read on the forward strand.
GCTGTACTCAGCTCTGAAATGATTAAAAGAGGAATAAAGAAATAGAAAAGTAGTTGTGTACAGTTAATTGTCAGATCTCAGTTTTAAAAGGAGCAGCAACCTGGTTCTCTCTGTTCCCAGAGATATAATTGGGAATGTCTCAGAATGAAATTCACTTGGCAGGGGAACATGGTGTATTTCAGTTTTGCCTTCTCCCAAATGTGTGTGGTGGCATCCTGTGTGATTTACTTTTGTTTCATTAGAACAGACTTATTAGAGTTGGGACATCAGTGGGACATCTCTGAGACTGATTTGGCATAATGAGAGTGAATGGAGATGGCTGTGGCCTAACTGGGACATTTTGACTAAGAATTCCACTTAATGAAGATGCATTCAACAAGTGCCAAGGGGTAAAAGTGCAATTAACCAAGTGTTAAATAAGCATGAAATTCTAGACTTTGGCCATTTAATGTAGTTTCCAGATAAAGGTTAAAGGAATAAATTATTATTTTCATATTTATTGTTTTGTTTTCATTTACTTTATTGAATGTGTGTATAGGTATATATGTATGTGTGTATGTGTATATATGTATGTGCTTCAGTTGTCAGTTGTCTCAGGACAAAGGCTGTCCCCTGAGGATTCTGTCTGAGTTTGTAACATTACAGAGTTTCTTATATATTTATTGAAGAGTTTAATTAGTGCTGAATGACTCAAACATATTTACAATTTATTGAGTCCCAGTGTACTTAACGAAAAACAACAGAAGAGTCCGTCCTTTATCAAATGCTGAGCAAAAGCTCCAACTGTGGTAAAGCATGTAGAAATAAGATAAAACTGGCCATCATTATCAGATACTTCCAGTTCTTCAGATCTTCTGTAGTTTTAGTTCTGTGGTTTGTAGGTCTTAACCAGCCCTGTTTGGAGATTTTATAGAAACAATCCAATGTAATTTTTTCCCCAATTTTTGGAAACAGTGGGATAAGCTGTTTACACTAACAGAGTATTCTAAGTATCAAAGTATGGCAAGAACCTCAGTAAAGCAGTGAGCAGATGGAGGTGCTGAATGTTAGAACAACTGTCCTGAAAATTATATAAATAGCTAATATAATGTATATTTTTTTGAATATGTTACTTTTCCAGTAGTGTGCCAGCACCACTGAGGGCTGTGGTGCTCATTAATAAGAAAGAGCCACTATGCAGAAGATCTAGGTGTTGAGATGTATTGGATTTGTGTGGCAAGGTTAGGTAGTGGGGGTGCTACAGGGGTGGTTTCTGTGAGAAGCTGCCAGAATCTTACCTTGTGTGCAACAGAGCCAATGCCAGCCGGCTCCAAGATGGATCCACTGCTGGCCAAGGCCGAGCACATCAGCGACAGTTGTAGCACCTCTGTGGTAACATATTTAAGAAGGTAAAAAAGACAACTGTGCAACAGCAATAGCAGTGGGAGAGAGGAGTGAGAATGTGTGAGAGAAACAACTCTGCAGACACCAAGGGCAGTGAAGAAGGAGGGGGAGGAGGTGCTCCAGGTGCCAGAGCAGAGATTCCCGTTCAGCCTGTGGTGCAGACCATGGTGAGGCAGCCTGTACCCCTGCAGCCCGTGGAGGTCCACAGTGGAGCAGATGCCCACCAGCAGCCCGTAGAGGACTCTGCGCCGGTGCAGGGGGATGTGCCTGAAGGATGCTGTGACCCCATGGAAAGCCCATGCTGGGGCAGGCTCCTGGCAGGACCTGTGGCCCTGTGGAGAGAGAAGCCCACACTGGAGCAGGTTTGCTGGCAGGACTTGTGACCCCGTGGGGGACCCACACTGGAGCAGTCTGTTCCTGAAGGACTGCACCCCATGGAAGGGACCCACACTGGAGCAGTTTGCGAAGAACTACAGCCCGTGGGAAGGACTCACAGTGGAGAAATTTGTGGAGGGCTCTCTCCTGTGGAAGGGACCTCATGCTGGAGCAGGGGAAGAGCATAGGAGTGCTCACCCTGAGGAGGAAGGAGCAGCAGAGATGTGCGATGAACTGACCGCAACCCCTATTCCCCATCCCCCTGCACCACTTGGAAGGAGGAGGTAGAGAATCAGGAGTAAAGTTAAGCCTGGGAAGAAGGGAAGGGTAGGGGGAATGTGTTTCTAAGGTTTGCTTTTATTTCTCATTATCCTACTCTGATAGTAAATTAAACTAATTTCCTCAAGTCTGTTTTGCCCATGACACTAATTGGTGAGTGATCTCTCCCTGTTCTTATCTTGACCCATGAGTCTTTCATTATATTTTCTTACCCCTGTCCAGATGAGGAGGGAAGTGATAGAGCAGCTTTGGTGGGCACCTGGAATCCAGCCAGGGTTAACCCACCTCATGAGGACACCATCAGACTTGGGGGCGAACAGCTCTATGGCCTTGTCTGTGCGGTTTTGTTATGCTTTGGTCCTCTTTTTCCGTAGAGTAACACCAAGATAAAGGTAGTTGGGAGCATCTCAATGCTCCCAACAATGTTGCAGCAACATCTGTTCTAGTTTCATCTCCTGTTAATAATTGGACTAAAATCTAGTGCTCTGTAACTTTGGCGTGTTAGTTGCTAGCTGCACCTAGAATGTGATGGGCACTGTTGATGTAGTTGAAATACTTTGACAAATAAACTCAGGTAGAATAGAAGTCATGAGTTCATGTGAATTTTCCTATTCACATCTGAAAACCTGAAATCTGTCTTGGAACCTTGAAGTTTAACAGGTCATTTAGACCTTTCTAGAGACATTTAATAGGAAGGCAATAATGTAATTTCACTAGAGGTTGAAGTGAAAAAGATGTAGCGCTTCTGATGGAGGAAGTGTTGTTTGTAGAGATACACGATCTGAGTGAGTGGTTACCTCTGGGCAGCCAGAACCCTCACCCCATACCCATGAACCCTAGGATGCTGCTCAGTGTAGAGGACCAGCACATAAGCCACTGCTGGTGATTGATTTTGTATGTAAAGGACCTTCATGTTGGTGATCATTTGTCATTAGATCAGTGGCAAATACTTGTTGTCAGATATCACATGTTCCAGGGAAGCAGGTGTGGTTTGAAATTGAAGGGGGTGAGGGATGGTGGGGGGGGAAAGGTAGGTGTGATTCTTCCTCTGGTCAAGGACTGACTTGACTGTTTCCATGGCAACAGAGCTTAGTATGCTCCTTAGGCAGCTGCTGATTACACTTTGAATTTTATTTGCATTCATGATTAAGGAGGAGTATAAAAGGACTGAGGTAAAGAATTTAAAAAGCAATAAGAGGATAAAAGACATTTCAATCAGTGCTTCTCAGAAGCTTTAATTAAAAAAGTAGGAGGAAGAGGGAAAGAAACAGGCATGGAAAATGGTGGTAAAATTTTAGAAATTTTTAGTTAATGGGTGAATTACTGTTTCCAGAGGTATTGGAAGTATCACTAGCATCACCATAAATGTCTTGTATTTCATAGCTTTATACCATGTAAAAAGTAGAAGATTTCTTCATTAAAGGACTACTGTAGGACTACTGTGCTTCAGTATAGAAAATTGAATCTAAAACTGTATTTAAGTGAAGGATTTACATTACATTAATACATCTTGGGTTTTTCAGACATTACTTTTCATGAGACTGCTCTGGTAACGCATGTTGTGCTGGCTTTTTAGTCTGTTTTATTGTGTCTTGCAGTACTTTTATCAATCATCAGAGACTTCTATATAATAAATGTCAAGTGTATACTATGTGTTTGTGTGTGTATAGTACATGTGCATTTATTACACCCATGCAAAGAGGGAGAGGCTAACACCAAAATTCAGAAACAATGGCAGTTTACAAAAGTCTCCTCTTCTACCCTTAATAATTGATGAGCAACTGTCAAATTTCTGATGTCATTGAAACGAAAAGCAGAATTTGACATTTCAGATATAGTTTGGAGTAGGTGATTGTGAACTTTTTTACATTTCTTCTAATACAGCTTTATGAGAGTCTGACAATAAGCAAGCAGTCCCCTGCTTTCCAAGAAAAAGGAGATTGTTGGTAGGAATAGGATTTCTGAAGGAGCAGAGTTTAGCCATTGACTTCACTAGAACTGTTTTCTCTATGGATTTTCATCTTCATCTTCTTCCAAGTGCTGCAGCCAAGCATTTTTCATGACAATTTCTATGTTTGAATGATACCATTAATAACACCCAAGTTAAACAATTGTAAACCATTGCAGTAGTATATAATAATACAGCTAGTTAATACATTTATTATTACTGAACTGATATGGAATTTGTCGTGTCCAAATACAGAAACCTGACTCTAAACAGCTTTGTTTGATTTCTGTTTCTATCTGCTTTTGTCTATCAAGCCTCTCTCTAGCCAATACTTTTTAGATTGAAGGTATTGTCATGGACTGAACTGAAGTGACACCAGGGAAGCAGGACATTTCTCTTTCTGAATCAAATATATATGGAGAATTAGGCAGTCAGGCAGTGAGGCAGCCTGCAAGTATTCACAGAAAAGAAGGGAAATTTGGGCCTTTGTACCCATATTTTGCCACAAGTTGAGAGGAATTTGACCATGGATCAGTTTACAGTCATGTCTGTATTTCTAGCTTGCTCTGTATTTGGTGAGCACCATCTGTTAAAAGGAGCTGGTTTTAGATAGCAAGTTTCATCTGCGCGAAGAGAGTTTTGGCTGTTTGGTTAAGATTATGGTTAACAGGTATTCATCGTGTCTGGTACATTGCAGCAAATTTTTAAGCTTATTTGCCAGCTGGTGGAAATAATCTTTGGAATGACTTATGGCAAAGGAGACTTAGGCTAACAGAAATAAACATATGTAAGTATCTAACCTCTAGGTAAATATACACAAAATTAGTTCTACAGAGTTTTGAAAACTTTGAAGTTGCTATCATGTTTCAAAATTAGAAGTGATGCATTTCGATATTAGCTGTTAGAATGAGAGGTGTATAAATGTGAAAAGCAGCTTCCTAATATTAAATCCTCATACCTGAAAAGAGGTTCGTATAAGGGATGAACAAAGCAAAACGAAATAAATAGCTTTCTATTGGGTTATATTTATGCCTTTTAACAGTTCTACAGTAAAACGGTTCACCTCTAGAAATACTTTCTTTTATAAATTGTTTAAGGCTTGAATCAGCCTGTCTTCAACAACAAACTAACAATCTGAGCTTTTCAGATAAGGTATATTGATTTGGCATAGACATCCCACCTATTGAATGCCTCTTTCCCTCCTCCAGTAGTATTTGGAGTTTTGATCCTGCAAGATTTAATATTTTTTTTTATTGAACCACTAGCCCTGTCTATTATGTCAAAGGATGGTTCAAACTTTTAAAGGGTACTCAGCAGGGAATACTGAAGAAAATGGGTATTGAGAAAATGAGTGAGAAAAAAACTCAGAGGGTATCATTTGTCACTGCTGAAACTCATTACTGATGTGGAAGAGATCTGTGAAGAGATGAGCATTTCTACTAGAAAATGTCAGAATCATGTTTAAGTGAGATTTGTAACAATACATGTGATGAAAATGAATGTTTACTGCTACTGTGCTGTGGTAAATCTGATGCTACAAGGAAGCAGGCTACAAATATACCAAGAGCAGTGACCATTGTCTCCCCAGTCTGATCCCTTCAGGTATCAGATGTTCATCTTATGTGGATGCACAGGCCGCAGTCCCTCAGGAACATCCCCTCTGCCATGGAGCACCTTCTCCTCCTGCTGCTCCAACCTTCATCTTCTCTGCTATGTACATCACACCTTCCCCCTCTCCATGTTCCCCCACTCCTCTCTCCCATGTTTTCTGCCCTTTCGTAAATACGTTTTTCCCAAGGTGTCACCATTGTGGCTGTAGGGCTGAGCAGGGCCCTGCTCTGGATTGTTTGGAGCTGGCTGGAACCATCTGTGTCGGGCCTGGGGCAGCCCCGGCCTCTCCTCACAGAGGCCGCTCTGCAGCCTCCTGCACTGCCAGCGCCTTGTGACACACACCCATTAGCAAATGTAATTTTGTTATTTTATTTGTTGTTGTCTTTTTTTTTTTTAAAGAGTATGCCAAGAATATTAAAGCAGTTATGTTATTGGAAAACTGTTCCAACACAACCTTGCTATTCTAAAGAAGTAGAAAATAATTCCTCAGGAGAATCACAGATTTGACAAAAGGTGGGAGAGGTAGTTGCGTGTGTGTACCCACATGCAGACACAGAAATGCAAGACGAAATATTGGTATTGCTGATGGAGATAGCATGCTGTTGGAGAATTATAACAGATCACCCTGAAAATACAGTTTTTTGCACTTACAATTATGGTATTAGTTGTTCTTCAAATTCATCAGAGAATATTGACAAACAAGCAAGTGTCCAGGACTGTATTTGCTGCACTGTAGGTGCTAAATTAAATAACGGGACTAGTTATGTATATTTATATACAGTTCCTCCCCCCTGTGCAACATAAATCATGCAATGTGGTAGATCCTGGCAATATAACTTTCATCAATGCAAAAAAAAAAAAATAGTGATGAGAAGTTCTCTGGTGTTAAAAAGCCAATAAATATCTTTCTGGTGCTCTCTTTTCAGTTCACAGGAAGTATACTGGGAAACTGCCATGTCAAGAAATCCAGTTCAGTTCAGATGTAGACGTTTCTATGAGTATGAAAAAGTCTCATGAAAACCATCTGAGTTTTTCCCTGTGTTTCCTCCTAAATCAAACTTGTATAGGAAAATGACCCTACATTAGTAATGTCAATGAAGTGTTTTGATTGTAGAAAGCAGCTTTCACATATTAAACTAATGTGACTGCCAGTTAAGCTAAAGAATAAACACAAATTGCCTTGAAAATAAGACATTTAAAGAAATGTTTCCCATTCCTGAATAAGGAATATCTTAGATGTATTAATTTCTGAAGCGATCATAGAGGTTTTCTATGCTTTAAATGATTTGAAATTGATGTGGTCTGAATGATTTGAGATGTACACTTGCGTGCATGAATGTGATAAAAATAACGAAATAGAGCACATAAATGCTTGAGTAATGCATGTTGTAATTGTAATGCCTAGCTTTAGCACTAGCAAAATGATTGCAATATACATGAACGGAAGGACATATTTTTAAATTTGCGGCCAAAATGGACTGCTGTCAAATTTGAGCTAGCTAAAGCATTTGGAAGAAGTTCGGGTAGTTGGCAAGCTGTAAGCTGGCTGTTAATGAATGCAGCATATACTGCCATCTTCTTCTGGGCATGTGGATGTTTCTTTCCGTACTTTGATTTTAGTGAAATTTTTGGATAATGTATATGTTTACTTGGTTATATTCCTCTCAATTTCCCTCCCCCATCCCCAGGTTATGTTTTTAAAAGAAAAATATTTGTCTGTCATTCTGGCAAGGAGTCTATTACATATTTCACATCATGGTGGGTGTGGTGTGCTGTTTGAAAATTGCATTCTGATGAGAGTTAGTACGTGTTGGCTTGGCAACAGTTTTTTTAATTCAATTTCTTCCATCCTAGATGTTATGAGAATATATAATCTAGATGCCCCTACTCCTAGAAATTGCTTATTCTGAAAAGTGAGCATTTCTCATGTGCTGTAAATATGGGACATTTTGATAAATCATTGCATCTGATGAACAAGGTTCACTCTGACATCTGCGCGTCATTGGCGAGCCCCAGTCCTAGAGGTCTCTGGTTCCAACATATCTTTTTTTTCCCCTCCCCTTAAACTGGCAAATGCAATATAGTAGGGAACTAATGCCTCTATCGGAGCAGCTTGCTCTTAAATTATAATGGATTGATTTGCCTGCACTCAGGCCAACAGTTATTCTCACAAGTTGCATTCATAATTAATATGCATTTACATGGATTTTTTTCATTTTTTTCTCCCTCTTTCTTTTAAATAAGATAAAAATCAGTGAAGCTTTCTGATTTCTTTTTGAAGGGATGCAATATCTCTGCTGTTTGCTTTCTCTATGATAATGCTACCATAGTGCTTGTAGTCAAACATCAGTTACTGTTTCCCACAGAGAAGATTTTGCTCCCGAAGTTGGACTTGGCACATCATGGCCAATCACCCCACAGCCAGTGAGCTAGCAAGAGTAGTTACCATCTCTGTTTGCTCTGCAGGGGGCTGTTATCTAGTGAGATCACCTTTGCACATCGCTTCTCTGTAGCACCAAAAATAGTTTATAACCAGAAGACCTGTTTCTGTGTTCACTTTGGGCTAGGAACAATACAGTATCCTGTGTATGTGTGTTGGGGTTTTTTTGACAGCTGCTTAGCACTTTTCAGCTGATGACTCACACAGTTCCCCATTTCCAGGCTATGTAGTCAATGTGATGGCTCTCAGGTAGGTGCTGATGTGGGCTGTCATTGTGATCTGATCCTTCCTTGGTGGAGCTAACAGGAAGTCTGCTTCTGTAAAGGCCATGAAATCTGGGGCCCCCTGCTTGCTTTTCTTATAAATCTGAGCATATTGATTCTTCCATAGCCTCTCTACAAATACCAAAGGGAGTGGAAAAAAATAAACATTATCTTCCCCTCTCCGCTTTTTTCTTATCTATGTTTCTCTCTATCTGCTGAAGTTGTTTAGATGCATGGGTCTCTGACAATGTTCTCTTTACAAGTCCTTGAGAGAGATACTGTGAATCAATAAGTGTGGCAGTATCTTGCAGTCCTTTAAGGAATCATTATTAAAAAAAAAAAAAAATCAAGATTAATTTGCTGCTTCTTTTTGTAAGTGTTTTTTTTTTTTTTTTATAAGTACATTCATGATAGGGACATGCCTGAGTGTTGTGGTTTAATGCCAGCCAGCAACTAAGCACCACACAGCTGCTCACTCACTGCCCCCCGCGGTGGCATAGGGGAGAGAATTGGAAGGGGAAAAGTGAGAAAACTCATGGGTTGAGATAAAGATAGTTTAATAGGTAAAGCAAAAGCTGTGCTTGCAAGCAAAAAAACCCAAGGAATTCATTCACTACTTCCTATCAGCAGGCAGGTGCTCAGACATCTCCAGGAAATCAGGGCTCCATGACACATAACGGTTTCTTGAGAAGACAAACACCATCACTCCAAACATCCGCCCTCATTCCTTCTTCTTCCCCCAGCTTTTATAATGCTGAGCATGACATCATATGATCACAGATATCCCTTTGGTCAGCTGGAGTTGGCTGTCCCAGCTGTGTCCCCTCTCAAGTTCTGCACCCCCAGCCTACTTACTGGTGGGGCAGTGTGAAAAGCAGAAAAGGCCTTGACTCTGTGTGAGCACTGCTCAGCAATAACTAAAACATCCCTGAATTATCAACACTGTTTTCAGCACAAATCCAAAATATAGCCCCATACTAGCTACTATGAAAAAAAAATTAACTCTATCCAGCCAAAACCAGCACACTGAGCCACTTAGAAACATAAATATCCCCCGTGCCAGGGTTCGTTTTGGCAGCAGCAAAGAAAGATGCCCTTCTGAGCTTCAATGTCCAGACTTGCATTTGATGAAAGAAGGATGACAAAGAAGGGAGCAAGAAGGTTTTAATTAAATGTGATGTTTTAAGGATGATCTGATGGCTTAGATCTTATCCAATGACTCAGCAACCTGAAATGTTCTGTGTATAGTACGTGAGGAGGAAAACATTCTTGGTGGTGTTATCCCCTGCTTCCTGAGGGATAACCAGGAGTGATGAAGCCTCTCTGTTAGGATTAGAAGCAGTGTTACCTCCAGCAATCTAATACAATTCTTGTGATGTTACACAGTGCTTTTCCTAACCTCAGAGTGCTGAACAGTACATCCCAATTGATACAGAGCAGTAGTGTCAGGTAGGTTTAGTAGTTCTCTTATCTTTCTAGGAAGTGTTATGGGATAAGGCAACTTTCCCCTAGGGAAAATGGTACCAAAGAAAACAAGGGTAAATGGAAGCATAGTGGATTTGGGGTTTTTTTAAACAATTCCATGACAGCGTGGAGTTCCATTTGCTTATACCAGCTTTGAATTTGACCCAGTTTTCCCACCCAGAACAAATTAATTATTGCTAATGGGAATTACACTGACACTTTTTTCCATTATATGTAAAAATGGAGCTATTGTGCATGCTCCAGCAGAACTTATTTGGAAATACTTATGCAGGTCCACAATAGAATTTTTTTGTCCCAAAGTAACCAGACAGGTTGACGCGGTGACAGGATGTAGAACATTTGCCTTCCTATTTCTATTTTCAGTGATTTTTGGATCAGTATCTTGAACTTCTGGTTTCCCCTTATCCCAGATGAGAGCCATGAACACTATTTCTAGCTTAATGTGGGACAACCCTGGTTTAGTCTCTACTGTTGCAGCATTTTCAGTCTATAAAAATAAATACTTACCAATCCTTTTAATTTTTCTTTCACCTGCACACTTTCACTAAATGTAGACAAGGTTTGAATGTTGGTCATTGTAATTTTTATGGTTTTAATTTTTTTGACAGCACAGCTTTTAGATGTATTGGTTTTGTTCAGATGCAACGCAATAGAGATTACTGAAATCTCAATGTATGTGGGTGAGGTAAATTGTCTCCCATGTAACTCTAAGTTCAATATCTGTTATCACTGTCTCATGAATAAAGCTGTGTGTGCTTATCTGTGGTCCCTGCTTAAAAGCATACCTGTCTCATAAACTAGGATAGCCAACAAATTTCAGTTCAGGAAAGAATAAAAGCAAAGCAGAGTTAGAGGAAATACGAGGTGGATTCCTGTAAGTGCCTAAAATGAGGCTTTTCATATTTATATTTTTGTTTTTACTGTGTCAAGAAGTGTCCTTAGTTTCCGTAAGAGAATATTTGGGATGGGAGCAAAAGGTTTGAAGGGTTTGATTTTAAGATATAATCCTTGAAGCATGATATGTTTATAGTTTCTTCTTTGATGTTCAGACATTTTTCTACATGGTTTGCATTTCCTGTTTGCCTGCCAGGTTTTTAGTTGGGTTGGGTTTTTGGTTTGGGTTTTTTTTTTTTAATTTGAACAACAGAAAGAAGTGAGCCCTCTAGACAATTCCTCATAAGTATTAGTCTCCCCAGCAATCTAAACAACGGTAAAATATTGGTTAAAAATCAAATCCTATTATTTACTTATTTTGATTTTATATTATAATTTACCCTCAATTAAATCAAATAATACACATTTGTCTTTCAAAATCTATGTAAAGTATCAACACAGGGTTCTTTATATTGCTGGATTTGAAGATTCTATATCAGGGGTTTTTGTGCATGGATTTCAGAGGGACATTTCATTTACATTTGAAAAGAAGATTACAAGACTGTGGCATAGCGAATGTGCTATTGGGTACTACGATAGAGTGTAAATTTTGATTTGTCAAATGCTCTGTGACCATCTGCAGTAAAGAGGATAAGTTACCTTACTGTTTTCACAGGTCACAACAGGGTAAGATTAAATACATGAATTACAATGGTAGTGATGTGCATTTACCCTATCTCACTTGAGTGCCATATCATTTGTCCTTAGGAGGAGTGAGGCAATTGTAATTCCTTTCCTTTAAGATGCTTGCTGGAAATATGTTCCACATACCTTCTCAGCAGTCTACTAAAGACAGCTTGGATGATGTGGGATTTCATGCCTGTGTGCAATTAGACTTCTTGGTTTGGTTGCTGAAAAGAAGAGATTAAAAGAATAAAACAAGAAAAAAAACCCAACTTTATTCTAGTAGACAAAAAGTATCTGCTCTACCTGAAGCAGAATCATTTGTCTGAAGTTTTTGTAAGAAGCAGCAGGGGAGGTGAGAGTCTAGATTCACAGAATTCCTAAGGGAGGAGATTTTTTTCTTTTACATGATAGCTGAGTGGTTCATGCACGCAGACAGGATATAGGAGGCACAAATTTTTTTCTGCCACAAAAGATTTTAACTTACATCTCTGGCAATCACTGTACTATAAGGACAGAGTATCTGATGAGAGAGTAGCAGGCTGCTGGACCCCTGGGTTACAGTCCTTGTTCCATTACATACTTGGCAGCCCATGCAAAGTGAAATACTCAGAGAGGCAGTCTGGGGCTTTACCACCCAGTATATTCCTGTCTGAGTAGTAACAGGCTCCCTTGGACTGGGGCACATGAGTTGGTGGTGTTAAGTAAAGAAGAAAATCGGGTCTAAATCTTCCACATCCTGAATGATCACTTTGTGTTGATTATCTGTGTAGCCATTACTCACAAGTGGTAAGTCTCTTCAGTTAAGCAAGGCCACAAAAATTGTGTTTTACAGCAAATTTATAATTAATGAAAAAGTTTTCCCAGTACTGCAGGCCCTCAGCAAATATCTGCATTTGGATTGCAAGGGCTGTATCACATAACGGAAAAGTAATTTAGCACTGTGGCGGAGAAAGTGGGTAAAGAGAAGGGTTTATGAGCCCAGATTCAGGTGAACCAATTTAATTGGTTCCTCAGGGGTCAGTACTGGGAACAGCGCTGTTTAACATCTTTGTTGGCGACATGGACAGTGGGATTGAGTGCACCCTCAGCAAATTGCTGATGACACCAAGCTGTGTGGTGTGGTCAATGTGCTGGAGGGAAGGGATGCCATCCAGAGGGACCTGGACAGGCTTGAGAGGTGGGCCCATGAGAACATCATGAAGGTCAACAAGGGCAAGTGCAAGGTCCTGCACATGGGTCGGAGCAGTCCCAAGCACAAATATGGGCAATGATTGGATTGAGAGCAGCCCTGTGGGGAAGGACTTAAGGGTATTGATGGATGGAAAACTGACTATGAGCCAGCAACATGCGCTTGCTGCCCAGAAAGCCAACCATATCCTGGGCTATATCAAGAGAAGTGTGGCCAGCAGGTCAAGGGAGGGGATTCTACCCCTCTACTCTGCTCTTGTGAGACCCCACCTGCAGTGCTGTGTTCAACTCCGGGGCCCCCAACATAAGAAGGACATGGACTGGCAGGTCCAGAGAAGGGCCACAAAGATGATCAGGGGGCTGGAGCGCCTCCCTTATGAGGACAGGCTGAGAGAGTTGGAGTTGTTCAGCCTGGAGAAGGCTGTGGGGAGACCTTATAGCAGCCTTCCAGTACTTAAAGGGGGCCTACAGGAAAGGTGGGGAGGGACTCTTTATCAGGGAGTGTAGTGATAGGACAAGGGGTAACAGTTTTAAACTGAAATAGGGTAGATTTAGATTAGAGATAAGGAAGAAATTCTTTACTGTGAGGGTCGTGAGGCACTGGAACAGGTTGCCCAGAGAGGTTGTGGCTGCCCCCTCCCTGGAAGTGTTCAAGGCCAGGTTGGACGGGGCTTTGAGCAACCTGGTCTGGTGGAAGGTGTCCCTGCCCATGGCAGAGGGGTTGGAACTAGATGATCTTTAAGATCTCTTCCAACCCAAACCATTCAATGATTCTATGAATTCTGGAATTTGAAGGCATTAGCAGCCTTCTGGATGAAAATCTGGTGACCTTTGCTTGCAGAGACAACTGCTGGTAAGAATTATGCAGAGGTCCTGTCTTAAGTCCTCTAAAACACTGTAACATGATAGTTAAAATCCTACAGTAGTCTGTGTGTGCTGGGGGGTTTACCCATCCTGCCTGGAACAACTGTGGTGGTAGTGATAGATTTCCCGAAAATATGAGGTCAAGGTTTTATTTTCAATTCCACTTTCTGTCATACAGCCTTAAATACATCTCTGATTGACCTGAATTGGTAAACTTCATAATGCAATTGTTATTAATTATAATGGTCCTTCTTTTAATGTTATATTACAGAATAAATGCATGGCATACAAAGTAAACATAGTACTACAGTGTGCTTACATTGGACTAGTTGGAATTTTTTTCCCTGTACCTTAGATAGCTTTGGGTGTGTGCTAGCTTAGTTCAATTTGTAAGACCTGGTCTTTAGCTTGTTTAAATTGCCATAATTTATAGTATATCTGGCAGTGACCCCTTCCTGTTCATACCAGCTTGTAAAATCAAGTAGTATTGTAGATGGAAGTTATGGGGTGAAAACAATAAAATCTAGAAAGGTGGAGTGCTCTTTGGCTGGTGTTTTAAATGAATGTGGAAAGAAGCATGGCTGTCTGTAACTAATGGCAAAGTCAGACAAAAAGTGATCTTTGTCAGCCAGCATTTCCTCCTTCTCTCTCATAGATGTCTGCCTCCCCAGTGCCAGGCTGTCTGTCTTCATTTAAAGGTTTCCCTGGTTTAGTTTGTCCAGGCTTACTTAACATCATAAGGGCGTGCTATTTAAAAATCCCCTCACGTGAAATGGTCAGGTTTCTGATTCACAGAACTGCTAATCCTCTTAATGTCAGCTGCAGGAAAGTGGTCATAGCCTGTATTTTAAAACAGTTGCTCAACTAATTTTATCATTCTTCACGTGAGCAGCTTTCTCTATAAAGTGTATTGTTTTGTCTGATTTATTTTTCATAACAGTACTGTTAACAATCCCCTTTGCAATTGTATCTATTAAAAATAAAACAATGGTATCAGTCTGCTGAAACAGTATTATGTGGTATAGTCTTCCTTTGTGAAAGGAGAAAACACTTTACAAACTGTAGGAGTCTGGGCCACGCTGGGGTGAAGTTAGTGCAGGCAGAAGAATGCAAGGACGAAGACAAGGCCAGCAAAATAAGGCTGGCAAAAACACACAAGACAGCAGATAAGTGAGAAACACCTGTGGTCAGCAAAAGCACACAAGTCTGAGCAAAACAGGGTATGAGAAAAGGGAGTTTTTGGCAAGTTTTGGGCTTTATGTGCTAATTGCAATTAACCAATACAAATGCTTGTAGAGGCACATGAACAGCGCGGGTAGATAACCTGTAGCCTATTAGAAGATAGATGAGTGCGTGTACGGAACTTAGTAGGATATAAATGTAACCAGGATGGGAAAATAAGGATGGATGATCTGATCATCACATTGGTGTTGTCGTTCCTGTTCCCACATGGAGAAATAAGGACCCCGGCTAATGGTGACCCCGACAACAAATAACGGTAGTCCCTAGCTCTGCAGCAGGATGTGCTAGTGTGAATCCCTGAGCCTGTGCCAGCTGCTATTAACAGCAAAACAACAATAATGGAAGGCAATGGGCAGTTTACATATTCTGCAGTCAGAGGAATTTCTATTTCTGTTAGACTCCCAGGTATAAAAAATTAGCATGTGAAGAAAGCTGTCCTTTAGCTGATGGAAACATGTGGTACAGTAACATCTCAGTATACGTGTGATTACAAGGCAGTAGGTTATGGTCGACTGGGGAACTAACCATAGCCCGAACAGCACATTTGTCCTTTTTAAGAAACAACTGAGTCGGATTCTAGAAAAGGTGATGTATGGGGATGGCTTGAGGGCTGCAGGTCTGTTACGGAGGCTTCCAAATAAGCAACCCACCACCAATTTAAAAAAATAAATAGATTTATTTTTTTCATAAAACCACCAGTCAGCTCTCCGTAGATTACAGATCCGGATGTCCACAAGAGGAGAACAGAATAACTTTCTGAGGTTTAACAATAACCTGAAATACTTTACAAAGCCCCACTCCCCGGGGGTTTAACGACAACCCCAAATGAAAACTTCACTTCCTGGGGTTTAACGGGAACCCGAAACGTAAAACAAAGCCTCACACCCCAGGGGTTTAACGACAACCCCAAACGAAAACAAAACTTCACTACCTAGGGTTTAACGACAACCCAAAACGCTCTATCACTCACCTAGAAAGTGAGGGCTCTCAACCTCGAGGACCTGCTCAGGGCAGCGTCCTGACCCAAAGTACCTCGAGGAGTTTCCTTGGGCAGCGTCCTGACCCAAGGGGAGAGTCCTGACCGCAGCATACAGCTCCAGGGGACGAGCTCAAAATGGGTCCCCCAAGGGACTCCGTTTATACCCAGACCGAATCTGACCTGTAGTCAATAGCGGCTCCCATTGGTCAAAGGTCTCAACTACCGCGAGACCCTGAAAACAAAGACAGCCAAAAGCTGCCACGTTTCAACAACCAGGAAGCTCTGTTTTCACTGGGCGGATGCACCTGCCACAAGGTCTCTGAAACTTCCTTCCACCTCATAAGAGCTTTTATGGTACACTTCATGGTTGTTCTCCAGTGAAATCTGCAAAACTGGCTTTAGGTTGTAGACTTGGAGACCTTCCCAAGAATCTGTAGATGGAAATACAAGGGAACTGAGCTCCCAGGCTCCTCTGTGGAAGGTCACATAGAGGACTTCACTGCAAATCACGGTGTAGATAGAGGAATATCTGTCTAACTAACTGTCTTTATGGCAGACTTCAATGCTGAGGTTAACATGGAAGTTCCATGATGAAACTGTGACTGCAGTTCATTCCACTGGGAAGAATAGATACCTATTTTGTCAAAAATGGGTACTAGGCTGAAGCACTTCATATAGGTCTCTTCAAGATTCTATACTTGCATGTCCTTTGAAGAGAAAGGAAGTCTTGGGGAAATAAGGCCTCTCAAGATGGAACTGGGAAAAGGCATGTTGGTGATGACAAACCTGGGAGGCATTCCCAAGGCATTTAGTGGAATTGTAGTCACAATTTTAGATTGCCACCAAAATCTGAGAATCTTGGGATATCTTAACTGCTGATTGGCACCAAGCAGTCCAAAAAATAAGACGTGACAGGAAAAAAAAAAGTTTCTTACTGCAAGAAACTGTTAAGAGTTTTACATTAGTGGGAAAATTGCTTTAAGCAGGGCTTTTTACTGCATTTCCAGGACCATGTCCTTATTTTTCAAATCGATAAAGATTGAGAACAGGGCTGGGTGGCTTGTTGTTGTTGTTGTAAATACTCTACCAGTTACTGTTTGCAAATCGTAGAGATGCGTGGCGATACTAGGCTTACTCTTTACCATTCTTTATTTAACATCCCTCAATTTTAACACTTTGGGTTTGGCTCTAGAAATGTCAGTGATACTGAGAGTAAGAGGATTATTTCTTTTTTTTTCTTTTTCCTCCCTGCTCTGTCTACCCTTTTATTTCTTACTTTGGGAAGTATGGTAGTTTGACATACGTGTTTCAAACTTCTGCACAAATCATCTTATTCTGTGGTATTTGACACTGCTCATCTGCCTTCATACAAAATAACAAGGAATGAAAGCTGCCTTAATCAAAACATCAATTTCAGACTAGAAAAGGCTTTCGTTTTCTCTTGTGGGGACAAAATTACTGGATTTGGGGTCATCTTTTGCGCTAATACTAAATATGCACCTGTGTTAATTGAAGCTTTAGTAAATACTGACCTTAGACTTTTTCTGTGGTTGGATGACTTAGAAATGCAGGCAGCTTCCATAAATGATGGCGAATATGTTCTTAAAGTTGAAGCCTGTCTTTTTGTCTTGGTTTTGCATTTGACCCGTGCAGCTTGTCCCAGAGTATTACTGTGCACAGGAGAAGTTGGAGACAGTCATGTGATATTTTCTTGTGATGGGTGCTGCAGACGTACCAAATAAGAAAACATTTGCATCTAATTCGTAAAAAAAATTTCTGATGTATCAACTACATTCCTATTAAAAATAAGCTGGTATCAAAAGCAACAAGGAGGGGAGAGAATGAGAGAAAAATGTAGGCTAGTAGTACCTTAGCAGCCTGAAATTCCCCTGCTAACAAAGGAAAATAATTGGTTGTATGGAACTTGAGAAATGGCAAAGTGTACTTGGCTCTCTCCTCGCTAATTCATAGGCAAAGATCAGGCATAACTCTTGGAAAAGTCAGGATACTTCACACCTTTCAAAACTGGTGAAATGAGATCAGGGCTATTTGCTAAGCTTAAGCCTTCTGGTTTATGCTGGTTCTTCAGAAACGGACTTGTAGGTAATGAAATAATGTACTAGAATTTTGCAAACAACTCATGCGTTACAATGCATTTTTAAATTATTTACTCTTGGTAGCTAGTCACCTGTAATTAATTTTCTGAAAACTGACCACCTTTGTTTTTTCTGTGGTACACCTTTTGCAGCACACTAACGAGATGCAGTGGGAAAGGTAGGCAGTGTCTCTTCTTCGATCAGACCAGCCCAATGGCAGAAAGACCATGTAGGCAATGCCCTTGGCAGTGCTCACGTTACTAAGAAAATTGTGCTTTACTCAGTCCTAAAGAAACAGTTTCGGAACTTCAGCCTTTTTTCTATTGTGCATGCAGGATTCGAACAGAAGACTTAGGCATTTAGACTGCCACTTACATATATATGGACCAGCCTTTTACTGCTTACCTAAGTGCTGGGCAGAAAAACAGACTTGGGTTTTTTATCACCAGCTTTTCAGATGTGTTGTTTAATCTGTTATATACTCCAGATATTGTGGTAAAATGGGCATAACTATATTTCCTTGTTTTCCTAAAGTATTGGACATGCCTGAATGAGAAGAATACACTTTATGTCAGTTCTCTTTTCTGCCTCTTTGCCTCTTTGCTTTCCTACAGCATGATATCTGTAGTACTGCAGATCAGATGGTGGTATTTAGTACCGTGGTTTAGTGCCAGCTTCAGGGCATCCTTGCAAGCTATGCAAGGTAAATGATGGTGGATCCTTTTTTCCACGTGGGCATAGAGCTCAGTACTGGAGCTAAACACACAGGTGATGCCCGAGAGGCATTTGACAACTGAAGAAAACATCTCTGAGTTTTGTACCTCCCCTGTGATGTTGTGTAGAAAAAGCAAGCTGAAGGGAATGACGCTATTTGCCATCCAAAACCAGGAGCTCTCAATTTACCCAACAAGCCTGGTTCCCCTCTCGTTCGCATGTGGTAGTGACAGATCAACTCATTTGAAACTCGTGAGGTGATACCAATGCAAAATGAATAAATGTGTCAAGAAAGCAGAATCCTGTAGTGGAGTCAATACTCTTGTTGTATGGAATTATTGTGGCAGTGTGTTTCATGAAAGGGGAGAAAATCACATCAGTCACTACATGAAATGCTGCACCCACAGGATTGTAGATTGCAGTGAAGGAATAAAGTTGCTGCTATCTGAAGTAACGCAGTGAGCACTGGTGCTTCGATCTAATAGCAATTAAAAGTTTTTGAGAGCTAGGAAGAAAATGATAACGTCCATTCGACGGAAAAGCGAGGAAGTAGACTCAGCAGTTCAACTGCTTCACTCCACGTGGTGTTCCTGCACATGGCACTGCTGCCTTGCACTATACAGGCTGTGGAAAACTACTGCTCCAGTTTTGGAAGCTGAGACTGCTTCTTTTTTCCTCACCACATGGTTTTGTGTTTGTCAGGGAGAGATACAGTTCTGAAATGCTATTTACAGGCAAAGGGAAGCTTTGCCTCTGATTCCAAATAGGATTTGTGCCAATTGATTTCTGATAGTTGGTTGGATATGTCTTTTGTTGGACATCTATCTCTTCATTTAAATCTCCTGGTAATCCTGTTTTACCACGGTGTGCATGGTTTAGAACTGCTACTTCCAATTAAGGTTAATTGTTTAGTGTTACCCAAATGATCCTTATTGAAAATGTGTATTTTCCATTTCAGAGTGATGCGAATTTCTTTTTCTGTGACATTGGAAAAAGTCAAGGGAAAAGAAAAGCTGCATTACCTTCTTTTCCTGGCATCTTTTGCAACTATTAAAGTCAAAGCAATCTCAGTAAAAGGTTGCAACTGGCACCAAAGGAACACTGCACCATTATTATTCCTGGAGTAAGAGCAAAAAATAGACTCTCAGACTTAGGCACATTTTGTCTTTTCTCTCTTTCTCTTCACACACTGAAGTTGTTGCCAAGTCCTGCTGCTGCTTTGTCTATAACATGCACCAAGTTGATTTTTCCTCAGTACCCTTTTAACTGACACATTTGTCAATGCATTGGCTATCTACAACTTCAGCTGTTACAGTGTCAATGTCACTGGCCTCCTTGCTGTAAATTCCATTCTCTTCCACTACTCCCACATTGCAGCAACCTGCATCCTCCTCCTTGATGTCTGAATGGATTACTTCCCAACTGCAAACCTCACTGCCTCATCACTTACCGGCTAACATTTAACATCCTTCTCTATGACCTCAAAGCCATGATTACATCCCTTTACTCTTCATATTCCTTTAATGTTGGCCCTTACAAAAACGAGTTCTCTTTTTTTGCTATCCCCATGCCTTCCACTAGTACTGTTTTAACATTTCTGAATTCATATATTCAGTATGTAAGCATTGCACCCTCAACCCTTTTTAAATGTCATATTCTCGGTTTCACCATTTTATGCGGTTGTTAGTGAATATGTAGTTGGGGTTGTTAGGACCAGTCACACTACATGTCTGATATGAAACCATGTTGAGGATGTTTGTAAGTAATACAAGCTAAGATGCTGAATTCCTCTGTTGCTGGTACAAGATAACCAATCTCATAGAAGTATATGCCTTTCTCCAAAAAGCCTGATCATGGGTGTTTATTTTCCAGGAGCTGAATTTTCCATCCATGGTTTTCTTCTTCTTACCTCAATACCTTACAATTTCCCCTCAGCTGAACATTGTATCTGCAATTTTTCTTGTGAAATTATTACTCCTTTATTGAATACTTCTACTTATAATACATTCCTCACGTCTGCTGGCATTTTGCATTATCCACCAAGACTTCCCAACTCCCACCTACAGCTTTGCTTTTATTCACCTCATTCACTCCCCTTTATGTACATGCCTGTGTTTCAATATTATGTCACATACTCTCATCCCTCATAATCAACAGTGGTCTTGCTCTGGGGTCCCTATGCATCTGGAACTCTTTGTCACTTAATCCCATTGTTGCAGGTCACATCGCCTTGCCTTTTAAATCTTTCCTTTTCATAGAGCTTAGTTACATTGGGCTCAGAACATAAAACACTTTCAATGGAACATTAATGTGCAAAACAAACAATGAAAAGCTGCAACAAAAGATTTTGTTTTCAGTCTTTGTGTATGTTTTAGCTTGGCATGGAAAACAATTTCCTTGCTTTGCTTTCTGACCTTGGGCAAGTAATTCCCTATGGCACATCTGTTTTTTTTTTCTTCTGTGAAAGAGATGAAGATGTTGAGCTTCTTTTCAAAGCATTTTCAGAGCTACAAATAAAAAAGTGTTCTATAAAAGGTAGTTGATATTTTTATTCTTATCATGATTGTTATTCTGTGTGTCAGTGAAATAAGCACAATGTCTATTCTTAGCAAATAATAATCGTGATAGTTGTTTTGACTCATCTAAGGTTTTCTTGAGTGGCTAAGCTGCTAATGGAACTGATATTCTGAACTCCTACAGACTTCTCAGTTCTTTCACACCCATTTATTTTTTGCAACTGATGTACTGTCTTCCTTGCTTTCTTTTTATTCTCATACAAAGCTCTTTTATCTTGACGTAGAGTCTGTTTCCCTCTTTCATGACAAATGCAAGATCTGGCCTTAGTATTGTTTGCTCTTCAAATTGCTCTGTTCAATTCACTTGTCTAGTAGAATTGCCTCTTTTTTTCCTTTTTTTACAAAAAAAAAAAAGTGTGCCTTTCTTCGGCTTATGAAAATACTTTTCTCTCTCTACAATGCCACATTAAAAAAAAAAAAAAAAAAAGTTGCTCCACTGTCCCATTAGCAGAACATTCCCTGAATGTTTGCTGTTTGCACTGTAGGAAAGAAAGCTCTCCCAGATTGCTGTTCACAGATTTCTTTTCCTTTGGGGGATGGTCTTATTTTGAGCAGTATTGTTCAGTAATATCTATGCTTGGGAGAATGCCAAGCTCATCCAGGGCAGCACAGGCAGCTCTTCCCATTGTAGGGCTTCCAATTAAACTAACGCTACCAGCTGTGTGTTCTTTTGTCTGCCCTGGACTAGGTTGTGGTATTGTGCTTCACATTGCATCTCTCCAGCAGAGCCGGTTGTCTCCATACTAATAGTTTGGGCAAGAAAGGGGAGCTATGAAACATTCAGAAAAGAGAGGGGATATAAAGGAACTTCTGGCAATATGAATTATGCTAAGAAATTGACCTTCTAACCTTGGAAAAAATGGTTAGAGGGGAACACAAATGTAATGCTTTGTATTTAGATCATGCAAAAGTTTTTTATGAAGGTATCAAAGTATCATAATCACCAAAGTGTAAGAGAAATCACATTAGTCACGCAACGAAGTTATGGCAGAAGTGGGACAGGGATATGAGCCTTCAGATTTGCAGTCCAGTGCCAAGTCCTTTAGATCTTGTTGTTTCTTGACATTGGAGGAGATGGGGTGAAGTAGGTGGGGAAAAAAATTTTAAAAAATAAGAGATAGAGGAGGAAACATGAAGAGAGAGAGAAGTTACTTTGCCCAGCTGGAGCAAATCCTAAGGAGAGAGGGAGAACAGGCAATGGGACGATGAAAGCCAATGTTCTGCAATGCTCAGGGGAAGAAAAAGCAGATAGGAAGGTAAAGTTAGATCCGAGATAGAAAGACTGGAAGGGAAAATTGTCTGACAGTCTGACTGATAGGTGGCAAGGAAAGTGTAATTTTTGTCAAACGGCATCAAGTTCAGTGTTTTATTCTCCTAACAAGAATGTTGCCCTGGCTTGTTTTGAGCAAGTCCATAAAATGAGAACTGTTGATGCTCAAGATTTAAACAGATTTTGTTGTTGATGTTTTTTCCCCAACACTTCTACACAGATTTTCAGAGAACACAGAACTAGAGCAAGTCCCTGTGATTTTATCAGGATGCTATCTTTTGATAAAATTGTCTTTAATTTTATATTAAGCTGCTTTAAGACTCAGCCTTTTTGTTTCCATTTAATTACTGCTATGCAGCAATTGTCTGCTCTGCAGCAGGCAACCTAGCTATTAAAAAGGGTATCAGACACTATGTGCTGCTTAATAACTTCTCAAACGGTGCTGGTTAGGGAAATTAAAGGTTCAGCAACAGTGCAAGGGCAAAGATGAACAAAGTAAGGGATGGAGGAAGTTGCACGGTGGACTAAAGTAGTATATGGTTCATTAATAAATAGGTAATCAAGTGTAATCTATTAGTGGTTGCACATGAAACGAAAAGTTTTCATTTTGCTGAATGGATGAATGGAAATTGCTCATGTAACACTTTGAGCAAGGATGCTGGCAGGATTTAGCTTGTGTTGGTGAGGGATGAGCACAAAAAAGGGAGGATTTTGGAGTCATTCTTGGAATCTAGGCCTGGATTTCCTTGCATTCCTTATTTTCCAATGGGCTACATGAACTTTGCAGATGGACATCCCGGTTGAGAAGCCAGGATCCTAGAGGTCATTTTTGTGATGTGCCTTTAGACCTTTCTCCAATGAATGTCACTGCCTGACTTTAATTGATTTAACCTCCTTCTTTCCCTGTCCATCTTCACCCATTAGAACTTGTATTTAAACTTTCTACAACAGTGCTGGCTGTCACAGTCTCATCTTTCCAGGTCTGTCAGTGCTACAGTCACAGCTTTTACCTCTCAACCATATGCACCCTGAAAAGCTGTGGCACTTTTTGGGGGAGTATACTCATGTTCACGTGCTAGGGGAGATGGCAGCTGAAGATTTGTGGCTGTGTAACTTCTTTAAAATGTTGGGGGATTTAAAATGTTTTTCAAAGCAGTTCAGGATTTTGAAGGGATAGAGCCATCACTCCTTTGCGAGAAAGCCTGGGTGCAATTGTTGAATACCAAGTGAAACCAGATTTGAAAAATGTGAGTTGTACTGCTGTTTATTTGCCTGGTGTTGTAATCTGGCAAGACACATGCCCTCTGTATGCCTCTGTAGAATTGAACAGAAGAGCTGCAGGTTGGCTTGCAGGAAGAGAGGAAGAAATCTGGACTTCTGTCCAAAAAGAGAGCTTGTGGAGCATTCAATTTAGTAGCCTTTGCAAGCTGTGCTTCTTTCAAGCTCTCCTATTGCATCCTGTAAGAGATGGTGTCAAAATACCTTGTGTATGAATCTTGCTTCCCTCCAAACTTGTGAGACTTCTAGTGTATTTTTTCAAGGCTCAGATGAGATATTAAATTTTAATGTGATAGATTTAAAGTTACCATAATCAGCAAAGCCTGTATACAGGAAGAATCTCACCCAGAAAAGACTCTGACAAAAAGCTTTTCAAAAACAACATCCAAAAGTGGTTGTAGTGTTTCGTGCAAAGGAAATGCAAGTGCACTCTCTGGTAATATATTTTACTCTTAGATATCAGAAGCTTGGATTATTTTTCCCAAACAAAGAAATCCCAAGGCTTAAGAAGCACAGCTGTTAAGACTCAAACACAAGTTTGTTTTACAGTCAGGACAAACTAAAATCCCTTAAAGGTTAATTAAAAGTGAATTTAAAATACTGTTAGCAGTCTGAGTTGTGTATAATGTAGTGGAGGGGAGGGGGAGATCGGCTAATGTTTAGAGAGATGTAAATGAAGTGGCTTTCTATAACCTTATCAAGAAAAGGAACAGGATAGAGTCTGTTATTTGCACTGCAGAGAAGATTCTTTAAAATCCAGTCAATAATATTCCCCCCCGCCTCCCCCCCACCCCGACATCTTACCCTTACTTCCTTCTGAATAGTTTTCAGGATATATTAAAAATGTGCTGTCACTCACCTCGAAATAATTCAGTTCTGAGTCTGGGATGAACTACTGCGTTATGAAGGAAAAATAATTTGCAAGAAAAGAATTGCTGTCCAAAAGTACTAAAAAGACTTATTGAAAATTTGAGGCCAGGCTCACTTGATCATGGGTCTCATAATCACATTTTTATCCTTACTTCTTGCATCTGAGATTATGAACACCAAACAAAAAGACCTGTAGCTGATCTGTTTAAACTTCTTCTAAGTGTCCATGGCTTTTTTCGTGTGACTACATTCTCTTTCTGCAATGAATTCATGAATGTTTTGGGACTGTTGTTTAAAGGTGACAAAGACCAAAAAATTTGCATTGAGGTTGACATGGCTACTTGAGGAAGAGGAAGCAGAACACCTCAGTGAAAGAAAACCAGACTTCAACCTTATTCCTTACTCTTTGCAAAAGGGAATTTGCATGCTATGGTCTCTCAGTTTTCATTAGCATCCTGAAACTAAGAAAAGATTTGAAGAGCAGCCAGAAGCATATTGTTCTCAAAGTAAACAAGAAATAATAGCTTATGTTTTCAAAGCTACATAGAAGTTCTGATTGCCTAATATCCATATATAGGTTCTCAAGTTGCCTAATGTTGTATTTTTCCCCTTGAATCAGCTGTTTATCCTGATTTGGATGTGGATTAATACAAATAGGGTGATGGAAGGAATGATGAATTTCCAGAATGCAATAAATCTGTAAATACTCTCTTCATGGCTAATGTATGGTGAAAACCTGAGGTTATTATGGCCTAGATTTTTCTCCCCAACCTCTGACCAGATTGTAGGTTCCTGTCTATTTAGTTGGAATGGGGAATGAATCTGAATAGCCTTCCAGGGAACCTGTGATCCATCTGGTGGTGGATCATACTGGCCCCAAAAGCAAGTAAGAAGATAAATGTTTCTGTGGAAAGGCTGTACTCACCTTCTACAGAAATCAAAGGAAAGGTAATTTGGCCCAATTGTATGAAGCCCTCCTGTTTTCAGAGTCCTTGGAACACTTCCAAAACACAAAGTAGATGCACAGGGGGGAAAAAAAAAAAAAAAACAACAAAACAAAACAAAAAAAAAACCACACCAAAAACCAGTTTAAAAACCCTCACTCTCCATCCCCAAACAGAGATATTGGTGAAGAGAGGGGTTTTTTCCACAGCTTCATATTCAGCTACGTAGTCTGAGGCATTACTCTATGTGGGTAGTATGTGGAAAACATTCAGGAGCAGTGAGATTGGAATGATGCCAGCTTTGAAAGGAACATCCAGGGTAATAACATTGGGGTGTCCAATTTGGGCTCATGGGACCAGGACTCTGGGAACAGGGTTTAGGTCTAATTTCTGTTCACTCAATGTATGCTCAGTCAAACAACACTACATTTCTTGAAGAAGCCTGATAGTTTCTAAATTATAGAAGATGAAGAGGACCCTAGAATACATCTCTTACTATTTAAAGGGATACTACCCACTCCTTATGGACAGTATTTAACACTTTCAAAAAAGTAATGTTAAGAGTTGGTCGGAATTTGTTTAACTAGCAATTTAAATGGGAGCAAAATTAGGCTGTTACTGAAGTCTCCAGAGATCTTAAACTAATATTTTTCAGTTTAACTTGTCAGTTTGTGGTGTATGAGGGTGACTTTTATTTTTCTTTTTTTTTATGATTTAGTATCAGGAAGAAAAATAGAGAAATAAGTAAGAAAATGCTCACACTTGTAGCAGTAGTTAAATCTCAGTAGTCCTTTTTTTGGTGCTTCTTATTTATTCCTGCATCTGTTTTTAAACTTGCTCGTATTTTTTTTTTAATCACTTACAGCAACTGGTAGTAGTAAAGACCTACCATTGTTTCCATTTTAGAGAGAACACATTTTAAGGATGCATTTGTAACCATAGCCATTTAAATTCTGCTTTGTTGGAAGGACTTATACAAGCTGATAGCCTAGATGTAAATTATTTATTTCAAATTTCACTGGCCATGAACTTTAATTTAAAAAATAGCATACTGAACTCAAAATTAGGGGTTTTTTATTTTCTTTAGATGCCGTGCCAAACTAACTTAGATGATATTTTACTCTAGGAGATCACTTTTTTGTTACTGGTGATCAGCCTACCAGTGTTAGAAATTCAGTAACTTTGCATTTTGAGAAAGACAAAATAAGCTGAAGAGTTAAATGTAACACTGGGTGCATGCCAGTGTGTGCTATACATGCTGTGTGCTATATATATCTACAATGGAGAAACATTTTAAAATTTTTTATAGACATTCTGGATATTCTCTCCACACAATGTGTGAAATTCTGTGATCAGTTTTATTGCTTTAGCTGGTGAAGATCCATTTTTAATAGTATCTTCTATCGGGTGGTTATAATGGCAAATTAGTCTCTCAACAACTTATGTATAAACATAACTTATGGTATGGAACAATAGTGTTTTATAAACACTACTACTAATTTTCTGTTCCTTCTTTGTTAAACTTGCAATGGAGCATGTACAAGTCTATTTTAATTTGACATTTCTACTGTCCTGACTGAGGGCTTAAAAGACACAGCAATATTTTTCTTTCTCTAGTTGATGGAAAACTAATATTCCTTGATCATATTGGCAGTAGAGTAAATACCCGCTTGGAAATACAATCTCTAAGGAGGTCATAGTAAAATAAATTGCAACAGAGTTTTGAATGCCATTTTAAGTACTTATATATATGTGTGAGTGTGTGGATTTTTTTAATGCAGCTAGGACAAAATGCAACTTGGATATTTTGGGTTCAGGAAGGGAATACAACCAGGATTTCAAATGTGTTTGAACTAGAGCTTTTAGTCAATTGATAAGATACAGTTGAAAGATTTGGATCACTAGGAAAAGGATTTAATAGAGCTTTTGTTTGTGAGGGGGAAGAAGAGTTAAGAAAACATGTAGATGTCAGTCTTATGCTTTTTACCACCAACTCTTCTGCTGGAGCCAAGCGAAGTTCTGCTTGGCTAAGGAATATACAAATATCATACATGATAGTTTGACATATCGTATAGGCTTTACTTTGTATGTATATATATTGTAGAAATTATATTTCTGTTCAAAGAATAATCCAGTCAGACTGACTCAAAGGCAAGCTCTGCAACTCATGCACTCATTTTCTGGAAAAACCTGGCTGAGATAACAGCCCTTTCTCCAGCAGCTAACTCTCTGTCTACTAGATAGTCTCTAAGTGTACAGGAATAAGGCCTATTTGCGAGCATAATTAAGTGCATATTGCCCCAACCCAGCACATACGATTTTCATAAGCATATCATGGATGAAAGAGACACGGGGGCAACTTAAGTCCTGAGGCTATTGTAACAAACGTGATGCAGTGTCAAGAGAGAAGATTTTAATCCTTTATTCAGTTTGTTTGTCAGTACTGGCATTCGGCCCTGTGGAGCTAAATGTTCCGTGCTGTTTTCTTCCCCTTCATGTTCCAATAACAATTTTCACAAAAAGCATGTTTCCCACTTCAGAGCATTACAGGGAGTATAGTGGTTATTCTCAGTCTGAAAGTGTGCCTGGAAATTTAGACATTTTCAAACTATTTTTGTAATGCTGTTCAACTATTTTTTTTTTTTTTTTAAAGTCATGTTTGAGACTCTGAAGGGTCACACTACATATTTTATTTGAACAGGTGGTGTCAGGACCATGTCAACATAAATTTTTGTTGAATTAAAAGCAGACTTTTGCAAAATCCAACATCAGTGTTACTCGTCTATTGATATCTAGCTATAAAGATATCTATTGACATATACATAGCTACAGGTATTTATTAATGGATAGATCAATATATCAATCAAAATAGTTTGTTTCTCAAGCAGTAGCATTCTTACTGGGATATGCAACCTAGATATTGCAGTACTTGGTGCAGGAGAACCAGATCAAGAAAGAGATTCAGCATCTCCCTAAAAAGATAACTTGACAAGCCTTTTAACTTTGTTGAAAGTGATGATGAAGAATGTAACAAGTGACATAAAAGATTAATAACTAATAAGATTGTTTTGAAATGTTCTGAATATTAGAAACTTGTGAGATTGATATTTTTTTGTACTATTGCTAATAATATTTGGTACTTTTCTGAAAAAAGATGCTTGTAGTTATTGAAAATGTATTATCTTTAATCTGAAGTCCAGAAGCTGGCTGAAAAGTTGAGCTGTGTTCAGAGCATATACAGAGGGAACACTTTATCCTAAGCCAAAGCACTTTGAAACCTCTCTGTGGGAACACTTGCATCCCATATTTATCTGCGTGAAGGAATTCAGAAGTGTTCCCATCGGACAGAGCCTCGGTGCCATCAGTATGCCCTGGGAATCTACTCTGGCAAGTTCCAGATCTCTCTATCTTAACAAGAATAATGCACTGGCTTTAGGAGAATGTAGTTCTCTGCATTCATGACCTGCAGTGCTGTCCTTTGCCTACAAAGTCAATCTCCACATGGGCCTGACTGTGAAACTCCATTACTTACAGTGTAAATATTCCCACTGAGATCAATAAGTGTTTGTGGAGTAAAACATTACTCACTGTGAGTAAGAGCCATATGATATGAGATAACAGGTCTGGCGCTAAAATATGTTTTCGTATTTTTAGGGGAATATGTTCTCACATGTTGGTTTCTTGTTTTTGCTTGCACCTGTTATGTGCACAGAATATTTCTGCAAAATAAGTAATTGCACAGTGTAGTATTGGATATTCATATGTAAATATATATTAGTCTTTCTCGTTCCATTACCTAATTTACCTGTGTAAATGCAGGTTAACTGCATGTGTAGTTTTGCCAGTGGCAAATAGAGTATTTAAAAATTTAGCCTTGGGTGTGCTCTGGGGAATTATGCTGTAAACCCCTGTTGTTTCTTCATTCAAGCTCTCAAGTCTGTTAGAAACCCAGTATAAATACTTGACTCTGCTTTATTTCATAGGATAATCCTTCAAAATTATTCAAAGACCTAATCATTATTAATCCTTTTGCTCTTTATTGATTGCATTAACATTAATCATGATAAACACCTTTAGTATTAATGTGGATGTCATTGGTATTTTACTTCAGACTGTCTGCTGTAACTCAGCCCTCATTAACAGGACCATTAGTTACAAGATGTTAATATTTTTTGTGTAAACAACTCCATGCCTTTCTTATGGAAGAGAGGAGAGTAAATGTATATAAACTGTTCACTAAATTGCTATTTACAAGACTAGGTTTTTGTTTTGTTTTGTTTTTAAAAAATAAGTTACACAAGGCTATTGCATATATCTCTTAAAACCTAACTCAGTTTTTGCTTGGACAAGTTAGTGTACATAATCATATTCTATTGTCTTCAAAAGTTGTCAACAAGCCTGAGCTGTTATTTCTTCAACTTTTCTCTGTTTAATGCAAAGATCCAATTCATGGAGCTGTTGCGCTAGACTTTGTGGAGTGCTTATCTCCTTGGGTGGTCATGTTAATTCAGTAGCTGGAATCAGTTGTGAATGTTCGTCACAAGGCCCAGGGGTGGGTCTCGTTTTCGAGGGATAATTCATTTCTGGGCAAGGTGGACAGGTCATTCTTCCAGCTTTCACCACAAGACAGATCAAAGTGAATAGAGAAAGCTCATGATTCTAATGAATTTTAGGTCTGAATTACTCAATGTGCAAAACTTTATCCTTATTTCACTTGATTGAACCTGTTGTGATTCAATTCCCGGTGCCTGTGTTTCAACAGTAAAATAGGCCCTATGCATTGAACTGCTCTCACCTTGAATATCTCTGTGTTTTCTTACAGCCTGTGACTTGATGAACCAAGGCATCCTGGCCCTTGTTAGCTCCATCGGCTGCACGTCAGCAGGATCCCTGCAGTCGCTGGCAGATGCCATGCACATCCCTCACCTCTTCATCCAGCGCTCAACAGCAGGAACACCAAGAAGCGGCTGCGGGCTCACCAGGAGCAACCGCAATGATGACTACACGCTCTCCGTCCGCCCCCCTGTCTACTTAA
The DNA here is from genome assembly GCF_031877795.1 of Strix aluco. Classification (NCBI taxonomy): domain Eukaryota; kingdom Metazoa; phylum Chordata; class Aves; order Strigiformes; family Strigidae; genus Strix; species Strix aluco. The sequence goes on from NC_133934.1 coordinate 53,040,332, forward strand.
ATGATGTCATCTTGAGGGTGGTCACAGAATATGCCTGGCAGAAATTCATTATTTTTTATGATAATGACTATGGTAAGTATTTACTTAGCAGGGTGATTTTTATCAAATCCATAATTCTGTCGAAAGCAGTCACATTACATCTTTATAGTCTTCCAATAGATTATATTTTGCTTGTGAACATTTATGGTTCTGTCAGCATTTCATAGAACCTCAGAGAAATCTATTTCTAAAATCCCTCAATGTTTACATGTTTATTTGATAATTTCTTTGTTGGAGTTAGCTGATCAATGGAGAACTTACCTGGCTTTCTATTCTGCCAGTGTCTGAAGCATGAAAGTTTTTAGCAAGCTCTCTTGTTTTTTGGACTGCAGAAATATATAAGATGACAATTCAAGAGGCAACGTGTAAGATTTTACATTCTGTAGAATTGTTTATTGTGTGGTGAATCTCTCCTGTTTGTTGACATATATTTGATGGCCAGAAGCTGAAGAAGTGGTGAATGTAGGCCAGAGGCCTCTGCAAGAATGAGCTGCTATGCGTAAATGGGAAACTTGTAGAGAGAACTTCTGTAGAGCAAAGAACTTGAGGAGGGGGCCTGGAGAAGACAATGTTCCTTCATTTTGAGGTCGTTCAGTTCCCAAAAGGTGCTGAACTGATGGTGGTTGTGTGATAGAGTAAGTGCTACACAGATGGCAGCATCACAAGACTGCACCATCCAGCTTGGTGACTCAGCTGAATTTGGTAGAGATATTTTATGCAGCTGAGAGGAGAGCTGGACAGATTTCTCTAGTATAGGTGCATTATCTAGCTAATTTTATGATATTTTTTCTATGGAAAATTGCTTTGAAACTAGACCTGTTTTCTTCAGATACATCCATTATTCATAAGCAATCATGACTGGTTTGGATGAACATTTTAAAACTTGTTTTCAAAGTTAAATCTTTAAGTTATGGAAAAATGCTCACTTCAGCAATTTGCTGTGCATAATATCTGGTTCATCCAGGTCAGGTGTTATTGATTTTTGTTCCCTGGCTACATAATAAATTCTTAAATTAGAATGATAGAAAATGATGAATAGGAGGATGCCTATTTATAACAAAGCAACACCTAAAAGTACTAGCCATAGGATGAGGAACACGCACCTAAAAAAGGCATCCAAAGTGCTTGCAGCAAAGAGTATGTTTGTTCATGTTTTATGAGTTTGTGCATTTAAGTACCAGTGTACCTATGAAGAAGGCCATAATCTTGCCAGCTAAAAGATATCTTTTTGCATGTACTTCTGAGTTTAAAAAATTCAAACAAATTTTATAATTAACATTTTTGAATAATTATATTTGTAAATACTAGTTTTAAATTATTCAAGTTTCAATATTTAATTTGAGAATGCAGTTCAGACACCATGTCATTTTGTCCTTGATTTCTGGGTAAGAATATCGTTGTGGTGTGACTTACATAACACAGATGCCTGCCTGCAAGGAATAAGTTTCATACCAGTAGCTTACTCAGTGACACATCATCCCCAGATGTGACATGTGACAGATACTAAGTTTTTCTACCAGCCTCTATGGCATTTGGACTTCGGTAGTCTACAAGGAATGCCATACTGGCCAGGACAGATTGGTAATCTGATCAGTGATCACTATGACATACATCACAAAAAGGTGCAAAAAAATTCTGCATTTAGTATAGACTGAACAGTCTGTCCTCTTTCCTAACCATTTCTGTGGTTTGGGTGTTTTGGATGGGTTTTTTGTGGGTTTTTCTGGGTTTTGTCTTGTCTTTTTCTGTTTGTTTGTGTGTGTGCATAGTTTGGAACTAATACCATGAATAGAAAGATTTTAAATGCAACCTGAGTTTTAACTTAAACTGCAACTCTGAATAGGGCTATTATCTGTGCAAAGGTATGTTTCCTGAAATTTGCTAATTCCTTGATTTCAACAGCCATCCTAGGGCAGCAGGCAGTTTATATTATCTTTTTGCTTCCTACAGTTTCTTTATAAAATTTTATGTTGCTGATTTCATTGACTATCTCCTCCTCCACTTTCAACAAGGAACTAGAGAGCAGAAGTTTCAGATCACCATCTCTGACCCAAGGCCTCTCTTGTTTATTTCCGTTACCATGAGAGTTGTTCTCTGTCTTTCCAATCCCTCTTCTTGCTTGTACTGGAATGCCTCTCTAATTTCTCACTACCCTGATTCAGGTGAAATCAATAGGCTTGATACAGTATTTTGCCTGTTCTTAATTTTCTTAGCCACTCTTTGATCTATAGCAGTAGTTTTCCTTGTACCTGTGACAACATTATTTTCTTAGCAGTCCCTAGAGATCAATCTTCCCAGGAGTTTATTATAAATCTTACCAAATTATGTTGCTTTTTTCCCTTTTCCTGCTATTTTATTGATATATTCAAAGAATTTCCAGTATGTTAGCAGTGCACACTTTTTTTCCTAGGTTCTGTATTGACTGAAGAGGGGCTTGCACAGAGGGAGGGGTGGAGAAATTCAGGGTGTGAATTAATATTAATTCAATATATGGAACATAGAGTAGAGAAGTTTGAATTCAGTATCCATCATGCTTTGAGCAGGAGCTTGGACTATGTGATTTTATGAAGTCACATCCAGCTCTAATTATCCTATGATTCTGTGATGTTTGAGAAAGCCACTTATTCAGATGGGTCTATAGATGTGAAATAATACTAAAAAAAAAAAAAAAAAAAAAAAAAAAATCCCAGCACCAGTTTACGTATTATAAAAGAGAGTTGGCCCGAGAAATCCAGAAGAGCTTGAGGAAGAGAATATTACCATTAGCTTCTGTGCCTCTTTTAGAAAGAAATCAGGACTGGGCATGCAGAAGTGGGGTGGAAGTCCAGGGGTAAGCCATCCTGTTGGTCATTGTCAGTGCAGCTGAGGGTGGTTACAATTCCCTCTGGAACATCCTAGTCCCATTCCTTAGTTTACTTGAGAGGATCTGCCACAGTATGAGATTTGTTTCTTTTCTCAGCTCATACAGACCTAAAATCAAATTCTGGTTGGAAGCCTTGCTCAGTTTAACTGCTTGCAACAGTTAATATTAGACATTTTAATGTAATATTTAGTTATTAAACATTAAAGTTGGTGGAAGATCAACACTTGCATTAGAATTAAATTCATATTAGGAAGAGATTATTGATACGTTCTGCACAATCCTCTGTAGAACTGACACTTGTGCAAACAGAGCGATTTCTTGCCCTGGTGGTGTTTTTGTATGTGGTGGTCTTTACTTCTCAAGGTGTGTATTATAACATTAAGTGATGTCTCCACAGCAGTAAATGGCCCTTGAGAAGTAACGGGAGTATGGGTTCTGATATGTGTTAATCCATTATCTTTTCCCATTGTTGCCATCTTTTTGTAAGTTAGAAACAACTAAAATGCTGTTAGATTGACTGGTTCCAGCAACCAGCAGAATTCCAGTACTTTCCTTTCTGATAAATTATTTTGTATAGTGATTTAATCTAACAATTTATAACAAAATACTTTAGCTGTACCACTGAAGTTATGTCCAGTAATAATCTTGCTCTGTGAAAGAAAATGTGCCTTTCATATTTAAAATAAATTTTCTACAGTAAAATTGGGCCTATATCCAAAGTAAATACTGTGCTAAACCAGATCCCTTGCACCTTTAAAAGAGGCTGCAACCACTTATGTGTCAATTTATCAATATCATAGGCTTTTAATCCAATTAATTGAATTGCTTTTGATTTTTATCTTGCAGTCTATCATAGATTCGTTTTCATTATCAGAGAGTTAGAGAATTGTTTATAACTGGAAATGTATCTTTCTGCAGGGCCAAGAGTTATTTCCCCAATGTTAACCTTTTTAAAAGCTGCCAAATTCTTTTTTGAATGTAAGTAAACGAGTATGTTAGTTGTAACATTTTAATACTTCTATATAAATGCTGGAAGATTCAACTCTAAAGGTTCTTTACCAACAAAGTAAATTAGTCTTTGAAGGAAGCAATTCTTTCATTAAGTCATAACCAGCTCGGTGTTGAAGAATTGATGTAGAAATGCATTTCTGAAATAATTGACATCTAAGTTTTTAACTGATGGGTTTTTTGCAAGTAAAATTGTAGGTAGGCAGACTATTCTAACACAAAACAAAAACCACCTTGATAGTAATCAAAGAAGTATTTTACTGCTGTTGACTTAGTTAAGCTGAGTAACTAGTGAAGGATTTTAGTAAAGCATGTAGTCTTTTGTCAGTGGTAGAGCCTTGCCAGTAACAAATGTGAGGCTAACACATAGTAACAGGAGTTGAGAAAAGAGAACATTTTAACTTGAGTAGACTTAGGTGATGTTAGTTTGTATTTCATTTACTACAACTGTATCTTTACCTTTAGTGTATAAACTCAGATGAATTTATGAAAATCAGAGTGAGATGAGTGTTCTTTTCTCCCATCCTTGCTCTCTGTTGGGATGATTTAGATCAAACTCCTGGTGAAAATAGCACAGTCAGTCCCCTTGTATTCAGTGTGTTTTGTTCCTCAAGGTAACACAAGATAAAGGCCAGCCCAGGACGTGAAATCTGATTTTTGTTTAAGAAAATTTCATATGAGGATATTGAAAGTGTTCAAGGACAATTCTGCACTTCTTCAAATGCCATTAAGGACAGTTGTCTTGCAGAATTAAAGAGTAGGCGGCATGAAATGCAGCAAAATTAAGCTGTAGATTGACACCTTTCTCAACCTGCTATTAAAATTACTATCCACACAGTATGTACAAGCCAAATTTACCTCATTTAAGCAGCCAGATTGACTCCTACTCTTTTCATTCTTGACTGTTCAGCTCAAGCTGTAGGATCACTGTGCTGCAGAGGGTAGCTGTGCATCTCCTTCTTACAAGCAGGTGTAGAGACTAGGCAGTTCCTCCACTAAGACTCTGAACTCTTCCTTAGGACCATCAACACCCTTTTCAGTGAAGGCATTTTCAGACTGGGAACTATAAATGTATAACTTACATCTTCGGAAATTGCAAAGTTTAGATTTGTAAAAAGAGCCACTGACATCTGTAATCATTTTAAGCAAGCTTTGCCAACTTATTACGTCTTTATGGTTTCAAGTTCAAAGCAAACAAAATGCAGTTTGAAACAACAAACCTGCGTCACCCACAGACTGGCATCTGACAATGGCCGGTCCCCAAAGAGTAACATGAAAAAGACTCTTACACAGTCAATCGCGGGGGAAAACAAATGAAATTGTCATTTGAGACCTGAGTGTGTGAGCCCAGGCTATATAAACAGAGTAACTGATCTAGAATCGCAGCATATTGTTGGTTTTTATCTCTGTGGTGTATCAACAAGGGGCAAGCTTTTGTAATTCATGTCTTATTTCTCAGGCGGTTTATAGTTCACTGTATTTTTCAGGCATACATAGATACTTTTCTGTAGTAGTAAATTCTTTCTGCACAATGCAGTCAATCATTGCAAAAATGTAATTGTGAATTTTGTGCAATTTACAGTGTAGGTATCTCTGCATTTCTAAGATGAAAAGGAGGAAGTCTAGCTGTTTGACAACATTTATTTTTAATGTTTTGTTGGTGCCAAAGCACATAGAAAGATTCTGCACTTTGTCTGGAAAGTTTGGGGGAATAAGCTTGTTTCTTGGAGAATGAATTTTTTTCTTATTTCCTATTCTCTTTTAAAGTGATGGCAGTAATGTTTTAAAACCCTTCTGTATTTTATATTTAAAAAAAAAAGGTTCAGAAACCCCACTTCTCTGTACAAATTTCTGGCCTAACCTTGTGTTTTTCAACCCAGTGTGCCTTTGGTACGTAACCATCACTACTGATTTATGTGATATTTACAGATTCCATGACTAAGATATATTTGCTTACAGTTTTTTGACCTTTCTACTAAAACTACATATATTTGGCAATGGATATTTGCTGTTCCCTTAGGTGATAATTTAACTTTTGTAAAGAAAAGAAACAAAACATGCATTAAGATTATGAAGGGGATTTGCTCTGTGAGGCTAAAGGAGGCATTCCAATAGCAAATGGAGGTTGAAGAAGTAATTGAGGGCTTCTCTGAAAAGGAAGGAATGAGGTTAGCAGTTGGAAAGAGTTTAGAAGGCATGTCTTGCAGAAACTTCCTCATGGATCTCTTCTCTTTCTCCCCAGCATACACAGGGGTTTCAGATTATTTTTTCACCAGGAAAGGATGAAGGGAGTGGTGCGAGGTGCCTGGTCACATCACTAAAAAGATGTCTCAAGCTCAATCTGAGGGAGGATTTCAGGGAAAGACACAAAATAAAATACAGCCCCAAGGAGGAAAGCAGTGATATCTGTATTGCTGAGGATTCTAGCCTACATAGAGATCTGAGAAACTATGAAGATAAGAGAGCATTGTCCCTATCCCTGCCTCAGGAAGGTGGTTGTTTTCAAGTGAATTGAGTGTAATGCTATAGGATTGGAGTACTGCTCTTTAAAGAGCCTGGAAAAGAAGGCATTATACATGAAACTTGAAAGGCTGAGCTGCTTGCAGAGAGGCTACCTCTTATGTTGTTAGAGGGGTGATATTCTGAGACGATGCCCATCTGTACATATAGACCCTGGATTCCTAGTATCGTCTCTACAAACCATATAGAGTAATTCCATTGACACTTGCCTGCACACACATTTTCCAGAAATAAATATATGATGATGACTGACAAAGATGTGCTGGAAACCATAACATTTTCAAATCATTTAAAGTTTTAATGCAAGTTTAATAAAGATTCGTAAAAGAATCATGCTCTTTTTAATCGATTGCAAATGCTTATAATTACCCTGAGGCTGTTTTCAGCTGCCTGATGACTATAATATTCTCAAGTCTGTCTCCAGACAGTCTTAAAACTGTTTATTACTCATCTGGCTCTTTGCCAACTTCCCCTACTCATTTAGTTCACTGTGCCTCAATAAACACATAATTAATTCAAGCTTATTATTGAAAATTTTTTTCTATTAGTATTTATTATGTCATCCAGATAAGGAAAGGAACACGTATTTTTCATCTGCATAACTTTATTTTGTCACTTCATTACATTGCAAGTTAGTGGCTGTTTGTGAAAACTTTGGTAACAACTTGCTTTTGCTGGATGACATTACCACTGGAAATTAAATGTATATTTTTGTTGACCCTAAAATTATTCAACTTCGGAGATAACTATTCTATAAAATTTCTCTAGTGGAACAATGGCCATGCTTCTTTTTTATTGTGTCTAAAATTTCAGTTCTGAGGTCAAAATAAAAGTGTAGATGTTCGCCTAATATCTGTGTGATGGGTACTTGATGTAAATGAGGTGCTATCTCAAGGTTTAGCAGAAGTATGAGATTTTTTCATATATGCAGTCTACAAGTGTCAGAAGAAAAGTGACTTTAGGAATATTTGAATACTTGAACCTTGTGCTGATCTACTTGCTAAGTACTTTTCAACTCTCAGCACATTGTTTTCATATCTTCTCAGAAGTATTAAAATGGACTTTGTAAATTGATATTTTGGCAGCTAAATAAATGAACAGTTATCAAATGAGGAAACGATTGAACAAAGTACTTTCCATGTTGGGTGGAAGAAATTATACCTCCACTGGAGAAAAGGCATGAGTTAGACAGAATAACATTGCAAATGTCAGGTAGTATCAAAAATTGAAAAGAAAACTTCTCTCTGAGAATTTAACCAGACAAGAAAAAGAGGAAGCAGAGAGACAGGAAAAAGCTAGAAAATATTTATTACAGTATTTCTAAATCTTAGTTTATCAGCATTGCTTTTGTAGCTTATGTTCTTCATAGCACCAGTCCACTCATAAAAAATTCCTGTTTGTCATGTAAACTTCTAATCAACTGAAGAAATTATTGAGGAGCAGGTTGATGCACAGAGAACAATTTGTACTAAGTAACATTATAGCAAACACAGTCACACATGGTTTATTACCAGGAAGTTTGCAAGGACAGTTACTTTGCTGTTCCTCACCTTCTCCTTGGAAGGGGATAAGTGGTTCCTCATGCCTATGAAAAGCAACAGGGAGCAGCAGTGACCTACGGGGAGAGTTGCTGTACCATACAGACAGAAGTATAGATTACTTCTATTAAATAAAAGCATATATCTAGGCAGAGGTATAGAGCTCTGCTGTACAGTTGTATAGGATTTAAGAATAATTCTTTGAGTTTGGCATGATCTTTAACAGGAGAGTAAATGCTGAAGATAAACAGCACTAGGCTGTAAGCCATTATCATCTTTGGAGGCACTAGGCAGGGAAAATTTATTTCTTTGCAAGAGGTAGTTTTACTCAAAGGCAAGTCCTAGAAGCCTTTTGGAAATCTCTAATGCAAACTGTAGTCAAAAAGAAATTGAGTGAAGAGGTAGAGAGCAGGTTACACAGTCAAAAGTACAGGATTATGGAATACATTGCCTTGTCAGCCTCCATGAGTGAGGGGCGATCACAATCTGACTCTCTTTCTGTTTTTGAGAAGCTAAGGTAGCACCTGATACTCTTAAAGGATTATTTCTAGCTTCAATTTTATTTATCTTTTTTATACTTTCCTTTTTTTCCTTCTCCTTTCCAGTTAAAAAACTGAGAAACTCAAAGGAAAAATCTTGTGTCAATCACCAGTAAGGTTGGAAACTTAAGTCTTGCAAGATTTGAAAAATGCAAAAGTTAATATCTCTCCCCCAACATTGATTCAGCTACCTGAGACTATGTGTATTGATTTTTCTTATGTAAAGGATAATCCCTAATAATTGATATATGGCATGAAACAAAAAGTAGCTAATGTAAATGACATTTGGATGATCCTTTAAAGAAAGGATTACGTAGACATTTCAGTAATGCCACAATAGTTCGTATCACCAGCAACATTGAAGTTACTTGTTTTTCTTATGGTTTGAAACGAACACCTTCAGAAAGAAACAAAAAACAATATATTTTTATTTTCTCAAATGGATGATATTAAGAAATCTGAGAAAATTTTTGTCTTTTTTTTGGATGTGTGAAATTTCAGAAAATTGCAAGCAAGGGAGGAAAAGGCAGTCATTCTTACCATTTACAAATTTTCAGTTTCCCCAAGAAATATAATCTCCACTTGTTAGGTTCCAGAAATTTTGATAATATAAATGAGATTTCGTATGTAATGAAACAGTTGAGCTTGAATTTACTTGTAGTGACTTTGAACTACTGTTACATTCTCTGAAGCTAGATCATCCAGCTGAAATAGTTCAGGTAACTGCTCCCTCAGTTCCCAAATGCTACTATGAAAGAGTAGATTTCTTTTTTTAATTTGTTTGGAGGTTCACTGAATTACATATTAACTGACTAATGAGAGGGAATCCCACTGCTGTGAAAGTAAGATGAAGGACTGTTATTGAATCATCATGCTAAATTGTTGTTTTCCTCAGTTTAGATCTTAACCACATTAATAAATATCCACACATGCACAGGAATGTGAACACTTTGCTCAAGGCTTTAAGTAGAGCAGTGGCACCACCCGAGTCTGATTGGGGCTGCACATCTCCCTTGTTTATAGTGAATTTCCATAATTAATAGTTGCTGTCATGTTAGCCATCATTGTGTAAGTAAGAATCACTGTGCTAGACTTATAAAGCTTTCTTGATAAGAATTTGAACACTGTCATTTGTTATACAGTGGCTTTTCTCATCAACTGTACAAATAAAATGGTCTTCTGTGTAAATCAGCCTGTGAATATTTATGACAGGTGCATTCACCTTTACTGCCACAGCTGAATCAGTTAGTATTTATTATCTGGATACTGTGAGGAAAATGTTCTCAGATCTAAAATGGTATCAGAGGGAGGATGAGCTAATGACTGTAAACCAGGTTTGAGATAACTGAAGGGCTGAGTGAGTGCCTTGTAATTTAGATGGACTACAATGATAGAGGTGGATGGATTAATTTATTGCTGTTGGTGAATAGTGCCATCTTTCTCTTCTGGTCATAGAGTGATGTCAAATTTTTAGGAACTTTACATCTACTTCTAACTTGTAGATTTCTCAATTCTAATAAGGATACAAGAGGTACTTGGCATGTGAGCTGTTTGTTTAATATTTGCTGTTCATTTTGTACAACTTATAAAATCTTCACTGCATATACATACTGGTTTTCCTATATGAGATGCCTGAACCCTGGCATATTTTGTTCTAGGATGTCCTGATCATTTGACTTTCCCCAAAAATGGGTTAGGGGACTTGCTCCCTCTGCATAGAAACAGAGATCATAGAGTCATAGAACAGTTTGGATTGGAATGGACCTTAAAGATCATCTAGTTCCAACCCCCCTGCCATGGGCAGGGACACCTTCCACTAGACCAGGTTGCTCAAAGCCCCGTCCAACCTGGCCTTGAACACTGCCAGGGAGGGGGCAGCCACAGCTCCTCTGGGCAACCTGTTCCAGTGTCTCACCACCCTCACAGTAAAGAATTTCTTCCTTATCTCTAATCTAAATCTACCCTATTTCAGTTTAAAACCATTACCCCTCCTCCTGTCACTGCACTCCCTGATAAAAGAGTCCCTCCCCATCTTTCCTGTAGCCCCCTTTAAGTACTGGAAGGCTGCTATAAGGTCTCCCCAGAGACTTCTCTTCTCCAGGCTGAACAACCCCAACTCTCTCAGCCTGTGCTCATAAGGGAGGCGCTCCAGCCCCCTGATCATCTTTGTGGCCCTTCTCTGGACCTGCCAGTCCATGCCCTTCTTATGTTGGGGGCCCCGGAGCTGAACACAGCACTGCAGGTGCGGTCTCACAAGAGCAGAGTAGAGGGGTAGAATCCCCTCCCTTGATCTGCTGGCCACACTTCTCTTGATGCAGCCCAGGATATGGTTGGCTTTCTCGGCAGCAAGCGCACATTACTGACTCATAGTCAGTTTTCCATCCACTAATGTCCTCAACTCTTTCCCCATAGGGCTTCTCTCAATCCATGCATTGTCCAGCCTGTATTTGTGCTTGAGATTGCCCTGAACCATGTGCACAGGAACTTGCACTTGCCCTTGTTGAGCTTCATGAGGTTTGCACAGGCCCACCTCTCAAGCCTGTCCAGGTCCCTTTGGATGGCACATCCCTCCAGCATGTCATCTGCACCACACAGCTTGATGTTCCTGAGGGTGACCTTGATCCCACTGTCCATATCGCCAACAAAGAAGTTAAACAGTGCCGGTCCCAACACCGACCCCTGAGGAACACCACTCGTCACTGCTCTATGTGGGGACATTGAGACATTCATGGCAACTCTGAGTGCAACCATCCAGCCAATTCCTTATCCATTGAGTGGTCCATCCATCAAATCCATGTCTCTCCAATTTAGAGACAAGGATGTCATGTGGGACAGCATCAAAAGCTTTGCACAAGTCCAGGTATATGATGTCAGTGTCTCTTCCCTTATCCACCAATGCTATAAACCCATCATAGAAGGCCACCAAATTTGTCAGGCATGATTTGCCCTTAGTGAAGCCATGTTCACTGTCACCAATCACCTCCTTATTTTCCATGTGCCCTAGCATAGCTTCTAGGAGGATCCACTCCATGATGTTGGCAGGCACAGAGATGAGACTGACTGACCTGTAGTTCCCTGTGTCTTCCTTTTTTCCCTTTTTAAAAATGGGGGTTATGTTTTCCATTTTCCAGTCAGTGTGAACTTCACTGGACTGCCGTGGATTCTCAAATATGATGGAAGGAATAGATGGCAAGGGAAGGTTACATAGGGCCAGAGAGAACAAAGAAGTGAGAGGAACATCTGATCCAGTGATAAAGAAAACCTTGGGGAAGGACCACATTTTATTTTTTCATATTAAGATCAGGTCATGGAAGTCAGTAATCTTCTTGTTCCAGGTTTATCACATACACAGACCTTAATGAAAAGAGAGCACAGACACAACTTCTGGTGTCGTGGAAAACTGTGGATTTTAAATCCTTCCAATCTCTTTGCTGGATAAAAAACTGGCTGGCTGGCTGGGCCGAAAGAGTTGTGGTGAACGGAGTTAAATCCAGTTGGTGGCCAGTCACGAGTGGTGTCCCCCAGGACTTGGTTTTGGGGCCATTCCTGTTTAACATCTTTATTGATGATCTAGATGAGGGGATCGAGTGCACCCTCAGTAAGGTTGCAGATGACACCAAGTTGGGTGGGAGTGTTGATCTGCTCGAGGGTAGGGAGGCTCTGCAGAGAGACCTGGACAGGCTGGAGCGATGGGCTAAGGCCAACTGTATGAGCTTCAATAAGGCCAAATGCCGGGTGCTGCACTTGGGCCACAACAACCCCCAGCAGCGCTACAGGCTTGGGGAGGAGTGGCTGGAGAGCTGCCAGTCAGAGAGGGACCTGGGGGCGTTGATTGACAGCCGGCTGAACATGAGCCAGCAGTGTGCCCAGGTGGCCAAGAAGGCCAATGGCATCCTGGCTTTTGTCAGAAATAGCATGGCCAGCAGGGACAGGGAAGTGATCTTACCCCTGTACTCAGCACTGGTGAGGCCGCACCTCGATGACTGTGTTCAGTTTTGGGCCCCTCACTACAAAAAGGACATTGAATTACTCGAGCGTGTCCAGAGAAGGGCAACGAAGCTGGTGAAGGGTCTGGAGCACATGTCGTACGAGGAGCGGCTGAGGGAACTGGGGTTGTTTAGTCTGGAGAAGAGGAGGCTGAGGGGAGACCTCATCGCCCTCTACAACTACCTGAAAGGAGGCTGCAGAGAGCTGGGGATGAGTCTCTTTAACCAAGTAACAAGCGATAGGACAAGAGGGAATGGCCTCAAGTTGCACCAGGGAAGGTTTAGACTGGATATTAGGAAGCATTTCTTTACAGAACGGTTTGTTAGGTGTTGGAATGGGCTGCCCAGGGAGGTGGTGGAGTCCCCATCCCTGGAGGTGTTTAAGAGTTGGGTTGACATGGCACTTAGGGATATGGTGTAGTTTAGAATGGTCAGTGTTCGGTTAATGGTTGGACTAGATGATCTTCAAGGTCTTTTCCAACCTAGATCATTCTGTGATTCTTGAAAATACTAGCTCCTTTTCCCTATTACCTGGCTGTACAAGTTTTCTGCCATGCAGCTGCTGAGCTTTCCGTTAAATGATGGCTATTGTTTTGTTAGGAGAGATCTGAGTGTTCCTACTGGGTTGGTCATTTTAAGGACATTTGGATATAGAATCCATAGTCTGTGAAGGATGCTTAGCTCTACTCTGAGCATCCTCTGCAACAGCTTTTAAGATACCTGTTTCTTGTTGGTTCTCCAGTATCAAAAAGATTGTTCAAGGAAAAGACACTGTGAGTTTAGATGTTTGAAGTCAATTTGACTTGTGCTTATTTTCCTAAGTTCTTTCTTAGGTCAGGTCCACAATAACTGAGAAGCCTGTGGTAAAGCTGGCACCTGAATTCAGATCTCATGTTGAGTGGTGTTATGCTAGGTACCTGTATTTGAATGTATCAGTCAGGTCTTCAGAGTTTAGGAGACCACGGGCCTTGCACTAACCCACACAGGATGCTCTGCACATGCACCTCAGCTCTGGCTGCAGCCAGTCTGGTGTGTCCAGTGTTGGACCTTCTGTGCATCAGTGGTGCTGAGCATAAGACCTTTCTATAGATCTCTGTCTTGTTGTGGCATGGTTACATATGGGTAGTCAAGGAATGTAATTTCCAACAGAGTCCTTGATCAGTTTTGCTTGCCTTGCTCTTTGTTTATTACACTTTACAAGCCAACTTCACAACCTCTTAAATCAGCCACAGTTTTGGTTAAAAAGAGAATGTTTGGTAATGTTTCTTCTAAATTTCCATCCTGGTTTAACCCTGTAGCTGATGCTGAGTATGTGACTACAGAATAGTACTATGTTCTTGTGCACACATGTGTAGAGTGGAAGTGATGGCTGTACAGTTTAAAAACAGAAAGCGTAATACTGGTGGTGACACTGAGTTGGGAGAGGAGATAGCAGCTTTGGTTCTAGCGTTGATCTGTATGTGGTAACTTTGGCTTTCATCAGTAAGGAAGGTAATTAATATTGGTGATAATGGGCAGCTCTTCAGCATTTCTGGAAATGACTGTGACTCATCTGATTTAAATAGAAAATAGAAATGCATCTTCTGGCTGGGCAACAGGTTGGCTAGCAAATTTGGGGCAAGAAACACCTGTGTTCCAGACATGAACAGTCCTGTGTCTCTGTAGCAGAGCCATCTGTGCCACAGGTTGCTTGCCAGATTTTTCTGCAGAAGGAGTTTATCCATTAGAAAGATGATTCCACAGTGCAGTGTGGATATATGCCACTTTCAGACAATCCACGCAGGAAAGATAATGCTGCCCATTCAGTGGCAGCATCTGTTCTTTGGCATACGCTTTGAATATGATCATTGCTAGTGACTTGCTGCTGAAATACTGGAAGCACCATCATGTTGTAAATAGCATTTCAATAGCAGGGTGCTTTAATGTTCTCTCTGTTGTTTCATAGTAGCAGGTGAACATCACCGATACCTCTATTCTTTTACTGGGTAAGATGAGGTATAAGTAAAGTCTGTATTTATTTCCTGCCTACAGCTTTGTGTTGTACTAATGCCAAAGGCAGAAATAGTAAGGAAGTTTTATGAATCCTGGTTTGGTATCTTTTTCATTAGAATGGTACTGTTTTCCTAAAAGCGTATCACACGGATACCGTAATGCTGGCATGATTTAATAAATGTAGAACTGTAGAATAATACTGGATCTCTGTCCCTTTTGTCCCTTTGGTGAAGATTCAATATAATTGTTTCTTTGTTTATATTTGCACATATTCATGGCAAACAAAGCCATTTGATCCCATAATCTGACTTCTGGGACAATACAGATTATACAGAATATCGGCCAATAGCTCCAGTGTGTTTATAAATTCAGGTCAAGTGAAATTATGTTCTTATTTTGAAAGGACAAATAAAACTTTGGTGGTTCCTGCTTACCCTGTTTTGGTGTTGGAGAAGAATATATGGATTTATGCTATAGAACTTAAGATTTTGAAAAGACTTGCATAGCCTAAGTAACTTTCCCCCTGATATTTTGATATTGTATCTAGACCCCAACTACATGTGTTCCTTGTACTTCAATAATTTTTACTCCAACTGGTCAGTTTTATCCAGTTTTTATTCCATTTGTTTGGATGTTGAGTATCTATGAGAGTGGGTGAGCTTCAGGAACTTTAGAATGAAGGGGTTAAAGTGGAAAGACATTATTTTATCATTTGCATAAAACTAGGCATATTTCTAGCAGTTCAAATAATCTTGTTGGTTCTTAAATTGGTATTTAAAGTGCCAAAAAAAATTTCTAACGTCTCTGATTAGATTGAATTTAATTTTCCTGATTTAGATATTAAATAGAAGCTGTAATTAGTATCTGATTCTCTTATGGAACTTTATTTTTAGGGTAAGCATGTATTTTATTCGTGTTTAAACTATTCTTCAAGTATTTAGTAATACTGGTATTTCAGCAGTGTCTGAAGAATGGGGTTGCAGTGCTGAATGCCTAAAATAACCTAAAAGTCTAAAATACTACTTCTTTCCAATTCATGGTGTTTTAGAACTCTAGACAAGAGACAAAACTTGCTGATTGTGACAGTCTGACTTCCAAGACTAACCCTGTTGAATTTTTTTTTGTGGACTGTTTGATTATAAGATATTACATGGCTATTTCTTTATCATTTGAAGTATCTTGGTAATTAGGTGCTGGAGGAGGATGACTATCTGTAATACTCTCTAGTTAGTATGTCTCTTCTGGGGAGACAGAGCATTTTCTCTACTGTTGAGTGTGGACTTTGTTTTCTTTATGCTACTGTTTGTGGCTGAAAATAAGTAGATCAAGGTGTGAATGTCTAAGCCTCAGATCTTCTTGATAGGGCTGCTGGACTTTTGTGAAACTCAGAACTTCTCAGATACCTTATTTTGCCGTAACCTGAGGTCAGATGCCAAAATCCCCTGTGCTTGTCAGAACCTTTAAACTTCAGAGTATGTTTGACCCCCTAGATCCTCAATCTTATAGCTCAGTAAAAAGATTATTCACTTGGAAAAGAGGAAAGCCTGAATTTAGTTGTGGTACAGTTTTTCCAGCAAAGACGTTATAAACATTTCTAGCTCAGGTATTTCCAGCTTTTCCATGAAGGCCCGTCAGGTCTGGATGCTGGGGTATTCATCTGGGCTCCCTTTGGGCTGCATAGCATTCATCTGCTGTGGTTACTAGCTACACATGAGTTGCATTGATCTTATACTTCCACCATCATAGTTCCCATATTAAATCCACAAGACATCTCCATAATCTTCTCAAGGTGTATCACACAGGTTTCTCCATCATGTTGCTGATGCTTTGCTTGGGGTGGCAAGGGGGGGGGGGGGGGGGGGGGGAAGTCACATAATTCTCCCCCCTGCGGCCTGGACCTCCAGCTGCATTTGCCTAATGTTTGCAGGACTGACCACAGCTGAGTGCTGGTAGCACTGCTCTCTGAGTGGCTAATGGAGAGTGTCAGGGTCTAGGCAGTTTTGGGGGAAAATTTTAGAAGACTTCCTCACAATATTTTCCTCAAAGGAAGTGATTTTCATTATTTTCTATGGTCTTAAAATGAACTTCAATTCCTCTAAAAGCTGTCACATGTCAGCGTACCCCTATGAGAATGTAGCTACTGCAATCCTGATAAACAACAGTTACATGCTCCACTATTCTCTGTGGTTTGTCTTGGGGTTACCTGAGCTGTTACTGCAACGTACCAGTGTGGTGTCATTTGTATCACCTGCAGAATAGATCACCCTAAGGGCCAGCCAAGAGCCCTTCTCTGGGACAGCTTATGTCTGTTTGTGTAACATCTCTTCTAGGGCTTAGAGTCTATCAGTCTCAGTCATCTCTCCAGTCTGTTTTCTGTCTGGTTTTCCAGCCTTTTGCTGGCCTCTCACATCACAGGTGAACTGCATCTAAGGTGTTTCCAGTAATACAAAGGCTTTTGAGATCCTTCATCCCCTATTTATTCATCCCATGCTAGGATTAAATAGAGCCCACCCCCCCACCCCCGACTTATAAGAAGGGCAGGGAGTAGGGGAAGATGATACGTGAGGATGAAAGATCTCAGAGTAGCCAAGCAGTTGTGAAAATCTAATGGGAAGCTTTCTCAAATATAAGATGTTTCATGAAGACAGACACGTGATCAGCTTGTGGCCTCAGGTCTGACCATTCCCCTGGAAAATGAGCTGTCAAGACAAGGAACTGATAGAGCACCAGCCATGGAGGAGGGAAGCAGAGCAGGAACTGCAATCCCCCAGGGATGGGATTGAACACCATGCACCTAGGAGAGACTACATTTGGTATTCTAATGGGAGAAATATTTTTTGGTGGGTTTTAACCACAAATGCATTCCTAAACCTGAGGAACCTTTCTTTTCAAAGAAATCTTTCTTCGGAAATTCCTTTTGATGTTGGGTTACTGTTTTCTTTTTCCCTTTTTTTTTTTTTTCTTTTTTTATCCCTGAAACTAGTGTCTGTATCAGACAGTGTCTGTTCTGTTGGCACTAAGGCTGTGTCTTGTTCCCCTAAATGAGATCAGATGGGTGTGCAGGAAGCTGGCATGCCAGCAGAGAAGGAAGGATGTCTTGCTGACTGTCCTCTGGGAGAGCAGGTCTGAGCGACTGCTGGGGAGAAGAGTCACATCAGGGAACTGGTGACTTAGCTCCAGAAAAAAGATTGAGAAGCTGCAGCGGTGAGTAGGGGTCAGACAGTGAGGGCTCACTGGGGCTAGAGGGATTCTTCTGAGGTCCAGGAGACCCTGCTGTGAGTGATGAAGTCATTGCATGATTTTAAATTTTAAGCTTAAAGTTTGAGGTTTTAGATAAAGCCATTCAAAAGAGCAGGAAAAATCACAAACAAGCACTTTGCTCACTCCTGTGGAATTCACTACTGGAGAAGGCCTTTCAAAGGCTTCAACCAGCTTGAGGTGTGAGTACCCAGCCATTTCAGTTTGGGACACATTGAAGACATTACAAGCTAGGTGGTGAACACAGTTAGCATTCTGCTGATAAATTCTTTCATTCCAAGTCATTTTTTAAAGAAGTCTTTACTCGGAGTGAGCCAGAAAGCTCTACTAGAGCATTTTGTTATGGAAAAACTTGTTAAATTCAGCCAGCAGTGGTGGTAATCAGACAAGAGCAGGCAGTACTGTTGCAACTGTATGTCTGGCTTTTGTTTTGTTTTTGAAGAAAATAAATAGCTGTGCAATTTAGGACAACATTAAGACTTTTTGATGAGTGAATAGCCCAAGCTTCACTTTTAAACTACATTAAACTTAAGCTACATAGTGTTATAAACTTAAGATACATTTAAGCTACATAGTGTTGCAGTGGATAACTTCATTTTGAGTGCCTCAAAAGAAAACAATCTGCACCCTGCATTTTTCCCCCTCAGTTGCCCTCTGACAGTCCTCACTCGAAGGAAGCACTGTGTCTTACAGTCATCATAGCTTCACTGCTCTTTATGGATTTTAGTGTGCAAGCCCTGTAAGAAAAATAAGGAACAAGTGTGATGATTGAATGACCAAATTAGGAAAGTTGCTAGAAATATTTGTAGGTTGGTGTTCTAGTGGTTCTTTTGGACAGTAGCTGATGTGTGGCCATTCTTTCTCCTATTTTAGTATTTTAAGAAATGCCATGAGTGTTGCTTAGGAAGAGCTCCAATGAATATTAAGTGAAAGACCACAGGGGTCTACCTGACTGAACAAAATGCTTCTGTGAAATGAGTTGAACGGTCATTTGTGTACCACTTACCAATTAACATCTTTTTTGGCTTCTGATTTTCCTAGATATCCGTGGAATACAAGAGTTCTTGGACAAAGTATCTCAACAGGGAATGGATGTAGCACTGCAGAAAGTAGAAAATAACATCAATAAAATGATCACAGGGCTCTTTGCCACTATGCGAATAGAAGAACTGAACCGCTATCGGGATACTCTGAGACGGGCTATTCTTATAATGAACCCCTCGACAGCCAGATCATTCATAACAGAGGTATATGTTTATCACTGGTAACTTCTTGTTTTGTTGACCAAGAATGCACCTGTTTGTCAAAAGATTCAGTTTATTTGACTTCATAAAACCAATCAAACAAACAAAAAATTAAGATATTCTCTCTTCAAAGATCATTGTGCAAGGGTATTTTTTCATGCACATAAATGTGCGTAGAGAACAGCATAACTACATTCTGCATGAGCAAAAGCATTTAGGAAACATGCAGAAGAATTAGCCCTCAGACTTCTGTTTGAAGCTTGTGGATATTTTATTGTTATTTCCTTGCTCATTGTGTCCCTCACTAAAAAATCTTTACAACTGACAATTTTATTATTATTTTGATATAATATGTATTTGTGGATAAAATGTGTTTACCTGCTTGGCATTTTATTTTTGATATAAAATAATTTTTGATAATGATCTGTTATGTAGCACTGAGTAGTAATAAGGTAATGGAACTTATGAAGGATTGCATCTGAATGAAGAATTTAAGACAATAGGCTATAAAGTTATGCTTATGTATTTAAACAAAAACTGCAAGCACTATGGACAGGATTTTCAAAAAGCTCTTCAGGATTTAGGGACAAAAGACTTACATATCACATTTGACCATGACTTATGTAATTTCTTTGAGTGTCATGGGTTTTTTTACACAGCACTGTGCTGTGATGTGGGTTTTTTGCATGCGTTTATACTCTTCATCACCAACTAATGGCTAAAAATATATTTGTTTTCTGTTCTACAGAAATACACTTTCTCTCTGCAATACTTCTCTTTGTATCTAGTTGTAACTTGCCTTACTTTTATACTTTCTAATTGCTTAGGTCTTCAGAAACTGAGGCTTAAAAGCTAACTCCACATATGTAGTCTCAAGTGAGTGCCTGTTAGGTACATCAGTTAGAAGAGGACTTTTTGTTTCTTAGATATTTTTTTTTTTTCTCTTTTTTTTGGCTAGGCATTCTCGTTCCTCATTACACACTGAAGCTTGCTAGTTCCGAGTAATGAGGGTTTGCTGCTCTATTCAAATGTCTGCAGTGCCTTATAAAATGTAAACAATTTGTGGGCATGTTTTAGATTGTTCTGCACTGTTTTCATCACCCAAGTCACAAATGTTTTATTTTTCAGTAAGTGGCATTGTAAGGTATTTTACATTTCAGCCTGAAAGCAACAGAGTTCAGGGCTCTAACTACGATAACTCAGTGAAACAAAACTCCTGTATTGTTCCTAGAGAGAAACACTCTTTCTAAAAAAAAATACACTTTCTTTATCATTTATTTTTCAGACCGGAGCATAGTAACAAAGTCATTGTCATCTTTTGAAGTTGCAATGTATGTGTTGTCAAGAATGTAAACAGTTTATTTTAGAGTTCTCACTTTTTGGCCTCTCAAAATTCCCCCAAAACCAAAAATCAACAAAGAAACCAACTAAACCAAACCTGAAATTCCCTTTCCCCCCCAAAAAAATCCAAAACCAACCAAAAAAACCCCAAACCAACAACAGTAATCTCCCAATGTTTCTCTTTTCCTGGAGACTGTAACACTACCAGGAAAGGTCATTAACTTCTTTTGTGATTGGGGTTCAAAGACAGTGTCTCACATCAGGTGCTACCTTACAGGTTTTGGCAGCATAACAGCATTTATTTGGAGTATTATGTGTGACTGGAAAAACTGACAGCAGGAGCCTCTTAATAGGAAAAGTTACTCAAATAGAAGTATGATTACTTCTGTACTTTATTTCTGTTGGTGGCAGGGAATGAACTACACAACTGCGCTCCAAACTTCAGTGTCAGTGAAAGGAGAAATTTGCTGGGATAGCGTTGACAGTGGATGTTAAAAACTTATTTTGCAGTTGAACCACAGCTGTACTGTATGGACAAACATGTTATAAAGCCTATGATTTGCCAATGGGTTAAGATATCCCTAAAAAATTCAAGTGTGGACATGCTTATTCCAAAGACTGTGCCTTGTGCATGATCACTTTAACTTTGAAATTCAGTTTAACCTAGTCGATTTAGCACGTAAAATTTAAAAAATTCATAAGAAACAACTGCATATGTAGACAAGGCCTTGGGGTTTCTATGGCTTTCCTGCCCAGGAGATGCTTTTGGCTGCCTAGTTGGATTCAGCTGTAAGCCTCTCTCCCCAGATCTCACATAGTATCTGCTGCTTGGTCCCTCCTTGGATGATAGATTTGGCTGAACCCCCTCATTGTTTAGCTGAGAAGAGGCTTTATTCACTCTGCAGCAGCTGTAGTAAGTGTCGGCTTGATTACTATGCAAGTAACAACTTTTCCAGGGTAAATAGTTAGACACTGGCCTGTGTAAATAGGCAGTCTGTAAAATGAAGATTCCATGTGGTAGAATTTATCTTTGTTCTGACTCTTTTAAATTCTCATTTTTAAGTAAGAAAGTTCTGGGTTTGAATTTTCTTCTTTTTTTTTTTTTCTGTTCTTAAAGCAACCTTGCCTTTTCATGTTAGATTCCTACTTTCTCTCCAGCTTTTGTATCTCTAGAGCTTCAAGAAATGAGAGCTATATCTATATACTCAAGAAAATGGAGATAAAGATGTAAATACACTCTCCTGGCTATGGAGATAAATCCCCACCTTCTTTTTAACCATTAAGTATTAATTTGCCCTCTGCAGGACATGGAAAGCCAGGAAGACTTGGGAGCAGATATCACAGCATGTCTCCTTACTAGTTAATGATTAATGTAAAATGAGAGGGAGGGGCCAGTCAAATTCTCTAATGTCCTTCACAGAATCATATAGATTGGAAAAGACCTTGAAGATCATCTAGTCCAACCATTAACCTAACACTGACTGTTCCCAACTACACCATATCCCTAAGCGCTATGTTGACCCGACTCTTAAACACCTCCAGGGATGGCGACTCTACCACCTCCCTGGGCAGCCCATTCCAACACCTAACAACCCGTTCTGTAAAGAAATGCTTCCTAATATCCAGTCTAAACCTTCCCTGGTGCAACTTGAGGCCATTCCCTCTTGTCCTATGGCTTGTTACTTGGTTAAAGAGACTCATCCCCAGCTCTCTGCAACCTCCTCTCAGGTAGTTGTAGAGGGCGATGAGGTCTCCCCTCAGCCTCCTCTTCTCCAGACTAAACAACCCCAGTTCCCTCAGCCGCTCCTCGTACGACCTGTGCTCCAGACCCTTTACCAGCTTCATTGCCCTTCTCTGGACACGCTCGAGTAATTCAATGTCCTTTTTGTAGTGAGGGGCCCAAAACTGAACACAGTCATCAAGGTGTGGCCTCACCAGTGCTGAGTACAGGGGTAAGATCACTTCCCTGTCCCTGCTGGCCACGCTATTTCTGATACAAGCCAGGATACCATTGGCCTTCTTGGCCACCTGGGCACACTGCTGGCTTATGTTCAGCCAGCTGTCAATCAACACCCCCAGGTCCCTCTCTGATTGGCAGCTCTCCAGCCACTCCTCCCCAAGCCTGTAGCGCTGCTGGGGGTTGTTGTGGCCAAAGTGCAGCACTCGGCATTTGGCCTTATTGAAACTCATACAGTTGGCCTTAGCCCATCGCTCCAGCCTGTCCAGATCTCTCTGCAGAGCCTCCCTACCCTCGAGCAGATCAACACTCCCACCCAACTTGGTGTCATCTGCAACCTTACTGAGGGTGCACTCGATTCCCTCGTCTAGATCATCAATAAAGATGTTAAACAGGAGTGGCCCCAAAACCGAGCCCTGGGGGACACCACTCGTGACCGGCCGCCAACCGGATTTAACTCCATTCACCACAACTCTTTGGGCCTGGCCACCCAGCCAGTTTTTTACCCAGCAAAGCGTGTGCCCATCCAAGCCGCGAGCAGCCAGTATCGTCAGGAGAATGCTGTGGGAAACAGTGTCAAAGGCCTTACTAAAGTCAAGGTAGACAACATCCACAGCCTTTCCCTCATCCAATAAGCAGGTGGCCCTGTCGTAGAAGGAGATCAGGTTTGTCAAGCAGGACCTGCCTTTCATAAACCCATGCTGACTGGGCCTGATCATCTGGTTGTCCTGCATGTGTTGTATGATGGTACTCAGGATGAGCTGCTCCATCAGCTTCCTGGGCACCGAAGTCAAGCTGACAGGCCTGTAATTTCCCAGATCATCCTTCCGACCCTTCTTATAGATGGGTGTCACATTGACCAATTTCCAATCTGTTGGGACCTCCCCAGTCAGCCAGGACTGCTGGTAAATGATGGAAAGCAGCTTGGCGAGCACCCCAGCCAGCTCCTTCAGCACCCTCGGGTGTATCCCATCCGGTCCCATAGACTTGTGTGTGTCTGTGTGATGCAGTAGGTCACTGACTGTCTCCTCCTGGACTGTGGGGGGGTTGTTCTCCCAGTCTCTCTTCTGGCTGAGGAGGCTGGATTATTCTGCTTTGACCTGGGGATGGACGGGCAGAAGAGAAAAAATTCTGCTGAAATAGTGACATTCAGTGGGGCTAAGCACTGTGGAGGTATGCATCTATCAGAGATTGGGACCTCTCCCCAGATCAGTTTGTAGCAGCATCTGGGAGAATCTTTTGCCTGGGATACACTGGTGACTTGTTCAGTTTTCTTCAGTACGGTGAGGTCTTTCTGTACCCTCAAATAATCAAGGTCCCACAAGTGAATCAAAATACTCCCACTGAAACTTTTGTGGTTACTGAAAAGCACCTTAGAATCTACCATCTTGCACAGAAATTGCTATGCTGTCTGACGGCACTGGTGACTGATGTGAACTGTGTGCCACTTGTTTGCTTTTTATTTTGGGTGAGGTTTTTTTGCACATGTTTTTCTGATCTGTGATGAACTTGCAGGATATAAAAAGCCATACAGGGGAAAATGAAAAGGAAGTCCTTGCCGACTCAGTATGAGCAAAAATCCAGCATCAAGTGGCAGAAAAGGAGAAAAAGGAGAAGAAAAACCACCTGGTGCTTTAGCAAAGAGTAGCGACTCTTTGGGCCAAGAAGTTCTCTATCACCAAGTCAACCTTGGCAGGAAGGCATCTGAAAACAAGAGTAGGAAAGTTTTAGGAAAGGGAAGAGAGAAACCACCCCTGTTCTGAGTCCACCTTGCAAATCAAGGACTTCTAAAGCCAAGTGTTAGAAGTCTGGGTAGAAGGAGGAAAAGGCCAGGAAACTCAGGTTCCAGTGAAGGTTCTGGAGATAACAAAGGAACTTTGGGAAGCAAGACTTTAGAAAGCAAATCAGGTATCCTCAATGGGGCCAAAATGTTGTCAGTATGTCTCTGCTTACAACTTTATTTGTAGAAATATGAATGCGGTGTTCTGTGCAAAGACTCCAGGAGCTGATAAGAAGACTACAAGGGAGAGATGATGCAGCTGATTTAGGTTTTTAGATACAGAGGAAAACTATGTTGACTAGCAGAAGACTTTACACACTGAAAATCCAGTAAGCTATGGGTGAAAGAGCCCTAGCATCAGCCAGGGATTTTGCTGGAGTTTTGACAGGCAAGCTCTGAAGACCTTGGTCTAGGAGCTGAAGACATTTCTCCTTCAGGTGTCAGTTCTTCCCTCCGTGGAGGGATTACTACCACAGCAGCAAACTCGGCAGATGTGACTGTATACCTTTCTGCCCCTTGCTAGGTCCTTTCTCTTGGTTCTGTTGCAGGAGTAGTGACCTCTTACAGAAAGAAGTGAGAACACTTTAGCTGCAACAGCAAGATTCAGCTGTTTATTTAGCAAAAATTTCAGACCTTTGGCAATGTGTATCAGCCAACAAAGCTGCTGTGAGGGCTTGACAATTTCAAGCCATCAATGCAGTGAGCATTGTCATTTCTCAGATTGGAGAGAGTACTGCTCTTCACCTCACTGTACACGTACACTATATGTTTTCTGTACTTAAAAATTATTAACTTTTTTCATTCCAAAGACTCTGTTCTGCAATAAACTTGAAGCTACTGAGCCCCATAATGTCAGGACTTCAAACGTGCAGATGATTATGCTAGAGGATTGGAAATGTTTACTGTTAAATATCTATTTAATGTTAAGGTCACATGCACACAGAGCTGGGTTATAATTATTTAAAGTGTATATTCAACAAAACTAGCAGCTGCCAAATCTGAGAGTTGTAGCAATAAGTCCTGTATGTATGCAGACATGCAGACCAATCTCTATAGGTGCTGTGCTATTTGTCTCTGTTAATTTTCAAAGAAAATTAAAATTATGTAGCTCTTAGGCATTAGTGACATCTACAAGACATGATTTTTGCAAATTAAAATTTTGTATTTCTACCCCAAGCTGATGTGGGACAATACTGACATAAGATTACCTTGGATGAAGAGAAACTACACTACTACTTTCATGAATAAAAGAACTCTTTATAAATTAAATGTTAAAATAGACAGGGAAAAAAAAAATAAAGCATATAAATGAAGAACTGAAGAGTTCTTGCCATGTAATGGACAAGCAAAAAAGGAGAAAAGTGAATGTTTAAGGAGCAAATGTAATTTAAAAATGCCTTATGTTATTGAACCCTCACAGTGTTTTTTCAGTGAGTACAATGAGAAATAACATTTAGTCTCTGAAATGAGAGTATTCCTGGTGGTAAGTGTCCTGGGTTTTATTATATTTGATTATTATTCCTCTATTGAAAATAATAGGTCATTTTAAACTTAAGTATTTTTTAAAAATACAGTTTTTTCATATAGTGACATAATCCCTGTTTTACCAGGTTTCAGCTTTAGATCTGATCATGCAGCAAATCACAGATCATTTAGATCTGAAGACAGAGATTTGCTTTAGTGTTACATAGCACTCTAAACAGGCTTATTTCTTTAAACAACTTATTTGCTGTGAATTAGGAAAATTTATTCTCCACAAGGCTTATTCAGCCTTTGTGTGTTCAAAGTTCATGAAAGCTCAGTCTTTTTCTTTTTTTTTTTTAACCTTATTCTGTGATGCTGTGCTCATTGGGTTTTACATGTATCCTAAGGAATGTTACAAGGGCATTTAGCTGTTTTATTCTTCTCTTTCTTCTTATTAATAACATTATGCTGTATTTTCTCAAAAGCATGATATACAGACATGAGGTGAAGTGAATGCAGCTAAAAATAGGATGTAAGGATCTGATGCACCTGATGCTACTTCTGCAGAAACCTGTGGCAAAAATTCTGTAGTTTACAGTGGGAGCAGATAACAGTGATTTTTGTTCAGGTGTGGACAGATAACATACATAGCAGGGAGAGGTGGAAGACTCCAGATAGAGATCAAGTCCACATAATTAGCTCTGGAGAAAACACTATCCTCTAATGCATCCCTTAACTGCATGTGCTAGGTGGTTCTTTGCCTCTACTTGTGGCACAGCTGCATTTGTAGCTCAGCTAATAGCTAATGCTTGCCACAGATGCCTCTTTAAAATGTTGTAAATCTGAGCTTTTGATCTTCTGCCATTTAAAATCTGCTGGTTTGCCTTTTACATGTGTGCCATAGGCTGTCAGTCCCAGGTACGTTCAGGAATGAGAATCAAACTGGGATTTAGGAAAGCTGGATTCTCTTCTTCTGCCACGCATGTGCTATGTGACTTTGAAGGTGTTACTGAACTATACTTCATTACTTCTTCCCTTGATAAGAATAATGCCTGCATAGCTGTGTATAGTGCATAAGAGCTAAATAGTAACATTATTTTGTGTACATCCATATGTTTTCTGTAAAAGCATATTCATCTACCATCTGAAACCCAACCTGAGTTTTATGTTTTTAAATTAACTCTACTGCCTGAAGAGTTTCTTCTTGTAAAGGCAACATGTAAATTGGAAGAGAAATAATTTGTTAGCTGAATTCAGAAGTGATGAACTGATCCAGTGATGGGCTGAAAAAGCATCCACAGGTCTCATGGGAAGCCTGTTGGATTTCCCATTAGGCTGAGGGGTGACTTGATGGTTTATCACATTTGTATGTACATCATAATTTTCTGGGCACTGCTGAATGTAGTAGTAGCTAGTGTCTGGTAGTTAGTTGACACTAACAGTAATGAAAAAGGTAATTTTTCCATCATGCAGATATGAAAGATCATTTCCTTCAGAGATTTTCAGCATTTTCATAATGAAAGTTTATTCATGATCTCTGGGAATTTTTAAACAATCCTATTTACATAAAATACAAGACTGAAGCCTCTAAGGTTGTTCAAGCAGTTCTCTTTAAGTGGCAGTGATGAAGGTGAAGGATCAGCAGCAGCCATATGAACTTGCCTACTGCTATTTTCATCTCTTTCTCTTATTATTTTGTCATAAATGCATATGTCAATTATACTGGACTTTATGTAGGACAGATAGTCTTCAGAGGCTAAAATCAGATCTTGCACTGTCAGTGACTGTTAGCTCCTCTGTCTTTCTTATAAGTAAGCTGAATGATCTAATCTTTAAGGTAATCTTTCTCACCAATTTTTTTGAAGAGTGTTTGAGCTTTTTAGACCTGCACTCTCCTGTACAGCATACTTGCCTTTTTTGAGTCCATTCTCTACATCATAGCTTGTGGTGGAATAAATCCTATTCAGCATGCTCCACTGTAATTTGTTGTTGTTAATGACAATGTAACGAAATATATCTTCTTTTTTTTTTTTTTGTCTTTCTCCAGCATTAAACAGAATTTATAGCTGCAAACTGAGCTTAAAGGATTTTTTACTTCTTAGGATCTTCCAAATCTCTAGTAAAGGGACGTTCAGAATGCTGAACAAGTTGAAACTTTCATCTTTTAAATGCAGCAGAAGAGTCTTTTTGCTGACATTTTTTAACATGCAAGAAGGGAAGCAGGGGTCTTGGAGAATTCTAGATATTACCTTTCAGTAAAAATCTGAGAAAGTTCTTGGATTTACCTTTTAGTCCTATTCCTTGACTTTTTATTCTCTTTCAACCTTGAGTATAGTCCATCCAGCTGATAGCTGAATGATTGGATGTGAAAATTCCTGTTGTTTTCCTACACTTGATGAATGGAGTGATGTTAGTATAGATTCTATATATGCACTTGCTTACCATAGGTTACAAATTCAAAGATAAAACATTTTAGTTACAGAAAAATGAAAGAAGAAAGTCCACTGTTGAAGAAAGACAGCTTTAGAGGGATTTGTATCATATGCGTCGTTACCATGACTGTAACTTAAAGCAATGCTTTCTGTTTAGGTAGTTTCAGGAAGGTATCAGGAGGAGAATGAAATTCACGTTCACAATGTAGTGTTGGAATTTCTGGGGCAGAATGAAGTGCTTGCAGTAGCTAACTAAGGTGGTTTCTTTTAGTGTCTAAAAGGGAAACCTATCCCAACATGGAGGGCTAGATCTAGAAGAACAGGAGCCGGCAGCCACCTGCAGGTCCTTTGCACTGACACGAATTTTAGAACTAAGGCTGTACCTTGCTGTTCCTGAAACATAAGGTTGCTTATCAGTAGACTGGAGCTCAGCTGGCACATTTGTGTTGGCTGCACATTGGTTTTGTTTTTTAATTAAGTTTGCTAATAACAGCAGCTGGGGAGAAGCAGGATATGGGCATGCTCATCTTGCAGTCAGCCATGCCTCATATGCTTGTGATGTGAAAAGTGAGACAAAAGTCTACTTGATGTTACAAGTCTGGTGATACCAATACACCCTGTGAATCGTACCATGGTGGTCTGTGCTTTTACGTCTTTTAATCTGTGGTGTTGGTGGTATAAGGAGACCCTCACTGAAATTTGTGTCCAAAGCAAATATGAACTGGAACATTTGTGTGTTTTACAACATAAGAAAATTGCAGCATATCTCTGCATTTTTCTTCTTCCTGGATTTTCTTCATTTTGGCCTTATGGTATTTAGTGATGTGCCATTTATTATAGATGGATATTCAAATGATGCTGGTTTCTAGCCTATGCCAGAGGGTAGCTCAATTGTGAGATGTGAACCAGGTCTACCTCTCTGGTATAAACAGCTGTCATGGTTTGAACTCAGCTGGTAGCTGAGGGACAAAAAAAAAAGAAATTCATAGGTTGAATAAAAAAAAAAATAGAAATAGTAACAAAACAACAGTAACAATAGTAAGTCCAAACGGGTACTATACAGTAGTTGCTCACCAACTGGTGACCGGTACGCAGCCCGCCCCCAGCAGCGATCCTGACAGCACCAGAAATCCCACTGCTGACCAAAATCAAAATGGGAAATGAGAGAGCATGCGTCCCCTTATATACTGAGTATGATGTCACATGATATGGAATACTCCAATGATCGATCTGGGCCCAGCCATCTAGCTTTCAGCCCAAGGAAAGTTAACTCTATGCTGGCCAAAATCAGGACAGTCTCCACCCCTTATTCCATACCATTTATGTTATGATCAGGTTCTAAATACATCCTAAGGAATCACCACCTTTTTTTCCTGGGTCTCACAGGTATCAACTTAGTCCATGGGCCATCCTTCCAAAATGTCTACTGAGTTCATTTAGTCCATAATTTCGGGTTCCATCTGTCATAACAGTCTTTAAGGCTGGAGGAATGAGGTGGAGTTTGCTCAGTCAGTGGAGCAGGAGGCTTTGGATGTGGCAGGAGGATGTTGCGGGGCACCAATTGCAATAACAGGGTTATTTGAGAGTTCGATTCATTGGCTATTTTCACCTAAAATCAAATCTCCTTGAGGCACACATTGGACTTCTCCGTCCTTCTGCGTTACCCACCAGGTGCAAGAGTAATCCCACGCATGGGTTTACCTTTACCCAGTTCAGGAATAACCCAGACTGTCTTCCCCAACATATTCCTAATGCACACTGCGGGGGCTTTATCCCCATCCACGGTATGTAGGAGGTTTGATTGAGCAGGGCCAGCCTTCTTGGCAGATCCTCTGGTATTGACTAACCAGGTGGCTTTTGCTAAATGCATATCCCAGTGTTTGAAAGTTCCACCACCCATTGGTCTCAGTGTAGTTTTTAGCAACCCATTTTATCGCTCAATTTTCTCAGAGGCTGGTGCATGGTAGGGAATGTGATATATCCACTCAATGCCATGTTCTTTGGCCTAAGCGTCTATGAGGTTGTTTTGGAAATGTGTCCCGTTATCTGACTCAATCCTTTCTGGCGTGCCATGTTGCCATAAGACTTTCTTCTCAAGGCCTAAAATGGTGTTCCGGGCAGTGGCATGGGGCATGGCATAAGTTTCCAACCATGCGGTGACTGCTTCCACCATTGTAAGCACATAGTGGTTGTGTTGCTGAGTTTGTGGGAGCGTGATATAATCAATCTGCCAGGCCTCCCCATATTAACAGGAAAGTTAACTCTATCCTGGCCAAAACCAGGACAACAGCCAAACAGAATAAATACATTTTAAAAAAAAAAAAAAAAAAGGCAAGATCTGAGAAAACTATTTCTAATCCAATTCTTTTTCCAAAGTCATGTTGGCTTTCAGTCATTCTGATTGGCAGAAAAGTTCTGCCTCCTTCCTTCCCACCAGTAAATACAGGTATAGCCAGTGCATTAGCTTACCTAGGTTTCCCTAAAATGTAACTGATTTCCTAGCTACCACGGAAATTCAGTGTTTAATGTTTCTAACCCTGAAGCACATTTGACTCATAGTCAGTTAATATCTAAATCGTTTTGACCATCTGTTAGACTGAAATGAAAAGAACTAATAGTCATTATTTCTTCTATTTTAAAAATGTTCCCTGTGGTACTGATGAAGTTATCTCATTAGTTTGCTCTAAAGTAAAGGTAGAAGTTTATACCCTATCACCCCTTTCATGGAGTTTGCTTATGAAATTTAGCTGCAGGGTCTCCCATGTTTTTCTCCTTTTTTCACTATGCGTGTGGTAGTTTTATTCTGGCTGTAATGTTTTTGCCACATATGTTCCAGTAATCTTCATGTCAATTTAAATTCTTTCTTTTAAAATTTGGTCAACCAAATTGGATAATTAAATGCAAACAGATTAACAGCACATTAATAAAAATGCTTAGTTCACCATTAGAAACCATTGCTATAACAATGGGTACCTCAAGATTCAGCTTGCTTTTGTGGATGCTTCATAATCAGCAGTGATACTTTTGAAGACTGTTGTAAGATAATTTATTCTATTTTGGAAGTACTTAGCAGACAGTAGCTGACTTTGTGGTCTCCACAGAGCATGAGGAGTTGTGGACTGCTGATATCAAGAGCTGATTTTAGCTTTAGGCAATATTAGTTTCTCACCTCTCCACAGAATTTTTCCCTAGTTACGACTAGTACTATTTAACCTATTTATAAATAGTTTCAAAAGATTTGGATTTTCGTCCTGGATGCTCTCATTACAAATGAAAAATTAATTAATGGTTGTGATTAATTTCAGAATTTCCATAAATGAAAGCAACAGCTGCTTCTGCTGACTGTGAGAATAGATGTAAAAACTATCACTTTGATTTTGTAAAAACATATTATCTACTGGTTTCCAATGTCATCCATACTAAGGACACTATCTTTTAATATGAGCCCTATGCTCCCTTGGAGTGTTCACTCATTTTATCTCTACTTACAAGTGACTAGGCAGTTAGCGCTACTAAAGCTGTCAATAAACACAAATTCTGCAATGAAAAAACATAGATCTTTCTAATTATTGCTCATAAAAAAAGCTAATGACACAAGTACTGAAGTGTGTGTTGTTAGGCTAACCAGCTTTTGGGATGTTGGTAACATTAAGCCTTCTGAGAACAGGTTCTCTGACATAAGCTGCCAGAAAGTTTGTCCTCTGGTGAATGCAAAAAAATCATGGTAATATGAAAAAGTAACTAGTGCATCGTGTGGTGTTACTTTTTCAGGATCCTGTAGGACAGAACTTGCCACAGAGTCACTGAATGCCCTTATTTGGGATTTGGACTGCATCCTTCTTGCTCCTGGCATGTTCAGTGGTGACCCATCATTTAGGTCTGTCACTAGTTGTGATGGTAACATGGTAACCAATGAACCTGAACGTTGAAGAGGTTGTTAGTGGGCGGTTGGACTACATGATCATTAAAGGTCCCTTCCAACCCAAACCATTCTATGAATCTATAATTTTCTGAAACAAAGACTGAAAAGTGATACCATACTGTTAGGCTTCCTTGAAACATAATCTTGAGATCCATGTCAAGTTTGCTGGGGAAGGGAATCCATGTTTATCTTAAAATAGATAAATATTTTTGTCTTACAGAAGTTTCTCTATTTCAGAACAAATAAAGAACAAGAAGCAGTAGGAGTTTATGCTGTCAACACAAATTAATTTAAGAAGTAGTTGCTGGACATGAAAACACAAGGAGAAAGAAAAAGAAGAAAAGGAAATTTGCAAGATGATACTATTGGCCTGCTGTGTTAAAAAAGGGAATAAATCTGTTTTGGTCTTTGTGCTTTATCTGGGTTCTGAGCCAGCATTAATGAGGAGTTAGATGGACACAAATTCAAAAGAGATTAAATGAAGAGAGAGATTATTGTCAACTTTCTTTAGGAATTTGGTAAATGAAGTAGCCTTTAAAAGTGGTTCATGTAAGACATTCATTTAGTTATAAAGGCAGCAGAGCAGGGGCTCCTTTTAACTCCTCCTCAGGTAGTTGGAGACCAGGCCACAAGAAGGCCTTCAGGCAGTGCCAGCTTGCCTTAGTTTAGGGAAGTACACTGGTTCTCATCATGTGACTGGGCATTTCTCTGTGGGATTATAGTGGGAAAAAGTCCCACAGGTTATTACATGTTATTTACCATTTTTGCATTGAACAAGAAGTGAGATGTGCTGAGGGGAAAGTAGGGGAAGGAAAAGGGAAGGGAAAGGGTATGATTCAAGCTTTCTCCAGTTTCGATCAACCAATGATGAAAGCAGCTTCCCACAAGCTCTGGTGTAAACAGAGACTTTCAAAAATACCATACTTGACATTTTGAGACACTTTGAGGAATGAAAGCTTTTCATGTGTGATCTCCTTAAAACAGAGTTCATGTTTGAATTGCCTGGATATGTATGAACAAAGAGATTATGCATCCTGATAGCCTTTGCAGCTTTCAGAGACAGGTATGTTTTTCATAAATAAACACTGTAGTACTGAAATTTTTCTCTCTCAAGAGAGAGGGGCTGTTGGGTCTACAAAATTCCAGTTTCATGGAGAACCCTGCAACTGGGGCCCATGGCATCTTCAGCATCTGCAGGTGATAACATGATAGAGATGTACCTCGTGGAAGCCTCAGGGTACTTTAGGTAGAACTTTTCCAGGTGCTTTGATGTTCTGTCAAGGGCAAAATATAACTTTCTGTCTCTTTAGCTGTTCAAATTGATGTGAGCTCTTCAAACCTGAGCTGTACAGTAGCTCCTAGTCCCTTTCAGAGTGTGATTCAGTGTGTCAGTCTGGCTATAAACCATTCTATGGTTTATAAAATATGTGAGTCATTTTTGCCTTCTCAGTGAAGACCTGTTTCTCTGAATGCTCTGGTGGTTTGGTCTCACATGAAGTTAGATGGTAGTCTGGAGGGTAGGTGGTGTATGCTCAGCTCTTCATCAACGTGGTTTTCTGTCAGACTCTAAATTGGGCAACTTTGAAGAACTGGTGTGTGATAACCATCAGCCAGGTTTGAACTGTGCACCTTAGAGCTAAAGGCATTAGCTAGTGTTGGAAAAGCTGTATTCTGCAGATCAGCACAGAGAAGAGTCTGCAAACTATACACACCAGCTGGTTAAATGTATGCTTAAAATGTGTAAATTACACCACACTTATTAACATATTCCCTGTTAATTCTTTGGCGGATCGTCATGGTAGAAGTGTAAATGTGGATCTGATTTGTGCTTCTCTGATTATTTTTTTTAATTTTTTTGAAACAGTTTTCCTTAATTTTAGGAAGTGGAAATTAATAATTATAAAATAAAAACATGTTTTATTTATATACTGTTTCATATATATCGTCTAACACATACATAAGCCAAAAAGTGTGCTTGTAGTGCAGTAAATGCCAGCAGTACACTGCTGTTGAAATCAATATTTAAGGAATAAAGCCTGTGGTTTCTGTTCTGTAAATTAGTTAAATGCTGGAAAAACTTCGTTGAGTTTAAGAGCTCAGATACTGACTGAAGACAGCTAAGAGTTTTTTTTCCTGTCAAAAAAATGCAAGTTTCCTATGGTCTGTCATTCCAAGACAGTTGGGCAGCCTACCTGAAAGCCTGGACTCTGAAATCTTTTTCATAGAATTTCAAAACTCTTGGGTTTCCTTCCAAGCTGGAATAAAATCAGATTTTCAAATATCTATATTCTCTGCAGAGTTATGTGACCTTTTTTCATGTTGCTCTTCTCCTGACTAGCTTTTAAATTTACTTCCAAGCCGAGAGAGCTTTATATTTCAGCCTGGTGTATTACAGTCATGGGTCTTTCATTACAGAGAGAACTTTACTGTTTTTGCTGTTAAGGCATCCATATTAGCGCATGTAAGTATCCATGTTGCCAACTTCTAAGTTTGGGCTGAAAGTACTTTTTCATTGTTCATTTCATCAATCTTCGTTTTAATCTTGTTTAGATAGTGGCTGCCAGCCTGCCATTACTGAGGATCCTAATTAGGCTTGCAAGAGTGAATCCAAGCAGACTGTCAAACCAATGTTCAAATAGGATGCAGAAAGCTAAGTGCTGTCTTCAAACTAGTTGATAGACTTATACAAGCTAAAGTGCAGCTGAATCTGCCACGTGCACACTGAACAAGAGTGGAGGCAGAATGGGGTGAGAAATCGTAAAGTCATACATAGAATGGTTTGGCTTGAAAGGGACCTTAAAGATCATCTAGTTCCAACCCCCTGCCACAGGGAGGGACACCTTCCACTAGAGCAGGTTGCTCAAAGACCCGCCCAACCTGGCCTTGGACTCTTCCAGGGGTGAAGCATGTACTGAAGTGTGAGACAAACCCCTCAGATTGTATTCCCTACCTTTGCTATGGAAATGAACCATGGAAAACTTGGTGAACCACATCAAAGACTGCTGACAGATACAAAAATCAGTGCCATCATCTGACTTCTGTCCATTTTCAGAGGGAAACGATCAATGAAGAAAGAAATATGAAAGCACCTGTTTAGGCCTAAGATCTAAAAGTAAACTGATAGGTAGAAGGAAGGACATTAATATCTGATTTATAACAGCTATTTTGCCACAAGCAAACTTAAATATATGTAGGGATGTGTACTATTAGTACAGAAGTTCAGCAAAAGAACTAATAATAAAATACAGAGTCAATTCTGATAATTTACAGATGCTTTTGTTTGTGCTAAATATTTTTTCTAGTCTGGAGATCTGAGAGGTGAGTTGAAAGTTAGTTTTCAGAAAACAGTGTTAAGAATATATGAAATTAACTGAATTTTTATTTGAATCCAAAATTAATCTTAATCTCATATTGCCTTTTCTGTTCACTAATCCTTGTTACATCAAGCAGCCAAATTGGAGGCTTTACAGTATATTGGCTGTCTGTCTATCAGCGCAGTGATGTCCCCTGAGATATAACTGTTAGTGTTTGCTTTAGGAATTTTTTTATGTTTGTACAATACTAAAAAGATACATGATACATATACTTAAGGTTTTTGATACTTCTAATGTATGTTACAAAAAATAGGGAAAAGAAGTATGTCTCAGTTG
The DNA here is from genome assembly GCF_031877795.1 of Strix aluco. NCBI lineage: Eukaryota > Metazoa > Chordata > Aves > Strigiformes > Strigidae > Strix > Strix aluco. The sequence goes on from NC_133934.1 coordinate 53,075,865, forward strand.
CATAATGCTTTCCCTTGGGAGAAGAGGAATAGTGGCGTAAAATTCCCCTGGGAGATATTGTTGGAGCTTCTTTCAGTTTTGACAAATACTTTGTTTGAATTTTAAAATAAATTCAACAGGATCAAATTGTTGAGTTCATATATACACATATGTAGTAAGAGTGTGAAATACAATTTTAAGCCTGGTGCAAATGTGCATCCCCAGACAGGACTGGGAAGTAATATTGCTTGATGTGAAAAGCTACTTTTCTGATTAAGGTACTCTGTTGCAGAAAGACTTGAGAAAGTGGAAAGAGTCGACGAAGGGCAAGGAAAGTTAATGAATGTTGAGGATCAATTTAAGTGAATAGATTAGAAATAAACGTATTTCCATAGTTTGCTTGTATTCTGGACACTTTAGTTTATACTTCAATGCAATTCATACAGTTTCCACTTAAGAGCATTTTGTTATTTTGACTGCTCTTTTGTATATATCTACCTCTTCTTTTTAATGTAAGTCTTACTATAGTTAATTTTCCCTGTACCACAATATATTATGAAATTCCTTTAATGTTTAGCCTGGTGAATCTTCCATTGAGCAAGATTTTCAAGATGCCCTGTACATGAATTGTTACTTAAAATCAGGTATTTCACTTCATCCTTCTTGCCTTGTTGACTTTCTAAGGTTTGCATGAAAGCATACATATAATACAACTATGGTCTCATTCCTTTTGTATACCAGTTTTAAAGGAGATTTTTGCCACCTTCTTAGGAAAACAGAGTTTGTCTGTCTTCATCTCTAACTGTGGAATTATTTGCAGCCTCTCAGTCTTAAATGATTACTGCTTGATTCCCTGTTGCTTTGGATAGATCCCTTTCTGCACATTGCTGCCTCTCTCCCTTTGTCACTTGTGCCCATATAGACCACAGCCAACAGCTCATTCTCTTTGTGGGGCCTCCTGCATATTATCAGAGGGAAAATCAGGATGCAACACCCATTTATTTTGTATTTGACAATAAAATGTTACATACCTTGACCCTTCTGATCAGATGATATCCTGTTTTTCATGGGGTAACTGAGTCAGATCCTCCTTTGTGTTGATCTGGTGGTGTTCACAAAAAGTCCCATTTGTGGGTTGTTTGTTGTTTTTTTTACCTCACCAGCAGTTAATGCCCTTGAGATGCCCTTCCTCCTTAGTAGCACACAGCCTTCTAGGAGATATGACTGCTTTATAATGTCCTTGAAAACTTTATCAATATTCTACTTTGCCTTCTTTAATTTATTCAGTTCAGTCAATCTGAGCACAAGACAGAGTGCTTGGGATTTGAAGATCATGAGCTGTCTGCCTTCTGCACACAATTCTTGCTTGCCTGAGTCAGTCACAACTACTGCACTCAGTAGGACTAAACTGGGACTTTTAGCTTCTGGTTGCTTGAAGATTTTGGTTTTCTTTGTTTAATCCACCTATTACGTTTGATGCTTGTTTTCATATTCCTCAAAAGTCAGTGTGGAGATTCACGTAACCTCCTCAGAGTTCATAGTTCAACTTCCATTGAAGTCTGCTTCTTTACCATGTTGACTTGAGTTCATTCTGTAGTTTGCTTAGTCCTGCACCTCTACTTGCTCGAGGATTTCACTTCTTGTCCTGATGGGTTTTGCTATTTTTCTTCAATATTATGTGATATACAAAAATACTAGATTTTCAGCAAGGAAAATTTTATCACTTTTGCCAGAAAATGCAGCACTTAGTGGTGAAAGTTTTTTCTGAGACAAAAACAGTTCATGAATTTAAGACAAATAGAGCACTAGATGTTTTTCACAAGAGCTTATTTTGTACCAAAGCATATCTGTGCAAATAAATAACATTTTTCTACTTTTCCACAATTAATGTGTTTCTCTGAAAAAATTTTCTGATTCCTTTTGTGTGACTTTTAACCAATTTTCCTGGTGGCGCTTAGTTTTTCACTGAGCTTATATCTCGCATGATAGCTGTATGGTGGATTTGTTTGACACAACCCATTGCTGTAATAATGTCTTTTTTTTAATGTGTAGAATTTGATTCTTCTGTCACATTTCTGTACATTCTGCACAAGGATGTTTTATTTTTTCTACATTAGTGATATGTATTATATTTTTCTATCCTGGTAATTCCCTATGATATGAAGTTCTCTGTTTATTAACAATAGCAAAAGTATAAATTCATATCATCCCCATCACATGATAATTTTAAAATATGAAAAATCACATTTAGGATGGAAAGGAAGGTTCTTTTCTCATCAAGATTTTGATGGTAACAGTTATTAGTCAACAAAATTTGTCAGCATCAGTAAGTCCCTTGTCTCTCAAATGTTACTACGGTGAATTTTATCAATCAAGTAGTTCTTAGTAACCCAAGCTTTCATCCTATGGATGACTCTTGCAGTATGGATTCTGGTGATTTGCAATTGGGCATAATTTTTTCCTACCATTTTCTCTATGTACATAATGTATGGAAAATTTTGTTTGTGAACATAAGTTCAGAATCTTCTATGTGCTGATGACTAACAGACTTTCCCTCTCTCTGGATCTTTGTCCAACTTAAATGAGTTCCCTGTCTTTCACACATCTGTTCAATGTCTAATCACCTAAACTTAAGCAAGTTTTAATCTTTATTTGTTTACTTTAAGAATTCTGGGCAAGCCGCTACATTCTCATCCATCCTTTATTGCTGAATTTTGCCCTTTCTAAGGATCTTCACATCTGTCCAATTTTTAAATGTAGCTAATTCTGTCCAGAAAGTAACTTTGAGGTGCAGACTTTCTCAGTAAAAGGCACACAGATACAATGTGTTCCTTGCAACTGCAAAATCTCTTTCTCTGGTCTTGATAAATACAATCTCACCCAGTTTGAAGCTATTCAAAATACTGATGAAAGGTTATTTTTTTGTAGCTTCTTGCTATAATCATCTATCTGATCTTGGGTTTGCCTTCTTAGTGGTGTAGAACACAAAGCTTTGGCTTTTTCTCAGAGCCTTTTTTGAAGTATTGAATGTTGCCTTTTATAATGTGACTTGTGTTCAGATGTCAGCTCTTTTTTGCTTTGTCCATCTATTATTATTCATTGCTTGCTTTCTCAGTGATCTTGTTTCTGCCGTGACTTTCCTTTGCATGTGGAAAGAGCAGGCTACTAACTCACACTAAACCAATTCGTTATCCTGCTTCAGACCATTCCTTAGAACTTCTATGTCACGTTGCCTGTGATTAACTTGAGAGTGTACAGGCAGCTGTTACACTGAGACAACTGCCTACTGTGGTGAATAATATTCACAGAATCACAGAATCATCTAGGTTGGAAAAGACCTTGAAGATCATCCAGTCCAACCATTAACCTAACACTGACAGTTCCCAACTACACCATATCCCTCAGCGCTATGTTGACCCTACTCTTAAACACCTCCAGGGATGGGGACTCCACCACCTCCCTGGGCAGCCCATTCCAACACCTAACAACCCGTTCTGTAAAGAAATGCTCCCTAATATCCAGTCTAAACTTTCCATGGAGCAACTTGAGGCCATTCCCTCTTGTCCTATCGCTTGTTACTTGGTTAAAGAGACTCATCCCCAGCTCTCTGCAACCTCCTTTCAGGTAGTTGTAGAGGGCGATGAGGTCCCCCCTCAGCCTCCTCTTCTCCAGACTAAACAACCCCAGTTCCCTCAGCCGCTCCTCGTACGACATGTGCTCCAGACCCTTCACCAGCTTCATTGCCCTCCTCTGGACACGCTCGAGTAATTCAATGTCCTTTTTGTAGTGAGGGGCCCAAAACTGAACAGAGTCATCGAGGTGCGGCCTCACCAGTGCCGAGTACAGGGGTAAGATCACTTCCCTGTCCCTGCTGGCCACGCTATTTCTGATACAAGCCAGGATACCATTGGCCTTCTTGGCCACCTGGGCACACTGCTGGCTCATGTTCAGCTGGCTGTCAACACCCCCAGGTCCCTCTCTGACTGGCAGCTCTCCAGCCACTCCTCCCCAAGCCTGTAGCGCTGCTGGGGGTTGTTGTGGCCCAAGTGCAGCACCCGGCATTTGGCCTTATTGAAGCTCATACAGTTGGCCTTAGCCCATCGCTCCAGCCTGTCCAGGTCTCTCTGCAGAGCCTCCCCACCCTCGAGCAGATCAACACTCCCACCCAACTCGGTGTCATCTGCAAACTTACTGAGGGTGCACTCGATCCCCTCGTCTAGATCATTAATGAAGATGTTAAATAGGAGTGGCCCCAAAACCGAGCCCTGGGGGACACCACTCGTGACCGGCCGCCAACTGGATTTAACTCCGTTCACCACAACTCTTTGGGCCCGGCCATCCAGCCAGTTTTTTACCCAGCAAAGCGTGTGCCCATCCGAGTCACGAGCAGCCAGTATCATCAGGAGAATGCTGTGGGAAACGGTGTCAAAGGCCTTACTAAAGTCAAGGTAAACTACATCCACAGCCTTTCCCTCATCCAATAAGCAGGTGGCCCTGTCGTAGAAGGAGATCAGGCTTGTCAAGCAGGACCTGCCTTTCATAAACCCATGCTGACTGGGCCTGATCATCTGGGTGTCCCACATGTGTTGTATGATGGTACTCAGGATGAGCTGCTCCATCAGCTTCCCGGGCACTGAAGTCAAGCTGACAGGTCTGTAATTTCCCAGATCATCCTTCCGACCCTCCTTATATATGGGTGTCACATTGGTCGATTTCCAATCTGTTGGGACCTCCCCAGTCAGCCAGGACTGCTGGTAAATGATGGAAAGCAGCTTGGCGAGCACCCCAGCCAGCTCCTTCAGCACCCTCGGGTGTATCCCATCCGGTCCCACAGACTTGTGTGTGTCTGTGTGATGCAGTAGGTCACTGACTGTCTCCTCCTGGATTGTGGGGCGGTCGTTCTCCCAGACTCTGTCTTCTGGCTGAGGTGGCTGGATTATTCCCTCAGTACAACTAGTCTTGCTATTGAAGACTGAGTCAAAGAAGGCATTAAGCACCTCAGCCTTCTCCTCATCACTTGTTACCATGTTTCCTCCTGTGTCTAGCAGGGGATGGAGGCTCTCCCTGGTCTTTCTTTTGCTGCTCATGTACTTAAAGAAACATTTCTTGTTGTTCTTGATTGCTGAAGCCAGATTAATTTCCAGCTGGGCTTTAGACCTCCTGATTTCCACCCTGCTTAGCCTCACAGCATCTTTGTAATCATTGTGAGTCGCTAGTCCCTTCTTCCAAAGGCTGTAAACTCTCCTTTTCTCCCTGAGTTGCAGCCAAATCTCCCTGTTCAACCAGGGTGGTCTTCTCTGCCACCAGCTTCTCTTACAGCACCTGGGCACAGCCTGCTCCTGAGCCATTAAGACTATTCTCTTGCTTCTTTGTACTCCCCATCCACCTGTCTACCTGTCTCTCTGTCTGCCTACATAACCTATCTATCTTGGTTTTATACTTCAGATGCTAACATTCAGAAGGAAAATTCTCTCATCTTTATGCATGTGTCCAGATGGATTTTGACCTATAGGACTTCCCTGTGCAATGTTCAATGCTATTAATAATTTACCTGTGCTGAGGCCCCACACTAGCTGAATTTCCTGACTGCTGTGGTCCCACCCTTCTCTGTCCCTAATTGCATGTTGCAGTTCCTTTGTGCCAACGCTTTCACTTGTTAAACTGTTTGTTTATTTATTCCAATGTGCTATGATGCTGTGATTCTAACCTAGCAGATAATTATCCATTTTTCATGTAATATGGCTACAATGTACTTTCTATTAAGAGTCTTCAAACAGATGAAATGTCATTTTTTAAAGCATCTTTATCACCAATTGAAACTTGAAATGTGAAGTGTGTTTCTTGATGTTGTCATAAAGCCATAAAATAATATTTAATGTAGCTCTGAGTTGGTTGGTACAAAGAAATATTAAAATGTGTGTAGAACTCACAAACTAAGTTATTACTGAAAACCTTGGAAATGAAATAATCAAAAACCATCCAAGGTAACACAAAATATGGCAAAACCCCTTATAGTTAAAAGTGAAAGGAAATTCCAATAAAACTAAAAGATTAAGTTCTTGTACCCGTGTGAAAAAAGAATGAGGTTTTCATTACAGTAGTTAATGTATTCAAATATATTGTAACAGAAAAAATAATACTTAAAAGAGCTGAGTAACACTGAGTGCATAAGTATGTTCAGTTGTAATGACTGCACCATGCAACTTACGTCTTTTCCAATTTACTAAGATTTTGTTCATTGACACTTGTCTCTCTGGTACCTGACCTGCTCATAACTTCTCATCTTCTAAGAGCATACTCTGTCAACTCTGATTCCTCTGGGAGGAATTTGAGCTACAGAAGACACTATGTGTTACAATTTCATATGTAATATTTGTAGACTATCCTGCTGAGTGCCTACTGGTATTAGGTACTGTGAAAGCATAGGATGGATAAAATACCTCTGCTCTAAGAGTTAGTTCAGTACTTCAATCTAAATCATTCTTTGCCTTATTTGTATACATCAGAACATTATATCTGGATATAAACTGTTATTCAGTGTGCATATCCTAATTTAATTTCTTGGGCTGTTTTACAGACATAGCCACTGAGGTGCAAAATTATTGTCTACATCTTCCTTCTATCCATTATGATTACTGAAAGGAAAAAAAAGCCACAAACATTTGTTCAGATTAAATCCTAGGTGTTCTTCATAAACCAAGCTATCATAGAGAATTTCTTAAGTCATTGGTAAAAGTAACAAAATTTAATTTTCTGCAGTTTGAACACATTGATTACATGTGGGCTTCTCTCTATTGTTAGTCTCCTGTAGATAGTTGCATACATTTTGATTTATCTAGTGCAACATTACCTCCACAGCTGGCCTGCATACACACATTCTCTGGAAAGAGAAATTAGCCTTTTTGCTCCTACCTTTAACGTTTTCCAAACCAAGTACGTTCTTCAATATTTGTATGTTCTTATAAAGAGACAGTAATGCATCTCTGTCTCTAAGGTTGCCTTTCCTTCCCTTTTGCATCCCAGAAGAATAATCTTTGACATTTCCCGTTCTGGTGATGATGGTGATTCATTTTTAAAGATCAAATTGTCCATAGCAATTAGTTCCTCATGTAATCTCAGAAACACTGTTTTGTGTGACAGGTGTGTAAATATTTTCCCTTGTTTACCAGAAACATTTGTTGTTGGTTATGTGGAATGTTGGGGCACCATTTAATTACAGTCTTTATATCAAACTCTTTCAAGGCATACGTTTATTTCATCTTTGATAGGCTTTCTGTACTGTTTCCATCTCACAAACAAGGTGGAACTGGCATAGTAAGACTGTAAGGGAAATTTTCAAAAGTGGTAAGGTGTTAAAGGACCTTAAGTCTCACGTGCAATGTGACAGGCATTTATGCTTGTAAACTTCAGCAACGCTGAAGGAGACTTACCATCTCAAAATACCAAAGTCTCACTACAAGGGAGCGGTTAATTGGAGGTGGAAGTCAGTATCACAGACTACCTGAGTCTACATGACATGCCAAAGCAGAGGATCATCTTCTCTCACACTGCAGTTTCCGCTTGTGCAGTGGAGTATCTTTCATTTGTATGAACAAATTATTTGCCTATATGCATATAATCCCCAAGCAGTTTATGAAATTATTTTCAAGGAATGTACCTTTGTTTCTAGTAACATTGAAGTGTTTTCAAGTTACCTCAGTTTTGATAATGTTAAAGCAGTCTCTTTATTTCAGTGGGATTGTACATTGTGAAATTAACATACCAATCAAGAATTACTTGCCAGTATAAGAAAGAGAATGGAAGATGGCCTAAAACATAAATCTTTATTGCCTAAATTGAAAATAACAGAAAATTCAAAAGTGGTAAATAAGAGGTCATTTACTTCTATGTTTGTGTGGCATTAGTGATGCTGAGTCATACATAGAAAAACCACTGCAAACAATATGTGAGCAGAGTTCATTCAGGTAGCATGTGTGGCCTCAAAATAGGCTGCCTCTTCACCAAAAAAATAATTCTTTCAAGGACATGGTGTTGAATGGCTTTCCTAAAGATGCTCACCATAATGTTCATTGACAAGAAAGCACACACTTCTTTTGCTGTTGAGAACTTGAAGCTCTGTTAACCTATGCCCATTCACACTCAAGAGGCGACTGCTATTTCTGGCACTAGTTTGTGCCAGGTAGCATCTGACAGAGACAGGGAGCCCTTATGCTGAGGAGGTTATTCAGACAGTGTCCATCTCTGTCCTGTGACACTGGAACTGGTTTTCTTACCCGTGCAGCTCCCAACACAGACTTGAGAAAGGTTGTCATTTTACACAGTGATTTCACAACGTCTGTCTTTTTTGAAACAATTAGATGCACAACAAGAAAATACTCTGTATTAATAACAGTACCAATATCCATTCACCTTTTATTATTTTTAGTAAAATTACTTTACATATCCATGGCTTTTTATATTTTCAAAGTACTTCACAAGTGTTAATAGTTGAACTAAGAAATCCAGTGTTTTGTTTTGCTGTTGTAGCAGCTTTCTTGCTGTATAATAGAAACTGATTTCGGAGACGTTAGGAAAAAAGACAGTAAAAAGAGGGCAACAACAAGTGACACAGCTACTTAGAAAATGTGAAGTTCGTTATAAAAGCAGCAAACATGAGATTCCCATTGTTTCAAATATGGTAGTTCAGAATTGTATCAAATTACCCTCTCTCAGTCACTGAACCAGTGAAAGATCTCACGATTACAACAGTAAATTGTGCCCATCATCTTGTATTAGACGCATATAATCTCTAGGCTGGAGCTGAGACTTTGAAGGTTTTTTGGAGACTGCAGAGTGGATTCGGAGAACTATTAAATGAAAAATTCATTTCAGTTTTTCAGAGCTTTTTTTATGAGTATGGAATAGTGTTGAAAAGAGATTTGTTCATAAGTCTGTTTGAAATAGTTATGGAGATGATTACTCTGATGACAGCTCTCAGGCTGTATGTGATATTTCATGCATACTTTCCTGCACTTTTCTTTGCTGAAGCTCATTCCTTGTCACTAAGTTGCTGGATCTTTTGTTTCTTTTTTATGCTTCAACATAACATAAAACATATACAATCTATGTAGTGAGCAAATGTAAAATGGTCTTTGTTTTGGTGAATATAGATTAGGACTGTCCTTAACTTTCTTTATTGTAATTCTAATAATTGTGCTTTGCCCTTCATATATCTGAAGAGCAACAACAATTACAACTCACTAAGTGTCAAACATGACACTTAAAGAAGTACCGAAGATCATCCCTGAGTTGAGGTCTACTGTCTTGAGTAGCATCATGTGGCAGAAAGTCAGAAATATTCCGATTGGTTCTAGTTGTAGCAGAAAAAATATGGTGACTCAAACTGAAATTTGACATAAGATTTAGAGAACCTAGGAGAATTAGGCATGAAATTACCATTAAAATTGGGAGTTTAACAATCAGCTCTTGGGGTTCCTAGAAGAATCTGTCCTTCACAGTCAGAAATGATCAGGACCTCTGTCACATGTCTCATTCATACGACTTTATGTACATTATTTGAAATTAGATTAGAAAAGATTTAGGGCTATAAGCAAAGACTTACTGAAAAATGTCAGGCACAATTAATTCAACAAGCTTTCAGATTACAACCGGAAAATCGAGACAGGTCATGCTTTTAACTTCATAACTAAAAAAGGCCAAGATATATTCCTGCATTTGACTCTGAGAGCCATGAGGTTTTCAGTATCAGTATTATCAATCCTTAAGGTAACTGCTGCTCTACAATGCAGACAAGGAAGTAAGCTTTGAATCTAAAATTAGATACCTATAGTAGGCTCCTGATGTTATGAAATGGCAATACTCCATCAAACTATTCATATAGATTGGGCTAAATAATCTAGTTTCAAAATCTGAAGGCAGAATTACTTGAGATGCATGCCAACATTCAGTTCAAATTCTTTAATATATTAAACATTTAAAATGTTGCTATTAAATCCATATTGATATCTGAAAATCAGTCTCTGACATGTAGGGAGGTTAAACATTTAACCTGATTTTTACCCACGGTGTTCCTCAGTGGAAACCTATACAATGTAGCCCTTTTTGAATCCCAGCAGGTGGGTTAGTGTTCAAGTGTGCACTTAGGTATTGCTTTGGCTATACTCTTTAAAAAGTGTTGGCTTTATGGTATAATATTTTGATGCCCATAAAGTATCACACGTGCCTTAGGTACCTCTTAGAGTTGAATATGCTCCTGTGTTTTATTTGGTGTATCTAATTATTTTTTTATTAATAATGCATCTGTGTTACATTTAAATAAAATCACTATTGACAATTCATGTAATGTAGATGTGAAATCCTTTGGGTTACAAATCTCAAGTCATAAGGACATACGTTCAAACTTCTACTGTTGTATTGGCATCCTGATCAAGCAACAGCGCAATATGTGTGCAGATGGCGGAGACTCAAGAGACAAAAGATGCTTCTCAAATAATAATAGGCAAGTTCAACTATATGCATTATAAATACTCATTAGGAATACCTGAAAGAGAATTCCATTACATGTTTAAGTGTATATAAAGAAGAGAATATTTTCAACTTGAGCTGTAAAGGGACTTGATCAGAAGAGATAATTTTTGAGACCTCTAAACTTTAATGAGCTGCAATGAAAAGCCAGTATTTGAAAGTTTGTAAAGTTAAGAAAATAAACCCTTTTGAAGCATTTTCTTTTCATGATGCTAAAATATAACTAAAAGTATAAATATGATACCATATTAATAATAATAAATATACAGGCATAAAAGCATAAATCCATAACAACAACAATATCAAGATGTTTGGATGTGGATGAAATGAGGAAGTCAAATTAAATTGTTCTGATATTTCGCTAGAGATAACATATTACAACTATCATATTCTCATAAACTTGTGAGTTCACATATACATAGGAGTTTTTGTAATGCAGGTAATTGCCTTTGTGTTTGGGGCAGGAGGTTGGTAACAGATGAATTTCTGATGGGTTGTGCCTATGGAATATATTTTAGGCAGACATGAGCTTTCTTTGTCCCCAGTTAGAGCAGGTAGGAAGCTAACTGTGTTCAGATGGTATAATGCTGAGTATCACTTAATTATCTCTGCTGACACGAAGGGTATATTAATATGGAGTGTGTGCTTCTCCTGACTTTCATTCAGGTCAGAGCATGAGTGGAGCAAACGCAAATTTGTTCCTAATATATTGTGCAGATGCAAAAGCTGAAATTAATGAAAATACCATTTGGCAATACTGTTAGAGTACACATGGCTTTGGGTTCCTGAGGTTATGGATTTTTGAGTATTATTATTTTAGAGAGAGCTAAAACTTGATCACACTTCCTTCAGGTTTTTAAATCTCTTTTCTGGGTACAACCAGTGTATTTATAATGGAAATTTCAGTGGCATTTTTCAGGAATAGAACACTTTGCAAATCTTGGTTCTTGTAATACAATTTCATTCATATTTACAGAAGTGGTTATAGTCTTGGGAGGTAATGTGTTATAATAGAAAGGAGAGCTTGGAAATCCAATTCAGTAATTAGAAGGTTTTATACTTCATGGACAGTTTCATTTAAGGTATTTATTTTCTGTTGCCTAATAAGTAACATTATTTGCCCCCACTCTCCAGATCACTTCTCTATCTTGAAGTGATGATGTAAGCCCAAAGTGGGCAATTACATAATGTAGAGAGAAGCAAAGGAAGCCTCTTTTTGAGTATATTTGCTCATTGGGTGGGTTTTTTATTTTTGTTTTAAAGCTGTTCCCAGGAGTCTTATTTTCTTATCTTAGGACCATGGTCTACTGTCCTCATCTCTTTGTCAGACATACATGCTTTTTTTTTCCTTGAATTCTGAGTATTATTGTTTTAAAGAGAGGCATTTAGAGGAGAGGAGGAAGGTCACAAACTATTCGACAAAGCTTAGGAAAACACCAAATCAGTTTCAAGGCTACAGAGAACACAAACCATGCACTGTAGTTTAAGCCTTTAAAATTATGAAGTAGGTAAATTGGATTTTTATGGAAATTTCACATAAAGGCTTGTATTTCCAAACACCAGTATAATATCTGAATTGAGGTGAAATCCGCATGAGATTTGTGGACTTTAAAATTCAGCACTTTCATTTTATGCCATTGAGCAAAAAACTAATTTATTTTTTTATTCATATTGCATAAATAACAAAATGAAATTTTACCCTCTGTTGACTGGCAATACCTTGCATTAGCCAAGATGAAGTCATTAGAGAAGCATTATAGCTTTGCTGCATTTCAGGGTCTGCTGATGTTTCCATTTACAAGCCCTGGCTTTCAGGGTTATGTAAAACCAGAAGTTAAAATTTATTTCCAAGGCAAATTGAAAACTTCTGTCATTATGGAAGCAGGGTTTTTTATAATAAAATAGAGAAAAGAAACCATGAAGATATATGATGACCTCTTGCATCAATTGTAGGGGTTGGTAATCTAAAGTCCTATGCTTGCTAATGACTTGCTTTGTAAAGGTGGAAAAGTCCCTTCACTTCTTGGTGGCTGCCACACCTTTGTCTTTTTTAAATTCAAGTACTTGGGAAAGGATCCTTTTGCTATGGATTTTAGCCACTTGGCTTAGTTTACCCTAGGTAAAATGACCTAAATAACAAGGCTGTTCAGTGCTGTGAAATACAGGAGCATGATTATATTTTCAAGAGTAATTGAAGGTGTGGAAGGTAGGTTGATCTTAAATGACATTTGCTTGAGTCATTTCAAATTGGACTTATTGCACACCAATCGAAGGCCAGACCCTCAGCTGGATCTCCCACCGAATAAGCTACATTGTCATAGGTGACTTATGGATCTCGGTCCCAACTTTTGTCATGCAGAAGAAACTAGACCAAGATTAAAGCAAAACCTGTTTTGCATTCTAGCAAAGTTTCCTTGTCTTACATTTCACTTTCAGGTGTTTGAATAATACAAATGTGAAATATAATTTGTCTTGTGATAACTTATCTGAGACCTTTTTCTCATGCAGTTTTCAAGATTTGTGCTTCAAATGAGGCAAATTAGTGATATATTATCTTTATCACTTCAGATTCGTAAACAGAATTTGGAACAGTCAGGAAAAAACCTGTTTAAACTTTAGTCAGAACTTGTTTATATAGAACTTGTTTAGTCCAAATGCACCAGTAAATGCTTCTTCTAGCTAGAAGACTTAGTGCAATCATTTGCTATTTGGAAAGTTACTGAATAGCTGCTTTAACAAGCTTAAGTCAACACTGTAATTCAGGAACTTTTCTAGTATCTTAACAAACTTATAGAGGAATGTCTCATTAGCTTAGTGTGTGAAAAGTGTAATTTTTCTAAAGTGTAAAAAGCATTTGAAATATTTACTTGGAGATTCAGGCTAGAATGCTGCAGAAAGGAAAAGTATTTTGCTAGGTCTCTCGTGTTTTCAGTGGCTACAGAATGAGGAACGAAGTCCAGCACTTCTATGGAAAGGTCCCTTCTATTTCTTTTTCTTCCTTTCCTTTTGAGTAGTCTGGCTTCTACACTATAGTGCAAGCAAAAAAGTAGAAAAAATAAGGGATTCTTAGGGCCCTGTTCTGGCATTTCTGTTGTGTTTCTATTTCTGGTTTTCTGCAGCAAGAACACAAGGCTCATGTTCCTGTAAGCAATTAAAAGGTCCTCTCAGAAACTAAGTAGAAGATTGATAGCTGCCTTTTTGGTCAAGGCTTAGTATTTTAGAGGAAAAGAATATTTGGCGTTCAGACCTGAGTGCCTAGTAGAGACAGTGCTAGCAGCTTAACTGTTTTTCTGTATAGTGCTCTTTCCATCTTAAGAAAATGCTGGCCTGCAATAGTGGAAGGTCCAGGTGAATGAAAGCCCTGCTGTGCCTTTATCTGAAAGGTGGCTGCTTACAGTGGAGAGAAGAGCTAAGCAAGAAGGGCAAGAAGGTCTTCTGGGTCTTCCCTCTCTTTTAACCTGATTGTAGCTAGCATAGTGAGCTACAAGAAACAGTCATGACCTACCCAGACACTATGGGAGAAGAAACACAAGTATGATCCTGTGATGGGTAGAGGAGTCCCTGCTGTCCTTGCCTAAACACTGAGACATTACGAGCAAGTTATAATCACCTTTGAAGGGTTTTCTTTGTTGTTTGTTGTGTTGGGGGTTGTTTTGGGGAGGGGAGGAACTAGAAACTGGTTGGACTAGAAACTAGAAACAGCACTTGTTTCTTACTGAGTACTGCATATAATCTATTACAATTTCCTCCTGTCCTTTATATTATCAAAGGAAAGGTCATGTTAATCCACCTTTTCCCATTAAAGGTAGAGAAGAAAGAAGCAGTGCAGAGGTCCTCCTTTCTTCTTATATCTTATCTTGCCTGTGTTCAAGGAACAGAGGGCTGTGAACTGAAACAGTCCCTTCAGAATGAGTCCTTTGCTCCTCATTTCTTCTGAATGTCTTCTATTTTCCATCCTTAACATCAGTGGATTGTCTAATCTGGCTGTTCACATTAGGTAATAAAAAACTATTTTTCTTAGTAATTTGAGCAGTCATTAACTGGTTTTGGTTCCTTCTAGCACATGTAGTTGTGCAAAAGCAAAATGCTAAGTAGTTATGCAGTTTGTTTCTGGATATAATCTAAATTTTGCCCAATATGGTTATTATGTGCATATTAAATACCCTGAACAAATCCTGTAAAGTGGTAATGAATGTCATGTAAAGAAGCTTTCATTAAATGGTACCTTGAAGAAAACAGAATAGAACGTACAAATCCAGAGCATGAAATTACTCCCTTTAGCAGTACTCGTGTAAGAAGCTTTTGCAAGCTGAAAGCTACAGAGATATTATTATTGATAAGCGTTTTTAAAAGCAACGCTCCTATATTTTTATAGTATAGATTATATCTTACACCAGAAATCATCGTATAGTAAGTATTCTAAAAAAGGTACTACGCTATATAGAATCTGTACTATTAAGCTGTCAAAATGTTACCAACCAAAGAAATAGCTTTGCATGGAATATTGGTGCACATACATTGCTACTTTTCCTCACAAACACAGCAGATGAATTTAGGAGAAGTCAGACATGTAAGTGACTTGCTCTGTGGAGACTACCAGTCAACCATATATTGCAATTACAGAAAACACTGTATTTATACAGAAATAAATCTGGAAAAAAAAAAAAAAAAAAGTACAGAAGCAACATGTTCTGCCCTTGGGAAAGGTTTTCAGCTTGGCTTTATTATGATTTACAATTTAAGCTCGGTGTGTTATTGGCGGAGCTGGGCAGTGGAGAGGAAAGAACTGATCCAGCAATCGGGCGCCCTGAGGAGACTGACACTACCTCTTACTTTTTCACATTCCACTCAAATAATTTTAGTGACTAAGATGTAAAGATAGCAATGTAGATGCAAATGACCATTCAAAAAGTTGGGATTTCTGTTGTTCTTTGAATTAATCCTGTCCTCAGGCATTTCAGAAAGATTTTATCTGCAGAAATGTTCCACATGTGAAGCAGAAAAATAATCTTTTGCATAGATTTGGACATAATGGATTTTTACTCAGATCAGAACATCAGGTTCATCTAATTGTCTTTTTTAACTGTCGGTAAACTGGGAATGATTATATTATTATGGTATAAATCCAAGGGCCTTAGGAATTAAGTAACGGGTTTTCATGAGGTTTCTTTATTTCAGGAAGGGGCAATTCAGGCGATGCAAACAGCTTGTTGCATTTGCCAAACAGAAAAAATACTCTCCCTATCTGGTAAGCCAAGTGTTTCTGAATATCATTTGAAAAATATTTCGTTGTCAGATTCTCAGGAGAGGAATGCCAAAATGAATGCATCTTACTCTGAGATCTCCTGGCTTCACTTGCAGCATCCCAGCTAAGCAATGGCTAAAATTATTACCCAGAAATTGGCAATATTTTACAAGAAAATATCAGCAGAAATTAAAATATATATAATAAACACCTCATGAGAGAGTAGGAGTGAATCATTTTGAAATATTAGACCAGTGGTATTAGTGTAATGAAAAGTACCTAGACTACAGAATGAATTGTTGCATTAAACAATTTGAAATAGTTGGATGCAAAACATTTACAGCCTAATTAGAAAATGTGGCTACCCCCTTAAATACTGACGCAAATTATTATTACTTTTAGAAAATTAGCACTCTGACTTTATCATCATCCTCAGGCTACCATCCTAGTCATACATAGTTTACTTCTTACTGTCCCCTTGTAAATTCTGTATTACAATCAGGATGGAGAGAACAGGGTTTGGGCATTTTGGGGTGGTTTTTTGTTTGGTTTGGTTTTTAGAAAAATCCAGGTTACAGCTTTGAAAAAAGAAATGCATAAGCAAGAGATCTACCCCAGAGGTAGTCAAGTGCCTACGAGCTGTAATACGATATTGTGCCTGACATATCTATGATATTGTCCTGGGATATTGTTTAGGATGCCTCCCGCCCTGCTCTCTGTATCTCCCCCTCTCTCGTTGGACATCAGTTTAAGTAAAGCGAACGCAAGAGCCTTCTCTTGTTAACTGAAGTGCCCTTTTAACCATACTGGATTTCTGTCTGATTAACAAAGGAATTTGCCAGGTTTTGACAAGACCCTACAGAAATTACACCTCTTTCTTGTCTTCTCTTTTTTTCCCCCAGCTTTCTTATCTAATTGTGTAGCTATAGTTAAAGCTGAGAAATACTTTTAGGAGGCAAGATCTGTGTTTTTACCTCCTTTCATGTACATCTGAAGCCACTCTGCTTAGTTTTACTTTCATATTACATTTCTTTTACTCAGTTGTGACTGAAAATGTAAGAAGTAGAAGGTAATGGAGTAGTTTGTATGAGGGAAGAGTACAGATTTTTCAATCTATCCGGTTGTTCCAGAAAAGCTATTCTAGAAAGACTTCTCTACAATCCACTTTTCCACTTGGAATAGAATGTTTTATTCTATTACCAATTAATTCTTTCTGAAAGCAAAAATTTCTCATGAAACTAAAGATGAAGACGCAGGTATCTTGAGATTAACTCTTGGAGTCATGCTGAAGCATAGTATCTGTTGTGCTTTTTAAAAAACATTGAATCCAGTTTTAGCTGAATTTCAGGTATAAATACCTGAAAAGTTTTATTTTCCTGGACTTCACATCGTTGTCTATTTCATTCCATTGAGCTGGGTCAAGTTATCCTAAAATGAAAGGAAATTTAATTTTGGGTCCATTTAGGACTTTGGTTATGGAAACATAATTTGAGTCTTAGAACATACGTAATGCCTGTACATGAGACAACTTGATCAGTGTAAATACACATGAAGTTATCTCCTCCCATATGAAAATTTGATGTTCGTTTCAAACTTTTCTTATAATTTCCTTAATATTTCTTTTCTAAATAACTGTCTTCCTCTTTTTATCATTTATAGATTTACTAGCAAATATTTGTGCTGTTGAACTGCTTCTTTCATTCTGATATTCATATGGAGCATTATAGAGGCTGATACTGGTCTCCTTTTTGAAATCCAGTAGTTCTTTCCATTCAGTTTTCTAAGCATTTTAGAAGAGTGCTTCCCAACTAGGTGTTGCAGTAAAAGAAAGGAATTAGTGAATTTAAGTTCTTGGGAATATGGGAACAGACTTTCACAATTGCTTTAAATTGACCAGGCAGCAGGGCTTCTGAGATGCCCTGTCCTTAAAGTTTAAACAACCAGTGCATGATGAAATGGGAGAATAAACACTTCGAAAGTTTTGTTTCCTATTACTTTCTTCAATAATGCTAATAGCTTATGACTTCTAATAGTAGAAGATCTGATCCTACAAATCTTCATAAATTCAAACTGCAGACAGTAGGAATTGTTTGCATATAGGCTTCATGGCACCTCATTAGCTGGTGTTACAGCAGCTCTGCAATTGCTTATTTTAAACTATCTCCTCTTAGACACTCTACTGGACATAGTCTATAGGCATTCAGAAGAAAATATTTGGTAATTAATGAGCCAGGGAAGTGAAGGAAATCACTGCTGCTACAGAGAATTCCTCCTTATTTCTCAGGATAGTAATTTTGTTGCTTGCTGGCATTTATGATGCAAACAGTGTACTAAGAAGGAGGTGGGAGGGAATGGGAATTGAGGTCAATTTTCATAGACATACATGAGAGGCAGAAGTTTTGGTGGTCCCTTGAAGTAACATGGCCTATTTTTATCTCCAGCTTGCAGTTCTGTTTGTTTTCCTGGTATCCTAAAAGAATTTAGTTTTAATATGGATTGCATCAGCAGCCTTATTAGGAACGTGCCAGCTGAGAGAATGAGGCTCCAAGATGTATATGATCTCTAAAGACCATAATAGAAAATAGAAAGAAGTGTTTTAAAACAAATGTGCAGGGTGATTTTTTTTATCAGAAAAGGTTATTATTATGATGAGGTTTTTGACAACAGGTAGTTGTTGACATCCCACCCCTGTCCTTGTCTTGTACTTAATTTACTGCCAGCTTTAGCTTCTATACAGGATGCAAAGAATGACATAGTCCCTGACTGTGACAGCCTTTTAACCTTAAAAATCCAGGTAATGTGTAAAGCAAGAGACTTAAATCAGTCACCAAGGAGGCCACACTCTGCAGTGGCATATGTGTCTGATGCTATTAACTCAGTGAAGAGAAAGGAGCAGCTCAGCTGTCATTTTGTGCAACAAATTTGATGCAGCATTTGATTCTTGGAAAATACAAACAGTGCTGAGAGAAGACAATCAAGTCTGCAGGCTCTTGCTGCCCTGGGAGCCCTCCCGAGGGAGGGCCACATTTCCAGGTGAGTGTCACAGAGGCAGTGGGACCCTGCCGCCCGCAGAGGGACAGAGCCATGCACAGGGAATTTTGCATTGTAGGACCAGCAATAGTTCCTTTTTTACAGGTAAAACAAAAGAAATCATGGGTTTGAAAGGCGAGGTCGATCACCAGTGCATTTCGTTCTTTTTCCCCATTACAGTGCTGCTGGTGAGACCTCCAAGAGCAGCATTTCTGGGCACTGATATTTATGGGGGAGGGGTTTGTGGTGGTGTCAATTCACACTGTTTACAGGAATTGCAAGTAGGTAGCCTGGCACAGAACAGTGCTTCAATCTCAACACTGCAAGCCTGTCTTAAAATAAAAAATGAAATTCTTCAGCTATAGGTTTAATCCTGATTTATTTATTTATTTGTTTTAATAAGGTATGACAGATCTGGTACTATGGCTCTTTGCCCTGCTCTGCCAGGTGGCGCTTATGCTGTCATTTTCAAAGGGTGAAGGGACTCGCCCTCTGTCTACAATTTGTAAAGCAAGCCAGAAAAATATTATCGCTGTTTCTCATTAACAGTTTGTCCCTGTTTTCTGCTGTTTGGGTGTTTTGTCTTTGTTCCCATAAGGCAGCAGAGATGCTTCACTGACAATGGTACATCCGTGTCTTTTCAAGTAGAATTGTACTGAGCGAGGCAACCTGTTTGGGAGGGGATTCAGAGAAGTATTCATTGCTTTAGAAGATAGAAGAAAAACTATACCTGAAATTACCGATGTCTGGACAGCCGACTAAAGATCAAGAAAATTGGCTGTATATTGTCTCTTGTTTCAGCTCTGAAAGCTGCGGCATAGAGGAGTACTTGAAGCAGCTCTCACTCCAGATGGACAGACATATCTGTTGCTGGGTTCCTGCTTTTGAGATACTCCACTTCTAATGGTGCTATGCATTCATGATACAATAGAAGTTAGTGGGACTTCGTATATGTATATATATTTTATATATATATACTGAACTGGCCTTGTCTGCTCTTCCATTTACTCTTGACCAATGCAGTCTCTGCCTGCTGACCTGCAAGCACCTGTTGTGTAGGGAAAAGATGTAAAAAAGTCAACCACAACAAGAAGGAATTAGTGCTTAGAAATTGCACACAAAGCATTCTGTGATCATTTTAAACCTGAATTAGTTCTTCTGCCTGTTCACCAAGCAAAGTAGGATGGCAGAGGAGGCACTTCAAGAGGGGGCTTTCTCTCAGGTGAAGAGGGTGGATTCATGGGCAAGTGTCATTGCTGCAACAGAGCAGCCAGATGGGATCCTCCCCATTTCATAATTGTCAATTAGCAGTATCACAGAAAGATTGGGGCTGTATTTGGAGGTTTAATGAATTTCAGTCAGCAGGATGTCTGTGTGTAAGGAGTGAGAGAACACTTCCCACTGACCACCAGAAGTGTGCCTTTTTCCTGCAGAAAAAAAAGACTTGTTAGAGGCTTTCATCAAATTGTGTTGAGTGTCTGAGGCAAAGCACAAGAAATCAGTTTTCATAACTCTGTCTATTCTAGCAAATAAACTTACAGATCCTTAAGCATTTGAGTTTTACCTGCTATTATTTATATAAGATTTAAGGTTCTTGAGTAGCCTCGTAGTTGCCATACTGTTATTTCCCTATTTTTCCACTGAATACCAACTATATGTTTTACATATAATTGGTAATGTCAATTGTATGTTAATATGGACTGTGAGCTCTCCAGAACGCACTACAGAACATGGAGCATAATTGATTCCTACTCTGAACTGGAACTATTAATTACCTAAAATAATAAAGCCATAATAACACCTTCAGTGTGTATATATTTTGCAGGGGGGAAAAGGAAGGAGACAGATAAAGATATGGTTATTGCCTTGACCTTTTAGTAATGGGATTTTATGCTGAGCTGGAGTTCAGGAAAAGCACAGCAAGTGAAACTAATAGAAAATGGGAAGGAAAAGAGCAAAGGTTGGAAGGTGGAAGGGGGAGCTTTGAGGTGCCATATAATTGTGCTCATCTCTGAGCTTCCTCTGCTTGCCTGTCTGTTTCTAACAACATCAGCTCTGAGGTGGGGGGAGAACATCAGTGCAGTGGCTAAAGGCATCTAGCAGTTAGTGAGCATCGCTATAAATACAGAAGTCTATATTTTCGTATGTGTCACTGTGGATTATCCAACAGCATCTTTTTTAATAACAAACCTGTGGGAATTACTACATGTGAGTAGATAACATAAGGGGAAGCTGGTCCTCCTCCCTCTTAGTTGGTCAGTATCACAGATGCCCCATATCTTGCTTTCTTATCAGTTGTTGCTTCCTTTGCTCTTTCCTGTGTTTTCATATTTGATTTTGTTTAGGCCAGCTGAGAGGGCAGAGGACTTGGTCATTTTGAGGATGTATTGGCCATACACCTAGTGTTTTCTGATTGCTTTATTTACTGAAAGTTTAGATGTTTTGTATGCGCTTATTCTTTCATGCAGTTGTGGAACTATCTAAGTATGTAGGACATTTTTCATTTTGAAGGTAGTTTTATTTAAAATGCCCTTTGAAAGCTTATATGTGAAGATCTTAGCATTGCTATCATTGATTCAAGCTGTGGGGGAATCATTCACTTAGGTGTTATGGAACTTTCATTTTGGATATATATATAATTTGACATGAAAGTGCAGCATGCTGGTTGGGGCTTAGCAACAGGTAGCTTTGTAATTATAAGACAGCAAGTGGGCCAAGGCAAAAGTCATTATACGTAATTAATAGGATTTTGTTTCAGGCTTAGGGCCAAGAGGAGTGTCTCTTTGTTGTCTTCTTTCCTTGTTTTAAATTGTAAGGTTGAACTCCCCAGATAATATTTTTGTATGTGCAGATTAATCGACTGCTATGAGAATTCAGTGGGGCTACAGAGGATGTATAGGAATTTATGTATAACTCATTTGGCTCAAGACAGCAGAGAGAATTCTGAGTAGAAGGATATATGGATGCATGTGAGATTTTTGCTTTTTGTGATTCATTCAAATAGTTCTTCATTCAATTACTTTTTTTTATTCTTCTGACTTTTCTTCCTTTTTGCTGCAACTATACGACAGAAAATAGATTGTTTAGCATGTAATACATGTACATAGTATGTATACATATATGCAGAGCTCCTTTTTCCCCTGTAGCTGAAAGGTCTTCTTCAAAAGCATGCAGCTATAAAATTAAGATAAATAATATGTACTGGTAAAACCTCAGTTTCTCAGTGTTACCTAAAAACATAATACTTCAGTTTGTATATCAAAACACTTCTTCAAACATAGTTTTGCAGGACGTGTAAATATTGCCTATAAGCAAAAGAAGCAGCTTTTGACAACATATTCACATGCTTGTACTAGCAAATATAATTAGCATTAGTATGTTTGCATTTAGTTGGCATAACTTAGGTACTTCTCTGTAACCTGACTTTTTTGGAGTGTTGATAATCCACTGGTCCTCATAAGTGCTCAGAGTCTCTAACATTGAACCCATTGTTCTGTGTTCAGCAGTATGCCCCTGTTGATTCTCCTGCTGGAGCACTCTGAGAAGCAGTAATCATGATGAGAGAAAAACCTAGAAATAAAGCTCTGTTTTCTCTGATTATTCAGAGTGGTTTTCAGTATGTGGTAGTATGAATGGATAAACCACAAACAGTCCCAAAATTTGGTGAAAATAAGCATCGGGGACATGTCCAGCTAACTAAACAGTTTTCAGTCTGGAAAACACCTAAAAATCAGTTTTCAAAAACTGTTGTAATATTCCTAGGTTCTCACAAGATCACAAATACTATAAAAATAATTGTGTTTTCTGAGGGTGTATTTTAAAACTTCAGTCAAATGCTGGGATCTGAAAATCAACTACTGATGAAGAAAACTCTTTTCAAAACTTTGTGGAATAATTTGAATTTAGTTCCATTCACTCTTTGATTCAATCAGACTGCCAATTTGTTACATGAAAGCATCTTGCTTGCTGTAATTACTTCTTTTTTTTTTTATGAATAATGAGCACTACAGATTTTGAAGGCAATGAATTTGTGAAAAGAATCATAACGAAACATTTTATTAGAGCTGTTAATTGTCTGTTTATTGGAATCACTAGTGTGTTGTGTGAAAGTAGAAACTAAGCACGAAGTAAATAAAAAAATTCTATTGTCCAAAAAGTTAATGGTTTCATCAGGAGGACTACGTACAGTGGTTTAGTCTTGGTTAAATTTGTGTCTGTAACTCATTTTGTACTGAAAATGAAAACTTTCCCAATATGTTTATTCATAGCTAGGTTGTCAATCCAGTGGCAAAATTTCATGCTTTCTCTAA
Source organism: Strix aluco (assembly GCF_031877795.1). Taxonomy (NCBI): domain Eukaryota; kingdom Metazoa; phylum Chordata; class Aves; order Strigiformes; family Strigidae; genus Strix; species Strix aluco. Next base: position 53,098,953 of record NC_133934.1, read on the forward strand.
ATTAAAAGGAAAAGCTATCTTAAGAATAGGAATGAAATGAGGCTAGCTGCTATGGTTGATGTGCTAATATGCTGTTTAAAAAAAAAAAAAAAAAAAAAGAGAGAGAGAGAATTAATTTGTTGCTATGATAAATTGTTAATTTGAAAGCAAGACAGATTAGACCAGTTCCATAATTAACTGTAAATGCTTCACCCTAAGGACTTCGTTTAGCACAGTAACGGATTGAATAACTTCAAGTAACTCAACAGGTCTTAAACAGCTTGTGTTCAAACTTCTGTTCTCCCCATGTCTCCCAAGCATTGCCATGGTATATCAGTAATTAGAGTCCTCAGAAGAAGGGGTACTCTTTATTCTGTAAGATCTAAACTGGTATATTGATACTGTTCTGGGCTCTGACATGCAACTTCTTGCAATCCATGAGCTAAAGAGTTTGCTTATTGAATTCAAAGTTCAATTCAAAGTTCACATCCAGCTTCAAATCTCATCCAGAAACGGTTGACAGGGAATATTGTATTCTAACTGGGGGCTTAACTTCAGGATGATTGTGGTCACTGTAAGAATGCTGCCTTTTTCACTATAGCAGTTTTAGGTGATCTGGTTTAAATATAACAGTAAGTTTCCATGATTTATGGGGTAGGTGGTGTTGTACCAGTGTCTGTCTCAATGCATTGCACTACAGGAATTTGGTGCATTCAATATGAAATTGGATAAACTGTGAGAAACCACAAACATAACAAAATGAGACATGGCCACATGGGGATGTGTATGCCTGGGACTGATCTTTATTTATTTATTTAAAATAAGCTTGGTAGATGTTAACTTTTCTTTGTCAGTATTTATTGCATGCTTTACCTGTTTAATTACAGACCTAGAGACAATTTAAGAAATTAACTCATGGTAGTCCCCTCCATCCTTAGTCGTTTGTATTGCTATTTGTGTATGAAGAAAAAACACAGTAACAGCGTGGGAAAATACCACTATCACAAAAGCAAGTGCAGATAAGAGCCCTTCACACTGAAACTCTGTTTTTCAAAATTATTTGGAAAAATCTTTTTACGTATCTGTACATGATTATTTTCAAAGACACTTTCTCTTCATTCCCATGAGCAAGTTGTGCTTCTGCCATAATAAATCCCTAATAACATCATTATTCTGAGAATGAAGTGATAGCACTGGGAAATAACAGAAACTGGCTAAAAACAGTCATCTCCCACTGCATGAAGCAGGGTCAAAGGTTCTGAGGCTGTAGATAAAGGTTTGTTCCTACCTTTAAGATTGAGGCAGCAAATAGACCTTTAGGGGAAGTATCTCCTTGCACCTACTTTCCACAATATAAAATAGATATAGATATATTAAATATAAAATCTTATCTCATTTTAACTATGCACATTAAAATCTAGGTGTCTAAGCTCAGCAAGTATAAATTGGTAGAGGTCTGCTGACTTAGCTCTCTTTTTGGGGACCAGAAGCTCAGATGGTAAAACATTAACTTACTGGACGTATTTTACAGCACAGTACTGTGGTAGAGAAGTCACTTGTTTAAATGAACATTACACAGCAGTTTTCCTGCTTATGTAAGGACAAAGGCTGAATCAATTTATATTGGCTTCATTATCTCACTAGCTGACATAAATCCTTCACTTCTAAATTTTGGACACTGTCATATATAATTCACATAAAATAATATAAGCTCCTTTTACTAGGTTTTTCTGTGCTGTCATGGAAACAACATCATTTGCTTTAGTATGAGTAAAAGCTTCTTAAAATTATCTTTGTAAGGGATATAATTTGAGAACAAATTTAATATGGCCACATATCCTTTTTCTATTCATTTAATATTGTCATTTTGAGCAAAGAAGGTGGTAGATGGTTGAAAAAGAAGGGTGCAGACTTTGAAAGATCTGTGTTCCCTTCCTGAGATTGAAACACAATGAGAAATAAGCCAAGTAGGTGTAAGCTGCAAATGATTCTTCTCTGTCTGAGGTTTTTTGTGTCTGATGCTCAGTGCTTTGCGATTCAATATCCCCAGAAATTCCCTGACATTTCCTTCCCTTTAGGAGGGTGTCATTTTTGCTTTATTTCATAGGTCACATTTTTAAAATCAGATATAGTTTTTTGGATGTATTCTTTCATATCTGTAGTTAGTGGCACTTACTATAGATACTGAGAAATAATATTTCAATAGTGCTTATACAGAACAGCTATCAGGGGTTTATTAGTGTGTACGTTTAATCCAGAGGCAGTGTGATGATTCTGTGTTCATTTTCATCCTCATTCTTATGGCTTCCTTCAGGGTTCCTCCATGCTTACACAGCAGAGATGGTAAAACTCCAGATATTTAATGTGCTTGAGATTATAAAGGAAGCTTTCCAGTCTAAAATATAGAAAAATACATTACAATTGCATCAATGTTGGTCACTTTATTATCTGATTTAGTACCTTTGTAGGTTCATTCATACTAGCACCAACACATGCTCTAACATAGACAGGCCTCAGGCAGTGTTCAGTCAGCATTAATAAGGTTTGAAAGCTGTTTAAGTGCTCACTTTCATGCACCAGCTCAGCTGCAACAGTATTGGGAAACTGGATATTACCTTCGCTAGTGTGAATATAGCTGAGAATGCTCCTGCTTTGCTCATGTAGCTGGTAGGCAATACCTTCTTGCTTGCTTTACAAGGCAGGAGACTGGTTTCAGAAAATTCAGGGTTTTTTTTTTTACCTCACCATTAATATAATTTATTTGTAGTAATGTGTTTTCCAATGGAGTCTAGGACCAGAACACCATTGAGGACAAAATTCTATTAAAAATTAATAAAAAACATTCCCTGTTACATTATGTTCCATGTAACTGTTGTAGCACATTTCACAATTTTTCCTTTCAATATTACCTACCCCTGCAAAGGAATGTAGAACCATATATCCTCTGTCTTCATTCCCATTTATATGTGCCCTGACCAGCAAGGGGATAATGTGACAGAATCTGAAGTGAGCAGAGGGAAACTAGCACCCCTACTTAGAGCCTTTTTGAGTGTCTCAGTAATGAATTGTGACAGCTTTAAGTGGTGTAAAGCCCTGGCTCCATGCCCCAGTGCAGAAGAGCACCCATAGCTAATATACAGGAGCTCTGGTGCATGTTCACCATGCCTGTGTATCTGCAAAGCACTGTCCTGCCTCAAGCTCAACAGATGGGAATTTATTGCACATGAAATATGGGCTCACTCATCATGTGAGAGCATGGTGTGACACCTTCCTGTGTTTTCCACTTGTCCCTAGGACCAGAGGAAGAGCAGAAAAAAAAAAATGTGGTCACAATATTTTTACTTGTAGGCACTTTAATTTAAAGGTCTGATTAACCTAGGATAATGTTTTCAGTGCCTCCATCTCCCTGAATATGTATGCACTTGCAAAAAAGGGTCAACAGCGCTGAGGGATCTGGTGTAGTTGGGAACTGTCAGTGCTAGGTAAACGATTGGACTAGATGATCTTCAAGGTCCTTTCCAACCTAGATGATTCTGTGAAAAACAACATAGGGTTTCAAGAAGATCCAAAACTGAACAAAGCCTCGGAGACCTCCAAAGGAGGCAGTCCATGCACTTTCTTTCAACTAGGTGATGTCAAGTACATTTGTACTTTAAATGCCCTTTAAACAAGTGAAACAGCTGTGGGTGGCTGCGGGGAGCCTTGGCACATGTATAAGTGTATACTACAAATGGGAGTGGGTCCCGGAATATAATGAAAAGCCTGCTGCCTCCAAAAAGAGGTTTTGTGCTTACAGTATGAAATACTCCAACACTTCAACCCTTATTTTAGCTGCATTAGATGAAGGAGTGTGATTTTTTCATTCCATTCCATGTATACTTCCTCATACTGAACTAAAGCAGGAGTTCTTGTCATTTTACCTCTAATCCTAGCTACTCTAAGATCAAATTTGATTTTGGGGTTGGGAAATATGGTACTGCATATTTAATTTCAAGTTTTTTGTTGCTTTTGTTTTCAAAGTAAAGGCAAAAATTATACTTCTTTCTTTAAAATGTCAAAGTATAATCGTAAGAACAGTGATAACTTCTTGCTAGGGAAGGTATCTCATTTGTTTCAGTTATTGCTCAGTCACATGCTAGGATACCATTTTTAGGCATCATACAAGCGCAGAACAATAGTGATAAAAATATCTTTTATTGCCATAAATATAAAAAACCCAAGTCATCTATTGGCTTTGAAACATACATTCAGGAAGATTCATATTTTGACAGAAATACGGTACTGCTCTGCCTTTATCTCCTTTTGCCCAGGGGAGAGTGAAATAGACACACAATAAGCAATTTTGATGGCCTCTCTTCCATTTTGGAGACATCTTATGGTGTGCAGAGGGTCATGGATCAAAGTTTGAATCTTTTTCAGTAGAAGAAATTTTCTATGAAGTTTATGAGGAAAATTTTCTGTGTTCCAGGATCCTGGAAAATGCCTGGTTTGGGAACTGAATTTAGGGGTTGGATTGTAACTCATGTAAAGGACATTTTCACATGTACAAAAATACATTTCTGATCCCTCAGAAAAAACTGACAGCATATAGGACAAGACTTGGTAGCTGAAACATAGGAATAAATGTGTGGTGCATGCATATATGAATACATGAACTGTATGTTGTAGGACAAGAGGAAAATAAGCTTTTGTTTAGTCAGCACAGTGCTATTTTTCAGTTGGTTGTATTTTGTAGCCTATGTTGCAAGCATCAGAAATTGCAGTAATCATAGATTCATAGAATGGTTTGGGTTGGAAGGGACCTTAAAGATCATCTCGTCCCAAGCCCCCTGCCATGGGCAGGGACACCTTCCCCTAGACCAGGTTGCTCAAAGCCCCGTCCAACCTGGCCTTGAACACTTCCAGGGAGGGGGCAGCCACAGCTTCTCTGGGCAAACTGTTCCAGTGTCTCACCACCCTCACTGTGAAGAATTTCTTCTGTATATCTAATCTAAATCTACCCTCTTTCAGTTTAAAGCCAGTACCCCTCATCCTATCCCTACACTCTCTGATAAAAGAGTCCCTCCCCATCTTTCCCATAGACCCCTTTAAGTACTGGGAGGCCGCTATAAGGTCTCCCCAGAGCCTTCTCTTCTCCAGGCTGAACAACCCCAACTCTCTCAGCCTGTCCTCACAGGTGAAATGCTCCAGCCCTCTGATCATCTTCATGGCCTCCTCGTGACCCACTCCACAGTTCCATATCCTTCCTATGTTGGGGGCCCCAGAGCTGAAAACAGTACTCCAGGTAGTGTCTCATGAGAGTAGAGTAGAGGGGGAGAATCACCTCCTTGACCTGTTCACTCTTCTTTTGATGTAGCCCAGGATACGGCTGGCTTTCTGGGCTGCAAGCGCACGTTGCTGGATCATGTTGAGCTTCTCATCAACCAACACCTCTAAGTCTTTCTCCTCAGGACTGCTCTCAATCCATTCTCTGTCCAGCCTGTATTTGTACTTGGGATTGCCCTGACCCATGTGCACAGGACCTTGAACTTGGCCAGGCTGCCAGCACAGAGAATTATCTAAACTTGAATTTCTCATGATTCCATAGACCTTTTGTCTCTCTCACTGAGCTTTAATCCATATCTGTTTCTCATGAACTTTAATACATATCTATAGAAAGTCTCTCCCTTTCCCTTCTCCAAGTTTCTGGTTGATTGCAGAAGCGATTTTACTTTTAATTTTTTCTCTTCTATATTTCTTTAATAATTCTTTCGACACCTCTAGACAAAATGCTTAGTGTGCACATAAGAAAAAGTACCATAAAGAGCTGTGGTATGAAGGCACTCTCTACCCAAGTGGCAAGAAGCAGGAGCAAATGTGTCACAGTTTCACTGGCTGCTCTTACTGTGACAGCCAGGGAGAAGGCCTCTTGCTGAATAGGGGACCAGCAGCCAAAAAGGCTGAAAAAACAGAGCAGGGGAATACCCAGAAAAAGCAATAAAATACCCAACAAAGGCTCTGCTGTTGCAATTTTCCTCTGCCTCTGAAATCTTTCTTTTCATCCTGATGGTGCTTCAGTAATGGAGATCAAATGTGACATTGGCAGATGCGAAGGCATGGTGACTCCAGGCAGAGGTCTGGGGCTGGCAGGGACATATCAGAGTAGGCAGTGGCATATATAAAGCAGGTAGAGGGTATACTGCGTGCCCCTAAAAGCAGCTGTAGAGATGTGTTCAGTTGCAGTTATTTAGCAGTGTCTGAGCAGTTATGTTTAATTGCACAGCAGTGTGCAGTGATCACGGTCCGTTCTTGCTGGTAGGTGAGGTTCCTTTCCAGGGAAGGGATGAGGGACATGGGAAGAGTTTTCACCAATCCTGACCCTGACTTAGCTTTGGTAAAGGACTCAGGAAGTCACCTGACATTTGACACAGCTCTACTGGGCTCTGCCACCAGGTCTGCCTCGGGTAAGTTGGGATTTAACTGGGCTTGAGGTGAGCCATAACTGTGCTCACACATTCAGATTTTTGCTTAGGTGAACAGCAGATTTTACTGTAATTTACTTCTTCATGACAGATGTGTATTTCTCCTACTTACTGTGTAATAGACCAAATAATGACCTTCCTAGATCATTGTGATTTTTTTCTTTCTGCTTTTCTCCCTTGTTCTTTATTTTTATTCTTCTGACTGGCTCAGCTTTGCACTCTGTATACTTGGAGGCCCACAGAGGACTTCTGATATACTTGCTCCCAGCTGAAGATACAACCTTATAACCAACTTGTTTTTCCTATCAATCAGTCTGGAGAGAATAGTGCTCTATCTTGTTGATCATTCTTGTGTAAAGCTCATGTATCACCTCAAGGATTGTCTGGCTATTGGTTCTGTCAGTTTGCTTCTATCACTGTCCAAAAGCAAAGACCATGTGCCCATAATATTAATAGTCTCAATAGGAAAGATATATCACTGTTCTGGTTCAGGTTAGTCAAAAAGGTTGATTGAAGGAACGCCACGAAAATGCAGTGCTTAAAGGTAAAAAAATGTTTGATGGTACCTGTGGGAAAAGGAAATGTGATTCTAGAAAAATTATGACATTCTGTAATGTGCCTTTCATAATTTACATCAAGGTACCTGTGCCGGTAATCTCATACATATGAATTATTTTCCTCACATGAGTAATTTCATCAACTGAGTAATTACACTGACTTCAGAGGGATTGTTACTATGAGTCAAGTTACTGATGTTTATCAATCTAAACTGAAAAAAAAAGCTATTAAAAGTGATGGGTTTAGCTTTTTTTCCATGAAAAAATACAGTTGGAATTCAGGGTTAGACTGGAATGGTCTTCAGTACTTCTTTCTGCAAAAGTTAAAAAGGTCTTAATTTTTCTTTATAGCTCATTTTGCTAAGGCTATCATTGCTTTCACAAACTTAAAATGCAGAACTAATTGTATTTTTAACAAAGTGCATCCTGTTTTTCCTTTTCTGGAATGCTCAAATCTTCTTGAAGTTCTCCCATTCTTTTCACTTTTGTCCATCAAAGCTTTCCAATTTATTTTTAAAAGATGATAGCAAGGATCTAATTTAAGCCTCTTTGTTCAGTAAGCCAGAAGAAACACGCAACTGTTCCACAATGAAAAATTGAGAAACAATTCTTAGCAACTTAATCCCTATAAATTATTAAAGAATGTACAGAATGGCTGAAATTACGCTGTGTATGTTAAATGCTGATAATTTTCTGGTTTTATTATGATTTCAACCTTTGCCTCTCCTATAATAACTCTGCATTTTGGTTTTAATACCTTAAAACAGAAGTGTTTTAGAATATCTACCCATACTTGATGGCTAGAAAGTTTCATCTTCTGTAAATAAACACACATTGGCCAGTTGTACTATTCCTTCACTGATAAAGTTCTTTCCAATCTGTTAAGATCTGTCCCATATTAGAACTGAGCTGATGTCCCAGCCACAGATGTGTTTCAGGTGTGCCTGAGCCTGCAGTTCTGGCATGTTTGTATCCCCAGTGTCTGTCCTTCAGAAAAAGAGATGCTGCTTGGATACTTTGGATCCAGATGCAATTACTGTGTAGAACCAGCTTTGAAACCAACATCCAACAACGATGAAAAAAATGTACATGTTTTTCTTTCTTTTTAGTGCTGGAATATAATTTAACCTGTATCAGTTTCTGAGTTGTCGCACTTCTATTAGCTTAAACATTAGCAGCTATAGGAACATGGTAATACACAGAGTACTTTGTATTAATCTTGAACTTTATTTTGTTAATAACTTTCAACGATATATATGAAGGATTTCAGATTTAAGGTATGCAAAACAGACTTCTGGCTAGCAGTATTCTGGGGAGAAGCTGAATCTGAACTGTGTTGCATGGCTGATTTTAAGACAGACATTGCTTATCTTAAATATGTTATGGTAATATTAAAAATCTTTACATTATGGCTTAGATTCATGTAGTTGACTTGCTGAAAGTAGGGTAACAGCAGAATTTCCCAAAATATAGAGGTACTTTATTAGGAAAATTTAGAACCCTTATGATAAAAGGCTGCTGTTTCAATCCATGCCCTCTGCAAGACTTGATGAGTCCTTGTGCAGATCTTCTGGGCTTGCACTGCCTTTGGACCTTTAGTAAGAGTGAGCCATTTTATTGATCTGTTGTGAAGCACAGAAATGAAAATGGCCAGTGGGCTTCACATTTGATATTGCAATTTGGTGGTCAGAATATTTTCAATATGTTTAGAATAGATTTTGTCTTGGTATGTGTGCTTTTGAGAGGATTTTTTTAATAGCTTCAAGCCTGCAGCCAGTTAGAACTCTATTAAACTGCTCTTGATACTTGAACTCGTATTATCAAAAATAAAGTGCTTTCAGCCTGTGTACTTGGAGAGGAGCTGACTTCTAAGTTTACGTGCAAGTCAGAAATGCAGGCTATCTCGCTTGAACCTCTGCCACTGTTGTTCTCTACAGGTATGTGAAATGACAGGAGAGGCACCACCATAAAGCTGAAGAGCAAAAAGAGCAGATGGCTTTAGTGATATTTAGTCACTTGAACAGTGACCTTAGTTAATAATGCCTGTGATAGGAAAATGAAATACTTTGTTTCAGTAATGTCAATCTGATGCTTGGCAACAAATGCTTTTAAGGCTGATGGTGAAGAAGAAAAAAGAGCAGCACCGTTATATTCTGTAGTGTATGAAGTTTAACATTTTCCCTGCTACGCAGTCAGACTAGATCTTGAGTTTGCTAACAGATGCAAAAGGAGTTGAAACCACATTTCCTTATCACTAATAAAATACACAACATGCTGCCAGCATAATCAGGGCTGGATTTTCAAGGCACAAAAGTTACACTTAAAAGCCTGAATGGAATAGGCAAGTTTTCAAAAGCACTCAGCACCCTGTAGCCCCTGTTGACGAAAATCTGGCTAACTTAGGGATGCTGAGCAATTCAGAGGGTCTAGCCCTAAAATATTCTCTTGATACTCTTGGGAAAAAAAGGTGAACTAAACCTGGTATTTTCAGTTCGAAGATACAAATTCAATCTATATATTTAACAGTTCTTATACTTAAATTCTATCAAAGCTTTAAAAACAGCACCCACAAATGGACACAAATCAGCCAAATCTACTATTTTAAATTTAACCTGTATTCTTATTTTTTTAATTATTTTAGGTTGCTAGTACCTCGGGTGGACAAGAAGTTTTTATGGAAATTGCCTGCTATTAACAAAACTGGTATTTTGTCTTGGGGGTTTTTGTTTGCTTGCTTTTAAACAGCAGCAATCTAAAAGTATTTGTTCACACTACCAAATAGCTTTCTGAATCAGTCACCCTGCTTCTTGTATTGCCGTTCTCCACTTCCTTCTTTCAAGTTCTTCCTCAAGCCCCATGTTTTTCACCTCTTTCTGACAGTGGTTTCCATCCTAATTAACTATTCTTCTTCTCATTTAAACTGGTATAAAGCCAGAGTAACTGCACTACAATCTGTAGAATTACCCAGGTATAAAATCTGATAAGGATGAGAAAGGCACATGATTCCTTTTCAAGTTTTATTTGAATCTGTCCTTTTGCTGAGTGCAGTCAACCCATACTAATGCACACTGGGAAGGAGTCTTGTGCCTCACAAATGTATTTTTCTTTAGTCTTAACTGTTCACTGCCTTACTAAAGTGATATGGTTAATCATGATTCTCAACTAGAAACACTATGTATATGTTTCCATATTGTCAGCAGGTTTAAAGAGATAGTAAATATGAATTCACATATTTTTATATGAGCTACCAAAAGAGCATATGTTGATATTATGACAGATACCTTTTTATAATCTGTATTTTTTCCTGCAGCCTCCAAAGTTCTCTTTACTAGCAGCCTAATTACCTAAAGCATACATTAAAAATGATCCATTGTCAAAATGACATTCCTTTCGACTCTACAAATTAAAACTTGGCTGTTTGTCTGAGCTTCTCATGTCATGTTAACAGGTTGAAAGGTTTCCTCATACTAGTAAGGTTTGGCATAAACCTGCTGCTACCTATAAAGTCTGTAAAGGGTCAAAAGTAGGAATGGAACTTTTCATTCTGCTTAGAAAAATAACTTATGTGTATGGATAGAATAAATTTAAATCTATGAAAAAACTTCATTAATCCCCAGCTTTCCCTGTTGTGGAGAAATTCTGGCCTTTGTGAAGTTGGTTATAAAAGTGTCAAAATCAGCAAGGCAATTATTTCCTGTCTATTGGAGGACTTGTCAACAGCCTTCAATCTAGAGCAAGTTCACTCAAAGGGTAGCTCCTGAATGTGTTCGAGTGTGGGAGATGGTGAGGTGTTTAAAACAAACAATACAGCTGGGAGAAATCTCTGATTCCAGCTCTTAATCCATACAGAGGAGGAAATTTTGAGACTTCAGCATACATTTAGGCTTCTTATGTTTGATTCTTCACCTTCAAAGGTGATGATAACCAGTTTGATTCAAAGCCCATGTTCAACCCAAATACCCAAGATTTCTGCTTACATTTCAGACTTCCAAAACACCAACAAAAAACCCCAAAAAGATAAAGAACAAAAAATCTGCAGGCATCAATTTAGTGCTATCACTATGAACAATATATAGTTATGTATAAAAGAGATTATAAGAAATTCTTAACAAGAAAGGAAGGTATAGGCAATTGTACAACAGTACCAAATCTGAATTTCTGAATTAGTATGGGGATTTGAATTAATTTGTTACTTTGAAATAAGCAGTTCCTAAGTGGGAGGTACATTACTGTTCATAGAGAAAACTATTCTTCTGCTTTCTAGCAATTGTGTTCCAATGCAGGTAGCATAATGCATTTGTGGTTCTGAGTTAAAGCCAAGGAATTTTAGAACAGATCTGTGGTGTTTTGGGGGTTGGTTGTTTTTTTTTTCAGAGTGGATACTTTTGATGAGGATAATCAGAATATAAATCAAAACATAAATTTGGAAATAGAAAAAATGACTGTAAGAATAAAATAATCCTTAAAATGAAAGATGCTTAAATTACTTATAAGAGTTGTTTTAACCCTGTAGTCTACAGGCTGACCTCAGGGGGAGGATGCATGGTTTTAGATTCCTATAAAATAAATACATTATTAGCTTTTCTCAGTAATGAAGGAAATGAAAAATTTAAAATGACCATTTTTACCAGACAGAACGCATTTTTATTTTGTGTTCTCAATACAAGATGATGGTCATAGTCACTGAAGTATTAATGCTGTGTTTATTTACTTCTATTGAACATTTAGCCGTTGACTTGTTTTCTTTAGCATGGGACTGATTTCTCTACTGAACTGCCTCCATCTCCTAAAATCTTAGGGCAAGGGAGATGAAATCTTCCCTGGAGCTTGACTTATTTAAAATATAATTAGGATCGCAAGCCAAGTCAATATAAAACTAATTATTTATTGGACTAACCCAATTCTTTTAGTTTAAAAGTATCATCTTTTGAAATAAATCTGAAAAAAAAGGGAGAAAACTGATCAAGTACTTCAACAACTACTTTCTTTTTCAAAGAAACATGCTCTCCTGAGACAAGAAAATGAAGCCATGTCAGCCATCTCACCTGTCCTTAGAAGGAGACTAGAAGACATCTTCCCCGCTCCCCAAGTGGTGTGGAAGCTTCCTTTTTAATCCTTGGTAACTAGTGGGCTAGGGATTTCTCTATCAGGTTTCACCCAATGTATGCCTTTTTTGCTTAGAAGGAACTTGACGGAAAGGAATCCCAGAAAGAGATGGTGCTCCACAAGAATAAAAATCAGTATTTCCATGTGAGGGTTTTTTCCCCTCTCAAGAGTGGAAATGGGTAGAGATTAAAATTAAATTCCAAAAATATTGCCTTCAGTGAAGAGAGATTTTTACAAGCTTTACTTTCTGGTGTGCAAGAATGAGCTTTATAAATCAGCGACTGATTTCCCTACTGAAAAGCTCAAAGGCTAAGAGTGGAGACACAGCAAAGGTCTTAGTGTGACACCAGCAGGAAGAAATGGTACAGATAGCCTGATAAAATGGTATTGGTTTAATGAACTAGCAACTAGAAGAAAAAAAAGAAAAAAAAAACAGCAACTTGGATACAAGCTCAGGATTTCCATGCACAGGTCCTGCAGTGTTTAACATAGTACAACATACTAAATAGTACAACTCCATGCATTTACCTTTCCAAACAGTTAAGTTAGTCTTCTTAAGTTAGTCAGTTAAGGCAGTCTTCAGTTTATCACCTAACTTTCTTAGTACTACCTGTATATTAACTGTTTAATAGTCTTCAACTTTCATGTTTCAGTTTTCATACCACTGCTTGAGAAGCCATCTGTACTACAGGAGACTGCTCTAGGTGCCCAAACTAATCAAATCGTATCTCTTCAGTTAAAGAAAATGTTAAGAAATGGCCTCTGACTTTTTCTATTTGTTTGGTGGTGGTTTTTTGAGTTTGTTTTTTTTTTTCTTTTTGGGGGCTGGGAGTGGGATTTCTGTCTCATGTGTACAGGAAGCCTGTTTTTTACTGTATCTTAGCGATCAGTAAATTGCTATGTCCCTGGGAGAGAAAATTAGGTCGAGGCATATATTTATCTATAAAACAGCAGTGGTGACTCCACTCCATGAAAAGACACGGGCAACAAATCTAGTGGTATTGGACAAAAGCAATTTACCAGTCTTCCAGCTGGAAGAGTACAGTTCAGATTACAAGACCACATAAATGGGACATATTTTAGACAGAGGATGTCTGGAAGATGGTTAGCAGGGAGTTTGTGTCCTGGTCAACTCTTGGGAAACCTAACTTTCTAAATCACTTTCTAAATTATTTCAATACCAGCTATTTCCAAAACAAGAGATTATGCAATGCTGTCTGTTGGCTTTGGTGAAAAATCAAATGGAAAACGTGGTTTGCTCAGTGGTGGTCCAGCGGAAAGAGATTCACAGTCACTACCACAGTTCCTGGTGGAGCAGAAAATTAACAGGAAGGCTAGCTCTGGTTGCAGACACTTTTCATCAGCATTTTGAGAAATGAGTCATGGCATCTGGGTGGCTTGTTGTAGAGCAGTCTCAACTGTAGCGAAGGTAAAACTGGAGCCCAGGAGCTCTCCCCTAGGTTTCAAACAGATGATACATGAGGTGGTCAGATTCTGTATGGATCTTTTCATACATGCAATATTACTGCACATTAGGTGTTTGCAAGACTTGTCCAACTTGTTGCATATGTGTGGAGGTGAATTTTGATGATCCAAAACAATTTTCCTGGGTTTCCTTTGTAAGGGTTCTGATCTGTATCTTGCAGTTTTGGCCGACACCTGCAGGCCTGTAATTATAAGGAAGAAAAGATGTAGAGAACCTTTTATGTCATTTTCCATTAAATAGCATGCCTTTTTTGTTGGGAGGCAATTTTGCTTTCTTGCTTATTATTACACATTTGAAAACCTTGCATGGTGGCACTACTACTGCTTTATTTGCTTTCGAGTGCTTTGTATTTAGCCCATGTGAAGGTTTGAGCATGAACAATAGAAATAGTTGTGATAAATTGTCAGGCTCTTCCAAAGATTCAGAAGTTGTGGAGTTACTGCCAATGACAGATGGTTTGTCCTTGCTCATCACTTGTCTTCTTGACAGCATTTTTCTGCTCTCTGCAAAATCTCCCTTGGTGTGTAGCTGAATTCTTTAGAAAAAGAAAATTATTTTCTGCTTCATCCATGTTCTTGCTCATTGGTTCAATAGCATCCGTGTTTGACTAAGTGGAACACCTTCCTCATGAAGCAGAAGTTTGATTTATTTTAATAGGGTGTTAGGAGAATGGCTAGAGTTTGACATGAATGTATTTCTAAAGTTACAAAGATGTTAAGGATGATCTTTTATATCTATTGCTGTGAATTTCTATGACTGTGTGTGAATGGCACTGCGTACTCAATGGGCTGTATCCTTTGCTGCAGGATTTGTGCAACTAATGAACACAATGTTTTCAAATACTTCAGTGTGAACTTCTCAGTCTGAGCAGTGGTTGAGTAGGTAGAGAGTGAATTTCTTTTTCAGTTTTTCCACAATTTCATGAGATCTATTTCAGAACTGGCCTGCTAACTTGCTGCTTTGATTCTCAGTACTGGAGAATTATGTGATATGGCATAAAAAATAACTGAATACTAAGAGCCTATAGATGAAAAAATGCTGAATTCAGGAAAATAATTTTCTGAAGTTGTTGGCTATATTGGCTGCCCTCTGCTTGATCTCTGACACCGATTTAGTTGGGTACAACAGGAAGGTGTGAGTTGCTATGGGCATTAGACTGCAAGGATGCAGCTCCCCAGTTCATATGGGAGTTCATCTGCTTATCTATGTTCCTGCAGAGTGGAGGTACTCAGTGGTGCAGCAGAAATGCCATCTCAACAGCACAACATGCTTTTTTAGTATTGTTTCAAATATATACCCTTTCAGTAAATAAGAACAGTCTGAACTGCACAACAGTTGATACAGAATTAATGTTTCTGCTTCTTTTAGCTACTGCAGATATGATTCATCACACTTAAGAAAGCAAAATATATTTGGAAGCAAAAAAGCAGCCATCTTGGGTTATACCAAAGACTGTTTCAGTGTCTTACCTCCAAAGGTGGTTGTAAGCAAATGCCTGAGGAAGCAGTACGAACAGGGTAGGCATGTATGATACTGTCTCCTAATATTCTCCCAGATAGCAGCTATGTTTAACTTTAGAGAGCTTTCTGCATTCAGTATAGCTTTGTGTGTTTAGTAACCCACAGCTGAATTCTAGTACAATTTCCCCTAGAGGAAGTGTGAAAAGGGAATTCGTCAAATCATGTGCATGGTTTTCTTTGTTTTGGAAAGGGTCGGCTCTCTTCCATTTAATATCTGTGTAGGATTTTGGTGTTCAGCCCTCATTATGAATGCACACTCTAGTTTTTCTCGGTTTTAGCTTAAGAGGTGAGCTGCATAAACAATATGTTCACCTGCCTTCTGTCTTGTATGGAAATTTCCAATCTGTCCCTTGCCTTTCAGGAATGCACAGCGCTGCTTCCTGTCACAGAGCCAGCAGAACCGGCAGATGAATCCAAAACTTGCATTGTATTCAAATGCTTTGGGTCTTGAAGCTCCTGCCTCCTACACACCCCCATCAAATTGTTTTATTGCGTCTAATATACAGGATATCAGATTTCTTTTTCATTACAGCCCTTATGCCTTTGCAAGCATTATTTTGTACATTCATTATTCCCTGGCACAGAACACAAGTTCATGCTAGCTCACTTGATATGCATGCAGATGTGCATTTCAACCAGGAAAAGATCATCACTCAGGTAACAAATGCGTGTTTTAACTTTCTGAACATATTAGTCATAGAAGCCTTCTACACAACTGCATTATATGCTTCTATTGAAGCTGTGTTATATGCGCTTTTAGCTTACGATCAATTTTAAGCAGAACCAACCATGTTCTTTTGGTTTCTTTTAATCTTATTTGTTATCACCCCTTCCAAGTGAAAATGCAGTGGCTTTTTTAAGTTAACAAACCAGCAAACTTAGTAGATAGACAAGGGCGTTGTGTAATGTGTCATGACTGCAAAGACTCACTGTGTCCAAATAATGACTGTTTTACTGACAGATAATTGGATGTAGGTTGTGTTGCTGCTGGCTTTAGTTTGTTTGGGGTTTTTTTGGGCTGATTTAATATAATCTTGAATTTGTAAACTCGTGCTTAGTAACTGTTGATCAAGAGAATCTTCTGACTGTGAGATTATGCATACGATTACTGTTAGTGTTTGAAGAAAACTGGGGTTGAACAAGTTGTTTCCTTCAAACATCAAAACTGAAGGTTTATGTAGTATTATATTTATCTGTTTTCTGTAAAACTGAACATGCCTGTGCATTCTTCTACACTAGAAAACATAAGAACAATATTTGGAAAATATTGGAAGGTTATTAGTGATGATGATAATAGTATAGTGCCCTTCAATTCATACAGACATAGTTAGAGTGTGCACTGCTCAACTGTAGTGGTTTAGTCCCTGCTGGGGTCTGAGACCACGTGGCCACTGCCCCTCCCCCACAAAGGGAGTGAAATACAAAGCCCCGGGGCTGAGATAAGGAGAGGTTTAATACAACAGTGCAACTGCAACACAACAAACAACAACAATAACAGTAACAGTGATAACAATGAACAGAGCAAGGTATATACCGATACAGCAGTGAGAGGACCGGCTGCGCCAACCCACGCTCACCGATTCTTCCTGCGCTGGCACCAGGAGGTGACGTCAGCATGGTATATGAATAACCCGGCTAGAGCTTCCCCCCCACTGCTGAGGAAACTTAACCCTATCGTGGCTAAACCAGGACACCAACTTTAAGTCAATTAAATGGATGATATAGGCCATACTGAGAGAAGAGAGGTTCAGAGGTGAGGGACTCAGATGTAGCATCCCAATCCTGCTGGAATGGCCAGCTCTTTTGTGAGTGATATCAGTGGGACTAGGATTTGATCACGTAAAACTGAATGACCCAAGGATGAAAAGATGGCCTTGAAATCCCAGTCTAATGCTGAGTCCCAGTTTAGATGTAAACCTGTATTTCATGAAATGAAATAAAATGTTGAAAAAAAAAAATCTAGCAACTTAGGGCATCATCAGTCATCTTTTTAAGCAACCACTGTCAATACTAAAACAAGCTTTGGGTGGATAGGCTAAGGAAAATGCCAAAGCACAGCTCATGGCAGACTAAAAGGGAAAGTGAATTCTTAAATCAGGGGCTATTCATAGCCCACCTAAAGTTAGAATATATTAGTTTGAGTGTCTCTGAGTACAAGTTCATCTCAATTTGACATAAGCTTTTTGAAAATGGCTTTAATAATAACTAGATTCATGAATGCATAAACTTTAATGGATAAAACATGCTCTTTCTGCTGAGGAGTTTCAACTGTAACTAAAAATTGGATATATTTCACTTTATTTACAAGTTGTGAATAAATCTATCGCAGGTAGCCTGAGCTGTTTGAAATCATAAGAGTGACTTGTGAGACCAGTAAGCCTCTTCCAGAGTCTGGCTTAAGTGGTCTGTGAGCTGTACATAATAAAAATAGTGACACTTAGAACCATAGTCTGTTGAAAAGGCCTTGACTAATTGAAATTTGAGACCCTGGGCAAAAGTAAATGCACAGAACCAAGTATTTATAAAAGAACTAAATTATCTGAAACCAAAGTTTTAACGGAAGATAAAGTACATTAAAACCTGATCAGCAAAAGATTCAGGTGCAAAGAAGTGATCAACCCCACTTCTACTGTGTTGTTAAAAACTGAACAGAAAAATGTGAATTTTCATTTTGTGGATTCCTTCATTCTGAAACTTCAGTTGACTGTTGTTTTGAAGCAGAGAAAGAGCTTAGGAGCCCTTTGTGGAACATAATTATCATTGGCATTCCTCTAACACCACTGGGAGCTTTGACTCTGAGGGCATCCCTCTGACAGGCTGCCTTGGAGCCCCAGGAACCTCAGGAGACCCCATCTTGAGCAAAGTAGTTAGGGCAGGGCAGAGATTCCTGGTGGAACATCCTGGAGCCAGAATTTAGGAGTGACAGTGTTGCCAGGAACATGACAAAAACCCAGAAAGTATGTCAGAATATGTCAGATGTGTTGCTTTTTTTTTTTTTTTTTTTTTTTTAATGTTAAATTCTACTTGCTTTCAGCAAAAATGTATGTATATCAACGAGCAGAATTGTTTCTGCTTCAGTAAGGTGTTGTTTGGTCTTATGGAAAATTTAAATGGTATTCCTTATGTTGTAAATGGCATAAACTTTCCATGATTGGTAACTTTATATAAAGGAACAAATGCTCCCTTGAGAACTTTGTTACTGCTCTGTCCATTTTTAACCTTTCTCTGTTCCTGGATGTGTTTGTCTTCCAACTGGTTTGATATGAGAGATCTGATTAGAACAGTCATACTCCAGTTCAAGCACCATGTCTGACCCTGTTGTGATGCCTCCCATCACTTTGTTATTCAGTTTCTATCCTGTTCCTTGATACGTGCCGTGTGGATGCCTACTGTGGAGAATGCAAGAAAATGTCAAAGCAACACGACAAAATATATTGTTGTCACCACAGAGAAAGAGTAGTGAGTCTAATTTCCACATAAAATGAAGACTCTGATTCCTCCTGTTCGTAATATGGAAATTTTCCAGAGGCACATTAACAGCTATAGCTTTTATTTCCCCTCATTTCTTATTGGTGCTGTGAGATTTTCAAATAAGAAGTTAGTTCATATACTGCTGCTCTTGCTGCTTTCTTTTTTCCCACTCTCCAGATCAGAATTTCCAATATTGCCTATCATCCTAGTGAATAAGCAGTGACCCCAATTCTAATGGCCTTTGAATTAATAATGAAGGTTATCAGTATGGGGTCTTTTGCTGCCCTTAAGATTTGTGGCCAGTTAAGTTGTTCTCCTTTGGGCATGGCACAGCATAAATTGCAATTATCCTTGGCAACCACTATTTGTGTTGGTGATCATTAAAAGCCAATGGTCCAAGTAATAACAGCCCAGCACTAGTCATCTACTTGAACGTTAAAACACTGTAAGTTCCAAGCCTTGTTTAAATTTTTGTCTTTTTTTTTTTTTTTTTTTTTTTTTCCTGGGATTCAAGACACTTTTAAGTCTCCAGTAGTTTTGAATTGTGAATCAAGATGGGCATGGTGATTATACAAATAAAATGGGATTGATTTGGTTTTAAAACTATTTCAGCATCAATGCTAATTCAATTTCATTTAGAAAAAAAGTAAAGGTGTCCATCCTTTTCTATAGTTTGTTTCTGGCCTCCCTCCCTGTCAATAATTTCTTTCCCAGCTCATGAAAGCAGACCAAATTATTTTTTTCCTTCTTTGTTTCCACTGCAAAGGTGGATCAAACATGACTGACCACAAAAGTGTAGTGGATTCAAGAAGGGAAAGAATAAGGCTGAGTGAAAGATGAGTTAGGAAGTACATTTTAAGTCCAGCATAGAGGCAGCACCTGTAATAATTTTCAGCAAAAGAAAGGAGAAGATGCATAGGAGGAGGATTAGAGGCCCTCTGTGCATGGTGCCTGGGACAGGCCATCATTTATCATGCCTGTGACAGCCCTCTTTCTCAAGAGAACACACTTTCCTCCCCACTCTTTGCATTTCTGTGAACTCCAGCATTTGTGGTGTGGGCTTTTTTGGTTTGGATTTGTTTTGTTTTGGTTTTTTTTAATTCACAGACTTCCAGGGTAGGTGTACACTGGAAAGGTCTTAAGAGTCAGGAACTATAGAAATCTGACAAGAGTTACTTGATATTCATTTTCTGCCTTCCTCTTTTGTTGCTCCTTCTCAACCACACTGTTAAGGCAAAAATGATTTAATTTTCTCCTCAGTCAACTGAAACATATTCTTTTCTGTGATGCCGGCAATGAAATGTATTTTCCAAGTTTAATTAGCAAGACAAACAATAACACAAATGCTTCTGCAGAATTTTGCTAAAGGTTCTCTATCCTCAGTTGAATAACAAAGGTCTTCGAGAGCGTGTGCTTTGGTTTTTGTCATTTGCAGAGAGCATCCATTTAATTTTTTTTCTGGCTTACACAAGCAAGCTGACTGATAGCTGCTTTGTTCTCTATTTCAGGTCGTGGAGACTAATTTGGTTGCATTTGACTGTCACTGGATCATTATAAATGAGGTAACTGTCAAGTGAACATTGTTGTGAACCATGAATCCTGTTTTCAGGCTTACTGACAATATTCATGCTGATCTTGATTTTGCCAACAGGAAGCAGTAGCTACAACAAAGTTCAGGCATGCTGGGGGAGTGGATGTTGCTTAATAAAAATAGAATGACAAGTTCTTGGACTTCACTGTTTTGTCTTGCCTATTTTAAACAGAAGTCCTGGAATGAATAAATGGAAAATAAAAAAACCCTTTCATTGAGATTTCACATTTGACTTGAGCTGACTGTTTTCAGAGGACCTTTTTAAGGTCTTTTCTTATGTAGTCTTTCACAGTGGAGTGCTTGTGTTTCATTTATATTTTAATGATTTTTATTAATAATAAAATAACAATAATAGAATCCCATCTTTCCCTTTCCGTTAAGAATTCAGTCACGATTGATACTCAAACCTATTGATATTAGTGGGAGGCTTTTTTGGTGGACTTTGGGATCAGGACATATATGAATGTCCATGAAAGGAAAAAATAAAGAAAGTAAAACTGAGATCCTGTTTTTAAACTGTGAAATAGGTTCTTCCATGAATGCTTGAGAGCTAAAATATGACAAGTCAATATGTGAAGTAGCTTTGCATATAAAACATTGAACAATGTGGTGGTTCTTAGATTTGACAACATTCCAATTTTTCTTTTGTTTTATGAAAAGCAGTTTAGGTCCAGAATGGCTGAATTCCCTGGGGAGGTAACTCTCCCCTAACATGTAGATCGTGTGAGTGCTGTATATTCTCAGGATGAAAGTTTGATTGGAGAAGTTGTGTGTAAATTCGAGGTCTACTCTCTGGATTTACTGTGAACTTCTGTTTTCATATTTAATTACTAGATTTTTCATTAGTACAGTGTGCTAATAGATAATTTAATCCAAAGCATTTTTTAACAAGGTTATAGTAAGATATAATGTTGTTGCAGTGAGATTGTACTTTGGCCTACTCGTTTAAACCAGTGGATTTTTAGCCAGTTTTCCCTGGAGAAAATTATGTCTCTGAAAGTGTTTTGAAGACAGCCGAGGTCCAGCAGAAATTATTGATTTGGGCTCTATATTGTTCCTGACCAGTAATGTGTGTGTTTTCCAGCACTGAATGAGGCCTCACTGGTTGAAAACCCTGCTTTAAGCTACAGATGGTCATGTGAACAACATATATGTTTTCTTTTTCCTGTCAGATTAAACTAGAATTCACTTGTAGTGAGTGGAATCTTGAAGTAGACTGTTCATCTCTACTCTTCAACATTAACACTTATTATTTTAAAAAGAGCATTAACTAAATCTGAAGTAGTATATCTGTACTAATGACAAAAGTAATATCTGTATCAATAGATTAGACAATAGTTTCTTAGACAAAGCTCATATATTGGCTTGCTGTTCAGGTTGGACACTACCACTGGTTTTTCATTTTGAATGTTATTTTTAATTAGAAAGTTCAAAAGAAGGTGCTTGCTTTTAGCTGTGTCAGCTCCTCCACTCTCAAAAAACAAAATAAAACTGTGGATCCAGTCCTAGTGTACATGCTTTCTCTTTGCCTTTTATTTAGAAATGAGTGTTTCTGTGGAAAAAATTATGCTTTCTGAGTATTGTTATTTGCACATTGCAACAGATTAAATGACAGAGCAATTGAAGTGGTTATCACTCAACTGCCTTCTCCACTCCAAAACTCTTTCTCTGGGCTGTGGTCCCAACAGCTAGGAGAGCTGAATGATGTACGCAGAGAAACGTACGTCATCCCTTCTTAGCTTCATAGTCTTGTATATGAAATGGATGAAAGCCACGGTTAAGTTTATTCTGACAAACTGTGCTGTAAACCATAGTCATTAAAATCTCTGTATCTCATTCAGTCATTCCTGCTGTTGGTTTTAAAGAACGTGAACATGTCTAATGCCATCTCAGCTTAATCTGCTTCTGGACCTAAATCCATATTCCCACTTAAGTAATTTACTTTGAAGCTCTGTTTGTTTCAAAATGCTAATAATCTCAATATTTTTTGGACACAAAAATCAGATTAGCAATAAATAAGACTTGTAGATAATGATATGGAAGGAATCGTATTTTGCCCTGTTTTTCCTTATCACTGTGTTCAAATTACAACAGAAATTTAACTATTTCCTGAATAATGAATGTTGCATACCATTTCTTGTTTATTGCTACATTTTACCAGTTCAGTAATGAGATCACAATGCCTCTACTTCGGCAGTGCAAGATTTGGAAATGCAGTGATTTATGGGCCCCTTGCTGTGTGGTATATAAAACAGCTATCTTCATATCCAAGTCCATTTTATATGGTTGTCCAGTAGCTGTTGATGACCACAGTACTACCATATGACTGTGAAAAGATCTCAGAGCTCTACCCATTTTGTTGCTTACATGAATCTTTTGTGACATCTTAGACATCTGTGTTTGTGTGACTGTATTGGCTAAATCAGACTCTTAACCAAGTAACTGTAACACTGCTTTTCTGGACTCCTAATTTAAAATTCTAAGATGATCTATTAGAGTGAAAATGCATTGTTTTGGAAAATCTACATATGATTCAAATAGTTCCCTTCGTTGAGATACCAAAATAAGCTGGAATTGTCTTTTCTTTTCCATCATTGTGCCAAGGGGATACAGCACACTTACTGAGTATAGTAATACAAAAGGAAATACCACCTTCAGTTTTGTGATCAGGCTTTTACTTAGGCTTTTTGAGGTAACATCTGTTATTTTAATTGCTCGCTTTAAATGCTATAATGCCTGGAAAGAGTTCCTTAATTTTTATTGTCCCATTAGTTGCTATTTAATGTAATACAGCAGATTTGCTTGAAGACTGTGTATCATAATGGAAATGCATGTGTGGGAGGAGGGGGGTGTTCCCATAAAACGAAAAGATTCATAATTTGCTAAAGCATAATACGTATTAGTCCTTTGCAAATAATACAAATCTCTTCTGATCAGTGCAGTCAGCTGAGGAAACATTCTCCAAATAAATGTTCCTATTTCTTCAGGGCCTTAAAGCAGATGGTGCAATTCTTTATTTAAAATTTGCAGGAGTCATAGTTTTGAATGTAGTCGTGATCAAATATGCCTTAACAAAATGTGAGAATGGATTTCTCACACTCTCTCTCCCTCTGTCTGTCTGTCTCTCCTTGCTTCTTTTCCTCTGTAAAATAGTAAATATAACCCCAAAAATCCCAGGATAGTAAAATTATATTTCTTCTATGACTCTTAAATCACAAGTGTACAGTAAGCTTAGATTTTATTTAGTGGAACTGAAGAAGGCGCATTTGTATGATTTTTCATCACTTTTCTTTCTTTTGCTCTTCTTAAATGAAATAAATGTCCTTTTGTAATTTTAAATCCATGTCTGTCTCAACCATTTTCCTTTGTTAAAACATTGAGGGTCATCTTTACTATGCCCAAGGCTGCCACCAGCTCTCTATTACTATTGTTTTCTCAAGGACAGCCCAAAACACTTTCCACTGCCTACAGTTACCATACAGGAGGTGAAAATATTAATGCTACTGAACAAAGGATTGGTTGGATTTCATCTGCAGTAATGTGCACAGTTGTGACCAGCTCTATTAAAATTAGAACGGAAAGGCTGCACAGAAAAGCTGATTTGTGTGAGAAGAGATTGAAAAGGTTGGCTTGATTAGCCTATAAAAACAAATACTGAAAGAGGATACGTTCTCTGTTTATAAACATATACAGAGTGTGAATAAATGCATCATTGTCAAGGGCTAGAGGACAAGGTTGGCACAAGAACAAATGAGTTCAAATCATCCATTAATAAACTGAGGACAAAAGTTAGTGGAAGGTTTTTAATTACCAGAGACATCAGAGTCTGGAAAAACTCCTTCTTTGAGGAAAGAATGAAAAAATCCCCAAACTCTTTTAAAGAACAGTTTATGGAAATAGATCCAACGGCTTTGCCCATCATAGCACAAGAGAGGACTGTGGGACCCACAAGGTTGTATTTAAAGGCCACTTTTGGATGAACACCTGTTCTTCCTAGGAGAGGGCCAGTCCTTGGCCAACGCATTCAACTTGTTCCATTGTGATTCAGCCCAATGCACTCCACCATGAAGAAGAGCATAGAGCATAACTATGTTTTAAGCTCAAGCAGCTAGATCAGGTACTAAAATCACAACTCAGTTCCAGGATTTCACATAATTCTACATTTTAATAGGGATAACTGATTAATAGTAATGTTAGAGGTTCACTTGAACCCTTACATTTTCTGGTGGTGGCGGTAGGTCAGGTGTGAAATACCACCCTCTTTGGTACAGGTTGGCAACCAAGCTGCCAGCTCTTTTTTTCAAACAGGTGAGAGCCAATGGACAGGTTGACTTAGCCCTGCTTTCTCCAAACTCTTGGATTTTTTTCTCTGTGAAAGCTAAAAATTGACTTCTTGTCCTATCAATTTTCTCTTTTTCATCATTCTCCCCAGAACATAAGAAACCTAAGGGAGATATAATGGAGCAAATTATTATGCAGTTCAAGATGTCATTTTACTTGCCTTGGAGCTTCATCTAGTTATGCCTTCGCCTCAGCTACTCCTCTTTGGAAAGTGCTGAGAAATTCAGCACTTCACACGTGTGCTACGTCATGGGCAGTGGCAGCCCACAGGTCTCAAGGGAGTGTGTAGTGGCCACCCTTTCCTGCTCTGCCCCCTGCTCACTGCTGCTGGCTTTTGGAGGAGGAAGACACACTTTCCTCTCTGAGTGTCATGAAGGATGTGATGAAGACATAGCATGCACTGGAAAATAGGGCATGTTCAGTATAGGATAAATACATCTTGGCCCAAAGTTAAGATGTTTCCATAAGAAGAGGTATTGCTGCTTTTGTTTGGTTCTTCTAACAGGAGCGTGTGAATAAATTCTTTCCTTCCCTGTCTCTCGCGGCTGGTGCAGTCTGTCTGTGGTGAATAGTAAGCCTGTGCCGAGGTTGCTTATCTTAAAATAATGAGACAAAGTGAACGGCAGTGTATTTTAGGTATCTAGTATATAGTCTGGCTTCCCACTGGAGTCTCTGCCTGGTATGTTGAGGTGATCCTCTTCAGTTCCCTTTTCCTAATTCATCTGCAAAGAGCTATTCATTTTAACTATAATTTCTTTCCTTATTTATTTGCCTACTCAGAGGAAATGTACATCTAATTTTGTCCCTGTTCCATTCGAAATAGGACAGCCTCCCCTTTATTCCTAGTTCAGACCAACGAAAGAAAGGTTTGGAACTACATATTGAACTTCTGATTTTTCAAGGAAAAAGCCCCACATAACCTAGCCAAAATTTATACAGGTGCCAACTCAGTTCAACTTGGCCACCTTCTTCATAATTTTTTTTGACGTTTGGTGCTTGTATAACAGATCATCTGCCATCCTTATATCATTATACTGTATCCTCCTTTGAAGTGCAAATGAAAATTGTTTCCTCTCATACAATAGTTGCTTTATATAGTTTTCTTAAGTCAGATCCAAAATTCAAGAATGAGGGATGATATTAGAGAGTCATTATGTAAAAGGCTCATCACTCAGTCAATGCCAAGTATTTAAAAAATGACAAAGAAATATATAGCAAATGGCTAAAGTTGAATTTGGGTTTGCATGGCATTGCTTTATTGTTAACCTAAAATCTGAATTTGTGATATAATCAGTGGAATTCACAGCATTTAAAATAATAGCTATCATCAATGTATTGATGTATATACCTCCTTGGCAACCATACAAAAATCTCTTTGGTGTTCAGATTCTGCTATTAGTTCCCAGGTGATGTATAAAAGTATGAGGTAGTAACGTAAAGGTTAAAATGAGAACACTCTAATGAAAATGCACCAAAAAATGCCAAATACAGAAAAAAATGAATACATTTTTGAGGCGGAAAAGAGAATTGTTTGAGCAGCTGAAAGTAGAAATCTCTTCTAAAGTACTATTTAGCAATATAATATGGCCATGCAGGTATCAGTTTTTACATTATTAGAATGAGTCTAACAGTCTTGCTATTACATTTTGGGCATGGTGTATAATGAAACCAGGCAAACATTTTTAAATACTCTTGAGAAAGAATATAGTTTAAAATCAAGATAAGAAGTTTCTTGAGCTCTCCTTTCCAATTATATTGAAAGCATTATAAAAAACTGACATACATTTTGCTAAAACATTTTATTTTATTTTTTATCTTGCAGCTAGTGAGATGATACAGACTAAATGAAAAGACAGCATCTTAAACTGAGAGAAACCATTATCTGTGGTACATTAAGAATTAATTGACCAGAAATGCAAGATATTACACTGGACACAGCTGATGCCATGTGTTATTTTTGTTTGCAGAAAGATCTATATTTCATAAAGAACATTAATAACAGATGAATTCAGAAACTATGACAATCTGTGAAAAAGAATAAAATACTTTTACTGTAGTCAAGAGAGTAGAAGTTAAAATTTACATCTTGCATATTTTTTTTCCAAAATTTAGAGGAAATAAACAAATAGCAGTATGTCCAAAGAAGTGGCTTCAAAATAATTGATTTAAAGAATGTTAACTGAAGCTCAAAAAAACCCTCAAAATTACTAGGAAAATTGTCTTAAGATTTAAAGAGCTGCTTTTTCAAAAAGCTTGGCTTCCTTTTCACAAGGAAGATTCTGTAATTTGAGTTCAAGTCTATCTCCTGGTGTCTCCTAAGTTCTTGATTATAGGTATAGATCAGGAAGCTAGCGGCAAAAATTATGATGTTACAGGTATAACAGTGCAGATGTGCTGTATCCTTTAAAAAATGAAAAGCTATAAATACACAAATGACAATCAGAAATATTCAATAAACTGTGGCTGTATGCAAAGCTGCTAATAGGAGCTCTTCAAGCACCTCCCTTACTGGGGGTGTATCCACAAATTTAAACATCTAGAAAGTTTGGGGCATCAGCCTCTGTAATTAAGGCAGATTATGGACCAACAGTTCAGCATGATGAAAAACAGAGTCTAGGTAAAAAATTGAACAATTTTGTAGATTATTTCTCCTGCTTTACAGAAAAATACAGACACAGAATTGCCTTGAAAGTTACCAGCTAATCCTATTTGAGTCATCAGAAAAAGCCTACATTTAACTAAAGTTCGAGTTCTTATATGAAGGTTGGAGTCAGTTGCTGTTGCTTGTGAGCCCATGCTCTTCTCACTCCATGTTCCCCAAGGGCCTCATCATTCAGTGGTGTAAAACACCGTGTTCCCAAACTGCAAGAATTTATACCATGTAAAGAACTGTTTTGCTGATTTCCCTAACCTTCCTTAAAGTTAATATTTAACTTAATATTTCACATATTGATGTATTTACTAGTTATTTTTCCTGTAAAGTGTGTGTCTGTAGAGTTGAGTGTTCAGCTGTAAGCTTTAATAGGTACCCTATGGAGTAAAATGTTGGTTTTAAATTAGGTCTTGCTATAAATAAGCACATACACACCTAGAATGCTCTAATGCATATTCCTTGCCCTTTTGGTAAATGATGTCTGCTAACTTGCACGTTGTTTATAGGTTCTTGATATTCTGTTTCCAGGAAATGAACACTTAAGGCCTGAATAATTGTCTGTACCTTCACAGCTCCTAAGTAATGCTACACTTAGAAATACATCATGGTATGACTTCCTACTGATTTTCACATTATCTGCCAACGATACTATGAAACACTTTTAAGTAAAAGATCAAAGGTAAAAGGAGAGGGAGAGAAAAGCCAAAATGAAACTACTAAGCCCGGTTCCATCTACAAAGATTCGGTGAGGTTTGGGCACAGTACATTTTAAACTTCTGCAATTATTGTAAGGGTGGTATTTCTATTGTTTTAATGAGCATGCATATGTTCTTTTTGAGGCTGTGGCAGAGCTCGACAATAGCCATGTAGCAATCACACACCTCTTGGCCCTCTCAGTTTATTTTTAGTTAATAATCTGGTGGTAACATTTCTGTATTTTAACTTTTAAGCATATTCTCTCCCTTGCCTTATCTTCCAGGAAATAAATGATGTGGATGTGCAGGAGCTGGTGAGAAGGTCAATTGGAAGATTAACAATTATTCGACAGACGTTTCCAGTCCCCCAAAACATAAGTCAGCGCTGTTTCCGTGGCAACCACAGAATATCTTCATCACTGTGTGATCCAAAGGACCCTTTCTCCCAAAGCATGGAGGTAGTTCATATACCAGTCTATTTCCACCTGGGAACTGTCTTTTTAGATAAGTTCAAGGTTTTTCCCCAGGGACTTAGTGTAATTGAATGTTTATTTTTCATGTTCTCTCTGACATGTAGTTTAATGGCTCATAGCGTGACAAGAAAATACTTGGGCAAGGGGTGAGTGTGACTGATGGACAAGAACAACTCACCCACTCCACAGCAATTGAGAAAAAAGTCCAAAAAAGCCACCTGATCTCCAGGCAGTGGGGTAGTTGTTGCCCTGCTAAATTTGATTTTTTTGTCAAGTCATCGAGAAGAATTTCCTCCCCATAGCCAATGTCTCCTCAGTTGCCATGCTTCTCTAAGCCTCAGATGTGCTGTCAGTAGCAAAGCCTTCCTGGGGAGCACCTGTGTCATCTGTTTGAAGTGTCTTGGTGTACACACCTAAATCTATGCCTATGTTCCAAAGAGGCCTTATTTTCGGGGCTGTTAATTACAAATCATGATTCACTATAAGACCCTTCCTACCACATGAAGTCAGTGACAGGATCATGGTCACTGTCCTCCTGACTTCACATAATTTTTCCAAGAGCAAGTCCTCTATCTCTCTTGTATATCCGATTAGGCTTCATCACGACAAAGCTATGGTAAATCAGGAGTGTGAAATTGGCTTAAGATGTCAATTTTACTTTTGGGGTTTTTTGCATGGTCATTTACAAATTTGTGGAAATGTGACTGCATTGGCAACAGTGCAGGAGGAGCATATCTGACTTAGCAGCAAAGAGCAGTCATCTTGTGATGCTGAAAGAAAGGAGGGAAAACAATGGGAGAGAAATAGTGAGATGTTGAAGACTGTCCTTGCTTAAAATGGAAATATGTAAGGGGAAAAGGAGGAGTGTGTCTGGTCTTGTCCTGTTTCGGGTTAGCTGTAAGAGCCTTTGCCTCACTGATTGTTCACAAAGCAGCCAGTAAGCAACTATTGATGACGTGAAAAACTATGACCATAGCACACTGCACAGTGATCCTGTCAGAGCTCTTAAGATAATCAGAGCTGTGTAAGGTCAATAGTTTCATAGGATATCTCTAGAGGCTGTTTAGGAACTGTGAAAATTCTCTAGGTTGCACTGTTCTGACAGCATGGTCCTAGGGGGAGCTTTGGTAGTCTATGGATAATGCATAAAACTGAGGGTGTGATTACGTGCAACCAATAGAGATTGCAGAGAACAGTTTTCTTGAACAAAATTATTAACTACAGCAAGGCAGAAAACAATAATCATGTATTGATGGGAGGCTTCATGTTTTGATATATTTTTCTTTTCAACTTCACTTTCACTTCATTTTCACTTCAACAGTGAACTGACTCTAGGAAAGAAAAGTTCTAGAAATCAAAGTTTATTCTCTACAAATTGGCAAATTCCATTTAATGTGTTAGATTGGACCTTATACCTTAACCTGTGCTTCTTGATTGACCTATAGCTTGGAGAGCTGTAATATTCCTATTGAAAACTTTCATAAGGTTTTAGTTCAAAGGAATGATGGAAACTTGACTAGTTTAACTGTTCTGCATAGTTGAGCTGCTTTTTTCATGCTTTCCCTGAGATGGATGCACTTCATTAGTAGCTGAGTGAGACAACACTAAAATCTGAAAGGAAGAAAAACTCTGACACAGTTTCCCCTGGTGTCTTCATACGATGCACAGACCTTCTAGTAGCTGCGGGGTTTGTTCACTGTTTCTTTGTTCTCCCCAACAATATTATAAATTAACTTCTATTCCAGTGGGGAATCGGAACAGTTTATAAATTGAAATTTCTAATGCTTTTTTTTATGCCATCGAAGTGTGACTAATCAGAAACATTCTCTGGAAATTATAAGGGTGGATTTCTTGATTTATTTTTTCTGAATTACTCCCCCTAAAGTCTGTGTGAATAATTAATTTTTTTCAACATCTTTATTAAAACACCAAAAAATATTTTGGTGAAGATCTCTCATTGTGTCTCTGGGAATGTCCTAGTCAAAGCAACAATTTCTATAAATCCATATCATTTTGGAGTCAAGAAGTTAAAACTGGATTCACAGTAGTATTTAGTACCATAATCCTTTTGTCCAAAATCTATGTGCAATAGTCTAGGTATATGTAAAATAAATACTGCTAATCCAGATTAATCACTCATACTTAATCTGATTGCTAAATACCTTTATTCTACATTCTTAAACAAAAAATCACATCTGAATTGTGAATTGCATCAACAGGAGGTTATGCAGTTAGATACTGTTTGGTAATGCAAGTGCCCAGCCATTAATCTAAGAGACTTGGAATAAATAAAGGATCAGTAATGGGTGCCAGGCAATGCGTTAAATGTCCCAGTAAATTTACATGGGAAATGAATAAAAGTGTAAAGAGACTTCAAATTACAGCCCCACTCTGTGCTTTGGGACAGTTACTAATGAAGCGTACTTCTGGTAGTGACAGGGAAGGGTGATTTTGAGAAGCAGAAATTAATCGCTGTGTCTATATCTTTGCATTATCAGTGATAGATTGCTGTAAATGTTAAACTGAACTATTAGTGAAGGAATAACAATGCTTAATAATTGCTGAGCTCTGTACTTTGTGAGTCCTGTTAATACTTGATGAAGGCCCAGCTATATTACTCTTAGATTAGTGAGTGCATCCTTCCTCATGACCTGTGACAATAGTCTTCTATTCCCATGATATTAGGTTACAGAAGCTACCTTGAAAGCAATGTCATTTTGTTGGGAAATGATGTCTTGGCATCTGTAGCTCTTCATGTAGCAGTTTAGTCTCATTAGTGACCTTATTGTCTCTGCTCTCTAGAGAGTTTTTTTTTCCTTTGGCGAAGGCTTATGTAAAATAAACTTGCCTGACAGCATAATAATAATTCCTTCTCTCCGCCTCAAACTAATGTCCCTGTGGTGCTGACTTCTTTGGGGAAATATGGTTTTAGCTGAAATGCTTTGATTTCTTTGTAGGTTTACAATACACAGACAAATAATCCAATTTATTTTAAAAATGCTTGATTAATCTGAACCCAGATCCTCAATCCGTGCTTTTAATCCTGTCATGCACAGTGATGCCTGGCCTGTGCATCTGTGGAAAGTAAATTAGTTCCTGGGTGAATACTGAAACGGAAATATTCACAGCCACTGGAGTCATGGGAAAAGCTTTGGTGAGAATAAAGAAGTGCCTTCCAGAAAGAGGGAGTGTGAAGGATTATTGCCATTTAAAGAAAAAGGGAAATAAGGATTAGAAGTTCTGTGTGTTTGTGGAACTAACAATGTAGAGTTGCAAAGGCAATAGAGGATCCCAGGAGTTTATCAGGAGGGAAAGCAGCAGACCATTAGATCTCCTTCAATAAAATGTGGAAGGCAAAATGCCCCAGGGAATTCTGGCAAGGTAAGGAGAAAGACAACCTCTTTCCTGGATGCTAGGCAGGGAAGAAGTCTGTCACAAAACCTTTCTGTGAGAACTGTACAGAGCAGATTGCAGATGACACAGGGAAAGCCAGTATAAAGATGGAATTTACATAGAAAATAAAAACATAAAAAATAGGTTATATGGAAAGGAGTAATTAGACAGAAAGAGGGGCTATTCTTTTTTCTTTCTTCTTTTTTTTTTTTTTTTTTTTTTTTTTATAAGATGATATGTGGATTTGCCAATCAGTGTCTCAGATGTTGAGCATTATTGTGGTTCCTTGGCATATACCTCCTCCCAATAGCTGCAGGACTTTCCCAGTCTTTGGATATTTTTAAGAGGCAGAATAAGGGCATTCTTCACAAAGTTGGCATGCTTTCCTATTGTAAGCTTACTTCTTTTTTTAAGGTTTTGAGCAGACCATCTGTATGGAGAAACCTTTACACAGAGCAGTCAACATATTCCACAAATCTAGGAAATGTCTTTTGGCTTGTCTGTGACTGTTGGAGAAAAAAACCCAGCAACCTTGCCTCAGTTAGCAAATTGCTGCTGGCTAATTTGTTTTCAGGCACTGGGAATGCTCTACAGCCCTCTTCATAGTGCAGCTGAGGAAACTTGAGTTTCCCTTAGTAACTTCAGGTCCCATGGCTTCAAATGACAAATAGGTTATCTAAAAATAATATTCCCAAAGGTCCTTCTCATTTCTGAACATCATTTCTCTTCCCGAGAATCTCTGTTCAGGAGAGCTGAGGTTCCTCTTTATGATACTGTTAGTAACTTAAATGTTCCTGCCATTTGAGGACAGAAATGACTGAAATAAAGCTACATTGTAAATCACTCATTTCATAAGTGTTCAGGAATTTCAAGCTTCTGTTCTTTTACATTGAATTGTATCTTTCACATCTGACTTTGTACTGTGTGCATTTGAAATATCTAGAAATCGTACATGGGTAAGTGGAACTGGCACCCAAGTAATTTCTTTTCTTGAGTTCAACTGTTCTCTCTTTGATGCCAAACTGGAACTTCCTCACACCGTATGCATGTAACTGTGCTCACCGTGAAACATATACACATTTACTCAGTAAGAGTTTCATCCTGCAAGGAATTAGCAGCCATTGCCAAGTACTCTGACAGGAAACACTATAAATTGCAGAATAGACATGCAACTGCGCATTGATAAAGAGTTCATCAGGTCATATTTAATTCCAGAAATTGCCTCAGTCAGAATTGACTGCAAAAATCATGAACAAAAAACACAATGAAATGATTTACTTTAAATTTTCAGAGTTTCTGTTTTTCAAAAGAACAAAACAATCTTGAAGAGAATTTGATGGTGTCCAAATATCTGGAGACTGAAAAATTGAAAGTTGCAGGCAACTGGTTAAAAATAAAAGAAAGTCTGTTTACGTTGACAAGTTGAGCTTTAAATCCTGCAAGTGGAGCTGTGCCAGTGATTGTGTTGCCTGTACTTCACGTGTGTAGTTTGATGCTACAAATAACTTGTAGTGTGACAGTCCCTAGCTGCAGTTTTTACCAGAGCCAAAGATATGAATTTTTGACTGTTACAGGTTTCTTCTTAATAACAAATAAATTGTTAAATTACCAGAGGATTATGGGTGAGGCAAAATAAATGATAAATTCTGGCTGCTGGCATGAGACCACAACCAATGATGCTAATACTCCCCTTTTAATGTCTTTGCAGATTTCAAACCTGTATATATATGACACTGTCCTCCTATTGGCAAATGCCTTTCATAAGAAGCTGGAGGACAGGAAGTGGCACAGCATGGCCAGCCTCACCTGCATCAGGAAAAACTCTAAACCCTGGCAAGGAGGACGATCTATGTTGGAAACCATCAAGAAGGTACCTTTTCCCTGTATTTCCTCATCTTTGGTTTCTGTAATGTTTACATTAGGCGGTATTTCCTTCAGAGGTGTGTACTATTCTTGCCAGTACCAGCAGTGTCTTTTCAAAGCAATAGTTTTGATATATGTACAGTTTTTGAATGAAAATAGTCTTTAACTGGTTTGGGGTTTTTTCCATGTCATAATGAGCATATTTGTAATTAAGTCAATGAGTTTGTTTACCAAATTGTTTACCAAAGTAGAATTGTCAAGTATGAATTACATCCTATTGAAAAAGTGTCACAGGTTAGGAGGTAAAGCAGATGAATTTACTATTTGATTTGTAAAAGAAAAAAAAAAAAGGTTGCAGAATTACACTTGGGTAGTGTTCTGTGGAATTTGCTGTCGCGCTGCTATTGACATTAATATAGTGAAATAACAGAAATGAGAGGGAGGAAAACTCATCTAGTCTATATCCTGCCATTGCAGAACTGTTCCCTATAATAGTCTCTACAGTGCTTTATCCAATGTTAAGCTCTCGCTGCTTCCCTGTGATTATTATTTCATACCTTAACCATTCTCATGCCCAAGATGCTTTTCCTATTCTTCAGTCTTTAAAGATATTTTTTCTTAGTTATTCCATTTCTTCATGATGTTTGCAGCTTCCACATACTTAGAGACAATTATCACAACCTTCTGGGTCAGTATTTAGTCAAAATATGCATAGGTTGGTAGTTTACCCTCCCCTGTAAGTTATTCAGTTCAGTCTCCTTATGTTATTGATGTCTTTCATAAAACTGTCTTCTCATTTGTCTGCACGTACTTCCTGGTAATGTATACTTACATTTAAAGTGCTGGCAGTGTCTACATTGTAAATACAAAAAAACCCAGGCCAGTTAAAAAAAAAATAGTACTTTATTTATGACTTTCATTAAAAGGACATAAAAAATAATTTAAAATATAATGTTGTTTCAAGAAATTGCTGTTCTGCATTAGGTATTTACCTACACCAGAAACAATGATGATGCAGGCAAAATGTAAGGCTCCTTTGAACACTGCTTATTTTTTCCCCAGTCCCAGGTCAATCTGCATTAGCTCCAAATATAACAGCTCAAGGCTTTTTTTGGTGGCTGTCCCCAGTTGCCACTCTAATAGTTTGAAGTCATGAAATGGCAAGGATAATCCAGGACACATTTCTTATTTCAGGAGCAGGATATGGCTTTAAGGGACTCTAAACTGTATTGCTGTTAACCTATCAGAGCAATTTCAAAATCACATTTGGCAGGCCTATGTATTTTAAGCTATGTTTCAGGCAAGGCTGGTTCTGGAACTTTTCTTCTCAACTTGCATTTTGTAAATACTATTGCACACTTTTTCATTAATACACTAACAGCTATTTCTATTTACTCAAATCCAAATAGGATGCCTGAGACAGAAAAGTCGAAATACCCATTTCCACTTTAGAATTAGAATTTACTATCTGAGCTGGAGTTTCAGGCAAAGTCTGGTAGCCCTACTAACATCTCTAAATTTAGTACTTCACCATGGAAAGGGCTGCTGACTTTTTGCATTATTACCATTTGCTTGCTTGTGTTGTTTGTGAATGGCAGACTGATCCTGTTCTACATAAAAATCTTTTATGCTGTTTCTTACTACCATCTCATCTCTTTGCATCTCAAGCAGAGTTTATTCCATTCTTTGCCACATCACCCTAGCTACCCAGTGTACCTTTTTTCAATTCTCACCTCCTAAAATAATGTGATTAATAAAAGAAACTCCTGTGACCTTTCAGATAAGAGCTGCACTGTGTTGAAGATAAGTTTATGTGGCTCTTAACCCCGAAACATGAAGAGAAATGGCCTGGAGAAATACAAAAGCATTCAAGAAGGCAGGAGCAAGTGGAAATTCCAGGGTTGTGGTTAGCTTGCTAAAAAATGAATCAAATGCCAAGGAAATTTCTGACATGTGCAGCTAACCAGGCTTGCATCCTGTTGCTTTTGGGTTTCTCTGCTGTTTTAATGAGATGGCTTTGATAAGAAATCATTTTATTGGTGTAAATTGAATAATCCAAATACTCCTTGTACTGCATTGTGCTGACAGAGATTAATTTCTAGAAGTAACATGTTAAAATTGAAAGTCAAAATTTAATCCAAAATGATATACAAAAATTTCCTGTTTGTGTGTATGTCTGTACCATTTCAGTCCCTAGGCAGAGGAAAGCTAAAGATTGCAGCTGAAAGATGGGATTGCACAAGAAAGAGGAATTCTGCCTTAGTTTTATGATTTACTTTCCCTTTTGTTTCACTAAAGCATTTGTGTAGAACTCCAGGATCACAACTGTGTACTTTTGAAATTAAAAAGTTGACATTGATGAATATCTGATGAGGTATCAGCAAACAATCAAATTAAAAAGTAGTGAAAGGAAAAATAAAAACCACTTCATCTCTCTTTCTGAGAAGGTTTCCATTTCCATCTTGGTTTTTTTCTTTAAACACATTTTCTCTCCTGTCATCTTGGAACATCCTCTAAAACCAACTCAAATAAAAAGTTTTTCTCAAAAACATACAGGTTTTCCTTAATTTTGAAACAAAACATGAAGAAGTTACCATGTGGTATTTAAATAGTTTCTGAATAAAAGGTTCTGCATTTTGATTTTGAAATCAGCACTGTTCCAAAGACATAGTGTATAATGGAATATCATAAGATTTCGTTATAGTTCAGGGTGAAGATACATTCTGTGACTTCTTAAATGCTCCTGGAAAAAGAACTTCTATCTTCTGCACAACTTTAACTCTACCTTCATAACAACCTGTATCACAGAGCCGGAACAACCATCTTGTCCCAGTTTGTCCCTCACCTCAATGTAGTTTCAATGGGTGTTGCATTGTAGCCGAGTATGGTGGTGGTGGGGAAAGAGTTAAGGAAGAGATGTCTAATTCCAGCCTGCTTGCCTTAGAAAAGGACTAGCAAGGGAAGTAGCTGTTCTCCTGGCAACAGCACAGGGGAAGTGATGTTGCACAACTGAGCTCTTGCTGCTAAAAAAGCAGGAAAAACCAGTTCTAGAGGAAGCTTTTTTAGAAGAATAGCTTCTAGAATCAGAGATCCAGAAACAGGGATATCTGGCAGTGTTTTAGCTGCAGAGAGAATCTCTCTTTGATTTCTGGAGGGGAAAATAAGAAGAAAGATGGGAAATCTCTATAAAGATACACACTGAAGAAGGTAAGAGAAAGGGATGCTGATGTTCCACCTGCAGCAGAACTTGTTAAAAATATGAGAACTATGACAGCAAATAAACTAATTTCTTTATGATTAATGAGCTAATAGGGAAGAGTAGAGGACAAGGGGGAATTAGTTTTAAACGTTTCTTGAAATGGCAAAATAGCTGTCTGAATCATTCCCTATATTCGTTACTTTTCACTGATGAACATTTGATTCCTGCATCGCTATTTCTACAAACAACTCCAGATGATTGGGCAAAGCCTAAAAAAACATTTTAAGCTCACTACAATTATTAAAATCTAATATCTGTTTCTACCCATTCTGGAACTGAATAGTTAAATTAATCAGGAAACACAATCTTTTTAATGAATTTGGCCAGCTCTAGCAATTAGTTCCAAATTCACTTCTGTAATAGGAACTGTCCCCAAACCACATGCTCACTTGTTTATTTCTCAGTAAAGCTATTTCACAGTGAGAGAAATAACTATTGCTAGAAAATAATTCTACTGTTGGAAAAATTAATCTTCCTGAATAGCCTGAGAATAAATCTAAGTAGGATTATATGGAGGATCAACCCAGAAAAATGACATCAAGTTATTGCATATATCTTTTCTCAGCTTACCTGATCTCTTCCCAGTCACATTTGTTTAGCTTACTGACAAAGAACAAATTTTTCGTGCTAGCAGCAACATAGAGCCTATTCCTTTGTGGAAAATGAGCTGTACCTCATGCTGTTTCATGAATCGTAGGTGGAAATGTCAACTAGTTCTGGTCTCAGAAACGTCAGTGATGTTCTGTGGTGATGTGCGAAAAAGATGCCAAGTTGTTTTTCAGGTAGTAGATTAGACTGTCTTCACTAGCAGCTAAAAATGTGTGTCAAGTTAAAAATCAACAAATTTTCAATATCCTATTTTTTTAAGAATAAAATGTGAAACTCATATTTAATGCTTATAGCATTTTTTTCTGCCTGTAGCCACAGTTTTTTCTTTGATTACAGAATAGCTACTGTCTGAGCATAATCATATTTTGAAAAAAGAGGAAGTTTGAACAGGAACTGTGAGAGCAAGTACAATATTTTATAACTGATGATTGGCAAACTGACATTCCCAAGTGAGGTCCTGACTGCTAGGTAAATAGTGCTTTCTTCAGGGACTTACAGTATAGTAGTGCCTAAGTATATATAAACTGTAGTTTATCTTGCCAGTCTAGACAGGACCCAAGTAGGCTTTAACTATATTGCCAAGCTTTATAACAGCTCTGCAAAGCCCAGAGCAGTGATCAGAAACGTAAGTAAAACATTTTTGTCCTAACAACTGACATTTCACTCTTCAGTTTTAAATGTGTCAGGAAATTGCATGGTTGGAGCTCAACCATAGAGGAATTTGAGACTAGATAATAAATGTGTCTTCGTTTTTCCCCAGATAGCATTGTTTCTGTAAGTTAAATGAAATGAAAAATTTCTTTGCCTCTTAGCCATTATCATTATTAACGCTAAAATAACTTGGAAAAATCTTATCAGGAAGTTACTGGATCAGTAGCTATCATACAGATGGCCATTTCCTCTGTGATCTCCTTCCACTATGCATTAGCAGAGGGATAAAACACGTGCCATAAATCAAGTAACTGTTTTAAAGGGATCCACATTGTGAAAAACTATGCAGAAAAATTGGAGCAGTGTCCAGAGACTCTTCCTAGGCAGTATGCTGTCCCACTCCATCAGCCCTAAGCAATAAAACAGGCTCATGTAAGCCTTGTAAAAAGGCTGTGTGGGACAATAAGGACTAGTAGAGAGCAATAACATGATTGCCTGGCCTGCAGGTCCAGCAAGGTAGGTCCCAGGTAGGGAGGAAGCATCAGGACCTCCAAGAAGTTTCCTATCAGATTTAGTATTGTTGTTGGTATTACATGGGCGGTTCTTCACTGTTTTGTTTTTCTGCCTCTGCCCTTTCCAACCCAGGAGCATTCCCATCTAATCAGAGCTCTTATTACACTGTTTGCAGATGTACACAGTCTAGGAAAGAAAGCTCTAATCAAAGGCACTCTTACATGAGGAAATTTCAAAGCATGATAAAATTGTCAAAATAGATGAATGACAAAAATTGTTGTTATGGTTACTGCTGGATTTGAGACAAACAAAAATAACTAACAGACTTATAGTTTGTATCTTGCCCCAACAGTTGCAGCCATTTAAAAATCAAGATAAATAAGCTTACACAATGGTTTTGGGTAGAGATTCAATGCCAAAATATGTTAGGTAAGTCTGTTAACCTGTGCTATATATTAGGGGCCATGTATTTCCAAAGAATCCTGTGTTTTCTTAAAAAGTAGATTTCATTACTTCAAATGTAATGGAGGTGAAATACTTCTTCAAATTATATTTTTTGTATCATATTTGATCAAATAGGAATAAGGTTATAAAAAACAATGGAATAAAATAAAATAAAACAGTGGAATAAAATTTTAAAATTTTAAATTGCTGTCTCAAGTCTCAAAAAATCATTTGCACTTTAGACATGATTCTATCTTCATTTCCTGTAAATTATTTGGAGCACTCAATCTGGATAACAAAGTCACTTTCATTTTCTGTATTGAAAGTTCCCAATTTAAAACTACTTTGTCACAAAATGAGAAAAAAGGAAAACACTTTCTGCTGTTCAAAGCATCTGTGTCCACAGATTTTAATATTTTTTGTTGACTATTTCCTTTCTTTCATCATTTTGTTCCAGAGTTTTCCCTTCCTTTTTCCAGACCTTGCTTGTGGCTCACTTGAAATCATGGTGCAGCTCAGGAGGTCTTTAACAGTTTAATTAATTTTCATACTTAACCTACCTCACACTCACAGGGCTAATTCACATTGGGGGGGAGTTTTAGGAAGTAATACAGGAATGTAATATAACAGGAGTATAATATAATAAAATATGGTAAGGGGTCAGAGTGGTGCAGAACTAGAAACAGCTGTATGCAGTCAGGGAGGGCAAGTCGACCAGATGGACGCTTTTGGGGATCAGATGGGGATCCCAAGCCTTGCAGATCTGTGCTGCTTTGCAGGCATTTCTACATCACATGTACCATGAAATTCTAGCATGATTAATCAAAAAGCCAGATGAGACCATATAAGAAAAAAGGTATGTGGAACAGGTTTTTATTTCTGGTTCGTGAATAGGTTGTAGTCAAATATAAGTTAGCAGAAGAGGTTCATATTTGTGAATCTCAGTTATTTACCTAAGGATATGTTCAAATGATTTTTCAGGTAAACACAAGCCCACTCTGTCTTTACTCTGAACCAGCCAGAGTTGTGCTAACCCCAATCTAAAAGCCATGATAGTGTGATTATTACAGGATTGTACTCAAGCTAATAAGTAACCTCAGTGTCATGCTAACCATAGCAACATGCATCAAAATTGCTTGGCTGGCTCTCACCGATGGCGAAATGACCTGGAATCTTCCTGCAAAAGACTCTGCAGATGTACCCTTAATCAGGCCGTTGTTTTTTCCTTTTTTAAAAATATTTATTCTAGTATCTCATCCAAAAAGTAAATATTGTAGAAAAGAGTTTAAAAATATTAAATATATATACACACACAAAGATTGTCTTGTTTTTAACTGAAAATGGAACTTCATAAAATATTGATGTGACAATAGTAGTCTCTATTAAGTTTTAAATGTATTATTGCAATGGTCAACTTCCTTATTTTTATTATAATCATATTCATGTTTTATAAAAGGATGACAACATTTTCTTAGTTCATACTAATCTGCAATGGAGATGCAAATTTTGTACTCCTTCCTGGATTTTCTCCAAACTGAAGATGTGAGAATAGAACTTCTAAAATCATGATTCAGCAAGGCTTATGTGCTTAGCTAGGTAGTTTATATTGCAAGAGTTTATTTTCCTTTTTTTTCAGTTCAAATAATAAAGCTCTTAACTGAAAGAGAAATCACAACTGCAAAGCTTTTGCATTATGTATTGAAGAAAAGCTATGCATTTCATGTGGTTTTACACCAGAGTCAGATTTTTTTCTTATACATACTTAAAATATTGTTAAAGTTTTTTTCAGGGAGTGGGTTAAACATCTAATTTTCTATGAATTTGAAAACTGAAGAAATTTTTTAAGGCTAAAGGTTTTCACTGTAGGCATTTCACGTGGCTCTGTTGCTTTTACAGTTCAGGTTGTCACAGTTCTTACACAAAGATGAAATGTGTGTCATGTTGAATTAGCCCTGGAATTTATTTTGAGTATTGCTGTGGCATGTATTGCCTTTTCAACTCTGATTCTTTATCGTAAATATTCACTGTTTCATCTTTGGTATTTTAACCCCTTTTGACAAAATGTAAAAAGTAAAAGCAAGTTTGAAAATATGCTGCACTCTTGCTCATCTCATGCATTCTTAGTAGTAGAGTTGTGGAGGAAAACAGGAAAATGACTATATTCAGCTAGACTAGCCCCTCACCATTTGTGCATATCACTTATGTTGGGCCAATAAACACCCAACTTTATCCAAAACTCAACCTGATCTTATGTGGGAATCTCTTTTGGGTGAAACATTTAGGGGCAGAAAGCAAAAATAAACAAACACAACTAATTTTTGTGCAGTTTTGTTTATATATTTTTCTTTAGTTTTGCTTCCACTAAAATTAGTCACAAAACTTTTTTTTTTTAATAAGGCTAGAATGTCTATACATATACACTGATGGGTCAAATTGGAGTGCAAATACACTAAGAGTAAGACTACTGCTTGTATTGCATCTGCTTAGCATTGCTGAGTTTGAATCTTCTGTGAAGAACAACTTACGCTTCAGAATTTTTAGGGAAAGGCGGTCTTTGGAAAACTGTCTGAATTCTTGTAGTTGTGTCTGTATTGTGCATAGTTAATGTACAAATCCCTTGGAGAAACTAAAGGTTGTTATTATTGTCTACTTCTGAGTTTTCACTTCATTATTCTTTTTTTCCAATAGGGTGGAGTGAATGGCTTGACTGGAGAACTGGAATTTGCAGAAAATGGGGGGAATCCCAATGTGCATTTTGAAATTTTGGGAACAAATTATGGAGAAGATCTTGGCAGAGGGATTCGCAAGGTGAGGCTACATATATTCAAACAAGAGATTTTTTTTACTGATTTTTTAAAAACCTTTCTTGTATTCCATTTTAATAGAAAAGTGTTTGATGGCAGCTAACATGCTGGAATGGGGGAAAACTCTTGAACTTCTAGATACCCATCTATTTTATTATTGCAAAGAGGCCTTGCAGTAGTTTGTGTTGATAACGGTGGTGTTTGTAATACAGAATGTGTTAAGCTGCTGGTCAGCTCTCCCAAAAGACCAGTGAAAGCAGTTGTTTTGAAACTCTTGCAAACCCTTTCCAAAATAGCAAACTTTACATTGAATAGCGCTTAGAGCACCGAGATTGGCATTTGATACTTGCGGTCGAAGTGGGATGCTGCAACTGTTAGATGATTAAAATTCATAAGTACAGAAAGAGAAAATCTGTTGTAACATAGACAAAATTTCTTGTCTTCATGAAATAAGTACTCAACGTTTTAGTAGAAATTAACTTTTACAGAATAAGCATAATGTTAGGTATTCAGCTGCCCCACACAGTCCAAATACTTGGACTTCAGTTGTTTGAGGAAAAGGCGTAGATCTCCAGCAAAATTGCTTTTTCTTCGTATTTCAGTTTTGCTAGTCTGTAAAAATAAATCTAAGTCCTGTATAAGGAATGTTGGAAGCAGGTGTCTATTTGC
This sequence comes from Strix aluco, assembly GCF_031877795.1. Taxonomy (NCBI): domain Eukaryota; kingdom Metazoa; phylum Chordata; class Aves; order Strigiformes; family Strigidae; genus Strix; species Strix aluco. The sequence continues at coordinate 53,141,491 of NC_133934.1, forward strand.
AATGCATATCCTTAAATTTGCACAACTGCCCATCAGGATGGCAAAAGTAGCAAAAATCATATGGTACCTCTTGGGAAAATAAAAGACTAATAGGCTTTTCCAGGAGCAATTCTCCTTCAGAGACAGACCTCCTGAAAGATAATACCAAGATCTCTTTATTTAGTGTATCACATCACGGTGGTTTTTATATGTGAGGAACCTGAAGTGATTGAAAGCAAATGACAGAGAAAGTTATCTTAATATATGTAAACTGGTTCCATGTATCAGTGTCACTATATGATGAAGTACATCATTTGCATACCTTCTGCAGTAACAGATAAGTACTCTGAAAGAAGGGAGAGATAAATAAGAAGTTAAAAGTGTCTCTAAATTCCTGAAATTTCTCCTCCACTGTTCATTGGAATTGTTATTCCACTCCTGCTGTTTCATCTTTGTCTGTACTTTAATGTACACACATGCCTATAGTTACCTCACCTTGAGCAGAGTTCCTGATAGATGCTTTGGAAACTAAAAGGAATTTGATCTTGTTGATATTTGGAGGTGCACTTCGCAAAGTCTTTAGATGACCAGAATGTTGGATGAGTCCTTATTTCCTCACCTACAAATTCAGTCTGTTTCAACATATTTTGACTTATTTTTCATGATGTGCACCGAGGAGCTATTCGTTATTTAGAGCAACCAGGTAGTCCTTCCTAAGACAAATCTGTATGTCTTCATTTAATTTAATTGGTTGACTTTGGTTGTTTTACAACTTCAGGCCTGTCTGGGTGAATGCTTGAGTGAAACGTTAAATTGTGCTCTTCCATTTCACAAAAACATGGAAGAGAAAGAGAGACCCACAGAAAGGTCTTGCAAATATAGAAGTACAAAAAGACTTTCTAACCTTTCCAACTTTTCCAATGGTATAATTTAGTTTTATAGTTCAAATTTAAACTATAGTACAGTTGTGCAAAGCAATGAGATAGTACCAACAGGCTTTTTGAACCTTTCTTGTTGCTCTTTATCATATTTCAAGGCAGAGACATTCATTGTCTTTGAAAGGAAATAGATGTGAAGTTTGTCAAAGAGAACAGTTTTGCACAGAATATAATTAGACCATGAAACCATGAAAGCTTGTCACAAGAGCTGTATTTTTTAATGTTTGCCAAGATGAACATTTAAAATTAAATATAGAGATTATAAGAAAATTTTCCATTGAAGGTTACACTATAAATGTCTATTGTTAAAGTTTTGTGATGCGTTTCAGCTGGTTAAAAAGAAGGAATTGTCCAGAGCAGAACAGATCTAATCTGTTCCAATTTTTTTTCTAAACAGCATTCAGTGATCCAGAGAAAGCTTTAGAAAGAGTCCTGGTGTAGAGAATGGCATTTTCTTTAGAAGGAAATTTCTGTATTTATTGTGAGAATGTGATAGTTGTTTGTGGAAATGTCTTTAAAAAAACCAAAAAATTCTTATGAAATATTGTAAATTTTTTACACCAAATTGAATAGTAAAAGGATTTAAAATAAATATGGTATTTATAATCAATGTCACAAAGTTAAAAAACAAGCTGGGGATCCTAAAACATTTACATCAAAGAAATTTTTTAAGGGGAAAATGCCATATGTTGGTTTTACTCTTTTCACAAAAGTTCACATATTTTATCCTTGATTCAGTTTTACTTTAGAGTGTATGAGCCACTAATGTTGGAAGCAAATCACAATAATTACAGGAGTCAGATATATTCTTGTTAGCTACACTAATTAAAGTGCACTTCAGGTTTTCATGTATTTAGTGGTCTGACTACAGAACTACGTCACCATTTTTATTTCTCAGCTCTAGTGGAAGCAGCTGCAATTAGCAGACTGACTGAAATTTCTAAACAAATGCATCTTCCCTACTTAACGTGTTTCTAAGTACTTTTATAGGAGATAATGAAGGGTGAAATAATGACAAAAGGCCCATTGAAGTCGTTGGGACCAGAAGTTGACACCAAGTCAAGTGTGTAAAGAATTTCTTTTGTTTATTCCGAGGAACAATCAATTGGTTTTAATTAAAGCAAGTGAAATTTTAAAATGCACTCGAATTCCTCAAGAGTCCAAATTCTGCTTGAAGTCAGTTCTGTTTGGGTTCCAGAGTCATTTGGTTACTTCTGAAAAGTTCATAGGTTAATATTCCTAGTGCTCGAAGAGGCAAACAGTTTAGCAAACACTGAGAATTCATGTTTATGTTTGTTTTGATTGGTCAAAGTAAGCCATGTATCTAGCAGAAACTAGAAACTGTTTGCAAGTCCTCTCCTTCAGCTTTCATGGGCTACTGTCATACCTGGAAAGCAGTGGGAGCATTCATGTGGAAGTTCATTGTGTTGGGGTCCTTCATCTAGAGATGACTTAGCGAATTGAGGAGTGGGATTTGCCTGAAATACAAATTTTGTACCCTTATGTCTGTAAATGCTATCCATCACCTTGCAGACTGTGGATTGCTTAGGCTATATGTATTGCCAGAGTCAGGTACTTGGACTAATACAATCAGATTGTTGCCAGATACTGATTTTATTGACACCAGTGTTGTTACCATCCCAAAGGAACTGCAGAAAAACTTGCTTTTACACAACATGCTATGGCTTGCGTTTGTGCAGATATAGTTGTATTCAGTGGGAGACACGGGTGTATTTCTGACATTTCTCTGTTGGCATTTGTCTGTTGGTATTTGACATTTGAGTATGTATTCTTTGACATTTAAATTTCAGTGCAATACTTTTATCTATACTGTTGAAATAAAAGCTGCCATTCCTGTGAATAACCATCCAACAAACAAATGAACAAAAGGGAGTTGATAGCTCAGAGGAGTACTGTCTTATATCTTAGTGGTGTAGAAAACAGCACTGCAGAAATAGTGATTTTCATGTTTTTTCCTTGTGCTCCTTGTAATTCAGAATGGGCTCATCCTCAAAGGCTCTGTTCTACAGCTTTTGAAGTTCAGAGGACTTTCTTCCTGTTCTCACACTGGTTTTCTTACCACGTGTGGACATTTGGAGATCATGGTGCATTTTGCTCTGTATCCATATCCTTGTTAGCGTACACCCACCTCCTGTGTGTTTCTGTTCTCTTCTGAAGATGGTTTCTGTTGTTTCCTCCCTGTGGGAGAATGAGATGACATGCACCGGGATGTCCATGTCAAGACTTTATTTGCATTCAGGACTCCTAGACATGCCTCAGAGCAAGGATAGAGCTGTGGGCATGCAGGAAAACAGATAACTTGAGTGGGGCACCTGGGTAACCCAGGATGCTTCGAGCCCTCCACATTTGCCTGGTAGGATTGTATGACTCTGTCCTAAATTATTTTAATTTTATGACCTTGAGGAGGAAATGTTAGCTTTTTTTAATCCAAGGGATATCTGTAGTGCATTTCATATGAATGTGATTGAAGGCCTTTGGCCATAATGTCCAACAGCTGTGTTGTTCCTCGTTCCTCTCTTTCTGCCAGTGCGAATGTTAGGACCTTCCCTGTGGAGTCAATACATGCAGGTTTTTATTTCACAGGTTATTAAGGGTTATGTAGAACATTCTGTAGTTGTGTTATTTGTTCAGAGATGGGAAAATTGTATTTCATTTTTTGTTTACATTCTGGTGAAAATAATTGCTACTTCCACTTCATCTGAGAACGGTTGTTGGTTACTGTAGTGGCATTGCTTTGTTATCCGATATATAATTTTTTCTTACGTTTGCATCATGAAGCAACATATATTCCAAGTGTATATTTTTGATCTTGGGGAAGCTGTTATCTCTTCTTACAAAGTTAACACTTCTTTTGTGTATCTTTTATCTCTTACTCCCTTTTGCTTCATTAGATAAAAAGAGAAGTTATGCAGTTCTGCTGACACTTATTAACTAACACTGTTTAATAACCAAGAGCGGACAAAGTATTTACTTCTTGGTTAGCTACTTGAGGTAAATGATGGGTTCACCTGTTCCCTTTGTGATCATGATCAAAGGTAGAGCTCTGCAATGTGATTTTAAAAATGTATATATATCAGCACCTGGTACTTTAAGCTGTGATCTGTTTCAGCTGTTTCTAAAGGCTGACATGCAATTTATGATGTAGCTGAAAGATATATTTGCAATTTACAGAGACATTTTCTAGTGAGTTGAAAATAAATGTTGCTGTGTCTGACTGCTTTGCCTCTAGTGTTGATAGAAAAGATGGACCTGGCACAGTACTAACATGATACTCTCTCTAAAGCAACTTTAAATACAAAAGCAGCCCACTAGAAATGAAATAAGCTACTTAGTACTAAAGGTAAAGAGGTAATTAAATACGTTCGTGATCTGGGACCTGCTGTTCTAGTTCAGCACAGTACTTAAATCTGTTGTAAACCTCTTGAAAAGTAGCATTTCCTTTCTTTTTTAGTGCTTTGCGATATATGAAGATACAGTAACTAATTCTTTACTTTCTGCTAGCTTCTGCAAATCTTTTGTGAAAGTTCAGTGAAATTTAATTGGGCTGGAAAGTATTGGGAATTTGCATGTTATCACAGTGAAACTATTGTTAGTAGAGAACTGTGATTTACTTGAAAGTGAACTTCTGTTTAGCTTAAAGGTCAGACTAAATGCATATTCGAGTCTAATGGGAAATGGAAAAAATACCTCTATCCATAATTGTATTCCTGAATTTTAAAAAATTTAAAAGTTTAAAAAAATCCCCTTTCTTTGCTTTTGAATAAAACATTTTCTTTTAAAACCTGAGACTACAGAGAGTCAGACTGGCTCAAAGTAATTAGTGTATCATCTGGAGAATTTGTCAGGTTTTGGACTCTGAATCAGATGGGGGGTGGGAGTAAATGTAAATCTTGGTGCTGGACTGTTCAGGTGCTTGCCCTGACCCCAGGCTGTTTGTCTGGATGAGTGAGTATTTCAGTGTTCATAACAAGTGCAAAGTAAAGAAACCAGAGATGGATTCAGTGGCTTGGTAGATGCTGCCACAGGAATATGGAAGACCAAGGTTCAAGTCCTCCTCCTAGTGATCATTAATAAATGCAGAGCAGAGCTGCTACTACAGGCAGTGTTATGAGCAACCTGTTCCCTGTGAATTATTCACCTGTGGAGCAGGACATCCACCAGGAAGACACATGAGAGCCAGGATCGGGATTATGAGCAAAATCACCCAGAACTCAAACTCCATACTCATGCCCACTAAGCCAAGACATAGTGCAACAGAGACATACTATCCCACCTATTTCTTCTTAGAAGCAGCATATTCAGACATGTCTGCTGAGCTCTAGTGTGCTCAGGCATTTGAACTTAGCACAACCTGTTGTAAAACAGAAGGGTGATTTTAGGCTGTAAGACAAGAGGGTGTCCAGATTTCCCAGTCTAGAATAATAGCGCTAAGTGCCTGGGTTAAAATTCAACTCAAATAAGTAAGATACAGGTTTATCAGGTTTTCAGCATGCAAGTTGGATGGCTCTTAGCAGTGACACTTATATGGCTAGAGGATTGAAATCTGAACTCCCCAAAAAATCTTTCAAGCCTCTGAGTAAGTGCAGCACTCTGGAGTGAAGAGGGTTTGTTCCTGCATTGGGAATAGTGGGGAAAAAAGGAAAATGCAGGGTGGCAGGAGAGAAGCATGCAATGGGACCCTGAGAAGAAGCATTGATGTCAAGCAGAAATTCCCCTTGGGACCTTGGTGCTCTGTAGTATTTCTCTTGGCAATTTTGGCAGGGATGAGTCCATCTCTCTTTTTCTCAGAATTTCCATTCTTGTCAAAACTGATATGAATGTTCTTACTGAAAACTGCTTTCAGTGGATTGGGAACTGCCTATTTTGACTGATTGCTTTCATTAGAAAGAGACAAATCTTTTTTATGCGCTTTAAATTACATAGTTTCATGGGTTTTATTCATTTTTGTTCATCGGGATAAGAGGTTACATTTTACCCGTCTACTGTCGAAAATGCAGTTGTCTTGACAGCAAAGAACAGGAGAAATATTTTCCACTTTCAAAGTTGTGTTTTTAATTTCCTTTAATATCTTGTTATGACAATGGAAACTTGAGAAAGATCAGTCAAAAAATAATAAAAAAAAACCCTAGGAGTTGTATCAGTAACTCCTGTTTTCTGTTGATGCTGCTAGGCAAGTGCTTAACCGCAGAGGCTCCTGTGTGATTATTCTGTCCTTCAAAATGGGCATAAGAGCAAAGAATGATACAGAACAACGTTCATTTCTTTTTCACAACAGAGATTTTTTTGTCCTGAAACATTTTGAATAGCAGAAATAGCATGGTGGGTTTTTTAATAACTAGAGTGGGAAAGAGAATTTGGATTTGAATGTTGGTCAGGTTAATGTAGCATGTGAAACTTGATTTGTATGCATTAGATATTTTTCCTTCATTTTTGGGTTCCTTTCTTCTTCCTGAACTGCTTGCGGTTGGCTGCAGGTCAACCAGGTCAAGGGATTATATCACTTCTCTTTTTTAAAAAAAATCAATATTTGCAATTAATTTTCAGTATGATTGGTTGGGCCACTTCTGAAATACCTTTACTATGGTTATGTGGCTTTTTCTTCTGCTTGAGTAGCTGTGAAAGCCTCCCAGTGAACATGGATCTGCAGAACTGGCTGGCAAGTTGTGGTGAATATTTATCCTCATTAGCTTCCTCATTAGTCACTTAGCTTTAGCTTTTGAGCTGAAGTGTTTGAATTCAGCTGAACAAATTAGCTTTGTAACTCACTTCAGAGATCTGAAGTGCTTAGGAACTTTGAAGTGCCTCAAAACTGACATTTTGAATAATGTCAGGAGAAACGGTGTATGATTTAAGAATGGACTTAATGCTTCATTGACCACTCAGGCAGTAATGCATCTATGTGATTTTGGAAATCCCATTAGGGACTTCTCTTCACCTTTAAGGGAGCACTCAGTGGGTGCTGCTTCAAGAATGCGGTTCATCGTCCTTGAAATTAATAGGATAAAATAGCTCAACTTGGAATTACTTGTTTTAAGGTGGGGATTCTTAATGAATTATAGGTACCTTTCAGAATTAAAGTTTTCAAAAGTTTTCAATTATTGCCTTTTGCTCTTTAGAGTTGGTTTGTTTTCAAGCAAAGCTATCATCTCATGAAAATTGCTTCATTTCACAAATACTTGTAACTGGAACAAACATATATTTTCCAGTAGTAAGAAGAAGTTATAAGTGTATTTAACCCTCCATCAATCCAAAAGAAGGGACTGTTGTAGCTAATTTATCATGTGAAGAGGGAGATAATAGCTATATATTCAGTAAGTTAAATATTTCCATCCAAATTTGGCTGTAAATTGGGTATCCTAGTCAAAAATGAATAGTAATTGGAAAACCATGTAGACAGCAGAGAGGGATGTTAAAAAAATTGAGCTGCTTCTTTTAACAGGAGACATGAAGAGATGGTAGTAGGAAATGAGTCATTTAGGTTTAGCTTTTGAGGGTGATGGAAGGGTAATATTCAGTTCCCAGAATTGAGAGCTCAGTGCACAGCCTTGGGAAGGCTGATACGTCAAAAGGTTATAACACAGATCTTAGTCCATAATATGTGGAAGTAGATCTACACAGATTTCACAATATTTGATAAACTGCTTTTATCTTCAAGAACCACAAGCCAAGACTGACATAATTAGATGGCCTGCTATGTCTTGCCAACTATGACTCCCCACAATAATGAATCATAGAATAGTAGAACAGCCCAGGTTGGATTTCAAAGATCATCTGGTCCAACCTTTCAATAAATTGTTTCTAATTTGTGCATTTTGTGAGGGACTTCTCCTTGAAGGCTGTATTGTCTTGTAGGCTGCTGAATGTTGGATGAACCCCTATGGTACATCTGAAAGGTCTGGAACCTCATATTGATGAAAACTTTGCAGGTACAAGTTTTAAAGTAGACAGAACTGTCGTCTTTTACAGTAAGATCTCTGTTCCAACCTAGCCTGTTAGCAGGAAAATATGAAAATGTCTCTTATTAGATGCTGGATATTTGGGTATAGCAGAGATGAAAGGAAGTTGATTTGTTTTTTGTTTAGTTGTCTGGGGGGGGGGGGGGGGGGGGAAGACTGTATTTAATTGACCATGATGCTGAATGAGATTTTGTTGACAGTAGTACGCAGTATTTTCCTGCAGTGGGTAAGTGGCCCTGATAAACCAAATGACCTTTGCCTCTGTGGCCACAGAGTATTCAGTGTCACTTTCTACTAAAGCAAGGAGAACCCAAACATTTAATCCCTTTAGTCCTCCCTGTACAGTATGCGGGATCTAGAGGAGCTAGGCAACTCATAAGCTGATTGGGAAACTGGTAACTGAATTCAATGAAAACGCAGGGCCTGTGGATTTCCACTGAGAACACCCTCTATATATCTGTATTCCTATATATATGTAATATCTACCACCCTCAGCCCCCACAGCTGTGGGAGTAGATTTACAGTGGGCAAGAATGTGAAAACATCCATGAAGCTGGTAAAGGCTCCCAAATTCTTCAGAAGGATGCAGTCATCTCTAGGCAAGTGTCAGAAAGAGTTACGTTAGCAGAGTCAAGGTTCAGATGTCTGCTGACGAGAGGAGAGTGGTGCTGACCAGGGAGAACAGCTTGAGTAGGTGGGGAGTCTCATGGTTGGGTTGGACCAGAAAAGGCATGTGGGTACAGTGGTTAGTTAAAGAGGAAAAATGATACATTGAACTGTGGAAATTGCTTTCCACTGTTGTTAGCACAACACAGCTGAAAGTACAGTAAATCTTTGTTTGTTGTGGTGTTTTTAAGACAGATAAGAAACTAATAGAAATGTTTGAGAAGACAAAGAGAAGCATCCCTGTGATTTCAACTTGGATGCTGTATCATTGTTTATAATGTACTGTAGTTTCCAGCTAAATTACTCAGCTCATGTATTTCAAAATATGACAGAGTTTACTATGCATAAATCATCATTTGTAAAGTAAAAGTTTTCAATTACATTTTCTTATCTGCCAAAAGAACTTCAGAAGTAGAAGTGATATCTCATTTTGTCTCAATATTGCATTTATGGCAATGCTGAGAGATGTTTCTCATAAAGTGGTTATAGATGTATCCTGTAATTAAAAGAATCCTAAAAGTGATTTCCAGAGATAAAAAGTTACTTCTGTGTAATTGGTAAGGGCCACCTCCTTGCACCTTTTGTGTTCTTTGCAAGTAATAAAGACAAGGATGATGAAGTTTTCGATGACTTCATAATATTTATAGTTCTCTCACAGTGTTGAAAGATTTTTATGATTCAGCCTTAAAATTACAGTGCTCAGATTTTTGCCTGTTTTAAAGTTATGATATAATGCCTTAATCAAAGGGTAAGTTACAATAAAAATTAATAATAAATACTCTTGTCATGGCATATTCCTGCTTTGAAATGCACAGCAGAAGTAATAGAAAAAGTGATATGTATTAGGTCTCAAACACTTTACATTTTCATCTCAGTAAACAGAATAAATTTAATTTGATAGAACCTATTTTTCTGAAAAATAAAGCTTTTCATGAAATTGTGAGCACACACAAAGACTTTGAAACTCTTTAGGCTAGCAGCAAATGGGGGAAAATACTGGTTTAAGGAATTTGGCAAGGTGTGTCTGGCACCTGTGGGAGATGTCTGTTAGAAAATAGTCTCATCATTACATCCAATACTACTACTCTCCATTTCTCAATACCTGTGAAAATTATTATGGCCATTTCTTTCTCAAGTATAGCAGTAGATAGAATATTTTTCTTGTGTAAACAGGAAAGGATAGAATGGGATAAATTGCAGAAGGGCTTCTGTTGAAATTTGAGTTCAAATTAATTTTAGTCATATATGAAAAGCATTTTCATATATGGTTCAGAATTGGTTCAGAAAAATGTTGCATAACATACTGGAACTGGTATGTTTGATTTTAAAAAAATGTTAATTGAAGTTGATAACATTTGGATTTAAACTAATAACTTAGTAGCTATAACTAATAACTTTAACATATTTGCAGTCAGCAGAAACATATTGAGAGTAAAAGTTTATGGTACAGGAAATGGTGTCTCCCTTAAACCACTGGAAATAAAGCCCCTTATTTTTTCATGGACTTATCTGACATTTCTATCTAAGAGAGATGGATAAAGAAAGAAAAGGAGAGATTAGGAGCCAAGCCATGGCTAGAGCAAGAAATAAGGATTGTTTTGCTATGGCTGGGCCATTTGCTGATTCTCCAGTGATTCCAGTGTTATTGCAGATATTACTGGAGTTATCTCTTCTCTATTACTGCCACACCCTGCTCTTCTGTGCTAACCATGCTACCTTTTATTGTGTATTATTGCGTATTATCTTTGGCAGTTTTGTGTGCTTCCAGTTCACTTACCTGCTGCTTTGCCTCTTTGTATTTCTTCCATCTTGTCTTTGCTGCTTCATGGTGTCCCTTGAAGCCTAGATCTAGTCTCATCTTTGCTGCATTTTCCTGATCCATGCTGCTTCTGCGCCTTATCTAGTCATAAATCTATTAGTCTGAAATGCTGGATTTGCTTCATTTTGGTTTCGGGTTTTTTTAAACGCACTTTTATAATAACTTATACCTCATAAAAATCTGATTTAAAGTATGCATTCTAATGGGGTGTCTTAATAATGAGCCATAAATTTTACATTAATATTTTGATGCAATGTGTAGTTTGTATACACCTCTACTGATTTTGCATTATAACTTGATTGCTTTTAAAAATAATAGATTATATTTTAAAGCCTCGATACTGGTGTTTTGCATCAGTTTGGCTCTAGAATATTTCAGTACTCTAAATTTATTCATATTCTGAATTAGTACTCAGGTACTCTTAGCTCTCTAAATTTATTAACTACAGATAAAATGTGTGATTTTCCCATTGAATGTGCATGTCAGATCTCGTTAGTTTATTTTAAGCTCTATGTTATATTACTTGAGGCACACATTTGACGTAAACATACAAAGTAAAAAAATAAATATTTTAGGATCTAGTTCAGTAGCATATATCCATGATTAAACCACACATCACTCCCTGGAACAGTGTCAATTAATGCAATTTTGTTAAAATATTAACTTTTTAAAGAGAGTGTCAGTCCTACTCATGCAGCAGCGGTTAAACAGTTTTATAATCTCTTTTTCCTTGTAGATAACTCTTAATATATATAGGAATGGATACATCTTCCTATTCATCTTTGCTCTGCAGCAACCAGCTTGCCTTGCAATCCCTGGACCAGCCATCCAGGCCTGCTGCTAGGTGTATGTTTCTTGCTGCTTCATTTGGTTTTTTTCTTCAAATTACAAGTTCTGCTTCTGACATTGGAGACTGTGTGAGCCTGCTTTGTCTTGCAAAGTGCATCACAAGTAATGTCGCATTAGCAAATAATAACATCTGAGGATTTCTGTGCCTTGCTGCAGGGATGTAGGCAATGGCATGAAATGCATGAAAGATTCATTTGCACACTGGAAAAACCCAGTCAGAAAAGGTTAGAGGAGGGGTAGTCCAAGCTTTGAATTAGAGAGGGGGTCCAGTTCACTGTCGGAGCAGTTCTGTTCACACAGTGGATTTTAGCTAGTGATGGGCATCTTTGAACATAATTCCACAAAGTTTATTCCACAGTGGGGCTACAACCTGGAAAACAAAGCCCAATCTACAGTACTTGGGTAGTCAATGTGTCTGGTTGCTAGCAGGAAGATTTTTGAAGTACAGCCTTTTGGTCAGTGTAGACTAAGGTAAATGGGATTCCCCAATATTTTGTGACCTATTTGTTCAGAAATTACCTTTTCAAATATGTTTGAAAGACTGGAATATTTCACAGCTAGTTTGGTCTACAGTAAAGTTATAATGAGTCTCTTGATACACTTGATTCTGGGTAGTTAAATTGATTTTTCTGTTTGGCCTTGGGGTTTTTGTACACTAAACAGCAGTGTGGAAGTTATTGTCCTCTCTCACTACTAACTTTACTGCTGAAGACCTTACATCCTCCTTGTGTTTAGCTTTGCCACTTTTTCTGTCTGCAGGAAAGCAAACATGACAAGACCAACTAAGTGATGGATATCTTCCCACATGAGAATACAATCTTTATGTCACTTTGTGACTGTAGGCCACCAACAGATTCCATTAAACAGGGATAGATGCACTGAATACAAATGTTTTTAGCATCCCTACATACTGAAGCATTTCTGTTCAGTCCAAAAGGCAGTGAATTTCACATCAAACTGATTTCATGGCAAAGATATTCATGCTGCTTTTACAATTTGGGGGGGATGAGGACAAACATGATAGGAAACTTTAATAAGAAATTATGATCTTCTTCTTCTGATAGTGTACCACATCCTCATTTTTTTAATGTGTTCAGTATGTAACATCATACTCCACATTTATTACAGATCAATTCCTCTGAATTCTTTTTGGTTCCAGTTGTATATTCCTTCTAAGTTTTATTAGACTCTTTTCCAACAGCTTTATAACATCTAAATTGTCCATCAGTCCATTAGTCATTAGAAACTGCTTTCTAGTTTGCTATGCCACTGTACAATACTGAGGCAAATCATTTATGCAAGGGAAAATGAAAACATCACTAAAGAAAACAGAGAATGTTATGATACCTTGTTAAAGAAATGTTTGTGTTCATCATTATTTTCTTTTGTATTTTCTTATTCAGTTCATTTGCCTTAGAAGGAGGAAAAGCCCATATATAAGTGTCTGGTCTAGTTAAATCCATTTTAAAAAAAAAGGACTTGAAACTGCTCTAAACCTTCAGAAACCATTGATAAAATGAAGTGGAAGTGTATTTCTCTCTCCCTCTCTCTTTTTTCTTTTTTTTTTAACACTTTTACCATATCTTTTGAAAGGTGCTTTGGCAAGTGCAAATATAATAATATGTAATCATGTGCCAATCTGGCCAGTTTCTATCATCAGTGTGATCTCTCTTAAATCCTGTTGAACACAAACCCCAAAATCTTTCTGTAGAAGACAAAATATTTTCCGGTGGATTACATCTATCCTTTGAAAGGTTGCATGTTCAGTTGTTGGTTATTATCTTAGCTTGGAAATACAGTAATCTTCACTTGGATGTGAAAAAAATAGAAAGGTGCTGGCTTTTTGCCAGCTGTATTTTTTGAACTGTGGGTATAGCAGTAGCTCAGAATTGCAGGAGGCCACTGACTTGAAGGTGTTGCAGTCCTTTGGAGGCCACAAATAGCAGATTTCTGACAGATATTTTAATGAGAGATTTTGGAGTAGGACAATTTAAACTTCTCAATCTAAAAATACTGGAGTCTAAAAAAATGGATATACCAACTTCTTCCAAAAAAATCAATCATCCTGAACAGCATAGCACAGCTACTTACCTGTAACAAGATCATTAAGAGTTGGGAACAAAAGCAGCCCTCTAACTTGTCATTTTGGGTTTTGAAAGATGAGAAAGTATGGGATAGAGCCAAGTGGTAAAGTCCCCACATTCTGGAGAAGTCAGCTAAAACTGAAAATAAAACTTACATACTGCTATGAACCTGGCTGTAGAAGGCGGTTGTTTCTTAATATTCGGCTTTGAAAAACCTATTTGAAATAGGAAAAAAAAGTAAAATCTTATTTCATAAGGACTCATAGTTTCATCCATAGTCTCTTTCTATTTTTTGCAGTACCAAACACAACAGTACATTTACTCAAGGGTGGGAGGATGTTAGTTAAAAATAATACAGCATCGGTTGAATGCTCCACAGAATTTAAAATTAAATGTCTGCAGAGATTATTTGCTATCATGCTTGCTATAAAGGTATATGGCTCTTGTGTGGGATCTTCTAATAATCTGAGATATTTCACTGCCCTCTCTTGGTGAGAGTTAAAACTGGTCTCTTTTTCACAAACCTTAACCCAAAAGCAAAAAGGATTTTTCCTTTGGTGCAGGTGTTATTTGATAGGAAATCATAGCAAGTTACATATTGTGGATGAGTAAGTATCCATGAAGCTGTGATGGTTTATTTCAGCTTGAAGTTTGTGAGTGAGCTCACTGGTTTGATCTATGATGTGTGGACATATCCGTATAGGAAAATTTATTTGTGTATTCAACATCATACAAACATCGTGACAATGTATCCTTTTCCATAATTGTATAGAAATATTTTAAAAACACTTTAAAGTCTGTGTGTCTTGTGAGCAGTGAAAAAGTTAAAGACATTTTATTTGCTTGCTGGAATAATGAGCTAGTCACTATTTTATTAAAACCTATCGGTTTTAGACAGTTAATTCAAGTGCATATGTTAACTAGTAATTTCCCACTGAAACATGTAGAGGGAGGTGCTGCCCTAGAAGACAGTTCAAAACTGCAGAAGGTATCTGGAGATATTAACTAGCTAATTTCACGGTTTAGTTTCAAAGCCTATAAATATCTTTCCTCCTCCAAATCTCTGTGAAAAGAAAATCAAGTTTTGCAAGCTCCCTGAGTTACCCCTGAGCTGATGCTTCTTGGCTGATATTTGGGTGAACTGAGAAGTCAATATGTGGGGCCTTAAACCATGACTGATTTCCTAACCACATGCTATTATGAAAGGTTTTGTGAAACACATCACAAAAGCATGAGCTTTGATTTCTGTGCCATGATTAAATCTGATTAAATCAAAACTGTAGTTAAACTTCAGTCAATTCTGTGTTTTACTTCAAAGTAATCAAGCAAATTCTTCAGTGATAACATTATTGGTTCAGAAAGGCTGTGAAGTTGTACTGCAGGAGGGACTATAAATCAGAAATGCCACGGATTTTGTATATATAGTTTGTGACTCCCAAAGGGATAATTTTTGATGAAAGTTATGTTTAGCCATATATTTCAGGAGGTCTATGTTATGGCAATATTTACAAAGCAGTGAATGGGCAAAAATAAACCAACACATGTCTTGTCTTTTGCCAATGTGTTTTTTCAAGCCAAAAATGTAAAAGAAAACAGAAATTTGGTACATGTCCAGAGCCATGTAAGCAGTTCAGAGTCTGTTCTGTTGCCAGAGCACAGACATGCTGCTTTCTACTGAGGAATATTGAGAACACAATTTGCCGTTGTTGGTAGCATAGCAAAATTATTTAAACCGTGTTAGATGTTTTTATACAGAGCAATGACTTGTTCTGTACCAAATGCAAATTTGACAAGTGCCCCTGTTCTGAGCTGCTTGGTTTGAAAGGACGGAGGAGTAGACATGTCAATGGTAGAAAGTTTGTGCTGCACCAAGAATGCAGCAGCTTCCAAGGAAAAGTCTGAAAGGGAGGCAGATGTGATGGAAAGAGATCCTTTCCTGTCTAGCATTCAGTAGGCAGCACCATGACCTGACTTTTCACCAGAGGGTTATCAGGAACTTTGCAGATCATCCAATCTATTGTTTGCTGTCCTGCTTGTGACCTGCATCCAGCAGCGGCTCTCTCTGAGCCTGGAGTGGAGAGGGGGTGGGCTTTTCTGGCATGTGGCAATATCAGCAGGTCTGACTTTATAATGAATGAAGGTCATCCTTTATATGAATTCTCTCAGCTCCCCAGCAGTTCAGCCAATCAATCTGTAAGGAGCTTCTGCAAATGTCACCTTGCAAACTGACTACACGCTTTGGCAGGAAATTAGAAGGAGCAAAAACAATTCAAGAACCAGGTTGAGAGATGGTTATTAATTTTTTTGCTCGTGTCTTTACTGAAGGTGGAAACAATCATATCTCTTTCAACACAGCAGAAAAAGAGGAATCATGACATGTTTAAAAATGCAATATATTTGATGCAGCAATCTCGGTACACAGTGTTGCGAAGTGCCTCAGGGCTGCCACACAGTTCCCTGCCCTCTTTCTTGTGTAGCTGTTATTTCAAGTCAGTCTTGTGGGATATGTCCCATCCCCTACTGCATTTTTGAAGGAGGCAGATTCATGACTAGCTGTATTCTCTACTGACTATTTCTGTATTAGTAGAAAGGCCAGTGTTTTAACTTGGAAATAAAAACCTGTCTGGCTGGTGCATTTCTCCACATAGCCTGTGTATGGGATTTGACTAGTCTGGACAATCACCACTTCAAGGTGAGTTTTAGGCTGAGAACTGGTGCAAATTAGAGACATGACTATGGGGCAAACATGTAGGAGATCAAGGTGGGCAGTAGGGAGAGGCCCTTCAATAATGTTGAATGGCAAGACATCTCTTTTCCTCTTTATTTTTAGTTTTTGATATCTCTGTGTGATACAACAGCTAGGATGTTCATTTTCCTGTGCCCCTGTCAGTGTGGGAACAGAAGAGTTTTGAGGAAGAAACAGTGTTTTGGGAGAAGTGTGGGAAGGGAATGAACATGACTGCTTCCTATGCTGGCTTTCTGTGTTGTTTCTTTTGCTTTGTTTTTGCTGTCCAAGGGTTCCAAGTACACACAGTTAGTGTGAAATGCCAAAAGCTGGATATAGATATCTCTTCTGCTCCCCTTTACAGATAGTTAGAAGATCATTGTCCAGCTTTTACTACTGACTTCCTAGTAAGTTGGAAAGCTAATCAGGAAGAAACATTTATTTTTAGCTTTTTGCCACTGCCCTCAGACTTCTCCCCATAATTCAGCTAATGAAAAGAATTCTTAATGCAGTGCCTTGTAATTTTAAGACTCAATTTATTATTTGAATATCTTATTTATGTAGAAATAGTTATAATATCTTTAAATTGCACCCCTCTCTTAAAGCACAGAGCACTACAAAGACCTGGGATAGCTGAGAAAATTTTTCGGCTGAGTTCAGTTTCATTTTAAGTTCACACAAAAGCTCATTAAAATGTATGTGCCTATACATACGTACATATAGGTGCATGCACGCAAAAGCTGGTGGCCTACAGTTTTCCTGTAAAGCCCTAGGCCACAGAGTTCTCTGTGTGAAAATAGATTGCCCAGCCTCAAATACAGGATGTTCAGAAATCCTGAATGCCCCAAAGTTGAGATGGACTTCTGACTCCAGGTCTTTCTATCTATTTCTAAAGTCCTAAGGCTTTTCCATCCTGGTGATCATACATCTTTTGGAAATCTCTATTTCAGAGAGTGCCTAAGTTGCTGGGAGGGATTGCTTGCTGCACGTCTGCAAAAGACTCATGGGTTGCTTGTGGACCATAGCACATATTACTGGTCTCTCTTTGGTTTTATTCCTATTCTTTCCTTTGGCCCCTCTTTGAATGCAAAGTTACCCCATTTCCTCTCTTCCCAAGTGTTGATGGTGAATGCAGATCTTTGCCATCACAGTATTCTTTATAGCAATAATGAATACATTGTGTCTGAGACAGTCGTAAGAAATTGTGCCTGGAGTTTAACTTCTGAGATTAATAGCTTTACAGGGAGCCATATTACTTCTTGGTTTCTCTTTTCTTCTTAACCTCCAGCACTTTTGTCCTTACCTTCTTCACTCTTAATATTTTTGTCATCAGGTTTTTTTCTTTCTTTTTGCCCCTCCCTAACATGATGATAGATAGACTGACTCAAGGAAGCTATCAAATTGTATTTTCTTCTTGATCTGCCAAATGACTCACCCACCAGACTTCTATCACTCTAATGTAAGTGTGTAATGAGCCAAGTGACTTGGATGGGGAATTAGAAGAGGGTTACTTGCCATTTATTTTTGGTTTTAGGCTTTGATGGAGCAGTTGATTAGAGCTACCGTGAGTCCTGACAACAGATTTATGAGCAGGACATTATTTTATGCTCTTATGTCATGCTATGGTCTTCGATCATGATTAGATATCACTTATTAGGGTCATTTCTATCTTGTTTCAGATTTTTCTGCCATGTGGTAGTCCTTAATGTTTACTCTTCAAATTTTGTCCCTGATGTTTGAGCATTAGTAGATTTTTTAGACTGCATGCTCTATCTGTGGCATATTGGATTTATTTTTCTATTGGCTTTAGTTATTCTTTGTGATAGATCTTCTTCACTGTAAGCTGGTTTTATCTTCCTGTAGGCTAAATAGACTTCTTCTTCACACACACACACACAAATACATACATATATATATACATTTTGCTGGAATGCTTAATTTCATTTTTTTTCCTCCAACAAGGCTAAATTATCTCCAGAAAATTCAAAAAAGCTGCTTGAAAACCCTTAGATATGTTAGACTCCCTTTAGGTGTCAATTTTCATTTATGACCCTTTAAGGTACTTTAGAAATGGTGTGGTGGAATATACACTAAATAAAAAAGCCCACATAGCCGAAGTTCCTATACTTTCTTGTGGTAGGATATTTATAAAATTAACACATCAGTAATTAAAAAAAGAAAAAAATGTATATGTTAATCATTAAACTGTAAGATTGTAAGATGAAATAGTACACTGTGTAACAGCAATTTTTGCTGTGTTTTTAAGTGTGTGTAATGTAAATAAGTACATATATGTTAATTTTATTTACATAATTGTTCCTTGGAGAGGGAAATATCATCCCACGCTAAAAGTATACTTGATGAAAAGACTAGAAGCATGGAGAGTTGTTTTTTGCTTAGTAGGGGTTAGATATTGAAATTTACGAAGCTAATGGGAGCTGAGAGTCCTAAACATCTCAGAAGATGAAAGCACTTAGATTTATATGGCCAATTAAAGATTTAAGTTCCTAAGTTTAGGTGCAGAAGTAATAACATTTAAGGCATTTTTGCAACTTTACAGGTATTTAATACATTTAACAAAATCTTCTGAACTGTATGGTCAATTAAGTTCCAAGAGTGATTTACCCATGTGAATTTTAAGCACTATATAGGAATTTGTGATTTTTTTGGTTACTTGTCTGAGGTTTATTTACCATGAAAAAATGTACCTGCTTAAAAGCAAATGTGCTTTATGGTAGCAAAGCTATTTCCTGTGAATTTGTGTCTAACTTACTATCATCTGACATCTTCAGATGCCACACCAGATGAAAGCTGATGTAGTATCTTGGAAAAACCAAAAGGAAACGGTAGCCCCTAGTCTTAAAGATTGCATTGAGTTTTACCCTTGAGGTAATAATTAACTTTGCTCTCCCCCTGCATGTTTCCTCCAGTGAAGATGTGCAGAGGGCATGCCCAGTGAAGTCCTGGAAAGCTTTCTGCTCATTTCATCTTCTTTTGAGATTTTGCTGCTCTTCACGTAGCTCTTCGTGATCTAGGGGCCTGGGCATAAGCAATTCATTCAAACCAGTTGCGTTGAACCTGTTTGAAGTGATCTCAGAGGTGACCCTCCTGACTCCCGTCCCCCACCACACTATTCAAGCAGGGGGACAAAAGGACAGGGTCAGTTAATCACCATGACCATCTCTCGCAAGGGCTGGTGCAAGCCCTCTCATCTTCTCCTGCATTTGGGCTGCAGGAACAGAACCTGCTGCCAACAGTGTGCCTATATATAGTTTGTGGCATTTAAAATGTCAGTGAAACACCTTTAAGAAATCAATGCCTTCAGACAGAAATGTGGTTGTTAGGGGAGCAGTATGCTTTTTTTTTTTCTTCCAATTTTAATTTCAAAAACCTGCAAGTTCAATTACGTATGCTTTTGCAGAGAACAGGGTAGAGGGGAAATTAGTTCAACCTATTTTTAAAATCTACATTTAATTCAAGGTCCTGAATTAATGTGGAATGTAAACTACATTTTAGAAGTTTACTGACTTTTCAGTGTAAGCATTTTTTCCTTTGCTGAATATCACTGCTTAGCCCACTCCATTTTGCTACTAAAAACAGTAGGGTTAGGACCATATGTTTTGGAGAGGCTTAGTGAAACTGTTGAAGGTTTTTTCATAGAAAAAAGTATAACTAAACACCATGTTGAAATAAATGAGTAAATGTTGTAAAAATTACTACCCACCTACTGTTCTTTGGTGAACAGGGCCTACAAGATTACAGCTAAGCATCTGAAAATAAGATTGGGAGGTTTGGAGGTACATATGCGCCTTCATTCCGTAACTTTTCTCTTTAAAAAAGCTACTGTAAAACTTTGTGATTTTGAGAGTGGGTTTTTGAAGCTCCCAAGACAATATGGGAAAACTTTACAACTTCTGTTCAAATTATACATCATCTGCAGCTTGTGAGGCTGATGTTTGCTAGCAGCTCACCACAATGGTGCTACTGTGCTCTGTCAATGAGTAATTGTGCCATTGTAAGGCAAAACCCAGAATATCTTCCTGAATTTCACAGCCTACTTAACAGCAAAAATCATTTGAAATGCCATAATTATCAGACAAATTCTTAAAATCCTGTTGATGCTGGGAAGAGAGAACTCACCGCTGGACTGGCTCTGTCTTTTGGAGCGGCATCTTGATTGCACTTCCCTTCTCAAGGGCCATCGTCAGACTGTCTATATTGATTTGCATTAAAGATGCATTGTGCTTACCAGAGATTCCCAGCATGATCTGTGAACATATCATAGCTTCTAATCAATCCTATTCTTGTCCTTCTATTTGTGCTACAATTTTTATGCAGCTTAACACCTCAATAGAAATTGTCTTTTTTCTTATTATTATTCTTTTTAAGGAACTGAGCTGATTGCCTGAGCTATCTTTCCTGATAATTAGCTGTTACCTGCTAAGTCTGTTGTTACATATATTAAAACCTTGGATAACTGGCAAAGAAGGCCAGCTGTACAACTATGACTTTCATGGGATGTAAAGACAGGGCAAGACATCTGGTGTATGGAGAGAGAGAACTGGAAAATGTGTAAGTCTACAGTATGGGGTTAGTATCTACATAGCAGTATCAGAGGCAAGGAGGTATCAAATGGTGTAAGTGACATCCTCAGCATCACATCAATTAAGGTAGTACTCCAGCCTGGAACGGATACATTTCCTTTTTGTCATTTGATTCAAAAAAAAAAAAAAAAAAAAAAGGGAGCTTGGAAATTCCTTATGTAGCGTGGACTTCATGCTTCTCAGAATTCACAGTATGAACTTTGGTGCACCAGACCCATGTGTATCATGGCTTCTTCACTGATATCTGCAACCATTTTTATATATACATACAAGCAAATAGATAAGATTATCTCTTCATATTCCTTTGCCTTAGTGTTTATAATGCTTGATGTTTATTTACCATGTGAATATACTTTAATGTATTTTTATTCTGACTGGAGAAAGAAATTACCTCTATTTTAGTGTAATACAACTTTCCTAAGTCCTAAAGTTTCATCCTAAATCCTAAAGTTTCCTAAGTCCTAAAGTTTCACATTTCTTTTTTCCTTCATTTCTCTGCCTGCTAGGCTGTCGCTAAATGCAAAAAAGCTTTTTAAATTACCATGGAGGCTCTGATGTGTAATTAGAACGGCACCAGGAAATGGGTTCCCAAATAGTTAACTCTTAAATAGATGGGCATAACAAAGCGAAGGAAGGAGCTTGAAGTGGAGCATGACACTGCTTCCCAAAGTTTTGTAGCTTCTTCAAACAAGTGACCCCCTCAAACCCTGATTTTGCATGTACAGAATGTGAATAGTTTTATTAGAATAAATTCAAGGTGCTTTTCTCTCTTGTCCCTTCTTGAAATATATCCCCTCGCCCCAAACATCAGCAATTTGGTATATCTTGAATTAGAGTAACCTCTGGTTTGAAGATTAGAAAAACAATCTCAAATGACAGATTCTGCAAATTTTACACAAACATGTTTTATAAGACAATTTCAGCTTCTTTTTCAACATGCATAGTACTTGGATATAGTCGTACCCTAAAATTTAAAGTTGCTGCTTGCAAATTTACCACTCTGGACATCTGCATTAGAAGACAGACAGCTATAATCCAGAATTTACAAAGTGGATTTAACATATTTCAAGTATCAGAGAATATGGTGCCGATTTTGGGTAGGAGAGTTTCATTTATCTTTTGTAAAATAAGGCAAACTATATAAATCTGAAAGATTTTATTAGGGTCTAAGTTTTTGCTTAATCATCACCCTTACATAATAGCTTGGTTTTTCGAGAGGAACCACTCAAGTTAGTTTCCTTTTTGCTTTCTGGGATGGAGATTTTATCTTTATGTTTACAGCGTACTCCTGTAGGCAAATATAAACTCATTCTGAACTGACAAATATCCATGTGCTACATGAGTGCGTTCAAACACAAACTAAGTAAACTTGATTCTTAGTAAAAGTCCTGGAGAAGGTCTAACACAGGCAATATTTTTCTATTTTTTTTTTAATCTCAGAGCATGAGATAAGCAACTGCTTTACATCATCCAGTGTAAATACAGATTGGCTTTGTCTTTTATGTATTTAGAGAATTGATAAAAGCAAATATAAATGCTGAAAATGAAAAGCTCTGTATCCCTATATGATGACAAATAAATTTTTTAAAATCCTTTAACTTCATTGGGTGTAATACATATAATGAAAATGCTCAGCTGAGTTTCTAGTAGAGGCAAATAACTGCACGTTTATAAAATTCACATACTGAATAATGATAAGTCTACACCATTAAAGTGAACCATGAATATAAATTTAATATGCTTACTTATATCATTTGGCTCACTTGGAACAGTCATAATATTGACTGGAGCTCACAGATTAGTTCAGGGTTTCATATCTATCCATTTTTGTGTTGCTATTTGGAATTAAAAATGTTATAGCCAGAAGATATGAATAGGTCTTATTGGAAAAAAAAAAAAAAAGTGTAAGTTTTGCTGCATTCTTCTTATCTTGTAGAAATTGTCCATTGTGTAATCTTTTTTCCCCCCAATTAAAAGCCAGATCCTAAGTCCTCTCCTTTGATTGCAAAAAGCCTTTTAGTGACTTTCTTAACTACCTGTTTGAATCCACAAGTGAAATTTATATCTCAGTGAAGTTCAATAGCAGAATTCCCACAGCCTGTTGCTTTTGCAGGTTATTTTTTTTCTAAACTAGTAATTTCTGTCTTTTTCTTCATATGTAGAGCAGGACTAATCCAGTAGAACCAATGCTGTGAAAAAAAAACAAAAAACAAAAACCAAAACTGTTTTCTTAATTTCTTAAGTTTCTGTCTGGGTATGCAAGTGTTGTATGGTACAGTACAGTACTGTATGAGGAGGCAGTACTGTAGAGGAATGAGTGGAGCTGCATTAATGGGAGAAGGGGAGAGTGTGAGTATTTGCACATGTTGTTTCAGTGTTTTGCAGTGTAAAATAATTATAAAAAAAAAGATAATGGTAGTATTTAATAATAAATGAGAGGGTTCTGATTTTGGCTGCAACAAATCTATTTCAGATAATATAAGAAGGGGTTGGGATGGTCCAATATGTTGAAGACTGATGGAGAAAGCTTAAGGAAGAATAGAAAAATATTGCAGTCCTTCCATAAACCATCACACCTTCCAGCAGTGCAAGTTTTAAAGACTTCTTAGACTAAGATAGTGCCTTTGTGTTTAATGAACCTGGATTAATGGATTTTTACTTATGCTTTTTGAAGCCTTCTAACGTTTTGATATTCATGCAAATCTGACACACACACATCCCTCTCCCTCCTTTGTCCTTTTATAGTTAAAATAGTTCCTTCTGCTGTACTTCACTTTACGTTTATCAACACTGAATGTCATCTGCTGTTGTATCACAGTCACTCAGTACTATGAGATTTATCTGAATTCTTTGTCATCTGTTTTCATGTTTACTCCTTGAATTATTAAGCACAATACACAAACTTTGTCACTCTGCTGTTCATCAGCTTTTCTAGATCATGTATGAATATGTCAAACTGCACAGATCCCAGGAGATTAGTACCAATACCAGGATATTAGTTATATCCTGCTAATATGAAACTGTTCCTTTCTTCTTATCATTTTTGTCCTTTAACACTGTTTATCTAAGAAAGGACTTCCCCTTACATGCAATGACAGCTTCTGCTATTTGTGACTTTATAACAGACGTGTTGTTTCCCCCCATAATTCTGGATTTAGCAGCACAGTTGATAATTCTGTTTAATCTCTCCCAGTTTTCTGGAGACTGTGGATGTTTCTGTCTGTGAACAGTGCACATTTTTTCACCCAAAGTCTTGGAAGGAAAGAAGGAAACCTTAACCATAAATCTTGAGTGCTCAATAATCAATCTCTCCCAGAGCTGGAATTGTCATATCAAACACATATTTTTGGAAATACTGCTTGAGATTCCTACTGAATTTCAAATTTTCCATTTTGTCAGTCCAGAAGTTTGCCTGGAACATGAGTTCTGCAATATAGCACTTTCTATACATGCATAAATATCCTGACTCCTAAAATTTTTGTTAAATGGAGTACCCTAAAGTAAAAGTAATGTAAATAAGAAGTAATGTTCATTCCAATTGTGCGAGGGCTCTGAATTCATACAATATTAATGAAGGTTTTGATTAATACTTCCACATAAAACTAAAGGAGACAGAGTAAAGCCTTTTCTAGTAGCTCCCCCACCCCTGTTTCTGCATTTTAATGAAAGCTTTGTTAATATTTAAAATGCATTTAAAACCTCAAGTGTATAGGAAAGCTATGTAGTTAAAAAAAGATATGGACATTTTATTAGGCAGAGCTATTTGAACAAAAGGATAAATGTCAGACTAATAATGCCAATGACAAACTGCAACTTGCAACGTAGTTAAAGATTTTAAAATGTATTTTGCAGTTTCATCCTGTACCAGAAGGAAAAAAGTCATCAGCCGAATACTTTGCTCATGCTTAGTTTCTGCAGAGAAATAGGTGCTGATTTATTCACAAATACTTTATTAAATAGTCTATCTTTTGTTAAATGTTGTAACATAGCACTTGTGGGCTACTGATGTGCCATGGGACTATAACAAATCAAGTAACGTGTTCCTGTTAATTGAATGAAATATTTTAATAAGCAAGCCTGATTCATGGAGACATTTCCATTCAACTGACTTGAATATCATGCTGTATAAGAAGGAACTATGCCCAATATGGTTTTGGTCATGATTTTTCTAACAGATTAATTCATAGGAGGAAAAGAATACAGTAGTTCCAGATTTAACGCTTAGTGTGAAAAGTCACTGGAAAAAAAAGCCAGGTAGAAAGAAAAAAAAAAAATATTTTTCTTACTGCTTAGTGCATCCAGTCACAGAAGGTTCTGAACTCCCTTGACTTGTATTTAAAGTCGATGTGTCTACCTTTAACAGCCAGAAGCAAACCTGTTCATTCAGTAAGGTCATACAGAGCTTTAAAATAAAGTGCATCATGTTGTACTCTTATGGTGAACTGCAGTTTGCTTAGCAAACATTGCATGGGAATATGATACCTTGATACATTCATATCAGCCAAGGATCTGTCTTTGAAGTTTGCATAGTTATGACTACCTTTGCCTTATAAAAACTGGTGAAGTTAGGTGGCCTTGCAAGGTCCCTTCCACTTTCTTCTTCAATTGTTTCTTCTTTACCTCCCTCAATACTTAGGCAGGGAATAATCTTTCTATCTCTTTCTTTTTCTTCTGGTTACTGACAACCTGGCATCTTCCTTTTCCCTCTTTCCTGGATGTGAGTTCCGCCTATTTGACATGGGTAGAAGAAAGGTAGGAGAAATTTGTCTCTGTGGATACCATATTCCCAAGTCCACTTGACCTATGCGCTGTGTCTTGCTTGTTCCGTGCTTATTCTAGATAAAATTAGAACTACAAGTCTCTGGACACCACTAGAGATTTTCAGGGGTTTTTTTTACAGGTCAAAAAGCTGTGTTTTGTCCTCTGGATGTAAAATGATTTAACTGTTTTACCTATAAGGATTGAGCTAATGAGGCATTGATTTCAGTTGATATTGCCTCTTCATGGAACTTCTATAAAAATCAGGCCTAGATTATGGAAATTTGAGTATTTGGAAACGTACATACTCTAAATCTGTGACCATGTTTGTGAGCTCAGGTCTTTGACTTTCTCATGTTCATCAAATGTGTACTAATATATCTGTATGTGTAAGTGCATGGACATGTGTGTTCATGAAAACTTCTGTTAAAAGTATTTTGAGAGATTGATTATTTTTTTGTGCCCCTAATTCTTAATTTTAAATCTCAGTTGTAGTATAGCACATCAGAAATGCAAAAGTATGATAAAAAGTAGGTGTGTAACACTGTAATTCCTTTTACATATCCTCATTCATTCGTTTATCTTCCTTTATTCTAGTGGTGGAAATCAGTGAAACTACTCACATAAGTACTAATTGTAATACTTGTCTTCAGGCTTTTAGGACCATATTTATGAATGACTGAAGTTAAATGCTTAAACCACAACCTTAAAAACTTGGTATTGCTGCAAGATGGAATTTAGTTATCAGCCGTACTTGCTTTGCTTTTTCAAATATTTTCATCCCTCTGTAATTTTATCTGATAGGTTGCAAAATTTTGTGTTCCACAGGGCTTAATTTCTTACTATATGCTTTTATCTTCACTTATTGTCCCTCATGGCTCCACACCAATGCCTTCACCTACGTGCACAAACACACATTTGTGGTCAGCAATCATTGTCCTACCAGTAATAATAGCAGGATTTAATTCTGAGCACTGATAATTACTTGCAAACTGTGTGAAAAGAATAATCACTGTGCAATATTGGTTTTACTAGTAAAATATTCAGAAGATAGTTATGTACTATGCTGATTTGTATAGTTTGTGTACAACAAAGCTGTAGTAAGGGTGAGGTGAGGTGAGAGAGGGCACTAGCTAGACAGCAAATACTCTTGAGTTCCACCAGATTTACGCTTCACTGCTACTACCCCCAAAAAAGAAGGATTGCTGTCAGCAGTGTAGCAGTGACTAGTTAGGAGTCTGAGGAAGGGAGGCAAGAATGCAGTAGGTGCAACTACAACTCTGTCCATAAGTCTTGAACTGACATCCAATAAGAGATAATATATAAGCTGAAAAAAACTAGAATAGGCTACTCTAGAACAGGATTACATAAAATTCTCCTTGGCAAAAGAAGGGTATTGCACATCGACATGGGAAAAACATAGCCATCTTAGCTTTCTAATGCTGCAGCCGAGGTTGCCTGCTGGATCTTCAAGTTATTATGAAGTGTGAAGCAGTGGAGTGGCCCCATCTTTTTGCAGCATTTTTGATGATTCCTCTCAGCTTCTGGCGTGGTGGAGCAGAGCAGCCTGCCCTGCCTTTTGCAGCATTTGCTGTGATTTCTTCTTTGTCCTAAGGCATCCTGAAGTTGTGCAAGCAAATTATTGTTATGTCTTGAGATCAAATTGCTATCTACATTTCCTATTCCAAATGGCTTTTTTTTTTTTACTGTATATCTGATTCTTCTCTCATTTTCCTCTTATGCTATCTTTCCCCATCTTAGCTGTGGTCTGAATTACTTTGTGTTTCATTTTGAGTCATCTTTTTTTGTGAAGGAAGCTTTCTGCACTGCATGGCATTTATAGCTAATCATGAAATCACAGTGTTTCTTTCTGCATTAAAGTTGAAAGTGGTGGTTTTATAGCTTGTTTTTGGGTTGCTGTTAAATATCTTATGTTGCCTGTTTACTGTAAAAGCACTTTTATTTGTCTGACTGTAGATGAAGAATTGTATATATTTTCCTTAAATAGTTTTGCATGAAAACACTTCATTGTGAGATGGAACTACAATTGTGTAAACTTGTCTTATGTTTATTGGTAATATAAATGTAAAATCTGTCCTTTTACAGTACTTAGAGTATTTTCTGCTAGAGATTTCGCAAAGTTTTACATTGATTAAATAAGAGGCAGCCTGAATCCAAGAATTACATGTAAA
Organism: Strix aluco; assembly: GCF_031877795.1. Lineage (NCBI taxonomy): Eukaryota > Metazoa > Chordata > Aves > Strigiformes > Strigidae > Strix > Strix aluco. Next base: position 53,169,082 of record NC_133934.1, read on the forward strand.
CATTTTCCTTGTACATTGGGATTTAATGTTAGAGATGGAATGTCAACGTGAGCTTTGCTTTCAGTCTATGGTTAAATCCTGACTCAGACCCTACTGCAGAAATTACAAAAATTTGATGGGTTTCTAGCAGCCTGTGAAAAAGAGGTTGATGTTCTCCACCCTCTTGACACAGGAAAAATAAATCTTTTTTCATCCGAAGTGACTGCCTTATCTTTTCGTGGACAACCAATTTTCAGGGAGGGTGTCAGACACAGAGACTGTCTCCTCCCTCGAGTGAGCCTGATGCACAAAACATACCATGAGACAGGCTTGCACCAAGCTATATTGAACTTCTGGAGATGAGATTTTTCACTCCCATCCGTAACCCCTTGCTGTGCTTAGGTCATTATTCTATGTCTTGTTAGAAACATAGTCTCCTCCTGCTTGCAAAAAAGAAAAAATCTTGTTGATACGCTGAAGCAATCTGTGTTCAAAACTAAGATGCAAGCATCAGTAGAGAAGTAGCTCAACACAATAAAAGCCAGTGTAAGTGCACAGTTAGTGCACGGTGCTGCTTAAAGTATGTCCATGCAAATTTAGTGCTGACAACTATACTTTTAACTCTTTTCAAACAACAGCATTTGAAGACCAACCTTCCATTTCCTGATGCAGTTTTGGTTTTCTTCATGTATCCTCCACCCAAGTGTAGAACTGACTGGTATTATTCAGACTGAGATTACTGCATGTCTCTTAACTTGATCTGAAGTGCCTGCCAGAAGAAATGCAAGCAAAATGCAAACAGATAGACTAATGACCAAGTTACCTGTCATCACAGTTTTAGCATTACAGGCCTGTTTGATTAGATCATTAATTTGGAAATGCCGGGTTGTCTGGCTCTGGCTAAAATGAACAGGTTTACTTTTCCAAGGACAGGGCTATGTTAAAAACACCTTGAGAGAAAACTTGGCAGTAGACAGAAGGGTCAGTGTTTACTTAAGAAAACAGATAAATCAGTGAAGTGAAAAATCTTGCACTTGGAATTTAGGCAAACTGACTTTGAGAGGAGAGAGAAAAGGGGATTGCAGTGCTGACATCCAGTCATGTATATGGAATAGGATATCTACTTCCAGGTCTTCTCAGAAATCAAAAGATGTAAACAACTACATTTCACTATCTGCCATCAAACTGGGCAACATTTGACCTGATGTTATTTTTTGGAAAAAGAAAGAGACATCTATATAAAAGTAATAACGCTTAGACCCTATTAGCCTCTTCCATACCCATCTACCAGAAACAGATGTCAGTCACTTTCTTGTAAAGGTATCTAACAGAAGTATAAACCTCAGCACTGTCAATTAAATTGTATCTGTATTTCTTCTATTTTCACCTGTTTGTATGTGTCATGATTTTGTGCTTCACTTCCTTACATGATGATCAAATAGCTTTATGTTGGTGAAATGTATGACATCAACTAAGGAAGTTTTCCTTCACTATTTTTCTTCTTTCTGAGTAATTTACACTTATCAGAGAATGGGCTAACTGAATTGCCTGATAGCTTGTCAGGACAGTCAAGGTATATAATTTTTTTCATTCACTGGAAAATTTAGTAGGAGTTTTTCTAAAGTATATATTTGGCCAACAAATGTATTTTTTTTTTTAAGTCTTTTTAGAAGCATAGGGTTTTTCATTTTCATTTCCCAGTCATTTGATACTGAAACTTGAGTATCAAAGGAACATATGCATTTTGGAAACATCAAGGGCACCATTATCTGTGTTCTGTGAAACTTCTGTCTTGGAAAATGTGAATGTTGTTTTTGGTATATTTTCTGGGTCTTTTTCCTGGTGATAAAAAAAAAAAAAAAAAAAAGAAGTGTCTTGGCTCATAAAAATATTCTGAGATGATAGCAGGAATAATAAATGGTACAGCAATCTGACAACTTGCAAACTGTAAGTTTGACTGGAAAATATATGTTGTGTGGGACCATGGCCTACATCTACACAAGAGAAGACCACAAATTTGGTATGTGCTGCCTGCTAAGACAGCATTATAGTAAGTTTTTAAAGAAACAAAAATTCACTTAATGAACAATAAATTAAGAAGAAAAAGAATAACCTTATTTAATGACCTATAGAATCAGATATTTTTGCACAGGCATGACTCATGGAAATTCTAGCTGCATCCTCTTTGATAAGATATACTCATGTTTCCTTATTTTTTTAAAAGCTATTAATGTTTTCCCAATCAAAAAGAACATGGCTCTTAAATCCCTGTTCCAAATTCTGCAACCCCTCAGTTCCATACGTAAAAGGAGTCTCCTGGAGAGGTGTGCAGCAAACTGGAAAAAAAGTGCTATTTACTTATTTGTGGAGTAAAGAGAAGGCAGTGGAAGAGGGGGCTGAAAAGGGAAGATTTTCCCTGGACAACTCACCTTTTCCAGTGAAAAGAAACAAAGTCTTTATTTATTTATTTAAAACTCCCTTTGGGCTTTTGAGCTTGATTTAAGAGTTTGTTCCAGTGAGGTAGACAACTGATGTTGGATTAAATGCTTCATGTTTTATAGTTTTTGAAGGCACAAGGCTGTTTATGGGGGATTTAAGTCTCAAGTACAGAAGTTAGAAGTAATTATGTACAGGGCTAGATTCAGGCTAACAGTTAAGGCCATGCTTAAATTCATACGTACTAAAAATAATAATAGAGCAATGAAGCATGTATTTAGTTGTTTAGAATGTGTTCAAGTTCCAGTAGGACGAAGCAAGTTTTTGTGGTATGTGTTATCCTGCATAAAGCTGGTTTCCTAAATATTGATAGATGAGGTTTGAACATCAGTGATGTTCTTTTGGCAATGCTGTGATATGGCAGGTAAGTCTTCCATTTTTTTAGGACAAGAACTGCTGTATAAAGACAGACTAAAAACTCACCCTACCCCTATAGCTTGTTTCTGAATAATGGAAGTAGTCGCTGCCAAGGAAAAAGTGTTAGAAATAAGTTGATATGTCTTCCTGCATTCCAGCTCTGTGCTCTGTAGATATTACAAGCGACCGTGTGGTGCTGGCAGATACTTATTTATTCTACCTACCTTAGTGTTGGTAAATGACCTGACACCTACTTAAGTGACATTAAGAGTATGAAAAATAAATTTTTCTGGAAGATGCTGGTTGTCTGTTTCTAATATTGTCAGTATGATACAGGTTGACCATTCTCCAACCTGTCCCAGCAAATGAACTCCTTTGTTTTAATTATGGCAGTTGACTTCTGAGTCCAGATAAATGCTATTACTGCTGTGATTCCTAGTGTCCTGGTTTAGCCAGGCTAGGGTTAAGTTTCCCCAGCAGTGGGGGGTGGGAGCTCTAGCTGGGTTATTCTGATACCATGCGGTCGTCACATCCTGGCGCCGAAGCGAGACGGTTGGTTAACACGTGTTATGCCATTGCGCTTCTCACTGCTGTATTGGTAGATATTTTGCTCTGTTCATTATTATTATTGTTACTGTTATTGTTGCTGTTTGTTGTGTTGCTGTTGCACTGCTGTATTAAACCTCTCCTTATCTCAGCTCTGGGGCTTTGTATTTCACTCCCTTTGTGGGGGAGGGGCAGCGGCCATGTGGTCTCAGACCCCGGCAGGGACTAAACCACCACACCTAGGTTACCATTTTCTAATCATCCAAGTCTGAAAAGCGCTTGAGTATTTTGGCACTTTCTTATTTTTAAGTACCAGCAAAAATTCCGGTGACATCCTTGGCATGTTGGTAGATAGAAGCCAAGCTTAACCATGTGCTCTTATTATGTTCCTGAATTATATCCACTACTTTCTGCAGAGATGGAGAGATTGTATCTAGCAGACAGCAGGAAATAAAGGAAAGAGGAAGGGGTATAAAGAATGAATGAAAGATCGAGATATAGACCCAAAGAGAACAGAAATAATAGTAGCATATTAGAAAAGAATTTGGAATAAACAAAACAAAGCAAAATCAAACAAGACTGTGTGTTTAACTAAGTTAACTAATTCACGAATTAAATTACTGCCCCACACACAGAGGCTTAGAATAATTATTAAAACAGAACAGATGCTTCTAAGCTTTCTTTTGAGATGAGTTCTAGGTAATTTAAACTTACATCACAAGAAGCATGTATAACACAGAAGTATGCATTGTTATTATTAGAAACTTTATCACAAACAGAATGATTTGGTGAAAGATTATTAGAAAATGTTATCGAAAGAGTCTCACATGTATGTTACAATCAGGATGGATCTGTTTGTTAGTCAACTGAAAATCCAGAAGTCAGTGCTAATTCGGTCAAAAGAAAATGAAAACATAAATTAAAATGTTTTAAGGAGAACATGAAAGGAAAATGGAAATGAAATATGCTGTTATTCATTTTCTGCACTTGGCATTTTTTTCTTGGTAGTCCTCAGGTGAAGTGATTTAATTCAGTGTTGTGTCTGAGAAAACACTTTAAATGTGTTCTTTTTGAAAAATTAATTATGTCTATAGCCTGTATTATGATTTTATGACACACCTTGAAATGGATTTAGTGCTCTTGCTTTTAAAGATGCTTTAAGGCTCTTTTCAGATCCTTAAAAGCAGAGTCTGCGATTGAGTCCAGTGCTATGAAGAGTGGGAATAAATCAGAGAATCTGGATTTATACCTGAAACTCTCGGGAGGGGAAATTCTCCCAAGAAACACTTCATGTGACAGGTTTAAGCTCCATAATGTTTTCTGCATTCAGGTATAAATTTTTTTATAATGAAGAAGAGAAAGGGTAGCAGTAGATTTGATATCAGATTTCCCCTATAAAATGATATTTTTACCTACATCTAGATGCAATTGCAAAAAATACTACCCCCTGAAAATCCACTGAAAAGCTGGCTTTTAATAGATGCTCTAGCATTTCATTTTAGCTCTTAGCATCACTCATTATGTTGAAAGAGACCAGGAAACACATCAAAGGAATTATATAGAAGAAAGTATCATATGAGATGCGTTCACCTGAAAATGTTCATGACAGTAGCCTTTATTTTGTTCCTATTTTCACCACCATAATAAGGTTACTGCTACAAGTAAGGGTTGGTGGGATCAAGTCCTATTACTATTTGAGAATAGAGATTGCTCAGTCTTTGTGAAATTAACATCCATATTGACAAATTATACAGAGCCAGAAAGCTGCATCTCATTTACATATAAACTATCTTTAGTTTTTCAAGCAAAATAAATACGTCTAGGGTCAGACACTCTCATGCTAGAAATTGTCATAGCTCCAATTCCAATTTACATCACTGAGAATTTGCTCCACTGCCAACAATAGAGTTAAATACATGAATGAATTTAACTCTTATCTGAGTTTGTTTAATAATAGCATGTTTGCAGTTCATAAACTAATCCTTCACCTCCAGGGTAGCCATGGGCACTGTTGCAGGCAACATTTTCAGTCCCTCCACTGCAGGATTTTCTTTAAAAGTGTGCAGTTGAAAGTACTTTCACTTCTCTTGACAACCTGCCTGTCCAGTTTATTATTGTCATTGCTTTCCCTCAGGCTCTGCCAAGAAGTTTGCACTTACAGCTTGATCAAATTACATGATTTTCCTTGATGTGAACATGTAAAACATCATTGTTCTTGGCTCAGGAAATGATAACAAAACATACAGAATGTCCCTTATTTACGTCACTGATTTGAATCCAGTCCAAGCCACTAGTGACTAACTGTCATCCCTAAATAACCCTTATGAAACTGGAGTCTTAATCATTTTAATTTTATAAATGAAATATTTCTTGAATGTGAATGAGAAAAATCTAAAAATGTATGGTGTAGTTGAGCTGCAGCTGAGCTTGAGTGGAAGAGGAAAATATTTCCAGCAGATGCTGAACTATAAGGCAGCACTTGATTGACAGTGACATCTAAAACGATTGAGGAACAGAGGTTGCTCCTTCTTGTATTTTAATTCACCAAATGGGAGCTTTAATTCTTCTCCCAGTCACCATTATGATGATAATATTAGTACTGATTAGGTATCTAAAAACAACAGCAATAATCATAATAATGTCACCACATAATAAATAGCAAAGGTAGTAATTTACATAAAAAGTACTATTACAAATTGCAGTTTATAATGAGAAATAGAGGAATGTCTGAACTAACATGCCAATAATACTCTTCTCCACCCACTTTTAGGAGCTCCAAAAGAGAGAAATAAACGTGGTGAGTCCTAATTACTTCAAAGCTTGATGTAAAAAGCAAGACTATCAAGTCTAATCACACAAATCAAAAATACAGTCAAGATAGAGTTTGAGGTCTTGATTGAATGATTTAGTATGTCTATATCAAAAAAAAACCAAAACAAAACAACTTTTCTTTCAGACAAGTACACCTCCTTGGTATTTGTGGTATCAAAATTCTTGCATGACTGCTCATCTGGTGATGGGTCATGAATTTCTTCAGTCTTATACATATTGATCCCTGGATTTTTCTCCATCAATATAATTATTTTTAGGGTGTGTAGGACAGAGTTTAGTTAATGTCACTCTGTTAGAATAGAAGTGCTGTCCAAAATTCTTAAGATTTATTTGGTTTCACATTAAAATTAATCAACTTGACATGATTAATAATCTTTGACAATTACACAGAAATATCCCAGGTAATTCAGTATGTAAATTAAATATTTAATATTGGATCATTATTTCTGAGAAGGCATACCATTTGGGATTCCGTATATGATGATAGACCATAATCCTGCAAAGAAAGATATCTGACTTCTTGCCAAAATTAGAACTGTCTCTGGAAACTTTCAGAAATCTCTTTGCCCTACACAGCTATTTATGACATTTATTTTAAAGTACAGATATAGTAGATATCAGCTTGTGTAGTTCAGGAATTTATAAGTTAAGCACATTTACATCATATTTCAGTTTGCATCACTAACTGAAATTTCTTTCACAATTCCAGTTTGATTTACCCTTTTAAAATATTGTGCATTATTTAACATAGCACTTAAGCTAGTGTCATGTCACAGGTGTGTTTTTGTGCATTTGATAAATCCGCGTTCAGGGTAGGAAGCATTTAACTTAGTCACGTTTGTGATATCAGATTGCTGATACGGTGCAAAGAAAATTAAATGCACTGTTCTCATTAACAGCAGTGGAAACTGATTTTACAAAGTGGGGAAGAGAAATCTGTTCTTGCATTAAATCTGCAGGCCAGCTCATACCTTGTGTTAATAGAATTCCATCTGTGTTATCTATCGGCTTTCAGCCTCTCTTAAAAGTAATCTGGTGTTTGATTTGTGTTTTCCATGGCATCAGCTGCCTGTCAGCATGTAATAAACCATGCAATTTTGAGAGCCACAAAGTTGAAACCAAAATATCATAAAATAGGATGTTTGGTGTTGCCATGAGTGCTATATGCAGGGTCCTGTGAATAGAATTTGTGTGAATGTTTGCTTGAGTCAGCTTCACAGGACATAATTTTCTACTGGAAGGTAGTAAGGTCAGTATTACAATTGTCAATGTGTATGGGAAGCAAAGGAGTGCTCAGACTCTACGCAATCAACTCGGTCTGATTTTGTGGCAAAGGGAATGCTGGAATGTCACAAACTGCTAAAGAGATTAAAACTTTTGTTACAAAAGCAACTTCTGGAGTCTCATTCTGAACTGTTCCAGTTTAAACATTATTTCTTTTAAATGGTGATAGGCATTTATGAAACTATACTCCTAGCATCCTAATGAAGTAAGGTAGCTAATCTATCCTGATTTAGAGAATGGGAATTGAGGCACTAAGTTCAATGCCCATTCAAATTGTTGGAATTCCTTGATGTGACTTGAATACAGACCAAGATGATGTAATAGTTGGGAATGGCCACAGTCAATAGGGATCACTCAGTTTATCTTTGGCAATAAGATCCTTGTCTGTTGGACAGCATTAAGAGAATATATTTTTTTTTTTTTAAGTTGCATTTTTTTCCTATCCTTTTTGTTTTCGTTTGAATCTTATCACTACGGACATGTTGGTACTGAATTGTGTTTGAAGATCACTTGGAGTGATAAGAGCCCTATGGAAGAATTGTTGGAACTTTGTCTATATTGTACTACAGTTCTCAACAGCATTGACCATGGCTATTTGAATTGCTCCTTTTAAATGAACAGCGCATCAAGGAAGAAATTCAACACTTACAGTCCTCTTAGATATATATGGCTTGAAAAACATGACTCCTAGATAAAGGGAAATTAATTCTTCTCATCACAGCATTCAACATTTTAGTTTTGACTATATAAATTTTAAGAGGTTCATTATATTTCTACGGTTTCAAAAGTAGGAGTGTGAGGTGGAAAGGGAACAGTGATTCTTTAATGTGACATTGATGATACCCTTTAAGGTTTAGAATGGGTCTTAAAAAGACATCATGATCAAAGGAGATAATGAAGACTTATGAAAAGATACTGACTTTTCATTGAGTTAATTGGGTACAGAACTGCTTAGCTAGCATCTTCATCTATTTTTTGTTTTTCCTTGAGGGGTCTTTCTTTTGTGTTTTCCTCTTCTGCAAGAATACCCGTTTATGTCTGATTCTGCTCATTTTGACAAGATATTGGATATGGGGCAGTGGGAAGCTCTTCATCACCTAAGGTTTCTCTCACATATCCCACTTGGGACTATAGGCATTGCAAGTGCAGAATATTCTGTGCTACGGAAGAGGCCTCATGTTCATTTTAGCTTTGTTTTGGAGGAAGATGACAGTAGCTTCATTACAGGAAAAATGCTAACTGCGCTTTTAACTTATGCTTGATAATTCCAGTTCCCTTGTGCTTATTGGCTTTGCTGGATTCATGTAAATGGAGTGCAGCAACAAAAGATTGTAAATTGCATTAACTTGCATCCATTATCCATAAATCTTAAGGAGGTACCTGATGTGGCAGCTTTAGGAAGAGGTCTGTGAGAACTAGCTAATTTACTCGTTGTGCAACGTGTCTCTGAGCCAAAAGAGTTGTTTTCGGTTTTCTTTCTCTGTGCATTCTCTACACTTGCAGATGAACTCAGATTATACAGATTTCTGCAGCTGCAATGAATTTTTCTATTCTAATGACACACAGTATCTTTTCTGTCATCTTTTGCTTTTTTTGGATTTTTTTTGTTGTTGTGCTGTTTCACTGTTGCAGAGAAAGTGAATAACAAATACATAGCAAATGCATCTGCTTGGCATAAGAACAAAAGCAAATCCAAAAAGCCTGATATTAAACTCTAGATTTTAGAATTGTAGGTCTTGTGCTGTAATAATTAGAGGTTTTACAAAATTGTTAACGCAAAAAATTCAAGAGAGAGCACTTCTGTATTCCAACTAATCCTATCCTTTGTGGTCCCACTGCACACCCGTTATTTCATATGGAATTTCACACTCTTTGCTTATTAACTCATTTCCTAAATTCTAACAATACGCTGAAAGTTTTGCTTATGTGTTTTGTCTAGGAATGCTGAGACTAAGAGATGCAGGGATTAAAACCAATATATGACTCCAAAATTAATATTTGCAGATACGAGTTTGATTTCATGCAGTTTTGCAGTCTACAGGGGCTGCTAGAAATGCTGGTGCTGTTGCCAGGCCTGTGGCATGATCCGGAGCTGGGGGTCTGTGGGGATGGCTTGAAGTCATTCATCGTAGCGCATCTTCCATCTTTGGCTAGAAATTCTGTGGTAAATACTTGTGCCAAGGATGCATCACAGAGTCCTTTCATATTAGATGATCTGATAAAGAGTTTCAGACATTCAGTCAGAAAAGTGAAATGCTGAAGTGACGGTCTGAGGCTCTGCCATATTCTGTTTCTAATTCTGTCAATACCTAAAAGCTATGAAGAAATCACCAGGAACTAGGGCAGTTCATTCTGTGAGATAATTTATTCACAGTGAATTTTTCAGCCACATCCCTTAAGAATTTGAGAAGAGCAGAATGAAAATGGGGCTCACCATCTAAGCCAGAGCACTCTGATCCAGAGATACCTGGAAGTCAGTAGACTTTCATCAGTTTCTGGAGTCTTTGATTTAGGACCTGAGTGAAAGACAGCTGTTTGCAAAATTCTTCTTTAATATGATTTCTGTACTAGCTAAAGAATAGAAAAGATGTTATTTCTTCAGTGCCAGAAGTTGCTCTATCTTTTGTTCTTCTACATTTAAGGAAGGGTGTGTTGTTGGTTTTTAAGGTAATAGTTCAAATTATAATATGCACCTATGATTGATTTCAAAGTAGAAGAGTTAGAGTTAGAACAAAATAGCCAGCCTGATGCCTCGAGAAATTACAAATCACTGAGTCAAGCCTACCTTAGAAAAGACAAGTTTATCCTATTCAAAGAGACATTTTTCCTTAGGTATTTTACATGAGAACCCTGTACTCTACTAAACAACAAGAAAAAAGAGTTCTTTGCTTTAAAGAACAAACAGCCATTAATGATGCTCAAAGAATTGTTTCATCAAAGAAGAAACGGCAGAAACCAAACCCATAAATTAGTGTTGTGGGGTTTTTTTATGACTGATTAGTAGCAAGCCATTATCTAATTTGTCAGAAACAGTTTTATGAAGTCCACAGGAAATTTCAGGTTTTCAATGCTAGTAACACTCTTAAAAGTGCCTTTTGTGGTGTGATTGAAAACAATCTCTGAAAAGCCTGCTAAAATCTAAAGCTCTAATTCTAGTGTTCTGAGCTACAGATTAAGACTTCCGTCCCATTCTGTCAAGAAAAGGTACATTAGCAGGATTTTAAAATTCATCTAAAGCAGATTTTACCAAGATTATCTAGCACCTGAGTTGTAGGACAGTTTAAAAAAGAAAATAGTAAACGGAGCTGTTTGCCTATCTCAGAAATGCTTCAGCTAGCATATGCAAACTTTTCACAGACTGTTTGTTTCCTTGCTGAATTGAGCTTCCTGTCCCAAATAGCATTAAAAGTAGGTCATGACACCTTTAGGGTTTTTATAATTTTGAGAATACTTCTTTTTCTGCAATTTTCCTTTTGCAGAGTTGGAAAAATTTTGCCCTAGTTTTAAAAAAAAATAAATTAAATGTCAGTCAAAGACAAAACCTGGAACTTTTCCAGCTAGAAAGTGTGAAACAAGTAGAAAAATAGTAGGAGGGGAACTTGGTAGAAGTTGCACTAAAACACTATCTACTGTATTATCACTTCAAAAAAAGGCTTAAAAGCATTTCCAAGGTTGAATACTACTCAGAAATTAGAAAATGGCCAATTTATTTGAACACCAGCTTTTGTAATTCAAATAATATGTGTGTATGAATTATGACAGAGTTTATTTCACCCTAAACTGACATCTGGTATGGAAAACTTCAGCCTATGTAGTTCAAATTGCCAATATCAAACTTGAAAAAAGAATGCTTCATAGCATAAATCATAGGGTGACCTTAATAATTACTGATTAAACCTGCATCTATTATACCTGTCTGGTAATACATCAATTTATGCTATGATTCTTTATTACAGCTGCTGTTAGTTCTGAGGTCTATTTATATTCAAGAAAAATGGCTTTTCCTTTTAAATAATTTTATGAACCTTCTTCAAGAAACTAGACAACTGTCATTGGTAAAATTTGCAGATAAGAGGAGTAGTTGTCTACTGTAAAAAAAAAAAATCTGGATTAACTGATAAACTGGTATTTGAAGAATCAGAGTTTTATAGGAAAACAGGATTGTTTGGATGGAACATACAGATAGAAATTGCCTGGATGAAGGAGAGGCTTTAAAATCTCCACCATTTTCCTTCACTCTACTTACAGGAGTTCGCTTTCCCATTTCAAAGGCATCAACTGCCTGTGAAACACACGGACAGGATGTCCTGTCTTGATCCCAGAGAGCATCACCTTCAGATGGAGAGGGCTGTCCTTCACTTCTCTTTTATTATGCCTGGCGTCTCACTGCTGTCTGACTGAAAACCTGTATCATGTCCTTCCCTTCTTCCTCCGATTCTTAGTTTTGTTAACCATGGTGACTATATGGCCTTTGAGTAATGACATCTACCATGATTTTCCTTTCTTGGGAAAATCATAGTTTGCAGTGACAAAAAAGCTGTTTCTTTTGAACAAAACCTCTTTGGTCCTCTGTTCCCAGTGTTTGGTCACTCTAACAGCAAAGGATTTATTTTGCTGCAACCTGGTAGAGTTGCTTTTCATTCTTTCATTGTGCACCACTACCAAGCAGTCTGGCTCCATCTTCTCTGTAACCCACCTCTCCATCAGTTATAGGCAGAAGTAAGATTCCTCTTCATATCCTCCTCTCCTGGCTGAACAAACCTACCTCTTTGCTGGCTACGCTGTTGCTAATGTAGCCTGGGCTACAAGAATATAGACCATGTCAAAAGCCTTGCTAAAGCCAAGCAAACTGCAATTTCCTCATCCATCAAGCCAGTCCTCCTTACTGCAGAAAGCAATCAGCAGATCAGGCATGATTTGGCTGGAAAATCTCTGCCATCTGTTCTTCAGCACCTCCCTATTCTTCGTGTCTTTAGAAATGCCTCCGAAAGGGTTTTGCTCCATAATCCCTCAAAGAACTGAGGTTATGTTGTCCAGTCTTTGCTTCACTGGGTCCTCTTTCATGTGCTTTTTGAAGATGGGTGTGATGTTTGACTTTTCCAAACACTATGATCTTTCAGACATCAGAGTTTTTTAGTGACATCCACCAGCTCCCTCAGCCCTATCAGACATAACCTGTACAGTCCCATGGACTCATTTGATTGTTTAAGCATCACCTCATTGATTTCCCTGTGTAATGGGTAGTACTTCATTCCCCCAAACTCTTGATACTAAGTGCAGGAGCTGGAAAGCCCACAAACAGACCTTGCCAGTAAAGATGCAGTTGAAGAAAACATGTTCCTCAGCTGTTTCTGTGCTTGTCTCTAGGTTCCCTGCCCATTGAGCAGCAAGCCTGTATTTTCCATAGCCTCACTTCTGCTAGATATGCACAGGGAGCCTTCACCTGAGTGCCATCCAATTTCCTGCCTGCTTTCTTCAGATAGATGACAGTGTGCTGATTAGGAACTCACCTGTGCACTCTCTTCAAAAAAGTGATCGCTGTGTTTTGGTCTAGAGGTTAGTAGACTTGGCAAGCAATTCTGTCATGGTGTTGAGGTTGAAGAGACCATCTTCAGGACTGTCAGGCAGGCTATTTTATGTAAGGAGTTGCTATTTATCTAGGCCATGATTTTACCTTCTCTAACTGTGTTTTTGGCTTTTTGGTTTACTTTATTTTGTTCTACAACTCCTTGTTGACCTATCTACATCACAGAAGTAATCTGTTATAATCAAGGACAGTTAGACCTATAGGGAAAAGGTTATACCTTGTATAAGACCAAATAATAACAGTTGGAGGAAAAACAAGAATGCTTTTTTGTCTCAGAAGACTTTCATTAGTTTTCTGAGTCCAAAGCTTGTTCTCTGCCCTGACTATATCTCTTGGTCTAATAAAAGATATTACTTCTCCCTACAAGCCTAGCCCATTCATAGAATTACACCAGCAGAGCTACAATGACACTTCTATATGAGCAGGGAGACAGAAGCCTACACAATTCAAAATAATGTGTATATGTTAAGGTTATCTGTTCAATATAGTAATTCTGAGCATAGCGATAATTGCCATAGAAATAGACTGGGCTGATTAGAGAATTTTCTTCAAAAGAGATATGACCCTAATAGCTATTGGGAGATGGGAATAGAAGATGCCAGTGCATTAAAGATAGGAATAAACCTGGTGGAGTGGTTTAAACCTTGTTTTCATCAGGGAAATAGCATATACGAAGTAACCGCAAAGAAATATTGAGGAAATTCTTTTAGCTACTGAAGTGAGATGATTATGAATCCCATTAGCTGGGGGAGAAGGACATTAGTGAATACATTATAGTTTAATACATTGTTAATAGTACTCTGAGTCTTCAAATCTATCTTTAAAAAAAAAAAAAAAAAATCACAAAACAACTAGACAGACTGGTTTGGGTGCCAGGGGCTTGGACTTACCACTGCTTGCTTGGCTAAGGACTTAGTTCTGATTGTTCAAGGATTCCAAATTTTCTAAAAACACAGAATGACAGTTACTGAGAATAGGACTATCATGCGCTGTGTATTAGTTACATTAAGTTACTGTTGATGCTTACTTTAGAAAGTATGTGGTCTTTATTTTCTTGGGTTCTAAAGCTGGTAAAAATTGAAATGATAAATGTAAATGTTCATGCCAGAAACCTGATAGTCCAATCATGAAACAATGTTCTGTTAAGGGCAATGTGTCCAACCAAATAAACCAGCATAGCTTTCTGATTATTGACTGCTCTGGAGAAACTGCCTGTAATCTCCATAACAGGATCTATTAGAGGATATTATTCCAGGAATAAATTTGTATACAAAAAATAGATGAATTATTCACTTAGTTTTAGTACATCTTGCATAGAGGCATTTTACCTTTCCTAAAACAGTACAAATTCTCATTTTAATGAGTGTTTTAATGCAATGAAAAGTGAGCTGAGCATAAATCCCAGGTGTTGTACTAAAAATGGAGACATATTCAGGACTTACTCTAGGAAGAAATATAGTAGCATTTTCAGATGTAGAGATAGGGTTGTATCCTCAGCTAGACTAATGAGGCTTATTTTCACTAGAATACTCTGACTTACACCAACCAAGAGTCTAGCCTTGAATGCCTTATATCCAGGTTCACATCTGCAAAACATGATTGCATATTAAGAGTGCAATGAAGTGCAGGTTAAATGAATAATATATAGCTATGTCAACACAGTTAATGAAAGTGTCTAGAGTAAAGTGTTTAAATCAGGACTAATGCTGACAGGCTAATAGCTTTCATCTCCGCTTTAGACAATGGATAGATGCCCCACCATGTAATAGGCTCTTTTGACTTTTTTTTTTCCTCCTGTCAGCCTGAAGTAGTGGATTTACAGCATATTACTTGGGATTGCATAGATTGAGATTAGTCTGACAGTGAAGTTTTTAAAGACCATGTTATTAAAAAAAAAAATAGGGGAAGTTTGTGCTAAAGTCTGAAAATATAGTAAAAACGTCTTCTTTCTAAGTTTATGCAAGTCAGTAACATTCTCTGTTACAACTATAACAGAGATGAACACTCAAACAAAAGTAGCCCAGACAAGAGTCATCTTTCAAGCAAGCACTCTTAGCCCTGAAGATATTTACACCTTCTCTAGTGTGGCTGTTGACCTCAGGGCCTACTAATTAGAAAGATAATTAGTTTCACATGTGCAGTGAAAGATAATGCAGTGGTACCCACAGGACTCCAGGATTCTGTTCCTGGGCTGTGTCTAACATTTGGAGGGATATTATTATTTTTAAGTCATGTTTCCAACTGAAGAAATTTCTTTCTCCTCTTGGGAAGGAGCTTAACATAGTTATTTTTATCGGCATACCACAAAGGCTGTGATTGTGACATATCCATGGGTCGATCATACAGAGAGAGAATTCTTGGACATTTCCAACCCCTCAGTAATTGATTATACAGGAGAAGCAGCCTAATAGCTGTCAGGCTGGCAACATAAACAAGGTATAGCTGAAACTCCTGGCAAAATGAGGATAAAATACATGATGTTGGCTATATCTCTAATGATAATTATGATTACAGTAAAAAGCTCCATTACATAGATTACTAATGCGTATGGTAATGAAGTTCCTACCTCGGATTGTTTACAGTCATATCAAGTGGGTGCTGTTGAAAATGGGAAGCAACAAGCAATCAGGGCAAGTATAGTAGCTGTAATGTGCTCAAGAAGGTAAGTTGAGCCAAATTACTGATTTGTTATTATAATCATGAGATAGACATTTCTCCCTCTTTAAAAGTAGTAGAACTTTTCAAATGGAAAGATTATTTTAAAATTCATATTATCCCTTAAAATTAAATCCTAGAAATACTGTAGTGTTCAGCACAGTGTAACTACTTAGCTGGCTAAATAATCACTGCCATATATGTTCTTGGAAGGATCTTTGCAGTATTAAACTAAGAAAAATCTCAGTGGTTTAAAGTTCTTATTTTCTTTACACAATTTCAGCATTGTGTATGCTAAACAGGATCTATTGTGGGAATATAGTGTTCTAGCAAATGTAATTCCCATCCTTTGCAAGATGGATTTATAATGCACTTCTGTAGTTTTAATTACTAAGATATATTGCTAATTTATTTTTGTGGCAAATTTCAGTGTCATTAAAGCAGTGATTTTCATCTGTAATAAAAATGTATTTTACTGATTCAGCTATTCTAGAGAGGGCTCATTAGAAGTGTCAATTTGTCTTTTAAACTAATGCTTTACTATTTTCCACAAGGATCCTTCATTTAAGCCTTCAGGTATTCTGCTACATACCATTTGCCATTTAAATGTTTATGATATGTAGATTGTTCTGACAAGCTTATTTACCATAATAAGAGCAAATACTTGCACTGTATGGAGCAATGAATCTGTAAAATCATTCACACTGTCAGCCAGTCAGGTTCTCCAGAGCAATCTGCTAAAAATGTTTTGTCTTGATAGGCATAACTCTGGTTTTCCTTCCTAAAATTCTTTAACCTTCCAGTTTTGTCCAACTGATGGTAAAGCAGAAGAGTGGTGTTTTTGTTAGCAGTTTTCAAAGACTCCTTAGAAACTTTGTGTCTAATTGTCAGAGTAGATTTTCATGCATCAGAGAGAGAGTCATAGCCTGCCTCTGTGTCATGGTTTAACTCCAGCTGGCAACTAAGCACCACACAGCTGCTCACTCACTCCTTCTCCGCCAGTGCAATGGAAACGAGAATTGGAAAAAAAAGTAAAACTTGTGGGTTGAGATAAGAACAGTTTAATGACTAAAATAAAACATAACAAAAATAATAATAATTATAATTAAAATGAATATAGCAAAAAGAGAGAGACAAATAAAGCCCAAGAAAAGACAAGTGAAGCACAGCACAATTGCTCACCACCGCTGACTGATGCCCAGCCAGTCCCCGAGCAACGATCAGCACCCCCAGCCAACTCCCCCCAGTTCATATACAGAGCACAACATTCTATGGTATGGAATATCCCTTTGGCTAGTTCAGGTCAGTTGTCCTGGCCATGCTCCCTCCCAGTTTCTTGTGCACCTGCTCGCTGGCAGAGCATGGGAAACTGAAAAAATCCTTAACTCAGGATAAACTCTACTTAGCAACAACTAAAACATCACCATTATTCTCACACTAAATCCAAAACACAGCACTGTATCAGTTACTAGGAAGAAAATTGTCTATCCTAGCGGAAACCAGGACACTGTAATGCTATTTTATTGTGGTGATTTTTTAAATTTTCAGTAGTAAATAATAGGCATATAGAAATGTTTCACTTTTTTTACAAAACATTATACTACTCATCTGAGCCCTTCTTTAATAGGAAAGCTTTTTTTCCCACCCTTACTTCAGTACATTAAATTTATGCTCACTCATGCTTCTGTTTTCTCTAATACAGAAACACCCACTCCTGTATGTGGCTCCATTGAACCTAACTAACTGTGCTACTAACAGATTCTGCTAGGGTTTAGATATTCTTCTGTGGAGCACTGATTAGCAGTAAATACAGTGGGTTTCAAGCTTGCCATAAACCATGTATGTCATGTAATGTACACAAGTGTCACATAAACATTTTAAACAGGTGTTGTACAGTCTGACTCTCATCTGTGGTTGCTGTACAGCACACCACTAGCAAAAACCACTGTGCAGTCAGAATTATGGTTTTCCTGGTGGTCAGATGATGATGCCTCTGAAGTGTCATTGAGGGCATCATTAGAGGGCCAGAGGAGGACAGCTCTGTCTTAGGGACAGACTTTCTGCTTCATGATGATGTAGCAGATGTCCTGTGGTATATAGAAACGAAAGAAGCTGAATGTATTGTCTGTGCTGAAGGTGAGTTTATAGTGCTGGTAGGTAGAGAGGAAATTGCTTTTGATCATTATCAATGTAACATTTGGTTAACCACATAGCAGTTCTGTCAGGGCCTCTAGCACAGAAATAATTTCAGTAACAGTTTCTTGATGCTAAAAAGGCCTGTGCTTTGGAACTAAGGCTAGATCGTCTAGAAGCAAAAATCTTAGAAAGGATTATCTGGACCCCATGGAGGGAGGGACCCCTGGTATGAGATGGACCATGACCTAGTTCCTCAAATATTTCCCAGTGCTTGGTGCCTCTGGCTCCTGTGATGATCTTTAGGACCCTATGTGAACACATCTGCTGTCACTGCAGTTACATTTAGTGGGAAGAAGTTCCCTTTTGTAATCCAGGTTGTTGGCCATGACCATCTCCTCAAATTCACTCTTGACCTTTCTGTTCTACACTGTCCCAGTCCTCATGGTCCAAAATCAGCCTTCAGAAGAAGCTGTTGCTTCTTCTCAGATGTTGCTTGGTACTAATACTCTGCTTGGTCACTGCTGTGCTAATTTTTTTTATTTCTGCACTGTCAGTTCTGATTCCTAAGAAAGTTTCTTTGTGCTGAGGGACTGGAAAAAGCACCCCACAACCTTATTTTTTGTACTACCAAACTCTCAAAAATATATGATCCAGTAAATCACTTGTAATATCTGGTCCATAATGCACTGAAAACTGGTGACACTCTAGCCATACATCCTGTGAGCATGGGTTATACTGGAATAATATTTTCTAACACATCAGTGACAAAATGCTGCTTTGATTTACTAGCCAGTGTCAAGCTAGTAAGTCTATGACATAACCAACTTAGCAAGCCTCTTTTTTTCTGTCAACACTGAGAATAAATCCTGGATTTTAGGAACAGAGTATTGATCTATGTGTAAGCAAAGATTGTTTCAATCTCTGTATTTCCCATTTAAGCATCACAGGAATCTGGAGAATCAACGGAAAGCAGTTTATCATCTAGTGCTACGCTTGCTGCATTGCCATGTTAGCTTCTCTGTAGTGAGAAACTTGAAGGCAGTATTAAAGTAACAACTTGGTTTGGTGTGCCCCTTTTCACCAAAGGTCTCCATTCTTTAGGCACTCTCAGGAGTGCCTGCACATATGCGTATATAAAATGGAAATCAGTTGAATTGGTCTTTCATGTGTATTTCTCATGCTCCATCAGCTTTTTTTTGTTGTTGGTGGTGGTGTTGATGCTTTGTGAGCAGGTGTTTCATAGCCCCTGTGCCTAGGAAGCATGTTGCGCTGGCATGCAATAGATGTTCTCATCAGATCTTTCTTTCTTCGTACTACGTTTAAGACGGAGCTGGCAAATTCTTCTGTGCTGAACAACAGAAAGTGTAAGCTACTTTGATGCTGTGTAAATTTGAACATCTTCTAGACAGGTACAAATATGCCTTAAGATATGTATATCATCTATACTGAACTGGTTGGTGTTCTCCCACTACCTCCATACTAATTCCTTTGTCTCTCATGTTGGTGATGAGAGGGTGAACGTGTCTGGGGAGAGAGGGACCCACATTCTTTGGGATAAAAATAGTATCTTATCACACGTGCCTCTCTGTATGTGGGATTTGGAAGGAGTGTTTTCATGCCAGTGCATCACTGCCTTGAATAAGGCAGGGATGTGTCTTTCTGCATCTGTTTCTTATTCTGTGTCTCATGCTGAAGTTAAGAATTATGTAGCAATTCCAAACATGCTAAGTGTAAGTATATGTTTAAAAATAAGTGTATTCTCTTTCAAAGGTTTTCAGAACATGTACTTTCATGGTATGTTCATCCTAGGAACATTTCCCACCCTTTACCCAAGTCTTGTGAATGAAACTTGTTTTTCATGCATAAGGAAAACCACAGCATCAGTACTGCTCAAGGAGCATTCAGTAGCTAAGTAAATAAATACATCTACTTTTGAGTAAGAAGTGGTGGAGTATTGCTTCATTTCAAATCCTATAGCCTGCCAAAGAAAAAGGGAAATTCCCATATGTTATATATGAAAAAAAAAGGGTACTTCATAACATTGTGCTTCATGTGAAAAGGCAACCAGATGTAGAGATCATTGATGCATTTCTGTGCAAGCAGTGGTGTGATAATGTCGCTTACACTTCAAAAAGGACTAAAGAGGTGCCACTGAGATTACTCCAAATGTTCTGTAGCCTCCTTGGGCCCCATGTGTACCTAAACAGAGTGTTCCTTGTCAGCTGCCTTTAAAACAAGCACAGATTTCTTTAGTACAAGCACAGGTCTGTACTACTACCGTACTGCTGCAGCTCCTGGGCTGGAGCTAGACAACAGCCTTTCTTTTTCTCCCCAGCTTGGAGAGTGGTGAAGCTAATACACAATTGTCCGTGTGGATTTACTTCCAGAACTGACTCCTGGGGCAATTTTCATTGCAGAAAAAAAGCCAAGATGCTTCTCAGCATGACTGCTCACAGAGCTGACTGCAATGGTGTGAAGGTACCCAAGTAACTCAGCATTGGCAGCGGTCTGCCACAAAAGCAGGGTATTCAGCACAGGGCAATTTACTCTGCTCTGAAGGATTCACTTATGTGGTTTATTGGACGGAGTTTGTTCAGAATCCTGCTCTGTAAACCCACTTCTCTCCAAGTGAAACAGTGCTGGGTTTGTTTTATGCTATTACAATTTTGATTTATTTCTGGAACACTGCCCCCAGAATTTTTGAGCCCTGCAACAGCATACTCATATACTCCATATACTCCAGTTTGTCAGACCCTTTCTGAAAAAATCAAATCTCCAAAAACACCTTACTAAGCTTGAAGGGAAAGCTGGGAATCTATTGAAGAATGTTCCCACCAGTTCCCTGGTGGGAAGCAGAAATGTGCCACACAAGTTTTGTTGCTCCTGAGAGGGAGCTTCACACAATCCAGTGGAAAACAATATTTTTCATTGTTTTTCACTGATCAGGTTTGATCAAAGGTTTTACTATGATATAAAAATCTTAAACATTGTGATCTAATATGAGCTGAAGTAGTAACATTGAATATTTTTCTCTTTGATTTCATAAAGAGGCAGTGGTGTCCCAGCACAATATGGACTAAATTCACTTATAAACCCTGATTTTAAAAAATTTTTTCAGACCTTGCATGATTTAGATAAAAGACATCCTTTTAAGCTCTTAATATGATTAATGAGAAAGGAGACAAGGATTTGCAATTAAAAATCAAAGTGACTGTATTTAAACTGCACACAAACCTGAACTTATTTGGTATTATCAGTTTCCCTGGAATAATTCAGCCATCAGTGAGCAAGCTTTCAGTGTAAAATGAAAGTGATATTCATGAGTTTTACTCCAGCAGTGTGAAGTACTTTGGTAGTCTAAAGGATGGTTTGCCTCCTGAAAAGAAAAGAAAGTGTGTATGTGTTTTGGGGAAAGATTATTACTTTATCTTCTTTTTGGAGGAGGAAGAGTCTATTTATGCCATTTTAAGTTAATTTACATCACCTGATAAACCATAACAAGGTGATAACATGAACTGTAGATAGTAAAATATACTGTTAAAAAAAATCATATAAAAGTAGATGTTAGACTTAATTGTTAATATCTGTGAAGTTTTTTTTTCCTTCCCGACTTCCTGTTGTTCACAGTGTATTCTGGGTGATATATGACCAAGTCTGGTCAAATCATAAAGTCTTAAAGGCAAATGCGTTACTCATCTCAGGTAGTTACTGGCCTCTCTATAGCGGTTGACCAAAACCCCAGCCACTAGCAACATGCTCTTGTCAACTGTTACATTCTTACCTCAATTTTCAGCAAAAGGACAACAAAACCTGCCTTCTCACAAAGGTCATTTTGGCATTCAAGCAATACCAGAACATGCCAGTAGCCTGCATACATACACTTTCTCTGTGCTCTGGGATGTGGTACAGGACACATGAGGAAGGATGGATACTTTCCCTGTGAATGCTTGCTGCTATGCAATCCCTGAGCACCACCGGGATTTCCAGGGGAGCTTTTCCTTCACAGTGATCCACAGTGAAGTCACCAAAAGGCAAAGGGGTGATGTCTGTATTGGGTTAAAGAATGGGCTTTTCTGAGTATTTGAAATACAGAGGCAGTGAGAAAGAAATCACCATCTGGCTCATTAATATCCCTGCCTGGGTCTTTTCTTCAGAGTTGTGTAAGGATTTCAGGGAACAGCAGTGAAAAAAAAAAATGAAAGGTGAAAGCAAGAAAAGAAGAGTTTTACAATAATGTATTTTGTTAAGTCCTATCTCCTCATAACACAAGAGCAGAGGGAGGAGTTGAGGGGAAGTTTCCTGAGAGGACTGCCTGAGAGAAAAGGAGATCCAAGGGTTGAAGAGAAAGGAGAAAGGACCCAAAGTAATTTGAAAGATGAGTCAAAGCTGGATGAAGTGAAAAGTGAGGTCCCTTTACCAATCCAAACCCTAAACAAAAAAGAACAAGACGGGGAGAAAGCACAGGAAACGGCAGGGAAGATCAAGGGAAAGAAAAGCACAGAGGAAAGAAAGTGTGCTGAAAGTACACAGAGAAATAGCAAGAGGCATTGCAATATAGGAAAGAGCAAGATAACCACAGATTAGGGAACCAGTGGAAGTACTGAATTCACAGAGAGGACTAGAGAAGGAAAAAAGGGTGTTTTCCAAAGATAAAAGATACTTAGAAGTGGGAAATAGTAGATTAAAACCAGCAAATTTCAAATGAAAGGGAAAGTAGTAATAGAGAAAGTAAGCTGGAGATGAAGGGAAAAAAGAAGTGAGGGACTATTAGAATGACACCACTGGCTTGGGGAGATGGTTCATTACCTTTCAGATGTGGTGATTTACTATACTTTCCAAAAATCATACCATTAGACTTCCTCTTGAAGTTTGGCCTAAACACTAAGCATGAGCTTCATGAATGGAGCACGCAGTGTGAGAACAGCTTTGCAGTCTGTGCTTTTTTCCCCATATATTCAACATTTGTCAGTGGTCTAAAACATCCAGTTATAACTTCTGACACCAGTGTGGGTGCATGAGTCCTTGAGAAAATATTGAGTCAAGAGCTGGTAGGCAAACAAACATCAGGTTACCAGCAGGTAACTTCCCATTAGCTTCTTTATTTCAATTCAATAAGAAAAGGAAATTTGGGCAGTCCCCAAAGCAAAACATTTTATTAACTGTGCGCAGTTATTTTGCCATGTACTTTGGCTTTGAGGAGAGAAATTCTCACTTAGGTCACCTGCACTTATGTCTGTGATCAGTTAATAAAACAAGTAGACCACCTTGACTGGTGTAATTATAATCCTTAAGCCACTGGATATAAAACTAAACTTGGGTATTCACATTCTCCTAACATACCTTTAAAATAATAGAGCGAGTCCAGGGGCAGGTCATTCCTTCTAGTCCAGAGAAAAATTAAAGCAGTAAAACATACTGTACAAAATAATTAACTGAATGCACAGAACTATATAGGTTTCACCACACAGAATGTAGGAGAAACAAGTGCTGCTATACATTATCCGATTTGTTGAACACAGTGTTTTCTATTGATTTTAACAACTTATTATTTGCCATTACCTAAGCTCCAGTGAAGGGAGAAGTTAAACACAGAAAGCTTTCCTGCTAACCAATCACACTAGAAAATTGCTGTGAAGAAAAAAACTGATCCTTGTTTCTTTAATCAAGCCCAGGTGTACTAAGGCCCTCAGTTAACCCCTGGCCATCAGACTTTTTGCAGATTTGGTTGACCAGATGTTGAGTGCTGGCTAGGGAGCTGAACTGAAAGGACTCTTTAACCAGGTGACAGAGTGTCTGACTAAATTTTACATAACTGACAGTATCAGAATGACAACCAAAACTTATCTTTTCTGACATTTCTTCTGTGAGACATAGTCTTTATAGGATGTAGTCTCTGATTGCCCAGTCACTGTTGGACATATTAAACAACAGCTGAACAAGAGCCATCAAGAATACTCCTTGCAAAACTAGTTTTATGTTGTCCTGCTTGAATTTTGGCTAAACTGGTGTCCTAGCAAATTTTTTAAATGCTGAATCCACACATCACAAAAAAATCCTTGTTATTCTTTTTTGTTGTTGTTGTTGTGTATCCCATTTTGAGTCTTCCCAGCACACCTGGGATTTAGAATCTCCTAGCTGAGTGCTGTTTCATGACAGCTTCATGATGTCTTTTCCAGTCATGTGAATTTATTATGCTTTGGTATGGAAAAGGACATTATTAACATGCATTTCTCCTGTTGAAGTGATATCTTGGAGAATGTCAGTTCCTAAAGCAGGTTGGACCTGGGTGAAAATTGAGAAGGGAGTTTCTGAAGAACTGCAGGCAAGGAGACTGGTATTTCTGTGGGTGACCAGCTTTCTTTTGAACTGCTAATGGAGTTGTTCCTCAACAGTGCTCTGTGGTGGGCATTTCCACTAGAAATGTTTTATCACGCTGTCTGTAGTAAAACCAAGATCTTCTTTTTTCCTTTTTTCCTTTTTTTTTTTTTTCTTAAAATGCCAGGAAACTAAAGGAAAGAGGAGCCGTAGTAATCCTGGTGTCCTGATCGATTCCAATTACAGATGTAGTGGTGTTTTATCTTTCAGATTTCTCTTGCAGCTTCTCTAGAGTGTTTTCTGCCCTTGACTGTTTTGTAGTGTTGCTGTGATGCAACCTGAGTTCAGAGGTGGTTGCACTGCAGTGCTAGATGAACCACTTCCTGCATAGTTTTTATGTTAATTGAGGTAACAGAACACTCTACACTCTCCTGTAGTGACAAGCACTTAGGTAATGCATTCATATCAGTATTCTGGTTTTACTTATTTTCTGTGATTGTCCTCAGCTGTGATCACAGCAGGCCAATGTATTTTTCTCGATTAATTGATATAGTTTTAATCTGCATTTTACTCTGGCAGACAAAAAAAAGTGAAAGCTCTCAGGTATTCAGCAGAGTTCACTGATTTCATAGGAAGTAGGGGAGAAAATCTGGCTGTAAGCTCTGTCGTAAAGGCATAGATTTTCATGTTCCAAGTTCCTTATAAATTAGTGTCTGGAAATTACAGCTATACATAACATAATGCATAGTTCATATAGGCAAATATTTCTAATGAGGAAGGGAGGTCAATTTTTGACTCTGTCAGCAAAGCAGGATGCAGCTAATAATGATGATGGAGGGGATAACAAGCTGGGAGGTGGGATGATCAGAAAGAGATTGTAAATTGGATATCAGAGGAAGCAGAGCACTGACAGCTTTTCCATCTTCAGCATTTTATATCTGAACGTAGCGGAGTTAATGCTGTCATTAGAATAAATAAAATAAACTGCAAGTGAAGTTCAAAGCACTATAAATAACAAAATTCATATGGCATGAAGATGACAAGTACTGTGCTCAATAGAGAGTTCCCATCACCCATATTGTTCTACACAAATCAACCACAATTCATGTGAGATTCTGTTATTGCCTGATCTGTTCTCTTATTGCAACTATCAGAGACAGAACTAAAGAAGAAGGAAGGAAATGCAGAAGCAAAAAATGTTTTGCAGAATCGGTTAAGTGAGAGGTAGAGCTGAAGAGGTAGCTTCATACCACCCCAATCTTGCTGTTTCAGCAGTAGTTACATTTGCTCCTTGCTGCAATGACAAGCTCAAATTGTCATAAATAAATGTTGATTTGTTTTCACCTAATACAGTAAGTAGCTCCCACTCAAAAGCAATTTCAACTTTATTGGAAAGGCACTGCACATTTGCCTTCACCATGACTGTGTTGCATAAAGGAACAATTCAATTGAAAATTAAATTAACAATAATTGAAAATGTGCCTTTTTAAAGGAAAATTAGTGCTATGCTAAATTTCCAGGAATCAGTTATGTTAGGGGTTTTTTTCCTTAAAAAAGGTAGAATGGGTTTTGCTAAAAAGCTAATTATATAAATATGTACACATTAATGTACATGATTAAAAATGGACTTTAACCTCAAAAGGATACAAAGGCTCTTCAGTAACTTCCTAGAGTTTTAGATCTGGCAAAAGCACTATAGTTTCTGTGGTAATTATATTTCCAACACATTTGGATATACTAATTGGATCTAAGTTCTAATTAGTTTCTTTATGTGACTAAGAATTACAATCACTGAATTAATTTAATGCACTTTTGTTCTGAACTTAGTGCCATTTTCAATATTTTTAGTACAGAAAATGTAGCCTATCAAATGCTTTGCTTTATAGGGTGGCAGTAGTTTATCACATATAGTGTACAGTGCACACACTTCAAATACATTCACTACATTTCACTACATTATTACAGGTAACACATTCAGCAATTAGATTATTCAGCTCAAAGTGTTGGAGGGCTTTGCCAGAGGAGTGATGAGGACCTGGAGTGTGTCAGCAGTCTATCCATACTGCTGTGAACAGCTAGACACACTGTGGAGCTGTAGAAGAAGCAGAGATGGCTACTATAATCTGTTGTTGGTCTTTGTGATCAGATGGGAACATGAGGTGAGGAAATAGCAGTGATAGCTTGTGCTTTTATTTAGAAAGAGCTGTTGGAAAGATACTCATCTTTCAATTCTCAATTGCAAGAGATTAATACAATGCCTTGCACTTTAGTTCCTCCTCCTATTGCTACTTCCAATGATTTCTGCTGGAGTTCTGAGTCCAGTAGATCCTTGATTTAGTTATTACTTGAGATTAAAAGTGTGCTCAGCATTACCCTTGCTCTGACAATAGTATAACCTTAAATTACCCTGACAATAGTATAACCTTAACTCTGAGCACTTCTGAAGATGGCAGAGAGAAATGACTACGTTATTTTAAGGCCATCTTCTATTGGGAATCATAGAATAATTTAGGTTGGAAAAGACTTTTAAGATCATCGAGTCAAACCTAACCTCTATATCATTGCAGAAACATTTGGGTTTTTTAATTTTTGAGGCACCCATTTCTTAAGGAGGCATCTTCAAAGAATTGATGCAAATATATTGAAATTAAATAATTTAGAAGTTTCTAAAATTGCCTAATGGTTATAATGAAGAAAACAAATATTTCAAATGGTGCATTTCTTAAATTGTTAAATGTGTGTACTTGGAGTTTGTTCCTTGTTTCCTGTCTCACTTTGAAAGATACATGAAATACATATGCAAAGGCTTTTCCCATGAAGGACTGAAAATAATGCTTTCTGTAAATTTGTGTTTAATCGTGGTCAGCAAAGGTACTCCCCTTCTTTCATAGCCCCCTTCAGCTGGCTCAGGCACTCCACCATTTCTGTGACTGTGCCTTAAAGTACAGTAATGTTTTGGATGTTTTATAGTTGATATTTCTCACAGATTATAGGGTTGAATCTCTGAGACACTGGTCTTAGTAGAGGCCACTTGGCCCAGCAGTAACCTACTGATGTTAATCCTGGTTTTGTCAGAGCAAGACCTTTTGTGCCTTTAAATAAGGATGTGAAAACCATGGAGTTTAGAGGCTTACATTAACTACCCGAGTCAGACGATGAGCATCCCACCATAGATTTCATGCATGGTCCATGGAGAGGGCAATTCAGAGCAATAACTGGTACCTGCAGTTGCCTACCTCTTTGGCTGTATAACACATTTACATAGGCAATTAGTTTATACACCATGACTG
This sequence comes from Strix aluco, assembly GCF_031877795.1. Taxonomy (NCBI): domain Eukaryota; kingdom Metazoa; phylum Chordata; class Aves; order Strigiformes; family Strigidae; genus Strix; species Strix aluco. The sequence goes on from NC_133934.1 coordinate 53,196,559, forward strand.
AGTCTCTGCTCCTAAATTATCTGAAGTCAGTCATTGTCCTTCTGTTGGGTTTCAGATTTAACACTGCTAATTATACAGGCCAGATGAATGTGGTAATGAATTCCAAAACCGAAAACAGTAATGTTTGTATGCAGTGCTAAGGGATGAGTGTTTGCTTGGTCTGTTTCTCTGTACCCAAGATAAGCATCTACCATCATGTAAAAATGTAGGCAAGTTACATTTTCGGAGAAGCTAAATTACATGTCACTATCTACTAGATTCAAATTGAAATCCAGTTAGTCCTAGAGAGATCCATGAGAAAAATCTTCTGTCCATAGAAGCCCAAGAAATACAATAACACCAATACAAAGCATCTTATAGCTGAATTCTTTTTTCTACATTATCTATTGCAGTCCTTTCTCAATACTGTGATATGCCTATCCAATGGTCTTTTCCTCAATCATCTTTAAATGTAATTTTTAACCTGGCTAAAAATCACTGCTATTTCAGCATCAATGAGTAGTGTAAGCTTTAATTAAAACTAGTGTAATTCATTTCATCAGAGTTCTGCTAGGAAAGATGGGCTGGAGTAGACAGCATGCTAAAATTATGACAGCTATTATTTCTCCAATTAGTGTATTACTGAAAGTAAAGTAGAAGTATTGGTACAGCCATGACACTTTTAAATATTTTTCATTAATGTAGAAGTCCTCCCTGAGCTCTTCTAAAGCAATACATATACCCCCAAACCCTGGATGCTGTCATCCATTGCACACTGGTATTTAAGAGCACAAACCGATATCCCTAATTGCTTCATTTGCAATTTAAAGATGAATCTGTGTGCAAGCCTTTCCCTGACTTTCCATCCCATTGATTCCAGAAGGTGTTCTGTTTATTTCATACGTTGCTGCTTAAAGCCGCCTAAGAGGAATGACTGGCACAGTTTTATGGGCAATGAGGAAATTATTTCTATTTTCTCTTTTAGCTTGGCTGCTGGAATCCCATCACCGGTCTGAATGGGTCACTAACAGACAGAAAGTTGGAGAATAACATGCGAGGAGTGGTTCTGCGTGTGGTGACTGTGCTGGTAAGCAGATGCTCATCCTTTTGCACTAGGAGGAATGTATTTTTCTTCCTCTTGCCTCATCTTTTTATTAAGTACACCATTTTACCAAGAACTTAGTCGGTATTCAAGTGTCTGATTTCAGCTTGTCAATACCAGAGCAATGAAGCGATTTCCACAAAATAAAATTATCAGTACAGTTCATTTCAGAGTGAATCAAGCTCATTAGAATGTGTTTCTTCCACAGACACATACTAAATTATATAACACAACCGTATGAATTGATAAAGGGCAACTTCAAGTGCCCTGTTAGCTAAAGTACCTGGTTGAAACTCTAAATGATTCATAAGATGTAGCTGCCCTCCAATTACCTTGCTAAATTGAGTGCAGTCTTACACAAATTGCCACACTTGGTAAATATTCAAGGTCAGCTTAGGGCGAGTAGCGTTAGTTCAGTAAAACATTTACTGTCCCCTCCTAGCTCTTCTTCAGCCAGGTTCTTCCCCTGTGTGGACACCTTGCGTTAAGCAGCTGCAGCAAAGTTGTTGGTTTAAAGCTGAACAGACAATGTCTACCAGAATAGGAAGGTGTTTTGTGATATGAGGCTAGTGTATTCCGTGTCATAAACTTTGACTGCTGGAGCAGAAATTGCTAGAGAAGAAAGAGAAAGAAAGAAAAGAAAGAAAGAAAAGAAAGAAAAGAAAGAAAAGAAAGAAAAGAAAGAAAAGAAAGAAAAGAAAGGAAAGAAAGGAAAGAAAGGAAAGAAAGAAAGGAAAGAAAGAAAGGAAGAAAGAAAGAAAGAAAGAAAGAAAGAAAGAAAGAAAGAAAGAAAGAAAGAAAGAAAGAAAGAAAGAAAGAAAGAAAGAAAGAAAGAAAGAAAGAAAGAAAGAAAGAGAAAGAAAGAAAGAAAGAGAAAGAAAGAAGAATGAGATGTATAGGCATCTTTGGACCGATACCCAAACACAAAGGTAACCCAGGGCTACAGAACTGTAAAGGTTATTTTGAGCTACTTCCCTCTCTCTACTATCTACTCACTTTTTTTGTTACCAATTTGGTGTTTGAGGGCCTGACCACTTGCTCATAAAGAACAAGGCAAGAGCAGTTTCCATGATTTGCCTTGCTGACATTGCATGATGAAGGAGAAGGCTCAGTCAGGAGTGGAAAGTGAAATCACCAGAGCATGCCAGTGCCACAGACAGGGCAGTTTTTTACCCCTCCAGTTATTTATGGGTCTTTAAAAGCTATTATCTGTAAGGGTGTCCAGTTTGTTCCAGCTCTTAGTACACTAGAAAACTTCCTGTGATAATATCTACAAAACAAAACAAAACAACCCCCCAACAAAATAAGAAGGATGAATGCACAGAAAAAGACAAATGAATAGGATGGGAGTTTTATACTTTAATTGCATGTTCATCAAAATAGCATCATGCTAGCAGTAGATGGTCTTTATGTTTTGCCTGATACTCATGTTAGTTGGTTCAGTATAATTTTCTGTTGACACAAGATGTTGTCTAGCAAAATAAATTCAAATTAGAGTCTTGGATTTTATTTTTTACTTCTTCTTCCCTTGCTCCCCACTCTATTCCTCTGATTTCATCCCCAGTTATTTTAGTTAGCTTGCCAGAGAGCATTCTTCTTTCAAGTCATTATAGCATGAATATTTAGCAACTTGCAAAAATACAAGTCATTAGTTATGCTGATCAGATTCTATATTAATAATAAAAACAGAAGGCAGACATTTAAAGTTCAGCACACAGAACATCGCAGTTCAGTTTCCTCACTGCAGTCCTCATGTGCTGCCTCACATGAGCACACAAAAGGCATTTGGTTTTGTTGACAGTTTTAAAGCACAACTGGTGACAACTTCCATGCACAAGTAGTGAAAAACACGATTAGTCTGAATTGTGCTTTGTTAAAATCTGCTAACATCGTTTTGCTAACTGAATCTCATTTTATGTAGAATGTGCACTGAAGGCAATATAGGGGAAAGATGCAAATGATTCATTTTGGCTTCATAGCATAAAACTTCCTTTATTCTTTTAAAGTCATAGAGCTGTTCATGGATGGTCAGTGCAATCTGGGCAAAACCAACTGTGAACCACACTACACATTGAGATTCATTTGATTTTACTCAGCAAAGATGAGAGGCGAGGATTTTGTAAACTGAGTGAATAAAGGGAGTAAGCAAACACTTCTTTAAACTCATGAGCCAGAAGCAGTATTTTTCACTAGCAGTTCCCTTGACTGTTGGTACTTTCCCCCAAACGCAGAAATCAGGAAGATAAAATACCATTTCTCCCTCACCCACAAACTCTAATGGCTGAGAGAGAGAGACAGGCAGACAGACACAGACAGAAAATGAAGCTGCTAACCGAAAGCCTGAAGTTGGACAGTGCAGATGCCAAAATTGCAAAGTGCTAATTATTTCTAACCTCTTCTAATCTTTGGATATCCACAGATGTTGCTGCCACCCCTGTGGGTGACAGAGCATTATTTAGGGTGCTTACCCTCTAGCAGTTTCTCTTACTGCCCTTACTATGCATAAGTAAAGGTTATTCATGAGGACGTGCTGGCTTCTAAATAGCTGTCATTAGCATATCATTACTTCAAACATATATGTTGCTATAGGATAAATTTACAGAGCCTTTACTTGTTGGTAATTATAGCTTGGTTCCTATCTTTGTTCACATAGCTTATTAGAATGGTGCAATTATGTTACTTTTACTGGAATAGAATGAATAAATAGATATAATATTTGAATTTGAGTGGAGTCTTAGCTGGGATGCTGTGACACTGGAAATGAAGCAAAGATATAAAAAAAAAGTATTACTACTTGTTTTCTCTCATTTTAAAATTAGATTTTGGTCCCTCTGTTATTCAATTTAGAAAAACTTGTTCTTAGAAAAACTCAGTCAACAAAGACACTGACTAGAATTTCATTAAGCCCTATTAATTTTACAGCTATGATCAGTATTCACCTGGTTTTATATCTGCTGGATAGAACAAAACTGAGATTTATATTTAACCTGTGTGATGAAAAGATGTGATTCTTGCCTTTGATGTGAGTGCAGGAGGGATTTCACCCATCAACTTTATTTTAGCAATGATCTTTCTTTATCCTACTTCCTTTTCTGTCTTTCTCTTAGTTTTTCAATCAAGTCAATACATTTCTGTTAAAAGTAAAGAATCTATTATTGACTATGAATTATTTGTTATTGTATTCTGCCAGTTTCTAACAGCATGGTCTTGATCTGGGCAAACAAGAAGGCTTAAATTAGAATTAAATAATAATAAAAATACCTTTGAATATGAATGGGTTTCTTTTTCACTGAGTTTTGAGAAGTTAGCATTAATTTGTTAATCTATTAATGATTTGAATCTCTCATGTCTTTCTTGATAGCAACCCTTCTCCTCTTCCAATTTCATTTTGTTATGCCTTCAGGTTGAAAAGGACTCGTTCTAAAAATCGCAGTAGAATTTGAGAGGATAGCAAATTGCAACACCTGGGTAATACTGCATTATACTTATTATGAAATGAAACATTCTGCAGTCTGAAAATGATAAATGATTGCGACTAATTTCCCCAAAGCAGTCCTTCAAAAAGCAAGTGCTGAACAATTCCCATCATCTGCATCCATCTACTAATTCCTTTCCCTAGATAAATTTAATAATTATGGGCTATGTTTCTGCAAATCCAAAACAAAATCTCTTTGTGAATATGACAGAATACAGTATGTCTCCAAATTGGAAATCTCTGGTTTCATTTGGCAGTGAATCCTGGCTCCTCTGAAGTTAATGGGAATATTCTCCTCTGCATAAATAGGAATAAGAAATAATTCTCTGTGTTGTATTCTGAGGGGAACTATAGTCATGCCTGTGTACACGTGATTCAGCATTTTAATCTGACTTGGATTAGTACCACACTTTCTACACTTCTAGAAAAGGTTTATTTTGCCGTACTTAAATGTCTCTCTCTTGGACTGCTTCCCCACATGCAGGCAAAGTTTGAACTTTGTGTTTGACAAGTTACTTTTAAGTTCAAGTGACTTGCTAGTGAATTTCTGAAATGTATTCTGAGATTCTGAAATGTAGCTCAATCAAAGGTCAACATAATAACTCCAAACAGATTCAGATAGTCTTGAATGAACAATTGTCCAAGAACAAATTTAGCTTGATATCCACTTTGGCTATTTCAGTTTATCCTCCTCCTTTTCAGCTGCTCCGTTTTATTGAAAGGGAGCTAGAATACAGCAGATATTCTCATAATATCATTTTAGTAGCAGTGGCAATTAATGAATTATTCATATGAATTTTAAGCTATCAGAAATGGAATGAGATTTGGCCTGTTTGACAATGAATAGGCCAGCAGGTTTTTGCAAAATCATGTTTCTAAAAAAGCCTCTGTTGTTTGAAAAAGGAAAAAGTTTGAAATTCCCCGTTTTAAAGAATTAACACCTTGATTGAAAAGTACAGAGCCTTTTCTGAAAGTGCATAAGGTATAACTTCCTAATGGTGCAAAATATATTTGTGACTTTACATGAAAATTCGATAGAGCTCCCAAACAAGAGGCATGTATTTTCATATGTGGATGGTTCTGAAAATGCAGACAAGATGAAGGAAAGAAAAATAATAGCAAGTGATACTGAATTATGCTTTGCCATACATCCCTATGCGCTAATTCTTGAGAGTTATTACCTAGGTTACTTGCACAGAGCTAGGTGGACCAGAGGCAATTTGGTGACCCTTGGCTCTAGGTGGGCACTGTGGGACATGTGGGACGTGGTGTACTGAGAGGGCTGGCAGAAGGGTAGACATGCATAGCAAAAAAAAAAAAAAAGTATCATTTACACCAGGGAAAGTATTATGATACGTGGACTAGTTTAATTCTCAATGGTTGACATTAAATGCACCAGCATTTGTTGCCCAGAGTAGGAAAGAAACAAACCTCAAAGCAGACAATATCTTTAGAGACATGAGCTGGCACAAGGTCTGCATCATCAGACCCTTTTTCTATTGAACTTAACACTCAGAGAAAAGGTGAAAAGTAAGATATGAAGCTAAGTCCTGGTTTTAAAAGCTGAGACACTTAGTCTTTGGGATTTGACTTCCAACACTGGTTTACACAAAGTTGCAGAGGAACAAACAGTCAGAATTGATAAAGGATAAAAAAATGACAGGACAGAAACATCAGTGAATGAATGTAAAATAAAGATCAACTGCAGCAAAGATTATGTGTGGGATACCTCAGGAAATACCAAATAAATATTTTATAATAGTGTACAATCAGAATAGTCTCATAGATAATGACTCTTCCATTTTCTCCCATTTTTTAGGTGCTCACTTTTCTCATGTAGTCCTGATCCCTTTCCTCACTCACTTTCATAATTGAAAGGTGTGCATTTCTGTGGATCCTTCATTCTGTCAAGCTGTACCTTCTATACACCAGTGCCTACAATCTTTTTTAAAAATAACTTTAATTAAGGCATGTATTATGCTAGATTATACATGGCTCTGTGTCTCAACGTTATCAGCATATTGGACTATAGTGCACAGCCATGAATTTCCTATGGCAGCAGAAATGCCATATGAGGTGCTAAGGTTAAGAAACATTGACTATCTTCATCAGTAGTAGTATTTGTGTTATGATCAAACATATTTTACTCTTTTACCTGTAAGGGATAAATCCTTCTTTGATTGCTATTTATGCACCTAAGTTTGAATGGCATAAAAGCTGTGAGTGATGTAGTTTATTCTATCTGGACTCTGTCATAAAATCTCTATATACTATAACTCAGTAATGTATTTAGTATATAACATGTGGGCTGTAGTTAAAATATTTCAAAAATACTTAAAGTTTTAAAATATTGCATTGCTAGTTGAAAAGAATGCAAAATTTCCTAGGCAACAACAAATCCCTGTGTCTTGATTTCATTTCCTTTTTGTTGCATATATCCATCTTTGAAAGAAATTTGGAAAGAATGGATCTTTTATAGACAAAACACATCACAAAAAATGTTTAGTGAAATGGTGGTAAATTATAGCAACAGTGGAAGAGGTGTTTATTTCAGTGGTAAATGAATGAAATCATCAGCAGTAATGATGCAGGACAGGATTAGGCTCACTATTTACTATTCTTCATAGTTACTCTGGTTGTTGACATGAAAGCTGTCATTCAGTATGAGATATGCATGATGAGACTGCCTTTCACCTGCAGAAAAGTCAGTTGGTATTGGAATATCTTTTCATGGGACAGATTTTCCAATTTGGAAACTTGAATTCAGATTTCTGGGCATGATTCTGGACAAGCATTTATTGAAACTGAAATTTTGACATTAAAAAAATAATTATTCACTTTTACAGGTTTTAATACTACTTTGCTCATTCCCAATGTAAGGAGTATTTTTTAAATGGCTTAGGATGTATGCTGACAATATGAATCAGTTTTTACTCTCCTAAAAAACTTATTATCATATCTTTAAAATTAAAAATGGAACTTATTGCTCTTTGGTTGGTCAAAGGTTTTCTCAGTGATTTTAAGGATAAGCAAACTATTAATAGTTACACCAAATGTTTTCAATCACAGTGTAAGTGTAGCTCTCAGAGCTCCTATTAGACTTTCTAATGCTAAGAATACTTAGGCATTCAGTTGTAAGAAGACTCTGGATTCTGCTTTGTCAAAGGTCTGTCCAGGAAGAGTAGGTTCATGTTTGTCTTTCTCAGTCTGGGTATTTTATCCTGAGTCAGAGAAAGGACAGAAGGTTTTAGAGATTCTTTCTACCTTGCATTTCCGTGAAACCACATATATTCCTAGGCAAATAAGAGAAAATAGGTGGTATTACTGGAATAAAAGATAGTAACACATATAGAGAATTACAAACTAAGGAGAGGTGTTTGTGGAAACAGTTTGTATTGACCTAAGTCTGCTCAGAAACTCTAGTCAGAATTATTCGTCATTTAGGTATTTTTAAATACATAGTATGCAGGAAATGCAAGAGTGTTGTTATCCCCAGACTCTATATAATGCATTTTATACTGCTTCTTAAGTAAAGATTTCATCTTATGAAGGTACTGGTTAGAAACAATTTAATTGTAAAAAACAGACACTTTTATTTCACTTCTAAGCCTGATTTTGTTATTTCATGCTCTTCACATAGAGACTTTAATTTCTGAAAATAAGGAAAGACCTCTATACTTAGTTGAGACAGGTATTGTTAGAAAGCAAGGACATAGTGCTGGGAAATACTAGTTCCACAGTGAGAGTTTTTTCCTGAAGTTCCCTAGTTTTTAGCTTATGCTTCTCAATCATACAGAAACTTTAAGGCTGAAAGTTTGTAATAATTGCATTATGTGGCACTTAGAATTATTATGAACATTCAAGAAAAGACTTGGTATGTGTCTTTCTCCCTCTTCACCCTTTTTCCTTACTTACCCTGCATAACAAATAGCACCTACTATTTTTCTAGCTTGCACTCCCATTCAGCATTTCAGGAGCTGTTAGCATATAAAAGTTGCTCTTTAAGCTCTGGTGCCTTCTAACACTGACTCTATGTGTCCTAGCTTACTGCACAGGCACAGACTTCCAGAATATGTATTAGTGCCATAAACTGAATTAAACTCAAACTTTCTACACTGTGCTAGTCAGCTGGGATGCTAATCCATTCCAGACCTCCTTATCTCTGCCATTATATTGGCCATATTTCAACATTACTCCTCCCCTCCATATATGCAGACAACATGCCACCATTACATGCACATCAATTTATTTAATATACTTCGGTGCTTAATGAAAAAATTGAATCTTTAACATAGCATAGAATTGTAGAATCGTAGAATAGTTCAGGTTAGAAGGCACCTTTAAAGGTTGTCTAGTCCAACCCCCCTGCAGTGAGCAGGGACATCTTCAACTAGATCAGATTGCTCAGAGACTTGTCTAGCCTGGCCTTGAATGTTTCCAGGGATGGGACATCTACCACCTCTCTGGGCAACCTGCTCCAGTGTTTCAGCATCCTCACTGTAAGCAATTTCTTCCTTATATCTAGTCTGAATCTACACCCTTTTAGTTTAAAACCATTACCTCTTGTCCTATCGCAACAGGCCCTACTAAAAAGTTTGTTTTATCATTGCAGAGAAAGTGGCAGTATTAAAACAATGAAGCAGAGAGAAGTGGAATTTGTGCATTTCTTTCTTGGGGACTAAGAGTGATGACCCATAAACAAAGATGGAAGAAAATAAGGTTCTGAAGTGCCTCCTGCCCTCAGCCATCTGCCCTGCTTCTTTTCTAAGGGTTGCCAGCCCTGTTTTTAGGGTTACTTTACTAAGCAGAAAATGGGAACAGGAGCCGTTTTGGCTGTTCTCTTGCAATTGATCAATGTTGAAAAGTGAGAACTGTAGTTGGCACACAAAAAGCCATCAGGTCATCATGTGCCTTAATTAGGTATTCCTTGCTTTGCCAGAGATTTAGGCTTGGTGTACTCTCTCCCTAATCCTACCAATCCATTTTCCTTTGTCTGCAAACATTGGCATATGTATTTCTGTTTCTTTTCAAAAATACTTTGATTTTTTCTGAAGTGATGAGATTTCCTCAAAATATTAATTATTAAAATTCTTATTGTAAAAACAGAAGCTAATATCCCCTGATAGAGGCAGAGCCTGTCTTTCCATTCACAGAATCACAGAATCATCTAGGTTGGAAAAGACCTTGAAGATCATCTAGTCCAACCATTAACCTAACACTGACAGTTCCCAACTACACCATATCCCTAAGCGCTCTGTCGACCCGACTCTTAAACACCTCCAGGGATGGGGACTCCGCCACCTCCCTGGGCAGCCCATTCCAACGCCTAACAACCCATTCTGTAAAGAAATGCTTCCTAATATCTAGTCTAAACCTTCCCTGGCGCAACTTGAGGCCATTCCCTCTTGTCCTATCGCTTGTTACTTGGTTAAAGAGACTCATCCCAGCTCTCTGCAACCTCCTTTCAGGCAGTTGTAGAGGGAGATGAGGTCTCCCCTCAGCCTCCTCTTCTCCAGACTAAACACCCCCAGTTCCCTCAGCCGCTCCTCGTACGACATGTGCTCCAGACCCTTCACCAGCTTCGTTGCCCTTCTTTGGACACACTCGAGTAATTCAATGTCCTTTTTGTAGTGAGGGGCCCAAAACTGAACACAGTCATCAAGGTGTGGCCTCACCAGTGCCGAGTACAGGGGTAAGATCACTTCCCTGTCCCTGCTGGCCACGCTATTTCTGATGCAAGCCAGGATACCATTGGCCTTCTTGGCCACTTGGGCACACTGCTGGCTCATGTTCAGCCGGCTGTCAATCAACACCCCCAGGTCCCTCTCTGACTGGCAGCTCTCCAGCCACTCCTCCCCAAGCCTGTAGCGCTGCTGGGGGTTGTTGTGGCCCAAGTGCAGCACCCGGCATTTGGCCTTATAGAAGATCATACAGTTGGCCTTAGCCCATCGCTCCAGCCTGTCCAGGTCTCTCTGCAGAGCCTCCCTACCCTCAAGCCGATCAACACTCCCACCCAACTTGGTGTCATCTGCAAACTTACTGAGGGTACACGCGATCCCCTCGTCTAGATCATCAATAAAGATGTTAAACAGGAGTGGCCCCAAAACCGAGCCCTGGGGGACACCACTCTCATGACCGGCTGCCAACTGGATTTAACTCCATTCACCACAACTCTTTGGGCCTGGCCATCCAGCCAGGTTTTACCCAGGGAAGCGTGTGCCCATCCAAGCCACGAGCAGCCAGTTTCACCAGGAGAACTCTGTGGGAAATGATGTCAAAGGCCTTACTGAAGTCAAGGTAGACAACATCCACAGCCTTTCCCTCATCCAATAAGCAGGTGGCCCTGTCGTAGAAGGAGATCAGGTTTGTCAGGCAGGACCTGCCTTTCATAAACCCATGCTGCCTGGGCCTGATCATCTGGTTGTCCTGTATGTATTGTATGATGGTACTCAGGATGAGCTGCTCCATCAGCTTCCCGGTCACCGAAGTCAAGCTGACAGGTCTGTAATTTCCCGGATCATCCTTCCCACCCTTCTTATAGATGGGCGTCACATTGGCCAATTTCCAGTCTGTCGGGACCTCCCCGGTCAGCCAGGACTGCTGGTAAGTGATGGAAAGCGGCTTGGCGAGCACCCCAGCCAGCTCCTTCAGCACCCTCGGGTGTATCCCGTCTGGTCCCATAGATTTGTGTTCCTCTTACTCCCACCATGCCTGTACAAGGGCCAAATTGAAATTGCTGATGACTGGTCACAGGTTACGTTTAATAGCTGCTTTATGTTTCTTTGAGCTACCTGGCTTATGTTAAAACAGGTAGGTCATAAACCTTACAGTTATTCACACTGCACATGCCTACTGTGACCATTTGTTTTACAAGCTTTAATCTCAGAGCCTTCTGGGAAACCCAGCCCCCTTTTTTTTCAATTAATATTTCCAATCCATTTTTCTGAAGTAGCAGGTGCTATATACTAGATGAGGCGAATATCAAGGAATTCAAATGTTTTGGGACCTGGCTGGGGCCACAGTTTGACAGCAAGGTAGGTGCAATGCAAAACCTCGTAGGACCAACCTACCTCATCTGTATGTCAAGGGCTACCTCTCAAGACTTCTTAGCTCTTATCTTCTCACTGACCCTTACCCATCTGCTCTGTGGGCACATTTGCATTCCAGAGCAATTCATATAGTTCACAGAGCACACAGGAAATTTGACTTTTAAACAGAAAGAAATTCTTACTCCGTTCAAAATTATCCTTCCATACTATGCAAGATAGAAAAGGAGGTGAACTGCATGACAGTGCAATGTCATGAAATATTATGTGAATTCATTATGAATAGGAGCTCTTGCATGGCTGCTGGAAAAAGTATAATGCAGCTCCCAGCAGGTTAATGTATCCATACTATACTTTTGCTAATTCCAGTATCTGAGCTAGCTACATTAAAGCTAGCATTGTGCTGTTTAGACATACTCTAAAACACTCCAATTGATTCTGATCTCAATCCATATTCCTATCATATAACTATAATGGTTCAGAAAGAGCTATTAGGTGCATTAACTTATTGTGAATTAAAATCAATACACAAAGCTTGGCTGCATTCTAATAGACCATTGCTACAGATCACTTTGAAAGAAGCCTTAGTTCCATTGCAGAGCAATGGGATGTATTGGGGAGGGGGACTAATATTTTTTGTTTCTTCTAAATAACACTAAACTACATAGCATAATAAATCCAGAAAACACCATTTCATTCAGGAGAAAAAATATTTGTTAAAGTACTGTAACTGAAAGCACAAACTCATGTCTTTGTTGAAGATGACAATAAAACTACCATTAAAAAAAAGCACAAGACTAAGCACATGCATAAGGACAGCGGTAAACAAAGGCCAAATGTAAAATCCCCTTCCTTTAATATTGTATTCAGCTTCTGGGACATGAACTAGCTTCTTGCTGCAGGCAAGACAACTTTTCTGGTAGTACAACTGACTTTCTAATCAGTCTGTTTGAAAAGCATGGGATCTGAGAAGAGTGGTTTTCAGTGCCAATGCTGTTACGCAGCCCGTTGGCACAGTAGAATACTGAATGAGTATAATACCTTAATTATCCAAGATTTTGTAGGTTTGAAACCTTCATCTTTGTTTTAGTGTTATTAAGGGGTGGGGATTGTGTTATGTTTTGCAGCAACTTTTGTAACTGTTTTTAGTGGGAGAATTTCTGTAATGAGAAAATGAAATGTTTCAATTAAATGTTGGTCATTGATTCTACCATGAAGTAATGTACATAGCTGTTCAATTAAAAATAACAAGCTGCTGTGCTGTTCCTAGCCAAACAAAATCCCCAAAACAGTGGTCAATAAAGCACTTGAGGAAATTAAGTATTTGGGGCTGCATATTTCACTGAAATCTTTTGGGAAAAGAAATGCAAAATGGCTAACATTTAAAAGTGGGGGGTTAATTATTTTATGAGTCAAGAAAAAAGTAATTATGCCTAACAACAAGACAATAGCATCCTGTGCTTGGAAATGTTTTGGTTATGGTTTATGAGACTTAGTGCTTCTTGTCGGTTATAATGGCTGTGCTTGGTCATCCAGCAGCCATTGGAAGGGAGTTGAGAGGTCCAGTAATGAGAGTGAATTTCAGTTTTGGGAGCAGTTTCTTAGCATTTGCAGGTGATAGGGTTTTTAAAATGTCACAGTGAATATTTGCTTCATGTGATTGCCAAGGCTCTGCTTGGGCTATGTGAGTCATTTAATGTGCCTGTCCACTGTTTCTAGACTCAGTGCCGAGCACAGATTGACAGTCTTGCCCACAATTGAGCTTCATTTCTTGTGTCTGTTTTTCCTCTCTTTTTCTACTTTCAGTAGAGAAGAATGGAAGATTTAATGAATAGAGAGTCTCATTTAATGAATACAGAGTGTCAATATTAAAGTATTATATTCCAGTGTGTTCAGAAATTTCTGATGAGTAGACACAGAGGTCATTTTCATATGCTTTATGAATTCTAAGCACCCATATAATTACCTAATTTAAAAAATTCTCTTCCAAACATAGTAGAAGCACGTAAGGCCATCCATCTGCAGTTTTAGAGTCAAGCCCCAATATGTGTTGTAAATCCCAGCAGTGATCAGTTTCTATGATCTCACAAGCCTATAACTTTTTGTTCAATTAATTTCTATATAGCCTCCTGTCTAGGAAGTTTTTCTGCCCAAGCTAAGGGGAAAAAAGGATTCATCTGACCAGGAGAATAATCCCAAGCGTTCTGGTTTGCTTTTGTTTTCCATTTGTAAAGTATGTCCTAGCATTTTTTTTAGCATTTTTATCTTTAGACCAAGCATAAGTCTTTCATAAACAAGTGCAGCAGAGGAGTGTATCATGGCTCCATATAGTTATTATCCTGAAATAAGTCTCAAAGCCACAGAATCCACCCTTGTAATTACTGATAAAACCTGCCTTGTTGCCCATTCAAAGATCTCCTGATGATGTGGTGTGCACGTAAAATCATTAACATCTGGGCTGAGACCACCACGTTGTTGTAAACAGGCCAATGAATGCAACTTTTTTTCCTCTCACATATTTAGAGTGCTATGTTGAAGATTTGAATGGTGCTTTTTCTGTTCTTTCAGGAGAGTTTTCTGTAATTTGTTGAAAAAGAGAGAATTTATACCAGAATGTCCAAAACCTGATTTTCACTGAAGAACTAAAAGATGACTATCAATGTTTGGAATTTAACATCACTCTTTTATTGCCTGCTAAAAATCATCCCAAATAGAGGCTCTGGGTTTAGGGATATACTTTTTCCCTACATGAAAGTTGTCCCTGAATGCTTCACAAGCAATTGTTCTCTTGCTCTCCCTCTCTGCCTCCTCTACAGCATGAATTTATTGCTTGACTTTATCAGTCACCTCTGTAGAACAGTTACAAATGAATGTTTCTCTTTCATTGTCTAATTAATTGACATAACCAAGTTAAACTCAGAGAAGTTCCTTTCTGCTGTTTATCCTGAATATTGCTGCTTCTGTTTTCAAACGTGAAAGTCTCCTCTGCCCAAAAGCTTTTCTCTTCTTTCTTATATTTAACTTTATTAGGTGATCTAGTAAAGGATGTAAAAAGATTGCTTCAGACCAACTATTACATCCAAATTATTGGTACATGTCTGAGAATTTCGTCAGGGTAAATAAAAACTATATTTTGTACTTTTAATCTTAGATTCTTGAAGCACTTACAAAACCTTGTGTTACTTCGTTTTTACATGCACCAGAACCTAAGTCCTGGACGGGCAGAACTGTTAACCCTTTATCTTGATGGAAAAAATAATAGTGCAGCATTTCTGTCTACTAATCTTGAATCTAGACTGCTCCAAGATCTATACTATCAACCTCTGATTTCCACTGATATGTTTTAAAAAAAGCAAAATAAATTCTCTACCCCTTACTTCCCACTGTGTAAAATTGAGGGCAGGGGTTGAGGGCTGGGATTTGGATCTATGACATTCCTTTCTCTGCCTACACTGCCCTGCTGTCAGTTCTCCCTGGACTAGGGCACCTTACAATCTCTGTTGTCCACTTGCAGTTTTACCCTGGCAAGCAGTCCTCTCAAGAGTAAGCCTTTTCTCTCCCTGGGTCTATACATCTGTTCTGGTTTCGACCAGGATAGAGTTAACTTTCCCTGGGTTGAGAGGGAGCACAGCTAGAGGGCCGGTCAGGATCAGTCATTGAAGTATTTCATACCATGCGATGTCGTGCCCAGGGTGTACAGATGGGCGCGGGCTCTCTCTGGCACGCGCCATTTTCGGATTTCCAGTCCGGTCATGTGTTGCTGTGGGGGTGGTCACTGCGCTCTGTAAGCCACTGCTGCATTTTACCCATTTCTTTTTGGACTCACTATTGTTACTGTTGTTCTCTTGTTATATTTAGTAAAGTCTTTCTTTTTATTCAACCTACAAATTTTCTTCTTTTTTGTCCCTCCCCTATTTCACTGGGGAGGGGGGAGGTGAACGGCCAGCCACGTGTCAACTGGCTGCCGGCTGAGTTCAAACCTCAACAACATCTCATGTTTGGATCCCACATTCCTTTCTTCTCATCTAATGCTTGCTTTCTACTACTGTTTTTCCTGCACTTACACTCATGAACACAGATATATATGTAAGTACGAATGTTTTAATGCATTAAAATAAGATAGAGGGAAAACAGTCTATGGTTAAGGCATTTGTCCCTGACCCAGCACACTTGGATTCACTTCTCAGCTGTATAAGTCATGAAATCCATGCATTTCTGGTTTGCATATGGAAAATGGTGATGATAACTCTTCTTATTCAACCAAGTATTTCAATGATAAATCCTAATTTATGAAATGTGCTTAAATAATATTGTGTTGAACATCTGAAAATAGATTTGGGTAAGATGTCTGAGCTGCTTAACCATTTCCTGATACCATAAAGGGCACATTCTTGGTAATTCCATCACTTCTGCTTGTACAGTCTTACTCCAGTGCTTGTCCTGACTGGCATTTGTCTGTACCCCTGGCAATTAGATCAACTCACCTTACAAGAATTGAGTAGATTTGTGGTGGTTGAGTAGTAGAATTACTTTAATAAAGGAACCAAGCATCAGCAGAGCTATTGCATGAGAAGGTAGCTAGTTCCTCTGGTGGGAGGAAGATGTTAAATTATATCAGTCTTAATATGTAGTATGTTGTTAACCTATGTCAGTGTTAATGTGTAGCTTCTTCCTTAAAAACTTTTATAAACCTAGTGGTAATAGGTAAAGGAATGGTAAATTTAAAGGTTGGACTAGATGATCTTCAAGGTCCTTTCCAACCTAGATGATTCTGTGATTCTGTAATGGAGACAAGAGTTTTTGTGAGCTGCTTCTCCAATGTACTATCATGCCATCTTTCCCAACACTTTCCTTTTTTTATGCCATTTTGCCTTAATCTTGGGTCTGCCTTTAGCCTTCCCAAGAAGGCTAGTCTGCTAGCATTTTGCAGCTTCTCTTGCTCAGGGGGTAATTGTTTCTGGAACCAGACTTAGTCTTCTTATAACTGTAAAAAGCAATATGCACAGCTTCACCCAATATAAATTTTACCTGTTTGCTGTTGACTTTCATTTTGCTGCAGGTAGTATTGGTTGTGTGGTACTTAGCTGTCTACCAGGGTTAACCCACAACACTGTGTAAAATCCTTTGATCCACATCAAGTCTTACACCCATCTACCTCTGCATCAGGACAGCACAGCTTAGATCCCAAGAAGAAACCAGTGATAACTGTGGAGCTATTTTGAAAAGGAGCCCTTATCATGGGCTTAGTAGTGCTGCATTCAGTTGACAAGGAGGCACACTGGGGGTAAAGTAGAAGGAAAGTAGCTCCTCTCTTAAAGGATCTCCATAGAGGTTGGATGCAAAGACATCCCCTAAATATATATGATGGCTTTGAGGCCCAGTGAGGCAGATCATCCATCTTGTCAAACCAAGAAGTTAAGGGGGAGCAATCCATTCATTTCCATTTTTTCCCCCTCCTCAGTCATCTATGTTGTGACTTCTTTGCTTTTCCAGACTTCCCTGACTTTACAGTCTGTGAAGTCTGCTCTTGCACCACAGAGGCTCATCAGTCCCCTGGAGAGGTGTCTCCAAAAGTGGAAGAAAGGAGAAGCAGGAATGCTGGCCTTCCTTTGATCACTTCACTGCATCCTGGAACAATTTAGGTTTGAAGGGATCTTGCATGGCATCTGTATGAAGCAGGGTTAATGTTAGAGCAGGTTGTTCAGGACTGTGACCAGGTGAGTTTTGAGTATCTCCAAGGACGGCAATTGTATGGCTTCTCTGAGAAAGACCTGCTTTTATAGTCTGAATTACCACTTGCTTTGGAGAGAAAGTGCATCAGGATTTTCTTGAATTTATTGGAGTTGAATGGAAGCTTCATCATTCAAGTGAATTTTGCCACCTCGAAACTCATCAGTTAGCTTGTCACTTTTTGACACCTAGTTTCTATGAGCTTATTTGTTGTTCTCATTATTTTTCTGTTCAGTAGGTAAGAAATGTATTGGCTTGGTTTGTGTATTTTCCTTCTACAAGATCTTCTTTCTCAAGGATGTAGACAATCATTTTAACATCAATATTGTAGGGCTGTATATGTCTTTCCACAGGAGCTCCCATAACACCCTCGCAGTGTACAGAAGGACAACTGACATAATTTCAGCCTGCAACATTTATGGGGGAAAAAAAGTCAAGACAAATATTTTTGTCCTCTTTCAATGCCTTCTGAGAAATGTAAACTATTACCAAAAAATGCCACAGCAATAGATTTCTTTTGTTTTGTTTGGAATACGATTAAACATTTTGCTGCTTGAGGCTCCAACAGAAATTGGGAAGTGTTAGTTGCTTTGCATAAAGATATTTGACTTTATATTTCATTAAGTATATAGCATACCAGACACTGGTTTTTTTGATAAATCCCTCAACAGCAAACAATATTACATAGCTTAATAAAAGATTGAAATCAGTCATGAAAAACTGCATTTTAAACGGTGCTTTAAATCAGTACAATTAGCAATTGCTTTTTAACTAACTGAATAAAATTCAGTTTATGAGCAACTATTTTCTAATAACTTAGAAGTGATAAGAATAAATCCTTTCTAATATGAAAATTATCAACTTCTAAAACACCCTTTGTACACACAAATCTTTAGAATTTCATTCATAGTGTGTTTAGATTGATAAATTACAATATTTATTTTTTGTGTAAACATTTTTTTCCAGTAGTTTTGAGTCTGTATGTAGGGAATCTCTCATCCAAGTGATCAGAGAAGCTGAATTCACTCTGTGTTTTCATTTAGGAGAAGCTTTCATCAACTTCATCTCAATTCCTTCAGTGTTCTTGGAACCCAGGCACTGGAAAACTACTTTAAAAATTCACTTGCACTTGCTGTCTTCTGTTTTTATTCCATTTGGCTGATCTTGGATAATTTGGAAGAAAGAAATTCCATCTCATAACTGGGAAATAATAAGACAGTCAACCCTTCAGCTTTTTTTTTTCCTGGTATTTTTTTTTTGTTTGGTTGGTTTGGGGGTTAGTTTTGTTTTGGGGGGTTGGGGTTTTTTTCTGGATTTCCTACAGTCAGAAAAGAACATCTTGACAGTGCAGTCTGGTTGCATCCTTTCTTCTTTGGCAGCATCCTCAGCATGTGGAAATCCTCATGAATGTTAACTCAAGCATTTACAAATGATGCTTTCTTATTCCAGGAACATCCTGCCTGCAATTCAGTGATACCTGTTCATATAGAATGACGTAGTAACAAAGTAGAAGTATTTAGTGAAGTATTGTTGAAAAATTTATGAAAAGTACTTTGGCTTTAAAGTCATTGAGGGAGTTGAGTAGTAGAATGATAAAAAAAAATAATTATTTAAACACCAACAAAAATGCCTCTGGAGAAAGTTTGGGCCACAGATACTACAGAAGATCAATTCTGTTTTCTTCTGTATGCTTGTGGGTTATGCAGACTGGGAGGATGTGGTCAGGAAGTGGTTTCATGTGCTTATCAGGGCCAAACCATGATGAGCCAGACCTAACTTTTTGTACCTCAGAATACATGTTTCTGATAAACTCATACTAAATTACAATACCATGTAAAGAATTAAAAGGAAGAAATGTAGCATATTTTAATTAAAAACAAACAAACAAACAAACAAACTGTACAGTGTTCTCATCTCTTTTGGGGGGATTTGATCGTTTTGCTCTACTTAGGTGGATCGGACAGGTGTTCTCAGAGAAAATGAACATCTATGGCAGATATATTTTTTGTGCTCAGAAATATGATCTGAATAATGTGCAATATATCAGAATAATGTGTTACATTTTAAAAAGATGTGAAGAAAAATGTCTAGAAATAAAATAGCAAGAAGAATAACAGAGAGGGGAAAAAAGAAACTGAAGTAAGCCAAAAAAATAATTTCTTTCTGAAAATGTTATTAGAAATATTAATCAAAAAATAGAGGAAACAGTTACAGCTCTTGGGGAAAAGGAAAAGAAAAGCATATTGTTTTGAAATCTTGCCAACCAATTCCAACTTTCAGTATCTATTTGTATCCTTAAGTCCCGTAATTGATTCTCCTTAAACTAATCAAATGGATGCTCTTTGGATAGAACTATTTAAAATCAACCATCTTATATTCAGATTCAGAATAAGCAGAAGGACAAGAGAAACGCACGTTTCTGCGGTATGGCCTATTTTGCCATGTTTTTCATTCTTTACAGCATGAATTAGTAGTTCCGGTTGTCAGATACAGTGTTTGCCCAGCCAGTGGAAACTGGCAGTGCTGTAGAATGCTCGGTATTTATGAACAGACATATGAGTGTATGTCTGCCCTGCCAAGCATAAGTGCAGACAGAAGGCATTACTGAAAAGCATTTCAGTTGTAATATTACAACAGAAGATATACTTCTGAAATACATAATAGAGAATAAAATTTCTCTATTGAGGTAAAAATGTAACAAAGTAGCTTTTCACAGAATGTAAGAGACACTGCTAAAATGTGTTGTGGGAAAGTTTTGTATAAAGTGTTTAAATAGTTCCTCCTTTACATTTAAAAAAATCAGCACCCAAATATTGCATGAAATTGCTTTAATAAGAGTTGCCTCCTTTATTTTCTGTTTAGGAAGAGCCCTTTGTTATGGTGTCTGAAAATGTTCTGGGAAAACCGAAGAAGTATCAGGGCTTCTCAATAGACGTGTTGGAAGCCTTGGCCACTTACCTTGGCTTTAAATATGAAATTTATGTTGCACCGGATCACAAGTATGGGAGTCCTCAGGATGATGGGTCGTGGAATGGACTGATAGGAGAACTGGTATTTAAGGTAAGGTTATTAATAACTTAATAAAGGTCATCTGATAAAACTAAATAATACATGGTATATTATGTTTGCATCAGCCAGTAACCTTTTTTAATGAGTCATTGATAGCATGTTGTTCATCGTATGTCGCCAGAATTTGATATTATGCCCAAGTGCATTGGGCAGTAAAGAAAAAGCTGGAAATGGTGCTTGCTGGTAAGTATTTAAGAAGCAGGGAAATCTCTTTTTTTCCAACCAAAGTACAGCAGTATGAAATCTGAATACAGTCAAATAATGAGATGCACAGCATCCTACTTAATTTGGCAAGACCTGACACAAATGAGTTGAAGAGGCTGTTCGAAAGAGGAAACATTGGTGTTGCAATAATTAGTAGTACATTACATAAGTAAAATGTTGATGTGATGAATACATGAAGTATATAATCAACAGAAAATATTTTATCGATAGATAATAACACTTAAATTATGTAGATGTATGAATCAAGAGCAATGTATTCTCTATTTGGTAATTAATAAACCATTTAGTCTACTTAATTTTACATAAAGGTTCAATATTGTATCATAAATAAATTAAACCAAATAAATGTGCCATATTTTTCTTTTTTTTCCACTCTTCACATCTTATCTGCTTGCAGTTTCTCCCACTGAGAGAGAAAGGGCTATGCAGACTCTATTCTGCTGATGTCTCATTTGTGCCATGAACATATATATATATTATTTGCTCTTAGTTAACCTGTAGAGGCAGCTTTTACAGCTATAGAGACCCACATGTGTTGTTTTTCCTTAAATAACTGCAGTAGATATTCATATAAATAACTTACTGGTTGTTTATGGAAGTGCTTTTCCAAATCTGCAGGTGGAATTTAATTGATAATCACAACAAAGGTTAAGGAGCAACATGGTCAGATATAGGACCTAATCATTAAATACTTCAGCTAAAATTTAGAAAAATGCTGGAAAATGTCTTGCAGTAAAGGCGAAAAAAGGAGAAAAAATTAAAAAAAAAAAGAAAAAACGATCCCCATGGGAAAAAAATTTCCTGAGCAGTAGAAAGCCTATTGGAATGGAAAACAACCACACATGTCACACCTGTGACACGTTTCATACCTCTACACTGTAGTAATAAACTTCTTCTGCCCATCTCCCTGCCCTTACGAAGCTGGAAAGTGGAATGCTGTGATCATAGATGGTAAGCTGGAGCCCCTTAGGAAAGTGTATTTTCCTCCATATTTTAAACTTTAACAACTAAAAATCCATTGTCTAATTGTGAGACATAACACCACAATGGCCTATTGATTTATTTTTACCTTTTTTTTCTGCTCCTTAAATCTGATGTTATACTATATCCTACTCTCAACAGTACTCAGCAAAGGACTCAGCAGGCAACTGTATAACAAAAACTGGAGGGGTCTTAGTCCTAGATGGCTCTGGAGATGGAAGTGGGCCTGAAACAGTTTTTATTTATTTGAAATGAATGATTCATAAGGCAGAACACAAAACTGGAATCAAATGTTTCACTGAAAAATGCGTGTGGCATTCTTGTCCCCTTTGTAGGCAGAGACTCATGTAACTCTAATAACATGCTTAAGGTAGTAACCACCTAGATCTGTAAACAGATGTCATGAGTGGAACAGATTTACCAGTCTGCTACAGTTTTGCTGTAAATGAGTCTTAATGACTATAAAATCTTCCTGTACGGTTAGAAAGTATGAAGAGATAATGGAGCTGAATTTGGAATTCAAAAAACATGGGTTTTTTTTTAAAAAAAAAAAAAACGTAATATTTTATCTTCCTTACATCTTATATTAACAGTAAAGGTTCACTGTGTCCTTCTCTCCTATCCTCTGTCCCTCTTAAGTCAAAAGAGAACCTCTGGGCAAACAGCCAGTGTATATCTACCCCTTAGCAAGTGCAAGCTATTCTTGAAAGGCTGCTTTCTTATTTACTGTGAACTGAGTTCTGCTCCCAGAACTCAGATATCTATCTGCTTGGCAACTTTGTAAGGGGAAGCAAAGGAGCAGAGAATAGTTTTAAATTAAAGATCTAACCTGTTTAAAACAGAGTGTTTCCTTGTTTTCCCAACCAAGTCTTACATGATAGTCTGGCCAACACATGGATGAAATCCAGAAACAGAGAGAGTGCTCTTTGACTTTTAGTGCGTGAGCCAGAAATGAGTTGGGAACAATGTATTTCTGCAAAAGACAAGTCCCACTCAAAGGTAATGGAAAAGAGCTGCCATCTCTTTTTCAGTGCATCTCATTAAGAAGGATGTCTGTGGCCACTACAGATGTGCCATATGAAATAGCAGTTGCTGTAGCAAGCACATCATTTCTATGTTAAAGATCAGTATATGCAGTTTTCGTTAACCTGATTCAGCATGCAGCAGGCTCTGATACAGGTCCTGGTATCAGGGAGAGAAGTCCCAGGCTGCCCTTGCTTGCAGCAGCACTGCTTGAGCTGCAATGCAGGGCAGAAGCCCTGTGGTGCCAAGTACATGCCCTAGGTCCACAGCTGGCCTCGTGGAAATGACATTATGCCAAGTTCACTCTGTTCCAGCTTCGAAGACAAGGTCCCTGTTGGCTGCTAAAATAGGAGCTGGAATCAGCAGATCAAAGCAACTGGTCGTTAATTTGAATTTGGAAACTGATTCAAGCCTCCCCTTCTTTGATTGTCAAGACCTATATTAGATACATCCTTGCTCCATACACCTTCTCCTGTCAAAATAGACTGAATGTAACCATACTACGGAAAGCTTTCTGTTTGCTGAGCATCTGAACCAGAACGTCTATAGAGGATAAATACTCTTTGAGAGAAGCACGTGGTGCTCTTGCCCCTCTCCTGTCAAATGACTGGGACTTTCAGTGCATCCCTCAGACCTTCAACTCACAAACAGGATTAGTTCAGAGAACAGCAGATTTCTATGGAAAGGCTAAAACCATCTCAGGGGAGCAGTGCTTTCTCTTGCTGTTAGTTGTCTCTGTCTTTTCACAGCACTTCCTTTAGTTGCCCTCAAGTCCACATTACCAGAGGGATGAGCTTGTTTGACAGGCAAGAGAAGTGGCTAATGCCACTTCTGGGAGAGGACAGTAGGCTTTCCAGCATGGCTCTGGGCTTCCTGGTGGTATTCACATCCATCAACCATTATTTCCCACATTTCAACATGCTACCTTGATTGCTAGGATTTTTTTCCAGTGAGGAGCCATCAGGAAGCAAATAACTTAGGGAAAACTGCCCAATTCCACTTAGATCCATCAGAGAAGAAAAACTAAATACATGCCTAAACATTTCTATGGGAAACTGCAAGCCATGTAGAAGCCTGTTTTGAGGCTTTTTTTCTAATGCATCTTCCTAAGGTGAGTAGCATAGGAAGGAAGAAAGCATACAGACAGGATGAAGTAAGAAGAAAAAATAATAGCTGAATAAAAGGAGAATTATTTGGATGTATGTGTGTTAACGTGAGAAAAAATATCTCTCTGATTATTTTTTTCATGTCCATATTAATAACTGCATAACATGTGGGCCTGTTATTTATTGCTTTCAGCATTTATTGAAACTTGATTTAACACTGAAAATGGATAAAATGAAAGGTCTCATGAGAGCAGTTTAAAGTAGATTCGTGTATTTTCCCTGTTCTTGATCAGGTACCACAGGAATCATCATAAGATTGCTTTCCATATGTACGAGATGTGCTTGCTTCAGCAATAGCATAAGGACATTTCAGGGATTTCTAGGCTTTGCTGATGAGCTGATTCTGTGACACTAGTAACAAAGCTATCAGACCCATTTGGTCATTTTTTTTGGTCTTTCTGATTCTGGTAACATTGCTCTACAATGACCTCAGGAGAACTGCTGTTAAGGAATACAAATTCGTAAGCAAGTTACGTAAAGAAAAATAATGCCCTCTGCTGTTTTTTTCAGTCAGTCATTTTCAGGAGTCACAGTTTCATTCATCAGAAATGTGTTAAACAGACATCTAAGATGCTGATAGTTGGTTGATTCTGGCACTGTGAAAACTTAGTGGAGAGCTTTACATGTTTATAATTCAGATTGGCAGCTTTACATCTAAATATTGACATAATTGCATGCATTTGCCTTTCTATCTCAGAAGCACTAAGTGAACCTTGACTTCCTCAAACTGATGTCTTCTCTGATCCAATTTGACATGTTAATGACAAGCATTTAATTTTTTTCATCTTCCAATTTTGATACAAGTTGACAGAATCTGTACCTAATTAGGAATGCTCACAGTCAGTAGATCAACTATTAAGTTAAGCTTAAGCTTGGTTTTGTGCTAAACATAGGTTTCTGGTAAACTGGTGTTTATGATTCAATTTAGTAAGTTAAGAAAATGAGTTGTCATATTTCAGTGTAACTTTTTTTTTTTTAAACAGCTAAACATAGGAGTACTTAGAAGACACGACTTAACTCTCTCCTTTCTATTTTTTACTTTAATACCACTCTTTAATTGCAGGACATAATTATATCATGATTGCTGCTGCAGTATGACAAAGGCAATGCAACATTTCCATTAGGGCAATGTTGTTCCTCTGTCATAGCTGGCTGGTAACCAGAATGGAACTATTATGCTGGGGAATTTGAAGAGACTGCTCCTTGGAGATGTACAATAGAAGTATTTTCACAAATACCACATACTGTGCTTTTTCATGCAATGCCCTTCAGTGTATTTCATGAAGACATTTGTTTCTCTTTTAAAAAAGAGGAAAAAAAACAGAAAAAAAAAATATTAGTCATTCAGTCCTACGTTAATCTATTATTTGGTAAAAGTAACTTATATACATTGCTTTTCAGTGGAGAATCTTCAAATACCTTACAAATACAACTTGAATTATCACCTCACAATAATCTAGTGTAGTAAGGAAGTATTTTAGTAACGTGCTGATAATTAATAACACAGCTGAAGTTAAACAGCAGTGGCTAAGTCTAGGACTTTTTGTTTTCGTGTGTCCTCCTTTAACCCTGAATTCCTATTTTACTTTTTGATATAAATTCACCCAAACAACTCTGTTCTTTAAATATAACCATATTTTCCTGTTTTGACAATGGTATAGAGCATTGGACTTTTACATTTGTAAATTATTTTTAAAATGCATTTATATTCACAATTGTGGAAAACAGTTCAAATGATGACTGCTTTGCAACTTGCTCACTGGAGCTAGGACTTAACTGTTAGCTGATACTGTGAATCACTTGAGTCCTTGTTGACCAGAAGTTTTATAATCAGAGGATAGAGACTCAGATGATCTGAATGTTTCCATGGACAATTCTGATGAAATTTTTACTTGGTTTACTGAGTTTGCTACTGACCATGGGGAAAGGGCAGTTACATCATCACTCACAAAAAATTGTTGGGAAGGGGCATGAAGTGAATTCAGAAAGCCATGCTTTCAGCTGTGCACATCAACACCGCTTCACTTAAGACACTAGAGAATCTATCCCACAAATTAAAGCTGATGTTGTAATTCATGGCTTTTAAGCAAATCAATATTTTCAAACCCTTTTTTGTCCAAATCATTGGGCCTCCAGCTATCTTTTGCAACTTTCTCAAGCCAGTGAACAATTAATATAAAGTTAAAGTAACATCATATAAACTGGTCTTAAATGCAGCATGATTAAAAGGATGTTTGTACCATGAGCTGCAGAGTGTTTTGCAGATGGCATTAAAAGAGCCCAGATGATTTGCAAATTTGATTCTAATCAGTTTCAGCTGCCATGCCTTCCCACTTAATATTTCACATCACATTTCTAAGGAACTAGTAATCTCTGCTTTCTTTGGGCAAGAAGAAAGAAATTCAAGAGAGTTAATAAAATTTGACACAGTACTTTCAAGCCTTTGTGCTCTCCTCACCCCCTTCCAAAGGACCACACACTGCTTTAGGCACAACAGAAATGGATTAAATCAAATTAGTAGCAGCTTAAAGTATTGTAAGTACTCTTTTTCATATTAAAATATCTAGAATTTACAGTCTTTTTGTTCAGTATTTGGGCTTTTTAAAATGGTATTAATATGTCTGCTTTAAATACCCTTTCTTGTTTTCGCTGCAGTTTTAATTGTACCTGTGAAAAGTAAAATAGCACCTGCTGTGGTTGTGCCTGGTGTCTCTGGAGGCCTAATACCCAGACATGCTGTGAAATACAATGATTAGATCAAGCAATGTTATTCATCCTCTTCTCATCTGAAATGGGTTCTTTAAATTACAAAAAATGTAAAAGCAAGTCCAAGATAGCTGCAGGGCAGTTTGGCATAGAGAGCAATTGCTTAGCAGGAGGATATAGAGGAATTAATAGTAAAGGAACTGCATGGAATATCTGTTCTTCTGTACTTCAGACTCTGCAGCCAGAATTGATGTTTTTCAAAATTTCAAGTGCCCTCAGTGCAGTGGCCCTTTGTCATGATCATCATGTCATCAAAATGTTGGATATCATGTGGCTCTGTCAGGCAACTAATTTCCTCTGATTGGAAATGCTTTACACAAGGTCTCCCTTCTGCCACAATGGCAATGATGGCTTCAGTAAGCCAGGCTGAGAAAAATGCCCAGAAGTAGATTTCTTCCAGCTATTATCTGTATTTGAGTATTTTGATTCCTTGAAAAATAACAACATGGAGAGCTCATGTGCCCAAGTCTACCAAGTGAGGTTTGCTTGCAGAAACTAAGACACGTGGTACAGCTATTCTGTTCAAGCCTTTGTCACGTTTCTGTGTTTACATATATGATGCTTAAGACGTTGGCCTTGGCATCTGCTTCTCCATAAGTTTAGCTGCCATAAATCACAGAGGAACAAAGATCTTTTCTGTAGCTCCTACTTATGCATGTTGTTCTCTCTTCCTCTTTCCTTAGAGAGCTGATATAGGGATCTCTGCCCTAACCATCACCCCCGACAGAGAAAATGTGGTGGACTTCACAACACGTTATATGGACTACTCAGTGGGCGTGCTGCTCCGAAAGGCGGAGAAGACAGTGGACATGTTTGCCTGTTTGGCACCGTTTGACCTCTCCCTGTGGGCATGCATAGCTGGCACTGTGCTGTTAGTAGGGCTACTGGTCTACCTCTTGAACTGGCTCAATCCCCCGCGTCTTCAGATGGGATCGATGACCTCCACAACCCTCTACAACTCCATGTGGTTTGTGTACGGATCCTTTGTGCAACAAGGTAAGAGACAGAGGGAGACACTGCCTCCAAGAGAAAACCTGTATATTCTCCCCATTGCTACAGAGACCTTCCTCTTCCCTGCCTACCTCCCACAGCTCATGAGGGACTGAAAGTACTTGTGCTATAGGGTTTCTAAGGCATTTGGCTGTGCAGTGTGGGAACCATGAGAAGTTTAGAGCACTACCTGCTAGCTTGTTTTGATTTGTAGTTGTCTAATTCGAGAAAGGTGATTTTTCTCTGGTGGGAAGAAGAAAAAGTATTTCTCATCATCTGCTGGAAAATTATTCATAGTTAATGTGAGTGCTATCTTCTTACACAGGCAGACAGAAAATGTTGGGATTTGGCTTTTAAGCCAAGTTTAGACTAGTCACCAGTGCTAAATGGTCTTTTTGTATCTGATATGCTTTTCTTCCTCTTCTGATTTATCTCAGTTTTCCTATATGTTTAGACTCAACCTTCTCTGGCTTTCCTGGATGCTTTCTCAATCCCATCTAGCATCTGGGGTAGCTCAGGCTATTCCCCCATTCTGTTAATATTCCCAAGTCCTTCACGATCTACCTCTTCTGGCAGAGCTTTAACCATGCATCCTAAAGTCATCAGGGACTACAGATCTTGGCTTGGTATATACTACTTAAAATTCTGGTCTACAAATTAGGGTTGTAATGCAAAGTGGAGTGGGAAAACACAGCTTCATCTGAGAACAAAGAAGATTTAGATAATAGCACTTGACAACAAAACAGGACTAATATCTTCTGGCATATCCATGTAGTTGTTTGTCAGTTACTACTGGCACTGCAGGTACACTTATTCATAATTGCACAGATCATCTGCTCTACAAAGACCCATGGCCACTGCAGCCTCAAAACACCCAGACAGTTTTTTATATTTTAACATGAATTTGGATGGAATGCTGTAGGTAAAAATATCATATTTATGTAACACTGGCAACATGTAATTCAGAAATTACATTATTTTCTGTTAGAATCAGATGACATCCATAAAAGCTAAAGGTATGCACAAAAATCAAGTATGAAAGTCCTAGAAGGGAAAAAAGCTAAATTAACACCACCATCCAAAAAAAGAAAAAAAGCCAAAGATAAGAATTTCCACAAGAGGTATGATTTTAAACACATTGATCTAGAGACATTACTTTTAAAATTATAATTTGCATTGAGCAGTGATGGCCAGCTGAGGAAAGCTGAAGAGATTGTTTCATGTTTGTTGTGGGGTTTTTTTAAAGAAAACCAAAGACTTCAGAGCCAGCTGAGAGCTACAAAAGTTTTTTGAATGTATGTGGGTGGGTTTATAAATTTTTCGTTCTGTCCAGAATATTCCCAGTGTAACTGTTTAGGGAATCCAACTGTGAGAGAGCAGTTGGTCCGTTACAGAACTAGACTCATTACATCTGTCTGCCTGGATAGGTTAAAACTTGTGAATTAGTTTCTTTACTGCATGAATACGAGTAATTTTAAATAGGTTTATTGCTTGGTATTAGCCTTAGCATCCCTGCTCCCAACATCATTAGTCCCTAAAAGCTTTATAGGAGACTTCCCAGTAAAGGTTTAAAGGAGACAAAGCTGATTTAATCACACACTTCAGTCTCATGAATTATTATCTGAATTGTTTGCCTTATGTCTATCCAAGTAAGCCTGTGTTGCTTGGTGTCCCAAAGTTTCCTAAGTTATAGGTCCAGAGTAGTAGCCCACAAGGGAGCCCTTCAGTAGTTGCTCAGCAGCTTACAGAGAAAAATGTTTTTTGACCAGTCAGTGAAAATGAGAGCTTGAAGTGGTCTTAAAGGGAAGCCTTGAATTAAGCATGAAGATGAGGAAATTAGATGAAAAGAAGTGGAACAAGATGACAAAAAAGCAGAATTCACTGGGAAAAAAAACAAAACAAAACAAAAAAAACCCAAAGGAATTCGCTCAAGGAGATCTGTATCCACTTCCCATGGTAACAGGGTCAACTCAGTAAAACCAGCTGGTGGGACATGGCAGCTGGGAGCACCAAAACTGTTGTGGGACTTCAAAAAAAGGAATTCACCAAACTTGTAAGGTGAGAGGCATTTATTTACAGAGAGATCTCATCACCCTACCAAGTGGATTTTCAGCACAACTCTTTAGAATCTACTGGAATAATATAAAATATTCACTTGGTTCCTACTGAGTGAGGGGAAGCTATAGATACATCTCTCCTTCAAACAACAAGCAGGACAGTCCTTAATTTGCCAGAAGGAAAAATGACACGTATTTAATAGGGTTGATACCAAATTATGTGAAACTTACAGAGCGATTTAAATGTAAAGGCTCAGAAGACCTCAGAAATCCAGCGCAAAAGAGTAAGAGATCCATTTATAATGTCAGCCTGTATTTCACATTCAATTTGAATATAACAAAAACTGTATTAGCTGAAGCATTATTGTTTACTAACACTTGTGAATACAGACAAATGAAAGTAATTTCCATTGACAGGCTAACTGGCTATCCTTGTAATTTTGCTTCTGTTTTCACTCAGCAGCTCTTCATTCAGCAGAAAAATTCTGCAGGTTTTATTTGTTTTGGAATAGCAAATCCATTGCTATTAATTGTGATTGGCATATCTTAAGTGTGGCAGCATGGGACATTTCAAATACTGTCACGTTCACTTAAGAAGTCTTTCAGTTGCTGATTTAGAACATGACAAGGTACTCATTTCTGTTATCAAAACATACAGCCAAAGATGCTTTTATATCCTCCACTGACAGAAACAAAGCAGCATGAACTGAGGATTACTAATGCTTTGACAGTGCTGAATTCTTTGTTTGGGGCTAGCGAGTGCATTCTGGCATCGTCCTCTTTCTTTCCTCTAGCTAGAGGAAAGATTTGCAAGCACACAGGCTGGCTCAAGACCTGCTATGACTCTGAAGACAAAAGAGTCCTTTGGTGCAAAAATACAAGTCACTCGTTAACAAAACTTACAACCCCAGCCAGCTGACTTACAACTGACAGTTCCCAACTCCACCGTATCTCTCAGCGCTATGTCGACCCGACTCTTAAACACCTCCAGGGATGGGGACTCCTCCAGCACTGCCCTGGGCAGCCCATTCCAACACCTAACAACCCGTTCTGTAAAGAAAAATTTCCTAATATCCAATTTAAACCTTCCCTGGCGCAACTTGAGGCCATTCCGTCTCGTCCTATCGCTTGTTACTTGGTTAAAGAGACTCATCCCCAGCTCTCTGCAACCTCCTTTCAGGTAGTTGTAGAGGGCGATGAGGTCTCCCCTCAGCCTCCTCTTCTCCAGACTAAACAACCCCAGTTCCCTCAGCCGCTCCTCGTACGACATGTGCTTCAGACCCTGCACCAGCTTCGTTGCCCTTCTCTGGACACGCTCGAGTAATTCAATGTCCTTTTTGTAGTGAGGGGCCCAAAAGTGAACACAGGAATCGAGGTGCGGCCTCACCAGTGCCGAGTACAGGGGTAAGATCACTTCCCTGTCCCTGCTGGCCACGCTATTTCTGATACAAGCCAGGATACCATTGGCCTTCTTGGCCACCTGGGCACACTGCTGGCTCATGTTCAGCCGGCTGTCAATCAACACCCCCAGGTCCCTCTCTGACTGGCAGCTCTCCAGCCACTCCTCCCCAAGCCTGTAGCGCTGCTGGGGGTTGTTGTGGCCCAAGTGCAGCACCTGGCATTTGGCCTTATAGAAGCTCATACAGTTGGCCTTAGCCCATCGCTCCAGCCTGTCCAGATCTCTCTGCAGAGCCTCCCTACCCTCGGGCAGATCAACACTCCCACCCAACTTGGTGTCATCTGCAAACTTACTGAGGGTGCACGCGATCCCCTCGTCTAGATCATCAATAAAGATGTTAAACAGGAGTGGCCCCAAAACCGAACCCTGGGGGACACCACTCGTGACCGGCCGCCAACCGGATTTAACTCCGTTCACCACAACTCTTTGGGCCCGGCCATCCAGCCAGGTTTTACCCAGGGAAGCATGTGCCCATCCAAGCCACGAGCAACCAGTTTCACCAGGAGAACTCTGTGGGAAATGATGTCAAAGGCCTTACTAAAGTCAAGGCAGACAACATCCACAGCCTTTCCCTCATCCGATAAGCAGGTGGCCCTGTCGTAGAAGGAGATCAGGTTTGTCAAGCAGGACCTGCCTTTCATAAACCCATGCTGCCTGGGCCTGATCATCTGGTTGTCCTGCATGTGTTGTATGATGGTACTCAGGATGAGCTGCTCCATCAGCTTCCCAGGCACCGAAGTCAAGTGGACAGGTCTGTAATTTCCCAGATCATCCTTCCAACCCTTCTTATGTATGGGCGTCACATTGGCCAATTTCCAATCTGTCGGGACCTCCCCAGTCAGCCTGGACTGCTGGTAAATGATGGAAAGTGGCTTGGCGAGCACCCCAGCCAGCTCCTTCAGCACCCTCGGGTGTATCCCATCCAGTCCCATAGAATTGTGTGTGTCTGTGTGATGCAGCAGGCAACTGACTGTCTCCTCCTGGATTGTGGGGGGGTTGTTCTCCCAGTCTCTCTCTTCTGGCTGACGAGGCTGGAATCCCTCAGTACAACCAGTCTTGTATTAAAGACTGAGGTGAAGAAGGCATTAAGCACCTCAGCCTTTTCCTCATCGCTTGTTGCCAGGTTTCCTCCTGCGTCTAGCAGGGGATGGAGGCTGACCCTGGTCTTTCTTTTGCTGTTGACACACTTATAGAAACATTTCTTGTTGTCCTTGACTGTTGAAGCCAGATTAATTTCTAGTTGGGCTTTAAACCTCCTCATTTCTGCCCTGCATAGCCTCACAGTGTCTTTGTAATCACTGTGAGTGACTAGCCCCTTCTTCCAAAAGCTGTAAACTCTCCTTTTCTCCCTGAGTTGCAGCCAAAGTTCCCTGTTTAGCCAGGGTGGTCTTCTCTGCTGCTGGATTCTCTTACAGCACCTGGGGACCGCCTGCTCCTGAGCCATTAAGACTTCCTTCTTAAAGAGTGTCCAGCCTTCCTGGGCCCCTATACCTTTCAGGATCGTCTCCAAAGGGATCCTTTCAAACAGTTGCCTAAACAAGACAAAGTCAGCCCTTTGGAAGTCCAGGATGTCAGTTCTGCTGCCCCCTCTCCTTGCCTAAGAATAGAAAACTCTATTATTTCGTGATCGCTGGGTCCTAGTTGGCCTCCAGCTGCCACATCATCCACCAGCCCTTCTCTGTTCACAAAGAGGAGATCCAGCAGGGCACCTTTTCTGGTCGGTTCACTCACCAGCTGTATCAGGAATTTATCTCCCACACATTCCAGGAATCTCGGGGACTGGTCCCGCTCTGCTGTGTTGTATTTCCAGCAGATGTCTGGGAAGTTGAAGTCTCCCACAAGAACAAGGGCAAATTTCCTTTTCAGTGGGTTTCCTCTCTCTCTGTCTCTCCCTCCACATTTCCCCTTGGCTTCTCAGTTCGCTTCTTGCAGGTTTTGCTCTCTGCCTGCTTCACATTGCATTCTTCTTGGGTATCACCCGTGACTCCACTAGTCCAGCTGCTCATGTTCTTCCCCATTGACTTGGCTCCTCCCTAGGCATTTATATATTCAGTAAAGCTCAACAAAGAGAAGTGCAAAGTCCTACCGCTGGGGAAGAACAACCCCATGCACCAGTGCATGCTGGGGGCCATGCAGCTGACTGAGCACTGGCACAGGTTGCCCAGGGATATTGTGGAGTCTCTATCCTTGGAGATATTCAAAAGCCATCTGGACACAGTCCTAGGCAACTGGCTCTAGGTGGCCATGCTTGGACAGTGGTTATTTGGACAAGATGACTTTCAGAGGTCCCTTCCTACCTCAACCAGTCTAAGTGATATATTATAATAGTACATTATATAGTCTTTGCTCAACTTTTGTGCTATTCTATACAACCTCTTTTTTCTTTCTCTTCAGCCCTGGTATTGTTGCTACTCCCTCAAATTTTGCCCTTATTAGAACATGCCAATGCTGGAAACCTGCCATATGAACAGGGACCAAAAAACTGTCTCAGAGAGGAAATTAGGCTTACTAAAATCTTTACTAAAAACTTCATCGAGATTAACTGAATCAACTTGCTGCAATGGCACAACGTCTATTTATACTTGCTGAGAAGCTAGTTTAATCTCCTGGAGGTTTTCTATTAGCTTCCTACTACTTTATGGGCTCTTGTTATGAAATACTCTAGAGAGCATTCAGCTCTTACCATCACTAGAGAAAACCAATGATTTAAGCAGCAGAAGTTCAGGATTTAGAGTTATTCCCAACCCTTTTTGTATAATAGATCAGGTTTTGAGACAGGTGAAATGCTGCATAATTTTTACCAAGAACTTGCAGAGGACTGTTCCAGAGTATTTTATTTTGAGAACAGCCTCTCAAATTTTGCTTCAGAATACAGCGATAAGCTTACTTAGTTTAATAGAATTCAACTGAATGTAGACAAAATAATGAAGTTATATAGAAAATTACAGTGTTTTGTATTTAATATGAAAAACACAATAGAAAGGCTTTCTCTCTCTCTTATCCCACTCTGTTCAATTTACTTGGAATTTTTCTATAAGGAGAGGTATTTCTGAACTGGGCTGGCAGGATTTTAGATTATGCAGGTAAAGATGCAAGGCTCTGTTTCACTTGGAAATGTCTGCAAGAAAGACCATTCAGATGATTTTTTTTTTGTCTATAACAGGAAATATCTTTAAAATAGATGAATCATTCAAGATTTGATAACTTCTCAGTGACTGCAACAAAACAAACATTCAGTATAGTTTTATAAATAGGGTTTGACCATAGGATAATAGGTGCTTGAAATATTATCCCCAAAAGTATTATTTTCTTCAGAGATCTTAATACTCTTGCTTAACCTAGCAAAGTTATGAGATGAATGATATGAAAGCATCACTGGTGGGCCGTCTTTTTTATCCCATTATGTTTTCCTTATTTTAAAATGCTGGTCACAACTGGAGGTTTTGATTGGTCATCAGTGGTGTCAGTAATGGCCAGTTATGTTCATAATGCCCAGTAAATGAGCACTGTTTGCCTTGTTTAAATTACATTTCACAAGAGCAATAAAATTGACTCCAAGCCTTGGCACTTCTAAGTCATTATAATACTTCTTGGATGGTGAAAGCCGCTCAGAATTCTCAGTCCTGTTCCTTGTATTACTACCCAAGGAGTGATATAATCCTCCTGAAATGCACTGCCTGCAGCGTGCTGTTGCTCAATAAATTACTCCATCTTCCTTATCTCACTCTCGGCATATCCCTATCAGCAGGAAAGCATTATGCTGTAACAACGTACTTTCTTAGTGACATTTTCTCTTGATTAACTGTACACCAATCTCTATGTATTTAATATTCAGAGGAAAACTCTAAAAGCATTTTGAAAAAAAATGTGTTAGAAATCAATTATATCTTCACATGCTATATTTAGTGGTGAAACCTAATTATTTTTTAAGTTTAGAAAATCAAAAAAGATCCATTATAAAGGGTTTAGGACTATGACCTAGTTCCTAATTTGGACTCTGCATGTGATCTGCTGGTTGACTATAGAAACTTCAGTTAATATCTTATACATCAGTTCTCAGTTGTAAAATGGAGTTATTACCTATCTTCTTTCATAAAGAAGATTTTATATTTTCTGATAGATAGTTCTGATAGTTTTATATCTTCTGATAGAAAGCAAAACTTAAATGTCAGTCTCATTATTTAACAATTTTAATTGTTCTTCAAACTAATTTCAGATCATAACATATACCTGTAACAAAGGGAACAGAGTTGCTGAGCCTGAAGTGCACAGCACTAAGCTGGGAAAATGAAAGTCAGATACCAAACACATTAGGAAACAAACAAGTCTCCACATTTTTCTAGCACCAGCAGGTATATTTGTGACATTATAGTTCCAACTGTAACCATGAAACCCCCAAATTCTCATTCTGTTATATTAAATCCAGGTTTACGTATTAGTATGTATATGTACTTTCATAAAGTTACCTCTCTGAAGGGGGTACTCTAGCCCTGTGTTACCCATGTGCTTTTTCCACGTCTCAATGGTTTGGCCAGTCCTTTTGACAATATCAAAAAAATAAGTAAATTTTGGCAATTGTGTCCTATGTCTCAAATGCGTTTGAAAACTACAAATGATCACTGGAACTGACAACATATACTGAGAATTATTGTTATGTATACAGCACACATTTGCAAACACTGGATGTAGCTTTATGTGCATGACACTTTCAGAGGTTTATTTGATTGTATCTTTTTGAAAATGTAATTCCAAGGAATAACCATGCTCCAAGTAAAATGTTCAGTAGCGTGGGCAGTTGTTTGCAGCAATGTGATATCACTAGTGTTAAACTGCCAGGGGCTATGCTTGGATTTTCCCCTAAATTGAAGTTAAGACTCAGGCAGTTCTCAGAGACAGCTAAAATAATGGATTTCTCTATCTTGTGTGCACCTGCTTGCTTGAGTAATAGCACTGGGTACATGAGGCAGTATATTTAGAGATGTTGTGTCTGACACATCTTCTGTGAGGAGGTGGAGAATGAATGGCTTTGTGAAAGCCCAAAAAACACCTTCATTCCCCTAGGACTAGCTCCAAGCCTGATTAATTGACTGTGAGAAGGTAATGTCTGTCTGGCTATAGTATAAACGCTGATCAAGACCAAATGAGGCAAAAGGGAAAGTAAAATTTGATGTCTGTGGCATCTATCCATCTCTCTGTGTTCTTTCGAAAGCATCCTAAGGTGAATATTCTACCCAGAACAGTTTCTTTGATTGTTAGGATTCTTCACATGACTTTATACTATATTTGGGTAAAGAATTCAGATTAAGTAATCAGTTCTGATGTTTCAGAGTTCACCTGTGTATAATACAGATTTAATTGAGGAAGAACAATTTAGCCAGGAACTGAATGTTTCCTGCATGGAGGAGGACCGTAACCCATATTTTTACCTGCAAAGAGGTTTAGAAGCTGAAGAGGCAAGCTTCATTTGTCCAGCTATTTGATTTTCCTGCGTAGAAGCTTATGGTTAAGTTGTCAATTTTTGCCGTTTACGGTAGGGAGGAAGTGAGAAATGAATTTTAGCTTTATTAAAAATACCCCCCCCCCTCTGCTTGGATGACAGCAATTTCATCTATAAACTGATCAACCTTTTTCAGCAGAGGATATCCAAGGCACCAAATGAACATGAGTTTAGAGGGAAACCCATGGTAGTCTTCCATTGCTTTTCTGGTCTCTGGGGTGGTCCCTCCTCTGCAGCAGCTGTGCCATGGCTGTATCTACCCGTGCAGCTCTTCTTCGTAACACCAACTGGTGGGTAGGTGCCAGGAAAATCGTCTGCAAACTGTAAAGGCAGGAGTAGCAAAGAGGTTTTGAAGCTGCTGCCAGGAAAGTCTCCCTTCTTCAGCTGTTGAGTTTTATTTCCTCAGACCTCTTGTAATATTAAAGTATGTATAAAAGGAGTAGGCCAAAACTAATATTGAAAGGAAGCAAATAATGATACCAAATTAAGCTTTTTATTAAGTTAACCAACCTATTGCTTTCCCTGATTGCTGCTTAGATGAAGGTCCACTCTCAGCAAATATGGGAAAATGAGAGCTGTTGGGTTTTTATTTATATTTTTATTTAGTCAGCTTCCCAGCATGCAAATTAAAGGGATTGCCTTCATTACAGCAGCATCCTGGTGTAGGAACCTCCTGCTGCTTAATGTTTATTCTTCCACTGTCAAAAGTGGAGGGAGGGATCATAAAGTAGGACTTTACCTTTTTAGTGCTTTTGAAGTTAGTGAGATGGTGTTGCGTTAAAAATGAGCGATACCTGATCTACCAGACAGAAACTGAGATGAAGGAACACATGTGGTTTTGGCTGAATAATCTGCTTCCCTTGCACTAGGTTAGAGTAAAGATAACAGTGAATGGGGAAAGATAGAAAGTCTTCTGCAAACAGGCTGTTAAGGAACAGTGATAACAAATCTGTTGAGTGGGAGTGTTTGTTGTTCATGCCCGGATATACTTACTAATAGAACATTTTTAGGTATAAGTATGTACTCCATTCTTACAATAGCTTCTTTCATTTCTATATCTAGCCACAAAGAGGAAAATACTCCGTATCCAGTAAAGTCATCTTTGTAGTTGCTTTTTACTTCTAACAAATCTGACACATGATCTTAAGCAGGGTGATAGCTGATTTGCAGTAAAAACGGGGTTATTCAACTTTCAAACATAAGCATTTGTATTAGTGATTTTTCATCAATAAAGGACATTATAGCATTATTCTCAGTGAAACTTAACAGGATGAGGGTTTTCTTCTTTCCTCTGTTCACTATGAACTGTCATACTACTACTTCAGGTCATGTGAGTTTTAGAGATCACTTTGATAACAACATTACAGGATGTACCTGAAGTGGAATTTTAGTCTAAATTTTAAAATGTGTTATATAGGAACATAATTAGAGCTCCTGCATGAGTGATGATTGAATTCTGTAAGGTTAGGAGTTCATTGCAGAGAAGCACTCTGAAAATTAAAGGATAACTAGAATTAGTGACATGAAAACTGAACCAATGTATCCAAGATGTCTGTGATTCACTTGCTTCTGAAGTAGTCAGGTGCCACTCTGTGATGATGGATGCTTGGAAAGCTTGCAAGAACAGATTTATAAAGCATTACATAATACTTCTAAAATTCAAGCAAAAAACTATCTTTCAGTATGTGATTTTTTTAAAAGTTACCCTCACCCCCAAAATCTGGAGTCACAGAGCAGTGCAGAGGTAAAAAAAAAGATGATGTGGGAAAGTACCTGTCAAAAGACACAGAGATTTTATTGGAATTATTGTGTGTCCTTACGGTCTCTGAATTGTCTTTTGTTTTGCTTGGTTCATAGTTGCTCAGTTTCAGCCAAAGGGGACTCTTTCTCCCCTGTGTTCATGATGTCCTCCCTGACAGGCTTTTAGCTAAAGCAGCACTTTAATACCTCATTAATGACATTGTTTAGTTTAATGTTAATTGTATGTACAGATGGCCTGGTTTTAGTCCATTGTGCACAGTTCATTTTGCCATCCCAGAGAGTACTGCATATAACACTGTCAGTAGTCTATGGAAAGGCCACCACTATGCAAACTGTATGTGACAGCTTCTTAGCCACTTATGAATATCACAGAATCTAGGTTGGAAAAGACGTTGAAGATCATCTAGTCCAACCATTGACCTAACACTGACAGTTCCCAACTATACCAGATCCCTCAGCGCTATGTCGACCCGACTCTTAAACACCTCCAGGGATGGGATGGGGACTCCACCACTGCCCTGGGCAGCCCATTCCAACGCCTAACAACCCCTTCTGTAAAGAAATGCTTCCTAATATCCAGTCCAAACCTTCCCTGGTGCAACTTGAGGCCATTCCCTCTTGTCCTATCGCTTGTTACTTGGTTAAAGAGACTCATCCCCAGCTCTCTGCAACCTCCTTTCAGGTAGCTGTAGAGGGCGATGAGCTCTCCCCTCAGCCTCCTCTTCTCCAGACTAAACAACCCCAGTTCCCTCAGCCGCTCCTCGTACGACCTGTGCTCCAGACCCTGCACCAGCTTTATTGCCCTTCTTTGGACATGCTTGAGTAATTCAATGTCCTTTTTGTAGTGAGGGGGCCAAAACTGAACACAGAACATGTACCATAGATGATAATTGTGCTTGATTGTTTTAGGCTTTAGAGTATTTGAATACAGCCATTAGTAATAGAGAGATTGGGTCTCAGCATCTCTTGAAATCTAATCAGAAAGTTGCCAGTGTCCAAGGTTATTTATTAAGATCAGGTGTCGATATTCTCTAAACTAAGAGTAAGCATATATCATTTCAATGCATACACAGTGGCTGCAAGTGTAGTGCCTTTATACAGGCATGCAGTGAGGTGCAATCTTAAAAACACACATTGCAGTGCTATAGAAGAGTATCCCCAGAAACTACTTGTGTTTGTTGCACATGAACATTGAGCGCTAGTTGTGTTTGCCTCCACGTGTGTGTATGTTTAATTATATCATATAAAATTATTGTCCTATGTTGTAAAAATGGTAATGAAAGATTATCTGGTCAGAGCTTCTTTTGAGCAAACAGCTGTTGGTAAAATTGCTATGTTTATTGTACAATTATTTATGATTATGTAATTGAATGGTACTTTATTTGGTAACCCCAAAATTAAATTTGAAACCCTGCTAAGTATTCTGATAAAACAGTGCATTTCAGCAGCATTCATACAAGAGATATTGGCCAACTTATTCATTAGAGGTGGGAAGCAAGCCTCACGGTTCCAATCTGGTCATAGTTATAGCAATCAAAATATTTACTTTCAAATATCAAGATTTCCATGATATTTCAGCATCTGGATATGTCTAGTAATGCTGCATCAAAGAGCTCCCAGTAACTTCAGCAAATACAAGTAGACACCTCCATTTTCAACCTTTAGCTGCAGTCATTACTCTTCTTTTGTAACAACAGCAGAAGAGGAAAACAAAATATACTTTTATGATACATTTTCCAGAACTTTTAGAAGCACTGTAAAGTCTATCCATCCCTTGTCTCTGTGTAATTATGTTGCAGAAGTCACTAGAGTGTATTAGCATGAAATTACTGCATGCTATTATTTGTAACATTTTATCTGTGATGCACTTTGATTTTCAATTGAAAACATCATATTTTGCTAATTCTGCTTAAAGATGGAATTTGACCACTGCAAAGTTGCTAATATCTGAAAGAAGACATTTATTTTGTGGGTCTAGAGTTAAAAGCCAGGAATTAATTCCTATAGCACTTGAAGGTTCATACTGTAAATACTACATAATAGAAATGCAAATCTGATTAATGTATGTTGAAGTATCACCAATACCAGGAGAAGCTAGACCACAGACATTTGCTATGTGGTGATATGACATGCTTCCCTTCCCTACTTTTGCCTCATTGTT
The DNA here is from genome assembly GCF_031877795.1 of Strix aluco. Classification (NCBI taxonomy): domain Eukaryota; kingdom Metazoa; phylum Chordata; class Aves; order Strigiformes; family Strigidae; genus Strix; species Strix aluco. The sequence continues at coordinate 53,237,046 of NC_133934.1, forward strand.
ACCATTTCAGCAAAATGGGTGGAAAGAAATGATTTATTGTTGGGAAGGGAATTATAAATATACTATAACTAATATGTTATGCTAACATCATTTTAATCAGGTAATTATTAAAGGACTGTTTGGCCTTTAAGGACATTGATTTAATGGGAATTAATTTAATGATTGAACACTGTTTGTGTAACATTATCATTGCTAGCGATGCAGAAAATTGGAATCTCAGCTCAGCTGAAAAGAGGTTAGACTTTCCATTATCATATTAGATCCCTTTCTTCTGGAATGCAGTTATTAGACCATTTTTTATACTTTCAGTATATATTTAAATGTTTGGGTTGTATCTAAAAGTTCCCAAGTAGAAAAAGTAAGTATAAATGTTCATCATTGTACTGTTCTCATTTTTAATCAGAGGCTTGAATTTCTGTTTAATACAGCCTTAAACAAAGTCCGCTAGATTTTGATTTTGACTTGCTATTGCTTCTCCCAAGAAACAAGTTTTCTCCTTTTTCATTCTCTTTCTTCTCTGCAGACCTGATCATTATGTTTCGGATGAATAGGGCATTGGTTTTTGGAATGGTTTTACAGCTATAAAAAAGCAGCAGCTTTAAAAAGTAGTAGCAGACAGAGTGCGGTTCTATCTAGATTATTCTGAGGCTGAATCCTAGGTCTAGTAACAGCTTAGGAGTGATTTAAAAGAGACTCTGATCCATTCGTTCTCAAAATGGAAATGGTGAACATTATAGAAAGGCTGTATTCAGTACCTGTGGAATAAGACAGAGTTAAAGCTGACATTTATAGGTACAACTCCCATTTACCTAAAGAGATGTTGTATTTGGCTGCCCTCCTTGATTTGCTCTTAGTAGTGCTATTGCCGTGAATTATTTTTCAGCTTTATAGAGCCTCTAACTACTGTTGTGTATAAATTAGATCCAAGAAGAAAAAGAGGGCTCTGTATAAACAAGTGATTGGAAGCATGTAGTGAATAGCTCTGTCTGGCAGACTTTTGCAGATTAATTTTCAAACAAAATTTTAATCAAAGATGTCTATGGCAGTTCCTGCTGTATCTTGGTAGAGTTTTACAAGGGAGTCTGGTGGCCAAATGATTAGCCCTCTGTCACTAGAATGAAGCCATTGAAGTAGAGACAGCAAGCTGGGCAGGCTTGGTATTTGAAGACAGAAAAATAATTTGACGATAGAAGTAGCAGAAACTCAAACTTATACCTACTCTGTAGGTTACTAACTCAGTGGTGAGCCAACACTGTAGTAGGCTGCAGTGTTCTACACTGGGTAGCACTAGACCTTTCCTTGGTGCTAGAACATTTTCTAGCTTCAGAGGGAGGGTTTCAAAGAACACGACTGAACCTGTGTTTCAAGCAAAAAAGTTTGTGAGTAGTTGTTTGGACCATCTTTTGGGTATTTCTATCTGTCCATCAGGTTATGTGTCAAGGTTCTCTGACCAGATTCATGAGATGGGTACACTGGGACACAATTTGATGAGGGCTTAGTGGCAGTGCCACTGGTCCTTAATTAGCCCCAGCATTTGAAATCTCAGCATGGGTAATCTCTTTCTATTAATGAGGAAACAGCTGAGCAATGAGCCTTAGTATGCAAGTCAAATGCAAAAGGCACATGCAAACAATGCACAGCAGTATCAAATGGAGGATTTTCAGAGGGAGTTTGCAAGATATGAAATGTAACTTGGAGGTAATTACTGGCCAGCAGTAACCAAGAGTGACAAGGTAGCATGGATTTTAGATTTGAGCTGGCTCATGCCTGGCCTCCTTGGTAGGAAGTTGGAGGGAGCCTACATTTACCTGCGCAAGGTTGTGCGTATACCCTTAGGTTAGCTGGTTTCCAGAGTTGTTGATAAGGATCTATAAGCGTGTTTAAGATGCAGTTTCTCAAACTACTTTACAGATTTCAGATGACTAGGAGTGATTTGAAATAAGCCTGAAGGAGAAGAAAGATTGTCTCAGATATTCTCCCTGTCACATAAAGAGGAGAAATAAATGAGGAGAGTTTTCACTCATGCATCATTGCTTCCCTTCTGGGAGGGCGATGAGGGCAGTGCTTCCCACCCAGTTGAAAGGAAACAATCTTCCAGGGAGCAAGCATAATGAGATTAGTCAGGGGATCATTACACTAACAACAACAAATGGGAGAGTAAGTGATTGTTTAGTTCAGAAGACAGACATTAAGGGGAAAAAAAATTAATGAGGGCACCAAATGACAAAGTGAACATATTCTTTGATTGCCTATAGACCAGTGCGAGAAATCTGAGTAATAAACAACAGTAGTTGGAGTTACTCACAATATAGATTTGGTCTTCATGGCGTTACTGAAATCTATTAGGAACATATGACACTATGAAGTACTGACAGACAGAGGGACAAGGTAGGCAAAAGGGGAAGAAGAGTGTCACTAGGTCAAAATAGCATTAGGTGTTTCAGAAGCATTGAGAATTTCTAAAGAATTGATCTTGATTTCTTGTGGAACCATGTGCTAATGACTGCAGCACAAAATGGGATGGGAGTCAGTGTCTGCTGTAAACCACCAAATCACACTGGAGTGGAGGATGATTTGATCCTCTACTGCGTATCTGTAATGCATAAGGGAAAATGTGTCATATAATACGGGCATTCAATCTGAATGATGTATGTTTCAAGTCTCAGGCTGCCCATGCTGAAGCATCTTGAAGGCACATATAGAGCAGATAGAAAGAAAAAGGAACATTGATCGCATGAAAATTTAGAAGTTACAAACTTCAGGAGAAATTACATGGGGAGCAAGTGTACACAGACCTGAGTCAGAGTGGAGAACAACAGGAAGGAGGGCTTTGAAAATTTTATTAGGAGCTAAAGAAACCTTAATGATAATGGTATTTAATGATATTTTAGTGAAGGGTGATACCATTCAAAATAGCTATGCCAGAAAGGCAATAAATATTTCTCTTCTGTGTTTGTGAAAAAGCAAATTAAATACTGTCCATGTCAAGAGCAACTCAAGAGGATGTTAAATGACAGCTACTAACGTCAGACAATTTCAAATCAGCAAATCCAGACAAATTTCACCCAAATGTTTTAGAAGAGGAGTTGCAGGACCATTATTTGTTGATCTGAGTCCTGGAGCATTGAGCAGGTTTAGAAAGCTGTCAAAAAAAAATCTAATGTAAAACCTAAAGATCAAACTGAACCTTCAGCTCAAGTATTTCTTCCATCTTAATATATAGATGTAACAACTTGAAAGACTTCACAAATACAGACAGACACTTAACAGGTCCAGAAGATATTGCCATTAAAATGTCTGATATTGAAGATATATATTTATACAAGACATTAGTATTTCTCAAAGAGTACAGAATAGTCATTCTCCTCATAATCATCTAGAGAAGAAGGAGGAAGGCTATAGAAATAACTGGAAAAAGGAAGCCAAAATATGTCCATGTTAAGTACACCGGTGACATACAGAAAAATGCTTTATAATGTATTGTTGGGAGCCACACCTGAGCCAGACACTGAACAGTGCCTAAAGAGAGAGAATACTGCTGGAAGCTAACAACAAAGGATACACAAGGAGATTTTCAGTATACTCAGGATATGTTTGGCTTGTCCCTTAAGCACAGTGTTTGACATATAAAGCACTTGTGTTCAGCAAAAAGAATAGGCTAGGAATTGTATGCTAGGAAGATAGACATAAAAATTTTATCTAATATTTAAAGTTTTAACATTAATGAATACCAGCATTTCCATGAATTTACAGTGGCTTCACTAAATTATTTTCATGGGACATAGAAGAAAATATGAACATTTCTAAACATTTCAATGTTTTTAAATGTTTCAAATATCTCTTTTGAAGTGGTTTTTGTTTCTCATTTACTGCACGTTTATTTTTAGAAAACTATTATGTGACAGTATCTTGACAATGAAAAACTCTGCTACACAAGACTTTTACTATTTTATTTAAAAAAAAAAAAAAAAGGTTTCTTGATCTTTTGGATTTGATGGAAGCTTTTATAATCACTTTAGTAAAAAAAGTTGGTTCCCTTCCAATCCTACTACTTCCAGTGAACCAAAAAAGTAATTCCTATAACTTGCTACCTAATATGTTTGGAGTATTGTCACAGTATTAATAGTAATGGTAGTAATAATACCTAGATGCAGTGCACTCCCTTTAGGAAGTAAGACCTGAAGAAATGTTTCCTATGTGAAACAAAATATCTGAAAATCTTTTTTCATATATAAATTTAAAAGAAAAAAAATCACTACATTTTAATAAAAGCAAAATGTTAGGGGAGAAACAGGTGGTTTGGTCAATAAAAGTGATAGCTGGCTCTTGAACTTGTCCAGACCATGTAGAATCTGGCTGCCAGCCCTGCCTCATGCTCAGTTCCTTCCCTACTCCCAATCCCCTGCAATCTGCCAATATTTGCAAGGCTAGGGAATTCAGCCACTGATTTACAAGCTTATTTGGAAGGCATTACCAGTTCAAGGGACTGTAGTCTCCTGCTGAAGAATACATGTCATGCCTGCTGTGGTCAATGGGTGTTAACTTCAGCACACAATGTAATATTACAAACTCAGGTTATGACATGCCAGCTTATATGTTATGGAAATTAATGCACTCTGCACAGTTCAAGGAAGAATGGAAAAGTATGGGTGAAAAATGAAAAGAAAAGAAGAAAAATTAATGCAAGATTTTCCAACAACTTCCATGCTGCATTTATTTCACAGCTGGTAGAAATAGGTACAGGCTTCATTGACTGTAAAGTATTTTTTTTGTCCTATATTGAATTGAGCATTTCCAATTGAAAACAGGAGAGATTTTATATTCTCAAGAAAGTTTTTAAAAGAACAATAGCAGTAGCTAATGCCCTGAAAGACTCTGCCTTTGAAGAGCTCTGCTTTGCAGAGTTTTGTAAAGATAACAGAGGCCAGTCAAACTTTAGGTTTTGTTTCTCACGGCAAAAATAGCTGCAATATAAAATGCCTTTTCCTCTTTGTTAATACAAACTACTCCCCTTACACACACTTTCTATTAAATGTCCCTTTCACAAAGAAAACATAAGATGTACATTGATCTAAACTTTGCAACAGAACCCTACACTTTGTATTTGTGGAAATGGAAATTGCAGATGCACAGCATAATTGATGTGACTGTTCTAACAAGCTAAAGGCTAAACTGCAGCCAACTCCCAGTCCTTTGTGTTTTTTTCCAAAGGCCAATAACTCACTAAATGTGGACAGAATTTTTGCAAGAAAAAGCAAAACCAAAAGCTGTCCCCAAATAACCCACCCTATTATTTCTTCACCTTCCTTTTCCAAGCACAATCAAGATCCTTGCTTTCAAGTTTGATAGTATTGGAGTTCCTCAACAAAACAGTCACAATTAATATCTTTTTCATGGTTCTCAAAATTATCTGAAAAAAAATCTGGTTAAAACTCCTTACACAGAAATTCAGCTCACTGCAGACATCTAGCAGAGACTATTGCAGATTAAAGGATTGAAACTGGACAAAGTTATAGAATCACAGAATCACAGAATCATTGAGGTTGGAAAAGACCCTTGGGATCATCGAGTCCAACCCTCAGCCCTACTCTACAAAGTTCTCCCCTACACCATATCCCCCAACATCTCATCTAAACGACCCTTAAACACATCCAGGGATGGTGACTCCACCACCTCCCTGGGCAGCCTATTCCACTGTCTGACCACTCTTTCTGGGAAAAATTTTTTCCTAATGTCCAGCCTGAACCTCCCCTGTTGCAGTTTAAAGCCATTCCCTCTTGTTCTGTCACTAATTATCTGTGAGAAGAGACCAGCACCAATCTCTCTACAATGTCCTTTCAGGTAGTTGTAGAGAGTGATGAGGTCTCCCCTCAGCCTTCTCCTCCTCAAACTGAACAGTCCCAGCTCCTTCAATCGCTCCTCATAGGATTTATTCTCCAGGTCCTTCACCAGCTTCGTTGCCCTCCTCTGCACTTGCTCCAGCACCTCGATATCTCTCTCATATTGAGGTGCCCAAAACTGGACACAATACTCAAGGTGTGGCCTCACCAGTGCAGAGTACAGGGGGACTATCACCTCCCTACTTCTGCTGGTCACACTATTTCTAATACAAGCCAGGATGCCGTTGGCTTTCTTGGCCATCTGGGCACACTGCTGGCTCATGTTCAGCTGCTTGTCAATTAGAACCCCCAGATCCTTCTCTTCCAGACAGCTCTCCAGCCACACCTCCCCAAGCCTGTAGAGCTGCATGGGGTTGTTGTGGCCCAAGTACAGAACCTGGCACTTGGCCTTGTTGCGGCTCATCCCATTAACATTGGCCCACCGATCCAACCTACCCAAGTCTCTCTGTAGGGCCTCCCTATCCTCATGCAGGTCGACATTCCTGCTTAACTTGGTGTCATCTGCGAACTTACTGATGATACACTCTATGTCCTTATCAAGATCATCAATAAAGATGTTGAACAGAAATGGTCCCAACACTGAGCCCTGAGGAACACCACTTGTGACTGGCTGCCAACTGGATTTAACTCCATTGACCACCACTCTCTGGGACCGTCCATCCAGCCAGTGCTTGATCCAGCAGACTGTACACTCATCCAGGCCATGAGCAGCCAGTTTTTCTATGAGAATATCTCACAACTAAGATATGTTCTTAAAGTGAGAATGGTAGGGTAGCCTTGATGGTAAGCATTGATGACAAATTGAGTTTTGTCTATAAGAACCTAGTCTTTGGGATTTCCCTGGCACCTGTGCTTATCACAAATAGAAACTGCAAGCCATGATTCTTGTAATGTCCTTCCTTTAGGAGAAGGGTAGAGCCTTCTCATGAAAGCCTCTCTCCTCACATGTGGAGTAGCTGCAGCAGACTCCCAGTTCAGCTCTCAACTTCGCCCAGCATTTAGTGCAGTTATAAAATTCAGGACATGGAGTAAAGGTGGTTTATGGCTTTTCTCTGTGTGTGTAGTTGTTTAGAAAGTACTTTTCAATAATTAATGTTCAAAAGGCATTATTGTTCTCAATAATCAATTCTGAGTTTTCTCAACATTGTGGACTCAATGATGCCAAGCTATTTGCCTTACTAATAGTAAAAAAAATATTTTTGAGCTGTTAAGCAAATTAATTTTATTTATAAGTATTGTGCATTCCCAATGAAGTTGATAAATTGATACTAAATCAGAGAGACACCTTATCTTGCCCATTTATTGTCTGGATGACTAGTAACAAAAATTGCATCACTTTTCAGCAAGAAGGCTGCCACCAGGCTTGATCTCAGAAATGCCAACTATGATTAAAACTTCTCCAAGAAACATTTCACCATTTCTTTCTGTCCACAAAAAATATTTTTTTTGATTTCTATCTGAAACACTTTCATAGTTCTGGACTATGGTGAATGCAGTTTTTCTTCAGGCAAACAACTGACAAATCCCTGAAGATGTTTGGAGAAACAGTCTGTGCATTTTGAATTACTTAAATTTAGTCCAGAATTATAGAATACCTAGATATCACCAGGTTGTGATCCTCATTTTACTCATGATTTCATTCCTCCTTCTTGCCTCTTGTAATCCTCTCTTGCAATTTTTGACTTAAGAAACCTTTAAACTTACTGTTAACAAGGGATAATAACTTAAAAGGTATTAGAAATCTGTATGGGAATTGTATAGGTTTATATTTTACCCCTAAGGTGAGTTTTTCCTGATATTTAGGTCTGCCATAATTATGCATTATAGTGTTTGCATTATCAAGACAACGTGTTATTTTTCTTACCTTCTGATATTTAGCTTGAAGCACTTGGAAAGAAGTGCGAATAAACAAATTCATAAGTTGCAGTCTAAGCCTGTCATCTGAAGTAGGCCAGCATTAAACTGGTCTAGGATTGATGAAGGCGAACTGCATTAGATGAGAGTGGGAGGACTAAAAGTAATTTTTTTTAGTCACTTCTACAGTAATTCAACTCTTTCAGAAAACTCCCAATAAGATTGATTTTTTTCTAGTTTAGTTTACTCTGGAAAATATCTTTTCCTTCCTGCACATGCAATCTGAAAATTTTAAAGGCAAATTAGATTTTAAAATTATTTTTAGTACACATGAAAAGTGTTAGCTGGATTATACTAGTAACTGTAGCCACAACGTAAGTGGTGCTGGCATTTTGTGCTGTGTTATACCCTTCTGCCAGTGTATTGGAAGGGCCAAGTCTAAACAATAGTACAACCTCTGTATTTGAGGTCTGTCTCTTAAGATGACAAAGCAACTCCAGGACTGCTGACTCTTTTCTTTGATTTCCATTTGTTTCATGAGTGGAACTCATATTTTTAAGGGTTGCTCAGCATGCTACAACAGCAGTGTTTTTAGTGTAACCACAACCAGCATGTTAAGTCCCATTGACGATTTTTGCTATAGGAATGAGGTGTGATAGGACAGATTTTACTCTGGTCACCATCGTGTGTTTACATGGCATCAAGTGGCCCCCTTTGCCATTGGAGATTATTAAGCTTTGCTACTGTGATATGAAAGACAATAGCAGGGAAAGACTTGTTTCATCTTCTTGGCTCCCTCTTCCCTTGCACTGTGTGTCCGGTGCATAGCCCCTTGTAACTAGAATATGGTGTCATCCATAAAGATGTCCATGCACCTGAAACTCATACTAGATATTGGAAAGCAGATCCCAGGGAGGTTTACATGCATGTCCCTTCTGAATACTAATGTACAGTCAACAGTAACGACTGTTAGGTCTATAGTTCTTTTTCATGGTAATGTTCATGGAAAACCAATGATTGTTGCTCTCCCAAATGGCTTGATACTCTTCTGCACCGAGAAAACGTGTAAATTTGGCCTGAAAGAAAACTCTGGAAAGTTTTATCCCTAGAAACAAAACTGGTTAAAGATAGTGAAGAGGTTTCTTAAGGTGAACTGTCATGGTACAGGAAGTATTTTAGCAAACAGTACAATAGAACAAGACTGTATCGCATTAAATCTCCTAATAGATGCCAAAGAAATGATGCTATGGTAGCAAAATATCTCTTTTGATTTTTGTTTCTTTCTTTCTTTTGCTGGGAGAGGTGAAGTGCCCTGCCTGTACTGCTTAAAAATCATGCACCTATCCAGTTGCAGTGTCAGTCCTGCTTTAGAAATAGTGGTTTAGAGAAGCATCAGTGCAAAGATTTTAGAGTAGGCACAGGAGGGATGAATTATTTTGATCTGTGTTTATTGTATGTGTACTTGGATGCAAGCTTTGTCCTCAAGCTTCATTTATTGACTGCTGATATAGAAGGTACAACTGTGAATTAGGAATGACTTCAAAAACACCTGGGTGAACTCAAAGCACTTGGGATGACCAGCACTCACAGATTTTTTCAAGTCTATTAACATGGGCGATAAAAAAAAAAAAGATAACACTGAATTGTGGGGACAACCTTACTGATGTATGGGAAAACTACACTGTATGAACAGTAGGGGAATGCTGTGGCTGAGGCATCTGTGATGACTTTCATGGTCATGGTCATGACTTGTTGCACAGCATTCTCACTTGAAAACCAGAAGGCAGGTGTGTGAATTTCAGTGGTCCTCTCTTTTCTGACATTTCATTTCAATTAAAAAATGTGAGAACTTAAAGTTGCACTTATTAAGTGGAAAAATGAAAATGCAAGCATGTCCAGGAGATCACTGGTTTCTTCTCTGTCACTCTGCCCATTTCAATTCAATATGAAATTTATCAACAGGGATTGACACCCAAAAGTTAAAAGGGCAAACAGCCTTTTCCAACAAATTCATACAGCTGTCTGCTCTTTTCATTTTATTAAAAATAATTTTTAAATGAAGTGTTACAAAGACATTGCAAAAACTACTGTAAAGTAGAAATATTCTATTAAAAACCATTTAAAATTTATGCAAGAGTGAAAATCAAATTTTCAGATGTTGAAGTTAATGTTCATCTTTGAAAGTCCTTATGTTGAAAAAATATCTCCTGATATGATTGGTAGATTCTTATTTCAGATAATTACATGGCATCTTGGGAAAAAAAAAAGGAAATTTACTTCTGACTGCACAGGTCTAATATAGATTTTGTCTTTCAATACTGGAATTCTTAAAAGGCAAAGGATTTCAGTGCTTAAATACCAAAAATATTAAATTAATGGAGTCAGTTATTTCACATATGGTACAACTCTGCATCACTGAAGTAGGAAAAAAGCTTCAGATTTGTTTTTTGTATGGACATGGGGAGTTCCTAATGCTTTGTGTAGGTAGGACAAACTTTGAACAAAACAATAAGGTGATCCTTCATATTCAAGTGTTGATTAAATATCTAGTTTGTGTACCTAATTGAAAATTGTTTGTACTTGGAATGAGAATAATTGTAATTTGTATTCCCTTTAAACCTGCTTGCTGGGGAAATGTGAAGGAGTTTTTACATAAGTGAAAATACGGCGCAAAATACTTACAGATGATTGAATCTGTAACAAACTGCTTTTGCAAATCCCAGGTATTGTAGCGTCATAAGATTTTGCATCTGAGAAAGCTACCTCAAAAATAATGACAACTTTTCAATTTGCTGAGTATAGGGGGAGAGGAAAAGGGTGAACATCTTGAGCAGTTGACTGTGAGCATTTTCTGCACTCACCTGTCCCCAGTAGTTACTTGTGGCTGTGACAAAACTTATACTACAGATAAAATGGGTATTTTTTAAACATTGATTTTTTTTCCTTTATATAAAAATCTGTGATTCGTATGCTTTTAACTGAAAGAGCTCTTTCAAAGACTCTGAACTAGTGTGTTTTGGGGGCAGCTATTTGAATAAAAAATCATGCTATTGCTTTTCCTGGCTTGCTAAACTGGGCTCTGGTCACACAAGCAGTGGTGTGCAGCTCATCCTGGTAAGTTTAATTGCTGCTAATGTTTTGTTTACATGACAGTTGGATTTTAAAGGAAAGCAAGTATGGGAATACAAAACAATTTTGCATTCTTCAATTCATGTGATTATCTTTTTTTTACATGTCCAAGTTCACTTGCAGCAAGTTTTACACATACATATAGTTCTCATGAGCATCTGCCTGCCTACAGAACTGTGAAAAGTAATTCTGTTTTGATGGGGTTTTTAACTTTTATGTTCTCAAGAACAGAAGAAAAACTTAATTAAGGTTTGTAGATAAGATCTCTAAGGAAAGAATATTGTAAGAATTTATTTTTGCTGGTTTTGTTCTGAGATCTTGAAGTCTATTTCCATTACTGGACAGGACTGGCAGATGAATTGCAATTAAAGGCAAAATAGCAAACGAGATTAAATACAGTAATGATGGCTGATAGTGTGGGCTTCCTTCAGTACTTTTCATTGCATAGAAGGTGGGGCTCCAAGTCCTCATCAGTTTACTAAAGAACCTTGCTTTAGTAAACTCCTTTACCCTGTTGACCGTGGGGCCTAGTTCTCCTGAGCAATGCATGAGCAATGAGGATCTGGGTTTTCTTCTGCCAAATGAAAACTCTTGCTTTTCCTTCTTCCCCACAGGAGGAGAGGTTCCATACACAACCCTGGCAACCCGACTGATGATGGGAGCTTGGTGGCTTTTTGCTTTGATTGTCATCTCCTCCTACACGGCAAACCTAGCAGCTTTCCTCACCATCACACGCATTGAGAACTCCATCCAGTAAGTTGATAAAGAATGAATTGAGGGAAAGGAGGGTGAACATATATATATACACGTAGAGGGCTATGAATGTCCTACTTAAATGTGAGAAAAGGAAGAAATTTTTATCATCCTGAGAAGTCATTTGGAAGCTAAAAGAATAACAATATACCACAGACTGCCAGTCTCCCTGGAGACACTTTGTCTTTAGGATCAGAATTGTTGGCCTCTGGCAGATATTATTCTGTGGCACATATACATACATATGTATGCACACATACGTGTTTTGAAAGAAGCAGTTGAGTTTGAGATAACCAGTGTATCAGTCTTTGAAATGGGAAAGTATAAATCGTTGTTGCATGTTTTCAGGCTATGCTTTCCTTTCAAATGCATCCCACAATACTTGTGCTCTGACACTTTGATCAGGAGGTGCCCAATGCTTCTTCAGTGTATGGGAAGCTCAAAACTGAATTCGCCTTTTTTGCCAAGTCAAAGATGTGTTAACAGCAACAAACAATAAGAATTCACTTACTAGTCATCTTTTCTCCTTCTGCTCCCAGGTGCTCTCTTACCACATTAACAGATCGCATTGTTCTCTTTTTTTTTCCGTCTCTTGGTTCTTTTACTTCATGCCTCCCTAACATGAATGTCCTTGTCTTCCTCAGTTCCTTTTATGGTGAACTGTTTTTCTGTCACACTTTCCAGTCCTTTTTTTCAGATCATCTCATCTCTGCATACCACAGGAACCTTTCTAGGTCTCCTACCCTTTCTCTCTGCCCTTTTGTTCTTCAGTCTCCTCTCCTTCAGCAAGCTGCATGCTGCGTTATCCTCGCTCCCACTGCTCCAGTGACATCCCCCACCCCCAAATCCTTCTTCTTGGATCAAAGCAGGGACTAGAAAATACAGTGAAGCATTAGCTAGCCAAGCACTCCAAGGGGCAGCTGGCCATTTTTCCATGGCAGGTTTTTAATCTTGAGGCTGCAAGTCCATGAAAATATGTGAGAGTGGCAAAGTTAGCCTTTCCCATAAATCCTTCTTTGCAAAAATGATAGAGTGACTTTAAAGAAGAGAGGCACATTCTGCTGTATTTCTTCCTCCAGAAAGGTAAGAAACTGGCTCAGTGCTGACCCTAGGGAAAATTCAGTTTTCTCACTCCAGTTGTTGATTCAAGTCCCTGTCTTCTGTGTATCATCACTTAATGTCTAGCTGCCTCTAGTTTATCTGCTTTCCAAATGTCTTTGAAACACACTGAGACAATGAACCGCTAGTCTAGACTGGGTAGGGGCAGCCTTGGCTTCCTGTGAATTCATAGGTTACGTTCAAGCATCACTGCATGCCAGTCAATCACTGCAGTCTCACTAAGGCACCTTTTCTCTAGGTGAGGATTTTCTACATACTAAAACCAATCCAGGCTTTTAGCAGCACATAGACAAGAAACATTGTCAAAATCTGTGTCAATGTTTGTCAACATTGATCTTGGGGTTTTGAGGGAGGTTGATGATTTTTTTTTAAGTTTAAAAAGTTTTACATTTGACTATGTAAAGAGCGTGAAGAAACAACATGGGAATTTGTACGTGCGAAATAAATAATAATGATATATTCAGTCATTCAGTTTATCCTTACAAATATGAAATATGCCTCTGCATCCTGCTTTGAAATTATGTCCCTTCTAGTTTTGAAGTAGTCCAGAAAAATGTTCAAATTACTGTGACAAATGTCTGAGTTTTCTTATATGTAAAAAAGAATAAAATATACCCAAACTATAATTTAATACATCTTCAGCTTTTTCTTGCAGTTTATTATGATGTCACTAGAAAACCCTCAGTGGAATTCTGAGGTTATTATGTACGGTTGGGACTACGCTGGGTTTTGTGCTGTATTATTTACAGGCAAAGTCACTGAAAATGTTTTATTCAGTAGAAAATGTTGCAGCTGGAAAGCTCCTGGAATGAAAGAACGGAGACATTTTTCAACAGTGCTTGCAGCTCAAAAATAGAGTAATTAGATGTGTTAAGTATCCATTAGGGAATGAAGTTATCCTAACTACGGTGGGAGTGTAAAACTTTAGTTTACAAAACTGCCAGAATTGGAACTCAAACCAGCACATAAGAGAGGGGCTGTTTGTTTACCATGCTGAATTACTGCAAAGTGGGAAACATGAATAAGCAATAAAGAAAAAAGCTGATGCTCCTTTTTTTTTTTTAACAGATCAAATTGTACCTTGGGGAGCTTTGAAGGCCAGAATGGAAATGAGTTTAAGTATGTAAAGAAAATAAACCAGATTCTGCTTGTAGTGCTATCCAGCCAGCCTCAGAGAAGTCAGAAAAATGAAAGAAATTGAAATCAGTGGGTTTGCACAGATGTAGCAAGTAGTTAATAGGTTTTCATTTCAGATTTCCAGCTAGCATCAGATATTACAGTGTGTTGTGGAAGATACAGTCCTTGTTATATCATTTACAGAAGATAGGAGGATTCAAGCAGCCCACAGCACATTTCATTTCCATGAAACATTTTGGTAGTTACTGCATTTCAGCTTTTGGATGTGTAACTAGTTTGTGTTCAGAGCTCTTGCAGCTTCCCTTTCTCAGCTGGCATGAAGGTTGGGCAACTTTTCCTAGTCAGTGCTTCATGATATCCAGAAGCTCATTTTGAGAAGAAAAACATACAAAAGTTTGTTAGGCAATGAACTAGGGAGTACTAGTTAGATGTTCCCTTTACCTAGAGAGTCTCGAAGCAGATCTTTGCTGTATAACCTCACTTGAAGTTGATGTGATTTGTTCTCTGTTTCACTGATTAATTTGGATCAAATTGTTACAATTTTTAAATTAATTTAGAGGAACAAGAAGAATAAGAGTGGGTGTTAATCTCCTTTTCCAGACAAATGGCTATTCTTAATACCTTTGGGAGTTCAGCTTTTCATCTTGTGCCAACAGGCAATATCAGGAGTAGAGGCACGCAAGTCATAAAGTAGTTCCTAGATGCATCTTTTGTTCAGACTTGGTCCACATTGCAGATGACATTTAAATCAAGACAGTCAGCATTTCAAATGCCAAAACATAATTTCTATGTTCCTTAAGTCTTTAGATCCCTGTCTCAAATGCAACATGAATGAATAGTCATTGAGTGGCTTTTCTTGGTAAATGCCAAATAAATTTGGAGGTCTTGAGCTATTTCTCATAGGTGCTGATGCTGTGAATTTCATCAGTGAGCCAGTATTGCCATTATTGTGTTTTATGATTCCTTTAGGACAGAATTAGAGTCCATTGACAGAGACTGATTTTACTGAGACTACTGCACTGCACTGTTTTCCCAGGTAAAGGGAGGGTGTCACCACCTTCTCACAGGCACTGAAATTTTGCAGGAAAGCTGGGTGAGTGGGTTGGGCAGAGGGGAAGTCAAAGGACTTGTCACATGAAAAGCTGGTGTTAGGTGGTTTCAAGTTTAATCCATTTCTAAAAGTGTGGGAGCTTGATTAAGACTTTAGATTGTATGTGTTATGGGGGAGAGACTGTGTCTTGTGTCTTCTGTGAAATAAGAAGTTTGCACTACATTCTCCATGTTATAAGTAGTATAGGTGAGACCTCTACCTCCAAATAATGGAGGCATAGCAGTAAAGCATGTCTTTTGTTATCCTCATTTTCCCCAGTCATTCTTTCCACAACATCTTTCCTAAATTATGATTCACTTGAAGCTAAGATGTCCTCAAAACTTTAAACAGCTCTATACAACTGCCTACAAGTTTTCTGCAAGAGGAGATACACAGGAGTGCAGTAATTGGAGTAGGTATTTCTTTACACTGAAAACCAGAATGTTCTTTAACCTTTCCTTTAACATGGTTTACCTGGATCTTTAAACTGGCTAGCAAGCAGTATTACTAGTTTCTGACACAGCTGTCACTGCCAACAGTCAAATCTCTTGGCTTACTGTGCCCTGTTCCCTAAGCCTACCTGTGAATTAATCCTTAATGTCCTAGAAAAAAAGAAAAAAGAAATTGAAAAGCTTTATCTGAATTTGTCATAAATAAAGACTTCAGTGTAAGCCATGACATCAGTCATTTTCTCCTGAAATTTAGTGACTATTTCTTGCAGGCAATTCTGCGCAACAGTCAAGTCTAACAACACGGCTAGCCTAAATCAATCTATAATCAGATCTACAAAGATACCTTGATGCCCAAGCCTCTTACCTCAGTGGTATTTAATCACCTGGAAAGGAATTTGGTTTTTCCTTTATGGAGCTGACCTTTTGTTTCTCTACATTTTCTGTGTACTATTTAAACACTTTTGGCTGACATATATGAACAACATGTTACCAATTCTAAGTCTAGATTTGAATTTATAGAAGAGAACATGCTTTGGGGAAAGAAACATTGCAAATCCTTATATGGTTTTTTTTTCCTTCAAGTTTAAAGCAGAGATAATTTTTTAAATTACAAAGTAATTCATTTGTACTAAGCCAGAAAATGAAAGTGACCTGACAACTACTGCCTGATTAAGGTGCAGAATACTAAACAAAATCAACAAATGCTGAAAAATATATGTGTCTGTTAATAATTCATCCTCAAATGACTCAATTCATTCTCAGAATATCCCTATATTGTAGTTAATTTGTATGGGAAAATATTGGTATTATCCCAGTAATTGCACTGAGAAAAAAACTTACTACAAAAACCACACATAACATTTTTCCACTCGATGCTTTATAAGTGATAACTAAAAATAAAATAAACTATGACCTGACTGCTTGGTCACTTCCCTAGAAGTAGAATTTATCTATATACAAGCTTGGTTAAAGGTTTTTTTATTTTTAAACTATTTTTACTTTTAAACAATTTTTATCATCCATTACCTTACTGCTTCAAAATTAGAAATTCATAGAGATAAATGTTTTGAAATGTGGGATTATAATTCCCTTACTCGTATTAGATGTGTGCTTTGCTTTGCAAGTAGTTCAACTGAGATCAGTAAAACTATTGCAAAATTGAATTCCCATCCAGTGTGGATAACAGTATCAAAATTTGGGCATCAAAGGATACCCCATAGGAATTAATCAGCTTGACAAATACTTTTTCCTTAGTTTGAGATCTGGTGTTGCAGCTGTGTGGTGAGACTGGGTGACATAGTGAGGCTGGGGATTTATGTCTCCATTAAATGTATTTGTCTGAACAGAGAATAAGTTGTTTAATCCAGGAATAAAGGTACATCAAACAACATGTAACCTACAGACCAGGCTGGAGGCAAAGTAGTTATAAAATTTCTTTCTTCTGGAAAGGAACCTCAATGGTTTAATAATTTTATTAGTTCTGTCAAGGTTTGTCATTTCTCTTTGTTTTGTTGTACCTTAGCTGCTAGGTTGTGAATGTCATACCAGTAGTCTGCAGAGTTGCAGGTTATAAAAAAGTTTCTGAAGGAGGTTATATATCTTATGATCCTATCTGACATGTTTGTGTGAGGGAATGAAGTCACTGATGTGATAGGTCTTTTCCATTTTTGCAGCTTGCCTGTGCAGCAGCATACACACATGTACACCTCAAAGGCTGCAAAATTTCTTTCTCACTCCTCAGCATAGGGTCAGGTGAACCAAAACTTGGGGTTTACTTCTGACAACAGCATTTAGCACATCCATAGAGTACATTCATACTTACCTTGCTCTTGTCCTCTTGCCATCATTTTCTCAGCATAGAGCAGCATCTGCTGCTGTGAAAAGATGCAGAGCAGGGCAGCTGAGAGGCATCCTGTGTGTTAGGATAGCACACCAAACAGTAAAGAACTGGAGACTGTAGTTAATGCCAGACTTGGCAGCTACAACATGCCTTCCTGAAGGCATTGACATAATTCTCCTCCTTGTTATTTCCCTGCTGGTGGTGATGCCTTTGTGTGTGATGGCACTCTTGCTTGCTTCTCAGACTGTTTGTAGTACGCTTCCCATACCTGATTGTAGTACACTTCTGGACTAACAGCTCGTGTCTTGTGTTTGCCTTTCTGAAAACAGAAAGGTTGCTTTTATAGCCACAAGATATACAGAGGAGCTGTTTTTATTCTGTGCTGTTTCTAACTGTACAGTACTGTTTTGTGGCAGCAGCTACACATATCATTTATATACCAGTTAGCAATAATATTTCAGAAGAATGCTTTGTTGCTTGTTATATTAGAAATTATATGGTTATACAGGTTCTTGCAAAGTAATGATTGCAATTTTGCTAGCTGTTGTCATTAGAAATTGGAGACTCAGTAAATACTTTTTGTACACTTTTCTAGCAATATACAAATAACACGGCAATTACAGGACATTACAATATGCGTCCTGTGACAGTTCGTTGCATTTCTGAGCACTGTCAGGAGATACAGAAGTTTATTGGCAGCAGCAGCAGTAATAGAATGGATAAATATAGTATGTTGTATTTATCTAGTGCCTTTCATCAGTGATGTTTTTGACAGACAGATAGACTGTCAATGCAACAGTAATACGCCCACTTCTACACAACACTTTGCCTAATGGTGAAACAGAGATAAATTCTCACCAAGGCTCACTGTTGTCTGTCAAGGTGCCGTTCTGCAGAGCTGTGCACCAGCCTGGGTTGTTGCAGGGGGTTATTCCTTCGCAGGTGCAGGGCTTTGCATTTGTCCTTGCTGAAGTTCACACTACTCCTCTCAGCCTATTTCTCCAGCCTTTCTAGGTCCATTCGAAGGGCAGCCTGTCCTTGAGCAATTGAATCATCCCCCAATGTCATGTCATCTGCAAAGTTGACAAGAGGGTGCTTGCTCACCTCCTCCAGGTTATTGGTAAAGACATGTCCCAAGTTAGACCTCCATGGTACCTGTTACCAGCCTGCAGGTGAACTACCCTGTGAACTTGACTATCCAACCAGGAATTTATCCATCTGGTTTCCCACCCAGCCAGACCTAATGCCCTAATTTGGATACATGAATATTGTGGGAGACAGTATAGAAAGCCTTGCTAAAGTTAAGGTAAACTACATCAATTTCTCTAGTCTTGTCCACAAACCAAGTCATTTCACTATAGAAGGCAGATTGGTTAGGCATGATTTACCTTTGGTAAATCGATGTTAACTGCTCCCAGTCAGCTGCTTCTCCTTCATGTACTCAGAAATGTGCTCTGAGAGGACTCACTCCATGATGTTGGATGACCAGTCTTAAGTCCATGAATCATCTTTTTCATCTTTTTTGACTATAGTGTGGATATGTCCTTTCTCCAGTGGTCAGGGAGACCAGACCTCCAGTCTCCTTCACCTTTCAAAAATTGAAGCAAGCAGCCTGTCAGGTCCCATGGACTGCTGTGGGTCTAGTGTTCTCAATCACTCCCTGTCTCGTCTGGTTTGGATTTACCTGCCCACCTACTGCTGGTTGTTCATTGCCTCCTTGAACCCTGCCTCTAGTCACAGACACCTGGGAAACCTTGCTGGGGAAGGGTGAGGCAAAGAAGGCATTGAGCACCTAATCCCTAGCCATGTCTGCTTTCCCCTCAAGAGGTCCACAGTTTCCTTGTTCAGCCTTTTAGTTCTGCAAAAGCTGCTCTTGTTACCCTTGAAGACCCTTGAGAGTATGTATCCTAGCTAAGTATTGTTTTTTCTAATGCTATCCAAAATTACCGGGAAGTGTTTCTAAATTCCTCCATTGTAGACTGTCCAAACTTCCACCTCCTGTATGTTGTTTGGTGAGATGAAGGCCTTTTTGAAATTCTCAGGATTTTTTAGTCATTTCAAAGTGTAATAGAGGATTGAATTGCTTTCCCTGGAGAAAAGTACTGGTGGCTATGTCTAATCTTCAGGACTGATCTTTAAAATTGTATCAATACTTATTTCCATTTATTTATTAAACATAAGTATAACATCTTAGTAGTTTACTTTTGTAATTCCCCTGATTACCACTAGAGTCTTTTAAAAATATTTACTGCTTCCCTTTCACACACTGGCTGTAATGAGATTTCACATTTTTTGCTAATAGCTCAGCCATTTCATATTTAATCTTTCAAAACTCACTGGTGTTTATCTGGACTTGATAATTTTTTTTTTTTACTTTTCAATTACAAATTAGCCACAGTACTTATTCTTCTGACACCTTAGTCTAGTAGAGTCTCACATTTTTCTTCCTAGAAAAGGGCACATCTCAGTCCTCTGGTAGAAGACCTATATACTTGGTTTCAGGAAAAGCTTCATCTAGCAGCTCACCTTTGATGATCCCATATGTGTATTGATTCTTTGCAGGTTCCCTGCTGCTTATGTTCTTGAAGAGGAATGCCATCTTGCTGGAGAAGGAGGAGAGGATTGTGGGGGTTTTAATTCCATTAGTTATTTACTCTTCAAAATTAAATTTATCCCTTCCTTATATTTGCTATATGTTGTCTGCTTAGAATTTAGCTCTTGTTCATTGTTTTTCTAATCCCATATGTCTGAATTTCAAAGGATTTCTTTTTGACTCAACTAACCTCTAAACCCTTGCCATTGAGCTCTATTGATTTCTTCTTTTCCTGCTTTCTGTTGTGTTCAGAGGCATGCATATCCTTTGAGATCCGATTACTGTTTTCTTCAGTGTGATCCCTGGAACACCTAAGAATTCTTTTCCCCCTTCGAGGGCCATTTTCACAATCTTCTATATTTACATGCTTCAGAAACACAACTTGAAATTTGCTGACGTTCCTACATTTGTGCTTCCATTTTCTGTGGCTGCGATGAGCTTTTACAATTTGCTATTGCCAACTTTAAGACAGCATTCAGCCCCTTGATTTGTCCTTAGGTGTTATCCACTAGATTTGTGCAGTTTATACAAAGTTAATTTGTGCCAGGAAAGCTGTAATGGGTTTTAGGCAGAAGACATACTGCAGTAGTTATTTTGAAACTTTAATGAATGTCATTAAAGAACCAAAGGTACAGGAGAGCAGTTCTATAGGACAGGAAAGTAAAGGCCAAGAGGTAAGTGACTTTAAAGGGTTGTAATATACCTTTTTTTGTCCAAAGCAGGGTTGACAAAACCATATTTGGGATGCTTTAGCAACTTCTAGACTGGTTACTTTTTCTTGCTTATAGGGAGCGGATAAGACTAGATAATATGTAAAGTAGAACAAACTTATTGGACTAAATAACATGAACTTGATGAAAAGGCAGTTCATGAAACCACAACAGAAAACTTTCTGTTGCTGAAAATAGTGTAGGATGTGGCCTGTGTGATGGGTGCACAGTTCAGTGCAGGAATACCACCAAAAAGCTGTTCTTTACTGGGTAACCCAGTAGTGCATAGAAGTACTCAGCCCAGGTGCTTTGGGGTAAATTTAGTGAGTTCTGGTGCTAACACTCCTGCTCCCCGGCAGCGGGCTGTGTGGTGGCTCCATACTCTCATAGGCAATTACCCAACTTCTGTTAAACTTGCTGCTTATAGCTGGAGGGACTGAGATGCTTCCTTCTCTCCTTTGCCCCTGCTCAAAGAAGCTCAGCATTTGACAAGATCCTCTTACTCCCTCCACTGTTCTTTTTTCATCCATTTTCATTTTTTCCACCCCTTCCTTTCACTTCATATTCCTCCTTGTGTCTTAAACCATAAAAACAATTTTTTAGTCTCACTTTGTCATTTAAGAAAAAGAAAGGAAAAAAAAAGACAAACAACAAAAGAAACTGGCTTGACAGCTGTCTTCCTATGTGTTGCCCTTTGCTTGCCTGCAGCTCCTTTCTCTTGAAAATGTGGCTTCAAGTCTCCTGTGTCTCTTTTCTTCTCCAACAATTAAGGTCTCTCCAGGATCTCTCAAGGCAGACAGATATTCCTTATGGCACTGTCTTGGACTCTGCAGTCTATGAGCACGTCCGAGTGAAAGGGATGAATCCTTTTGAGAGGGACAGCATGTATTCCCAAATGTGGCGGATGATTAACAGAAGTAACGGCTCGGAGAACAACGTCTTGGAGTCGACCGCAGGCATTCAAAAGGTACTGGTATGACTTATTTTTTGCTTCCCATTGGAGATGCTCTGCTGTAATACATTTGTTCAGTTGTTGCTTTTAACTGTAAGGGATGCATTTGCACCCAGATAATGATCACGCGTGGTACCAATTTCTGCAAGCCCATTGCATCAGCATAGAGGGTTGCAACTTCTCAGCTATGTAACTTGTTTTCAATGACATTTTAAAATGTAAGTACCTAGAGTGTTTGCTCTGAAAAGGATTTATAGGTATGAGAGATGGATGCATTTGTCAGGATGCAAAATAGGAACAGTATCACTGGACTTAGAACCCCAGAAGATGTGGCCATGTACTGTACAAAGCTTAAAGCACTTTGAATACAAGGCATTGATTAACTCACTTTTGTAGACACCTGACACTGAAAATCTTGGCTTTCAGTTGTAGCTCTGAGTCACGTATGTTTTGAGAGAGGCAGGCAGAAAAAGATGATCTGGCTTTAAAGAAGAGTCTCACAGCCACCTTCTGTAGTGGTCTTAGCAGTGGGAAAATAATTTGAGAACAGGAGTCAATTTTTGTAGGCACATTTGTGAATGCAATAGTTCCCTCCCATGTATTCGGTTGACAGCTACAGCTTTTATAACAACACTAGTCCATGAAAGGGTTTAGTATGAGGATGAATATGTGTTAATGAGTGCCTGTGTACTAACTTTTCCCCTACCAATTGTATCTTCGTATTCAGTTTTAAATCAAATCGGAGAAATATCGTATTTTATAGATTTTATTTTAAACTTCAAAATGTGAAGATAGATTAGAGCAAATATCCATGAAGCTGTGTGTTCACTTGTTTTAAGCTTGGTTTAGAGGGTTCTAAGAATCCAGACCAACTCTGCCTTTTGTCTCCACCAAAATCCATTTGCCAGGAAAACTAATTTCTAGTGTTTTCACACTGGATACTAACGCATAAGAGAAAAGAGTCTGTTAAACTCTTGATGATAAAAGAACTGCAAAATAACAAAAATTCTTGGGAGTTCTAAAAATCACTAATCCATCCTCTGTATAACTGAGATCATATTTTCTCCTCTGAAGGACTAAACAGCATGAAAGAAGAGGCAAGAGAGGCCCTGGGGAACTGCAGTTTTGAAACTCCTTTAGATAAAGTCATAAGCTGAAAATCAAGAAAAAAAAAGACAGTCTGAAGATTTATTGGTTGGAGGAAATTGCTTTTTTTGAGAAAACATATTTTAGCTCAGTTTGTAGGGGGCTGATAAAGCTGGGTTTTGCCTTTTGTATAAAAAAAAAAAAAAAAAAAAAAAAAGAGCTGCCCTCCTTATTTGCCTTCCCAAGTTATACTAAGGGTTTCAGAAGAATCAGAAACCCGAGCACGTCAAACACAGCTGTGTTGACTAATGGCTTTTAGCTGAAAAAAATAACTGGTGTATCATGCTGGCAGGTAATTCCAGATTACAGTCTTTGTTTTCTTATTCCTGGAAACATGGCAGTTGCTATCCTAAAACCTACAAAACCAGAAATGTCTGAGTTCTGTAATTTCCCATGCATCTGCTTCCCAGGAATAAGCACTTGCAAATTATGTTGAAAAACCAAGTTTCAGTGTGTGAGCAAGCCAACCACCCTCCAATTGTAAAATACCTGAGGGTTTAGGACTGATTCTAATGAATATACACCTCCACCTATGTGTGCACAGTTTCTCCCCTTTCATTTTACAAGAAGAAATGACACAGAAAAAGATTATTTGCCAGTCACTGTTCACACAGAAGCTTTTGGGAGATTGTATTTGGCTTGCTCAGGAAGAAACCTGGATAAAGAATGTGATGTTAAAAGCTAATATTAGGCAAGGAAAATTAATATTTAAAAAGATAATTGATAAAAGACAGAGATTATAATCTCTATAACATACTTTAAAAAAAAAAAAAAAAAAAAGAAAACATTTCAGATGAAAGAATTTATGGATCCCCTCAGCCTATTTATGTACTTTGTAATGTTCTTTGAGGTCTTGAGCAAATTTAACTGGCCACATCAGAGCTATTAACCAGATTATAAACCTGGACAAGCTAAAACAACAGGTCTCCCTCTGTGCTTCATTTTGTTTCTGCCATTAATCAGCACTAAAGCATGACTGAACAGCAGTTTGTCCAAGTTCTCTGAGGCTGTTACCTCAGCAGTCGTTCCTGGAGTGCCACATGAGGGCTGAGACTTAACGAGGGCTTCCGAAAGGGTACAGGGAAAGGGATTTCCACTAGGCTGCCTGCTGACCTCAAAGGGCCTGTGAAAGGAGGGACCACCATGGGAGAGAGGTGTGCAGGAAGGATGTTACGGATGCAATGGACATGCTCTTCTTTAATAACACTCCCTGCTGCACCCTCTCTGAGGTTGAATGGGGTCTGCAAGTAGCCATCTCAGAAGAGGCTTTGCCAAGCATTTTTTTTCAATATCTTAAAAGTCCTTTAGTTTTGGCTTGCTTTTATTTTGCAAATTACAGTGGAGCTGGCACTCTTTTTATTTTGAGAAAAGTAGCAGTTTAATACTAATACATATATATAACCAAGGGGAAGGGAAGAGGGATCAACCACTGATTTACTCATCGCATCATCCCACTCGCTCAGCAGGACTGCATACTTGCTGTACCAGTGGCTTTATGGGGAACGGCACCTGTGTGAGTGAAAATACAATACAGACAAATGACAGTGATTGCGTAGCCCCATTTTGCATCGGGCAATCTACCACTTCGACCTGCTTTTCCTGGCAGGAGGGCAGGACAGGCAAGAGAAATAAGATGGGAAGATCATGCTGTTGTAAGTTTTCAGGTTTTGATATTTATTGGTCCTGTTCTTCTCGTAAATCAGGTGCATAGATATCACTGTGTGTGCTCCTTTTCCATCCATAGTGAACAGCTATATACACTATCAGGTCTGGTTAGAGAGCAGCTGAGTAGATTTACCCTAAAGAGAGAGCAGAGTTTTAAATACCTCAAACAGGAGACAGCCTGAAAAGTGCAGGTACTTTAGATATTTTCTGCCACTTAGTGTCTCTTCCTTTCTCAAAAAAAACAACAGAAAGCAGTTGAAGATCTGAAATGAAGGTAGGGAAGCATTCAGTTGTTTTTCTTCCTGCTCTGTGAAATTGAAATGGATGGGAAGGTAGCTGTATTCCTATACATGCTTGGATTGTTCTGGAGAATATTCACTTTTATCTTCTTTTTTTACTTTATTATTCCCAAGTGTTTCATGTATCTCAAATTGATTTTCCTTTTTTTTGCATAGGATATGAAATATGCATCTCATTCTGTCAAAGGAACCTCTATTTTTGTGGAAGTTATTTATTTGGAGAGGATTTACAGAGGCCTAAGTCATGCCTGCTTAAACATTCATTGAGGACTCCAAGAAAAATCATTTAGGCTTAAGCATATCACGTTACATACCTCTTTATGTCTTCTTAAAAAGCGCATTACCCTGCTTAATCCTTTACAAGCACCACAGACTTTCCTATCCTTGGAACTATTCCCATTCAAAATATAATGAAGCGCTTCCATTGTGCCCCGTCTGCTCTTTCTTCCCTAGAGTATAATAGTGCCCAATGCCCTATCCTACCCACCTTGTTCCTCTAAACATGATACCATAGGCTACAGAGTCTGCATTTTTCTCAGCAGTACAAAGTGGAAAATTCCTTTCCTAGGCTGCATAGGCAGAATCAGAATGGGTTTGAAACCTCTGTCTATTTAACTCTATCTGCAAAATATTTAGCCAGTATGGAAACCTGTGAATGACTGTCAGGTGAAATAATGCTTCTGGATGGTACACTAAAACAAACTCCTCTATCAAAAGGAATTTGGTCTTGAGATTTTGATTTTCTTGTGATCCCACTTGCATTGCCAGTGGAAACAAGCTAGCAACTGCTGAGCCTGTTTGTTTTCACTGGACACTGTGGATGGCACTTTTACCTTCCTGAGAATACTGTAATAGTAATAATATTGTTTAAACTACGTATGAATAGGCCATAACAAAGCTTTACTCAGGTGATTTGTCTGGGGAAGAAAGGGGTAATAATGATTTGTGTTGGAACAAATTGTTAATAACTGGATAAGGTTATTCTTAATTTGTTTTCAGCAGTAGCAACAGCATGAAGATTTCTATCAACAGGGCAAAAAACTCCTGAAATAACTCACAAATTTGCCATTGAAATTGCCGTTCTTGTGGCCGATACACTGATCATACCACAAAAAGATCTAGTTAATATATCCAAGTCCATATATCTTTGTTGTGAACAGTTGTGACCATGGAGTTGGCCAATAAAAAGACACTGAAAACAAGAGATAACCAAGACAGACTTTTTGGATATTGGATCTATACTGTAATTCAGAAGTTTGACAGTGGCTAAGAAAGGAATAGGAAACAAAAAAGGCAAGAGCTTATAAAAATGCTGGGACTGTACTCCAGTCCCCTGTATATCTTAATTCACTACAAAGAGGATCAGCTACACTATGCAGCTGTTGGTTAGCAAACTAATTATCAAACCAGACACTGGTTCCCTGGTTCCCCTCTGCCTCCAGAGGTGATGCTTCTTGGGCAAATGATACGTTCTTTTGCTGCTGTACAAGTAATAACATTCAGGAGTACCTTTAAGACCTTGATGTGTTCAGCCCCACAGCTGAAGGTGCAATTTATCTATTCTGCAATTACTGTCTCCTGCATAGTCCATGGCCTGGAGCTGACAGTGCCTGGGTGTACCAAATGCACCTGCTGTCCTCACTTTGTATTATCGTGGGTGGTCTGGCTCCACCTTATTTGTCATATAGTATCCTCTTCATGGAAAGTGAGTCTCAACAAAAAAAACTGAGACAGATTTACCAGTGAAGTGCTGTTAATAATGACAGGAGGAATGCCTGATCCACTGCATGTTTAATGTCTCATAGCTCGTCAACATGTCAATTTATGGGGGTGGGGGAGTGTGGTATATTTCACTGCAAAGCATATTTCTCATAGACTTGTCACAAATTGGCTTCAGTTTGCATGACTCAAAAGAATAATCAGCCTGAAGAAAGATTTTATTATTTTTTTCCTATAATCCTGTGTATCTTTGCTTCCATATCTAGGGCTTAAACAAACTTGCAGCAGTGAAAAAATTTAGAATCCTGACCAGAAAGCACTACAAATGCAGTGTGATGTTACTTTCAGGCATTATCAAAAGGCTAATAGTTATCTGGATTAACTTAGGGGGTCAGTGTGTTTTGGATGTATAATAACTGATCTGTGACAGTTAACAGAGTGTGAAGAAGATTCTGTGCATAGCTTTAAAAATGAAATGAAAAACTGTTTTCCTGCTGCCTCATTTTATCAGAATTCAAGGTAGGCTCAACAAAAGGCTTGCTCTCCCTCATGAATGCTCCTAAGCATATACTAAAGTTTGATCTAACTTTGACTTTCTAGAGAGTTTTCACAGGTTTTATCTTGAGTAGAACACCTGTAAAAGTTATTTTCTGCAGAGTTTGGCTTTATTCAAGCAAAAAAGTAAGTCAAAATTTGAGTCAGCCTACATATATCAAGAAATGGATCTGCACAGATATGCATTCATCCAACAACTAAGCAAGCCAACTACTGCCATATTCCTTTTGTCTCCAAAGTTTCCTGAAAATTTTATCTGAGTTCATCTTCTCTCGTTTCATCTTGCATGCTCCCGAATGTACCTTCCCCCTTTTTCTCTCACTGAAATGCCATCCAGGTTGCTCATGACTTCTGTTCAAAGGTCAGTCTGCATATGCCTGCCAGTCACTTTAACAGCCTCAGATGTCTCTGACTGATGTCCTGCTGTGGTGCCATGCCATTCTACCTTCCATGACTGTCTTTGCTTACTCTCTCTCTTATCTCTCTATTATTTTGGAGAATATTCCGGATCTGTTCTCCAATTTTTGTAGGCCATCCTACATCCAAGACCATAGTCTTTTCCATCTGTAACTCACCCCTGAGTATTCTCAAGTCCAAACAAATTCAGCTAGTGGTTCCAGGGAGACAACTTGCAGTTCTGTTTCTCTTACACTGCTCCTGAAATAAAATTTGTGTGTTTTCCTCTACTGTCTTTTCATGTCTGATCATTAACTTAGTTCAACCTAAAACCTACAGCAGCTGACCTCATCATTTTCTTTCCTGTAGCTTTCTATTACTTAAGTTTGTGTGTCTATTTTAGTATTTCCAATTTACCTTCCATAACATGTCTATGATTTACCCCTACAACTTGCAGTCCATCACTTCAGTAGTTTTCAGTGTTATTTTCTGGACCCTTTATAAAACACTCTTTCTACATTTATTTCTATTGAAAATGCTCCCAGAAAAAAAGAAAAAAAAAAATGTTGTCTTGAGTTTCAAAGCCCTTCATGGTCAATTCTGGCTCTCCCTGTAGCTTTCTCATTGCTGAATTGGAAATCATTCGTGTGAGCTTTCAGTGCAACTCCTTTTTCAAGCAAGCATTTTATGCTTTCTCCATGAACTCTTCTGTGAGGTATGAAGTTTTCCCTCAAGACAGTAGTCTTGTCTTTTCTTCAAACTCCTTAACACTCTCCTTTGTTATTACGCTAACAAAAACCTTGACAACTAGGTCTCTGGTGTACTACAATCACTACCCATCAACTGAGCAGCACTATTTTGTTGTTTCTTTATGCTCTTTCCCTTCATTTGGCTTATTTTATAACTGCCAAATAAGAGGGGAGAGAGGAACGCACACTATAGTCATCTAAATACCACCACAGATGTGGTGTGGGTGAAACCAAAAAACTACTGTACCCCAGAATGAACTAAGTTAATGAACACAACCATTGTCAGACAAGGAGTATTTCTCAGAAAACCACCTCACTGTGTCTGACTTTTCAGCCTTCATCCTCAAAGGAGAGCTACAGCCTAACTTCAAAAGATGAGCATGGGAACTGAAGTTCATAACAGTCTGATACAATATAAAAAGATGGGGGGGGTGGGGGTGGGGGGAATTTATTGAGCGATCAGTCCTTATTATCTCATTTTCTCCAGCTTCAGTGGTGCCAGCTATATATTTCTCTTGAATTGTGTCATTGATTAACATAATTGCTTTAATCTCAGAGACAATTTTCTAATCTTGAAGTTTTCTGCTTGTTTTCAGAGAAGGTTTGTTTGCCTGAAAGCTTGGTTATTTAGGGGTCCCCCTACAGATACATCCCTTCATCTGTTCAAAGGTAGTTCTCTCTTAAAATCTTGCTTCACTTAGATCCTTAAAATGTCATGGCTACAACTATACTCCCATCATATGTAACTTTAGGTGCCTAATTTAGGTGCCCAAGTTTCTTTCCTAAGCTATCGTAGACAGACAATTTCTCTAGAGAGTGGTTGGGAGTGCCTAATCTGGGAACCTATTTTTCTTGGTGGCTTATTTTGTACAGTACCTATCAAAATAAGATCATATTCCATGACTAGAAATGGCAGTAAAATAATAAATAGCAAAATATACCCTGAGGAACTAATTTTGCTTGAATTCTGTAGAATCGCATTCTGCAAGAGAACTGAGTACAGACTTTTCAGCTGGAGAAAGGATGGCTGACAGCCCTTTGAGTAGTGAGCATGGGATGGGCGTGGTGCCCACCCTTCATCCTGATGGTCAAATACAAAGCAAAGTACTTTATGCCTTAGCATGTTTCTAACCCTTAGTCATCTTTTTACATGTCAAAACAGTCCAGAGAGGAAAATTGAGTCCTTTGTTGGTAGAGATTTCATTTGGGGTTTCTCTGCTGTAGAAGTGGACTAATTAGGATGGCATCATGAGGAAAACACCTAGAGTGCATCCCCGTCCTGACGATGGGAGACCAACTCTGTAGAAGTGTGTGGGCAGCTGCCACTATAAGGCACATGGTGCATTGACAGGCTTTTGGACTAAAACAATCCTCACACACATGCAAAAAGTAGCATTAATTTTGTGTAAAATAGCCCTCATTCTCTACCCATAGAGATAACAAATAGGAGTTTCCTTTTTTTTTTTCTTTTTTTTTAATTTCTGGAGAACTTTGAATATTTCTGATAGATGGGAAAGGTAGGATGACAACACCATGCTCTGACAGCGAGTGTAGACCACAGCATGAAGAGTAACTGCTCATGGCTACCTGTGGGAGGAGTTTGTAGCTGGCAATGCTTAGTTTATCCCCCTTATATCTCCCTGTGCTTTTTTGTGGTAGTGTGAAACTTTGAGAATTGCTGCCAGAGTAGTATGTATCCCCATTTATTTCCATGGCAACATCACATCTGAATAGCATAATCCCGAGCTTCATATATCAGAGACCTAAGCAGCATGAGTGTTGCTTTCACTTGAACTTGCAAGTAACCATAGAATACCAGGTTGGAAGGAACCTCAAGGATCATCTGTTCCAATCTTTCTTGGCAAAAGTATGGTCCAGACAAACTGGCCCAACACCCTGCCCAGCTGAATCTTAGAAGTGTCCAATGCAAAGGAATCTACCACTTCCCTGGGGAGATTATTCCAGTGGCTGATTGTTCTCAGTGTGAAAATTTTCCTCTTGTGTCCCCTCAGAATCTCCCCAGGAGTAACTTGTACCCATTACCCCTTGTCTTCTCCATGTGACTCCTTGTAAAAAGGGAGTCTCCAGCTTCTTTGTAGCCACCCTTTAAATATGGGGACATGGTGATAAGGTCTCCCCTAAGCCTTCTCTTCTCAAGGATGAAAAAACCCAATTCTCTCAGCCTTTCCTCACATGTCAGGCTTCCCAGTCCTTTGATCACCTTTGTGGCCCTCCTCTGGACACTCTCCAGCCTGTCCACATCTTTTTTGTATAGTGGGGATGAAAACTGACCACAGTATTCCAGGTGTGGCCTGAAACACTGAGTAGAGTGGGATGATGACATCTTTATCTCTGCTGGTGATGCTCTTGTTGATTCAACCCGGCATCCTGTTGGCTTTCTTTGACACTGCAGCACACATTGAATAGTCTGCTGTTCCGTATTGAGCTAGTTGTCCACCAGGACCCACAGGTCCCTTTCCACAGAGCTGCTCCCCAGCCAGGTAAATCCCAGCCTGTTCTGCACTCCTGCATTGTTTTCCCAGGTGCAAGACCTTATACTTGTCCTTGCTGTATTGTTCTTTCAACAAATGTCTGGGTATGCCCTGGTTTCGGCTGGGATAAAGCTGATTTTTCTTCTCAGTAACAAATAGTGTTGTGTTTTGGATTCAGTATAGGATTTGGTATGAGAAGAATATTGATAATACACTAATGTTTTCAGCTGTTGCTAAGAAATCAAGGACTTTTCAATTTCCCATGTCCTGCTGGAGTGCCAGTGCACAAGAAGCTGGGAGGGAGCACAGCCAGAGCAATGGACCAAAATTGGCCAGTGGAATATTCCACATCATATAATATCGTGTTTAGTATATAGATGAGGGCTGGCTGGGGAGCTCACGCTCTCGCTTCTGGGATTGCGGTTTTGGGATCTTCCCTGTGATCACTGACTGGGAACATGCTGGGCACTGGTCAGTGGGTGGTGAGCAATCGCATCGTGCATTACTTGTTTGTATTTTCTATTATTACTATTATCATTATTATTATTCTTTTTCTTTTTTATTTTATTTTAATTATTAAATTGTTTTTATCTCAAGCAACTAATCTCCTTACCTTTGTCCCTCCAATTCTCCCCATCCCCTAAGCAGGGGAGGGTTAGCGAGCGGCTGTATGGTGCTTGGCTGCCAGCTGGGTTTAAACCACGATAGGGTAGTTGAAGTCAACCATAGGAATCCGGTTCTGTTGAACTGAAGCTTGCTTAAGTGACCCAAATATTGCTTTGTTGGCCTTATCAGCTTGGTTTGAAGGTTGGTAGCAGATGTCTATTGTAAGATCCCCCTTGAAGACAGCCCCTCTGATCTTGACCCAGAGGCATTCGATAGAGCTTCCACAATTGCTGTAGTTGACTTCTGTACATTCAAGGTTCTCCTTAACATAGGGAACAATTTCTCCACCTCTTCTTCCCTGCCCGTCTTTATGAAACAGCCTATAGCCATCCATCACAATCCTCCAGTCATGTGAGTTGTCCCACCATGTTTCAGTTATTCCTATGATATCATAACTTTCTGACTGGGCGTGGAGCTCTAGTTCCTCCTGTTTGTTCCCCAGGCTGCATGCAATCGTATACATACACTTGTTGGTCTTCTGGTTCACATCTTGGGAGACAGCTAAGGAACAGTTGTCGCTGCTGTGGTTGGCCTCGCTTGCAATGGCGTGAGTGTTGCCACTTTGGACCCTGTGGTGGTTTAGCCCCTGCCGGGGTCTGAGACCACGCGGCCACTACCCCTCCCCCACAAAGGGAGTGAAATACAAAGCCCCAAGACTGAAATAAGGAAAGGTTTAATACAACAGTGCAATAGCAACACAACAAGCAATAACAATAACAGTAATAGTGATAGCAATGAACAGAGCAAAATAGCTACCAAATACAGCAGTGAGAAGCACGATGTACAAAACCACGAGTGCACCGCGCTCTCGCGTCAGGAAAAATGTGACCTCCAGGATGTGATGTCCGCATGGTATCTGAATAACCCGGCTAGAGCTCCCCCCCCACTGCTGGGGAAACTTAACCCTATCCTGGTTAAACCATGACAGACCCCGCCCCCCAAGTCCTTCAGTTTAAAGCCTGCCTCACTAAACTGGCCAGCCCGCTGCCAAAGATTCCCTTGCTGCTTCTAGACAGTTGAATCCCATCCCGCCCTAGCAGACTATATATAGTCATCAAAAAATATCCTGTTGTCATAAAAGCCAAAACCCTCATGACAGCACCAGCCATGAATTCAGAACTTGATTTGCATTATACATTTACTTCTGGCTACACCCTTCCCTCTAACTGAGAAAATGGAAGAAAAGATAAATTGGGGACCAATAGTTTTTACTTGCACCCCCAGGGCTTTGTAGTCTTCCTTGGTTCTGCCCAGGTTCTGGCTTGTGCTGTCATTCATGCCCACATGAAAAAGTAGCAATGGATAGTAGTCTGTGCCCTTGACAAGTTGTGGCACCCTCTTGGCAACATCTCAGACTGTAGCTCCCAGAAGGCAGCATCCCTCTCGTATCTCCTGTCAGGCCAGCAGATGGGCACCTCACCGCCCCTCAACAGAGAGTCACCCACTGCAAACACTCATTGCTTCCTTTTGTAGTATCCACTGTGTGCTGTTGGCACAGTTTCTCCTTGCAGACCATGCTTGTGGGTGTCTACAGCTTTATAAGCTTCATATCTGATTTTGGTTGCAATGCATTGATTCATAGTAGAAATTACAATTCATTAATTGTAAAAATTATGAGCTCCCTCCTGAAGCTGGGATTTTTAGGGGATGGGAAATTTTGGAAGGGAGCAGGAAGTAAGAAAACTGACAATTAGAAAATAATTTAGGAAAAAGAGTGCATTTTCAGTCAGTGATTGTGCAAGCTGAGCATGGGAATGTCAGGATAATGCTCAAAGAAAATTTTTTTGCTAGCATTATTTGTTGCTGAAGTTTTCTCAGCTGGCCACGCTCAGTATTAGGGAGGCATCAGTTAGAAAGGGTAGCATAAACAGAAAAGGATGCTGAACCCACCCCTACAAACAAGTAGCTTAATTTGTACATATTTGGGTCTAACAGAGCAATGCTATTGTCATATTCTGTAAAAAATGTTTCTGAGTATTTACTATGTGATGAGTGCTTTTATTATACATTAGCACAGGAGAGGTCTGAAAGAGAAACAGCTCTTGTGGGTGCTGTTACAAACAACCTCATGAGTAAACTAGAGGCTTTGATAAAGAGTGAAAAACAGGAGATGTCTTTATGGGTATATTTGCAGCAAAATGGAAGTTCTGCTGCATGTTACTCTCTCAACTGAAACCAAAACAAGATTATGGTCTGCCTTCTGTTCCCAGCTGCAGAGGCTGGGAAGGGTTTGGAAGAGGAAGATTCTTTGGGACAGAA
Source organism: Strix aluco (assembly GCF_031877795.1). Taxonomy (NCBI): domain Eukaryota; kingdom Metazoa; phylum Chordata; class Aves; order Strigiformes; family Strigidae; genus Strix; species Strix aluco. The sequence continues at coordinate 53,270,521 of NC_133934.1, forward strand.
GGGTACTGAGAGGGCAGTTTTGTAGGGTGTCAGCTGTCATTTGGGTACTGCTGCTAGAGTGACATTGATCATGACATAGCATCTTACAGTGAAAACATATTGGGTATATACAATGAAAAAGCAATACAGGTATATATAACAAAAAAGCAATACAGGGAAACTTTTGCTAGATAATAAACTTTTGCTACTTTTTCCAACCTATAAATCTACTTCTAATACAGTTGCTGAAATTGCGTGAACTACCTTCCTAGACTCTTCCATCTGTGGCATTGCCTCGGCGAAAAAAGTATGACCAGTGTAGTGGCCAAAATAATTCGCACATTGGGGTCACCAGTTGTAGAGGCCAAAAAAACAAGTCAAAGTGTTCCTCTTTCTTTCTGCAGGGCAGGGGCCATTTATTTTCTTTAATCTCTCTTTTTCTTCTTACAATAATACATACTTATACAGTAATACACACTTATGCTCTCATTCAAGCTCTTACTTCATAACAAGCAAATCAGCAACTAGACAGCCATCAACCTTCTCTCCCATCAGACAGTTCCACACTTTTCCACAGCTCAGCATTGCAGCTGTCCATTGTTTTTCCCTGCCACCTTAGCACAGCCTGGCAATTTCTTATCTTTCTTCCAAGGCCTGTTTCTCATCCAAACCTTGCTCCTTCTCCGGGCCTGCGCAGAGCTGACTGACTGCTGTCCATTTGCCTCTTAAATTGAATCTCCCACAGCTGTGCAGGGCTGACAGGCCGATGCCTATTTGCCTCTTAACATTGAATCTCCCACAGCTGCGCAGGGCTGACACTCCCACAGACCAGCAGCTTTAAATGACCAAAACCTGTAGAGGGATGAGCAAGCTGTGCTGGGATGCTAACAGAGCAGCAAATCTCCCCTTGTGTGTCAGCAGATTGTGGAGGGATATACCCTTCTTTGGATTTTTGAGTAGCACGTACGTTATCTCAGGTTTTATTACTGTGGGGTGCTTTGAGCTCGGCACTTGCTGCTCTGCTCTGTTAGCACCTCGTGTCTTCAACAACTGAGTGTACTGCTTACATGTCATTCCACTTTGACAAGTGGTCATTTATTTTGTTTTATCAGGAGTTGGAATGAATATGGCATAACAAGCCCTGTAGTCCTTTAGGCCTCTGAGATTGCTCTTTATTAAAAAAGAGAGACTCCCAATGGAACTTACAAACTCCTATGAATATGCTTTCCTAGTCTGATCACATCAGATGTGGGCCATTTCCATGCAACTTATGGGGCAGAAAAGCTTGGGATGAGTAAAATGTCCTCCTTGAAGTATTTTTTGTTACTTCTTCAGGTCACTTCTTGTAGCCATTTTCCTATGGGAGGGTAATGAAAAGATTTGAATTTGTGCAGTTTAACAACCACACTTTTTTTTGTGTGCCCAGATCTAGCTTCATATCCCTTTTTCAAAACCATCAGTGGAAAAGGTCTGTCAAAAATTGCTGCCTTGGGCAAATATGGGAAAGTGGATTATGTCTCCTCCTTTGTTGGTTCCTCCTGTCCTTCCCCTGCTTTTTTTAACTCATGCAAAGGTAGTAGTAAAGCCACAGCTCCCTCGAAGAACCCTCTCTGTGGCTCACGTCCCTTTCCATGGCAGAGAGACGTGTCCATGCTGCGATTCCTCATTTTGGATTCTCGTTATACTAAGAAAGAAAAACTCTATAAAAGTGCCTGATAGAGTAGTTTGGCATTTGGAGCCCTCTCGTTTGGCTACAGGGGACAGGAAAGGTATTAGGCATCTATTTGTCTAGTCCTGTGAGCTCTTATTTCTCCATTGTATCTCCATTAACTTAGTGCTTTTCCAGCAGAGGTTCTGTAATATTTCCAAGTTCACGAAGATGAATAACACCACCGTACTGAGGGTGTCTGGGGACTAACACAGACTCCTACGCAGCTCCAGCAACCTCGGTTCATTCTTTTCCTCCTGAATTCTCAGTTCACTTTGTTCCCTCCCTCCTCTTCATTTTTCTGCTTTTTGACCCTCTGTCCCTTCTGTTTGGATACCAGCTACTCCAACTTTCTCCCAGCTGTCTGAGACTTTCTTCTTTCCACCCTTCGCCTCTCTGTGCAGTTACGCATCCCCTTTGCTATCTCCATCGGCTTACACCGTGTCACTGGTTATCTGCACAATGAATTCTGCAACTTTCAATTTGCAATCAGATGAAGCTTTCCAAAACCCCGACTGTCACTTTGAAGCCCAGTTGCAGGCTCACACTGTGGTGGCTGCACTGGGGACATATCACATACAGATATGGGGAAATGCAGACTCTGTCTAATGATCAATAGATGGAGACAGGAGAGCACACTCTTGCTTCAGGCACAGAACTTGGTAATGTATTCACTTTCTTGCTTAAATGTTTCCAGCTGTCATTTTTTGTGTATTAACATATTTTAATAATACCCAAATACATTGTGATGCATTAACAAATGCAAATGATGGAATTGAATGTAAGGTTGTTTAAAGGATATATGTAACTGAAAAAAAGACATGTATAGGAGTCATGAGAAAGGGATGTATAAAATGCGCTTGAGCATTTATATATTTATATATACAGCTCTAAAACATGGCTTGGACTATGAGGCTGCAAATCTAAAATGGTGAGAGAGGTATAAGAGGTAACACAGAGATCTTTTTTCATATTTTTGAGCTGTTATAGCAATCATTCATAAAACAGTTTGACATTTATATAATTTCTGTTAAATAACTTGTTACTAGACAACAGACAAAAAGTCTATTCCAGAGACCACCAAATGCAATTGCAATGAGTAGATCTGTAGCAAGTCTTCACTGTAAGATATCTAATACTCCCTCATGAAATCATTCAGAATTTTTTAATTCTAATACTCTTACAGCTGTAAGTAATAGGAAAGCAAAAGAGGATAGCTCAAGGAGAACCTGCAGCTGATCTGATAGCAAATTTTTAGACTATCATCCCTAAATAATCAATACATTAATAACCATACTGGTAGGCAATGCAATGCTAGTTCAGTAATAAGGATGGTGTAGGAAAATTAAATTGTAAACTAAAAAGCACTGACAGAATACTTAGGAAAATCAGCCTTCCCAGTCTCTAACATATGTAAGTATCAAGTATCTAAGTATCAGAAGCTTTCATTAAATGGCCTTAAAGTCATCCTAGTCTAAAAACAGGAGGAAGGAGAAAGTCCAGTGTGGTTTAAGATACCATCCAGAGAAATAAAGCTTAGAAAGGCTAATTTTTCAAATATAAAAGAGGAACCCAGAATTTTACCTATGCATCCCCAAAATGGTGTTTAGGTGTACAAACTCCGGGTCTGTGCCTCTAAATGCTTATGTGCGTTTAAATGCAAGTACAGATTGTAGAGCCAGAGAGATCTCTAAGGTCTAATCTTAAAACATCTGGTCTGGGAGACTGGAGGCTGAACAGACTTTTGCTGCTGGCTGCTTTTTGAAATTGTCCTCCATCATCTCATTGTACATAGTGGTAAATATTCCAGTAAAACTGCATTTTGATGGAATATATCAATTTATTGAACCCCAAGTGTTTTGAAGGAAAAAAAAAAAAGTTTCTGTTGTGTTTAAGGAGGAAGAGAGGAGAAGGAGGACCAGTCTGAAGCACCAGATCTGGTGGTTCAAGCTGGATAATTGTTACACAAAAGTAATCGGTGTGCTACTCAGCAGAGTGCCAGCACTTCTGTGAGCTTAAACCATACTCCTGCCAACAAAATCCTGAGATTGAGATGTAGGGGCTTATTTCTTTAAAGGACAATTATATTAAGCAGAAAGTCTCTAGTACTTTCAAGCTGCACTAAGGTCTGGTGTCAGGACATGATCAGCAGCTCTGACAGGTGCTTTGCTCTCTAGCCTTATTCACTGGCCTCCTCTGGAGCAATGTGAAATGAAAATGCACCTCTTTAACTCCCACTAAATATTTCAGAGGAGTTCAAATCCCATTCAGCCAGGAGTTTCACATAGCCTTCTTCCTAACATCTGTGCAGGACTCTGAAATCTAGGAGAGGAGTGTTTTGAACTAAAATGGGTCTCTGCATGTACATCGTGGCTGTGCATGTGGGCTATGGACGGTGCCTGGGATGAACCAGGGAATAGCCCAGCAGGGCATTATTTGAGCTTACCCTCCTGACATTGTCTCTCTGAGCTCCTTTGTGGGTGTGCAGAGGAGCATTACCTAACACTACCTGAACAGTACTTTCAGTTCCTGTAGGTTTTGCATGGTTATAGTCACGGATGTGGCAGTCCCAGCTGAGTAGAGTAGAGAATCAGATGGATGTGGAAAAATAGTTTTGTCTCTCCTGTTACTCAAACCTGCAAGACTGGCATGTGTCAGTGGTGTACTTGCATAGACAGCGACAAATGAAAATGATAAAAGACCTTTCATCCTCTGGCATTAGCCCAGCACCTTTCATAAGCAATCCTTAGACAGCCAAACAAAATTCTGTGTGTTTTCTATACCATATATTATGATGCCTCCTGCTCTTGCCTTCTTCTGACCTGATTCAAGCAACCGAGATGTTTTCTGCATGTTTTTCTTGGAAAGAGGTGTAGATGGAGTGAACTTTCCAGTCATCAAGTTAAAAATTTAGAATTAACAGCATGGCATTGAGGAAGGTATGCCAGGTAGGTAAGCTGGTTTTCTTAAAGTGTGTCAACTAAAAATAAAGCTAAAATTCATCTGTTAAATAAGCAGATTCTTTCCTTAGGCTGAAGAGTAATGATAATTGTGGTTTTTCCACCATTTAGTTAAATTGCCAGCAAACAGTTTATGTCTCTTTGAATTAGGTGGCAGAGTTGTCCAGTTTGAAAATGTGACTACAGTAAATCAGTTTCTTTTTAATAGCCAGGCTATGGGAGGAGAGGATTAAAGTGCCATGTGGAGTATTTTAAGAAGCATATTAACCAGGCTGTAATCACATTTCATTCTTTTATCAGTTTGCATAAAATGCCCAATCTAGATAGACTGCACAACTCCCTTGCTGGGATTGCAATGGCAGGAGAGGGTTGTTTACCATTCCCAGCCCTAAAGCTTTCCTACTGCAAGGGGGTTGATTGGTGTTTATGGCTGTTTGCAGAATGGCTAGTTAATCAAATAAAACGGACCCCATTCCCTGCTGAATATCACAGAGGGAGGGATATAAATACTAGGGACTGTATCAAGATGGGTGGAAAATACAATGAATCTGTAATGAAAAAACAGTAGATAAGCAGCTGTATTATACAAGTCTGTAAGTACCAATGGATTCTGGTCATAACATCAATCAAAGAGTGGAAGCTTTGATTGTCTTATCGCTCTGACCTCAGGACAGAATTTTCTTGTAATACTGTTGTGGTTTTATCTCAGCCACCAACTAAACACCACCAGCCACTTGCTCACTCTCCCCTGGTGGGATGGGGGAGAGAATCGGAAGGGTAAAAGTAAGAAAACTTGTGGGTTGAGATAAAGACAGTTTATGGGTAAAGCAAAAGCCGTATGTGCTAGCAAAGAAAAACAAAGAATTCATTCAGTTTCCCATCAGCAGGCAAGTGCTCAGCCATCTCCAGGAAAGCTGGGCTCTGTTATGCATAACTGTTGCTTGAGAAGACAAACACCATCACTCTGAATGTCCCCCCCTTCCTTCTTCTTCCCCCAGCTTTTATATTGCTGAGCATGACATCATATGGTCAGGAATATTCTTTTGGTCAGCTGGGGTTGGCTGTCCCAGCTGTGTCCTCTCCCAACTTCTTGTGCACCCCCAGCCTCCTCACTGGCAGGGTGGTGTGAGGAGCAGAAAAGGCCTTGACTCTGTGTGAGCAGTAACTAAAACATCCTGAATTATGAACACTGTTTCCAGCATAAATCCAAAACACAGCCCCATACTAGCTACTATGAAGAAAATAAACTCTATCCCAACCAAAACCAGCACAAATACTTCTCTAGCTAGAATTCTCAAGCTGTGAGTAAACAAATCTAGGATGTGGCACCTTCCCACTAGCGAGCCTTGTTCCCTAAGCAGGATACAAATTCCCAGGAAACCTCAAAATTTCTCATCAGTCTTCCACTAAATGCTGGCTACAGTTCCTGAGTATTCCTTTATATGAGATGGATGGCCAGGACATCTTTCTTGTGATTGATCCAAGGTACTGCAACATACCTTGGTCCAAAACAGTCTGAATTTGTGACCTCTGGAAGACACTGAAGAAAATAATCTGTGTCCTGCAGCATGGAGAAATGACGTGAGCTAGCTTCCTACACTGCAGGTGGTCAGAAGAAGATGACAAATCAAATTTGAAGACTTCTAAATTTTGTTTTGTGCACCACAGGAGTTCTGAGCGTGGTTGTGTTTTATGTGACACTTCAAGTATGCACAGGGGAGGCTGCTGGATTTGGCCTCTCCATGGGCACTGGTACTCTGTCATGTATATTCATGGGTCTTCACTGAGCATTGGTATGAGAGAGGACACCAGTCTGTTCCTCCCTTATAGAGGAGAGGCACACAGCTACTGCTTGGTCAAAAGTAGAATTTGGCATGAAAAAAATCAGGTGCTTATAAGCAGTAGTATCTTCAGAATGAAAATTTTGGCCTCAAGTGCTAAAATTCTGCTTAAATCTTGTCTTTACACACGAATTGTTATATGAATATCTCTTGGAGTCCCAAATGTTGCAGTTCACAGCATGGTCTGGAGACAACACAAAATGATGTAGGTGCAGATCAAGTGGATGTAAACAGCAAAGACAGGAAAAATTTCTCACAAAAGGAAAATGTGAGCATCAGTTAATGAATGTTTGCATAATGCTTTCAGTCCCTCAGATGATACTATTATGAAATTGAACATCTTTGCTTATGCTATAGTTGTGCTGAAAGCTAAATGAAGGAGACAGTTTTCTTTAAACAGTATCTTATTCTTGATTAGCTTGATCATTAAATCATTTTGGATTTAACAAAGTGAGCAGCAGATGGAGCACAACAAAGAAAGCAGAACAACAAAAAATGAAACGAGGTGAGATCATGGCAGAGAATCAAAGTAGACAAACCCAAAAGTAAATCAGAAGAGCTCATACCAAAATTCTGGCTAAAATAATGGCATATAACATATGTTTGGGAATGACAACAGTTGTGGAAAATACTCAGGGTATTATTTTGTCTTTCCATAGATGCCAATAACAATCTTAATTTAGAGAATTGTACTTCCGAATACGTCCTCTCATGCTGTGGTGTTGAGAGTCTTCCCACCTTATCAGACATGATAGCAGCTTTGCAAAGTTGAAGTTTAGTGGAAAGGAGTGGAAACATCAGCCAAGCATGTAACTCAAGATCACATAAATTCTTTGCATCTGATGGATTTTACTACCTTCCTCTCCACTGCCAGACTAACATCCCACTTTTCAAAATCTTGAATCACCCGATTCAGCCTCTCATCAGCTGGCGTCTTCACCCGCTTCTCCACCTTCCTAGAACATCCCATCAAAGCTTTCCCCTGTCTTTCTACAACACCCTTTATCATATCTTCAGAGTGAATTGCTCCCTACATCCAACATGAGTAATCATTAGCTCAAATTGGGCATCCATTGAAAAAAATCAGTGGTAGACCTCAGCTCTGTTTGTGTTTGCATCCAATAATTTGGAAGCAGACTTGACTGTTCCAGACATCATGAACCAAGTAATGGGGAAGGAAAATCTCATAAGAGCAAGAATTACTTTACATAACATTTTATAACGTTGAGATCCATTTCTAGCTGAACAAAGACAAATTACATCCAAATAACAGAGAAACTTGCAGAAGGTTTGTTTTGAATTTTTTTCTAAAAGTAGTTCTAGGCCTGGTGGAGTTTCTTCTCCAAAAGAATGTAGTTTTCTTCTTCTACAAAAAAATGTAGTTTTACATGGTACGCTTTTTGATAGATACTGTGTCAAATTGTATTGTATCTTTTCATGATTTATATTGCACACATTCTGTATGGCTTTCAGTATGTTTTAGTTATTACTACTCCATAAAATTTGTAAACTATGAGGTGTTTCTAACACCCCATGACAAGTTTTATGTACATTATGTCACTGCAGTTTTGATTTAATGTTTATCATATTGTACTGAATCTGTAGAATTTTTTTTTAATTTTTATTACGGTCTTGACATATTTTATGCCCTTAGAGGTCTGTGTTATATCTCTCAGTTCATTCATCTTGAACATTGCTAGACCTAGGTTCTTCTCTGAGTGTGTGCCCCATGTAGGTACAGAGTAAGTCCATTGAACTGAATATTACTTATTTCAGTAGCTGCCAAATGTAAATGCCTGTACTGGGCCTTAGATTCCCATTGAATTTGCATTACTGGGCTCTAAATAATTTGAAATATGACAAAAAGAATAAACACAGCTAAAAAGAAGTCAAAAGAGACAAGAGAAAATATTATTGTGGTTTTATCTTCTTCAGCTACAATAAAATACGCTCTTCACAGATGTGTCATACATAAGATAAAGGCGGATATATTTTGCTGGCATTGTATTTCCTCTGCTTTCTTGTATACATCTTGTGAATTAAACTTTTTTTCAAATTTAACATGAATGATATAGTATCAAAGATACTACACCAGACTTGAGGTAGATGTCCATCAGTGGGAATTATGCTTTCCATTTGTGTCTTGAAGGGATCATATTTTCAGAAGAATAATCCATGTGTGTACAGCTGCATTGCATATGATGTCTTAATGTAAGTGAACACAGAAAAGAGACATATCTACACACAGAGCACTGTGCAGCTGCATAGATGTTTGTGTGGGCTGTGCATATAGATGCAGGCACGTAGCTGCTTTTCCTGAAAACTTGCTCAGGCATATATCACCAATTTGTTAGAAGCTGTGTAGCATCCTTTGATATCTCCCTAAACAAGCAAATAAGAAAATTGTGTTCATTGTTTTCCATTTAAAAATCCATACTGAAGGAACGAGGAGCATGCCAATACAATAGACCTGGGCAAGTAAATTTTTATCTTTTTTGATTTGTCAGCCAGTTAAGGCCTTTTCTCCACCCTTGCCACTGTGCTGGCAGCTCACGTGTTCCCAGGTGCAGTGAAGTGCTGTGGCTTCTCTCTAATTCTTTCAAAGCCAGAGAAAAATTGCAGTTCTTCCCCACATTTAGTATATATGTCCAATGTACTATCCCTCTTACGGCATAGTTCTGTAAAACAGAAGTTATTTTTAAGTTAGGTTATGATTAAATGTAACAAACAATTAACCATCAGTTTAGATATTCGTTCCTTTAGTCAAGGTTCAGTTTGTTTTTCAGTAAAATAAATAAGGTGACACTGAATGAGATTACATTTCCGAACAAGGTAGTGGCATTTTTCAAGCCATCCCCCCACAGACGCTAGGTGATACGTGACGCACATTGGGTGAAATGCTAGAATGTCAAGTTGATGATTTTATGATGCTGTTGCTTGCATTTTTAATTTTCCTTTCCTGTTGTTTGGTGCAAACTAATGAAATTAATTAATTCACTGGAGTAAGATATTTACTGGTGTACATGAGTAGCTGGGCACTTAGCTGTTCGTGCTGCATGCACAAATACCTGTCTATTGTGTAACTAAGGAAATCTCAACTGATGTTCCTAGTTCTAGGTGAAATGCTACTTCATTTTAAGAAGGCAAATCAGCTGATTGCATTGTATCATCGTGATTTAAATTTAAAAATCCCTGTACCATCATTTTTTTCCATTCCATAAATATTTTAATTTCACTTTTCTCATTACTCATCTCAAAGATGACTTGGCATTTTTATTAATGTGGTGGGACTAGAACAAGTACTTAAATTTAACTGAATTGTATTATATTTTTCAGAAGAACACCAGTGACACAGGGTATACACATCAAACTCAAGAGAATAAATAAGGCTGGCTGACTAATTGCATTGTATATTTACCAAAGAACTATTCTTCTTGTTTATGATACAATGAGATTCACAGCATATTTTGTCCAAGTTTGAATCTGAGAGGCTTGGGCAAAATGTAAGTAGACGTAAATTTCCATGATTCAGCAGACTTATGGGAAATCTAGAGTGAAACAGGAAATACAATTGCTTATTGTATTAATGATTCTATTTATATATGTTTAGATATTTTAAAGATGCCTACAAACATAGATCAAGTAAACCAGAGTGACTTGTCATTAGGAATTTATCCACTGGAATATTACAGTAATTGAAACTGAAACTGTGTAAGGAAGGAGGCATTTTTATAAAACATTATCCTTAAAAGCTCTAAAATTGTCAACATATCATAGGATATTTCCATATTGAACTATTAGCTTTTGTAGGTTTATTTTGAAATGCTAATCCATTGCTGGGAAAATGATTCAGGTTGAAGTCAACTTTTTTCAATAAAATATTCTGCAGTTTGGATTTTTTTATTGGTTTTGGTCCCAAAATTTGTGATACTTTTCCTTAATTCAAAATCCTGAAACTCCTTGTGCAGAAAGATAACTAGTTTCTGTCCAGCTCCATTTATCACTTTCATCAAACAAAAGCTCTGTGTTTAATCTCTCTGTATCAAGTGTACTGCCCAGGAATTTCTGTTGATTGCTGTTTCAGGACGAAGAAGGGATTAGAAATCTTTCATGAAAAATATCAGTCCTGAATGAATCCTCTAGCATGATAAGGAATCAAGTGATTGTTTTACAACAGTATTATTTTTTTAGTTGATGTTTGGCTGCTGTTTCCTAGTTCTGTCAACTGTACGCTCATTTCCAGCATCTGAGCTATTGTGTGGGCAGGTCAGGATTAATTAGAAACCAATATAAACCAATATAATGGGAGTCAGTGACTTGCACTTCTTTCATTATTTACAGAGGTGTGCAAAATTAATGTTATAGCCTTGGATAAGTGGAAATGCCTGCACAGGTTGTAGCCAAAGGTTGTTGAACTAAATTGTGTACACTTTAAGGCAAATGTTGTAAGTATTTCACTCTGTAAGGCTGCAAAAGCCCAACTATCACTTGAAATTAGAGTTGAAATAAACATACAAAATCCCTAGTTGGGTATGAAAAGTGCTCAGATGCATAAATTACAGTGGTTTGGATGCTGTCTGAACTTGAAACTCCTTCTGGACACTATTCACATTTTTATTTACCTTTGTACATAAAGAACCTGTGTGTCTGCTCCTTTATGTGGGCTTGGTCTGCCTGACAGAGGCTTAGTTGTGTGTTTTAAATGACTGTAACTGTATTCTTTGTATTAACTGTTTTATATGAGGGATTTGACTTCCTAGTTGGTGACTGCAAAATGCTGAGTGTTTTGGATTGCAAGAGATGAGCTGTCTGTATGTTTCACCCTGGTACCTTGCTCCCCCTAGCAGCTTACTGGGGGGAGCGGGGGGCAGCAGCAGAGAGGACCTAGTTTTTAAGACTACAGGGACAATACATGACAACTTGTTAGGTTGTGTCGTCTTCTCGGTTGTCTGCATGGTGATAGCAAGCAGGTAATCTGAACTGAGTAAAAAATGCTGCTGCACTGGTCTTCCTCCTCTCACGTCTTCTAATGTTTTCCATAGGTCCTAAACTGCAAAAGAAAGAGAAAACCTTCTTAACTTAGATCTGTAATGTTTTCCTTTCCTGTGGGTTCAAAGTACCTTCTTGCGAGAATTTAAATGCATTCAGTAGCGAGGTCTCCAAACACCTGACAAGTCAGTGACAAGGGGCAGTGCAGTGGCATTAGGAACCCACACATCAGAGGAATAACGGTTCTTAACAATGCACTGACCCGAGGATACAGCAACATCTATCTGTGCAGCATCCACCATCTGGGCTACATGGTCAAAAGGGACTGACCCACCTGCAGAAGACCTGATAGGGCTTAAAATGATTGCTTTAACTGGAAATACCATAGGGCAGAAATTTCTCTGTGGAGGTTTTCCAGAGTGCTTTGCACCAGTCTGTGCAGCAGCCTGAATTTACGTCCTGAATGAAATAGTTAGAGACACCCTTGGTAGCCCTTATTGAACTCTCAGGGAAAGGGGATGCCAGGTATCACTAAACGGTAGAAACCTTAAGGGGTTGGGACAAATCTCAGTCTACTTCTTTCCGCAGCCACGTGAACCGCTGCGCTTAAGGGGAATATTCAATGCTAGAGAAGAAGATTGATGGTTTCGTGCAGGTTTTCCAGAGGAAGAAGTAGCTTTCAAAACCACCAAAAAAGTCTATATGAAAGCCAAACTGATGTGGAAGCACTGAGCTTTATGATCCAAATGTGTTCCTTCATGCCCCAGTCCAAGCTTGTGAGGTGCAGTGCAGGTTGCCAGCAGTTAGTGCTTCTCGTCTCCATGCTAAATTGTTGTGCAATGTAATTTCAGAGGGGGGGAAAAGAGTGACTGGGAAGCATTTCTTTTGGAGCTTCAAGATACTGTGTCTAGATTTGCAACGCCAAGCTGGCTTCATCCAAACCTGGGCAGGAGATGCTTATCAAAGAGAGAAGGATAAAATGGTTCAAGAGAAGATAGTTAAATTCTTTTGCATGAGTAGTGGGACATCCTGAATCCTATTACCACTATGAACGTGGTCAGACCTCTTGTACAAGGAATATAAAAAAATGAAAGTTATGTCAATTTCTTTAAAATAAGTTTCTAAAATTAAACTGTATTGTTTCAAATGAGCTTTTTATTATTTTTCAGTAACATTGGTTACTGAATTTTCTTGTGGTTAAAGTTCTTTTTCAGATGATGAATGGTTTTGATGAGTATTTTTTTGACTTCAGACAATTTTTCTATCCTTGCAGTTGGTATTCAATAAGTATTTCTTTGAATAAGGAACACTGCCCAAGAACTGCAGTTAGATTGACTCTGCTTCTATTCTAAAGAATGGGGATGAGAATCCTTTAGTTAGTGTCATGCTGGATTGATTTAATTTGAAGAGGGATGCTACTTCTCTAAATTCACCTGCATTGATCTTCTTCATGATACTTTAATCCACAGAATTTTACTTTTTCACTCAAATTAGGAGGATTGATCTGTGTACATTTCCTCATTTAAATGCTCAATTATTTGGGATTAGCTGCCACAAAAATACAAACACATCAGAAGGAGGGAGTCACTTTAGTGGTTTAAATTTGCCTCATTATTGAGACTGCCACTTGGCTACCACAGATCTAAGTTTTTGGGGAACCTGAAATGATTTCATATCATTTCTGTGTATGACCTTCACTGGTGATACCCTTAAAATGGTCTCCATTACTATCTACAGAACTTAGTTGTCATAAAATAAATGAGAAGCTTTCATAAAAAAATTGGTTTCTTACCTTTCAAAGGTCTGTTTTGATGAGGGTTTTGTTTTTTTTCCCATTGTTCTTTTCTCCCGTTTCTCTTCCATCTGAAATTGATGTTAGCTGTAACGAACTTGTGGTTCAGCTGCATGTCAGTGATCAGTGTGATCTGCTGGCACTTTAGTGCTTGGCTGTGATTATCTGGAGAAGCAGCTGGCTACATTCCCCCACCACCCTCAGAAATTCTACCTTTGATTGGCCCCCGCTCTGTTTTGCTCTGCTTGTTATTTTCTTTCTTGTAACTTGCAAGATGTGTTTAATTACAACGGCAAAATGTGAATGCACTGGGCACTGAAAATTTCTAACACAAAGGTGCCCTCTCATTACAGAGCTCTCATACCTGAGTAATTCTTCTAATTCCAGATGAATTGTTCAAGGTCTGCCCAGTGTAACAAGCAAAAGTGTGATCTTGAGGCTTTTCTCAAGAAGTTGGTGGTGGGTTGCATATGAGGAATTAATGCTTTTCCTGATTAAGTTTTATCTGGAGCAAATAGACATGCCGTTGAAGCTGATATGACAACGTAATGAAAGATAAACCTCATACTGAAGAGGAGATGAGGCTGGGATTTCTAACCTCTTCTTTCTTCCCCCTAAGCTCCCTGGTGTTTCATTTCCTGCTGCTGTTTGCTCCTGGGCACTAGCTTGATAACACTTTTAGAAATGATTCTGCACTTTTCTGTTTGAGTAAGTACAAAGAATAAGTTTCAATGTTTGTCAAATAGTGCCCCTTGAATTTAAATACCTTTCTATAGATCTTACAAAATGACATCCTAAAGGGTTATTATTATTATTTAATTAGCTGCTTGCCTTGATGACTGAACAGAGATTTATGTATATAGGAATTTTCATTTTGTGCTCTAATACCACCATGGGAATCCAACTCCCGTCATGTACCACAGAGACCTGTTGGTCAGATTCGTATTCTGCCTCTCCAATTGCACGACTGCATTTCACTTTTAAGTTGTGCAGATCAGCCCCACGTGCTGGCCTGCAAGGGAGTGTGGGGCAAGAAGCTCCAAAATTGTACTTCAGAACTACAGAAAGTTTAGTTTTGAGAGAACTGTTAATGGGTTTTATTCAACAAAGCTGAAATGTGATATTTTATTTCACTGGGATCCAAATAGAAGTTAGCCAAAATTGTGCCCTTTGTGAACAAAACCAAGACTTGAAACCTTTATCCCTGGAGGAAAACAAATTAGCAACCGAGAATTTCTCTGAAGGCAGAAGATCTGACTTCTGCTTCTAGTCCAATAAACAGCAACTTCATTAGCCTCTTGCAAGAGGATTACGGAGATCAATGTGTCTCCATTCCCTTCAGCTGAAAAAAACCTCAGTTTTGAATGCCATCAAGCTGTTTGGCAACATCTGACAACACAAAAATCTTGATTTAAGCTTCCATCACAAATTTTACCTTTGCCTTTTACCATTTTGGAGCACAATACCCACATTATGTATAATAACTCTTACTCATATATTTGCAAGTGTTTGTTCAATTTTGTTCCTTCTTCTTCATTCCTCATGTAATAGTAGTCTTGGCGAGGCTGTTTTGTAGAATGGAGTACAGCCATCTGCAGACTGCAGCTACTGCATGCTTGCTGAATATGCAAATATTATGTCAAAAATTTAATTTCTGTATTTATATATGCCAAAGGTTTGGGCCTACACTGATAGCCATAGGGCTAGCAGCATCAGGTGGGGTTTTTCCCCTGTGTAGTCAGTGCAGTGGAATGGTCCATATTGGAGAATGTGACCCTCAAAGGGTGTGGAGCAGGTGAATAATCGGAGTCCTTGTTTGGTTTTAGGTCAGAGCTGGAGTCACTGCTGTAGAAGAGTCTGTTTCTTTTCATGTGTTCTTGGCTGAAATACAACTGACAACTTCATAGGCAGGGAAAGGCGTACAGTGGTCAGAGAGAAAGGATGGTGCCTGTCTTGTAATGGAAATGAGTAGAAAAAAACATCACCACTGTGCCACCAGAGGGTAGGCACAGGGTGTTCAGAAAATGTGCTTCATCAGCATTATCTAACAATTCTCAGATGTTCTTCCAGGAAATTAATATCATTTTAATCAGTTGAAACTTAAGATTTCCCTGGCCTTAAAAGTTCTGTTGTTTTTATAACAGGTAACACATTTCATGTATGATGAAATATTTAGAAGAGGTCTGCAGGGAAAATAACTGCCAGTTCTGTTTAACCTGCAGCCTATTGTGTACATTTTTTCTTTCATGAGGATTCTTTGCATTTCTTTTAAAGAGGAATTTAAAATGCAAAAAAGATATTGTCCAAGGAGTCAAGTATGAAAAATTGCAGTAGTTGGTTGTTGTTTACTTACAATTATTTTTTTCTGAAATTTAGCATTTTCTAGACCTAGAAATCTGTTTTTAGAATGCTGGGGTTGTAAACAAATACATTATTCAGCCTATTCTGCATGAATGGGTTAGCTGTAAGAAGAAATACTATCCACATCCGTGTTGGCATAAAATATATGCATATGCAACAGTGTAATGGCTTTAAATGCTTTCCTTGTATAACTCAACTGGGGTTTGGTGGTGTCATCAAAGATAAATTTTAACCAATATCCACAGGCAGGGCTTCAGCAAATAAAAATCTTGTAAATGTGCAGTGATAGAAAATAGAAATATAACAGCCCTATAGAAATAGTTTTACCATCTATGTGCTGATGGCCCCTATTCTGTGTAACAACTCTTTTTACAGTGACTCCTTTGGAATTGCTCACAAAACCATGAAGTCAAGTCAAGCATTTCTGTCTGGTACTGTACCTACCAGTTTCACTTATTGACCAGTGTAGCTCATGAGTTCAAAATATCCTGATGAACATCTAACAAGTTCAATTTTGCCTGTAATTCTTTTCATTTTTTTCTTTTTCCTATGGCAGTAGTCATCAGATACTCCAAAAATCATTTTTAGCCTTTGCCATACTGACAGGCAGGATGCCATGGGGAAGGAGACTGAAGTGTCAGTTCACCATGCCCTGGCAGACTGGAAAGCTGGGGTTGCTGCTGAATGATAATATGCTGCCCTCCTACAAATGCTTCCTTGGCGATCCTGGGCTGTGTGATCGTGTGTGAACAGCATTCAGATTTGCCACCATCCTGAGATGTTATTATCTCAACACAAAATGACAATATAATGATGGGGAAATGTAGAATCAAGGATGCAGATCTTCTGTGAGTAGTGAGTTATATATATTACAAAGAGCCATTTCTTTTCCTAAGGAGATTTTGCTTTCATTTAACCCCCATAATTGACTGACTGTAAGTTCCTTAACTTTTTCTCATAATGCAGAGCTGGAATTTTTGCTGTTCATTTTGAGGCCCGAAGTGGAAATCTGCAGCGTAGCTATTGGAAAGCTACAGAATATGTGCTTCTCATAGTAAAAGGGAGAGAGAGAAGGATATAGGTTTTTAATTGACATTTTGTTCTGAAATTCCCTTCTCCTTTCACACAGAGCATCATACCCCTTTTCATAGTATAGCTACCCCTCCTTTGTAGGTGCAAATCTGTAAAATATCAGCAGTGCTCCAGATATGCTATACTCTAGCAAAATTTTATTCTTAGATCTTTAGCCTAAACCCAGTCTTAAGCTGTATGAAAGATCCATGGGCAGATGGCTTAGACTATGAATCTCAGAAGAAGGGTTTGCTAAAAAGGGAATCATATGCCTCCTGAGCTGCCAGATAACTGATTCTCTCTTAGCA
Organism: Strix aluco; assembly: GCF_031877795.1. Classification (NCBI taxonomy): domain Eukaryota; kingdom Metazoa; phylum Chordata; class Aves; order Strigiformes; family Strigidae; genus Strix; species Strix aluco. Next base: position 53,287,530 of record NC_133934.1, read on the forward strand.
AGACAGGTGTTTTTCTCATATATAAAAATTAAAAATTGGAGACAGTTCAAAAGTAGTGTCACTGCTAAGGGAGGACTGAACTGATAGATTTGCAAGGAAAGATTAAAGAAAGCTGAGTAACAGAAAGGTTCATCAATAATTGAAAGATGTCAGCCCCAGAGTGAGCGTATTTAGAACTGCAAAAGGAAAAATAACTAGGTATGACATAAGAAAGTTACTTTTTAAAAACAAGTAGTAAAAATTAATACATTGAATAGCAATGGAAACTGTTAGACTGAGGAGTAGTTCCATAAAGAGAGTGATTGCAAGCATGACATTTGCAACTTAGGTTTGCTCCAAGGATTTGAATTCCCTAGATTTGTAAATGGATAGGGCAAAAATGCTGAAAAGGATGTATTTTATTGCATGGAACAATCATGTGTTGAAGGTAGTTGGCTGGGATGATCCCTTCTGGGTCTTCAATCTCTTTCCTGCCCCATGCGCTTTAATTGAGGCTCACTGTGATCTTAATCTATGAAAAGAAATATCTTTGTGGGAACCTTGAACTGTGATATTATCAGGTCTGCTTTAAGGATCTTACATATACCACTTCATCACAGATATTATTGACAGTAAGTGCTTTTACCACTTTTATACCTTCTCACTGTGAGTTGTTTTACAGCAAGGCAGCCAAATCAAGAGAATTTTTCCTGGCCAGCTGAGCAGCTGATAAGTCTCTTTACAAGCACTTAGGTGAATTCGAGGCAGTAGGACGTTAAAAGGGTGGGTTAGGACAAAAGCAAGTGTCAAAACATAACTCTCTGCTCTTGCCATCACCTCAAAGGTTATCTCCCTGCATGTAAAATTACTCTTCTTTTGAAATGCACTTTTCCTTAATTCCTTTGTTTGGAAAGTCCATCTGATCCTTCTCAGGATTCATTTCCTCTCCTCTGATTTTCTGCTTTTGTCTCCTATTTCTCTCCCTTGCTGTCTGCACATCATGATACTTTTTCACGCTGAGTCATTATCCTTTTATTTGCTCCTAGGAAGGGCTTTTTTCTCAGTCATGCTATCTATTTCTTAGCCAAGTGGTGCCTGTAGGAAGATCAGAATAACCCAAGCTAGGAAGGGGTCTGTGAGTTGCAGTGCCTATAAAACAAGCATGCAAGTTGTATTGTTTGTTAACAGCGAGTTCACTTCTATCTCTTATTCCCTGGCCATTTAGATAGACCTAAACCTCCACTGGGAGGCAAAAAAACCCATTCTTGACCATTTTCAGAGCCTGTTAAAACTGACCCAGTCCTGCACTTGTGTGTGTGTGTGTATTTTGAAAAGAATTTTCTTTATCCTGCCAATCATGCAGAGTCCACAGATAATATGGCTCCCTTTCTCTCCAAAATCTGCACAAATCCTCCCTCTACCATGCTTATGAACGATAATACAAAATATTCCTTTTCCAGGCCTGCAGTGTCTAATTCGTATTGATTATGCATGAAAAAGAAGATGTCTCAAATGTAATTGTTCCTTGTGCACTACATCTTGTGAGCAAGCAGCCAGTGTGGCTTGCTTCAGTAACTTTTATGTGTAAACAGTCTTTAAAAGCATAGTCTACATCATCAAAGCCTAATCTAAATGATATACTGATATTGCTTATTTTGATAATCTTGCTTCTGAATAAATGCTGAATAAATGCTGAAATTTTGTATAAATCCCATATATTTAAATGAAAAGAAAAATCTGGATTTGTTTCAAATAGGAATGGATAGTAAAGTGTTACTTTAAAAGCTTTTCAATATAGTGAGTTGGTTTGGATTTACCTTAGTCAAACAGTTAAAAACGCTTACATGATCTTGCTGTATGAAAGTCTTTGAAGATATGTGAAAACACTTCATGCTAAGAAAAACAATCCCAAAAAATCTGATTGGTGTGATCTTGCCTGCAGTCATGCACAGAGCTCAAAAGTCAAATTGTGTGTTCATGACATCTGTGGCAACCTGAAGCATGACTGAAATCTGGACCATCTTGAGCAGTGGTCTTCCATCTGGATAGCCATGCCTACCCTCCCACACCTCTCCCAGTGTGAATACCCACCTTTCCTCTAAATGGATGTTTTTACAGCTCAAAGAAAAAATTTAGTGGGGATTTAGGGTGGAATTTAGGTTTGATGGAGGGAGCCTGATGTTTACTTTGTTCCCTGAAGAGGGACAGTACAGGTTTCCAGCATGGCACTGTTTCACTGATGGCACGTTGTTCTCAGATCACGTTTCTACCATTTCTGCTGAGGTGCTCAGCCAGAGCACCACATGGCACCAGTCACAGTGAACTTTTTGTGCTGACAGCTGTTGGGCACCCAAATTTCACTTTATTTAAAGAACAGGCTGCGCTGAAATTGCCACATTTTTAACTGCACTGACCTCTTTTTGGACTTGACCATCCATAGTCTGAGCTCTTCCTCTGTTTACCACAGGTGAAATATGGAAACTATGCCTTTGTATGGGACGCAGCGGTACTGGAGTACGTGGCCATCAACGATGCAGACTGTTCTTTTTACACAGTCGGGAACACCGTTGCAGACAGAGGATATGGAATTGCGCTGCAGCATGGCAGTCCCTACCGAGACGTTTTCTCACAGAGGTAAGCATTTAGAGAAAGAGGAGCATGTCTTAAGGGAAGGTCTCTCTCAGCTCTGGGCCCTTCTTTTAGTTTTCAGTGAAGGGAAAACATCTTGTGCTTGCAATCCATTTCTTATATAGGCATTCATTTCCTCAGAGACATAAGATTATTCACTTTTCTAGAAACTGCATTAAAAATACTTCGTGATGCTCTTATTTGAATTGTTCTTGTTTGTTTTGAAAAACATTAATGAGATGGGCTGAACTTCATTAGCAGGAAAATGAGGAAAGAGTTGATTCATCTGTTACGGAGGGACAGCATAACTCAACCCTTCCTGTCACAGAAGCCTTTTGTTAAAGAGAAAAGAGTAAACTTGGATGCTGATGGGAAAAGTGAAGGGGATGAACAAGAACATTTGATGTTTCAGTGAAAAGACTGCTATTAGTACCCAAAAGCTTAGATAGTTATCCCAATACTAATTGATCTCTTGGCTACAAAAGTGAGATCTCTAGAGGCACTGTGTTTTTACTAGGATCAGAAATACTAAATTAATTGTATGTATTGTGGCTTTGCAGTATTTGTGCTTCACTCTAGTATTGATTCCTAAATCAGGATATGTGTGAAACAAAAAACAACCAAACATTTAAAAAGTGGAATATCTGTGGTCTGGCTTTTAGGAGAAGATGTGGGCTAGTCCCATGATCCTTTTTCATTCTGAACCTATCCTCTCAACCCAGTTTCTGATGGTTTGTGTTAGATGCATGTAACAAAATTTTACAGTTGCTCTGATGGAATTTCTTTTGTGTGGTTGCCATAACGAACGTGAACCATTATGCCATACGAATATGCTTCATTTAGGCTATTGCCTTGGCCTTCAGTACATAGAATGACGTAGGGCGAAAAAGTGTAAGTAACAATATGCAGATTCAGAGGAATCACTGTCTGCTCACACACACTGCATGAACAGAGAACAGAGAGGGCTTCAATTCTTTGAATCTGTTCTATGTTGGGAGTGACTTGGCTGAATTTTGTGCTGACACAGCAGTAATAGAACACAAAAGTTCACAGGATCAAAAAAAAATTAATTTCAGTGAAAAGGATTATGCTTTATATATCACAGTTAGCATTATAGGCAATTATTTACTGAATACTTTAATACTCCAGCCATGACCAGACTGGCTCTGCTAAAAATCTCTGGCTCTGTAATGTCCAGGGTCTCCATGCAAAACAAAGGAGAAAAATTTCTTCCCGTAATCTTTATAAGACATGCTTCCAGCTGTTAGATATTTCAGGTGCTAGTCAGGGTATTAAGTCATCCTCTGCAGAGCGTTACCCGTGTGAGCTTGAGTACAAAAATTTGAAGATGTAGGGGAGTTTCATAGCCTGTGTCTATATTACTAAATACAGTGAACCTGCCAAGTGGCATGGCATGGCTCATGCCCACATAGATGAGCATTCTTCATCCCCATCGCCACCGCTCTCCAAGGTGGATGTATCTGAACTGCCCCTTGGGGACTGCTTCTGACATCATTTATATACTTGTTATAGTTCTTGGTACACTGGGGAAATGGTCACAGCTGCTTCTGGTAAGCAATTATCTTCATCCAGTATTCAGTACCTGGAGAGGCTAGGTTACATCTTCTTGTGATACACTGCCTGTAGCGACTTCTGGATCACTGGTCTGTGCAGACCTGACATTTCCAAGTACAATTTTATTTCATAACAAAATTTCAGCATTTCAGTGTATTATTATATCTTGAAGCTGTAGGAAAGCAGAAAGCAGCATAAAAATTTGCACATATATAGCTCTTTTTATCTAAGGATCTTCGAAGCAATATTTAAATATTAGCATCTCTCAGTTGAAAGTAAATGCCATTTCCATTTAAATGCTTAGGGAATCCATAGCATAAGGAGACTTAAATGAATTCCCAAGGTCAGATGTTTTTCCCTGGTGGAATCAGGGATCATAGGCACTCAGATTTCCTCATTTTCCATTTCCTGCTACAGATATCAGAGTTCAGGTGAACGAAGAAAGGGATTATTTGTGAGATATTGGGCCACAGGAGGATCTGGATGGATACGCAAAACTTAACACTGATGAGAAAGTAACTTACTACATTATCAAGAGTAATGGTTGAACAGAGAAATTGGAATTTGCTTGGAGCGATGCTGCCTATTGGAGAATTAAGAAATTCTGATATATATATATTCTGAAAATGTGTGTGCTGCCCCTTAAATTTTTATTTCTGTATTATGAAAGCATTTTATACTGCACTTCTAATTATGTCCATAAATACAAATCTACAGTTTGAAGCTGTGAAACACCATATAAGAAACAAACACATGAAAGAGAAAACATGCTTACAAGGTTTTGTTCTAAAAACCCTTCAGTACTGTTCCTTATGATTACTTCCATGTAGTTTTCACAAATCATCCTTACTTTTCTTCGTAATGAAAAGGCTGAACAACCTTCAGCTGCTGCAGCCTGCATGCTAAATACAGAGGGAAATAGATTTCACTGTATAAGATTAGCAAATGTTCACATGAATATTTCACATTCTTTAATGCAGTGGGGAACTAGTTTGAAATATATTGGTATTTCTTGATCTTTCCTGAAATAAATATATTTATGTGAAAATACAGGGCTTCGCTTTTATGAAATTTCATATAAACTCATAAGCTGCACAGTATTAAATCCCTAGGGTGCAGCTGTAAAAGGTCTGGCAAGCTTACAGGAGATTTTGGTCTCAGTGCAGGAAGCACGGGCATGAGTTTAAGGCTTTTCATTACCTTTTCTGAACATTCAGACGATTCCCAGAGAAACGGAAAAAGAGATAGGTATAAACACCCACCCCTTCTCTCCGATGCTATGGGGCATGAGTTGCAGTCGAGATAACACTGGGGTAAAGTTTAGGCATTCGGGATTTCCAAAAACACTCTATTTCTCAGATATCTGCTATGTTGTTCTCCAGGGGATTAACACATGCAAAATACTGTGGCCTTTGGGGACTGCAATGATATTCACCTGCTCTGTGAAGTATTCCAGTCTCTACAGGAGTATATCCATCAGTTAGGCTACTTAAGGCATTGAATACGCGATCAGTTTGAAATGCTGAGATGCCATCAAAACACATCCAGGGCCTTGCAAAAATTAAATTCCCTGAAGTCGTTTCCTCCCGTAACTGATCACGATGGCGTGCCCCTTTATACCACTGTCAGTTTGTGAGATGCTAAAAAGAAGGCTGGAACAACCATGAACATGGTGAGAACCAAAGCCGTGGTGATGGTTCTAGTGGCCATGTACCGACATTTGGGATGTGGGACCGCAGCTGATGACCATCTGGTTATGGGATACCCACCGCACTGAAGGAGCACACAAGCTGCAGTGCCCTGAGCATGGCGTGGAGCCGCTGCTGACAGCCACCCTGCTCCCAGCCTCAAACTGCTGCTACCAGCTAGTGCCCGTGTATTTGCATGGGATTGCGGTCCTGCCAGTACGGAATGAGCCTTCAGTTACCAAGGAACCAGAAAGTGAAAATGCTTATATTAGGCTACAGCTAAGTTAACACAAAAGGTTCAGCATATACTTGATCTTAAATTGATGCAATTAAACAAGTATCATACAGGAATGCGCTGCCATTGAGGTACACTTGCTTGCATTTGTTCACGTTCTGTTTATAATTTTACAAGTGTAAGGTATGCCTATATCCTTCAGCGAGAAGAGTGAGTGCTCCCACATATTTGAACTGATGCAATTTAAAATCGAAATTATTCTTGCAAACACAAGTTTGGGTATAGTGAAATATTAGTGGAGAGTGTAGCAAAATGCACATCACTTAGAAACTCCATGCACAGTTGTCAGGTTTTAAAAAATTAATTCTAGCCACACCACAGAAGATGAAGCCCTATTCAGGATTATTCTTTCCATACTCAAGGAAATCTAACATTCTGGGGGTGAACAAAATGTATTTGATGAGAAAATTTGTACCGTTCAAAGTGCAATATCAATACGCCTTCAAAAAAGCATTTTGTGCAGGTACGATTTAGTGAAGGAGAAGGGTAGCCAATCAAAAGCACTGTAAAGAAACTGGTCTTTGAGACCTCTCTTTTTCACATGCAGAAAATCTCTTCTAGGCCAAAACAAAGACACGAGCAACAACAAGTAGTCTGACTGCAGAATGAGATTGGCTTTTTGCTGTATTGGGATGGCAAAGTGGCCATCTGGGGTCCCACACAGTGCCTGTGACAACTCTCTGCCTTATGGTCTCTGAAAACGTGCTTCAAGTCCATCCTGAAAACAGGTGTGTGACTGTAGCACAAATAATATAGAAAATAATCTGGGTATCATTTGAATGATGGACCTGTTGTAGCATCCTGATGACTTCATTCACATGTTGCAGGTCTTAACAAACATGTCTGGTCATGCCATTAGGCAGCCAGTTGATGTGCTCAGGTAGATTGCTGTCCCCTTTTCTTTGCCACTAAGACTTAACCTTCTGAGCACCAGCAGCCTGCAGGCAGCATGTCAGTTTTCTCTCTATATATATTTTTCTTTCAAAGTAATGACAGAGGCTTTAATAATAGGAACTGCCAAATTTCCTAGGAGAGTTTGAAGAGGATGTGTCATTTGGTTCATGAGGAACTGTGTGCTGACACTAAATTTGACACCTATTAAGAAGTCTTTTCAGCCCTAAACTTTAAAACTTCCATTGCACCCCTGGGAGGTATAAATATAATTGCAAACTCTTTTCAGAGTATTTCATAGGATGTCTGTGCTCCCTACAGTGCAGCAGCAATGGCTCAGACACTGTGCTGGTGTCTGGCTTTTGGTGGGGGTCAAAGAGGGGGTGGCAGCAAAGTGTTCGGATCCCTCTCACGTCCCTTCTTCCTCTGCTGGCTGACTCTTTTCTGCACTGCAGTCCTGGCCACACAGCACAGCAGAGGCAGAGGAAGAGGAAACACTGGTTTTGTACTCATCAGGAGCCAGCAGCCAGTTTTTCACTTAAGTAACTAGAAGCTGTCAACACCCAGTACCCCTGAAAAATCAAGCTGTAGTTGTTTTGCATTCCTCATATCCCAAGAGTGTCCATGTGAGTTCTGCCCCTGAGACTTCACTTTTAACTAAAAGGAAACAATGACAATAGGGGGAAAAAAAGCAATATTGCCCTCAGAGCCCACGGTGTGGGACTCTTGCTTGTTGTTCATCAGCTGTGTTTCCCCGAATGGCACTCACCCTGGCTGAGCACAAGCTTATGGATGCTTCAAGTTGTCTGTGTGCCAAAAGAAGAAGCAGCAGCTGCATACCTCCTGGTGGTCATCTGTGAGAGGTGGGGTAAGCAATGGCATAATGTATGGAAGGTACAACTACCATATAGCTTCTGCAGAAACCTCAGGTTGGATTTGGCATAAATCACAAAAGGTTGCAAAGAATTTGTGTTGCTGCTAGAGAAACCAACCACTTCTTTCTGTCCTGGGGGGGGAAAGAAATGGAGACTTATAATGATTTCCTCATAGCAAGCCAAAAGACACCTCACTAGCAGCAAGTGTTGCACTTTCGGATGTCCAAAACTTTGGAGGCAGAGAGCCATCGTGTAGTGTTTCAGACTCCCCCTTAGCAAATCATTAGCGATATGCTTTAAATAAGTGGCATGGATTTTCTCTCGTCTTTTTTTATCTCATCAGCAAAAACCTGAGTTTTAGAAAGTTCCTGCCCTGAGTCATAAATATGTGTTCTTCCTGTCTCCTCACTATTAATTCTCTCTCCTTAGATTTTCATTCTGTGTCTTGGAGGTCACTGATGTACAAACACTCCAGCTTGAGGAAAATTACTTCCTTCCTAACTACTTTGATTTCTTTTTCTGAGTCCTTGGGACTATGTATGCCTTTCTTCAAGGAGATACTCCCCTCTTCTTTTTTATTTTTTCATGAAAACCCAAGAGAGTGTCCCTTACTCTCTGATTTATCCTTTACCAGCTACGGGGAAAATAAGAGTTTTGGATTGCACCCTAACCCTGCAGAGGACTGACAATAATGATCTAATTGGATTTTTCATTATTAAATACAGTGATCATCTCCAGAGCAGTGGATGCCTTAGTAAGAGCTCAGCTTTGCTTGCCTCAGTTATTTGTTTAGAATTGAAATACTATTCTGAGCTGTACGTATAATATTCTGAAAAATATAGCAGAGAAACTAGTAAAATCACCACCCAAAGAACTTTTTTCTTATTGTTGCATAAAATTAGAAAACTCTGTGAATTGGGAGAATTATTGGACTTGAAGCAAACTCCTTAATTTAAATAGAAAACTTTAATTCTTAGAGCCTGCCCTTAGATCATGTCACAAGTTCATATAACTGAAATTACATTAGTGAGAGGAAAAAAAATCAAAATTAATTCCAGATCTCTGAGCAATCTGACATGAGAATCCAGTTTTAATTGATTCAGATAGAGTCACTGTTAATAAAAACCTTAACTTCAGAGTAGCACATAATAGCAAGATAGTTTCTCAGCTATATCTCAGGATACTAAATAAAAAACCCTGTAGTAACACACCAATGTAATATTTCTTGACCATCCAAACTAACACAGTCTATCCTTATTTTTTGCTATGTTAGACTCATAGGGGTGAAACTGGGAATTGCACCAGGCCCTAGGTCTCAAAACACATCCACTTTCCTTTTTCCTGACCCAAGTCCTCCAAGATAAACTGCAATTGGCCTTCATGCCAGGAAACTCACCTCGTAGAAGTGTGGCTCGGCCAGCCGGCTGCCTGCCCTGGCAGAGACACAGGGTGTTCGCATTCTGCACAGCTCGCTCCTGGGCCACCAAATCCAGGCTGAAGACCTGTAACCTCAAATGGATTATAATAAAATATGTAGCTTCATTCTGATTTTTAAAAATGGCACCCATTACTTCATATAAAGCCCTAGCAGAAAGCTTTTTTCTCACCATTATCCTCTCTTCTTTTTTCTCCCAAGCCCACAACCATCTGATCCAAGCTTACAGTGTTCCTTAATCCTGTATGAGCATGTTGCTAACAGCTTTCCCCATGGACCAGGCAATTTGACATTGTCCCTTTGCATACTACTCCACTAACTGCCTATTGCAAGAGCTGCAGGTTTTGAAGATTCCTGCACTGTCATCAGAAGTGTTTCCTGGCTTTATTATCCGTTTACATCTCACTTGCTAGCAGGGGCTGCTGGCTGTAGGACCACAGAGAAGCTGTGGCTCCCACATAACGCGTTGCAAGAGCAGGAAAAATGGTTTTATTGATGCCTGATGCTGTGCATCAGGTGATTGCAGATCTCTTGGTAAATTCATGATTAGAAGTTGAAAGAGATGGAGATGCCTACAGAAACACAGTCTTTAGCAACTTCTTAATCTGCTATAATATTAACTGATGAGGTGGGTTAAAAGATCCTGTGGCAGGTCTGAAGTTTATAACAAGCACATAATGGAAAATTAATTAATGAAACATATAAAAGCAGCAAGCAGATTAGTGGACTTTTTGAGTATACCATAATATTAATTGATAGGGTATGTTAAAGCATCCTGAAGTAGCAGCACTGAGATGAAGCATGAGAAAGAAAATCATAAAGGGAAAGGTATTAGATCTTCTTGCGTTCATACATCGTAGAGCTATGACAGAGAGCTGCCTGCGAGCTTCATCATGGGAAGGTAACTCTGCATCCAAACAGTGCTGTGGTGAAGGAGTTGCCATATGTTGGAAAAGAGGTGCCACAAAAAAAGACAGCTTCATGACTTCTCTTTTTCCTAATCAATGCTCACTTTCAGAAAGGGCACTGCATTCAAAGTTTCGGAAAGGCAAGCCAGGTAAGCTATTTATGCATATTAATTAGCCATCATTACCCATGAACCACTCCAAAGAAAACAGTCTGATTCTAATGTGTTAAATTCCCAGTAGATATCTCTTTGCAAGCTATTTCTTACTACTTTCTATCTATTTCTATAGCCTTAGGCACCTCAGACTTGGCATGTAAAATGACCAGATACTACAGAGCGACATGTGTGCAGTATGGTCAGTGGAAGCAGTGTTGCTCATCTAACTATATGGAAGCAACATTTATTGCGAGCTGAGTTGTTCATGTGTTTTAAAGTTTTATAGAGTGAGTAAGTGCATGGCTGCAGAATTTGAAACCGCATGGTTATAAATCTGATGACAGTAAAGCTAAAATAAGTCTCAGTGAATGGCTTCCCTCCAAGAACTTGCCTTTTTATGAATTCCTAAAGAAGAGATTAGGTTTACAGGTAATGCACACTTTCCTGTAGTATATTTTTTTGTTTTCTGGCTACTTTCTCTTACATTTGTGTGCGTCAGTCTTGAGAGGAACGGGTTTAACTACTCACTCTGACTCAGTTGAGCAGCAGCATTGCCTTTAAAGTGGGGTGGAAAATGAGTACAAAGCTTTCCCTGGAAGTAGGAAGGATTCAGTCATGCAGCTGTCTTGACAACAGAACCATAATAACCACAAGTAAGGATTTAACTCGCCTACCCCATACCAGCACTGCCTGTCAAAGGTTCCTGACTGTTGACCTGAGTTGCTCAAAACATTGGTCAACCTATTTCAGGTAAAATGAGCAAGAGTAACAAAACAGGAGAGAATAATTCATCTTTTCTAACCTATTTTGTTGGCTTAAAAGGTAATTAACCTTTATCTGGACCATAAAGCTAGTCTTCAGATGGTCCTCTTTTCCAGATAAAAATGAAAGGCTTTTGCCTGAAAATAAATCTTGTTTTCAAAACAAAGCTTGTTTTCAAAACTGAAATATGCTCTGGTAAATAGTGAATTTGATGGTATGACAACTGGAGGGATTTATCCTTATCTGAGAGAAGAATTTTGCTTCTGTCCGTGGAACTGCTGCAACAGGGACTACCTCAGCCTGCAGACATTTCCCTTGCCATAAAACACCTATCTGCTATCTGTTACCCATCCTTGAATTGTCAGTAGATGAAGAAAGATGCTAGCCTTGCTTCATGACTTCAGTCAAGTTTGGATGTAGAAAAAGGAAAAAGTCTGTGTAAAGTCTACGGAATGTAGAGCCAAGGAAGAGTGGTAGCAGTGTTTGCAGCAGAGGTGTCTTCCCTTGCTGAAATAGGATGCAAAGAATAAGAAATCTGGTTGCAGGGACAGAAGGAGTGAGAGGGTGAGGCACCGAGAAGAGGGAGGAGCTGGGTGCTTGTGAATGATTATGGGTGGTGAATAAATGGAGCGTTCCTTATTGCTCAATTCCATGCAGGGAGGAGATTAACAAAGTGAGAAATCTAAGAAAGCTACCCAGAGAAGCTTTCTGCAAGCCTGTGGGGTAGGCTGCTCCCCAGAGCAATCAGGTGGAAAGTGGGAGGAGTCGAACAGTGTCCCCAGCAGAGTCACCAGTATGTCTGAGCATAGTAGTTAGAGAGGATTGGATTAGTTGGGAAGTGAAGATGGGGTGGGGAAGCTTTTACTCTCTGAACTTATGGGACCTCAGTAGCCTTGAGGAAAAAATGCTCTGGGGATGAGGTATCACGAGGTCTTAAGGACCTCTGTCTGAATCCCAAAAAAGACTTGGTGGTGTCAAAGAAACCAAGGCAATAAGCTGTAGAGGCTTGTGTCAAGATTTTTGCCTGGCATGGTGTAAACAGTAAGTGGCTTTGGAAAACTTCTGTGCTGTGTGCTCAGTTACCACGTAGCCCATCTGGGCTGCACTGCATACCAGAGCCCCCAAGGGTCTGAGTCATGGGAAGCGATCACGTAGACACCTGGAGCACACATCAGCCATCCTGCTGCTGCAGGCATCAGAGAGCCTCTGCCCAGCCCAGGCAGAGAAATAGTGCTGCTGCAGCTTGTCCTGGCACGAGCACAACAAGGAGCACAAGGTTGCAGCACATCGACACCCAAGCACAGGCAGTAGGTGTGCTTAACTAGGCTGTGCCAGTCTGATCCACGTTTCCCTTGAAATGTATCACAGATTTAGTCCCTAGCACTAGCCTGGTTCAGCGCAGGCTCCCGAACAAGCATACCTTGGCTCTGTAGTTTTTTGTGGGGTAAAACCAAATAAAAGTATTTGCTAACATGAACCAGTTGGATATGTTGGGGATTCTTGTTTGCGTGCTGTGTTTCATACACTGCTTTAGTACCTATCAGGCTAGATTAGCCCAAAATGAACCAGGGCCCTGATCCCAGCCGCCATAGCTTTGATGACTTTTCTAAAAAACAAGTGCCTTTCCAGACCCAGGTTTCATACTTAAACATGACTTCATTCTGCTTTATGACTAAGTGCAAGCAGAGAAGAAGGATGATATGGCAGAGGAAAAACTGTGCTTGCCACCTCATTAATAAAACACTTTCGCAAAGTACATTTAGTAATTTGCCATTGTAACCACCTGCACGTAGAGCTTTCAGTGCAGAGCTCTGACACTGTATTTAGTTCATACTTTGACTGCTCAGCTAAAACTTCCATTTGTATGCATTTATTCTGCTTCACACATTATGTTATCAGTCACTTTCAATATTTCAAAGTCACAGCAGTCTTTTTCTGACATACATTTGTCAGAATGAACTGCCTTGATTGCTGTTATTATAGACTGCAGTTCCTGACTAAGGGAAAAGTCTTATATAGAGCCAGAATATTGAAACTGCTCAATAAAACAATAGATGAAACAGAATAAAATTAGAGTAAATGAACAGAAATAGATGCTTTAAATGACCAGCTAAAAAATTTTTTTAAAAAAAGAGGAGAGGAGGGCAAGGCAGGATTTATAATCCCATACAACACAATTAATCAGGAAAAATCTAATTTTGTAAGTTCATATGCAAGGTATTGAAAATGGCTCTTTACTGCTGCCTGGTAGTGAGTCGGTAAAGTATGTCATACTTGGACTTTCTCTTAATCAAATACTTTATCATATTCCTCTAATGATCACTCTCAATAGAAGGATTTTAATAATCAGTCCATTATGGTTACAGCACAATATAACGAGGGGTTTTGGCCTAGCCCAAGAGGGTGCTTACACTCCTGATTAAGTCCTAGTGGTAGTAATTTATCATGGCACATGAGCACATCCCTCTCTCGCATGAGCTTAATAGCATGCAGGGACTTTGCTAGTTCACTCTAAAAGCCCTTACAGTTTAGGACTGAACCCGGGGGAAAGCACACTTCTTTGGAAGGGTAATGATCCTTTTATGCTTACTGTAATTAAAATATTTTTTTTCTTCCGTATATTTGCTGCTGTTGTCTTCAGCTGAAACAATAGACAAATTTCCAAAGCAGTGAAGAAAAGCTGCCACTTAATTACCTGGCTTTGTAGATAACTACGTATTACAGCTGCTCCCACCAAAGCAGAAAGGTTTCAACTAGTAACAAGCATGAAAGGGCACAATAACTTTATTGGCTATAGTTTCGTAGGTGGGATACCTAAACATGACCAGAGAGATCATCTGTATCTCTAAAGACATCAGATTCCTACAGAAAGACCATAAGATAGGTAAGCTGTTGTTTTGGGTTTGTTTGTTTTTTTTAATTAAAAATTCAAATTTTTTAATTAAAAAAGCCAAACAAACTCCATTACAGTAATATTGGGAGAGAAAAGTAGCAGAGTAGCAAACATGGATTTGCAGCCTTGAGAGCAGGGATTAGAAGTTCCTGGCCCAGGACTGATTTGTTCAGTTTTGCTTGGAGTATTCCTACAGCAGCTTGTGAGAGGAAGCATGCAGAACTGAGCCTAGAGTTAGTTAAGAAGTATACACTCTATTTTTAATACTGCTTGTTTTTATTTATTAATTTCCTTGGGTTTGGGGGGACTTTAGTTAATTAGCAGTGGATCTTCAGATCATGAAATTATGCCAGATTTATACTGGTTTAGCTGACAGGAGAATTTAATCCAATAAAAATGTCTTTGGCATAATTTAGATGTAAGGCTCAAGATTAACATCCCCATGAAACAGGGAATTTATGTTCATTTCTTTTTTTGCCTGTGAAGTACTATGCAAAGCTACAGAAATGTGTCAGCTCTGACAGTCACGCTTGTGCAGTGATCAGGGCTTGAAAAAAGCCATCGGGGTTCACCCGCAGCATCAAATCCCCCTGCGTTCTTCCACCATTTTATATAAATCTGGTGAAAATTGTAAAATCCATGGAAGAAAAGCAATTGAAAATGAAGCATGGTTAAAACCCAGAGGAAGTGAAAGTCTGTTGATCTTCATGTCCATTTTAAATTAGAAACACCTACAATGCCCATTTTTAATTTTTTTAAGAGTAGCAATCTTGCTCCAAGTTAAATATATAAGGCTTCTTGAAAATAAGGGGTTGTAGAAAGAACCACTGACAGGTGTTTAACCCAAGAACAAATATATACATGGTTCTATATATAAGTAAGTCGTGGTGCTGGCAGCAGCGTTTATCTTTTTGAAATGTTTGTGTGTGTAGCCGGGCCAGCAGCAGAGAGCAGAGAATAATGCGTAGCAATACCCTCTCCTTCTGCTTTACAATTGAAGGGGCTGTCACTCCAACTTGCAGCAGGAAACTAAGCTCAGGGGGGATGAACGGCACATCCAAGGTAACTCTGCAAATCACTTGGCCAGCTAGCAAAGCCATGGCTTCTCCCACCATCCCTTTTCTGCCCGTTTTCCCAGCTTTTCCTTCTTTATTCCTAGCGCAGGCCACATGGCTTAGTTGTTTACTTGCTCTGAGGCCTTTTTTTGTAGAGGAAATCCAGAGTGGTTTTGGCACTGGGGTTTTTTTAAGGGCTGAAATTAGGAGAAGGAGCTTCCACCAAGAGCTGCAATAGCTGAGGTTAAAGGGAGGCTGCAGGCTGCGGAGCCAGCACAGCCACTGGCTGCATGCGGGCACAGCATCCTTCCTTTCCCTCCTGTCAGCCTTATTTCAAATTACCTGGTGCCTTGGCATCACTGGCTGTTTCCCTTTTTTCTGCTCAAAGCACTTCCCTACTGCTGTTTCAGTTAACACGGACCCTGTTAGCTCTTTCAATGTCACATAGAAACCTGCTGTCCCTTGCAGTGCCCCATAGGGATAGGGGTCTGCAGTGGGGCTGTGCAGGGTGACACCCCAGGTGTGTGCAAGGGAGCAGTCCACAGCATGGCTGGGCAAAGTTTGGGTCCAGGTGGTGCAGAGTGGGCTGTAAGCGCTTGCCCCCTTGGGGTGGTGGCCTCAAAACCACCTCAAAAACAAAACTGGTGTTTGGGAGCAGTACTGTTGTTCATTGTGAAGGAGAGAAGACTTATTTCTTTTTTTCCAGTTTCTAGGAGGAAGCATGAGCGGTTTGTCTGTTCATTGGGCTGAACTGTCATCATCTTTTTGCTTGTGTTTGAAATAAAGCCTGGGTAAACAACTCTCACCAGGAGACTTCTGTCCTGGGCTGGCAGGACTGGGAGCAGACCACGCTGTGCTCCTTTCAGCCTATTGCAATTCAAGATGATTCCCACAGTGCTGCATTTCAGGTTCAATTCTGAAGATCTGCTTGCTCACAGAGAAGCTTTCTCATCCCCCACAGGCACTTGCATACAGACTAGTATCTTTTTCCAAATTGAGGAAAAAGTAGAGATGCCAGCCCTTCATCTTGGCTAGGCAACAATAAGCTCCTTGCTAACATTTTAAAATGTTACAGCCCTTTAGATCACTAATATACATCTAGCTGATCCATTACAGCTAGAATTATCGCAGGGCTGCATCTTAATAGTAATAGTGCAGGTTATCTCTCTGTAAATAGCACAGTATCTTTATTCAGCAGGAGAAATGCTGCAGGTCTGCACTGATATATTGATCTGGATAAACAGGATAGTTTATTCCTATCTGAGACGCCTTCTTAAAGTTCAGTTTGTGATCAGGTAAAACTGATGATTTACTGTTCATGGATATGGCAATACACCTGGCGTGCTGCCTACAAAACAAAATCTTTTTCTCCGTAGTCCTGATGCTGGACTTCATGAGCCTCTTGCTATACTGCCAGTTCTAATGTAAACATTCCATCTGAGCAAGAAAGTTACTTATTTCTGTCTGCTGTTCTTTTTGGCTGTCTGGATTGCTTTCATTTGGGGCATTAGTGGTGCTTGCCTTGAGTCATAGTGCTTTGACAGCAGGATTGCAGGAAGCTTTCTTGGCAGCATTTGCTTTTCTGGAGAATTGTTTCCTGGCTGGAGGTTTACTACCCACTCTGAACTCGAGTTTTCTTTCAAAGAAATTTCAGCTAGGTTTTTGGACTCGGTTTTAATGAAATGGAGTAATTTGTAGTTGAAAGAGGAAATAGTATGATTTTCAGGGATTATTTTTTAACTCAAAATAGGGAACAAATTATGAAATTATGAGGCGATTGCTCAAGACCTTATCAATCAGCACTGCTGCTCTTAGCACACCATTTCTCCTATGTTACCCTCTCTGCTCCACGGTAACACCGTAGTTAGTTAAATTGGCTAGTACTAGCTAGATACTTACATGTCATTAGAAATCGTTAAACTGAAATCTTTGTTAAAGTTGAAAGTAAAAACCCATTATCTGATAGAAAGAAATAGGAAAGAATGCTTATAATAATTCCAGAATCAGTCATCATAAGATGAGAAAAGTCTGAATTAAGGTTCCGCATCAAAGAAACCCTGAAGGTAAGGGATGCAATTAATTCAGTCATCCAACTCTCAGTCAGGCCTATAATGATGCTATGCAGTTAACCTATGCTTATTATTAGGCATTTCCTTAGTTATTAGAACTTGAGTAGATAAAAACAAGTGTGCGTATTTCTTTTCAGTTTTGTAAGAACATGTTGGATTTTTGTCTTCAGATGATTACTTGGTGGCAGAGATGGGAAGGCCAGTAAACTGAAAGCTTAGGAAGTTGAAAATGCATGGGAGGAGGGTATCTAATCCCGATTTGTGCTCTGACAATCTTCCCCTGACTTTTCCTACATCAGTGTGAGATCCTTTGTGGACCGGGACACTGGACTAGGTGTTGTAATGGCCTTTCCAGCCCTACTGTCTACAAATCTGTTTGCTTCATTTTAAACCACTCTTCCCCTGCCATCAGCCTGCTGCCTTTCTCCTCCAAGCTCATAGTTTGCCCCTTCGCAGCATCTCTCCATCCTATTCAGGGCACTTAGGTCACCCTCAGCAAACTATGTGAGTGCTCCAGTCTGGAATGTGGATAGCCCCAGGACACCCAGAGGACCCTCCAGATTGCTCACTGTCCATACCATGAACCCACAACTAACTTCCTGTGATATGTTCTACTTCATTACACTGCTTATTGAATTTTGCTGGCAGTATTGTCTTTTGTACTCTTGGGACCGGCATCAGTTGTCATGGCAATTACTGTCAGATGGTTGCAACTTGTATGCTTGGAGGAGGGTAGGAAAGCTGATGGCCAGAGGAAGTAGCAGTTCAAAGAAGCATAAAATATCAGTTACTAATACTGCTTAGTGACCAAAATGTTTGGGGCTGTAGCAGTTGGTAGATAGTTTGGCTTCAATCAGTATCCTGTGTGTCTTTCACATTAACCCCTAGATGAATATTATCGGTTTGATTTTTAATAATCACAATGTAATTTGAAACAACTGATAAAAGAAATGGATCATTCTCTGTGAAGTCATTCTTCAGGTTGCTATAGTAGTCATATGTCTGCCTATCCTGCATGTGGTTTGGCCATTTTATACTAGGAAATAGTTTACAAAGGAGCCCCAAAACATGTTTGAAAAAACGTGGACCCTCGTTAATGTCCTTTAGCCTCTCCCCAATCCTTAGCCCCAGCTTCCCTGATGCTCTAGGGAAGAAAGACTGCAGAAGTGGAGGCTAGCCACACATCTCCCGTCATCTGATGGTGTTACATTGTGGATGGGGCACACAGGCTGGTATTTCCATCTCAGTGCTTTTGAACATTGGGCCTGCCTATTGACATGGGTGAATTGGGTTGGTTATTTTTTTTATGAAGCAGAGACAGAACTAAGTCTGAAAGCCTCTTCACATAAGCTTGAAGAAGATTCACAGGTGATAACAGCATGCCATTACTCCTAACTGAATTACGAATTATTCTTACCAGATGATAAACACAAAATAGAAGCCTTTATACCCTCAGCTACTAAACCTCTCCATCCACTAAATTTCCCCCATGGGAATTTTGTCTGTATTGACTGAGGAAGTTGAAATCCTTGTAAATAGACATAAATTGATAGACAAAATGCAAGATAAAGAAAATTATGTAAACATGACAGGTGTTCATAAGAATAATCTATTAATGCTCTTTTCGGTAGAACAATGACAGAGAAAATTAGTAGAGTGGGGCCTTGAAGCAGTATTACAATATATATACCTATTCAAATATGCTCTTCTGGGATCTTCTTTTCTTAAAATAAGAAGATCCCTTTTCATGCAAAATAACTCTGGGAAGGAGGAGGAGTGTGTGTTAAATTTGTTCAGTCCTTAGCTCCATGGACAGGTTCAAATAAATTTCTGTCAGAATTTGGAGAAAGTTCTTCACAGCCCTTAAACACACCTAATAGGACAAAATTATGTTTTAGCACATCCTGGCATGAATTTGTTATTTTGCTGAGCAACTTGACACAAACAAAGATGTTTTGAAATATCCCAGGCTGCTTGGCGGTCAGTTTATGTTTATACAAAGAGAAGAAGAAGGATCTTTAGCTTATTGACTGGCAGAAATCTGGGAAAGCATTGTCTACTTCTCTATTGAGAATCTGGCTTTCACAATGAAGGGAAAAGAGGAGTCTCTGTACACAGGTTGTCCCATACATGTTTCAGCTTTTCTGCAGGGAGGCTCTGTCACATGCCTGCAGGAGTTGCACAGCCACTTTTTCAGCATCTGTCTTAACCACATGCTTTGGAAAATAGCAAAGGTTTTTGCCATGTGTTAGGTATCATCTTAAAACCTCTCAACAGGGCATGTATCAATATTGATCTTGTGCTGGAGACTGCATTTCTTGATGTTTCACTCTTTTGTAATGAACCCCTGTAAAGGAAAAAATGGGCTAATAATACTCATTTCACCAGTATCTCAGGGGAATGGAAGCAGGTTTATTGTCACACTTGAGCTGAGAGTTTTCTGATTGATAGCATTTAGGGGAATTTGAAAGAGAATTAAAGCCTCATGATGCTGGTTTATTTCAAGAACATGACATGTTCGATATGCTAATAAAGTGGGAATTTTTCTTCCGTAGCTTTTATGGGCTTGGGGTTGTTTAGGATGAAATTATGTATAAAGTGATGGCTGGAGTCAACTCTATGTGTTTCTGAGGCAGTTGGATGCAAGGTGGCAGAAGCCGTTATAAAACCCTTGGCAGTTTTTTGCTACAGAGAACGTGACAGCAAAGCCAAAGGGAAGCTAATACTGTAATGATTCGTTTCATGTGGGAGACCAAAACTTTTAACAGTGTTGGAAGGCATTTTGCCATAACGTGCATTAATTTCATAGTTGTGCTGACATTGTATATCGAGGATTATTATCAGCAAAAGGCACTAGAGATAGTGGTTTGAGATTACAGATATTTAGAGGGCTGGTGAAGTGAGAGTTAATCTTATATTCCTTTGTGGACATGTAATGAGAAAGAGGGAAGAAAGTGCTTCCCAATATCACAAGTTAGCACAGAGCAAAGAGTGTAAAATCCTCACAGAAAGGAGGGGTGGTTCCTGAACCATCCATCCATCAAACACTTGGATTCGACCTTCAGCTCACTAGTATATGTGTTTTACCCACTAATAATAAAGCCAGAGTAATAGTGTTATAAGCCCTCAGTACTAAAAGTGGGTTGCTGTAAATAAATCTCTGCTGGACCAGGAAGCCTTAAGTGTATTTTTAATAAGGAAACCTTAACTTTTGAGTAGAGTCTCCAGGGTCTCACCGGAGTGAAGTTATCATTATTAATATCCCCTGCGGAGCTCTGAAATAACTTTGCATTTACTTAGCTATTTATATGCTCACTTGTAATAATATTTTAAGTAAGCTTGGTTGGCATTAATAAAGTTAATGGTTCATTACTATTATATAGACAATTTTATTTAGAAAGATCACTTACTCTAGGCCATTGAAAGCTATACTGTTTTCAAAAGCCAGCTATTGGCAGCTGTGCACCGCACAAGGGTCTCCAGAGGTTACTTCCTCTTAAGTGCTCCAAATTGCCTCTGATGTGGTCTTTGGGCAGAGATCCCTCTCACTGGATTTTGGCTATCCAGGGAGCTAGGTTTGGGGTTTGCAGTGGGGCAAGCCGGGTGCCCCATGCAAGGTTTCCCAGGCAGGCCCATGGACAGGGAGCACCAAAGGGCACTGGCAGGAGGATGGCAGAGAGGAGAAGGGGAGGAGCGATGAGATGAGAGGTCTGGTGTCCTTCATCCACCATAGGTCTCCCCTACCATTGAGAGAACACCAATGGGGCATGCCAAAACCCATTACTGTTGAGCTGGGGTGCTTGTTTTAGATCTGCAGTCCAAGATCTTAATTTGTCTGATAGAAAACCCAAGAGACAAAGCTACAGGCAATTTGCTTTATTGCTGTTATATGACCATAAGTATCAAAGGGATCTGCTGGGTCACCGAATCCATTATCCTGCTATGATAGGCAAGCACACCATATGAATCCTTTTATAACTTCATCAAGTGCCATCTCAATACCAGTCTGCCAGATTTTTATTCACTTGAGTGTTCTTCCCTGGGAGGTCTGTTGCTTTTCTAGTGCTGTTTTCCTCCTTTGTATTACTCCCAGGGCATTCTTTACAGTCCAGTTTTCTTCATAGCCAGTGTGTAACTGTTTGCTTTTGTTAACATTGGCTTTTCCCTCATATTGCTTTTCTCTGTCACTGTTTCTGCCTTCACTCACTCTCAGTTCTCCTCTTTTTCATGCACGTCAGAAAGGTTTTGTCAGAAGGGTCTCTGTTATCCTGTTCATCCCTGTATCTCTTATCTGCACCAGTTCTGGTTTCTGGAAGGTGGGTCAGGGCAGTTGTGCAGAGAGTGTCAGATGAGATCACACCTGTACCTTCCACGATTTGAATCAGAAATACTTGGCTTGGCATATTCAGGCACAGCATTTGCCCATTTTGCAACATCATCATGCTAGTGGTTGTTAGTCACTATTACACCCCAACTTTGTTGTCCTCATTCATGTCCAAGCAATGAATTCCTAGCTGGTATAGTATACCGTTCCCCATCAGCTGTGGACTCCAACCCTCAACATGGCAAATCATTTGTACTGAAGCCTTGGTAAAAATGATAAATATAAGATGCATACATATAGGGGTGGTGATATTTTTTTTTGTTTTACTCTGAAACTGAAGATGGCCTCTGGTAGAAAAATCCCAATCATGTAATAATGTAGTAATACCAGTTTGTTCATTCATGTAGGAAAAGGCCTGATGTGAACATATTACTGTAGCTCAGGAAAAAAAAACTTTATTTGGTTATTCTTTTTTTTTTTTTAAGAGAGAGCTCAATTCCTTTCACTTTTCTCACACCCACACTCCTTCAGCATAAAGAGAATGGTAGCACAGAAGAAAATGCCATTGTTGTAAAAAGCTTACAGTTCTTCCAAGCAAGTCTCTATTCTTTGCAAACCTGGAGAATAATAAATGCAGATTGCATCAGAGATGTAGCTGATGATAATAACACAACGTTTGGTCTCTGATTATTCATTGTAGTAGGACAATTACAGGAATCTTGAATTTTTCTATGGTGCCATTGAGATTTACTACCCTTCATTGCAAAAAAATGCAGAACAGCCTTAGTAAAAGTAGAACAAAGTCTATTTTTCTCTTTTTCTTATAGTCAGAGGTAGTATTTGTGATTGCCACCAAGAGCTTGGTTTCATGTAAGAGTTGTGAGATGAAAAACATAAATTGCCTCAGTGCTCTTCACCTGGGTCCTGAATCTTTTAGCAAAACCAGGCTTGCTTTTGAGTCTCCAGCAAAAGCCCGACTCCGGTGTGTTTCCCGTGGATTGAAATTTTATTGCAAGCATTTTGCACTAGAACTATGGTTATCTGTGCTTGATAGATAAATTCATTATGCTTTCTGATGGATTTTTACATTTTAAATAACATATAAAATACTGTTGTTATTTGACAGGAATGGGCTATTGGAAAGCAATAAATGGAGTCAGAGACATTTTCTTCCATAAACACTTTCTTCGGATCGACAAATGCATGTTTTCATTTCAATAATTGGAAGTTTTTAATGCAGGTATACTGATATATCTGTAGGAGAGATTTGATCTGTGGTCATTGAGACATAGTTCATTTTTGGCTAGTACTAGTAAAAATAATTGCAATGTCAGTTCTCTACCTGAATTACTTGTGATAGATATACTTCTGGATTAGCCTGTCTGCACTCTGAAATAATGAGAAATGTCAGGTTTTGGTTTAAAAATGAGCAGTGAAATATCTCTGCAGGTTATTATCACTTTGAGGGATTGTGGTTCCTCTCCATTATTCCCTCCACTATTGTTGAATTGTCCAATTTAAGTGAATAACAGTGCATTCTTTCTAGAAACTGTTGGTGGGAGCCAGGAAAACGAAATGTAATAGAGGGATCTATTACATAAAGGATACCTGTATATGATAGCCATTGGCAAAATTGGGAAACAATAGCCAGGAATGAAATTCACCAAATGGAGAAGGGTTTTTTGTTTTGTTTTTCAAAAGTCTGGGCTACATATACTGAACAACCCAGCCCTACTAGAAGATGTTTGCTTTCATACACTCCCTGCCAATATTGTTAACACAGCAGTCTCACAGGTTAGAAGCCTTGTGCTGTCATTAAAACTCATAAAGCTGCTATTTTAATCTTTTGTAATAATGCATGGGTAACTATGGGAAGCCTTTAACTTCGTGCACTGTCACGTTTGTAAAAATGAGAGCTGTATTTTAATTTTTCAGAATTCAGTTTTCCGTATGTCCTGCAAAATCAGCTTTAATTTCTATTCCTTTTTAAAAAGAGTGAATTAAAGCATCACCTTCCAGACTGACTGGGTAAAAGGCAGTGATGATTCAGAATTTTGCAAGTCTTTTCTCACTTATTCTCAATCATTGGCTAGATCCCCACGGTTTGGCTCATTGCAGCAAATTTTGGGGTTTTTTGTGCAGTTTGCTACTGAAGCAACTAAGTATTTGCTGAAGTTGATACCTGCCTTTGACAACCTCTTCTTTAGTGAGTATAAATATGCTCAAATTTCATTTTTAGTTAGTGGCATGCAGACACTGGTCATCTTAACTTTTGTATATGTCAGCCTGCACAGAGGATGTTTGTAAAAAACGTTGTTCCCTGGTTTGTTTATTCCTTCAAGATTTCTTGCCATTTGGCACAGATCTGTTTCAGCATGCCAAGCATCCTTTCTGTGGGGAGAAGAGTCAGATTCCGCAAAAAGTCCCTGTTGGCAAAGTAGACCAAATAAGGGCTGTGTTACCATGAGGGATCTGTCGAGCTCTTCTTCTGTCTCAGCAACATCTTGGAGATTCCTTCCCTCACCCTGGTTTTGCAGGGTCTGTTTGGGCTGTGTTACCCACACGACCCAGTGGAGATATGAAACTTGTAGCTTTGCAGGCTTCAACATTCTGATTACATATTTAGATGAAGCATAATAGGGAGCTTTAAGCAAGCAAACTGTTTTTAACAATCGCTATGCAGAGTTGCCAGATTTCATTGCTTAGGTCCCAGCTGCCATTGTGGCCCATGAAGACAGTATATTTCTAAATGAGGTACAACCTTCTTTTCTCTCTTTTACGTGTAAGACAGGCCTAACTGTCATGCTTGATTCATCTTTAATGAAAATGTATTTATTTGTTTTCATTTTGTAAGTGAATTTAGGATTTGGTCTGTGCAGGGAGAAGAAAGGAAATCAACAACTCTTTTCTAGGCTAAGATCTTCCTGTGCTGTGTGCCAAGTTTTATAATGAAGCAATTTTTTTATGGCCACAGTTCAAAGCCTTGTATAACAGAGATTATAATAAAAAATGTTCCAAGGGTCTACATCCGTAACAGTGCTGGGTGTCGCTATTGTATGGAATTTAATTTTCTCTCATCAAATTGCATATTGCCATAGTATGTTATGTCTGTCATTTTGATTTACATAATCAAATTTCAGAGTAGCTGGACTATGCTGGCATGATGAGCTGAACATGAAATGTCATCTACCACTTTAAATGCTCTGCATTGTCTTTTTGTTGTTATTCCTTACAGGTAGTGCTACTGCTCTGTTAAACAGGTTTTCCTTCATTCCCAGTCTTTTTCATTCTACTTTACTTAATGATCCATGTCAGCAAGTAGATCCCAGTTTAGAACGAAACAAAATAAAATTTATTTTCCCGGTTGTATTAAGTTTATTTTTCAACAGAAAAGCTACCGGTTTGATTCTTAGCTGGAGCAGCAAAGGCTGCACTGGTACTCGGGCAGAGCCATGGCAGCTGAGACCCTCTGAGATGAGGCAAGGGTGCAGGTTAGCAGGTTTGCGTGCTTTTACCCCTGCAAGAAAGAGGCCAGGAAATTTCCCCTTGCATGTTTTCTCCCGCACTGCCCTGACTGAGGCAGAGGCAGTTCTCCAAATTGAAGAAAACCTTGCCCTTAACACAGGAACGGGAGCTGGAGATGGAAAAGGCTTGTTAGATCACTCAGTTCATTTCCCTGACAAAGCAGATCTGTCCTCTGTCTTTCCTGGTCCTTCATCTGTCCTCTGTATTTCCCCGTGCTTCTGCTGCCTTGGGTTTTTTCAAAGTGGAATGAATCAAGTATTTTATCTAGTCATTAATAAGAAAAACCTCACTCTTCTGTGGCACTCCTGTCTTTCTTGCTACAGGAAATATAATATTATTGGAATACCCAAGTTTCAGTGCTTTGTACTCTGTAATGGTAGTCTTTTAGGCAACCACTATCTAATTTATATTAGATGAGCACTATCCATTTGTATGGTGCCCATCACTGTGGTGTCTGAGCACCAGAGTGACAGCTTTCTTTTCCCTTCCTGTATGCACAGTGGGTTGGCATGATTTATGATTGTCAGCTGTATTCTTAATACTTATGCTTGTGTGTGCAGATGTGTTTGTTTAAATGAGTTGCGGCATTTTACAGAGCTTGCTGATTTTAGCCTGTATCAGCATTTTCCAATGTGAGATAACACAGGCCTTTCTATTGTTTCCCAAATTCCAAGCTTTTTTTAAAAAATGAACATGGAACAACTAACCAACTGATGCAAAAGTGACTGGGCACTGTGGTTTCAGACAAACCCAGCCTTTCCACATCTGTGACTGATGCAACTTGCCCAGCAAGGTCTGCCAGCAGTTTTATAGCCTCCAACTGCTCCTCGGTCTGGTCCACATGAGATCCCAGCAAGACCAAAGTACCTGTGAGCCAGAGTGTTCCTACCCTGAAGGCCCCATAATTTAGGGTTTGTGATGGGCTAATGTTGCTTTGCCTCCCTCCCTGCTTGCTTTTTTCCCAGATCAAGGCTCCTCAGCTGGCAGCAACGCAGGGCAGAGTTGATTGCTGCTGTGTTTATTCCTCTGCTGTTTCTGCTAGTGGTTAATAAGAACACCTCACATTGCTAATGCTCTGCTTACTACAGTTTGAATTTATTGCCCTACTTCAGCTTTAATCTCCCCACCATTGAAAACCATCCCCAATTAGGGCAGAAGATTCTTCCAACCTAACGAGGTTTGTTGGCATAATGTTTACTGTCAATGTGCAGCCTCCTTTGGCTCAAAAAGTACATCACACATAAAAATGTCATCTCTGATTCCCTGCAAAACATCTGTTTTCTCTGAGAAGTTAATTACTGATTTCAAACCAGCTGAAATGAGGCCTAATGATGGCCTTCTCTTAATTTTTGACAAGTGATGGCTTGATTGGAAGTAACTTTACATAGCTTCAAATCTGAAATTTAGTTGCAATACATTTCCATTTCCTCAATTCCTCCAAAGACAGCGCCAGAGACCAGTTTATCTTCTGGACCTCTAACAACACGGAAATTGCAAGACCAGAGCAATGCAAAAAGAGGTATTTTGAAAACTCTCAGCAGATGATGCTCGAGTCTGCTGCTGAAGCAGCGGGATTGTACAGTAGCTAACCCACATGCCTAGTGTCTAGGTAATAGCAAGGCAAGACACGTGGCAGTGCTGAAGAAGGCAGCAGGCAGGAGTGACACTGATGGGAACTAGAGGTTGCATATATTAGCTAAGCCAAGCTTTCAGGGTGGTTTCTTCTGTTGTAGTTGCTGTTAAGATGACTGAGCAAGGGAAATGGGTGAGTCATTACGAGGTCATTTTCCTTGCTCTGGTGACTGGATGATGGATGCGTGGATGGCTGCTTGAATTTGGAAATGTTTTGCCCCAGTGGGCACACTTACGCCTCCCCCTGCTCACCAGGTCAGCTTCAGCTGAGCAGGGATTTATTCTGCCTCTTTCAGCACATCCCTGCGGTGCCCTGGCCTCACCTCCCTCTAGCCCTGCTCTCTGGGAGCCATGCTAGCTGCCTGCAGCCACCATCCCTCCACGAGTGGAGGCACGTGGAGCTGAGCCTGCGTTCCTCCTCTCCTCCCTAGTTTTGGGGAAATTAGTGCATGCAGCCTTGTTTTTACTGTTGCGCCACTGCTTAGATCAGCGCAGCTGCTGCGCAGTGAAATATTATATATGGGCTTGTACATTTTCAGCAATAGGAGCTGTTTTCTGTTTTAAAGGGTGATTTCAGATGTTTCAGTTACTTACTGGGCGTAGCAAATATTTCTAGCTATGAAGCCAGTTAGACTATTACTTCTTTGTCTTGCCTTCAGCCTCTTGGAGGAAGGGTTCCATTTTATTTTGTCTTTATTTTCCTTATTTTTTGTTTTGCGTGTGACCTTAATACTTGATTAAATTAAACATCCTTTGTCTCATCAAAGTTTTTCAAACCCAACAGGATTAGGCCTTTCGTGAGTTATTACAGAAACAAAACCTCTACCTCAGAGTAAGTGATTTCTTGCCTTTCTATGTCTTTCTGCCAGAAACAATGAAAAAAGCCACAAGAGACAGGAATAATGCAGTCTTATTTAGTGAGCTTCAAATGTAGAGTCTGTGTTATTTACACTCTATCATATTAAACTGAACTGAATGTTTGCTTGACATCTACCTTTGTGTACCTGGCCTCATTCTGATGGCAGAAAGCAAATAAAGAAACCCTGGAAATTAGGAGAAAAACAGTGACTTACAAATTGGTTTGACCTAGGCAGTAGGTCTTGTCCATATCCCACTTTTCTTTACTAAAAGTCTGGTGGTGTCTTTGCACTGAGCTCTCTGCAACACACATTTTGGTTTGAGTAGGAAACCTCTAATGAGTGCAAGCTTCAGCTCTTCACCGTCCTAAAACTGTAGGTCCCCTTGGATTCAAAACACCTGCTCTTTCTCCTCACCTGGTCTCTGTAGCTGGGTTTTCCATCATCCACCCAACATCTACTAGTGGACCAAAAAGTTGATTGTTCCTGAAGTTTCTCAGGAAGTTATTCTTCTCTTCTACCAGAAAAGTCCCTGCCCATACCGCTTCACCTGGGGAGATTGCTTACCTGTACAGTCAAGGTTATGAAGTACCTCTTGCCAAGCTATGATTAGTCTTTCCTCCTCTGCTTTGCTATCCCAGCCTGCCAGCCATCTGTGGTTCCTCAGCAGATTTCTGATGGCCACTGCTGTGACTCCTCTCCTGGACTGGAGAAGGAGCAGCCAGAGCCCAAATGATCAGGGAAGCAGAGATCTTTTCACAATTCATAACTTTATAGGTGGGCATTTGAAGTCATTTCAAGAGGAACTGGAGAAGAGCAGAAGCAAAGTGGGCAGAGAAATGATAAAGAAACCTGTATGTTTACCCTTCTCTTTTAGCTCAAACAATGTGAGGTATTTGATCATATTAGATTGTATTTAAAACAGAAGATTATTGTAAATCTTTTTGTGACTGATGCCACCAGGGAAGCGTATATTTAATGTAATGTGGGATTCTTAACATTTTACAGTTCCACTGATTTTCCCATTAATTTCAAAGGCTTGCTGTCTGTCTTTCTACTCAGTGTTTATGTAATGCTTGAAATTTTGACAGGACTTTGTACACTTGATCCGTGAAGACATACTCTCTTCCCCATCAGTAAACACAGCTGTTGGCTGCAAACTAGGAAGGCTCTGCCATAGATAAATCTGCAGGTTTTCCCCCCGTTGTCTCCTGCATGAAGGTCTCTGCTGAGAAACATCACTCACCTCTAAATCAAAACTGACCACTCTCCCTAATGACTGTGGATGGAGCTTGCTTTGGCTTTGTACCTCCATTGTCACCTGCAGAGGCAGAGATTTCCCAACGTCTCCACATGTCCCTGCACGCTGATGAGCACACAGCATCTGCATTGCAGTCCCTTTATCCCCAGGACACGGCAGGTCCCTGCAGTCCCCTCGGGATGGGTGGCAGTGGGTCACCAGCCCGCAGGGCAGGAGGCAGAGGAGGTCCATGCAGGGAGCCACCAGCTCGGGGAGTAGCTTTTTGGACTGGGCCCTTTGCAGTGTCCCTTCTGCGCTGCCAGGGTGTTCCCAGGTGGGAGCCCACTATGAGTTCATTCCTGCTCTCCTGCTATTTAACTGCTCTTTTCTTCTTCCCTTTTCTGCAACTGGTAGGTGTACCAATTCCCCATCACCCTCGAGACGCTTTTATGATTTCGGAGAGGTGGGTCAGGGAAAAAGAAGGAAGCAGCAATCAAACTCCAGGCAGATCCTGCACGACTTGGGCTGTTTCTCCCGGTTTCATCAGCCCTGCGGCTGCTCACGTGCCTACCCCACTGCCTCCCTGCTCGCAGCGGTTTGATATTTTCTCCTTTGGCCCAAGGGCTTTCTCTTTGTAATTCGCTTTTCACTTCAAACCTTGTGAAGGAGAGACAGCATGCCTCTGAGCTCAGACTGAATGGTGCACAAGGCTTTGAATCTCTAACAAGCTGCTGGCTGCAGCTCTGAATATGATCTAATAGGGAGAAACATGCCCAACAAACTCCTGCCACATTCACTTGAAGCAGGAGAGATTTGTACGTACATGCTTTTGCTGAAAGACTATATTATGCGGAGCATGCAAAGTATCGACTGCTATCCATTTTTAGAGCCATTGTTAAACAGAAAATTAGCATTGTGGAAGAGACAGTGGGAGATTTCTCCTTCTCCCCTCCCTCCCCTGGTACGGTGTCTCTATTCTGTTTTATCTAGTTCTCTTTGTCTTACTGGCATACTGGACTTCTAACCATCCTTTGTTTCATTTATATTGAAATCAGCTGGCAGAAGACAAGGTTCACACAGTATATTTAGAGCCCATATTTTTGAGACCATTAATTATTATTTTCCTCCATCTTTCCCAGGAAGCTGCTAGTGATTTGTTTTCAGGCTCATTTCATGACTGTTTACTGTCATTTACTCTGAACTCTGGTCTTTTCCTTTCTCTGCCTGTCCCTCAAAATGTTGACCACATGCTGTCTCTGCTTTGCATTTCTGTATCTGAGTTTGTATTTTAATATTCATTAGGTATTTGTACTGACAGCCCATCAATACATTAAATTAGTATATATGCAGCTAACAAGTATGGTACATGCTTAACCGACTTATAACAACATTAAAACAGACAGACACAACAGATTGTCTCAGCAGGGTTTAATAAACTGTACTTATCCACAGTCCCTCTGAAAAACAGACATACAACTGCAATGTACAGTGCTCCCTCAAATAATAAGATAAATAGTAAACACGCTAAGCTAAATGTGTTTTGTTCTTCCGATGAGAAAATTAGACTTTCTTCCATCATAGCAAGCTGCTTCTGTGGCTTCCATTCTTTTAAACAATTAGGCTTTCAGTTATAAAGTACTGTGCATTTTAATTCCAGAAAATATTTAATGAACATCAAATAATACTGCAGTTGATAAAAGGCATGCACAGTTATGCATTACTCTACTCATTCTCATGCAGTGCTTTGAAGGTATTGAGATCTCTGCAAGTAATTAGTATCGTCATTAGACTATCCATTTTTTTCTTCTAATTAATGCTAATGTGATTAAAATAGGAGCTTTTTTGGATAGGAGGTATTATCTCTATGTGAGTGAGAATGTAGCTCTTCTAAAATGGGCAGAACAAAGCAGGCAGAAAATTATGTCAGGTGAGGGGAGAAGAGAGCTTCTCAGTTTGTTCCTTTGCAAATGTGTCTGTCTCCTATCCAGAATTTTCCAGAACAAATCTCCTGCTTTGCCTCTTGGAGAGAGCACAGCCGCCCTATTGCATTATATGCACCAGAAGTGTCTTTTTAATCATCTTAATATAAAATGTAATATACATGTAGTATATATTACTTGTATATCCTGTTTCTTTGTACTCAAATATTGTGTGATTAAAAATGCACAAAAGTGCTATGATAGACAATAGCCACTTAAAAAACACAAGTGGAAAGGGTTTTGGAATGAAGTATTTATCTAATCTTTTTCAGCTTCATCCTGAAACATGCTTGTGTAATTAACTTTGCTTGATGTGAATCATCCTTTAACTCCAATGGAGTTACTAAAGAATCCTCTTACCCTGCATTAGGGCATTACAAGTGCTCATACTCCCATCAGTTTAAACCACAGTGGTCCCTTTCCAAGCATTTCTTTTACATCAGGCTCAGGACCTGAGCATGGGCACAGTCACTGCCATGACGGGATATGCTTGGGAAGAGTTTTGCAAAAAGCAAATCCCCTAACCAGCACTGCCCTTCACGTTGCTTTTGATGGCCCATCAGTCAGCTCCAGCCACCAAGGAGCACAGAGCAAATAAGCAGGGCAGTACGCTGCCAAAATGGAAGCCAGGGTTAATGTACTTACACACATGAGAATAAACATGGGGAGCATTTAAGTATGGTCCACGTAGCAACAGTCTCTAGGCAGCAAGGTACTCTCACGCTCGAGCTGCCGGCATCCTCCATGAGAGCACGCGGAGTCGCCCTGGGAGTTGGGAGATTCCTTAGTAAGATGTTTAAACACACTTTTTAAAATAATGATTTATTTTATCTTTTTGTTTTCATTTGATCTCTATATATCTATTTCTGGTGGAGAGATGTTGACTTGTTCATTGTTTAAAATATTCAATCTTGTTTAAATTTTTCTCTATGTTAATAAACAGTATAAAGCATCCGAGAAACTGGCACTGGATGCAGCAGCAGTACCCCAGCAATGTCAAGTGACTTTTTAACATCAGATTTTACTCATTTTCATCTGGAGGGAAAAATCAGCAGAAGCAGTGTTTGAGCTGTTCTTGCCTGGGTAATGCCACTATGATCAGTTTGAGGCATCTTTTCCAACAGAGGTAGTGAAAAGCCCCTTGTTAGAAATCACAGGTAATTTCCCATGGCCTTGACTAGCCTTTACATTCTGGAAAGTCAGAGGCCCTTCCTTCCTTGCATTTACATTTATTTATAGCTTTTTTAAAAAAGATGAGAAGAGACACTCAGTGTTAACTTTCTCCCCAGACTTGTTTCTTTGGGGCCTCCCCCCAGCACTGCACCAGCCCTCCCTTCCAGGCCATGTCCAGCCCTGCTGATGCCCAAAGCCGTGGAGGTGAGACACTGCCAATGTGGGATGGGAGGGCCCAAGAGGAAATAGATAGCTTATTAGAGATATCTCTGTGTTTTTACTGATAATGTTATCCCCACCCAAGACCATAAAGGTATATTGGGTGGTTTACAATTACCATTGCTTTTATAAACCTTTAAGAGCATCCCAATTTTTTCTCCCTGTGTTCTTTTTTTCTTATGGATAGTCTGCAAATTTATAGGCAGACAACACCTAAAAGTCCAAGATCTGAGCCAGGCAGTAATTTTCTTTGTCATAAACAGGCTCTTACAGATCAACCTCCATAAAAGATGCATAGGTCTGGGAGTGCTGGTGCTTTTAGTTCGTTAGAAGATGGGTTTCATTTCTGATGTGGCATTACAAATAAACCCAAAAGATAAAAGGGATTAAGAGACAGCTGTTTGTTTATTTTATTATTATTTACAAATGCTAGGACATAAAGCTCAGTGTAAAAACTTGGAAATAAGATATGTAACTGGGGAAACTTTGCCCCAGAACTGGAGAAGTCTGAGAGCTGAAGAAAGCCAAGATACGTTGCAAACATCTCTGGTTCAGGCTTGCTCCAGGAGTTTGCACTTAAATACAAACAAGGTGGCACCAAACTTTTGGCAGTAAGAGACAGTAGTTCCCAGGAATACTGTGATATATCACAGAGCTGCTAGAACATGTCTTAATCCCTTTTATTGAGTACTTAGCCAATAACCACCCAGGTAGTTTGGTAACTGTCCCATCTCAGCTATCAGACAGCTATTGTGAAAGCAAATTCATAAATAAATACCTGCAGGACCATGCATTTGTTGACAGACGTTGCCAGGGGGGTCCTGCTGAGCCAGCAGGGACACACTGTGGCTTTTCACACGTCCCCTTTGTTTTCACCATTTTCCTCTGCAGCAGTTTGTAGGCAGCAAACAAGCTAAGCAGTCCTCCCTTGAGCCGTGTCTGACCTCCATTGCAATTTCTCTGTTTTACAGAGGTCTAAAAGCTTCTCTAAAGGTTGAAAACTCCCATTCCTCATTTTCCAATCAGAAGATGATGACAAACAGTAATCAATTTTGTGTGTTGGCAGAGGCAGTATAGAGAGACATTGCCCTTTCCAGTGGTGTTGAAGCTTTCCCCATCAGTGTTCCAGTGAGGTTGACACACTGCTACAGAGATGTCATCTTCCAGAGGCGAAGTTTTCACTTGCAATTTTTTTAGCAGCCCCTAGAATATATTATCTTTTTTATTGTTAACCCCAAACCTATGTTCTTGCTCTCTTTCTCTCAGTTTGCAGAATTAGAGCTGTTTTGCTATTGCCTTTAAGCAAAGCCTTGCATTGCTTCCAGTATTGCTTTTAAAAACTAATAGTATCAGAAACCTGAGTCTACCATAGTCATTAATTTACTTTCCTCCTAACAGCCTTGGTGTTGGTCTTTTCTGGCATATGCATACTGTGTATTTCATTCTTATGTTATTTTTCTATAGAGCTTTAATACGTGATTTGGGAGGAAGAACTATATCATGCTATTTAAGCAAATGGGGCTTTAGGACTGCCATGCATTCCTCCAGTGAGCTATAATCACCCTGACTGTGTCACAGAGCCTGTCTGATTGGGACTGGGGGGGCTCAATAATGAATCTTGAATCTGCTTTATCTTTGAATGAGTCCAGATGCTTTGTTAGATACCAGTTCTGTTCTCCCTCCTTTCCCTTTTTTTTTAATCTCCTTTTTTTTTATGTCAGAATGAATTGATCCCAGGCTGCCTCTCTGTACTCTGACACTCCTGAATATGGAAGTGTCACTGTAAAATGAACCATAGCAAATTCTTAATAAGCTACCTTCAGAGAGAGTTATAGTTTTTGACATTTAGTTATAGATTTATCCCCTGTGCAGGAAGCCTCATTCATTTCATGCATGCTAACTGTGGTGAGAAAAAGTCATTATTAAGTATTTTTCATACTTTGGTCTATTGAACAGCCACATCACATGCACTGCCGGGCTCTAGCAGGCACCAAGAGCAGGAAATGGAAGGAAGGACAGAAGAAATGGAGACACTCTGTGTGAAATCTATGGGCCAAGCCCTTTCAAAGAATAATAGTTTTAGTGTTCCCGTACCATCATCTTAGGTTGGTATCAATGCTTCGTATTCAGAAAGCTGCTCCCAGTTATCCAAGCTTATTGATTCAGGTTATATCAGGGCTCTGCACTGACTTCCATGAACCCAACCCTGAAAGAAGCTATTTCTGATGGTAATAAATCATAGTTGTTACGTAAATTTTTACAAATATTTACATGTTATATACTAAATTAATTTGTTTTATATAGTACGTTATCATTTTAATAATTATTAGTAAAAAAGAAGTAACATGATGACCACTATGAAATTTATCACTTCAATTTGCTGATACTGTGTCATTCTCACCTAAGTATCTCTCTAAAATAAATAAACTGAACAGAAACTGTAAACAAAATCCATTAATTTATCTAGCAAATCCCAGTTTTAATAGAATGGCGAGATGCTAAAGTTCTGCTTACGCAGAAAAACCAATATTCTGGTTTCTGAGATAAATGCATATGGGTCTGGAAACAATAATGCTGTGTCGACCTGTTCTGTTTTTTAAAATGATACTAGGCACAGCAATTTTAAATTGATGCTTTGGACCTGACAAAAAAAATAAAAACTACTTACTATTTTCTTCCCTTTGGTACATATAACAGAAAATATGTCGTTTTAAGTAAAACCTATCTGAAAGGGGAAAGAGCTGCTCCTTGTCTAAGGAGCACAATTGGAAAAGCATATGACTATTTTCTTCCAGTAAGAAGCTTACAAACATGTCCAGAAGGTGCACCACCCAGTCTAATGTTAACCGTGCTCACTTTTCATTCCTAGCAGTGACCAAATCTCACTCAGAAAATTGCAAAATCTGTGTTCCAGCTTAACTAATATGATTAAAGGAATGGCAGTGACTTCAGCTACTAATATTGTTTTGCAAGATATACAGTCTGTTTTGTAGTGTTGTTCTCAATTCTCTCTCTTCTCTAAAGGTGTTATACTTTGCTCTGGTTTTTCAAAATCAGGTGTAGCAGGGTATTTGCAGAAGTGGCATTGAAGCTTATATAAAGCAATGCATATTTAAGATAAAATAATAATCCTGAAAAATGAGGGAGAGATCCAAAACAGACCAAAGTCAGTTATTCCCTTCCAGGAATTTAGTAGACATTGGCTTAGTCCTCCATCACCTATCAGCTTCTTTCCTGACTTTTTTTCCCTTTAGGAGAAAAAAAAAGATGAGTTCATGAAAATGAAGCAGGCTGTTGCCACGAGTGCTGCTGCACACATGTGAGGGCAGCATGCCTGCTAGCTGCCTGCTATGGGCTGACCCCCACTTTCATGTCTGGTTTCCAAACTCCCACCGCAATTCTGGGTCTTCACTCCTATGCAGGCACAGTGGACATCATCATGACGCCCAGAGAGACTGATCTTGGGGTGCAGTCAGACCCCCAGGTGTCTAACCAATACCTGTTGTGTTTGCACAAAAGTGCAAGTAACATGCTCTGTGGTCACAACTATTTGCACCTCTATACAGACTGAACTGAAAATGTCAAGTCCCAATCCTGGGTGGTGGGATATGAGGGCAGATTATTGTGGAGGTACCTGATACAGTGCTTTATGAGCAGCTGGGGAGGCTGGCTGCAATCCTGCAGGCTGATAAACCCAGGTACCTGCCCTATAGGAGCAAGCCAATGCCAAACATCTACCAGGAATGGCCTCAAAAGCACCAGACTTTGAAAATTTAGCCATAAATGTTGAGGTGTTACTCATCTCCCCAGATAAAGATAACATGCTGAGATACAAGGTTGAATTGAATTTTTAAAAAGGAAAAAAACTCCTAATTGCATAATTAGATTGTTACAAGAGATGAAAGAGCAATGCCGTGCAAAGCATGGCTAAGCAAAAAAAAATTATTAATTGTTTATCTACCTGATAAATAAGACTGAAGGATCTCTAAAGTGTCTCTCTGTGTGTTGCAGGGAAATGTGGGTTCACTAGTACCAAGAAAGGCATAAACATTAATGTCATTGGATTAGGAATAGAGTATTGTCACCAATATCGGACTACATTTTTTTAACACTACTTTCTAGGCTGTTTTTTGGTGTCCTGGCATGAATTCCTCATTTGATCCTGTGTAATATTTTTATGCAACTCTATGGGACAATTTGGAGTAGTTATAGTAATTTTCAGGTAGATACTAATTTTACTGACCTATTGGGTAGTTCAATCCAATTCCAACTAAAATCAGTTGTTAGGTATTGATCAACTTCAATCAGAGCAGCTTCTTACCAGGTATGATCCTGATCTGTGCTTGTGAGTATTTATTGTACCCTAAATTAGTCTGTTAAATGAACAGAGATGCATTTAAGCTAATGCTTGTCCTGTGTCTCACAGGAGTGTAGGTTAGAGCAAAACTTTGCTTAGTTTAAGGGAAAGAAGTCTGCCAAGCTGTGATCTATGTTGCTGATGGACACTGAAGCTGTTGGGAGGCTTGACACATTAGTAGAAGTCCCAGCAAAGACATAAATTTGGGACAGGGTTCTTTGAAGAGATCAAACATCCATTAAAAAATCAATTTATGTGAGTCTCTGGATTTTAATGCTACAGATGTAGGGTTATAATGGGGTTACACTTCACCTGAGGATGAGTGTATGTAAGTATGCATATGAATTTTGGCCCAATGAAAATATTTATGTTTTGCCCAAAATAATATTTTATGGTCTATGTGTTGAGCATGTCATGCAGATTTATGAGCACTCTTTTACAAGGTCAGCTTTTTCTCTTACTCTGCTTTTGTTTTACAACCTGCTGGTAACCCGATTATCTGAGTGTTTCCAGTAGTGTCTTGAGCAGACTGAATAACCTCTCAAAAGGTGTTTGTTCTCCCCAGGTCTCCCCTGGTGTGAGGGGTGGCAGTGGTGGCGGTGTGGCTCTGTATTAAGATGCCCCTTGCTATGTGTTAGAAAAGGGAGAGAGCTCCAGGGCACTCAGTCAAAATCCAAAGTGGTTGGGTTTGGCTCTAAAGGGGAGGAGGAGAGCTTTGGGACAGTCCTCCCTTCTGGTGACGTCCGTTCTTCGTGTCCCATTTCTACTCACTCTCTTGTTTAAAAAGCATTCAGGTGTTAAACCTTAAGGTAATCTTGTACATATTTGGGGCTAGGGCGCATCTTTTTGTCTGGGGACTCCATTATCATCTAACATAAAGAATACCCAATAAGTACTTTTCAGCTGACAGATAATGGTTGTGTTTTATTTTAAAATGTAAGACAAAACAAACAAAAAACCCTAAATGCTTTATGAGATGCATTAATTAAAGACCCTGTGTGTTTCCAGCTATGGAAATTGGGTGCTCACTGAAGTTGCCTTCTCTGCCAGCCTGTGCAGACTGATGCCTTTCTCCCGCTCCTTAAAAGGCCTAATTATGCCATAGGCAGCTACCTTGTTCTGTTCAATCTCGTATTCTGCCACATTACCATTAGAAGCAGAAAGAACTAATTAAATAAGTATACTGAATTACTATTTTCCCATTCATTTAGTCTCTGTCCAACCTCATTGCGTATTCTCTCTTAGTCAGGAGATAGATAAAGGAAGGCAGACCCTGTTCCTTCATCGGTTCTCGGGGGCTTAGCCTGCCGTTAGGACTACTACAGTTATATACAGGTTATTTTTCAATTCCTTCTACATTCTCAGATGAAATCCACTCCCTTGGCACATAGTGTCCCCTACTTAAAGGCATCAAAGGAATCCAAAATTTAATCCTGCTTCATTCCCACTTTGTTTAGCATATTAAAATTTCAACTATAAAAGAATGCTGGGATTCTTTAATAAAGACACATTGGGTCAAACCAAACTCAGCAGCCTGTCCCTGATGCTGGCCATGCTTGCAGTTTACCAAGTGTACAAAAACCTGGTGGCTGATACTCTGGGGGTTTGTACTGCTTTTCTGTGGGAAGAAAAGGAGCTGTAGACAGCAGCGGACGTTCCATTGCCCCACCACCTCCTCTCTCTCTCGTTAGCCCAGGGAGTGAGAACGAATTGGGCTCTGTGAAAGGCCTTTAGGCAAGGAGCAGGCTCCCATTAGCTGGTGGGCATTCCCTTTCTGCCTCGTGTCTGAGCAAAGAGCAGCTCGTTGTATTTTAAGCCTCTCTTGGGATGTCAGGAGCAGAAGGTAGATGATACCCATCGAGACTTTAGGACACAGGGCTCCACGCATTGTGTAAAATACAGTTCTGAAAACTATATAACTTATCAGGCAGATGTAATTCCATCAAGGGGTTCTGGAGACCGTGCAAACCACATCATCTAATTATAGCCTGGAAATTCAGTTACAGTGCCTGCAGGAGCAAATACTGCTCTTATATCCTATAGTGTGATTCTGCAAATCTTGTTTGGGTGGAAGCAGTGCTACCATCTTCCCCCTCAGCACAGTTGCAGAACTATTTGTGGGATGCATTTTGGTGGAATACAGGCTATATTAAAAATGTTGTTAGCTGATGTGACAGAAGGCTAAGGTTAACAGAGTGCAATTTTTCCCTCATGAACTCATTACTTAAATTCCATTGTAACAGGTTTAGTACTTACTTAGGTGCAATCCAAGCAATGTGGCCAGAAAAGCAGAAGCGTTAATTAGATACAATATGCTGGCTTTAGAGCAAAATACACAGAGCTTGACTAGTTCAAGTAAACATTTGTGTTTGATTAGGTTCTGCATGTCCTCATATAGAGAGACTGTGTTGTAATAGAAAAGATGATACAGATTGAATTTATGTCAATCTGAAGGATTTTTTTTTTAATAGGAATGAGAAGTGTTGAATTATCCAAAGACTGAACCTCTCTGTGGGTGAGGTAGCGTTTGTTTTAGATGTGTTTTATAGTGCACCATGAAGGGTTTTGCTGGATTTGCTGTTAATGTGCTATTCCTAAAGGAAATATTAATGCTCTTAGGGCCAAGTTCTAAACCTCTGATATGTAAAAACGACTCCCAAAGTACTCGTTTGGCATTACAAGAGAGTCATACTTAATCTTGAGAGTGTATCATGTTTTGTTATAATTGCACATGTTGATAAATGCTATCAAACCTCTAAAATAATAATTTATTTTGTAAACAATATATTTTTATTCCATTGAAATAATCAACATCTATCTATGTAGTCTGAGAGGATGTTGCATCTGGCTTTCTAATATTAAATTTCCCTCTATTTGGTCATAATCCTGTAAGTCCTGACACCTGAACTGAAGGTAGTTCAACTGACTTTTATAATCTCTGTCTTCACGTGAGCTGTGTCCACCCTGGCCAGGGCATTGAAGTTCCTTTAGTATTTGCCTTAAGACCAGGAAACAGTCAAGACCAAATTTTTCTCTTCTCTCGTAAGATGGATGCACTTCAGACACCTCCACCATTCTGATTTTTATGGATATATTAGTGTGCTTTTAGATGTATCCCATTGCAGGAAAATAATAATAAAAGCATGGTTATCAGCTGCAATACTAAGCCACAGCACAACAGTTGGCCCGTCAGGCCCCACACGACTTTCTTATGCTGCCACTGTCTTTAGCTACATGGGATAAACAAAATGGATGGGGTTTAATTCTAGCTGGCTTGGGTGTAGCTTTTTAGATGTCAGTCTTTGCAGTTCCATATTGAGCTTTTGCAGTTGTGTATTGACCTTTTAGAATAATTTTTTTTTTCCCTGAACTTCTGCATATTTGAATTCAAAATATTTGAGGAAGGCAATGAAAGTTTGGTCTCAGCTGAGAACATGTACAGCTACCGGCAGACTTAACAGTCAACCCTGTCACTTGAATTCATTGCAAGTGAAAGGCGTGGCACTGCCTTGCCATACTATGGATGGATTGGTACCAGCAGATAGATGTGACCCCTCAGCCATTCACAGACCCTGAACTGTGAAGTGTGTCCTGAAAGCAAGCAGCAGCTCAGAAGTAGCTCCTTCAAAAGCCACGGTGGCCTTTCATGCTGTGCACCATGCCATGAAGCCAGCTCCTGCCTCTGCACTTGCAGTGAAGCTTCACACTGGCTCTGGGCATCATCTGAGTAGAGAGTGAGTTTGCAAACTGGGGTTTCCATTTGCTGAAAACAAAACTGTAACAGAAAAGGCTGCTTTAGGCTCTTTGCTACATCTCACTTTCCCCCTTACATGTGATAAAAGCTGTAAAAGACCAGGGAAGAGGGGATGGCAAGCTGATCTTCATGTTAGCATGAACGTCCTACTTCTTCAGATGGGGATGGGCCCTAACCTCTTGGCTGAAATCATTGTAGGACTTCACAGGACTCCAAATCCAATCTGTGGGCAGAGAGACTGCTGCTTTTGGAAAGTTATGCTGGTTGCTAAATGCCCTGTTAAAATGCAAAGTTTCTCCCAAACAAAAGATTCAATAAAAGATCATTCTTCTTTTATGGCATTTTTTACAACCACTGCAGTGTATGGTAGCCTCAATAGTTTTACAGCCCCCTTGCCATTGCCTTGAGTTTACTGGCTGTAGTAATATTTATAGACAGTGCAGACATTGTGCTCTGAACATAGAGTCTGCTAGCCAGCATCAAGGATGATTCACAGGACTGATTTTTTTATGTGATGAGATTTGCTAGTAAAACAGAACTCATATTGTTTATTATTCACAATTTTTCACGCTCTGAAACATTCTGGTCAGCCTTCTTTATTTCACTAAAACTTCATTTGGAAGGATTTCTGTTTGTCAGTATTTGAGCTTTCGTGGTATTTTGAAATAAAGATTTCAGTTCATTTTTCCTTTTTACAAGGGTGGCTCTCTCTTACAGAAGATGTAGCTCTCCCACCCCATCCTCCCATGAAGAGGCTACTCTGAAGATCTAAGATGAGGATGTGGAGAGGAAACAAAACCCACATATTTTATATGATGAGGCAAATAGTTTAATAAATGGTAAAATGGAGCATAGCTTCCCCTCCAGTGCTATCTCAGATGGTCAGCCCTCTCAACCAGGGTGAGGAGCATGGATGGAAAGAAGTGTGCAGGAAGAGAGGAGGACTGTTGTGCAAGGGCTATATCCCAAAGGACAGAGAAGAGGCAGAGGACTTTTTTATTGTTTGATGATTTAACTAGTCTCCTCAGCAGTCTGCAAGTGCTGCAGTCCCATGCACAACATTTCATTCCTTTAAATTCTGTCCCAATTGGGGCAGGCCATCTTCATCTTCCCCGTCTCCTCTCTGCCTTTCCCCTCATTAACAACCTTTGTTAGTAAGGAGGCACAGTTTCGGGAACAAAAGTAGAAGCAGCTAGGATGAAAAGCCCAAATGCTGTTTTCCTTGAGTGCTTATGGTGCAGGGGCACAAAACCTCATTTAGGACCTGCCATATCCAGGTCCTTGCTCATCTATTAGGTTTTTTTCTAGTCTCATTGTCCTTCAGAAAGTATAGTGGTCTCTTGCATAAGATTGCAGGAAAATCCACAGATCAAGAGCAGCTCCACTTCTGCTTATTTTATTTCTGTGTATGGTCATCACTTCTGGCCTGTTTGGAAATACCCTGTATGTCAGAAACAAGGTTTGTTCTGAGTCACTTCTCCTGGAGGAAAAGGGCTTTCTCCAAAAAGGCTTCAGATGCAGCATAACTCTGCTTTCACGTGGATAAAATGGCTGAAGGTCTTTTCATCCTTCATTCCTTCCTACACCAAACGTCCCTCTGCCTCTGTCAAAACCTAATCACAAGTGAAGATGTCTCCCACTGAGGACCTCTTTATAACCATAGCAACTCCATCAGGATCTCATGGTCACATTGCAGGGCTGCTTGTCAGGAAGGACAGCTTTTCTTGCTCAGAGGGGGCACCTGCAGCTGTATTTTCCCTTTCTTTAACAAAAGCAGGATAAAAGCACATCCAAGGCTCATGTTGACTTTTTCTTGGAGATGTGATGACTCTTTAAAAACCCGACAGACTGGAAGAATGGTTAGAATAATATCAATGAGTGGGGAAATGCAATTTCCAAACACAACACGGCAGTTACATTGCAAAAGAAGCTGATGATTCACGAGTATTAGCAAAGTGCTTTGACCATCTTTTCAAATTACATTAATATTGTTATTGCTCTTGCAGTGGCTGAGAACCTTTTATTGCATTCGCTTCCCTTTTAAAAAGCAATACTAAGGCTGTTTTCCAGAATAGTTGCGGTGTGTATCATAGCTATTGTTCTGACGATAAATAGTTCAGTGAGGTGTGTTGGTTTATTCCAGCACTGACTTCTCTTGTATTAGATCTCTGAAAATTGACTTTAAAATTACATTGCTGGGTCCAGTGTTTATAGTTTCAAAAATTTTCAAATCAGTGGAATTCATGTTTCAAACAGGAATATTTCTTTGCTTCCCTAGCTGCCAGGTGCACCAGCTCAGTGCTAACTTAACATGATTAATAAAGTCTCTCCAAGCTGCCTTTTGCCTTGAGTGACTCAGTGCACTCTCCTTTTCTTTTGGCATGTATTGGGGCCCTGCATTCAGGTTGTTACAATGCACCTTCATCTAAATAACTGTGTGCGTAAAGATTATTTTCTTAGAAAGATGAGTAATATGTTCTTGCTTAACTTAGTTCACTCTGAAATGGAATAAACTGCATGAAAATGAGACCTTTGTAGTCATTGTGTGTCAGTTTTGCAGTTTGCTTTAACCCAAATCAGCCCTCATAGAAATTGTGAAATTGTTGAGATGATTTCAGGAGGGAAAAGAAGGCAAGAGGAGACAAAATATGCTGGGATGGTCACATAAATTTCTGTCTCTTTCAGAGATTGGTCCCAAAAATTAATATTAAATATTGACATAAAAACATTAATAACAGTTTTTATATTCAAAATTATTTCTATATCTAGCTGTCTTTCATTTCACTTTAAAAAAAAAAGTTCTTAGATGCTTAAATCTGAAACAAACCATCTTACTCTAGGCCAAATGAAATGTTTTGTTAGAAATGAAATTATCTTTTTCTATTACAAACAGCCCCTAAAATTAATTATTTGGAGAGTCCTAAGGAGAAATAATGGGAATTGAATATGCGAGTTGGATGCTACTGAGCAGGAAAAAAGGAGTTGTTTCTGTATGCAACGCTGGTGAGATTTTTATTGGTCATTAATACTAAGTTCATTTCTGGTACAGATACATCATAAAAATTCAGAGCTATAAAAGCAGTCTGGGACCTGAGAAACATGACTTATCATGAAAAATGTTAGAAGCTGAAG
This sequence comes from Strix aluco, assembly GCF_031877795.1. NCBI lineage: Eukaryota > Metazoa > Chordata > Aves > Strigiformes > Strigidae > Strix > Strix aluco. The sequence continues at coordinate 53,330,930 of NC_133934.1, forward strand.
CTATTCAGCTTATCAAAAGAAACAGAGAAAAGGTGATCAATTGTGCTGTGATTATAGTGTGATTACATGGGAAGAAAATTTTGATAACGGGGTGCTCTAATCTAGAAGAGAAAAGCATAGCAAAGTCTAAAGGTTGGAAAGTGAAGCCAGGTGAACTCAGTCATGAGTTAAAGCTTGAGGTGGGTTATTTTTGGTTTGTGTTTTTCTTTTGAACAATGTTAATTAAGTTTTGGAACAATTCCATGGGCAAGGAAGGGGGGCATGAAAGATTTTCTATTAGTTAAAGATTTTAAATCTTATCTTTCAGAGAGATGTACCTTTGCTCTAGCACCAGCTGGGCTTGCAGTGGGGGCTGTGGGTGGAATTGTCTCTCTCTCCCACTCTCTCTTTTGAAGGAGACCATACTGTGATGATAATCTTTTCTACCCTCAATAGCCCTAAAGTTTGAGGAGGCATTTTGTTTTCTAAACTCAGCATTACTTACTGTCAAAGTTTAGATTTTTGCTTAAAGGAAGAATGCCTGGACTTGATTCCTGATTTAAGAGACTGTCTTCTCAATTTTGGAGATATGTATTTTTAAGTTATTCTAGTATAGGAGGAAAAGAAGTCATTTATGTCAACATTAGTACAGACCTAATTTTAATTTCCAAGATTTGAACGCAGATTTTTAGAATTGAGAGTCAATCTTTGCAGTATCACTTAGACAAAGTTCTTTTGCAGAAATACTTTCCATAATGATATTTATAGATCAAGACAGGAGAGTAGATATAGCCTATTGGTTATTCATTGTATTTGAATGAGGACGTAGAAACTCTGAAAGGAATTACATTTTTGTAGAGAAAGTATATTTTTCCCTGGCAGCTCAGAATAAAAGATTGGTTTGCACTTTGCATTAGTTTGCCTCCTCTTCAAAGAAGTTGCAAATCAGGCTCTCTTATATGAGAGCACAGGATGGCCGTTCTCTGGTAAAGAACTGAATTTGTATTGCCTGACTATTACTTCTGAATCTTTAACAGAGCCATCCTACTGATGGTAATGTTCAGAAATATTACACCTATCCCTAGGAAAAAATGTTGCAAGAAAGCCGTGACTGCAAGTGCATGAACAAAAATGGGAATTGCAAGTACAAGCAGTTCTATTTGAACAAAAAGAGGAATTGCAAGTATGAGCATTCCCATTTTAACTGATGTTCCACAAGCCACCATGATGAATAAAATATTGAGTTAAAATTATCAAAAATTGAGCCAAACTGCCTTCTCGGAAATGAGTAATTATATATGCCAAGCTGGGTGCTGAAAATACAATTTGTATTTTTTGTTTTACCATTGCAGCACTATATTTTCAAGTATTTTTTTGAAAGCTCAGCTTGCGTAGCTCAAATTTTGATTCACATTTGAGTGTAATTTTTCTACACAAAGTAGATCTGCTACTGGCAGCACTTGAATTAATGGTGGCTTATGTATTTGGACCATGAGCAGTAAATCCTGCCCTCATTGACACATTTGACACTGTGCATTGTGTAGGGTCATAATATTTAGAGTGTGTCTTGACTTTTGCACAGAATATTTAGATTTCCTATTTATGTTGCACTATATATAGATTTTACCAAAAATAATCTTGAACAGATGTTGATCAGGTAAATAATTTATTTTTTTTACGCAGATAAATTAAGAAAATTGCAACTACTTTCCCAAGCAGTGCTTAGGATCAGAAGTAGATCTTATTACAGTTTGTTCATACCAAGAATGGGTCTGTGATGGGTGATGCATTCTTGACAGAAAAGGAAATGTCCTCATCATAACTTGTCTTGTGAACTCAAAGTGGACCACTGAGATAAAAACCTAATTCATGAAAATTGAGTGGAAAAAGTCCTTTGGGCCTGACTCTTCTTGTTAGGTTCAGGAGGTGCACTTTCTCTATACAGAGCCACACCTAAAATTGTGTCTATCCCTGATGAAGGTGGAAATCCTGAACCTGTTATCTCTGAGGGTCTGCCAGAGGTGAGTGGCTTGAGATTCTGCTGTGGGATCTCTGCCTGTGACAGTGTCGTGGCCATGCCACTCATGCATGCCAGGTGGGAAATGCTTTTGTGAGCTTCAGATCTTCCACAAGTCTGAAAGCCACCGGTATGTTTCCATGAGTTCCGCTGTTCTTTGGGCAGTCTTTTTGATGATAGCTTTGGTCACCTTCATGACCAAATCCAATGATTCTTTCACCTTCTAGTGGTGCACCACGGGATTTACTTCAGCCTAGTTCCTTGGATATTTATTTAAGAAAGGTGTAGTAGTGTGGATTACTAAACTGGACTACAATCCTGCTGGGAAATATACTTTTGGCCTCCTTCAGACTTCAGTCGCTTCTGCAGCAATCTACGACACTTTCAAAAGCTTCAAGAGAACTTCTGGCACCAGCGTTGGGACCATTCATGCAGCATCCTCCTGCTGACGCACCCCCAGAAGACCAGATCTGTGCTTCAGCACCCTCTCCACTTTTACAGACAGTTTTCAGGAGCCATTGGGTCAAATAAGAAATACTTTCTAGCTGCAAGGAGTCACATCATACACCACCTCCAGCTTCCCATTTGGCATATTACAGATGTTACAGATACTACTGGGAAGTTCTGGCACCAATGTTCTTTTCTGTCCTGCCTACATCCAAACAAGCAGGCAGGATGTGTTTTCTGTCAGCTCAAGGACATCTGAGTCTTCTGGAAGCAGACAATTTGTGGTGATGTTGATTACCAGAGTGAGCTGGCGGCAACAAAACATCTTTTCCAATCTATGGAGTGCTATGAATCTTAGAGTAGCTTCCTATTTTTAAGTCACTTCAGTGTTCTTCAGGAGTCCCCATAGCTGTCACGTCTCCTCACTGCAATCAGGAGCATGAGTTTTCTTACCCCACTGACAATGGGTTCCTCAAAGCTATGTGCCCTTCTGGCTTTGTAAAACTCTTTTATAAACCACCCTTGAACCTTTCAGGAGCAACTGTTGATCAGAAGGGCCTCCCATGTAAAGACTTCAGCTTAAGGCTTGCCTGAATCTTCCATCCTGTATGTCCTCTGTAAGTCTTACGAGAACTCATCCAGGACACATGGCCTCAGGTCTCAGAGTTAACCTGATTCTCTCCAAGTCTTTACTCCCACGCAGGAGAAGCATGCTTTTGTACATCATCTGAAAAGGAAAGGTTCTATACTCCCCTCTAAAAGGATAAACCTGTTAGAGAATTTAATTGAGTATTTACAACATTGCAGGGAAAAAATGTAGCAGAGAAATGTTTTTATTGTTGTTTCTGTCAGGATATGAGCTGTGTAAAATAGTGCTATATCTTCAGAATCTGGTACACATCTCCTTGGCCACAGGCACCTGAGTATCCAGCATGTAAGGATGCTCTTAACGGATTTCCAAATATGCAAAGCAACAACTTTGTTCTAAGTTATGTGATTTCAGCTGATGTGATTTTTCAGAATTAACATCAAGATCGGTTCCCAACTGTATAGCGCAGCGCAGTACCCAGTATTAGCGAAGGGATACTCAGCTACATCAAGGAAGGTTGTGGGCTTTTCCTTTTTTTTGCCTGTTTTGCTGGAGGAAGAAGACAGGAGAGTGATCACAGAACAAAAAGGTTATTTGCCAATAACTCCTTTTCAGCAGTCTCTTGTGGAGCCGGCATCCACAGTACTCCACCACATTCAGCTTGACTTGGAGACCTGCAGAATAATAGGACCATAGGGGATGGGAGCAGAGACAACAACAGCCAGTAATGCACAGCCTGACACCTCAGGCCAGAGCGATGGCACCATTTTCAAGTGCTTGGGCTCCAGGGCAGTTCCTCACCTTGCAGCTGAGGCATCAAATCTCAGAAGGATAAGTGGGTGCAGGTAATACTTCCTTGGGGATGAACAACCCCTTTTTGGCTGAGCTTCCATTTCATAGAATCACCTAGCAGACTGACAGCCACATGGGGGGCAGAAGACAGAGGATCACATTTTCCACCTCTGCAAGTTTGTCTGTTGTATTTGCAGAGAGGAGAGAGCAATTCCTGCCATGGCAAAAAAACCCACCAGCCAACCAAAAACCCGCTAAGCAAAACATCCATTGCTGTTGATTTACTTTGTTGAACATCATGGGATATTTAGTTCCATAGCAGTGGAGCTCTACAAAATTAATCTGTAATCCTGGGAAAAAAAAAAAGCATGGTGGTTTTTATCCACTACTACAATTCTGAAATGCAGTAAATACAAGTTGTGAGGGGTTAGAAGTTCAGTGCAGTGTGCAAACTGCAGTCCTATTTAAAGTGCATCCTCCATTAGAGCAAAGCTGTCTAGTGAAAAAATTACCTTCCCATTAGAGGACAAAGCTGCTCTGTAATTAAGATAATGATTTTTTCTATAGTTGTCTTTTATCTTATTTTTCTAGCTATTTTTTTTTTCTTTTCAACTATTAATTTTTTGAAATTAAACATGTTGGGAAATCTTTTACAAGGTGCTAATAAGACAAACTGAGCAACTGCTGGCTGCTGAAATGAGTCAGCTGAGAGGTGTTTTTGCTTAACTTAACCCAGTGGGTCCAGATAATAATCTAAAGAATAAGAAAGACTCCATGTTTGAAAGGCAGTGGTCTCCATTCTTAATGAAGTGGCACTGCTGGAGACCTTTTCTCAACCAGCGTCTTATCAGATGCAAACCATAAAGGCATCGAGCTAAGCAACATAGTTATGGCTGCATCACTTTTATCTATGCACGGTGGGTACTGTATGTTGGAGGAAAATCTGACACTTAAATACAGCTTCATATGGCTGCTCTTCCCTCCTGCCCCTTGCAATCAAGAGGGAGCTGGGGAGTCATCTTGTATTTTCTGTCAAGGTCAGTAATGACCTGGAGCTCAGGTTGTACCAGCACTAAGAGACAGGGATCTCTCTCAGCACCTCTCAAATGCTTCATGCGTGCTTCCCTATAAATCACTAAACCACAGTAGCCTAATTAAGAGCTTTTTGTACCTTATCATACTTGATGGCTCCTGAGGTGAGTTGGGGGCTTCACGCCTCATTTGCTGTTCCTAGCATTTCAGCAGGGTGGGATGAGGAGAGAGGCAATGCTGCACAGGTTAAGAAATGCTGTTGTAAGTAATTACAACAGGAAAAATAGCCTTGCTGCTTGACTGCCATGTGCAGTACTGCATGCTCCATAAAGATGATGGAATTTGCCTGCTACCCTGCTCTAACACGGCCGCGTGTGTGTGTCTGGTGGTCTCAGTGCTCACACTGAGATCTCGTATCGTACCAAAGCAAAAAGCATTAGTGCAAGAAATGTTAATCTCTCCTTGAACAGCATCTGCACATGAGAAAATGTTGCTACATGTGCTCCTTGTGATCTAGTTGCACCCCTTTTGAAGTGCTGGTGTTCCCCAAACCTGCTGGCACTCCACCACGATATTGTTGCAAGATAGAGTCAGATGTAAGTCACGAATATAGTCATGTCTAAGATGCAGGCATATAAAGGAAAATTCAATAGCAATTCAGTGATGGGCAGGGCTTGTCCTGGTGGTTAGAGATAAACTGGGTGGACCTTTACTGCCACTGTTTATAATGTGGCAAGAAAGGTAAAATTGCTCAAACCTATGGTCTATTTTTGCAAAATCCTGAGATGCTGATGTTATTTAGCTGCTTTGGAGAACGTTGCCTGAAATTCTCAGCTTGGGAGATAAGGTACTGATGTTATAAACTGTGTGTCAGTATGAAAAGAAATTAAATTCATTACATTTTAGGGCCTCGTGACTAACAAGCTTTGTGCCATTTTTCCATGTCTCTATGGAGCACACAAACACTTGTCTCTTCAGTGCCATTTACCAGGTAACTGTTTTTTATCAGACTGTCATAAAAGCCCTCATACATGATTTACTGAGATAGAAAGCAGGGAGGCTATAAAATTAGCCCATTGACTTTTCTTGGCTACTTACCCATGTTGTCACCGGTCCCTCTCCAGCTGAATGAGGTCAATCAACTTGACAACCCCATCCCCTCAGGTAAACCTTTAGTTTGCAGAGAGCAGCTCCAAGGCGGCAGAGGTCAAAATCTCCTTGACAGAGAATTAGGCACTAAATGCCCATGGGGCCATGGGCTGTGGTTAGGGAGAGATTTGCCATTGACTCTACCAACACCATGCCTCCTTAGTGCGCTGACCCTCCCGGCCTGGGGACATCTCCCTGCAGCTAAGGGGGATTTTGCCAGGGTTAGCGCCGCATGTCCCTGTCCCCTGCCAGGATTTCCTTCCCCTGTTGTAGGTGGCCTTAGTTAAATGTCCTGTCTCAGTTTCAGCCACCCAGTTATCTCTACCAGCCTAATAACCTCCTGTTGGCTGTGCTGCTACCTGTCAGATATCCACAGTCTCCGCTCATGTCCCATCTCCACCTCTCTTTCCTGAATGTACGATTGCTTGTCTCAGCTTCAGCTCATAACCCTTTATCCTCTAATCTTTATGGGCTTTGCATGTGACCTATTTTGCCTCCTTTTTAATCTGTGATCTATAAAAGTCAAGTAATATTATGAGGTAAATATTATGAGGTGTGTTGCATCTCCTCATTTGCAGGCTGAAGAGAAATAGTGAAAGTCTAAAGCACTGCACACCCCAAAGTTGTGAATCAGAGCCCTGAAAACCAGATATTAGCTTTTCAAAAGGGATACATCTGAAGAAAAGGAAATGCATCTTTTATTTTCCTGTCTGGTTTTTAACCACCTTAGAGTGACACTGTGGTTCTCCCCCATAGCAAGGCAAACTGCAAGCAATGAACAGCTAATGAAATGCAAACCTGAAATTTTCACTGGCCTTTCTCAGTGTGTACTTTAGGGAGAAGGCTCTATTACAAGAGTTGCCGAGGCAATGTGTCAGCATGTACAAGGATCATGGAGGTTTCTCCGTGCGTTTTCTGGATATAAGACTTCAAGAAACCCTGTGAATCTAAATGTCTCCCTTGCAAGCAAAGCGCTCCTTCCCCTGACTTCAAAATCTAAGCATCTCAGAAGCCCCTGTAATGTGGCCACTTATCCAGTAAAGTCTCCTTCTAGCCCCAGGGCCACGCACAGGACTGGGAAGACAGGTAATAGTGCCAAATGCAAAACAGGTTCATGTCCTCCGAACAAAAATTACAAAAGAGAAACCTGAAAATACAGCACATCCCAAAAATTATTTTAAAATAAAATGTGAATCTCTTTTTCTACTGAAACCCCTCATCAGCTGGTGAGTCTTCACGTTGGGTTTATTCTTTGCTTTATTTATTTCAGAAAAAGAAACAAAAAGCAAGCAGTAATTCTGAACATCACTCTTAACTCTAAAGGGTTTCACTTGAAACCTGGCTAAACTCAAAGCTTACACTAAAAATAAGTTTTAAAAATCCATAGTGTATCGTGTTAAATATTAATTGAATTTGCAAATATGAGCACAGTCTTAAGGGGATCGTCTATCAGGAAAATAAGTAAAGCCTGACTTCTCTTGTAGATGTGAACAAGAACCAACTCTTTTGTCAGTATTACTGCTCTAATGTAAAATGGGTGTAAGAAGAAAATTGGCCAGTATCTTTTTGCCTGCAAAAGCTTTCTGTGCTGAGCTGCCTGGTCTGGCTTTCCGCTCTGCCAGCAGTGGCATTAAAACAAATATGCCTCCCACCCCTGTTACACTAGTTGCTGCCTTGCTGTGCTGGCTTCTGTTTCCAGCAAGGGGAAAATCTCTGCTGCCCTATTCTGCAGCTGGTTCCATTTCCTTTGTTCCCATTCACCTGTAATTGGAATTACACAATAAAAAGACACAGCCCATGATTACAGGCTCCTTGGGCAACAGGTGTTGGTTCATTCCCCCAGTGCAGGCATGGCCTCATGCTCAGTGTGTGGCTGGTGGGGATCTTTCTGGCTGCTGTGCTCTGCTCATCCTAAGAGATGGGAATGGAGAGAAGGTACGTGTCAGGAGGAAGAGCGTTTGTTCTGACTTCTGAAAAGTGTTGCTGCCAGCCCTCCATAATGTTTTGAACCGGTATAAAGAGCTTTTCTTGAACAAATAAAAAGGGTGAGCTTTGCCTTTTCGCATCCCTGTCCTCCCTGTGTCAGAGAGGGTGATGAGTGGCTAGTGCGAGCTCTGGTCCAACAGCAGTGCAGCTGAAGGTGGCCCTCTCCAACAGAGAAATGCTATGCTGGGTATTTAATTCCAGTTTTTGGAAGAGTTGGCTAGAAAGCAAAAATTCTGTTTCAGAGCAGGGGAAAAAATAAGAAGAAACCTAATCTTCGGTATCTGTTTTCTTCCAGAGGCTTACAGCTCTCCTCAATGCAGGCAGGTTCTTAGATCTGATTTTTTTGCACCCTGCAGTAGCTTTCTAAACTAGAGATTTACTTGCAGGGGCAAGAGTCTCTTATCACTGTCTCTGGCAGGACTTTTCTACCTGATAATCCCTGTTGTAAAGATCTGGCTTCCAGTCCTTGCTTTGAATTGGGCAAACAGTGTAGGAGCCCAGTTTGCCTACATCCCACATGTGCATCTTTCTGAGAGATTTGGCCTGAATATCCAATTTGACCTGAAGCCCAACCAAAAAAGGGAGAATTGGAAGGGGAAAAAAAAAAAAAAAATCTTAGTTTATGATTGAAATCAAAATTAGAAAGTAGTCTAAATAATAAAACTCACTGGAATTTGCTCAACCCTAAATAGCCATATAACAATCTCCATAGAACACTTCCTCTGCCATCACTATCTCCACAGTCAATCGCAGCCATATCTGAATGTTCCTGGAGTTGTTTTAGATTTTTTTTTTTAACCAATTCTCAGAGACTGAGTAAATCTTTATTTAAAAAAAGGTGTTTTCAGAACTGTGGCAAATCCACTTTTCCTCCATGCTGGCTAGGAAAATATTCAAGGGAAACTTTAGCCAGATGCTCATGATGGTGATTAGCAAAATCCTAATTAAAACTGGTTTATATAGTTGATCATAGCTGTATGAATCTTAAAGCAGCATGAGTGCACTGCAGAAAGCTCCTGCTCCTACTTTTTGCCAAGTGTGGGAGGAATGAATCTGGGATTACCTTAGGTTTTTTGCTATTTACCACCAGCTGCAGGTGGTGTCCAGGAGATGTACTGCAATCCATATCCTTGGTCTCTCTCTTCAGTCAAGCGCTCCCTGTGAGAGAAGTATCCCCTGGAGCTTGTCTCCGGGTATTTCTGAGGCCTGACCCAAATGAGGTGAAAAAATTGTAGTTAAGGACAGCACTTTATGCAGGGTAGGAATGGTGCAGAGTTTCAGGGAGGGCTGGTGCCAGGTGGGGCTGGAAAGGGCTGGGAAATGTTACAGCTTTGCTGGGAATGTCAAGAAGGATCTTCCATCACCCCCTTTTGTGCCAGGCCACCAGTGCCACTCTAATCCCTCTAGAGCTGTTGAGGGGCTGCGGTACTGCCTGGCCACCCTGAGGGCCATGTCCCTTCCAGCTCCCCTGCAGCCCATTGCCTCGGGGGTCCCCCTCTGGGCCAAGCCTGTACAGAGCTCTGCCCTGCCAATAACCCTGGGGCTGTGCCTGGGAAACGCCTATGACCAGCAAGAGAGAGGCTGTGCTGCAGCACAAGCCTTCAAAAGCTGTCATTGATGTAAAGAGTGAGCAATAGAGTCAGCCAACCGCTGGCCAGGGAAGTCATGGCTAATACACTTTCACGTCTTTGGCCTTTTCCACCTGTCATGTAGCCTGCCAAACTGCTCTTTCTCCTTGCCTTCTCTCTTTTCCCTCCTTCTCTTAACAAAAACAAATAAATATACCCACTGTGAAAGGGAACAGAGAGTAGGGACGGGGTTCAGCCACTGCTTCCACCGCTCATCTGAGGTTTGATCTTTCTGTGCCTGCTTCATGGTCTCTGCTTCAGCTTTCTCCTCAGTAAAAGCAGAGTGATAATACTTGCTGTTAATGAAAATACTTTTAAGATTAGGTACTTTCAGAAAATTAACATAACACATTCCTGAAATTTGTCTGAAGTTATGACAACTTGCTTATAGAAATTCTCCTGTGGTAGAGAAGAGATAAATATTTTGAAAGGCTTACAAGTTAATGTGATGATAAATGCCAGGATCTTATTTTTCAGACTGTTCTGTTTTACTTTCTCTCTGTTCCCTACCTGGGGGCTGCGTTACAGCTCTGCTCCCAGCAGTTGCAGGCAGCTGCTGGTTGCAGGGGGAGAACTCCTGTGGCATTATTTATGGCAGCTCTCAGTGAGAGGACAGTGATTTACTGTGCATCATCTTCTGCAGCTGTGAATTTGCAGCATGGCAACAGGGCCTTTCACTGGAATCCTAATTTTCAGTCTGACACAGAGGTAGAGAAAGGTGAACTGGCTGGATAAAAATAAGAACCTGTTAATATCCTCCTTTGCCCTCCCACAAATAAATTTTTACTTTTGGAACCGGGAAATTAGGGTTGGGAATATCCCGCCATTCACACTCCCATCTCTTCTGCCAGACAGCTTTTCAAGAGAAGTCGGAACAGTCTTGATTCTTCCTCTAAACTTAGAATTTATTTTTTTTATATAGCTCCCTTTCTCTTACATCTCTTCGCCAAACTCTACTTTTGACTGCAGCAGATCTTGCTAGGGACACTCGCTGAATGAACCTGGTTGTCACCAAACCTGCCCCATGCTCTGAGCTGAGCAACATGCAGCAGGACAGCAACAGGAGCCCTCATCCAGCTCTTGGATCTGCCTCTGCCTGCAGAAAGATGGAGCTTGCTTCCCTGTGCTATCGAAAGGAAGTTGCAGATTTTGACCTCATGCCCTTGATCTTGAAAAAGATATGCACAGATCGTCTGAGCAGGCTCACCAGCTTATCCAAATTGAATCTCAGTGCCAAGTCGCTTGGTTTTGACCTACGCTATAAAATTGTTAAATTCCCTACAAAGTCATTGGCATTCTGCACAGGGGAGTTGACAGAATAGCACCTGGGAGTGCCTTGTGTTTTTTTTTCTGGGGTTATTTCTTCTGGCCACAGTTTATCTGGCACAAAGCACAGGAAAATGATGGCATACGTTTTGTAATGTTACGTGGCAAACCTTGGCATTGCTTTCTGTCAGTAGTAGCAAACCAGGTCAGGCTGCTGTGGCACAGTGTCATAAGAGCAGGAGCAAGCCCAGCCCAGCAGCCCCTGTGGGAAGCTTCTCCATGGGCTGTGCCTATGGGAGAGGGAAGAAAGGGAGAAGGAAGGAAAAGTTCACTTGTTTGCTCCCAAGCTTCCTCCTCTGAGATTTGGATCATAGACATTGCATAACTGCAAGTGGGATTAATCATTTCATTTAAAAAGTGACAGTAGGTACAATAACGGAGGGTAAGTGTGCCCATTATCCGATCTGGCTGACTATGAAAGATTTTTGCTTCAAGGCATCTCCTGTAATTGCAGATTTGGTTGGTCAAGCTGTAAAACACTTTTAGGATGCAAGTGATGTGTGCTGTCATTGCTATGCAAGCTTATGTTTCGTATGTCTGCTATTCCCCTCAGCTGAATGGAGTATAACCTTCAGGTCAGTTATCAGTAGACTGGGGAGAGGGGGGAAAAAACCCAAATGAACCTCTCTGAAACCACAGAAACCTCCCAAACACTGAGAAACAATTAGTGGTTCTAATACTGAAGAACTAAATGCAGAAATTATGTTGCTTACTTTTAGGAATAGAATGTAAGAAAATTGCTTACTTTAACCATGTGGACTTTGACAACCAAGATATGCAGTGAAAGAAGGCAGAATTGCTTATGAAAACAAATTTTGTTGCAAAATGTGAAATGCTTTATAATCATTCATGAGTTTAAAAAACAAAACCCAACATCCTGTACTATTGCTCTGTCAGGAAGATTATTTTATTTTTATTTTTTAAACATTCAATTTAAAAATCAGGATTGGCGTTACTCTTTGAAACTTGCCCTATTTACATTATTTCTAACTTATGATTATGTACATTTGCTGTTGAATGTAATCATTGGGCACTCCAATATGAAATATTAAAAATATAAGGCATAAGAAGGGAATGTTCTTGCCGGTGGCAAGAACTTACTCTTACTCTACTTACTCTCTTATTTACACTTCTTACTCTATGGAAAAGTCTCAGTTCTGACCTGGATGGATGAGTTGCAAAGAAAAGTAATTACTTCTTCCTGCTTCTGCCTGGGCTGAAGCTTCTGACAGAAGACTTAGAAATGCTAGTGGCTTTGCTAGTATATTTTGCCTAACAAACTTGTTTTGCACAGACCGGGTGTCCCTCAAGTTTGTATGAATAATATGGGCCTAGATTTGAGGGAAAAAGGTATGAGGTGAAATGCAAAACTTCAGATCCTCCTGCCAATTCCTTCCGCTCTGCTTCCTCCAGCAGCGAAAGTAATGGTAGGTCTGGATTGCGCTGCCTTGTTCCAAAGCGCAAAAACTCAGAGGACAAAAAAAATACCATTATGCACATGAACAGGTTCAGCCCTTGCTTATCGCAATGCAGAAGGGACCAGAGGACCTGATTAGGCAAAGTTTGGGAGACAAGAATACAGCCAAGCTAGCTGTGACTCTTGAAAAACTGCAGCATTACCAGGGAGAGATGCCTTTATTAACAGCATCAACATTCAGTCCCCCCACAGGTTGTTATCTGGACTGAATGGCGCTCAGTTCTTATCAAGGCTCTTGTCCGTAATATGGAAATCTCACACAGTATGATCCTGTGAGTAAACACCATGCTGCTTAAAGCCCTGATTCCTATCATGTAAAGTAGATTGCAGCCCCTCAGGACACACACTGCAGTGGAAGGTGGGCAATAAACCATCAATTATTAACTTTTGTAACCCCCAATAGCTAGCAGGGTTTCTGTGCCAGGCTTCTTCACCTCTCTGTATTGCTGGTAGTCCTGCAAGGGCACCGAAAGATGCTCTGTCTTCAAAACCTGCCAGTTAGCTCTCCTGTCGGCAGAAAACCTATGTACAACAGGGTCGGCAGTCTGGCACACTGATGCGTTACTGAAGGTAATCGCTAAATCTGGTGAAGGAGAGTGACTAGACAATTCCTAGCTTATCTCCCCATAAGAGCAACATAGTTGCAAAAGGCAGCAGCGAGGTATCGCATCGGTTAGGGCTGCACACAGAGTGAGTGTAGCACAGCAGTCAGGCAGCTGCTTTGCTTGCAGAGCTGTACTACTCTATCTTTTAATAATTTCCTTCTACACCCAGGGGAGGTTAAAAGATCTGAATCAAGGTAGAGAAATTTATGATCTCATGTGTCTTTGAGAAAAACTTACCTGATGCACCTTGGAAGGGAAGGCCGGCAGAGCTAGCCCCAGAGCAGCCAAGGTGCCCTAGGCAGTATTTCCAGAAGCACCCATCTCGGGCAGATCTATTTGTAACCTGGGCCCAGCTTGTGTCCAAAGTGTGGTTTGTCACACTTCTAACCTGAACAGCAGGAGTAGAATTTCTCAAACTGCAAGATTTAGTGTAAGAAATCTTAATTTTTCTTAAGTATGGTCAAATTCACTCTTCAGTGCCTCCTGTAAATTTGGCAGGGACACTTGTAATTTCCTAGGCAGAATTGTGGCAATTCCTTAGGCTTCCCCAGATAGCCACTATACTGCTGTGTGTATTTGAAGAGTATTCATTAGTATGATTTGAGAAAGGCTTTACAGAAAGAACATATTTCGGGGGTGTCTCTAGAAATGTTTTTTTAATGAAACACTTTTGTTTGGGAAAACAAATCAAAGTAATGAATTAAATTTTGAAGCACTAATATATCATATGTGATACCTTTAAACATTTTCACTTTCAGTGTCCAGAAGATTGTTTGGAGAGGGCTTTCCTCGGTATAACATTAATCTGTAAGGGTGGTTACTGCAGTGTTCATGTTCAGAAGTACTGGTTTCAAATCCCAATATATTTAAAACCCTGGATGGGAATGAATCTGGGAAGCTTTCACTACTGTAACCAAGTACCTAGGAGATAAAAGCCTCTGAGATATTTTTAAATGTCAAATTTCAGACACAAAGCATATTACTGTGATTTGATCTTCAGACTCTCTATTTATCTGTCTAGCTTCTCCTATTCTATCAACAACTCTGTTCACCTTAGAGATAGCTTTAAACATCACAGATATCCAAATCTGACAACAGATTTTGGTTCTTTATAATCCAAATGATGATACTGAAATGAGCTATGTAAATCATTCGTTTAAACACTATCTAAAAGAAAATTTTAAGGTTTTGGGTTTTATTTTTAAGGGCTTAAAAAAAAGCACTGAACAAACAGTTTAAAAAACTGACTCATCAGCTCTATATTTTTGTCATCTTTGCTTATGTAAATAGCAAATAAATGTCAAATATTCAAGTGCTGCCTAGATCTCTTCCTTTAAAAATGAGGTGTTCTAGACTGTCAGTTAACAGGACTTAATGTGACTTATGTGTCTTCTGTTTCTCAAAATGTGGATGTAGGTAGTTTGTATAAGAATGAGGCTTTTCACTGCCTGAAGCATGACTCCAAGCAAGGATGATAATTTCCAGATTCTTACACTAAAATGAAAGATCTTTTCCTGCCCCCAATAACCCAAATATCACAGTGTGCTTAAGGATGATGCTGACATTTTCAAAGACCACCCAAGGTGTTCCCTTTTTGACTGCAGATATGCTCTGAGTCTCTGTGGGACTTACTGTCTTTCCTTTTCAGGTCTCTCGCGTCTTTTTGGTTTGCTTTCATTCTGCCTGTTATCAATTCTTTGGAGCCCAACTTTGACATTAGCAAAGACCATATTGTCATAGCTGTAATGAGTGCTTGACTTTTAAAAGTAGCACAAACATATACAATATATAAAAATTAAAGTTTAGTAGTCACTACAGCTCTTAAGATTAATCGTGGTAGTAATTTGACTTCTCATGTCATTGCTTCTTAGCTGAAGATGAGGCTTGCTTATTCATTCAATGCTAGGTCAGGTTCAGTGAACTCCTTGTTTATTTATCCTTCTCATAGGACATTAGCAGATAGTCTAAACAGATTAAAGTTATTCTTTATGATCTATTTTTTTAAAAAAAATATTTTTCCTTAAAAGACAAACATTTTAATATTTCATTTTGGTGTTTAGTTTATCACTTTATGTTCAAAAAAATATGAGAATGAACCAGGATCTTTGGATCTCATAGATGATGTTGGAAGCATGTCAGTCAGCAAGACAGCCTTTCCTGGTGCAAACTGAGGACAGGAGGTGCAGAGCTATCCTGGTTGCAAGAAGAGCAGCAAAGTCTGCTTCTTTCTTCTACAGACTTCATGAGCTGTCCCTGCCTTCATGTGCATGGACTTGCTTTTGGTTTATGGTAATGAAAGCAAGAGGAAAAGTAGGCCCCAGGCATTCATTTG
The DNA here is from genome assembly GCF_031877795.1 of Strix aluco. Classification (NCBI taxonomy): domain Eukaryota; kingdom Metazoa; phylum Chordata; class Aves; order Strigiformes; family Strigidae; genus Strix; species Strix aluco. The sequence goes on from NC_133934.1 coordinate 53,346,289, forward strand.
GCCATGAAGTACTGCATTTTTTATAAAGCTTAGTAACTGTAATTTTTCAAGTAATTTTCTAAAAGAGGGCTGGAATATGGGTAGTGCACAGGAACCAATATACCTTGAAAGTACATTTCTTTGTTTTAATAAGGTTGGCAGTGTACCATAACTTGCCATAATGAATTAATTTGGTGTTTATCATAACAGCACTGAGCTTAATGAACTCTTGATATTTATGCAACTGTCTGTAGATGTTCTCTTGTCATTTGGGATTTATAAATAGATACTAATACTTTTTATCGCTACTTTCTCCTGAGCAGGAAAGATCTGCATGGTGAAAGGCCACTTAGGCTCACCTCAACTTTTTCTATACTAAAAGTAATCAGATCTTGAATAACTTGATTTTTGTCTTTATCTAGGTTTCTGAATTGTTAGTATTCCACAAAGCCATGCAACTTGAATAAAACTGTTACAGATCTGTCCTTATAAAATTCCACCACACTTGTAAAATAAATATAGTTAATATCTAATTTCTTATTACTGCAGATGCCGTTTCATGTAAGTTTAGCCTTCTGTATTTGAGAGAGTGTCCACGTAAGTTTAACAGATTTAAGTAAAAAGAAGTTCACTAATTTGAACAAAGTGATACTAATTTATGGGATCCAGGTCATGAGCGCTGCATCTTCTGAAGCTAATGGTTTATTGCTGGGCAAAATGGAAGGTCAGCTGTTTTCCCTCTTTTAATATTGTCTGATACACTAATCCTTAATGCTGAACAGCAGGTTTGGTTTACTACTGCTTCTTCTATTATATCTAGAAGGTGAGATGCTCAACCTTGTTTCTCTGTACACTGACTTCCTAGCGACAGCAGCGTGATGCCAAGCACTGCTGAAGGGCAGATCAGAAGGCAACCACCTGCCTGCCCTCATGGGGCACAAGTTAGTTGGTTTTACATATGTTTGGAGTCCCTGCCAGAAAACAGGCTTTGCAGCTGGACCCAAGGGCACTCTTTTGCTGGGTTAAGTGGTGGGAATGGGTGGAGAGGGAGTGCGGCTTCATCTAATCTGGCAGCCCAAGCTGCATTTGGCTGGCGTGAAAAATTTCCTCTCGTGGAGCCTGTGATTGGCAGGTCATCAAAATGCTGGCTTGAAAAAAACAAAACAAACCACAGAAAAATGGAAAACACTCTCTCCAGAACCAGCATTTTTGTTTACAGATTTCAAGACCTGTAGTCGAAGGAAGGACTGGAATAGCAATAATCTCTCTGCTTCCACATGCTTCGCTCATCTTGCAAGCTCTCCTTGCATCACCTCAGTCTACTCAGGAGCAGGCGCTATCACTGCTGCTCCCTTTCTTTCACCTTGGGTCAGCTACTTCTGCCCTACACCTTCCCGTGCCACCTTCACTTCTGGGCTGTATTTTTCAGTGATCTGGTGCCCCTTTTAATTCTAGGCTTAGGTCTAGGGGTGGCTAACTGGGTAGTGCAGCTGGTTGCAGGCAAGCAGCTATTTTTGAATGAACACCTTCCCACCAGCTCTCTAAACACTTCTGAGTTTTATTTCTGGCCATTCCCTATCTCTTTATTCTGTGTGTTTGAGCAAGACAAAATCACACAGGAATACTCCCCTCCTGTAGGTGACTGCAGATATATCCTTCACTCTCCACGGCAGCTTCATAACAGTCCATGGCTGTAATAAGATGCAAACATGATCTGTTGGGCAGCTGGGGAATGACTATATTTGTTGGCGCTGGGGATAGCATCAAAGTGCTTTGAGCATCAATGTGCGTCTCCTGCAAGGCCCCAGTGATAAGGTCAAAATAATGAAAACTCATCAAGCCTCTGTGAGAAAATGAGGTGCCACTGGTGGGGGAGGAGGTGAAAAGGACCCCCAAGAACCTCCTACTTGCCTGTCTCCATCCTTATTCCCTGTTTCCCTCCCCATGGCTGGGTCTGCCTCTTCCCTAGGCAGGAGGCAGCAAGCTGGGATGGGCAGTGGCCATTCCTCTCCTGCACGGAAGCCCTGAGCCAGCCTCGCAGGTGGCATCTGCAAGAGCTCCTCTGCCGCTGAGATAGGGGCTTGCTTTGCCAAAACCTAAAGCCTGCTCAGGGAGATGCAATAGGGGTTGGCATCACTCCGGTTATTGCCGTGAATATGAAAGATTCAGGCAGTTGCTTCACTAAAACAAAAAACTCTCCTTGTGGGTTCCTACCTGTCTACTTTGATAACTGAAGGATGGTCACAAATCGGCTTAGTTTTATGTCTTGTTTTACAAGTGGAACCGAACTCTACAAAGACTTGGCACCAGATTTTTCTTAGAAAAGCTCCAGTGTGGAGCTTTTGCCTGAGGGATTTGACTCGTGGCTAGCCACTGCAGAAGTAACTTGAGCTCTTTTAACTGGCCCCATCTGCAGGCACTAAGCACTCCCAAACACAACCTATGTGAGCTACCCAGGAGCTCCCCGGGGAGCAGGCACAAGGGCTGGGACCTTGGCTCAGGCCTCCAAGGCACAGCCCACTGAGGTACACAAATAGCGCTTTTTTTTTTTTTTTCTTTTTGATGTATTTATTTTTTCCTCCCCCTTCTGACAGTGGGCATTCATTGCATGGTTCTGCACACCTCTCTGCAGCAGCCTGATCCTGGAGACTAAAGCCAGAATAGCACCTCATCATCTCCTCTTCCTTGTCAGTGCCCAGGGTGAAGTTATCCCTCTGGATAACACATTCCTGGTGAGGAAGCTGATATTCAGTAACCTTTGACATCACGGACTATGCATTGGCTTTTCTGATCTCATTGTAAATGGACTGTCGCATCTCTTGCTACTGATGACTCAGAATGAAATGATAAAAAAGCCAGTGTTGTCACAGATGTCTCAATTTTGTAGCATTTGTGACACCTTGCTATCATAATAAGTTGGGGGTATTTTTATCTGTGGGTATTTTGCAGGAGTAATTACATTTCACTGCCAGCAGCAAAGTATGTAGTTACTGAGTTGAATCCAGCCCTGTTCCCACTGATTCAGTAGGATTTGTTCACATCACTGTCAGATTTGGAAACCACAGGCAGTTCAGTTTTCTGTGCTTATATCCACTAGGCATCACTTGGCACTGTGATTTCGGGGCCAAATTAGTTAAAGTGCATGCAGACATTTTCTTTTGTGCAGGTTAATAACTTTACATCATTGCCTTGAAAATGTTACTGTAACAGTTTGCCTGCTAGAGGAAAAGCTATTAAGACCCGCACTCTATCCATAAGCAGGTTTAAAGGTCATGTTTTTCAGACAAATCAGTTTATTTCAATATATGGTCTTCTTTTGTAAGCTTTTTAAGACTATGGTATTTCAAAACAAAAGGAGCTCATGCACCCTATTTATTACTTTCTACCACTCTTACTACTGGCTTATGTGTTGCGATACTACTCCATGCCAATACAGCAGGCTCAAGGGAGCCAAGACTGTCAAGGAAAAGTTCAGTTGTAAAAATCTGGGACTTGTGAGAAGAGGCATTTGCTGGAATTACAGCATTTAACACATCATTACCATTCAGAGCATTTAGTTAATGCATTATTATTTTTAGTCATCTATTAAATTTGAAAATCAAATATCAAACTGATTGTAGTGTCTGCCACCCAACAGGTATCTGATTAGAGTGTGTAAGGGCACCCACCAGGAACCGCAGCAAAAGCACGTATTTTTATGGAAAGAGTGCCATCGTGTGGGAAGCTCCTGCAGCACGCAAGTATAGCAGTGCCTACGTGCTATGCACGCTTGCAAGAAACCTCCCTTCCTCATGTTGTTTTTCATGGAATTTCAATAAAAGTACGATTTTCATTTCTGAAAATGTGCTACAAAAATAGGAAGTTCTATAACTAGGAACAGGTTGGTAGTGTTAAATCTTCTTAACATGTTAACTATTAATTTGGTTCCACAAATGGGTGAATTCAGAAACAAAGTGTTTACTAAGTCTAATAGAAGCAGGATCTCCTTTTTCTCTGTATTAATTTAATACAGTTAGTTATTCATGCTCTTATAATTTCTCTTGGTATGTATTTTATCTCTCAAGATCTGTTTTCAGCTGCAGTTTTACAAGGTTTCATGATAAACTTTCCATTTATCAAGCTCGTCCACGTAATGATAAAATTACTATCCCTGGTTTCTGCTTCTTTTTATGTTTTCCTTTAAATAATTGAACTTATATGTTGCAACCATAAAGAAAATTGACAATAATTAGCAGGAGTACAATTAGGAATAAATCTCTGTTAAAGAACAAGCTGAAGTTCAGTGTCTTTATGCAAATGCCTATTGTTGAAAAGATGGCTTGTGTAATCAGGAATTACACTGACAAGTGAAGAATCATTTAATTAATGAGAACAGAGCAATCATTTGGATGGTTCATTCTATTACTGACTGAATAAGAGAGAGAAAATAGTCCTGCTCAGGGATTAGAGCTGGTACTGGAAGAAATAAGCCCCACAGTGTTGTTCTGTTACTGCCTTGTATAGATAGTACAGTAATTTTTAAATATAAAAACACATATGCCAATTGTTTGGATTGGGCATTGAAAATTAATCTTCTATTACTCCACCAGAACCTGTACAAAAGGATTCTGTTTATGCTGACTATCTGCTGCACAGACTGGACAGACTAGAATATTTGGGCCAAAATAATCACCTAAGTCCTAATGCAGGATGCTAGGGCAGTGAGAACCAGAATTATGGTGAGTTATGTCTGTAAGCACTGTATGCCATGATAGAGGCTGTGTTTGCAGTCATGGAGGAGTAATTATGGTAGGAAGGGACCTACAGAGGCCTCCAGCCCAGCCCTCTGCTTGAAGAAGGTCCAGTTAGGTCAGGTTGCTCTGGGCCTTCCCCAGTGGGCCTTTGAGTATCGCCAAGGATGGAGATGCCACAAATTCTCTGTTCCAGTCTTTGACCTCTCCCATTTACCTTTTATATAGTCAGAATTGCTCATGTTCTGGTTTGTCCCAGTTGCATCTCTTCCTGTCACTGGGTCTGGCTCCAGCTTCTCTACGTGCTCCCAATAGGCAGCTGTAGGCAACAATGACAGCAATCCTGCATGTAGTCCCTGCGCCTCCAAAGCTGCTCTGGACTTGGATGTCTCCTAACAGCTATCCTGTCTTTTGCAACAGAATGGAGAGTCCTTCCGTCCTTGACTTATCCCTGCCCCATCAGGAAGCCTTGGGATAGGGCTTCCCTAAGTTGGCATTGGGCTTGGGACATTTCAAAATATAGCCCAGGCAACTCTGACCTTGTTCGCCATTCTGCAGGGGTGGACCTTCAGCGATGTCCTGTCAGCAGGCATTGCACAGAATTTATCCCACTTCTTATAAACACAAAGCTATGCAAACAAGGTGATTCTGGCATCTCCAAAGCCACGCGTATCACCCACAGTCTGTTCCTCAAGGGCACTGTTCCCTTTGGTACAGCACATAGTGGACAGGCAGTTCCCCTCTGAACACATCGAGGGTTCAGCCATCAGGTGTACTCCTAGGTAGGAAGCAGAAGCTCACGCCAGAGCTGTGCTGGGATTTAAGCCACTGATGGCTGCGTGAAATCTCCCATCCCTGCTAGGACCACAGCATAAGAATATGGTCATTTGAATGTGCTATAGAAAATTTAGTGGCTTCATTGACATGACTACCTGTTCAAGTGGCATTAGAGATTGAATGGTCTCTGTATAGAGCAGTTGCCCTGTGCTTCCGAGGTGCATTCATACTCCCTTTCATAATACTGTATTTTTCTGAGGTTAAGGTAGACCACCACATTGAGCTGTTATGGTTGCCCTGAGTCAGTGGGACAGCTTTTCTTCACCCTTTGATGCCGTACAGTCTCTGGTAGCAATATCCCAGGCCTCTGCTGGTTTGTGTGCACTTGGATTTTTTGCATGCTGTGTCAAATGATTGCACAAGTAATTGTTTGCCTTCCAACTCTGAATTGCAAAACAAATTTATTACATGAAAGAAAACATTCCCCCTGTTTTATTCTTTTTAAGTGTAATCGTTGAATTTTTTATTTTGGGTAACCAGATGCACCCAGCTGATACTCTAGTCACTTCTGGATGTTTTCAAAAAACCACTCTCCTCAGGAATAAATGAACTACATACGAAAATCTTTTTCCAAACAAAATTCTTGTTTCTCAAACTGTTCATCCCACAGGAAGTCTAACTAAATACGTTGGCCTTGCAAGCTGCCCAGTAACTCTTTGGCATTGTTCTGGGTACATAGGTGCAAGGTAAGTGAATTCCACAGCAAAGAACCTTTCTATGGAAATCACTTACCAGCAGGTCACATGCTCCCAGCAAGCTTAGTTTAGGTCATCACTGACTGCAACTAATACGGTTCTGAAGCTCTCTCTCCAAAGCAGCAAGTAGGTAACCTAATAAAGATCAGTTTACAATCAAGTAACATGTATCCTGTGGTACATCTGAACTGTATTTTTTTTTTTAATTGATATGTCTCTTCTCCAACGATTAAAATGCAAAATATATAGTCAAATATCGAATGCACTACAGAAGTCAATTGACATAGTCTGTAGTGAAAGCCAATTAAGAAAATACGGTTTATTAAGTAAAGCATTTTCATTAAGGGTCATAAAAGAAGGAAAGAGAGACTTGTGTGTGCTTTCCTGTATCTAGAGTAGAGCATAGATATCCATATGCTCAGTCTTACAGATGACCCCGTGTTCAAGCTTTCTTTTCTGGCTAAATCAGTCCATCTGGATTCATCAGCTGCTTGGCTTTCCAAGACACATGGGAAGGTTGCAGGTAGTTGGATTACATCCTCACGCTCTCAGGTGCCACCTCCACTGCCCCACTGTAACCCCTGACTCTGTGCTTTCTCCTCAAGGATTTTGGAGCTGCAGCAGAATGGCGACATGGACATACTGAAGCATAAGTGGTGGCCAAAGAACGGTCAATGTGATCTTTACTCATCTGTGGATACCAAACAGAAAGGAGGTGCCCTGGACATAAAAAGTTTTGCAGGTGTTTTCTGCATCCTTGCTGCTGGGATTGTCCTATCCTGTTTCATTGCAATGTTGGAAACGTGGTGGAATAAAAGGAAAGGCTCCCGGGTTCCATCAAAAGAGGTATTAGACCCTCCATTTCTCCTGGGGAATTTTCATGCACCCTAAAGATTGCTGCCTTGACTTTATAGCATTAGAGAGGGTGGGGAATCAAATTCAGAGATATTTCCTTAGTTTGCTGATTTTTTAAGGTAGATGTTGTTCCTCAAAATCTCTTTAGCTATTCTTTCTAGAAAAGCTTGAATGGAAAAGTATATTGATGATGTATAAATATGCAGCTATTCTGAGTAAAACACTGTTACTTGTAGAATAGTACATTATTAATAGATCAATATTTAGTTCATTATTCCCATTGGTGAGAGCTAATTCTTACCAGTAAGTTCAAAGGTTTCTTGGATTCTTCTTGAAAAAGATATCCCCTAAGATCAGGGACTGAGTCTTTCAAAATAGATTTGCAAAGTTTAGCCCTTTAATCAGCAGTTAGCTTCTTAAATAAGCTTGTTCCTGTTTTCAGAAATGTTAACCTCTTGAGACTTCCATGAATTTCAGTTCTCGTTGTTTCATCTGAAGTCCAGGGAAGCAAGAGTATGTTCAATTTTTCAGATTTGGGCCAGACTTATTTCTGAAATCTACTACAGACTTGTTTCAGAAAACCTTGGACAGAGACCACGGAGAGATATGTTGTTTTACACCAGAGTTTGCTTTTGCACCTGCATGTGTAATGCTTTCTTTCCTGTGGCAATTTACCTGTCCCTTTACCAGCCATCTGAGCCTTATGCAGTCTTACAACAAATTTCTCACCTTCATAATTAAATCTTTAGCTCTACAAAATACTAGAAAAACATTAGGAAAAAAAAAAAAGTTATTAAAATCTACTTGGCAGAGATGCCCAAAGCTGAACCTAAATACAAGCTTTAATGTAGCACTCTCAGTTACAGCTTTTCTATCTGTGCAGCTTAGACACATCTGTGTAGCTTGTGGGGTATTGCTGTTAATTTGTGTGCAGTGGTCTCGCCTTCTCTACAGTTTCTCCATTGTGTTTATTCCTGCTAATCTAATGCTGTGTAATCAGGCAGGATTAATTACACTACCTAATTAGACAGCATTGGCACTGATGTTAGAATACGTTTAAACTTTTCTTGCCTGTTTTAATTCCCAAGCTTTTTTTGTTCAAGATCTGGACTGGACAAAAAAGAGAATCTCTAGTCTTTAAATTGGGTTTCTCAGGAATGGAAACCGTATAGTTTCAACCGGTAAATTATTAAAAAACCCTAAAATTTACTAGATTGTTGTTTACCCAAACTTTCAGAACTTCATCTTCATATTTATCCAGTGCAAAACATAAAAATAAATAACAAAGGAAAAGAAAAAACCAACCTGGTTATTTTATATAACTATAAAATTTCCTTTTTCAATTTTCAAACACAGAGAAATTCAAGTATGTACTTTCCACAAATGGTATAATTTGGCCTCCTTGATCTTTGTTACGTGGTCATTAGCTCAGCATTTAAAATTGCATCTCAACACTAAATTGAAAAGCTTGGCTCAAAACGGAGTTTAACATGGACGTATGTGCTGAATGTCCCCACTATCCTGGATGTGGGGGTCATTCAGCAAAGAAATACATCTTAACTAACTTTCTTAAAATTCATTTTAGCTTCCATGAAATCCATTGGCTCTTCCAGGCCACTAGTCCAGAGTCGGGGGTCAGATTGGGCCAGTTTGTGGTCAGCAAGCCAACCCTTTTTCCTGGTGGCTGCCATCTTGTGCTCCAGAATGCAAGCATTTATACTGAAAAAAATTGTCTTATGGTTGCGAAGATAACATTTCGGTCGCGTACCAGAAGTAATCCATTCAATGATGTCTGCCTGAGTCTGCAGACAGCCTTAAACAGTAGCTCTGAGAGAAGTATGAACCGCCCCAGTAATCTCAATGGGATGTTGACTCTGAAGCCTGATGATAATTTAAATGTGAAAACTGCTGAATATTTCACTACTGATCACACAAGAGAGAAGAGGAAAGATCATATTATGGAGATATGCACAATCTTACTGTGAGTGGGTCTCATTTTGGTGTATCAATTGGGTGGAGATTGGGTTGTGGGCTAAGCATGGGAGAATATCACCGCTTATATATTTTCACTGGTCTGACCCTAGCCCCAAATGCATCTCTGTAAGACAAGAAAGACGAATATTTTGAGTAACTTATAGAGGCTCAGAAGTGATGAAATTCTTATTGTTTCCCAATTGGCATTTTAAATTACAAAGTATTTGTATGTTTTTCAAAATCTAAAAAGAAAAAAACCCCAAACAAACAACAAAACAAAAGAAAAACCAAAACAAAAACAAAAGCCAACCAAAAAACCGCCAAAACCAGGAAAAATATTTAGGACTGTCCCTCAGAGATATAGTCATGACTTTCACATGCTAATGGAGCCTCTGTATATTTCTTTAGCTTTCAATGTGGCCCCAGTTCTCCTGCATCCATATGCAGCTCCAAAGTTTTTAGGAGAGAGCGTTTGGTGAATGCGTTTGGTTTTGGTGTCACCTGTGTGGTTGTTATGTGCATCCATGTCTATGTCCACATGTAAATAAACTATAGACAGAAAGCTAAGTCCAAGAAATGAGCACTGCATTTTTTCCCTCCTGTGATGAGTTCACACCAAAGCCTCTGTGATCAGCAATCACCCAGCTCCTGGGAGATCCCTGATGCCCTGTTCCCTGCCCCTTTTCCCACGGTTTGTCTCCCTGTCCCTGCCCTCGGAGGGTGAAATCCCGGAGGGGAGCTGGCCTCTCAATCTTCTTCCAGTCGGTCTCTGTGTTTGGCGTGGTACCAGTGCAAATATTCGGTGATCTGTTTTGCTAAGTAGATGAACTCCTGCAGTTTGTTCTAGGTGTGGACTTTTTCAGAGTGCTTGACTTTATTCCTAGACAAAGGAGGGATCTCAAGCCCATTCGGTATACTAGGAGTTTTGCCATTGATTCAGGGAACTCTGGATCAAGCCAGTCATTGAATTGCAGTAATCAAGGCTGGAAGTCATCAGTGCACATCTGTCGGCTGCCTAATTATCCTCTGTGAGGTCCTAGAGTGTGAGATATTTCTAGTGGCCTGGAAGAGCCAGTAGATTTCACAGAGATTAAGGTAAATTTTAAGGTTAGTTGAAATTGATTTTTGTTCTGAATGAGCTGTGCTACCTAGACTGAGGGAATACCTGTGTACATGTATACTTAATGCCACTTTGAATTAAACTTTGCAGTTCAGTAGAAATATATATACACAATACAGGTGATTTATTGTCTCACCCAGGACTTTCTCCTCTTTTTTAACTTCTGTGCATTTAAATTCTCAATTATAACAAACAAACCTGTTTAATTGAGTTCTCTGGGAGGAGAGATTTAAGAAGGAAAAGGGACAGAGGTAAGAGGAGGGATGATATATTATAATTAATACCCCAGTCCACCTTCCCTTCTCACCCACAAGAGCGTAATTCCATCAGAATCGATGGAATTGCTTCTTTGTAGGTAAGGGGAGAATTAATCCCTCTGTTGGCATCGTAATTTAAAATTGCCTGGTGTACTCCTTTCTGTGTGATGTCAATGAATCACCAGTGCTTGGTTTTTTGTCTGGAAGTTCAGCTTTTCTACACTACAATTTATATTATAAAGGCAAAAGGCAACCTGAGATGTATTTAGTCCTTCTTTAAGCCCTGAGAGGATGACAAAGATGGCAACCTGATCCCTCAGAGCCTCCCATGTTGACATTCAAATTTAGTCCTCATTGCAGAGTTGAAGAACTGGCATCATCATCACAGGCATTTGAGATTATGCTTTGCTTTTGTGGCATGAAGTTTACTGTTACTCAACTGTTGCTAGTCCAACCCACCTAGCTCCGAGCCTGGCTTTTCCTGGCGGAAACCTACAAGTAGTGCTTGGAGTTTTGTTGTTCGGATTCAGGGTTTGAAGGTAGCTGAGGTGTAAGGGTCTGCCTCGGTTTGGCTTAGCCCACCCAGCTTCAGGCGGTGGGGGTGTTTGCTGGTGAAGTTCAGAGATGCCGTCAGCCAACAGCCAGCTGTAGTTAATTGTGCATTGTGCTTCCCGAGCAGTTCTGATCGCACCGTGGAGCTTCGACCCAGCACAAATGGCGATGGTGAGCGGTGCTTCTTGTTTTTCTCATTCCCCAGGATGACAAGGAGATCGACCTGGAGCACCTCCACAGGCGCGTGAACAGCCTCTGCACAGATGACGACAGTCCCCATAAACAGTTCTCCACCTCATCGATTGACTTGACCCCGCTGGACATTGACACTTTACCCACACGTCAGGCACTGGAGCAAATCAGTGACTTCAGAAACACTCACATCACCACAACCACCTTCATACCAGAACAGATCCAGACTCTGAGCCGCACGCTGTCTGCTAAAGCTGCTTCGGGTTTCTCCTTCGGCAGCGTGCCCGAGCACCGAACTGGCCCTTTCAGGCACAGGGCACCCAACGGTGGCTTTTTCAGAAGCCCCATCAAAACAATGTCATCTATCCCTTACCAACCAACTCCTACTCTGGGGCTGAATATCGGTAGTGACCCAGACCGAGGCACCTCCATCTGAGCATCAGACCAAGTTTCTTCACTGTTTCTTTTTTAGGACTCCCTTTGCAAGGAGCAGCTGTAAGATTGTGGGACTAACATGGATGTAACCTTTTTTCCTTTTCCTTATTTTTTTGTTTTTGAGGGGATTTTTAAATTCATTTGGGGGTTATTTTCTGGTTTGGGTTGTTTTTTTTTTTCCCTTTTTTAAATTTTATTTAAGAATCAGGATTATTAGTAACAACTCTTCCTCCTTCTCTTCTCTGCTTTCTCAGTCTGGTCTCCTCTGTCTCCCCTTATTCTCTTTACTACTTGAATCACTTATTCTTTGGTTTATCACCACGTTAGGTGTTGGTTACTTCAGACTTTTCATATACTTTAAATATAGGAAACATGCAGTGATTCATGCATAGAAAAACCCTGAGGATTACTTTACAGAAGGGCATTCGCTCCTCCTCCCTCACCGCCTTTTTTTACTATAATTGCAATAACTTAAGTCTTTTCATATATTCTGCTGCATCCGATCAGCGCTCCACTGCTGTGTGTCCTGTTAACTGTGGACCAAAGGCAAACCCTGCAGTTTAAAAAATGGAAAAATTAAAAAAAAAGGCAAAAAGGAAAAAAAAAGAAAAAAAAAAAAAAGAAAAACAAATGAAGTTAAAAGACCATTCAGGCCCCACAACACGAGAATGCAGTTTTGTAGGATTACAAAAAGCCATTACTATGCCAGTAAAGACTACAGTTAAATCTACTTTCGCACTGCACCAGTGCATATGACCTTTATGTGATTGTACAGTGTTAAAAAGTTTTTCTTATGTACAGTAAACTGTATCATATGGCAGAAGCCTCTGTTGTGTTAAATAAATTAGTATCTCATACATATATATATATACATATATACACACAGGTATGTATATATATATACATGTATATATAGCTATAAAATGGCAGCTGTTGCTATTGCAATTCATTTAATAAAGCTTTAGTAAAAATGTGTTGTATACAGGAAAGATGTACAGTGCAGGGGGTCTTTTCATTTAGAAAAGACAGGTTGCTTTAATGTTATTCTGACTTGCATCATTTGCCAACAGAGCATATTTTATACTTTTTTATTAGAACATCCGGGGCAATTTAACGTTTGTACCTAGATGTAACTCCTTTGGTTAGGTTTTGCGTTGGCTATTGAGCATTCTATAAGGCTAACCTTGATAATTTTACTTTTAATTAATTAGACAAATGGAACTCTCTCTTAGGTATACCATGTTCATGAACAACTAATATAGCTCTAGAGAAGTTTAAACATAGATCAAAGGTTAATAAATTATTGTCCAAATCAGTACAGTCGATCAATACAATAATGGTGTTAGTGGAGAAAAAAGAAGCCCTTGAGAAATACAGATGTGGCCTTAATTATAATCATGTATTGTTCTAAGGAAAAAAAAATATGAACAGGCGCTCATTTTAACCCTTTATATGTTAAGTTAGATTTAGAGGAGCTATGCATTTTTTACATTAGTGCCAACTGTATAGAACAAGAGAAAGAACAGCAGCGAGAGCAAAATCAGTGCCCACTTTGGCACCAGCTTTTTAAAGTAACACTGTTACCTGTTAGAAATGTAGGAAGAGCTTTCTATTTGTAATCCTTAAAACTAAAAATGCGGTTAAGTAGAAAGCAAGCAGTTTATCCTGTGAGTTTTTTGGTTTGGTTTGTTTTTTAATGCAACCATACACTTATTTTAACCTAACTCATTCTTTGGCTAGGATTAATAGGAATCAGCCTATGTGATTTGCTTTAGGATAAATTAAAAGGTATATTCTTCAGATCTATTCTATTTTAATGCTAATTCTGTTCTGGGGGAGCATCTTGTACTGTCACTGTTTTTTGTACTAAATCTTCAAATATTTGTCTACTGTGTAAGGCAGAACAAATTCTTATCGTGCAAAAGGCCATTTTGTTTCCAGGGTAGCAAGTGTCTAAAAGCATGCACAACTTGCTTCCCCCTTGTAACATTCATGAACTCATCCACACTTCTGAGTAAAATTAAAAAAAAAAAAAAAAAGAAAATTTCTTTCCAACAAGCTACGTAGGGACATACCAGATGTTGCAGTGATTTTAGCTATTAAAAATACCTGTTAACCATGTACGATATTTAAAATAGGCCTATTTTGATGTGTTGCCTATTATACAAATACACAAAACACTTTTTGGAGGCCTCAGTTACAAGTGGCAGAGCTTTCTGTGTATAATTTGTCTAAATAATTTGTCTAATAAAATTGTTTTCTAAACTTGCGTTTCCTCCTGTTCGGTTACTGAGTTCTGTGGGATTTTTGGTCTGTGGCAAGGTGTCCACTCTTGAATGCTTTTGCCATACCATCACTAAAGGGTATTTAGCCCATGGAGCTGGGATGAGCTTGCCAGGCTGCCGTGAATCAGTTCAGTGTAGAGCATCCATGGCAATCACCAAGATTTACCATGTTTATCAATGTCAGGCTTAGATTTCAGAAAACATATACGGACAGCATTTTGGAGAATGATTTTAGAGATCATTGTCAGTGACATGTACGGGAGGTGATTTGTAGAAATACTGCATCCCATCTCTATCCTTTTTAGTGTAATCTAGGAATTTTCTTGGAACTTGGTCATTATTTTTATAGAATCACATTCTGCCATCTTTATTTGCACAGAAGTTAGTTTGCTCTGATACTGGACATACACTGCCTTTAGATTTGGCAAAAGTTTTAGTATGAGAGAATTTAGCCTGTATTTCATTATGGCCTTCTGAACCCTTAAGTTTCATTAACATGTTAAACTTAATGGCCTAGTCATTAGTAAGTTGTGCAGAATATACTGCAATAACATCATCCATGATGATTTAACTTGCAGCATCCAAAGTTTGTCTGCTGGCTTTTTACATTCAGTATATTTCATTCACTTAATATTTTTGACCTCTTACAATTTTCTATTAAGTTTAGCAGGCATTCAGGGGATTTCATTTTATAGCTTCAAAAATACATTGGAAGGAGCCCTCAATTCATTGCTACGTTCAAAAAAAATCTGAATCCCAGTAACATAAAAATCTAAAGGAAGTTAGATTATTGAAAGTGACTAAAATTTAGTGATTAAAATTTCAAGGTGCCTACACACTAATGCCAATAGGCTCGTATGTCAGTGGGCACTAAATGCCTAGCAACAGGATGCTAGAAGCTTTTATAGTCAGGCTACTTTTATTATCTCATAAAAATCATCCAAGAGACAAGCTCTACTTATTTTCTCTGAGGCAGAGCTATGGCAAACTGAGGCACTGACCCTACAAGCTATTACTACAATGCACATTACAGTGTGTCTAGTAGGGGTTCCCTCAGCCACAAAGATGCTTGCATGGTCAGGGTCCTAGTTTTAGGCTATTCCATAAAGTAATGATGACCTCTTGGGAAGTGATGTCCTGTTGGCATTGCAAGTCATACACTTTAACATAGGCATTGTCCCTGTCACTTACATTCACAGGCACACCCCTCTAGAGCTAGGTAGTTTTACTGATACTACATACGTACTCTCTATAACAGGCTACATTAAGGCAAACTCTATGCGACACTTTTCCTCCCTTTCTTCAAACAAAAATCCAGTGAAGTAATAGTGTGGAAGACTGTCAAGTGTGACTGCTGCAGTAGCTCCACTGGAAATACAAGCCAGCTGTATGTAAAGATGAGTTGTTTGCATGGTCATTCCACTCATACAACCATTTTGACATACCAGCTACAAACAAAAAGCGAGCAGTGGAAGAAAACTGGATAAACATACTTGCCCTATTTCAAAGAATCACTTAATAAGATGTTTCTGTTCACCAATGGTGAAATACCTGGAGATAAAAACCAGTCCTGCTGCACCAATCAGGTGAATTATTATAGCTGTCACTGACTCAGCCACAGCATGACCAGAGTCAAAGTCTCCCGGGTTTCCCTCCTGTCTTCACAAAACAAAGTGCTAGTATCGTTTCCCTGAATAGATCAGATATTTAGCACCACCTTTTTCTCTTTCTTTTCCACTCATGTAGGATGCTATGAAGTGATGAGAACGTAAAGCTGCCCTTCTGTGAATAATCACTGTAGTTGGGTCAATAGGGCATACTGGAGGTTAATACCCCAGATAATTTCTCAAATCTGCACAAAGGCAATGACAGAAAAATAAACCAGCTTCCTGTGTGCGTGCTTGTGGGTCTAGCTAAAGCAAAAATAGAATCTCCAAAATAACAAAGGCATCATACCAATACAGCCCTGCTTTATCCATTTGTCTCTCAGTCCCAATATCCACGTTACCTCTTCACTCTGCAGAGCTGTTTTGAAATAAATGTCAGAATCAAGTATCTGCTTCTAATATGACTCATAGACAAAGTTTTTGATAAACACTGGGACATGAACACATGCATCCACATGTCACATCAAGACCAGTGGGCAACTGTGAATGCATTATCACAAGCTATCAGCTTGTCATGTCTCACCCAAGCCATCGTTCATGAGGTCAGAAATAGAAGCCTCCAAAGGAGGGTCAGTGCATGCAAAATGCCTAACAAGTTCCTAACCAAAAAACTGTACCAATGCCCTAAAATTACAGGAGCCATGAATGTCATGAAAAAAATTACCTTTCAAGAGGTATAGCTAGAAAAATAAGTTTACTATCTGTCAAGACTTACAAAATTTGCCCCCTCCCATCCCATTTATCACAGTGGTGTGACACTTTGCATGTACTACAGAATTTATAACATTCGTCAGAAGGAAGGAAAATATCACAGCCAGAAAACTCAACTGTGCTCCAGGTCACACAGGAAATTTGAGGCAGAAACAAGAATTCAGCACCTCAGAACCACTTCACTGCTGTAAGGGGAAAAATAAATCTTTCCTCCCCAAATGCTCTGAGAAGGACTTTTAGCTGAGGATACTGGGGCAAAAGAGAGGCAATCAGGGAGCCAAGGAGAGGGTTGCACCACCTGGGTGGGTTGGCAGTGGGAAGAGGCAATGGTTGTCCTGTTCACAGACCAGGTTTATCACTGCTCCTTCTGCCCCAGCAGTCATTTCAGACCAGTTCTGGCCCCTTAAAAACAGCAGGGGCTGTTATATACATACCTGAGGCTCGTAAGCAGGGCTACAAAGGCAGGTGTGTAGGTCACGCATTTCTCCCTAGCTCCCACCAGAAGCGGTGTGTGAGCCTGCCAGCAGCTGGAGAGTGCCACATGTCGAGGCAGGAGGCCTTTGTATGCCAGGTCAGCATCCCACAGCAGGGGTCTCTCCCCAGAGGTGCTGGTCATGCTGCCAAACGCAAGGCACACGTGAACAGGCACAGTGACTGTATGAGTGCTGATACAAATGCCTGGGATCAATAACTTCCATGCCAATGGAAAAAGAAAGCTACTGGCAGCCCAGCAAGCACAGGACAGCCCTCCACCATGACATGACAGCTCAGTGCTCCTGTAGCTAATTATTCCTACCAGCACTAGTAAGGCCAACCTTTCTTTCAATGCAGGATAATTTTTTCCCCCTTCTAAAAAAAAAATGCTTGTGTCCCATTCCTTGTTCCAAATGGGTGATTCACCAGCACAACATGGGCTAATAGACTGCTGCGGAGTGCCAAAAAACATTACCAAAGGCTTTATTTGCAAATCCAGCTATCATCCATTATAAGACTGAACCCCCAAATCAAAAGGCGTTTAAGGCAAATCCATTAATTACTGAAAGGTGGTGGGGGTGCTCATTCATGTATGTCTGCATGAGACACCCATTGAGCTCCTGAAATAATCACACAGCTGCAGGTGCTTCCCTAGGTTGGTATCCTGAGCCGTGCCACAGCTGGCGTGGCAGCATAATAACTTGGCCTCAGAGGGCACAGAAACCAGCAGCTCCAGTACAGCCTCTGCCAAGGTGTAACACCTTTCGCAGCCCCGTAAGTGCCTCGCGTTACAGCCCACCAGGTGAGTGCTCCGCAGCTGGGCTCCCACACACAGCTCTGTGTCAGCTGCTTGCTTGCCCCCCAGCCTCCACCTCCATTTGACTCCCAGCACCAGAGTCAGGGGAGGCTGTGGAGAGCAGGAGGACAGAGAAAAGGGGTGTTTATTTCAGGGCAAAGATGCCCCCCCACCCCTAATTTGAGGGTTCACACCTGGTTGCCCACTCAGACAGACAAACTTTGCCTGCCTTTCCCCTCCCTGTGGGGCTGCAGCAGCATCATCACTATGTATCCCAGTCCCCTACACTGGTACATGACTATAGATGGGACATGACTAGAAAAATGTAGCCAGCCAGGGAGGTGGAAAGCAGCCCTTTCCTCCTCAGCAGCCCCTTCTAACTATGCAGGCTTTCCTGTTGGCTCTCTATGAACGGGATGTATCATCAACTGGAACAAAGCCTCATCTGCAAACATCCGTAGGAACCAGCCTCATGAATGGAAATACCATATCCCCCTTCTACATATAGGAAATTGCCCTGAATCTTTTGTTGCCACTCAAAGAAAGGCTCAGAGGTGTCGCTTACTCCCCTTACTTGACTGCAGAGGGACCCTCCTTTCCCGCTTGGCACAGCCAGAGGCAGACAGAAGATGCTGTGGCAAGCATTCTGCCTGGGAGCCTGGTGTGAAGGTGGTAAATGTTATACAACTGCTAGAAATTAAAAAGCGTAATTGGAAAAAAAGACCCTTCTCACGGGTTGTTTGTGTTGTATTTGCCTCGCTCTGCCAGGCTAGCTCGTGTCCCTGTCAAGTGCCAGAAAAAAAAAAAAAAGGGGAGTGTGCAGCTCTGAGTGCATTGTAGCCCTGCCACCGCTGGTAAGCTTGCCTTTCTCCCCCACTGGCCAGGGACATGCTTCTTCACACACACAGTGGGGAGGTCTTGTTTGGTTTTGAATATTCCCTGTATATGAATATTCACTGTGGACCACAGTAAGAGTAATCGCAGCTGACCCATGTTGTTACTAATTAATTCTTTTGCTTACACACGGGGGAACGGGAGAAAGAAAGCAAATACTGTGAACAAAGCTAATAATGTGGTTACTTGCTACTGCTACTATCTGACACATTTTTAAGGAGTAGTCTCTGTGGCATGACAGCGAACACAGCAAGAAATTGATGTAGTGTAACAGAAAAGCATGTTGCTTTACAAAATAGTGCTCAGGCAACACTGCACTGGTTTGTCTTGCTCTAACTTTTACAGACCTTTCTGAATAACAACTGCTGTTGCTTGGATTGGTTTTATATCTCTGCAGGTTTATAAAACTGCAGGTGAAGTTTTCTTCTGCCCCCTGACAAAACAGAATACCCTAAAACACTTCATATAATTAAAAACAAACAAACAAACAAACAAACAACTGTTAGACTATCTATACAATACAGAAGGTTGTCATGGTCTAAACCCAGCCAGCAGCCACACAGATGCTCACTCACCCTCCCCTGCTCAGGGGATGGGGGAGCGAATTGGAGGGGTAAAGGTAGAGACTTGTCAGTTGAGATAAAAAGTCTAATAATTGAAATAAAATATAGTAATAGTAGTAGCAGTAGTAATAATAATAGTAATAGTAATACAAAATAGAAACAAGTAATCCACAATGCTATTGCTCACCACCTGCCAAACAATGCCCAGCCCGTTCCCAGCTAGCAATCCCAGAGAAGAGAAGATCCTGAAACCGCAATCCTGGAAGCGAGAGCTCGAGCTTCCCGGCCAGCCCTTATCTATATACTAAACATGATATTATATGATATGGACTATTCCATTGGCCAGTTTTGGTCCGTTGCTCTGGCTGTGCTCCCTCCCAGCTTCTTGTCACCGGCACACCCGCAGGACATGGGAAGTTGAAAAGTCCTTGATTTCTTAGCAACAGCTGAAAACAGCAGTATATTATCAACATTCTTCTCATACCAAATCTCGTACTGAATCCAAAAGACAGCACTATTCTGGATACTAAGAAGAAAAATGAGCTCTATCCCAGCCGAAACCAGGACAGTATCCACCCCTTATTCCATACCATTTACATTATGCTCGGGTTCCATGTTTTCCGATACATTCTAATTAATCATCATCCCTTTTCCTGTTTCTTGATGTATACACACAGATATCATTCCCTTGGTCTATGGGCCAGCCCTCCAAAATGTATAGCAAGTTTATTTAGTCCATAACTTTGTCTTCCATCTGTCATTACAATCTTTCAAGACAAGAGGGCTGAGGCAGAGTTTGCTCAGTCAGTGGAGTGGGTGACCTTGGCTGGAGCAGGAGGATGGCGCATAGTCTCTGCTACATTTGAAGCTTGTAGCTGGTGTATCTGGCACGGTCATGCTCACGGTCTGCAGGCTGAAGATGTCAATCTTGAGGAAGTTGCTGGGCACTAATTGCTGACATTAGTCCTGCCTCTATCAAAGTTCCTTTTTCCTTAAGCTGGGTGATTCTTAATATGATGCCATTAGTATAATATATATCAACCATAGTGATGATGTGCCATAACAGAGTTATTTAGCCATTAACATCATACAATTCAATTCATCAGCTAATTTCACCCAAAATCAAATCCCCTTGAGGCACACATCAGAATTCCTCATACTTCTGCATCATCCACCAAGTGCACCCAGGTCCTTGGGCAAAAGTAAATCTCACAGATGGGTTTACCTTTATCTGAGGCAGGAATAACCCAGACTGTCTTCCCTAGCACATTTTTAATGTGCACTACAGGGACTTTGTCCCCATCTACAGTACACAGAGAGATTGACTGGGCAGGGCCAGCTTGATTGGCAGATCCCCTAGTATTGACTAACCAGGTGGCTTTTGCTAAATGCGTATCACAACATTTGAAGGTTCCACCACCAACTGTTCTCAGTGTGGTTTATAGGAACCCATTTTACTGCTCAATTTTCCCAGGGGCTGGTGCAGGATAGGGGATGTGATATACCCACTCAATGCCATGGTCTTTGGCCCAAGTGTCTATGAGATTATTTCAGAAGTGAGTCCCATTATCTGACTCAGTTCTTTCTGGGGTGCCATGCCACCACAGGACTTGCTTTTCAAGGCCCAAGATAGTGTTCCAGGTGGTGGCACGGGGCATGGGATATGTTTCCAGCCGTCCGGTGGCTGTTTCCACCATCGTGAGCACATAGTGTTTGCCATGCCGGCTTTGTGGGAGCATGATATAATCAATCTGCCAGGCCTCCGCATATTTATATTTTAACCATTGTTCTCCATACCAAAGAGGTTTTAATTTGGCTTGCTTGATCACAGCACGTTTCACATTCATGGATTACCTGTGCAATAGTGTCCATGGTTAAGTCCACCCCTTGATCACAAGCCCATCTATATGTTGCAGCCCTTCCTTGACGGTCTAAGGACTCATGGGGCCAGCAAGGCATGAATTTGTCACCTTTATATTGCCAGTCCACATCCACTTGAGCCACATTAATCTTAGCAGCCTGATCCACCTGTTGGTTGTTCTGATGTTCTTCAGTGGCCTGGCTCTTTGGTACATGAGCATCTACATGGCGTACATTCACAACCAGGTTCTCTACCTGAGCAGCAATATCTTGCCATAATTAAGCAGCCTGGATGAGTTTGCCTCTGTGCTGCCAGTTGCTCTGATTCCATTGCTGTAACCACCCCCACAGGGCATTTGCCACCATCCATGGGTCAGCACATAGAGAGAGCACTGGCCACCTTTCTCATTCAGCAATATCTAAGGCCAGCTGGATGGCTCTCACCCCTGCAAACTGACTCGATTCACCTTCCCCTTCAGCAGATTCTGTGATTCGCCATGTGGGACTCCACACAGCAGCCTTCCACCTTCAATATTTTCCTGCAATACAACAGGACACGTCAGTAAACAGGGCATATCACTTCTCATTATCTGGCAGTTTAGTATATGGTGGGGTCTCTTCAGCACACGTCACCTCTTCCTCTGGTGATATTCCAAAATCTTTGCCTTCTGGCCAACTTGCAATCACTTCCAATATTCCTGGGCAGCCAGGGCTCACTATTTGAGCCCATTGTGTGATCAGTGCGACCCACTTACGCCACACTCCACATGGCGTCAGTTGCACGGTGTGCAGAGGGGACCATCCCTTTGACCATCCAGCCCAGCACTGGCAGTTGGGGTGCTTCAGCGTCTCCTCCTGAATCTACTACTGCCAATGAGCTGGCATATGATACACTCTATATAACCTTTTGCCACATGGGTCGTCCACACTGGATGTCATCTGTGTCTTATGGTAACCATGCGTTTGTTGGGTTGTAACAGATCACCTCCTGCACAGCCAGTTCCCTCAGGTACTGGATACCCCTCTCTACACTGACCCACTTGCCTGGATTACATACAATCTCTTCCATGAAGGGATGCCTTTCCCTCACACCTGACAAGAGCCACCTCCAGAGGCTGCAGGTTTGTGCCCCTTTTCCAATGGCTTGATCAATGCCCCCTTCCTTAGCAAGGGACCTGTGCTGCCAGGGTTCTTTACCCTCTAAATCCAAGCTACTGGCCCCATTATCCCAGCATCTGAGCAACTAAGTGACAATGTACTCGCCTTGATGATGGCTAAAATCTTTTAGTATATCCTGCAGCTCACTCAGGGATAGAGATCAGGTGAAGGTGGTTACAGCCTAATCTTCTCCCTCCTCCTCCTCCTCCCACTCTTCAAGAGAAGCCGTGCTTCAGTACCAATAACTTCTGAAGCAGCTTGACCTCCTTTATATGCTGCAAAAGTATAGCTGATATGGGACACAGGGAGCTTTGTTTTTCCTACATAAAGATGAAAGATATGTAGAAGTAGAGCTGATACACCTGGAAATATGGCTTTTGAAGGACATATTTATTGTCTTCAGTAAATATCAGTGATCTTCAGTTTTAAAGGCTTGCTGTATCATTTAACAAATGTAGGCCTATCATATGTATATTAGGCCTGTTATGCCTTATATGAGCTGTTTGAAAAGGTAAAACTTATTTCCGTAAGTACTTCTAAATGTTTATTCTGTAAATATTGATACATACAAGCAGCTTGCTTTTTAAAACTTACAGCCAGCAGGTTATTATCCATGCTATGTAGTAATTTGCTGGAGTATAAATAGAAGTTAACCTGGAGTACAGACATGAATTTCTATTTCAGAGGTAGAAGTCATGTAAGGAACTAGCAGGTGCAGTGCTTTTGAATACATATCTCTATTAATTGCTCCACACTTCATCTTCCTGAGTGAATGGTGGTCACTTGCAAAAGCATGGCCAAAAAAAGGGGAAAAGATGAAAAGCCCTCCACTGTTAGCACTGGTTACTCGGCTGCTGGAGTCAGAAGCCCCCGAACCCAGCAGACTTGTTTTCTTAGTACAACACCTAGCTGGGTTTTTCCCTTAGGGAGAGTTTTGGCTTTAATCCGGTTAATTCTCAAACAAAAGTGACAATGCTTCTTTCAGCACTTCTGATAATGACAGACTGAAGGGGCTAAAGTTGTCCTTGTCTCTTAGCCTGGCTTCAATTTACTGCTATCTCGTGTGCATCTTCCTCGGATAACCACTGCATTTACTCGCCGATGGCTTTACCTGGCTCCTTGCTGCTGGTGACGGCCTTGCCCGGGTAAATTGGGCTCCCGGTGGGGCGGGAGCTGGGGTGCTTCGGCCGGAGGCAGGGACCTGCTGAGGGCTCAGGGACCTGCTGAGGGCTGCCGGCCCTGCCCGGCCTGCAGCACAGGCACCCGGCAGGCTCTGGAGATGCTGCCAGCCCGGCCAGGCGCGGGGCAGGCGCCCACACCGAGCCGCGGGGGTGCTGCCGTCCGGGGGAACCGAAAAGCGCTGCCTGTGGTTCCTCAGCTCGGCACGAGCCGTGCGGGCGCAGATCGGCGTTTGAGGAGCAGCTACTCAGGGACTGGAGCTCAACACGCGCTTGCCCAGCCTGTGCCCTCCGCCAAGTGGGGCAAGGCGGGGAAACCGGGGCGAAGCAGGGCTGCGGAGGGAACGGGCTCGGGGACGGCCCGCGCTGCCCGCCCGCCGCCGCCCGGATGGTGGCGCTGCGGCACCGTCACCGGCTCCCTCACGGTGGCGGCGGCGGCGGCGGGGCCGGGGTCCCGCTCCGGCCCGGGGGCGGCCCGGCGGGCTCCTTGTCCCCGAGAAACACCTCGGGGGCGCCGCCGTCGGCTTTTTGGCTCCCCCCCGCCGGGCGCTCGCCGCCCCCCCCGCGCTCCCGCCCGCGGGCAACCGTTGGCGGGGGGGGGGGGGTCAGCCCCTGAGGCGGGGCGCGCGGAGCCGCGCGCGGCCGCGGTGGTCCCGCGGCGGCCGGGGGAGCCCCATTTCCCGGGAGACGTGGCGGGCCGCGCCGCTATGCCGCCGGGATAATGGCGGGGGCCAGCGCCGTGTCACCTCTTGTGTGCGCTTTCCAAAGAGGATCCCGGGCGTGGCGAATGGGACACAGACCGCCATTGTGCCGGCGACACTTTAATCGCCCACACCTACAATATTCAACCTGTTGCCGGCAGAGGGGCAGCCCCGGGGCGCACACCCCACCCGAGGGGCTCGGGGGGGAGGGGGGAGGGAGGGCGGGTCGGTGTGCTTCGCCGCCATCTGACGGGAGTGAGGCTTTGGGGGGACATTTTCAGTGGCGTGGCCTGGGCTCTGCAAGCCCGACTGGCAAATGGTGCCCACCAAGGAGCTGCACCACCCGAGCGGGTGCCCCGAACCGGGGAGATCCGTGGCGGTGGGAGAGGCAGGAGGGAAATGCGCACATTCCCATTCCAGATGCTGTGGCAGGGCACGGAGGGACCCGTGGAGACACCAGGCTTTTGTTTAGCAAAGCAGCTCTTGGTGGATGTTGCTTGCACACTGCCTTCCCAGCAAGATGTTGTCTCCTCGTGCTCTCACCAGGATGCGAAAGCACACAGGCCTGCAGCAAAAGTAATTTCTAGTGGCGTGGATGCAGCAGCTGTGCTGAGCTGAAGCAAAAGGTGGGATGTTGTGCTCAGAAACCAGGCAGGGTGGGATGGTGGTTACTCCTGCCGCCCTTCCCTCAAAAGCTGAGCCACTCGGGTTCTCACGCTGAACACAGGTGTGCTCCACGTAAGGATGTCACATGGACTGAGAGAGCTATACACCCGGCTGAGTGAAAACTGGGGGTTTCTGATGAAAACTCTCCAGTGCCTGGCCTCAGTGGGCCATCAGCTGTGGTTAGCCTCGCCTTCTGCCTCAACAGCTCTTGCACACTGCAGATGTACATCAGGCTTCACCCTGTGGGAATTCCTAAAACTTTTACAGAGTTCAAAACATCCTGCTTGCCTGGAAAATAGAAATGCTTACAAACTATAGCAAGTCTTCCTCCAGCTCCAGAGCAATCAGATCCGCAACTAGGGGGTACGCAATCCAGAGGCAGGATTTTGCAAGCCTACGGCCATAGGAGAGCTGCTTCCCAAGAGCGCCAGGACTGCAGACTGAGCATTGCTGTCTCTGAGCACAACCGATGAGGACACCCGTCTCAGGCACAGCAAGCAACGCTCCGCTGAAGCTGTCTGTTGTCTGGTAGACTGGAAAGAGTTTTTTTAACGGCTTGGCATTTTGAGATACCCCTAAAGCTTAAGCTTTTTAAAATGCTTCATTTTTGTCATACACAGGATTTGTTTAAGAGCATTTTAAAATCGTTCTGTGCTCAGGGATGTATGTGTGTCTTAACCTCATGTAGGGGAAAAAAAAAAAAAAAGAAAAAGAATTATTCTGGTTCTACTTTTTTAACAAGTATTTAAAAATTCTTAAGACATCCTAATTTATGAGGTAGTAGACCAGATGAAGATGTCTTCAGAGGGGTTTGTTTTCACAGCCTTTCACAGGGGTGGTTCCTGAAAATTGTGTCAGTGCTGTGTTGTGTTGGAAATTGATTGTTCCTAGAAGCCCCCATGCTCTTTACTGTCAGGGATTAAACAGGAGGATTTCCTGTGGATGGCAAGGTAGTATTTTTTCTCGGCTGACAAGTGTTTCTTCTGGGGAAAAATACTCTCTGCTCTGTGGGATTGATGTGAGGTGCTGATCAGCACCAGCTTGTGTCCATTCACTTGCTTTTCTCCCCTTAGAGGGACCACTGTTCTCTGCATTATTTTGGCTTCGGTGACTGCAAATATTTACTCTTTGATTTTAGAAACCTTCTCTCCTCGGCAGACCTGCAAAGGTTCAAATTCCAGTCTGGCTTTGCCACTACTAAAAAATCTCCTTCAGGCAATGGGCTGCCTAATTGCCAAGAGCTTTGTGGGTGATGGATGTGAGAACACCATATCGAAGGCCCAGTACGATTGAAGCACTCCCCCCATGCTCCCAGGTTACTGTTCTAGCAATGCTGTTGTTGAGAGGCAATGCAGACTCTTTCAGATGTCAGATTTTTTGGGTTTTTTTCCTCTTGCTTACATGTCAACTATTATTTTTTCCCAGTTGTCCGCTGAAATGTTACTACTGGACTACAGAGAGTCTGCAGGCTAAATTTTTAGTCTATACTTCAAGCCTCTGATTAGAGTCTTTTCCCAGCGCAAACCTTTATAACTACAGTCTGTGCAATGGCTAAAGTGACAGTGAAAGAGGAAACACTGTGACAATCAGTTAAAAAAAAAAAAAATCTAGTACCAGCAATTCTACATGCCTAGAAATCTGGAGTGCTTACACTGCCTGGGCTCTTGCACAAGAGACGTTGAGTGCAAGTGACCAGATGTGAGCTGAAGGGAATATATGATGGATGGATGGATGGATGGATGGATGGATGGATGGATGGATGGATGGATGGATGGATGTTAATTCTTTGATCTTGCAGAGAATGAAGTGTTGTTCTTATGCCGTAAAACTGTTGATGACACTGGGCATTTTCTTGGTTAAGTGATTTATATCAGTAAAACGTAGTAAGTAACAGCCTAATGAAAGCATGCTAGACAAAACTTACTTTTAAAGCACTTTCTAACATACAGTGTCTTCAGCAGGGACAGTTATTAGCGTTGTGTTGTTGCTCATTTCAAGAGCAACTAAAATGATGGACCTCTGGGTGGTGTATGTGAGTGTACACAGGCCCAGCAGAATTGTTCCTGCTGCAAAGAGCAAACAAACTACACCTGGAATAACATCGCTATTAAAGAGATGAGGACCTGAAGGGTGGGGAAGGTATAAAGTTTCTGACACAAACAGATCCCTTGGGTCTGGTACTAGTGTTTCCATTGCATCAAAGCAGTCTTGCACTGCAAAGAAAAGTTGCTAATTCTGTGCAGTGTATAATTATTTTTAAGTCATTAACTCTTCTTCCTCCAGGATCTTAGCTCTGGGATATACTTGGTAAAGCAGATCCTAATCCAGAAGCTGCCTGTCTGAGCTATTGGCAGCTCTCCGGGTTTCAGTTCTGTTGGAAGCAGTAACCAAGCTCATGCAGACCGCTGCGCCTCTGCGGTCAGATTTTCCGAGCTTAGGGCAGGAGGGAACTGCTTGATCCTCCAATCATCTGGGGCCATGGCAGTACTTCCCAGACCATGACAACAGCCCTGCATGGTGGTCCTTGATGTTTTTGTTTTGTTTTTCTGGAGGCCTGTTGTTGAAAGTGTCCCACAGCTGAGAAGTGCCTCAACTCTCCAAGACTTTGGTGGGACTGGAGGCATTTAGGAATTTTAGTGGAACCGCCTTGCCAAGCTGAGTGTAAAAACAAGACAGTGTTTAAAACAAAAGTGACCAAAGGAAAATAATTATTATTAGTGAACATGAAGCTTTTTATTTTTAAAATACGAGCATAAATTAAATTCTCAGTAACAGTTATATCCATTTAAATAAAAGGGCAAATTGTATGTAGGTATAAATTCTATAGATAAGCTTTCCAAGTATATTATTACAAAGCTGAATTCATTATGGCTTACAATGACCCCAGGAGGTAGGCAAGTATTGTTGTAGCGATGCTTTGCATTTCTCTTGGAGGCAGTGGGAGTACTTGCGCTAGAATTAACTGTACACAACAGAAAGTGTCTGCAGGGTTAGCCCCAGAGCACAGGTCTGCGCTAGATCTTTATGGGGGTAAATGTCACCAAGAGATGGGAATTAGTTTTATAGACCCTCAAAGAGTCGAAGCGAATGACTTGGGTAATTGTAATGATCTGCCCAGGAAGATTGCTCTGCAGAAATGAGGGCACGTCTGCTTCAGCGGCAACGTGGTCCCGATCATTCATGAGTGGAAAAGGGCAGGTTTCACAAACGTTGGAGTCCATAGTGATGTCCCAGGTACCTGGGCTTTTGTGTTCCTTGCGGTCATCACTTCTAATGTGTACTTAAAACACATTTGGCCATAAAGCATCAGGCACTGATCGTAGGAAGAGTCTCAGAAAAACTTGCTGCTGGACCTTCGTCCGCTTTAAGCTCACTTGCTCTGAATAATGTAAATATGAACACTTTCCTTGGGTGAATATTCTGATGAAGCAGTCAATGAGACTGAAAATTATTAGGCTGTGCATTGTCTTTATGTGTTTGTCGTAGCTCACTCTAGCAGCTTCTAGATGGGGTTTGCCATTCTGGGGTGCGGGTCAGTCACCAGGTGGGCAGGAATGCCCCTCCCCTCCTCCTGCTGGAGGCCTGAGCAGGTTGCAGTTGGGGTTCAGCGAGGATTACCTGACCTTGGTAAGCGACACTCACAACTTTGTCTCTATCCACTCGTGCGTTTAACTGCCTGAAGACCAGATCACAAGCCAGGGGAGGCACGGAGAGGGTTCCCCCCGCTTTTCAAAATGAAGAGAGGAAATGGGAGAACGTGTGGAGAAGGGAAGAGAAGGAATAAAATACTTCCTAACCAGTGGTGATGCCTGCAGAGCAGCCAGCTGATCTTGAAATGGGATAGAATGAGCAATTAGACTATTGAGTACAATTAAGCTGAGGGCTGACCCATGTGCTTTGTGTGCTTTGAAAATGTCTCTGGCTGTAATGATAGAGGAGGCTTTTTGCAAGTCTGTTCTCCCCCCCTTTTGTAACCCATTTTTCTGTAACACTAATATGTGCCTGACCCCGAGTTGCTGCCTCGGCCCTCAACCAGACTGGGGGGGAACGGAGGAGCGGGGGGGGGGAAATCTGCATAAAGATACAGGGGTAAGTTCAGTTTGTTTTCCTCTGAAAGCTTTGACACTTTCTTAGAGAGAGCAGATTCATTTTCAAGGCTTCCTACATTCCTGCTATTGTACAGTAAGTGTTTCAGACCGGTGTGCTTGTGTTTCCGACTCCCGTGAAGTTCCCTTTGCGGCAGGGCGTGCCTCGAACCGCTTCAAAAGAACCAACTTCTACAAAAGAAAAAAAGAAACTCAAGTAGGCTTGAACATACAAAGAGAGGGAGAAAGGGAAG
The DNA here is from genome assembly GCF_031877795.1 of Strix aluco. NCBI lineage: Eukaryota > Metazoa > Chordata > Aves > Strigiformes > Strigidae > Strix > Strix aluco. The sequence continues at coordinate 53,375,207 of NC_133934.1, forward strand.
AGAAAAGGACCGGGCAGTGCTGAATACAAAATGAGTTCAGCCAGCCCCAGGAGTTCTTCATCACTTACATTTATCTTATTCTGGGAGAGCAGAGCTAAACCCAGCGCTGACATAAACCACCCTTTGCCTTTGACTTTGACTCTGAGCGCATGTGCGCGCAGAGCAGATACAGGCATATGCAGAGCAATGGGTTGCAATGAAATATTTTCCCTCTCCCAGCAGTGGTGTTGGTGGGGAAAAACAGCTTTTTGTGCATGCCCTTTCAAAGGCAAACTATCAAGCGGGTCTCAAATGCCTCCAGTTTCAAAGCACGCGCGTGCTCACAAAATGTGCTTGAAAAATAAGCAGCTGGTAGTGTTTCTCAGCCGGGCTGACCATCCAAGGAGTGTGCCAGGGTGTTAGGCCGATCTCCCCTGCGCTCCATAAAACCACTGCGGTCCTGCTAAGGGAAACCCCCCCAGCACTGGCCATGAGCCCTGGCCCTGCCGGTGCGTGGGGTGCCCAGAGGCCAGTGCCCCTCCTGGGAACCTGTTGTCCCGCATCCACACAGGATGTTAATTGAATGCTGCTCCCCTCTGTGCCCGGGGTCTTGGCCAGGTGGCCCTGGAAAGCAGGTGGCTAGTGGGCTGGAGGATTGGGCCTGCTCTCAGGCAACAACAGCCCCGTGGCCCACTGGCCGAGAGCGAGGTGTTTAAGGCTTCAACACCACACTGTCATCGCTCTGCCCGTGCCTGCGTGCTTGCTAGGCTTCTGGAAACGCATGTCAGCGGCTCCCGCTTGGCAAAGCTCCCGATCAACTCCAAGCTTTGGCCCGCGGTCCTCACATCAAGCAGCTCACAGCCGCGGCGTCCAGTGCTCGAAACGAGGACATGCAGGCTTGACCCCGAGGAAGAGGGTATGGCGGGGCTCCTCGCAAAGCTGGCTTGTGCCACTGGGACCCGGTGAGGGAACACGTGGTGCCTGGGGACGGAAAGAAAAACTGGAGGGTTGGGTATATAGCTGGCAAACAGCAGCGTTCAGCACGGTGGAGAGAGGATTTTTTTTTTTTTTTATGACAAAAGCATCTATATGTGTGCGGTAATACAATAGGAGCTTATAAAAGTTTCTGCTGGATATAAATAGATGGCCTGCGAACTTCATGGACCATATAGAGAAACAAGGCATAAACGTCTGCTCCTTTGCATCTTTCCTACCAAGTAAACGTTTTCATTTTGGCCAGAAATTGACAACTTGTTTAGGGGAGGGGAAAAAAAAAAACTCCAGCAGCTTTGCCTTTGAAACATAATTGCAAGCAGAAAAGAATAGCGAAGACTCGCCTGGGTTTCTTTTTAGAGAAAGCAAACCATCGACGTCCTGTTTGCTCGAAAATGTCCAGTTGTTTGTGGAAGGTGGGCCCCAGGCGCCTGCAACGCACTCAGCGCGTTCAGCCAGCCTAATAAACTAAGAAGGTTGCTCATTTTATGTCACTGCCGCATGGCTTTGAGCTGCTGTGCTCCCTCGCTCCCTCCTCGGCTTGCGAGTTATTCACGTTTGAAAAAACATATCTACCTCATACTGTGCCCATCACTTTGTTCTCAACACGCCTATTCACATGAGTAAACCTCTACTTTTCCTCTTGAAGCGGGCGGTAGTGGCGGGAGGGCAGGCGGCTCGGAAGGAAAGTTAAGATGCGTGCCCGGAGTTATTTCCCTCTCCACCACCTTTGGGGAGCTATTGTTGGCCGAACAAAAGCACTTGCTCGCGGGGGATCGGGACCCCGCCGAACACGCGGCAGCTCCGGGTGCAACGCACATGTGCTGTCCCGGCTGCAAACACCGCCGTTTCTCACCTACCGGCTCCCGGGCGGCTTCCCCCGCCTCCCGGGGACTCGCGTCCTAAAATCAAGGGCCGGCACTCGGCGGCTCCGCAGCGAACCCCCTGCAAAGCCGCGCGGCGCCTCGCCCGCGGCCGCGGCCCGGGACAAGCGGCCGGCGCGCTGTGCCCGCGAAGGCGGGCGTTTACCGGAGCCCCCGGGGTCTGGCGGGCGGGGAAGGAGGGGGATGTTTCCCCCGACGGGCGCGACGGAGCGTCCTCAGCGGTGGCAGCGGCGGGGAGGGCGCGGGGCCGGCGGGGCGGGCCCGGTGCGGGACGTCCGCGCCGTCGGGGCGCTCCTCGACACCCCTCACCCCCCACCCCCCATTCGCACTGTCGGGTGCGGGGCTGCCGCCAGGCGCGCGCCTCCCCGGGCGGGGCGGGACCGCGCGTGCCGCCGGCCCCGCCGCCCCCCCCCCCAACCCCCCCATCCCCAACCGCCGCTCCCCCGCGCCGCGCGCCGGGCGGGCCGCGCCCCGCGCGCCATTGGCTCCCCGCACGCGCCGGCCCCCGCGCGCGCGCCATTGGCCGCGCCGACACGCGACCGGCGCGAGTGGAGGGCGGGCGGCGGGGAGGGGTGGGGCGCGAGGGAGGGGAGGGGAGGGGAGGGGGGAGCGGGGGGGGGAGGGGGGAGGGGGGGGACCCCGGCGCGTGCCGCTCCTTAAAGGGGGGCGCGGCGCCCGGCCGACACCGGAGACGTCGGGCCGCCACGCGCGAGGCGGGCGGGCACGCCGCGAGCCGGCCCGGCCCTGCCCTGCCCCCCATGGGCGCGCGGCGGCCGCGCTAGAGCCATGAGCCTGCCGCGAGCCGCGTGGGCCGAGGGTGGCCGGGAGCCGGGGGCGGCGGGGCCGGGGCCGGGGCCGGAGGCCGGCGGCTGCGGGCTCGCCCCGGGCTGGCTGGGCGTGTGCTGCGCCGCGCGCCTGCCCGCCGCCTCGCCCCGCTACCTGCTGCCCGGGGAGGAGGAGGAGGCGGCGGCGGCGACGGAGGGGAGCGCGGCGCGGGGCGGCGGCGGGAGCAGCCCCGGCGGGGCGCGGGGCGCGGCGGCGGGCGGCGGGCGGCCGCGGGGCGGCGGCGGGCCCGGCCTGCGGGCGCAGGTGAGCGGCGTGCAGAAGCAGCGGCGGCTGGCGGCCAACGCGCGGGAGCGGCGGCGGATGCACGGGCTGAACCACGCCTTCGACCAGCTGCGCAATGTCATCCCCTCCTTCAACAACGACAAGAAGCTCTCCAAGTACGAGACGCTGCAGATGGCGCAGATCTACATCAGCGCCCTGGCCGAGCTGCTCCACAGCCCCGCCGCGCCCCCCGACACCCCCGGCAAGGCCGAGCACCGCGGGGCTCCCTTCGAGCCGCCCTGCGCCGCCGGGGCCGGGCCGCCGCCGGGGCCGCCGGCGCCGCCGCCGGGGCCGCCCAGAGCCTCCCCCCCCGGGCACGGCAGGACTCGCTTCCCCCCGCCGCCGGCCGCGGGGGGCTACTCGGTGCAGCTCGACCCGCTGCGCTTCCCCTCCTTTGCGGAGGGCGCCCTGATGGGACAGAGAGCCCCTTCCCCAGCCCTCCTCATGCCGCAGCCCGGGCAGCCGCCCCAGGAGAGGAGCAAAACGTCGCCCCGGTCCCACAGGAGCGACGGGGAGTTCTCGCCCCGCTCCCACTACAGCGACTCGGACGAGGCCAGCTAGAGCGGGGGCGCCGCCCCCAGCACCCCCCCGGCCGCCCCTCGGAGCACGGACTCCGCCGCGGGGCCCGCAGCCGCCCGCGGGACCGTCCCGGATGGCACCGGCTGCCCCCCGCCGCCTTGAAACCCGCCCCCTCTTCTCCCACCCCCGGCAGCTCCTGCGTGTGTCCAGGCGGACGGCTGTTAGCGAGGGACTGTACCCACCCTATCTGTCAGCGTCGGTTGGGTGGTTGGTTTTTGGTTGGTTTTTTTTTTTTTCATTTTTAGTTACCACTTTTAAAGTTTCTTTTGCCTAGAAGTCGTTGCCGTTTCCCTCCTGCCAACACGCCACCTTGCAGCGCGGAGCCTGGCTTGCGCCGCCGGCGAGCAGGTGATGCACAAGGAGAAAGTCTGGCCCCGCCGCCGCCGCCGCTGCCCGGCGGTCGGGGGTGCCGCCGGCGCCCTCCCCACCCCGGCGTGCGCCCGCGCTGACACCCGCGTGGTCCAGGACACCGATCCTGTCCTGGGTCGTATTGCTGTGGAAACACACACACAAAAAAAGTAAATAACGCACCGTCTTGCCCTGTTAATACCGGAGAAAAGGCAGATTTGCCTTAGCGCACCATGTCGGCGTCTTTTGGGGGGAAACTTGGCGCAAGCACTTTATCAGCGGCTGGAGATGCGGTTTCAAGAGGAAAGCTACTAACTGCCAATTAGAGACCAAGATTTAATTAAGCCACGTAATCCTAACGCTGTCTTAAAAACGAAAACAGTTTTGTCGTGTCAAACTTTTATGTCCGTTTTATTTTGCTTTTGTGGTCATAGGAAACGTATTTATTATGGAGTGTTTGCTACTATTTCTGCTTCTCTTTTTTTAAAAAAAAAACTTTTCTACGACGAGAATCGTTTATTTTAATTTTAGCAAAGCCAGCTGCCATTGTTTTATGTATTTTAATTTTAAAATTTTTTTTGAGATCAAATAAACATGGAAAAAAAAAAAACAACAAACAACCAAACAAAATCAGCCTGGAAACGTGGTCGGGTTTAGCTTTTCGCACGCCCCGGGCCGGGGTGGTATCAAAGACCGGCGGCGGAGGGCGAGGGGGGCAGCCCCGGGAGGCGATGCCCTGGGCGCCGGCAGACCGCGCCGGGGAGGGAGGACGCCCCGGCTCCCTGCGGGGGGCTCGCGGGGGTCTGTGCCGTGCGTGGAACAGGGCTGCTCCCCCTGCCTGCACCGCCGGGATCGGGCTCCCCCCGTCCCGCCTCTCCGTTCCGCCGTTCCCAGCTGAGCCGGGGTAATCGCAACAAGTGCGGGGTGAAGGGCTTGTCCCTCGTTCCCTTCTTCCTCCCCCCCCTCCCCCCCTGGTCGGGGACGCGAGCGGGTCCCCCCACGGAGCCTCGTCTGTCTCGCGGGGGGAGGTGTAAGTCGTGCGGAAAGATCTGGGAGAAGGCGGGGGTTTGGGGACACGCGAGCCGCGCGGCGGGACGCCGGGGGAGCAGGATGTGGCCCCTGAGCTCGGGTTAAACCCCCCCGGGTGGGGGCTGATGCTTTGCCCAGCCTGCCCGTGACACCAGACCCGGGGTTAAGCCGGAGCCGTGCCGGGGTCCCGCTGGGTTCAGCAGGTGACACCTGGGCGGGGGGTCTAAGCGGCCATCAGTTAAGCAGGCGCGGCCGGGAGCGCGCAACCCCCGCGGGAGCGGAGCCCGTGAGAGTGTCGCTTTCCCCTGCAGAAACGGGGCACCTGCCCCTCCCCGTACCCCGGGGCTGCCGCCCTGCCCTGCCCTGCCCTGCCCTGCCTGCCGCAAACACCGGCGGCCGCCGCCCCGTACCTGCGGAGCCGGGGTACGGTCCCCCAGGGCGAAATGTTCATCGGTAGGGTCTTTTCCCTTCCTTAAAACACGCCAGCTTTTTCGGGCGGGTCACTTTTAGGTTACGGCATTAATTTCTGGGCTCGGGGAGCCGGTCTCGCTTCTCAGGGAGCACGCGTGGGCTCCCAGCACAGGAGCAAAATATCCCCAATTTTGGGGAAGGGGTGTTGTTTTGTTGATTCGGTGTGGGTATGTGCCCGGCGCGGGTGAAGCGGCTGCCGCCGTGACTGGGGGCAGCACCCCGCGGAGAGGGTCCCGGGGGTGCCGGCGGGGCGGCCGCGGTTGAAGGGGTGCGCGCACCCCCCCTGCTCCGGGCGCTGCCCTTGCAGCTGCGGGCAGGCCGAGGGGTCCAAAGGCGCAGAGCAAAACCCTCCCCGCACCCTCGGACGGGTCCCCGCACCCTCGGACGGGTCCCTTCCCCCGACAGATGAGCGCACTGCACGGCACGGTCGGTGCTCGCAGCCTCAGCGCAGCGCTCGCTGTCTGAGGGGCTTTTTCTTCTTCTTCTTCTTTTTTTTTTTTTTTTTTTTTTTTTTTTTTTAACACTTCTTTGAAAGAGATACCCAGCCGCATTTCCATTTTAAGGTTCAGCTATAGAGTTTGCATAACAACCACTTGGCAGCCCCTCTCTCTTACACTCCGTTAACAAGCTGTAACGTATAGCTGCAGGTTGCTATAATCTCATTAATATTTTGGAAACTTGAATATTGAGTATTTCAGACTGCTCATTCCCCATATGCCAGGCCACTCCCGCTATGCTGGCTGGTTCCTTTCTCTCCATTATTAGCAATTAGCTCCTACCTTCCAAAGTCAGATCCAAGTATCCAAGATACTAGCAAAGGAATCAACTATGTGTTGCAAGCTAAGCATGCTTAATATCTCCCAAACAAACAAAGAGACAACATTTCTTTAAGTAATGAAGATGGATAAATCGCTTTATTGAGCTTGCGACAGTGTTTGTTTTGTATAGACTAGCGCAAAGTTTTTTAACAAGAGCGAGGACGCGCACCAGCCCCTGGAAGCAGTTTCGCCCGGTTTGCTCCGTGGGGTTTTATCATCTTCAACGGGCTTTTATTTGAAAAGGGCGAGTCAGGCGCGCACTATCCGAGCGTTAACTTTTGGCTGAACGTTAAATATCCTCCGCAAAACGCCCGGGGGGCGGGGGGGTGCGGGTGGCGGGGGGAGGCGGTCGCCTTTGTGCGAGGCGCACGGCGGCTCCCTTGCCTTTTGAGCCCGGGTCGCCGGATAAACCGCAGCCGCGGTCTCCGGAGCGGGGCTCTGCCCGCCCGTTTCGGCGGCGGGGTTTAGCGAGGGGATTTCGGGGGGCCAGAGGGGGGCGAGGCGCGGCGGTGCCGGGCCGGGGGGGGCGAGTTTGCAGCGGAGCGGCCGGAGCGCATCGCTGCCTTGCAGCTCTCCGGCTGCTGTTTGCTCAACCTCTGGCCTCGGGGAGGGAGGAGGGAGGGAAGGAACGGGGAGAAAGGGTTAAACCAGGCGAGGGGAGACCAGAAAAGCGCAGGGACCGCGGGGGGGGAGGGGGGGGGAACTGGCCGTGGGGCCAGTGTTTCTTAATTAGAGCGGGGCGGACAATGCGATGGGGCGGACAATGGGGGGGGCCGGGGGGCGGAGGGGGGGTCTGGCCTCGCTCCCGGCCGCGGTGCGCCGTGTCTGGAGCGGAGCACGCGTTGTCAGCTGGTGAGCGCAGCGGCCTTTCAGGCGGCTCCCCAGGGAGCTGCGCGCCCGCGGTGAGCTCCATCGTCACCCCCTCCCCTCCATCATCATCACCATCGGCCTCCTCCTCCTCTCCTCCTCCTCCTCGGCGGCCCCCCACCCCAGCCGAGCACAACAGCCAGCATTCAAGCCCCCCTTCCCCTCCCTCCCCTCGCACAACAGCAGCGCAGTGGCAGCCACGCCACCTCCCAGCAACCAGCAGCACGCGAGGGCACCGCCGGGGCACCTGAAAGAGTCAAAGCCAAAGAAAAGGGAGACAAAGGAGGAGAAAAGGATACGCAGGAACGGCCCAGCGTGTCTGCTCCGACAGCGCGGAGGGGCAGGCGCCCACAGAGGGACGGGCGAGCCCACGCGGAGGCCGGCACGAACGGGTGTGCACACGCGTGGCCGCATGCACACTCGTGCACACGCTCACGGGGGGGGGGGGGGGGGGAGGGGGGGGAGCCACTGCAGCGGGGATGGAGACACGCGGTCACCCCGCGCTTCCCACCCTGCAGGAGCAGGGGGAAGTTCCCCGGCCCCTCTCCGCCCCACAGCCCCAGCCCCGCGTGGGGCACCTGCCGGCTTGAGCTCCGCTGTGCACCCCCCGACACAGGTGGCCCCACCTCTGACACTGCCACCCGCGGGCACCGACCCCGGCACCCGGCAGGAGCCGTCCGTGGGTCCGGCCACCCGCCGCCGCATCTGCCCGGGACGTGCCCGGCATCTCGAGAGAGAGGGGGCAGAAAAATGCGGGGAAATGGGCCAAGGGGGGCGGCTTGTACGTGGATGAAGTGGGGACCCTGCCAGCCCGGCGTGGGGAGCACCCGCTCCGCGGGCCCCCCACAGCGCCCAGGCCGGGCCGAGGACCCTCCGGCGCACCCTGGGGACAAGGGGACAAATTGTCCGGCCCTGGCCAAGTCCTTGCAACGCTGCAAGGGGCTTCGCCCGGGGCTGGGTGTCCGCCGGGGCTGGGGGGCGCAGCCGGCAGCCCTCCCGGAGCTGGGGTCTGGCCCCGGAAAGCCATATGCTGCCCTGCCGCCATCCCCCCGTTTAACTTCAGGCTGACTCTCCCAAAGTCCTTTTGGTTTGGGTTGTTGTTGTTTGTTTGTTTGTTTGTTTTCCCGAGCGGCTGCACCCCCCGGGGGGTTGGGTGGGACCGCGGCCCCGCGGACTGCGCTGCCCTGGTGCGGTGGATGCGCTGCCACTTTCGGCGCTGGCCCGGAGCGGGGAAGACAGAGGCCTCTTCTGAAGTGCTATCAAATGGCACGGGATGCTTTCGGGAGCCCAGCCAAGCTGTGTCAAAGCCGGTTTGAGCGGCGAGGCATTTAAACGCTACAGTGGGTGGCTTCTGGCGTGCACTTTTCTCCCTCCCCGCTTAGAACGGGGAGAAAGGAGAAAGCGTTTTTACCGATATGCTTCAGGGATGGGTACGACACCCCCGGCCCCCCCCCCAGCCCGGTGCCACAGCCGGGCGGTTCCCCGCGGGGCGCCAGCGACGGAGCGGCCCCTGCCCCGAGCCGCGGCCGGGCGGTGCTCAGCTCCTCTGCCGCTCCCCGCAGCGTTTGGCCCCCAGCTCGGTTTAACCCAGGGTGCTCGGTTTAACCGGGGGGTGCCGACCCGCCGGGACCTGCGGTGGGAGCTTGTGCCGAAGCGGGGATGGGCTCTCTGTCGCGAGGGAGCAAATCGCCTCCGTTTATCAAAAGATTTCTTTTTGTATCTCACCCCAAATTATTAATTGCCCGTTATCTCTCGTTCCCCCCGCCCCCCCCCCCCCCCCCCCCCTTCCTTCGGCTCTTCTCTCTCGTTATTCTCCCTCTGCTCCTTTCTTCTCTTCCTTTCCAGGTCCTTCGCGGCGGACACCCCTTTGCCCCCCACCTCCCCGCTCTATACCGAGGCAGCCGCCCCGCAGAGGCGCGCTGCCGCCGCCGGGGTGCCCGGGGGTGCGGCGGGCGGTGGCGCGCACCCGCCGCGGGCGAGCGGGGCTGCTGCACTTTCATGGGGCGGTTAATCAACTGCACATCAGCGAGACAGCGCATCAGCCCATCTGCTTGATATATATTCAGGAGGGCTCCAGCTCTTTTGAAGTCTAATTTCTTCCCCGGGAGAACGCGCCGGGTAATTTACCATCATTTCATAGGCAGGGCGGCCCGCGGGTTAACCCTTTCCCCGAAGCGCTGCCGCCGCGGGTTTTCCTCCCCGGCGAGCAGCTTTTAACGCCTCGTCGCCTCACCGCAAACTTCTAAAAGTGCCTCTTTAACGGTACGTGACTCGCTGAAATGAGACACCCAGCCCATCGGCACGGTAAACCCCTCTTCGACTCGTCAGATCGGTGTTTAAAAGATCAGTTTGGGATAAACAAATCCCTCGATCCCACCGGGTCGAAGCGTATCATTTCACCTCCAACCACCCGTTAATATTTGAATATTTCAAGATCTTTGGTTTGGGGTTTTTTTGTCCCAATCCAGTGCTCAGCGGCGCAGTTTATCCAGAGGCAGCAGCAAGAGGTGCATCACGTACGGTCTGTGGTGGTGCAAAAAAAAAAAAAACAAAACAAAACAAAACACCTGCGCCGCAAAATCTTCTTGCTGAGGAGAGAAACCGAGCCCTCGCCCGGCGCTGCGGGACACCGGGACGCGTGGGGGGCGGGCGGGCAACGCGGGACCGCGGGCCCGCTGCCGGGGATGACCGTGCCGGCAGCGCCGGGGCGAGACACGCCGCGGGGGGGGGGGGGGGGGTCCCTCTACCCGGTCCGGGGCCGGTGCTCCCGGGGCGGTTCCCGAGCGGGCGCCAGCCTGTGCCCGGGCACCCCCGGGGTGCGCCCCGACAACGAGCCACCGGAGCCGTTGGGACTCCGGCCCCGGGCAGGGGAAAACGTTTGACTCCTCTGCAAGTTTCCGAACTTTTATTTCTTTCTTCTGTTTCCTTCCTTCAGGGCTCTGCCGAGCCAGGACATAGATGCATCGACGAAGCGCTCAGCTTCTCCGCGCCCCCCTCCCAGGTGTAAAGTTTTCTAGTTCGGGGGACACTTTGAAATAAGCCTGGGGCCGTTTAGCGGCGTCACCTGGTTCCCATAAAACCCCCAAAGCGAGTCTCGGGAGCCCGAGCAGGAGCTAGAGCCGCCGTCGTGCCTTCAGTCCCCACCTGCACCTCGCTTATCTACAGTCAATATTTTTATCCTCCCCCAGGAGGGATCCTGTTCCCACCCGGCTCCGGGGCAGCAACCGTGACCAGCAGCTACGCCCCAGCCTCCCGCCGCTCCGCCGGTATCGGGAGGGTACCGACATCCCCCGGCCGGGGCCGCCCCCGGCTTCTCCCCGGGAGCAGTGCGACGAGGCCGCCTTTTTTTATTATTTATTTATTAAACACACCAGCCCAGCTTCTGAATGAGCCATGCACGCTAATGTCTCCTGCAGCATCTTTTCCCTAAAGCCCCCTTTTAAAAAGGGGCGGGGAGTGATGTTTTTGCTTTGAGCGGGTGTGTGTGTGTGTGTGTGTGTTACATAGAAAGGCTAGTACTTTTGCCTAAGTGTTTTGCAGGGAGAGTTACTGCTGGTGGTGAGGCTACGAGAAGGCTTGCTGCTGCTTTCACGGGAGAGGGATTAAGGCTGTCCACAGGGTTAGAGCCAAGCTGGGAGCTAGGGTAAGAAGGTGTCCCTGCCAGAGTGGGTACTGAGTTCCTTTGCACTCCACGTTAAAAAAGCAATGGAAAGTGGCCTAAGTACTTCCACACAGCTGGTTTTCTTCGGATTTCAGTTGCTGTGGGCAAAAGTATCACTTTAGTATCTGTTTTGTATTTACCCACATACTCTTTTATTATTATTTTATTTTTCCCATGTGAGTACTAATGCTGAACTAAGAGCCAGTGTTATACAAAGGTCCCCTAAAATTCTGACTCTCAGCCAGCTGTGCTCATTTGTAGGCTGTCATAACTATGTACTCAACCCTACAGAAATAACACAGTTGAGAGCTTGACTAACGCTTATATAGGGGTTACTTGTATAGTTCTCAGTCCCTAAGCTGCCCCTCTGCATCCTGGGGAGGTATTATCCTGTCTGTGGAGAAAGTCTTGAGGTCCAGCAACATTAAGTGACTTGCTGTGGACAACAGCAGCCCAGAGCCGAAGACAGGGCATGGGTGCAGGCTGTGTGCCACCATCTTCTCACACCACAACCTTTCTTTCGGTCACTTCAAAAGCATTTCCAGTTGCAAAGTTTATTCAAAGTAAAGCACATTCAGCCTGGGGCTGGCCTTTCACTAGCAGAGAGATGGTTCACCATGCCTCTCGGTGAGGTCATCCTTTCCCAGCACCTGAGGAAGCAGAACGCAGAGCAGATTGCTTGCCTCAGCTGTAGCCTGTTATTCAGGGTGGGTTGAGAAGGAGGGAGAAATGGAGTTTTCTGTTGCAAGGTGAAGCTGAGCAACGCCTTGGGAAGGATGGCAACTGGATGCAGGCTTCTGCAAGCAAAATCATTCTCCTGACCGATAGGTTGTTCCTTTGTTAAGTCTGATGAGGAGTACCTGGAGGTGAGGCAGCTAAAACCAGGCTGCATAAATTCCTCCTGTTGGAGCTTCCTCCTTGGGGTGAGCAAGAGCATGGGCCTGAGGTGGTTTTCCAGGGCATGTGAGAAGGTAAGGCATAGTCTGATGCGCAGAACATGCGGTACTCACTGGCCTCAGTCATTTCTCAGGTAGAAAGATTATCTGTTATTTTTCTGAAAATACCAGAGTTGCAATGTTTGTAGTGAAGCTGTGATAAATACAGCCAGACTTGCATTGTTTTGTTGTACCACTTACCAGAACGCCTTGCAAAAATACTCTCATAGCAAACTTTCATGTGGTTCTTCTCTGCTCATGGAAGGATTTCTGGGTGAAATCAATTATACTTCTAGCTTTACTTGGCTAGCAAAGCATCCAAAGTCTTTTCCCTACCCTACAGTTGATGGCTTCCTCTCTGCCTTGCAGAATATCCTGAAAGCTTTTTGTTTGAAAAGGCTTGAAATGCTGAAGTCTGGTGCTGTGAGGATGGAAACTGGGATGGAAGAGCTTTGAATTGTGGTTAGGTTCCTAGGGTTTGCCTGCTGAGAAAGATAGCGAAAGCTCAGCAGCATTGCTGGCTGTAACTTTGCGGTTAGCAAGTAACGGGATGGCTTCACTTGGATGCTGCTGTTGCCTGTGATGGCTGGCTCTATCCCTGACACCCCCCAGGGGGACTGTAGTGAGCAGCGTTCAAAGCTGAGGCTGCAGGAGTGATGCACGGTTTGAGGAAACGCAGTTTTAGTTGGTTTCATTAGCTAATCTTGTAAAGGCTACTGGGTACCACCGAAATGAACCTGTTTCTCAGCTGGGCTTCTTTAGGGGTGCGAAGACTGTGCTGTGGTTTTAATGGCATTTTCACAACCTTGACCTACAGTTTTGGGCTGCTCCAAGGGCTGGGGCATGTTTCAGTGTGATTTAAGCACCTATGAGGGACTGGCAGTGTACTAGGAAGTTCCCAGAACTGCCACACACCTGCCTGGGGCTGCGGTGACACCCCCATGGCAGGTATCCCTAGGCCTGCACCTGCAGCACTTCCACAGCCAGAGCTTGTGATGGCAGCCCCAGAGTACAACCTCCCCGATGCTCTCCAACGCTGGAGGTCCCTGGCTGTGTCTGTGTGTGGCTATTCAGCTAGAGAGGTGTGTGTAAGGGGCACTAACCTCTATGTATCTCTGGTTAAACAAGAGTTTAAGAAGTGATTCATAGTTTTTCCACTAGTATTCCCACCCCTGTGGGAAGTGATGTCTGGAAAGAATACTCCTATCTTTGGATTCCTTTTGTTTTTCCAAGTAATCAAGAGTTCATAAAGAGCTGAACTTAAAATAGTGGGTCAAAACTTAACACAGAGACTCTGTGGTCATAACTTCCAGTGTTCTTAATACATGGAGCAAGAAATGATATTCCACAAAATAGAAATAAGAAAAATGAAAGATGAGCATCTAAAGCCAGGCTTCTGGTTTTCGAAAGCTGATGAGGGTTCAGAGGTTTTCGGTTGTTTCTGTGACAGTTGGGTGCTTAGCAGGGGAGGAAAATTCAGCCTCTTAAATAGCGAAGTGGTACCTTTGGGTGAGTGTTACAGTTGTATTTATTATACTTGCACACCTTGACAACATTGGTGGAGATGATGTAGGGACCTGACCCGGAGATTCCTGAAATAGATGGTGGTGCAGTATCAGGGTCTACCCAGAGGATCGTCAGGAGAGACTGATCAAGACTCTTCAAAGTCTGCAGCAAATACTGGGAACAAATAGCTTGTTGTCTTCCTCTGGCAGACCTTTAATTTATTTATTCAAATAAAAACCCAAGACATTATCAAAGTTGAGAACTTTTTTGTGAAAGCATCATTTTTGATGGATTCCCTTGATTTTTCATAAACTAAAATTTGAGGAAATGTAAATGCAAAACATCAAGTCTAGGTGTCTGTCTATTTGACAGAAAGAAAAAATCACAGAGGCAATTCTGGGCAATGCCATGCCCCACCAAAATCTGTGGCCCATTTCCACAGCAATCTCAGTTTGCATTTCCTGCAAATCTTACAAATGTTAATGGTAAGATGAAGTAAACTGGTTCTGATAATTAAATGCCTTTTTGCATTTTGGTTAATTTGCTTTAAAGAACACTGGCTTTTTGGTGAGGTTACTTGAGTGTTAAACTTGTGGAGAAAAAAATCACTACTCTCAAAAATCTTCAGCTGGGGCAAGAAACATTTTGTTTTACTAATGGGCAGCATCAGATTCTTTAATCAGCTTTACATATTTTTGTTTGTGCCTCTGAGTTCAGTTTCAGATTTTGATGATAATTGGTTTGAATAACTGTTAGCATCTGGCCCCTACTGTTTAAAGATACTAGTTCTACTTCTGGAGCTTTTTGAAAAATTATTTGAAGTGAGGTGTCTGCAGATCCGTTTCGACTTCTCTATTGCCATTTCAGATTTTCCTGTAGCATCCTTTATCTAGGAAAAATGGGTGTTAATGGCGACCATCCTTCAGAAGTAATAGGACATAATATTGGTAGTGGGCAATTCCTGTGTTGAGTATACTGTATACCCAAAGTGAAAATCCGTGAGGGGTCATAATTTCCTTTTCCACAGGATCAACCTGCAGGAAGAATAGTTTGGCCAAAAGAAAATGTATTTGTCTTGTAAATATTCGGACGCGGTTACGTTTAACAAAACCACCTTTGAAGTTGCCTGTAAGTTGCTCTCTTGATTAATTTAAAATTTTAGGTTTACACACCCTGCAATAAACTCTTTTTATTAACATTTTATTGCAACCGAACTTCATGGCTTGTGCGCTCGCCTAATAATAACGCGGCAACTGCTCCGAGGCAGGTGTTTTGAAGGATGCCCTGAATCAACAGAGCGCGGGCTGACCCAAGCCAGGAATCGCCATAAAACCAACCCCGGCGAGCGGCGCCGATGAACCCGCCCGCCCCGGCGGCTTCTCGGCGCCGCCTCCGAAACTTCCGCACGAAGAACTGTTCCCCCCGCGGGGACGGCACCGCCCGGCAACGGGACCCGCCCGCCGCCCGGCAATGGGACCGACCCGCCGCCCCGGGGCCGCTGCCCCCAGCCCGCCCCGCGCCGCGGCCGGGCCGGGCGGGCGCCGAGCTCTGTCCATGGTAGCCCCGGCACCTCACGCTCCGCCGCCGCGCTGCGGGCTCCGGAGGCTCTTCTGGGCGTTCTCAGGCCTTTTTCTTTTAATTTTTCTTCTTTTCTTTATTTTTTTAAATACATTTGTTTAGCCCTGCTGACTGACTGCGGTTTTGTTTCCTCAATTTAGCCCCTTCCTGTTAATACCGACGCCTACAAAAAAAAACTCCAACCCAAACACCACAGTGGAAACCTTTTTGCCCCGCCCTGTTTAATGCAGTGTGTATTTCTAATCTATACAGCATCCACAGCCGTAAGACCCGAGTAATATGTGAAGCATAGAAGCTTGGCTTATTACACAGGTGACATAGCAGTATTTCTTCTGGGGTCTACAGACTACCTTTTGTATAAACCGTGCAAGGTGATTTTCATTATGCGATAATTGAAAACAGTATTGATCCAATCTGTTTCAATTTATGAGCTTTAATGTGAAACAAAATACTGAAGAAAAATAAATGCTCAGAATTAAATATAAAGATAGATAGTTCTTACAATAACTGTGCTAAGAATCAATCTTAAGACTGTTGAATCTTCAGGAACACTGTCCGGCGAGAGGTCTATGGTTTGGTGATGTAATTTAACAATATTGTTCGTCCAGAAAAAAATACCATGCTGAGGTAAATCCTCTGGGCTCTTGAGTGGGTGATTTTTGGCAAATACATGAGGAAGAGATACTGGTAACTGTAGTAATTAATTATTTGTGTGTGGCATGGATCATATTTTCAGAGTACAGAGCTGATGGACCCAAAGTGTAAAGACAAAATTCAGCACATGCCCCCCAGAGAAAAAGAAGCATGTGTGTTTGAAATCACTGTGAGTCCCTCCTTGGTTGTCTTAGTGCCTCAGTCTGCTAGCTGATACTAAACAGCAGCTCTCTGCTGTAAGCTGTAATGGCAGTTAAGAGGTGGCACAAATCGGGGGACAGACTTTTTCAGTGTCTTCCTATCTGTCTCTGGCATGCCAGTATAGCACATTGCATTGGTAGGAGTAAGCAGCGGAGTTACGGGCAAGGCCTTCGCTCCTTTCCTCCTTTCTTTAACTGGATTTCCTTCTCATCAGCCTCTGAAGCCTAAATAGAAGACGCAATTCATTAATGCAAAGTAACATTTTTGCCTGAAAAATTTTTGCATAACTTGATCCTTCTTTGAAGCTCTCAACATTTGAGTTCTTAGTCTTTTTAAAACTTACTTATTATCCTAGTTTATCACAAGGAAGCAATCTCTCTTCAGAGCTCATAGTGTCTGGTCCTTCTCTTTGTTTACACAGCCCAAGTGAATTTATACTGGCAGGAACTTCTTGAATTTCATCTGTGTAGGAAGAATCCCGATAGTTTGTGGAAAGATCCATTTCCTTCAGAGCTGGCTCAACCCCCAGGATGTTAACATGTTGTCTGCTGCAGAAGGGCCTCCATCTGAGAGAGACAAGAAGCAAACAGGATGAAAAACTGCATAGGAGAGGGGTATTTTCTGCAGGGGAAAAAAAAAAAAGTAGGACCAAGTCATGGAGGCTTATTGCTGGTTGAAATAAAAACACTGACTTAAGTAGATATAAAAGGTAAAACAAAATATAACAAAAGGAAGGATTAAAAACCCACCTGTTCCAGCAGAATGATAATCTGTTTGAATTTGCAATTATATTAAAAAGGAGCTTGTTGATATAATTAGGTTGTTTTGCATAAGAGTTTAGTTTTGATATAAAATCAGAAAGAAAGACTCATAGCATGGGAAAAAAACCCCAAAATACCCAAAACCTGAAGTATGGCATTTGAAAGTAGGTGTTTCATTCCTATGAAAGAAACAACGGCAGAAACGTATGTCTTGGATCCACAGGGAAACAAGAACTTTTCATCCTTCTAAGAACTGTAGTTCCAATTTCCTTCTCTCATCTTGAACCAGTGCAACAATTGGAAGCTCTGGGAGGATCTTTGTTTATCCTTCTCTGAGTAGTTGTGCTTTGCTCAGGCATGGTTGAAAACGGAATCTGATTTTTTTTTTTTCCCCTCATTGTTTGTATTATGATAACATTCTCGGTAAGCAGGTGAGCGCTGGAACGACAAGGGTGTAGCTCTTTATTACTGTAAGTCATCTTTATGCTCATAAATAAGCCTTTGGAATTGAATGGGATTACTCAACTGTGCAAGAGTGCACAGGATGTGCCCATAAACCGAACTAAAAGAAGCTATCCAATGTAATTAAAACAAGGATCCCTTGCATGAAAGGAAAGCCCTTGTTGTTGATGTTATAAAATATAATTAAAGCAATCATAGCAAGTTTCATGTTGATGTTAGTGCTTGAAGTTTCGCTATATATTTCTACCTTTGGTGATTTTTACATGGTCAGCTTTAGGGCCTGCAAAGCCCTACTCATACAAATAAATTGTATGTGTGTTTTAGCTGGAGTCATCTGAGTGTCTCACTTAGAACTCTGATGTGATCACTCAGATAAGGGTGGTAAGCCCTGGCTTTAAATGTCTCATAATCGTTTATGTACCTAGTATACGAATGTATCTGAAACCAATTAGAGCAGGTGAACTGACGGGGTCAGTGCCTTGAAGGTCTCTTTTGCGCTGCACAAATGCCAACTCGTGGTGTGTTTTGAGAGAACCTTGTAAAAGTTAATCTTTGCCATTTAGTTTCTGAAAACTGGATGATCTTCTAAGTCATAAAACACCTCCCTCCCCTTACAAAAGAAATAGATCCCTTACCAAATTCATTCTTTTATTTGAGTGTCACAGTACTTATTTCCAGGGGTATTTCTGTTGGTTGGGTCATGCTTAAAAAAAAAACAAAAAAAAAGAAGAAATCAAAATAGGAAAGTTCATCTCCTTCACTTAGAAATTTACTTCCTTCCTATTTCTGTAGCAGACACAACTGTTAATTTGCCAGCACAGCAATTTCTTCTGGCACGGGAACTGCCCATTGAAAGGGCTGCTACTACAACTCTGTGTGAATCTTCTACTAGAGGGCTCCAAAACAATGGTGTTTATAGTGGGTGTCTGCCCTTTGCTACGCAGCCATAAGGGGTGTTTCAAAAGCCCCCTACCCGAATGAATACCTATTCAGTTAGCAGATGGGGATTTGGGAGGGTAGGCAGAGCCTGGCGGGCGCACGCGCTACTGAGCCCAGCCTGTTGCGGGGCCTGTTTTGAAAATTCGCGTAGCTGCACATGTGTGTGCATGCTATTTTTCAGTCTGAAAAGAAGTGGTAAGTACTTCCCAAGAAAAGGTGATAAATCATATAACTGAAGAGCAGCTTCACTTGATAGCACCGAAAGGTTTAGTTCTGCTTGTAACAGGGCAGTACGGTGTGACAATGCAAAAGTCAATGAATCAGCTAAATACTTCTCCAGCATAGGGAGTTGGTATTTAGATTTCTTTGCATTTTGGCTGTAAGTTTAGCTGACTCTAGTTTTATCCAGGTTGGGGTTTTCTTGGCGTTAGTTCTGTTGCTTTTCAAACTTATGAAAATGATGCTTTCTGAAGGGGCAATAAAAACTGAATGCACACGACAGGGCGTGTGCTTGACTGCCTTACCAACGTCTCTTGGCCAGGTGGCATAAAGCCATGTGAGCACAGCATAAACGTGTCTTGTAGCATTTCAGTGGTAAATGTGTATTTTATGGCTGAAATAAAACACACGGAATGAATTTCCTTTTGAAGTTTTGTTTAAAACTTACGTCAGAGAAAGGAAAAAAAATATTTAGTTTCTTAATATGTTACTTTTATTTCAGAGATACTTTGGCAATAGTGTGAATAAAAAAAATACCCCAAACCCTGCATGTGACACACAGGTAGATATAATTTTTCAAAATGTCTTTGTATGTTTCTGGTCTTATTAGTGGAAATTGTTTAACTGCTGAGTCTAAAAATCCTTTTATAAAAGTCTCTCGAGAAGCTTAGAGTATTAAATTTCTCAGAAGTTGTTTTGTCAGTATTTAATTTTTTAATGCAAAGAATATAAAGGTTTAGCTGTTGGATTTAATTGGAAATTAGCAACTATGCATTTTCTTAGTGCAAGATTTTCCTACAAAAATGTTTTGATTGTTTGTGAGGTTAAGAAAGATATGACTTTTTGATTTATTATATTGTCATGATGATAATCATTACTCCTTTCTCTTTCCCCAATGTATCTCTCTCTTCCTCTTCTCTATTTTTTCCTTAGCATCTGGGATTTGGACTAGATGTAAAGTTGCTTATCCCCCTAAATCCCTCTGAAAGCTTCCTTTCTTGCCCCTTTGTTTCATGCAGTAGTTTCATAGTTACCTCATTCCAACTACCTGTTTATATCCTCACGTCTCATCTTAAATTTTTATGTGTTTTGTGATGTCTTCCTTAAAAAAAGTGTTCAGGCTCTCTTCATCTGCAATATAGCTGTGCCATCTTTTATTGACCCATTTCCTTCACCTGTGACTGCAGGAAGCTTTCTACCTTCTTTCTGTTCTTTTCCTCTCAACAGAACCCTACCCTATTTTCTTTAAACCTTTCTTGCATTTCATAGCATTTGCCATCCAAAAACTACAAGTCCTACTATGTACTTGGAAGAAGCAAGTCCAAGTATCCTATTGAATTATGTTTGGAATTAACATCTCCATTTCAGATGTGGAGGACCTGATTCAGAGCTGCTTGTCTAAGCTCCGTGATACAGTCAGGAGCCAACACCTCCTGACTCGCAGTTGAACATCCTACCACTACATGCTAGTCTCTGAAAGCAGAAACAACCAGAAGTCAGATGTTGCCCCTCGTGAGACACTGGCAATGGTATTTTGGCTGGTGGTATCCAGAAGGTAGTGCCAGGTGTTCATGTCCCACTGGCCACTCTTCATCTCTTCAACCGTCTTGCCCTGATAACCTTCTAAAGTGTCTCTCTGTTTAATTTCTAACTTTAAACAATTAAACTGCAGAAAACCTCTCAGTTCCTTGAGATGTAGGTAGGTTTTGAAAGCTGCCAGGAACCTGTAGGTCTGTCAGAAGTACTGAGGCCTGAAGGTCTTCTGCCCTTCAGAAGTCAACCATGATGAAGAGAAACTCAGACCTTCCAATGTGCCTGGCTCCGGGGGAAGACCTCAGGAAGCCCTGGGGCAGCAAAAGACCCTGAAATCCCATAGGGGATGGGTTGGGGCTCTTAGATTGTCTTGAGAAGCCTGAAAGAAAAGTGATTTGAAGCAGTGGCAGCGTCTGGACCAAGCATAATCTACGCAGAGCCTGGGCCTCTGCAGGGCAGCTGCTGTCAGGCGTTGTCATTTCTCTCACTGCACAGGCATCATGCAAAATAGGTTTCATTTCAGAAACTCTGAGGTGGTACGTTGAAAACCATGTCTCTCTCTGAATTTCTAGTGAATGGGCACTGGAAAAAAATCAAGTCTCAAGGCATTGATCTTCCAGCCAGCTCGACTACCTTCCTTCTCTTGAAAGGCAGAGGATTTATCACCAGCTTGCTGTGTTGGTGAAAGTGCCACTAACACCCAGAAATCTGATTCTGCCTTCTGCTAAGGGCATTACAGAGGATGAGGCCCCATATTAACTGTAAGCAAGAAAGCCTGCTTCCTTTATTATTTGTCAGCAGGCATGAATTTGGCTTTGGAAAAGTATAGACTTTAAATTACCCGTTCTTACAGTTTATGTGCATTTTTATAATTCTTAGCTTCACTTTTTGCATTTCATTTGTTTGTTTTATTATCATGTTCTCTTTGTCGGTAAGATCACAGTATGCGATGCATTTAATTATATATATATCTCTCTCTCAACAATTTGAAGTTTGCAGTTGTTTGCGTGATGTATATCGGTGGGAGAACTGTAAAGGTGTGTCGTCTTAAATTTTTGAACCATCAACCAAACCAAGAACACATGCTTCACTGTTTTCGTTCATAAAATCCCAACTGAATAGATATTGTGTAAACATATATGAAGTTCATCCTCACTACTCTGTATGCAAAAGCCACTTCAGTTGGTTTAAACTAGGCTGACGTACATTCGTTGCTAGTGTGGTATCTGAATGCTCCTGATTACAGCTGTAGCCAAAGTCTGTGTGCCTCTGATGCCAAAAGAAACGTATGCAACTTTCACTTGAAAAGAAAAAATGAATGTCCAATATTTGCATTTCATGGCATGCTTAGTCAGATCACATGTACTTTTTTTTTTTTTTTATTGTTCACCTGCAGTTTGGGCAGCTTCAGCTTCCTTGTGCAGGTGTTGAGGAACACACCTAGGGCAAGCTAAGAGCCAGCACCTGGGCTCTGATGCCCGCAAGTGGCTTGAACAAAATTGCTGCTAATGCAAAGTAATGGAAACAAGAAGAGGGACAGGTCTTAGTTTAGATGCTGAGCTAGAAAATTAAATTAAAAATGAGTCTTCAGAAGTCAGGGCCATCACAGGAAAGTCAAAATGAGCATCCCCTGACCCAGCTTTTGTTGCTGTGCGGGGAAGCGGAAGCTCGTCTCTGCATGGAGGGCTGTGTGTGCCCATGAGATGGCTCTGCTTCATAGAATCTTCTAAGTTGTCTCTTGCTGGTTGGGGCAGAGATAATTTTTTGAAGTTTGTGAATTGACTGACAAAATATGATAATACAAGTGATAAATGGATGTGAGTGTTTTGCTGAGCCATGAGAGGTGGAGAATTCAAGTGGCCTTTGTGGATGCTGGGAAGATGCCCTGAGGGATGGGGATGACTTAGGCTGGTGCAAGAAAATGGGAGAAGTGTTTCAGAAACTGGTCAAGGCATTTGCAGTGATTTTCTTGCTGCTTTAGATGGTCTGTGCATTTTTGTATTATTTTATAAAGATAAGGCTAGACATATTTAATTTTGCTATATAACAAATGCTACAAAAATGACGTACAAATAGATAAGTATTATAGCT
Source organism: Strix aluco (assembly GCF_031877795.1). NCBI lineage: Eukaryota > Metazoa > Chordata > Aves > Strigiformes > Strigidae > Strix > Strix aluco. The sequence continues at coordinate 53,396,822 of NC_133934.1, forward strand.
CATGTTAACATGAACTTTCACCCTGTTACACTTTTATTTGCTCCCATTTCTTTCTTTCAAACATGTAAGTGATATCAAGTCCTGTAAACCAAGCTGCTGGAATAAACTAGAAAATGGCATAGACCAGACAGGAGAAATAGGGTGGGAGGGATTTGGCTGCAGGTTATCAGCTATTAATTATTCATTTTTTAAACAATGAGGGAGTGTAAAAGCAGCCAGGGCAGCTAGGTAGAGGATTAGGTTGTAAGATAATAGAGATAGGGGAAAATAAGGAAAAAATTCTTAGCAAATGAAACTGAATGTTTTTCATAACTGTCACAAGCCTTTCTATACTGTAAAAAGAAAACACCAGTGAATTATTAATAATTTACATTAAGGTAATTGCACCACTGTTTGAGGACAGAGTTGGATATGATGGATATGACTTCAAAAGCCAGAGTTTTACAAAACATCAATAGAAAAACTTGGGGAAACAGCTGCAAGCAGTAATTTCCTTAACTTTTGAGTAAAACCATGTCACAAATCTCAGCGTTGGTTAGGACAAAAAATGTTTAAGATTTTACTTTTTTTTCCCCTCTTTTTTTAAATTTCTGAGTTGGCAAGAAGAGGAAGTAGTGAGTAGAAAGGCAGATGTGGTCATATGAGTTTCTAGTCCGTGGTTTTCTCTCCAGTGTGTCTGAGACTACTGACATGCTCTCAGTAGCCTGTGTACGTATCAGTCTTATGTGGCATCCTATCAGTGAGTATTCATGCAGAAATGATTACGTTGAAGTTTTCTCAGCAAGAGAATTGGAAAAGCAAGAAACGCATGTGTAGAAATAACATTATATCTGCACAAGCTACTCTTTAGCCTGAAACCTCTTATCTAAACTCTCCAAGCAAGCATGTAATTATGCCTTAATCCAAATGCTGTTTAATAAAGGCAAAGGTCTGTTTTTCTAGGAGAAGTAATTGCTATATATGACATGGAGCAACACTTGTTGCCTGTAGGTACAAGTAAGTGAGATGCTTTCCAGGAATCTGTTTTCTCATGCACAGTTTAACTGTTAGGGAGATTATATCCGGGGTGTCTATTAGGGCTGCTGTTGTATGTGGGGTCCTGGCTTGGTCTAGACAAGCTGGCAGGCCGAAGGACAGCCCAGCCTGGCAGCATTGCTGCCTGTGTGGGGATTAGAGGAGCTCTGCAGCATGACCTGTCACCTTGGGCCCTGACTGCCTGGCTGGTGGGAGAGCACCGTGTTCCTTTCTGACCTGTGCACCCATGTTTTCTTCCAGGGAAAAGGGGTTGGGGCTAGAGAGGTGGATGCTGCTTATCTTGCTGTGGAGTTGGGGTATGCTGCACTCAGTAAGCTTGGGTCCCACGTTTTATACAGAGTTACTGAAATCCACTGGCCACTGTGTGCCCAGCCACCCCCTGTGACCCCTTCCCACTGAACTCCTGCTTCCCCAGGCAGCAAAAGCTGGGGGCATCACGCAACTGCAACCACTTCTTCCTGGTTCCCTCCTCTCTGCTGTGCTGGCCACTGCAAGAAGTTAATAGGGACAGAGTGGGAGAAGGGTCTACCCTGGCTCCCATCATCCCACATGGCCAAGAGAAGGCTCTGCTCAACACCTGTACCCCACTGGCAGGCATGAGGCTTGGCACAGCAGCAGAGAGCACATAAAATATCTTGAAGACTTGCTCTATTCTCCCATGAGGGTTTGGATTTTTCTACTTTTCCAAACGACAAATGAAATATAAAATGGATATTTTAGGATCCACCAATAACCCCAGAGTTTAAGGCAGCATGCACGACTGTGTAAGTGCTATAAAAGGTATGTTAGGTGCCTTAGTGACACTCTTGTCTTCATTAAATTGGTCTGCATTATGACTGTAGGCAATAATATTTTCATCTGACGAGCAGCAAAGCATAAACATCATAAGAGGGGGATGTGAGAAGTGAAGATGATTTCAATAATGCTTTAACGAGGAGAGGGCTTTAAGAGTTGAAGCATGCTCCTGAACTTCACTGTGCATCTTCTGCCCCCCAGAGGACCCCACTGTGGGAGCTGATTTATAAGGTGATGTTTAGACTTGGAGTTCAGGTTATCTCAAGCATTTAATGGTCTCCTGGTATTTTTAACAACACTAAGGTCTTTCCATATTGCAGCTATGTTTCTGTCTTTTTTTTTTTTTTTCCTTTAAGCTATTTGATTACTCATGCCATTTCAGATCAATACGACATCTGTAAGTTATGACCCAAGCTGCTGTGCAAGGCTGCAGCACAGCACTGGCAATTGCTGTTTCACTTCAGAGACAGCTGCCCTTCTGTGGCAAATAACAAGATCCCTGAATAGATCTTTTACTTTTTTCAGGGTTTTTTTCAATTAGTTTCATCAATAGACCCTCTGAGATCCATTAAAATTGCTGCATGAATATTTATCTTGAATCATTGTATTTATTTCTCTGGTTAGGGAAGACTTTTGATGCTTACTGAACGTTTAGAAATACAATATATACGCACAGCACATTTAAACAGGACAAGAATTTTTTATTTTTGATGGCTTGCTGAACCCACCAGAAATCATTTTATTGTTAAATTTTGTTGTTATAAAGAGGTTATTTCATAACTTTACTCCTCAGAGTGGAAACTGTTGAGGTAAATGCACTTGTAAATTAAGATGTGGCTATTGATATGCTTAATGGAGACTTACAGGTTAAAATGCCAAAAGGAAAAAAGAACAACACTCACCCACGTGTGTAGTAGCAAGTTGTGTGGGGTGTAGATGAAGCACAGATTTCCCTTTACTTGGGAAGAGAGTACTGGTGCTGTAGGAAGTTGCACCATCTTTGTGTGTTGATGCTAGATTGTCCCTGTATCTTCCTCAAACTTGCGTCAAGCCCTGCCCAGCATTAAAGCTCTGCTGAGATTATTCTCTCTGCTGTAATAATGTGACTTCTTTTTAGAAGACCAGTTGTTATTAATGCTACTTTCCAAGAATCAGTTTTCAAATTATGTAGGTGCTGTAACTTTTTTGTTTTGCCTGTAATCTCAGTAGCTTGATAATACTTCTGAAACAGCTGAACAAAGTCCGTGATCACTCCAAAGGTTCTGAGATGTGTCTGAACCCCATGAATAGCTGTGTATAACCCAAAATGAACCATGCATGTTTGGCACCAGAGCTGAAAAATGCACTAATTTCAGCCAAGTTTTAAGAAGACCTTAAGAGATCTGTTCCCACACTTCATTTGAATGGGATTTTCACAGGTGAAGGACAAACGGCACCTTCAAGGAACTGTGTTTCCTTCAGAGGACCACAGTTGGGATGCTGCTGCTTCCCTCGCAGTGAGCTGCGTGCGTGCCTGTTGTGGGGTTCTCCTGGGAGGCAGAATCAGAGGTGGCATGTTGCATTTGGCTTTCTTCTCCACCATGTGATGGGACACCTGGAGACATGCTTGACTACATTTTAATTCAGGAAAAAAATATTGAGTGACAAATGGATATGGGACAAAGTCTTGAAAGTTGGAGCCTTGATAAGGAAAGAAGCAAAGTTGGAGCCTTGATAAGGAAAGAAGCAATGTCCTACATAGTCCTTGTTTATCCCAACCAGGGTATATCCCCATACAGCTTCTCTCTGTTTACCCACCTCTCTCATTTATGCTTTTCCCTATAAATACTCAAATACAGAGTATGTAGGCAAGAAGCAAACTCCCTGGGGGGGTGTGACGTGGCAGGCAGTGAGCTGAAAGGGGGATGCTGCTCCCCACCTCCCTGAGTCTGCAGTCTCTAATGAACAGAGCCACATGCTGCATTTGTATTACTTCCATAGCCCATCTCAAATATTTTGCATGTCTGATGGCAGGAACAAGCTTGCACGTTTGCCACAGTAAGGGCTGGGAGCATGTGTCCCCTCACACTCACAGGACGAAAGCACAAATGGGCCAAATTACAAAGCTGGTTTCTACTCAGGCTATTCTGCTTTTCACTGTTTCGATAATCTCTTCCTCTTACAGCAAATCACACCTTTAAAAGGCACTGAATTTAGCATTTGAAATAAATTTTTGAAAGTAAGTGGTATATTATCGCTCTTAAGTGACATCTATTGCATAACAGCCATAAAGACTTAGCTACCGAGAAAGGCCCAAAATACTTCCACATCCCAATCTTTTCAGCAGCTTAGCAGTTTTCAGTGTCCCCTTCCCCTATGCATCTCTATAAATCAATTTTCTGTGTTCTTTCATTGCTTCTTAGTTTTTATTCTATATTAATTTTACCACTAAAATAAAAAGGTGAAAACAATAATGAGTTTAATGCTTATTTTTGCATCTATATCCCTGTACAAGTTTGTTACAGGCACGTTTTCTACCTCTCAGTGATGGTAGTTCAGTGCTAGCAAAAAGGGAGGGTGGATAATGTGACACGCATTTTACTTTCAGCAAGCTTGTTATACCAGCTCTGAATTTTTCATGAAGGCTTCAGTAACCTGTAGCCGAAGCTCGGGGGGTTTCCACCACAAAGAGGTGGATCAGCTTAGCTCTCACTTCCCATCTGGCACAGGGTGACAGGGACAGTCGGGGGCTGAAGGAAACCTGAAGAAGAAAAAAGTTCATGTGGGACATCCATTGTGATGCATGAAAAGCTAAACATGTGCCTCTTGTAGGGATGTAGCTTTGAAACACTTACTTATCTCTGGCTTCAGATTATATTTAGTCAGGGTGTTTTACTTCAGTCACCGGCACAGCTGTCCTGTCTGTAAATAATACTACAGATAGACTCCCTCAAACCTTTATTTTGCCAAGGCTGCACTTTCAACATCTCTCGACAGCTTGTACCACAAATTCTGTGCCTGCTGCCTGGTTAAAGTGAGGTTTAAATTAGAGTCTGTATCACAAAAGAATTGCTTGTAAGTTTATTGATTTTTATTTTTTCTAAATAATAAAAATTAAAGCCTAGGCCAAAGGAAGTGATCTGATTGTTTTTTCTTTTTTTTTCTTCCCATTCAGTTAGTTAAAAGCAGCCCCAAAAGAGTCTCTAGAAATAAATTGATGTCTAAAAATACTTTGAAGACAAAACTGTGTGTTCTGCAGTCTTCTAGCCGTTGGTCCCGGAAACAATATAACCCCCCTGTGTATGGGAGCTGAGCCGATGCATCACTCTGAAGGGCATTCTGCACACTCAGTTATGTACAGAAAGTAACCATTGTAAACAATGTAAAAGTTGGAAAGGCAAAGATTTCAGAAGTTAAAGGTTGAGAGACTATTTTTTGTCATAAAAACTTACTCTCTAAGGCTGGTTTTAGTGTCTTTAAATGCTTATGAGTGTTTTATTATTTTTTTTTTTTAATTACATGATCATGGAGTATTATTCTTCTGCACAAGATGCCAATACTGGTTAATTACTTAATTTGCTGGGTAACTGCTGTTGTGAGAGTATGTACCGACCTGCTGAATACATGGTTCAGTTGGCCCCTTACTTTACCTACCATACTGTGTACACAGAGCAGCTATTTTATTTGTGATTTTGTCTCTGCAGGTTTTGGGTTTTTTTTAGTATCTTGAGTGCTTCACAGATACCAGTTTAGCTCCAAGACTACTCTTTGGGATAAGGCAGTAGGGTGGGGTGTTTGGGGCTTTTTTTATGGGAATCAGAGCCAGGAAGAGAAATAATGAGACTATGCCTAAAGTCTGGACCAACTTGGGGTGGTCAGTCCAAGATGCTTTTGTTCCTATAGCAGGCATCACAGCTATCACTGCTTCAGCTCCAGCTGTTACTACCCAGCTTTTCAGAAGCAGGGTTTTCCAAGAGGGAGAGAAATTGCATCCCACCTGTGAAGAATTTTGCCATGTTCTTTGCCCACCAGTGTTAGAGCATGTTCGTAGCAGAGGACGCATCTGCAGTCTAGGAAGGGCTCTCTCTGATGCTTGTTCTAAAGTGCAAGGCCACTGTGCCACCCCTTGACTGCTTTCTAGACCACTTGTGACTTCTGCATCCCTTGAGAAAGGCAATAGTCTCTCTTGTTACAAAATCTTGATTTGTTCCCCAAATACATTAAATGAAGCAATTAATCTACGGAAAAAAGAATATGGTCCGTGCTAACAGAACTAAAGGAGATATTGCAGCGTGTTTGTAACAGCAACTTCAATTCCAGCATTTCCTGAATTTTAGGCTGTGATCAAATGCTGTTATTGTGGTATCTATGTTTAATTTTTCTAAGCTGTTAGTAAACTAGACCTTCTGTTGTGTGTCTTCATATTAACACTTATGTTGGCCGTCAACAGGACTAGATCCTTCAGTGACTGGAGTTAACAGGTTACAGATAAGAGTAGTTACGGCTCAGGTTGGAAGGAAACTGTTGTTACTGATGGTTAAAAGTCCATTCTTCTCTCAGGGTTCAGAAGTCATTGCTGCCCCCAGGAAGCATTGAGGCTCACAGGTCCAAAGCTGTCTGCCAGGACTTCACGTGCCCACTGCCTGCCCTTGCAGCAGCCTGGCACCTTCCGTGCTTGACCTGCTTCCCCTCTCCCATCTCACTGCTGTCCCAGCTGTCTTCATTGCCGTCCTCCCCGCTTTTTGAGAGGCAGCAGTGTAAGCAAGCGTGCTCTCCTTGCCCTCAGCTCTCTGCCCACGGCTGCAGATGCAAAGGAACCTCTTCAGGATTCTTTAGTCCCTAGAGCCATGGGATACAGCACCCTTTCAGTAGCTCAGAGAGTGCATCTCTCAATAATTTGAACTTTTTCAAGCAGAATTTTTCAGTGGTTTATAGTTTGGTTGAGTCAGGTGGACTTTTGCATGTATGGCAAGAGATGCTATAACTCAAGATGCTTAGCCCTGTTATTTCTCCAGTTGTTGCCAATTATCCCACTTGGGATTGTGGCTTTTCCAAGGATAAATTGGAAAAGTTAACAAGTTATGCAATGCATAATACTAAAACAGACCCTGGGTGAAATCTTTGTAACTTTTTCTTTTATAAAGTGGGGAGAAAAGTCTCCCCAAAGATATTAAATTGCTTGACTTTTACTAGCTTCAGACCATGGAATTTATTCAACAGCTACCTGGTGCTTGCCTGTCATTACAGCTACTTTGTTTTCTTAGTGAAATTAGTTTTCTTGATGATGGGTTTAATTTCTATGTATGTATTTTTGAGAGAGGAATAGCAAGTATATTCACCAGCTCTTCTAGCTGTCAGGATTATGAAGTGATGTGCAGAAATGTCTGGACAGAAACGTGCATAAGACCTTATCCAGTGCATCACCCAGTGCAGCCTCAGTCGCGGGAGACACTGGGGCAGCATCCATCCTTCCCTTCCAGTGGGACTGTTTGAATTTGGTTGAACAGAGAGAGCTGTTTTCCAGCAGTTTGGTTTTTCACTCCTCCCCAGGGGAGAGCTGTTTCCCAGGAGCCTCGCAGAGCTGGGCGAGCAGGGGCAGCGCCAGGCACGCCAGGAAGCCGATGACATGGCGGTATGTGCCGAGCACAGGGCTGCTGGGACCTGCGCTGATGGGCCCGGGAAGGGCAGAGCCATCCGGGCAACGTCATTCTGCCTCTGTCAGCGCGGCAATATTTCTGCAAGGGAAAGGCTTCCGCTGCCAGAAAACAACCATGTTGTTTTCAGCACACGTGCGGTGTGCGTGTGCACGTACACACTGATGCAACGTTACTGAATAAACAACCCTCTGCCAGATAACAGACTTTACTAAAATTATCAGTCAATCTTGAGATGTCAAGGCACGGTCTTCCCAAGAAGCCTTTTCTGACAGATAAATGTGTTTGTACTTGGATTGCAAGCTGCTTATCACCGTTTAGGTAGCAGGTTTAAGATAGGTGCTTAATGTTGAAACCCAGATCTTCTAGTGGCAATGTGCCTTTTACCCTCAAAAATCTTTTCTACCTGCCTCATGTTGCCTGCACTTTCTTTTCAACCTGCCAAAGTATACTCCTGAATCCACCATAAGCATCGTCATTTCATGTGACTGGATGCTTTTTTGAATCACTTTACATTTGTGATAGGGAAAATGCCTTTTTTTCTTTTCTGTTTTGTTTTTTAAATAAGATGCTTATGTCTGGTTTTGATCACAGAAGTAACATGGCAGGCACCACAAAAAAAAAACAACCCTGCGATTTTAAAGTCCAACCCAAACTCGAAAGCTCAGACTTACAAATGCCCATAGTCAAATATTTTTTTGTTCTGAGCTGCATTTGTCAGTAAGATATTAAATAATCAATGTCAGGTTCGGCTTTTGTCTCTGGGGGTCAGTGGATGTAACCTGTTCCCCGTAAATTCACAGTTTATGAGGCAGCAGTGATCTCTGCACAAGCGGGAGATGACTTTTGAACTCACGTAGCCTCAGACAGGAGGAACATTACACTTTATGAGCATGTTTAGAGGCTGTTAAGGCTGTTTAGAGGCTGAAAAGTCTTCCCTCATAAATCATGTAACTGGCTTAAGAGAGACAACTCTGTTTATCTTTAGACAAACAAACCTGCCTTGCAAACACATCCCCTGTATCTATTCCTACTGGAGAAAACCAACAAGTGTCGTCATAAACATTATTTTCTTTGCCCTTTTCCTTAGGCAAGTTAAGTAAGTTTACTATTGGTGAGGAAAACCATAGCGATCTGTACTAATGTTTTTCTTTTCTATGTTGCTGCACAGTCCTAATGAGAAATAACCCGTGAAGGGGAAAGAAAATGCAAAGTTTATGAGTTCAGAGAGTTTGCAGCTCACCAATGCTGACTCTATGTGGTTCTCCCCCCCCATAAGAGTTGGGAGCTTGCCACGCACAGAGGATGTCCTGCACTGAACTGCTGAGCCTGACCCATTGCCAATCATGCACTGGTCAACAGACATCTCTTGCAAAAATGCAAAGGATGGGGGGGGTCTCGTCTGGAGGAGAAGACAGCTTGGGTCAGTAAAACCAGTGTTGTTTTCCCCCTGCCATTCTGCGGGAGCAGCTCACCTGGCTTGTCTGCTCTGTTCTTTACCTTTATTTCATCTTCTGTTCAAGACCCTCAGAGCCTGGGGAAGGTTATATCAGGTTAGAGGAAGCCAGGAAAAGCAGACACACAGCTCCTCTGTCTCCTTACAAATGCAGATCAGAGGGGGAGAGTGAATCTTCTGCATATATTTTGCATTATCTGGTGTGGGGGGGAAAGGTTGCAATACATCCATTGGCATTTTCTATGTAGGGGTGACTTCTGTGGGAAAAGAGAATCGAAAACGTGAGTCTGATTCTGACCCTCACAAGTGCTTGAGTCTGTGTCTCAGCCTGGCTGTCGGGAGCAGGCTCTGAGTGAACAAGTGTAACAACATTCAAACCCATGCATGTGCTCTGCCTGAGCTCTCTGAACATCTGTTATTTCACACTTTTAACATTTTTCCCTAACTATTTACAGACAGCCATGTTCATACTTATGGGTATTTTGGACTATTTCTGTTAAAGCATGCAGAGCGTTGAATCCTGTTGTGTGCATTTTTTAATTAGAAAATGAAATAAAGTGACACACAAAAAATAACAGTTCTCTTCCTCATCTCAAAACCAGCAGTTAAGTACAGGGTAAATGGGATCAGACGGGACTACTACTACCAAAGCCGTCCGAATGGACAGCCTTACATAACCATAGTTAGGTTATTCTTTCTCTACACAGTCGTTAGCACTCAGATACATATTTAATGGGGTTTCATTATATCCTATAAATGCTGGCACTGGAATGCTTTCCCCAGGGCATTCTCTGAATAAAAGAAAGGAGAAAATGACGAATGCACTTAGCACATGCACCCACAACTTCATGATAAAAGCCAGCATTTCCCCATACAACACCTGTTGTTGTAGCTGGGTTAATTACTTTTCATTGTAATCAACTGCCTGAAATATTTATTACGGTGCCTGTAATTTCCCAAATCTGAAAGCGACACCCATAAAAACAACAACTCTTTGAGTCTAATATTTCAGGTATGGCATTCTGTGGGTTCAACTTTTTTTGGATACCTTGTGGGGTACAGTTCTTAATTCTCATCAGAAACTTCCATTAATTCAAAAGTTTTTGTTTAGTAAAAACGAATCTCTGATGTTACACCAAAACACTGCTGCTTACATCGCATTATGGTTACTAAATGTATAATAACATAATGCTTCCTTGTTTCTTGATTCTATTTTCAATCTCCCCTCTCTTGCCTTCTCCTAAATTACAGGATCTGTAAATCATACAGACCTGTGGTGTGGCCCTGATGAATAATGCAGACTCTATTTTCTCTGAGATATGACACATGATGTTTTGGAGGAGGAGGAGGTTTGTAGAAAGGAAGGAGGTGTGTATGGAAGAGCCCTGTGGCTAAGTATCTGGGGTAGGTTTGTGGAAATCTGTCCTGCAAGTCACCAGGCTGTACCTGAGCCTGCTCCTCTTTTAGGTTATGGAACATGCTTTTTATTGCCTTGCACAGAATCAGGGATGGATCTGGTAATGCCAAAGAGCACCCAGCACTTCTCAAATTTTAGTACGTTATACAACAGAAACTGCACTAATATAACAACGACTCCCCAAATCCAGTTTCTTAGCAGTTCCACAAAGTCATCACGAAGTGAGTGTTGAGTTAAAACTTGAGAGAATTCCCAGTCATTGCACTCCAGATTTTGACCAAGGGTGGTGATGTCCTGGTACTCAGCAATGACTAAATTTCTGCAGTGCAAGAAGATGGTTTAGCTCCACAGTCTTCCTCAAAACCCAAATCCCTTATTCTTTGGAAAGCCCAAGAACATTAATTCTTCCTGTGTAAAACTGAGGAGTGTTGTCTTTCCCCTACACCTAGAGAAGTCTCATTAGCACAGAAAAAATTGGTTACCTTTGCAAAGCTGGCAGAAGTGGGACAAAAGCAAATCAGCAAGCCATGTTCATGTACTGTTTTCTAAAGCTTTCCCTTCCCATAGCTTTGAAGCATGTACTACAGTTAGAGCTAAGAGAGTATATGTAAGAAAGGCAAAACAAAAAGAGAAGGGAAAGCTACACTGTGGACTTTTGGGGAAATAATCCACTTCCTAATCCCAGTGCACCCTAAGGAAATCCTCAGTGCTCCAAAGGAAGCTGTGAGGTTAAATGGTCTTGACACATGTAAATGGTATTGGTGTGAATGTCTGATAGGGTGCTTAATAAATGTGCTTCTGCATCATTCAGCATCTGACGCGTGTAGGAGTTGAGCCTTTTCCATCATGTTGTGTCTTTTGAGAATTATTCTCCTTGACAGAGTCCTGTTGGTCAGGACATGACCAAAGCTGAGTGATGCTGTAAAGCTCCTGTAGATATCTGCAGCACAATGTTTTGCTTACCTCTGATGCTTAGTGCTCTTCTCCCAGGCCATTTCAGTGTACTACACTGGCAGCAGTACCATTCTCTCTTCTGCTGTAGTTGTCTTTGAGTCTGGTGCACAGGACAAGGCAGGATTTCTTGGCTGGGCAGGAGCAGCCAGGAGGTGGGTGAGTTTTGGATGCCAGGAAACTGTGACGTGTATGGGTTCTGCTGCATGAACCCCTGTGGTTCTGCACTTTTACATGGCTTTGCTTCGCTGGAGCTTTTAAAGTAAAATGCTAAGCCTGAATGACTGCTGGCAAGTTAGTGCTTTCTAGTTATAAGGAGGTTAAGAGTGTATGAATGGTATAGCAGGAAACAGATAAGCCTTTTTGATGCCCTTCTGGCAGCAGAATGAGCAAAATGGCACAAAATGCAGTCAGGTGTCTATTTGGAAGCTATGATGATTGGCTCAAACAAGTGTATCCTTTCTAATTAATCTTGATGAATGAATGCTTTTCCCCCCTCTCTATCACAGTAATTTTTGGTGTCCTTATTTGATCAAAGGTAGGAGAGGCAGAGTTCTTTGGAAATCATGGTCTATGGAAGTAGTCTAGTAATGAGATAATTTTCAACCAAAATGAATAGGTTTTCAAGACCTGACTGGATAAAGTCCCAAGTAACCTGGTCTGATCTCCTAGCTGTCCCTGATCTGAGCAGGAGGTTGGACTAGACACCTTTTGCTGTTCCTTCCAACCCCAATTACCCTGTGACCTGAAGTCAAGGAGTTTGTAACCATGCACTAAGTCGTTGAGTGGTAAATGCATGTTAACCAATGGTGCTAGATCCTTACTACTAGTTTTGTGGTAAAGAAGGTGAGAAATCTCCTAGAGAGTGACTGCATCAAGCTGGTGGAAGTTGTAGTAGTCCCAAGATGACTCTACTTTTTGTCATTGACTTTCTTTGTTTAGAAATCAGCTATTTTTTAAAATCTAAATTTTACTATTTCTTTCACCTTTTTGTTTTTTCTAAACTGGTAATTGCTAAAAGCAATGTGCTGAAAATTTCCCAGTTGAAATCTCAGCCCCCTTGGGGGTGGGGGAGAGCTCTACCAAACCATCAGCTGTTTTCTTGCACTTTTTCTCTGTTTTCCCTACTTTCCAGGTGTAGCCCCAGATGCCTACAACTCTCCAGTTTGCTTGTTTGCTTTCAGAAAATTACAGTCTGTATGACTATTAATTGTATTTTTTCAAGTGTAGCTCTCAGGTTAGAGGGGAGTGTGGTTAGTTGGCTGTTCAAGCCTTCAAACTCTGGGCAATTTAAAAAGAGAGTCATTGCAGATGAGCTGTCCATCAACAAGATTGTTATTCGTAGGTCTAATGTCATATCTATGTATAACAAGATCTTGATTGACAGGAAAGTTTGTATTAGAAGGAGCAAAGGTCAACGTTTCACTGACAGCTTAACAATGGAAATATTGCATCATCAGTATATTTTATGGAGAGATACATACATCTACATAAATGTAACATACGATGGTAAAACACTGACACAAGATGAAGCTCTGAGCTAGGATGAGGTTTTGGAATACTTGGAAATAAGAAGTTATCTGTGCTTTATCCATCTTTTTGAGGAATAGACTTAAAATATCTGTGGGTATGGCTCGTGCAATGAATTTGACCCTCAACATGTAGAAGCGTTTTCTCTGCAGGGCACTGTAGTTGAGGGGACAGGACATTAATTGACTTTGTCAGTGACTTCCTTGGGGGACCTTGAACAAATGACTGCACCTGTGCACTACTTTCCCCTCCATTTAAAAGGGAGAAAGCATTTTGTCTGTCTTGAGTTTTAGGGTTGAAAAAGTCCATAAGTACTTTGGCTATAAAAGAATTAGTTTAAAAAAACTGGAAGATACATACAAGATATCAACAACTGAAAAGCCAGATGTTCAGAATATCAGTCCTTCTGTCAGACCTCTCCCGATCCATCTCTGCTGGAGGGTTTTCCCTCTTTCATTTTTTTTTTTTTTTTAATCTCTCTGCTATACTTTGTCAGGTGAGCTCATTTCCTCTCATCCCAGACTACTTCTCAAAGAATCGGTGTTTCTTGATTCTACCTATGAAAATTATTTTTGCATTTAAGGTACCTTAAACTGAAGCAGGGACTAAGAGAGTTATTTATTGTTATAACAAAACTCAGCTATCATGGTTGAGATTTGAGCTACTTTTTTCTGCCTTTTCCTGTCCCATAATGCTCGAGACTCCCTTTTTCCCAGTCTTTGCTCTGAAGAAGTTATTTTTTCGTGTTCTCTTTTTGTACTGCAGCCTGTCAGTTTTGATCTTCACAAGTACCCATGCTGTAAACCCCAAAAGACTGAACTGAATAAAGTGGCAAAAAAAATTTCAAAGGACAGAGCTCTGCAAACATCCTCCTTGCATGCAGCCTAAGTGTTTAGTTAACATTTGAATTAGATGCTGAAGGTCAACAAATTCAGGCCCTGCCAGAGCAAGTGGGTCACTGGAAGCTGTAGTTGAGAGCTCTCCCTGCTGCCCCCGTCCCTTTGTTCACACATGAGGATATCACAAAAGGCGTCATCTCCACTGCATCAGGTTTCTTTTCCCCAGTTCTTCATCACAGTTATCCCATGTCCTTCAACCACTAATATCTAAAACTCAGCACTAATCCCTTTGTTTTTAACCTAAAAAAAAATCACCTAATCTAGTTGAAATAAAAAAATAATTACTACTAGGAATGAGAATTTTTGTGCTAAGAATCTCAGCCTTGTAAGCTATTAATGTTTTAGTAACATTTCTTTATTTCTTACTGTACTTGCAAGTACTAGTGTTCCTGTTCTGTATAAACAGGAAAAGGCAGAAGAAAAGAGCAGAAAAGTTTGCCATTCATGCTGATAGATACTGATGCAGGCGAAGCTGGGCAGAGGCCATGTTATTCCCTTCTCTTGACAAGAAAAGCCATTTATTTTTTTAAAGATTTTGTGTTTTCATTGATACTTTCCATAGTATTTCTTTGACACTTTGGCAAATTAAAATCTAAACCCACAATGTTTTTTCCCAAGACAAAATATTCTGCTCCAACATACTGACTGGGGTATTTCAGTTTGGGTTCCTGTTTCAAGTTTCACTTGTGGTGCAGCTGTCTGATCCTGAGCATGCTGACTTGCAAATGCTACCCATGAGGGCAAAAGGCTGCTCTGGACTTTGATGAGAGTAACTCCCTCTATGCAGAAATGCATTTGAGGGAGGGGAAGCACCACAAAAACTACCCCCTTGTTAAGAACTGGTGTGCATCTTGAAAACCTTAGCAAGTGAACCCCCGGGACAGTTTAGTTGACGCAGTAAGGCTTCCTTCATCACTTTGAACTATCTCTATCTGCAGCATTTGCCAAGTACATCTTCTTGGCGAGGACAAATGATACAGTGCTTTGTTTGATTCAGTTTTAATATGACTAACAACACTTCCATCTCTAAATGACAACTTCTCTATGGATTTTGTAAACCATGTGAGTAAGTAGTGACTGGTAACTTAGCTAAATAAAACTTTTTATGGGTGAACAAAGGATGAACAACGCCAGTAAGGTTCCTTTCCTCCTGACTCACCCAAACTGGTCCCTGAGATGACTGTTTACTTACTATAATTTAATGTTCTTGTCTGCTTGGCTTTGTAATGCAGCAGCATTACCAGGTTGAGGGAGAATTTGACCTTTACATGCTGCAGTTCAGGGCACAGCTGAGGGTATACAGGTTTTTTGGTGACTAGCTCTTCTCCAAAGCCCATTCTGGTGCAACGCTGCTGCAGGTGCACTGCGTGCTTGTAGTGGTACTGGGCAGCCAAGTTGCTGATGGGGTTTTTCCATTAGCATAACAGGCCAGCAACAGGTTGCCTTTCCAGTAGTAGCCTACATTTTAGGCAGTGTTGGTTGATTAATGTGTATAGCTGTGGCCCTCAATACAAGAGGGTGTGTATTCAGTGAATCAGTTTTGAAAGCGGGCATCCAGCAGCTTTTGGATGTGATAGTGGACAGCAGAGAGATTATCCTGCAGCTTCCTTCAGGTGGCTCAGAGCAGGCTGGAGCACAAATGCCTCCCTTTGCAGCTTGCTTTTTTCCAGTCCTGGCTCTCTGGTTATATGACCAAGGGTCAGCATTCAGTGAAGCCAGAGCTTCTGACATGGGCTGGGGAGCAGGCGGCCTCCTGATGTTGGATTAACCAGTTTTTGAGCCAACATAACTTTGTTGCTTTTAAAGGTGTTTTTCTCAAACCTTGTAGAAATTGTTTGTATTTTTTTTTTACTGTTTTACTCCAGCATGGTTGCACCAGTTCAGTCCTTCACATGCATGCTGATATACCACTATAATAATAGAATGGTTTGGGTTGGAAGGGACCTTAGTCCCAACCCCCCTGCCAAGGACAGGGACACCTTCCACTAGACCAGATTGCTCAAAGCCCCGTCCAGACTGGTCTTAAACACTTCCAGGGAGGGGGCAGTCACAACCTCTCTGGGCAACCTGTTCCAGTGCCTCACCACCCTCACAGTGAAGAATTTCTTCCTTATATCTAATCTAAATCTACCCTCTTTCAGTTTAAAGCCATTACCCCTTGTCCTATCACTACATGTCCTTGCAAAAATTCCCCCTCTCCATGATTTATTCCTTTTCCAGATAACAGCAGAAAAAGCTGGGCAAACATGCGGCTGGTCCCATTGTTAGGCTACCCAGCTGTACCAGGGCAAGGGCAGCCCCACATCTGTCATGTGCCAGGGGGATGCACTGCCAGAAACTGGGGCTTATTTTTCTGCCAAGAGGAGCAGGAGCAGGGCCAGCACACCGTGAGCCCAGGCAGAGAAAGCTGACAGGCAGCTCTAATCCACTCTGCTGGTACCCGTAGATGACAGAGCATCAGTGTAGGAAGGAAAAAAAATAATATTTGAAGTTACACAACAAGCGACAGGGTTGGTTCCTGAGAAAGCCATAAGGAAGGGCTCTGCTGGGACTAAATGAGCATGTGCCTGTTAGCTTAGTGGTAGCAAATGTTGCCTGTACTTATGTTATCTCCTGTCTGCAGAGGGACGTAATATGCCCTGAAATGGTATATGTTACAGATACAATGTAACACCAAGGTATAATATAAACGTGTTTGCTGTGGGTTTTCTTTAATTTTCTTTAATTTTGCCATGTAGGAGTCAGCATGAGCCTCACATCTATATTTGTAAATGGCTTGCATGGGATTCACTTTCAGGAACTTCCAGGTTTCATCCTCAGATTAAATTTATAAGGCAATATCACATTGACATTACACTAATGTCATTGCAGATGTTTGTTGGTGACAAACAAGGGATGCAACGGAAGGAATATAAAGGTCAAATATAAGTGCTTTGGCTAAGCGATTCGCACCATCCCAGGCACTATGGGCCCTGACCCAGCTGATATTGGCTATTAAGCCATAATGTTAACAATAATCATTGTAAACTGGTTTGTTGTGATGCCCACTGCCTACTGGCACAAGCTTTCAAGGAGCGAAAGGGAAGGCTTTCTATCAAATGCACTTGCACCCAAGTTCAAATTTACCATTTTTATCTTCAAAGACCAACCCAAAGTAGGGAAGGGACTGCCTCACGCCTGGGAGATCATGACCTCCCATGACAGCTACATGCTTCCAAAACAATGGATCTGTCAGCCACAACAGAGAGACTTGGAAGTGTGGGAGACAAAGATCTCTAGGCAACTTGGCCCACGATTATGGAATGCCTGGAGCAGATCAAAACCACCACAAAACTCACCACCTTCAAATCAAATTTAAAGACCATGGCTTTTTATTTGTGCCTCCCCCCAGTACACCATCCCTTCAGAGAAAAGAAGAAAGTCGGTGTAAAAACACATGCTTGTAGGGGTGTAGAGACAGGAGGTAAGATGGAAATGTGGATCTATTTAGTTGTTTACTTGCACAGGAGGTGCTCAGAGTCCATGAGAAAGAGCCTGGTATAAATGTTCGGCCACCTGAACATAGTTGGAAATATTGGTAGAACTTATTACAGTGGTATTTATAGAGATAACTGCTTGACAATTTTCTTTACAAAATGCTATATCCAGATCCTTATGAAACTACCTTAGAAGACCAACACTAAGTGTAAGTTGAACAATGAAAATGAAGGCAGTTCTGAAATAAATGCCTGGAAAAAGGTGAGGATCAAGAGAATACTCCTACTCAGTTTCAAGTCTCTGATTCTAAGGATGTATGTGTTTAAAAAGGAGCAGGCATGGGCTTTATATCTACATTTCTGAATGCTTCCCAGGAGGTCTACTCTCATGGACACTTGACATTTCTCCTACATAAATTAAATTGAAGTGATGTCTATGTAATTTGGGATTAGAGAATTAGAGGCACCTCCCTGCGTGCCTTAAGAAAACTGCTGGCATTTTGTTGATATTAGTAAGAATTTCTACTATGAAATAGGTCCTTTAGTGGAAAGAACAACATTGTGTATATGAGGAATAACACTGTACGCACAGATGTTCCAGGAAATGAACTGATGTTTTTCTCTGTAGTTAGAAGAAAAGTAAGTAGAGAACTGTGATGTTCCTTAGCTAGTGAATATTTTACCAGTACTTTCCAGTCCTCAATTCCCTATACAATCTTTTAATCCTTAAAATATGCATCGTTCTTCAGTATGTCTTGAGTTACTTATCTGTGTTTTATAAGCCTCATTTATTGATTTGCTTTGTCATTACTTAGTTTATTTTGCTTGAATACATTTAAAATATATTCTGAAAAGAGATTATGACAGCTATCAGGATTATTTCACATTGTAACACCTATTTTTGTTTACACTTTTTGAATAAACATTGTATTTATACAATCATAGAAGAGAATCATAGAATCATTTAGTCTGGAAAAGACCCTTAAGATCATTAAGTCCAACTGTAAACTCATTAAACAGTAAGCAAGGGTTCAGAGAGAGTTTATTGTTTCATTATGAACTACCTATTTACACTCAAAGCATGAATTAGTCACATATATAATAGCTGATGATAATACCAGTACTTCACATTTTATCCCAAGCATCAGCAGGTATCATGTGTCCTCTCCTATGGATGGAGGAGTAGAAAGCCCTGTGGTTCTGACCCTTCTTTTAAAACTGTATCTGGTCCTTTCCTCCTAGTCCCAATCCATTTTATAACTCTTTTCCCAGAAACCTGGCAGATGCCTGGGGGATGCACTGGAGACCTAGAATCAAGAGAGCATTTTGTAGGGGTGTAAATGCAAACACAGACACCTCAATGCAAAAGATATTGACTGAAGATGGGTTTCCCATGCATAAGAGGAGAAGGAAGGTGTTGTAGGAGCACTGCAGATTAGTAGTGGGAGACAGGGTGAGAAAAGAAAAGAAACCGCCTTGTCTACAGACCCATGTGATGGCTGGAGCTCTCCCCTGGAGCAGCCACATCCACCTCCTGACTCTGCTCCAGAAGACTTGCTCTGGCTGATGCTCCAGAGCTGCTGAGGTGCCTTGATCCATCCAGCTTGACCTGTAGTATCAACCGCTCACTTCTCCAATGAAAAATGTGTCTCTTATTTCACAAGGGAGAGTATTAAACTAAACAGTTGCTCTAGACAGAGAAACTAAACTAGTATAGATCCACAGATGTAACAAGGGAATGGCTTCATTTACCTACAGATTTCCACATTCTTGCAGTTCTTATAACAAACTACCGGTAAGCAATAATTTTGCCTATTAAATGCTTCTCCAGGACTATGCCCTTGGGTGACATCCTAAACAATTTCTTCTAGTGCAAACTGCAGTAATACCATCGTATACAATTTAATTTCAGAACACTTGGTAGTAAATTTTCTGACAAGGGAAGAAAAAAAAAATCCATTCTGTTGATAAGAAGTAGCACTGCCAACCAGCAAAAATAGAAAGAGCTAAGCATTAAGGAGCCACACTGCAATAAATAGGTGGCATACACTGAATATCTTGTTTCTTTTATATTAATCAGGCTTTCTTTTTATGATAAACCTGGCTTTAGGTGAGCTAATTTTGTTAAGATATTTTCAAATTTCAAGTAGATTATCCCAGACAGGTGAAACAATTTTCACACTCCAAAAGCAACAGTAAAGTAAAGGTGCTTGGTTAATTTTTCTTCTTGCTGCTGTTGCTTTGAAAGTGGGGGCTAAGGACCAGAGCTGGGGAAAAAAAAAAAAATCTTTATATTTTGGTCAATTTTGAATATTTCCCAAGGGAGCAGGGATGACACTTACTAGGCATTTTCTACCCACTAACTTTATTTATGTATCAGTGTGTTAGACAGTAACACAAGCAGGAAGAGAAAGAAATGGTGTTGGTTCCTTTTTTTGTTCTTGTTGCGTCTTGGTGTGCAATACAATGCTGGTCTTGATGTTTTGGTTTGAGTTTTTGTTCTTAATGTTTTTTTTAAGAGAAGTCACTTGTCAGCAGCTTCCCTGCCTTCCATTCATAAGACTCAGCTAAGGTGTGTGGGTCTTTATCCCTCTGAGGTATTCACAGGAGATGCACTGCAGAATCCAAGTAGCATTGATCACAGTTGTGGAGCCTGAATTTCAAACAATCATCCTTGAAGACATGGGAGGCAGAGATGACTTGCTACCTTTTGCATCAACACTGGGCTTTAACTGGCCTCAAGACAGCAGACCTCTGCTCAGGAAAGCACTACGGGGGAGGTAGTGTCTAATCCCTTGTTCTGGGAGTTTGCTGAAAAGAATTTGAAAATTGCAAAAGGTGTGCAGTATGATGGTTTCTTTGGGAAACATTTTGATTTCAACTTGTAGTGCTGGGAAATAAAAATTAAGTCTTGCTATTATACCTGGTTTCAAATAAACATGCCATATTCAGAGCTGTGCTGAGAATGCACAGGAAAAATAAATGCACCATCATTTAAAACTTGACTGGATAAGCCAAGTAGGATGTTTTTTGAGAGCAACCTGGCATTGCCAAATGAGATGCATTTTACAATTTAAGGTACTCTTTCATGCTGATTTGTTTGTGTAGTTCTGTTCTCACTTTTTGTCTGGAAAGATAGCTTCCTAGGAAAATGTGTGCATGTTTATGTCCATGTGTGTGTTGCAATTTGCTACTGAGGCATTCTTTGAAAAATATTTTTGTGCTTTTATAAGCTCGTTTTTGATATGGGAAATTCCTGAGGAGAATAACACTTAAGATTTTTTTTTTGTATTTATAAAAGCTGGATAGAATGCATGGATAACTGTCTTTGGCATGATCCATGGAGATCTCCCTTCCTAGCTTTCTGATTTTTTTGTCTTAGGCTGCAGCTAAATTAGTATCTTCTTCAAAAAGAAAAATACTTAGGTATTAATAAAGTTGGTTGGTTTTTTTTTTGGTTTTTTTTTTTTTTTTTTAAATTGCCATGAGTAGACAATAGTAGTAAATGTCTGTCACACAGGTAAACTGTTTACAGTTTTCATCAGCCACCTCACTATATTTACATCTCTCTTACCAGAAGCCTGCAATGTGCTTTGCTGAACTACACACAAATCTCGAAGTCTTCACCCATGTAGAATGTGCTAAATCACGAAAATCAGTTTGCAGACAGAGTTTTATCTGACAGACCTCTTTAATTGAAGGTTTAACTGAATGTAGACATTAAGCCTGTGAAACATTTGCCTACAGAAAGGCACCAGATTTTCCCAGCCTGTCCCCTGATCTTTGTATTCCCATGGGCAATTCTGGATGGAGTCTACCAGCTGGACTTTAAACACTCTTTATTTGACTGAAGGCATTTCCTGGTATGGGGGTGCCAGAAGCAGGTCTCCCTGTCCACATCAACAGCAATCCTTCCCTGTTAATCCTCTCTGTGTGGCTAAGCCTGCTCCAGGTGTAGGTGGTGACCGGGCACCAGAGCTGGTGGACCACTGGCAGATGCTTTTTGCTCATTTGCCTGTTTTTGCCACATGGTATTTTCTTTTCCCAGGGGACAATAAATTCCTATCACTTCCAAAATGCCTACTTTGTACGATGACAGCCCTCTTTCCTTTTTATCTCTGAAGAGACCCAGAGCAAGGCAATTGTTTGGATGCACAAAGCATTTCTTTTACGGAAGAGAAATGCTTTTGCTTGTAGACTGTGATGCAATTCGGCTTTCTGCAGTATTAGTTTCCACTCCTTTTGTTTTTCACTGTCAGCAAGTGTTACTGTGTATACTACACCGTATTTTCCTGTCTGTGACTAAGGATTTCTGTGTTGGCTGAGGATGGAAATAATAGTAAAAAAAGGTCTTGGTGGCCGTGGGCCTTGCTCTTTTCAAAAAGCCCACTCCCATGGCAACAAGGCCTATTAGAAGGTAGCAGTCTTGTCACCACAACTTTAAGTCCTAATAATTCAACCAAAAAGATAAAACGAAATGTGGCAACTTTATCTTGCTCAATCTCTTACATAAAGTAATTTCTCAGAAACTTGATCAGTGGTAGAGACAACAAGCATTTAAAGGGGAGAGGCTTTGAGAGGGGAAAAATCCATTCACATCCGAGTTTTGAAAGATGAGTGAAAGATGGAAGAAAACATGATATTACAGCAATCTTTTTACTTCTCCTGCACAGTGAACAATTGACCTAAAGTTTAGAGTTTAGGATTTTTAGATTTTTATGATTAATAGGCTGGCTGGAGGTTTGAAATTTGCCTCCTATCTGAAATAACATTTGCTTTATGAAATAATTACTGATTGCAAACACTTCTGCCAAAAAAACAAAGAAGCAAAATGAAAGAAAAGAAAAATAGTTGACATACTTTTGATCAAAGCAGTTATATTTTGTTCAAAGACCATTTAAAAAGTGGCCTATATTTAAAAGGTACATTTTGCCTAAAGGCCAGCAATTTTGTTTCACGTTTCTGTTACCTGCCCTGGCTTCAATGTCATTGCATTAATTTAACTGACAGTTCAGGTTGACTTTAGATGTTGAGGAATCATTAATCTATGTAGTTATTACAGGTGGCTGTTGCCTATATATTTCTATGTAGTAAAGACATGCCACTTTCTGCCCCTGTTGCAATGACAAGTCAAGCTGTTAGTGTAGCATGAGCGGAGCAGAAGTGGTAATAGGAGTGTTGCTTTGGTGCAAGATAAACTGGAATTTAATTTTCAGCATGAAATCCATCATGGGCCACCAATAATATTGCTGGGAGTAACATGTGTGGAGTTGAACTTGGGGTGTTTTAGGAATGAGGGTAGAACTCACTTGTCCTAGGAAAGATGGGGAAGAAACTTCCCACGTCGCAAGCAGGGACTCATCTATGTGAGGTGTGCAGATCTATTGCTTTAACAGAGCTGCCTGGTATCCAACTTAAATTGCTATAATTGGAAGACCTCAGGTCTGATAGGTTGCTCTGCAGTCACCTTCCAAAGTACGAAACAGGCTTGTGGAGCAAGCAGCTGAGAAACTGCACAAAATAAGCCAAACAGAAGAATGAAATGGCAACCACAGAAGCAAAGGCATTTCATGGGGGCTCCGCACTTCTCTTCCAAAGGCAGGTTTTGATGAGGCACTGCTCCTCGCACTCTCTAGCCCACGCACTCTCTCTTCTGGCATTTGGTTGATAAACACCTGAGCGATAATCCTGCAGGAGGACTGTGACTTACGTTTTAAAATGGCTGAAAGATGCACATAAAGTGAGCTGAGGTTTATTCGCCACTGTCTTAGAAAGGGAGAGAAATTGTGACCAGTTAGGTAAATGAATCCTAACAGGTAAGTGCCTGATATGGAAAAGGGTGTAGCAGGTAATAAAAATAATCACAAAGCCAAATGGTTTCCTTTTCACTCTGGAGCTCTCCTTTTTGGTACTGGGCACATCCTTGCATGAGACCAAGCTAATCTGAGACTGGATCTCCTTTCAGAGATAAGGGCAGAGTAATTTGTTTCCCTTTGACGGGAACATGGGTTAAAACATTCTTTGCCAGTACTTAGATCTTTCTTTGTTCTTTTGTTGGTATAATCAGAAAAAGGACTAAAAGACCTTAGCCAGTAATTAAAAAAAAAAGCTATCTGCTGAAGTTCAGTTTCTCTTCTCTTCTGAGGGTAAAATTGTTATAGTATTTAGTGTTCTAATGCACGCAATTTTCAGTGCCCTCAAGGTATGTGAGCCTATGTTAAGTCCTTTCATAAATAACAAGTAGCTTCCACCTGGGTTATTTTAGTGATATTGATATTCCCATGGATAAAGTTCTATTTTCACCAGTTATTTCTGATCAGTTATTCTGGATATTAATTACTGTATATTAAACTCCCACAAACCTGTTAAATTTTGATTTTTGGTAAATTTGGGTCTAATATCTGATTTGATGTCCGCATCGGTTTGTTTTAGTGACTCGAGTGAAAACCTCATAATAGCCTTTGTGAGAAAGATCAGATTAAGCTTTGCGCTTGGGGAATGGATTTCTTTGTCCCTAAGCGATGTTGAAGCTAGCATGATTTTAGACATCGTGTTCCTGAGTCAAGCTGATGTGCGTACATGCAGAGCAACCTAAAAATTTCTAATACTTTTCAATATGTGGCATTAGGGTTTTTCTTTTATTTTCCGAATTCTACTTTGTTTTGCTGCTGCCACTGGGTAATGAACCACTCCTTTGGGTTGAACTACTTATATGAAATGATTAAAAATGTCTTCGCTACTGTAAAAAAGGCAGAAAGATAAATAAAGTGCACACAGCTCCTTTTGCAGCGGATACTCTTTGAGCTGAACTAGTAAAAGATGAACTAACACATTCAGGCTCCAGCTCAAAAAAGCACCTAGTTTGAGTAGCTGTATACACTTCAGTAAGTAGAAAAATAAATTAGTTAGTTTAGCTGCAAAAGCAGTTTAGAAAAAATATTTGCAATACTTAAATTGAATTTGTTGTTAAAGGTATGGGGTGTTTTTTTAGAGACAGAGCTGAGGGAATGATGGAAAGACACAGAACCTATGTAGTTTCCAAGCAATTGCTAGCATCAAAAGTGCTTCATGCCTGGACTACTGCTTTCCAGTCTTTGTCGGTTTTTCCCCAGAGAGTTTACAATGCTCATGTACTGAGAATGTTATTTATTGGAGTAGGGCAGTGAAAGAGTTACATAGTGTGTGAAGAGGAAAGTGAGTCTAGCAAAGGCAAGGCTTTTGTTGTTTTCTTGCCTTGTGTCTGAAGTAACTAAAGTACTGTTTACTAAAGTACTAAAGTAACATGGAAGATTCAGCTCTTGCTACTTACAATGTGTACATGTAATGGCCTACCCATAATTTAGGAAGTGCAGAATAGGAATGTAGAAAACAGATGGACAATCACAATATGGTAGGGCTGGTACCTGGTGGAATAATGCAGGTGGAGAAGAGGATTTTGGCCACCTGCTTGACCTTCTGACTGTCTCACAGTCCCAGGGATAGTGCTGCTGTGTGTGCCGACCTCAAGTGCACAGCATCCCACAGCACAATCTGTGTGGCTTGGGTTGCGGCACCCTGTGGATATTGTATAAGATATACATGCACCTGTGTCTGCTTGGGAAATCTCAGACAGAAATTGATAAACTCTCAGGACAGTGAAGAAAACTGAGTTATTCTTTGGAGTAATGAGTGCTGCTCCTGCTAGGGCACCTCTGTAAAATGGCATAGAAATCTGCTTGTGAATTTTTGTGTAGGGGTTAGTAGTGATGGGGAATATGCTGACTTGCTAAAGGCTGTGCTATTTATAAACAAGTAAGGATCAGGGATTTAAAAGGCTATAAAAATTGTTTTCTGCCATGCACAGATGTACAAATTGAGGTATAGCATTTTAGCACAGATCATTAAGTCACTTGGGCAGCGGACATGCATGAGACTCCTCTGTCACAGCATTGCATTTCACTTTCCGCTGAGTTCTCCGGTATTTCTTTATACATTATTCTTTTGTAGGTTTTGTTGTTGTTTTTCTAAACTCAACAGGAGATCACATAAATACAAACGCCCATGCACAAGGTATGACTTGAGTTACTGTCGCACCCTGGAGAGTAATACTGCTTGCTGGTTTTACATGTCTCTTGTGTATGAGGATTTTCACGTGATGCTGCTCAAACAGAGCAACCAGAAGGCAGGAACAATGTCCCTCTATACGCCGCCGGGCCTGCATTGTTCTGTGCGTAGCCTGCTGATGAACGTGAGATGGCAAAGTCATCGTCATTAGGCGGAATTTAATAGCGAATCAAAGTTTGAGGGGAGAATAGGCTGATCTCAGCTTTAGCCTCCCTTGGGTCCTGCTGAAAGATTAGAGAGAAAGAGCAGGGCCTTGCTAAGTTGAATGTATCAGATTGTTTTTCAGGAATAGTTACGCCTGTTGCAACCCCCTGAGAACCACCCAGTTTAACTCCTTGGAAAAACAGATTCCACAAAGGTTGAAGAAGAGGGGGAAAGGACTTGTAAAGGAGGGAAAGGTGATGCTTGATTTTATTTCTCTGCTACCCATTGCAGAAAGAATCACTTCACAATTTAGAAATTCCAGTTTGTGTAAATTAAGCTATGATTTTCCTTAAGAAACAAAATCACTAACTTTATTGTGCATATGTGACCCAAAGGAGGCAAGTTCCAGGAAGACTGGAAGTATAATCTTTCTTGTTTTCCATGTACTTCTGCCTTTCCAAATCCTTCACCATTGGAAGATTTTTGTAAATTCTTTGTCAATTTTCCACATAACTTCTCAAAATGCTGTACATGGGGTGCATGACAGCTATCACCATGGGGCAGCGAAGGAGTTAATGCAGAGTGTGAAGAGGGGGAGTGACCTTAGGAAAATTCACCTACCAGCACCTGTACTTCAGGATCAGACAAAGCTAACAATAAGAAAGCAAAATGCGTTAGGTGATCTTCCTCCTGTGGTCCCTGCAGTGTCACTGGGCACTGGCTCCTCGCCTCTTATTTCCAGCTTCCTTTCAGTCAAGGCACTTGTGAAAAGACAGATGATGGCAGCTCAGCATATCAGAGCCTGATGATCAGCTGGGCTGTCCCAGCAGCTTTATTCTTTTGTTAATGCCTTGGGATGTGTTATGTAGCAGTGATAAAATCACTACAAAGAAAGCTAAACATCAGCCAGAGAGATCTCCACATAGATATGGAAGCAAAAAAACAACAAAATAGGCAAAACTGTCCTTGGGGCCTGAATTTCTCCCTGTCTCCCCAGGAGCCTGACTCCACTGGTCTGTGCTGGGGGTTGTCTCCAATAGCAACTTGCACTTTTACCATGTTCCTTGCAGTAATCTGGGCAGCTTCTAATAATCCAATAAACCTCCCCTTGAGGTCTCTCCAAAGTCATTTCAGTGGTTTCCCCAGTCACGCCAATGGGAACACCAGGACATGCCTTTTCTTTCTTTGCTTTCTTAGGGGAAGCAGAAGCTCTTGAGGATGCAAGGATGTTTTGGGGATTTTTGGTGAGTCTGTTGCTTTATGTTCAGGAAACAGGTAAGAAACATTTGGGGTTTTGTGAATGCTTCTTAGTTGGGTCTGCTTAGGTTATAGCTGCCAATGCTTTGCAGTGCTGCTCCATGTCTCAAAATGATATTTTCTGATTCGATACCAGGCATTTCTGTCAGTTCACATTATTGCAGAACCCAGAATTTTGAGAGTAGCATTGAAACACCTGTTTTGCCAAGCCTCTGCTCCAAAATTCATGTGAATGCCCAGCAATCTCTGCTCTAGTCCTTCTCGTCCTTCCTCCCAAGACAGCTTCAGCTTCATAACCAGAGGGAAGTCACTAAATAAGAAATTATACCCTCAAGAGACTTTTGTTTTTAAATCCCTTGTTCTTGTTGGAATTGAGTCCCAGTATTTGAAATAGACTGAATCTAGCCAAGTTACTGGTCTTGGTGAGGACATTATCCCCTCTGTAGCCCAATACCAAACAGAGACACCCTCACTGCATCCAATCTGGGACTTCCCTGCGTGCTGGCTTCTTTGTTTCCTGATGAATGTCGATCTCTACTTTCCTACAAGTGTTCCCAGCAAGTCCAAAGTCTCAGTTTTTCAGCTGGGTATGTTAAAAAACCCCAAAAAAACCCAAAACCACCCAACAACTTTTTGTTGTGTTCTAAATGTTTTGAGGGTCTCAGTAAAAATTCAGACTAGTTCACTCCAAGGTCTTTGGTACACTGCAGGTATGTCTGTTGGCTTGGCCAGCACTGCCTGTACTGCATGGGGTGTCTGCCTGAATGTTGGAGTGGATTTTAGCCCAAAATGTCTTATAAAATGTTTGCAGATCGTGTTCTCTGAGTCAAAGCCACATCTCACAAAGGATCTTTAACTTACAGAAAGTCAAAGCACACTCACCTGGGAAAAGGGTTTGAGCCAAACATCTTAGAATAAGAGACCCAGGATACAAAGGGCACCACGAATAATTGCAACATTAGTAGGCAGAAAACTGTAGCTAACCATCCTGTCCAGAGAGGCATGACTTTGAATGCTGATCAAGGCTATTTTGTCTTGCTGACCGCTTATAGTTTTGAGAGGTAGACTCATGGGAGTTTTACTAAACCACTAACTCACCATGACTGACCCCAGTGTATCGGCCTTTCACACTACATGACTCTGCGCCAGCAAGCTTGAGTTTACTGATGTGTTTCAGACTAATTAAGGTTGGTTTTCTTTAGCATTTCTAATGAAATCCTACCTCCCCAGAAGTATGTGTGCACACAAAAAAAGAGACCCCAAATGAAAACCAAAATGAAACAAGAAGAGCTACACAATAGTGACAAACTATTTTCTTTCTTTGCTTTATTAACCTGCATAAATGTCAAGTCTCTTTGCTAAATAGCCTTGGGCAGTACAGATATTTTTTGCTAATACAAAGATGAGAAAAAAAAGAATGCTCCTTTTTTCCTCAGAAGAAACACTGCCTCTGCAGTCTGTGTGGCTTTCCAAATTAAACCTCAACATTAAAAGGGGTCACAGCATTTAGGGAAACACAAAGACTTTGGGGACTGACGTTTAAAGAGATCCCTCCATAAGCTGAGAGTTTAATTTATTTTTCTCTCTAGTAAGCTACTTAGCAGAATGCAAAATGAAAATATCCTCATACAAAAATACACTAATTCTCCGGCAAAATTTTAAAACCCTATCCTACATTCACTGTCATTACCTAATATTCTAAAAAGAGGGGAGAGGAAACGTAATATGTGGATTGCCTCATTTAAGAAATGTGATCTGCCTCCAAAGTTTTGCTTGTTTTTATTTAAGCCTCTGTTAGGAAATCAGGCAGCAGGGGAGCCTTTCGGACACAAGGTGTGTGATGAACAAGAACAAGCATAGGGATGGTGCCCTTGAAGTGGAATTGTCATACACACTTGTTGAAATGCAATTGAAAAGCCTACTTCAGAAATGATCTTAGGGCTATGCTCCCTGACCCTGAGAGTTCTTGCCAACCTGCGACAGGAGCTGGGGAGCCAAGTAAGTGCTCTGTGCATGCCTAGGAAGAAACTCAAGACCTGTGCCAGAGTCCTGTGCACTTAGAGGTTGTGAATGCTTTCAGGACATTTTGGGCCCATAACATCAAAAAGAAAAAGGTTTCCTGAGCTGTAGATGTCAGTATTGTGTGCTTGTACCTGTGACACCATGCTTGCAAATTTTCCACTCATCCATCGAGGAAGGGTCCTTAAAAAACCATTTGGGCAGACATAAAAATAGCAAATTTTCCACTATATGTGTGTTTATGTATGCATTTGCATGTATAGATACAGTATAGAAAAAGTGTAGCTATATATTGTATAGTATATTGATTGCTGTTTGCTTGTTATCTACATCAACAAGTCTTTTGGGGTATGTAGCTAGTTACCATACCTACAGTAATGAATTAGGCTGGTGATATACACAATGTATATGTTTTCATGTAATTTCTAAAGCAAGAATTGCCATGTTATACTTGATATCAGAACTGGAAGCTTTTTTGTTTTCTACAGTGTTAGGAATGCTACTCTAGGATGCCAGCACATGCATGCGTGCTCTCTCTCCCTCTCCTTCCCTCGCCCTATATATATTGTAAATCAGTGGTGGGGGAAAGGGAATAACAGAAGACCCACCACGGCATTTGAGTTCTCAGTTCATGAAAAGTGCACTAGACATTGCCTGTAAATATAGTTCCTTAGAGTTTCAGAACAGAGAATAAAAATCTAAAAGAGTAAAAATGAAAATTTGTCCCGCTTGTTGCAGTGAAACCAGAGAGTTATAAAGGACCTCTGAACAATATTGAGTTTAGGGTAGCACAATCACATCACAAAAGATTTACCTTCACTCTGCAAACTCAATATAGGGCAATAACAATCTATTACAAGCAGAGCAATACAACGTCAAAGGAATATTTAAAAGAACTAGACAGAACCTTTAAATCACCAAAATCGAGTTAGTTTCTCCCAAAGGAAATACCCTGGGGACAATTCCTAGCAGAATTTTCAAGAGGTGTTGTTCATTTAGCAAAAGTTATATTTAATGTATATCTTAAATATTAATAGTAATCTGGCTTCTTCTAAAAACCTGGAGGACAATAAGCAAAAGGCACCAGTCCTCAAGGAATCATTAGGGTAGCAAAATTATAACAATTGCTGTGTCCAAGCACATCTGTGTGTCCCTAGGTCAGTGTAAGTGATTCTGTGGTAAAGTCTCTGTCTCTGCAGTGACTTGGAAGTAAGACACA
This sequence comes from Strix aluco, assembly GCF_031877795.1. Taxonomy (NCBI): domain Eukaryota; kingdom Metazoa; phylum Chordata; class Aves; order Strigiformes; family Strigidae; genus Strix; species Strix aluco. The sequence goes on from NC_133934.1 coordinate 53,426,756, forward strand.
GGACATCTATCATATACATGTCCCCTAAGTCGGCAAATCAGCCTGCAGAAGGAGATGGGATACATGCCGTGTGTCTCTGATAGTCTAATTATAGAAGTGACAAAACCAGCAGGTATAGTGAAGGTTGGAGACTCTAGCAACATACCAGCTCTCCAGGCACAATTCTGGTTGATGCTCCTTTTTCAGTTGCTATGTATTCTTGCCATGAGTAAGGATTTATAAAACAGTTATAATTTGGTAAACTGATGAAAGTAAATGGCACTGATGTTGCATCAAATAGCCCTCTTTTCTGAAACAGAACTTTTTAAAACACCCCCTTGCTGCTTATTCTGCACAATGTAATAGTTTGTGGCTAGAACTAGGGAGGCGTTGCCGCAGAGTGATCGAGTCATCTGACTTGCAAAAGAAAGCTGATCCTGGCTGTAGTGGCAGAGTCGATCCCATGGACGCTGTAGGGCACTGCAGGAGTCACATCAGTGCAGCCACAGTTGCCTGTGCCTTCTGTGGGCTAACACAATGACAGAGTGGAGCAACCAAGGGTGGGATAATGAGCCTGGCTCACAGTGACATTGGAGCAGTAATCCTTTTGGAAAAATCTCCCAGAGCTCCCTGCCTGAGTCTAAACTCCAGCTGATAACTTAGCTGCCGCCTATGCTGTTTTGTACAATTTGCTATAAAGACGGTCTTCCTCTATTACCTGCTGAGTTCCCTCATGGCATCAGCACAAGATCCTATTGCAGCCTTTGACTAGGTTTTATTTAGCCCACAAACAAGGGTACCTGTCTAGCAACCAGGACCACCACTCTTCACACACAGGTTGGTTATCAACTTTGCAATCAGTGATGAGGAGAAATGAGACAGAGCTCATGCATATTATCCTGCTCTTCCAGATGCTGAAAGATGGACAAAAGTGAGTTTGATAATAGTTTAGGTAAAACAAACCCGTGATGAATAAACTGTTTCCCTTACTGATGACAAAGCACTTTTACCAAAGAGGCACTAACCTCTGTATAGACGACTGCCAGGATAACTAGTTGCTGATAACTTCAAAAACATTCAGCAAACAGAGTCGAGAAGGTGAGCGCAACAAAACAACCTTCTCCACCTGTCTCTCTCCGGTACCTTTGCTCTAAGGTGTAACAGAGTATGTATAGAGCCATTAGGAGGCAAAATAGTAATTATTGTGCACCCACATTTCAGAAGAATTTGATTCCAATTAATGGAAGGGACAGTTTGGTAGTTAACTAAACTGCCTTCAAATCAAAGGTAATTCGGAGCAGGTCACGGGATTGGGTTAACTGCAGAAAGCCTCTTGCTTAAATCCCCAGGTGATACCTGACACACCCAAGCATTAACTTTTTAGATGGGAGTACAGAAGATAAGCTCAGAGTCACACAGTGGTCTCTTTGCATTTGGCCCAAGAACCAAGCTTAAAAATACAAACAGGCTGTCCTGCACAGAGGGTGAAATACTTAAATGTCAGAATAGTATTGTTAAGGCTCTATCTGTATGCATAGCAACTATCGTGTGTACAGCAGAGAATAGAGCTCACTTCGTGAAGGCAAGCAGGAATAAAAGCCCCGTATCCTGTTTTAACCATTCCCAGGTGGCTTTGAAAAAACATTCTTTAGCAATTAAAATGTTATTGACCTCAGTGACATGTGTATCATGTCTCTCAAAACCAACAGTAAATATACAAAATGTTTATGTAAATATATATGTGTTTAGTGCGAGTACTAGTCAACAGAAGAAACATTTCCTTAACGGTTGAGGAAAAACTTTCTGACTTTTCAAGGGGGTATTGAGAGAGATTTATTAACTTCTTCTTTTTTCCATGTTCTTCAAAGGGACTATTGTAGGACACTGGGCCACATAATCCCATGTCTTTACACTGCGATGCATAGGAGAGAGGTGGGGAGTGCCAGAAGCCAGGTTGTTCCCAGATGTCTGTGAAAGAGCTGGGTACTACTGTAATACATATGTTTAGGTAATACAACAAGTGTTTGCTGTCCCGAAAATGGCCTAGTCACACCAGGAAAAATAGGCTGTGATGCATACTCATCTCTTCTGACCTAGGTACTCTGGAAAAACTGAGACACCACTCCACTTCCATGAATGGGGGCATCTCTTCCTGTCCCCCTGTTTCATGCACTGTTAAGAGAGCACTGGTAGTCATTGCAAGGGATTTTTGTATATGACAACATGGGAAGTACTGGGCATGTTGCTGCAAAATTAACTTGCAATTATGTCACTGAGCTGAGCAGCCCCATGCACAGTGACAGTTAGTGTGGTCGTACACCCGTTCAACCTGAAGTAGAAGTGGTCTGGGTACTCTGCAGCCAAATTTACCATTGTGGCGAAGCAGTATCTTTTCCTCTGTGAGCATGTTTCTACCTAGATGATCTCTTGTATTTGAGGGGTCACATGAAGGTAAGAGGAATTCCAGGAACTGGCACTGAGAAAGCTCGTGCCATATCTAAAGGAAGACATTTTAAGTATTTAAAGGAACATTAAGTGGAAAGGGACACATCATTGATTGTTTATTGCAAAAATAATTTTGCTGCCACGTACAGAAGTTTTCTTAGAAGGAGCTGGTGAGGGGAGAGGAAAGAATTTATTCAGAAGAGTAGTTCCCTTAAATTCCTTTAGGGGAACGAGTTTGGCCCTTATCATCTGTTTATGGGAATGCATCTGTGATGAGACAGGGAAGAGGAACAAAGAGAACCACTCCAGCAGCAAGAAGGGAACATGGGAATAGTCATGAAGAAGTACTGTTAGGGCAGTCTGGAGCAGGTCTGGTAGTACTCCCTCTGTTAGGGGTCTGGAGCTTCCTGGAAAGTAATTTGGGAAAGAGATATGGCAGGAGATGTGACAGAAAAGGGGATGTCCTCATCAGTCAGAAAGAAAAGTCAGCTGTGGGCAGGGCTAGGAACAAAACTTCTGAGAGAAGCGACTTTAGGTGAGCGAGGTCTGCTCCTGTCTTTCTGTTCCTTTTTACCACCAACCTTGACTTCTGCAGTGTTTAGCAGAGACAAGGATATTTTCATATCTCCCAGGGAAGGACTTAAAAATTAAGTGTTTTGCAGCGGACTTTTTATATGTGTGATTAGTATGTGTGAAATATCTGTTGGACTTTTCCTGACTGTATGCTTATTTTCTGCCTATTTTTTCATGTTTTACATAACTTAAAATATATTTTGCATTTTTTTAAGAGAAGACAAAAGTTTAATTGTTCCAATTTTTCTCTGCTTTGTATCATCAAAGCCCATGAGACTGCTCTGCAGAACTTCAGCAACTAGGTGCACTCGCTTGCAGGATAGAGATATATTTTGCCATCAGTCTGTAAGGTCCAAATATAAGCCTCTGCAAGATAAATGTCACTCCCATGTAACGTTTTCTGCAGCCTTCATTTCAGATAGGATGAATGTCAGTTATGAAAGTAATCTGTGGAAATTAACCTGAAACTGAAAGTTTTCAAAGTCTGAAGTTGTGTGTGAGCTATTTCAGAAACAAGTTTTAACTGGTCTCAGTGAAACTTCAGTGTTGTCCAGACCACCATTCTGACTCTGACGATGTTTAAATTGTATGAAGCTTAGTCTATGGAAAGCTTTGCTAAATCTGTGGGAAACTGTTGCAAAGGAAGGTATTCCTAACTGTGAGTGAGTCTGGCAGAATCTGGGTCAATGATAACATGTGTTTGTGCAGTAGATATATTCAGACTTCAATCTTTTCATTACTAGGTTATCAGGCATGATTGTAGGAGCAAGACAGTGAATCTAGATCTGTGTAAAATTGAAAACAGGATAAATCAATCTCTTTGTTTTCTAGGAATGAAGTTTGTAAGTTATGCTGCAAAAACGTTATGCAGTCCATCTCTCTTCTGTTCCTGGAGTACTGCCTCTGTGGACTCAGGTGCAGTAGGTCAGCCCGGTATAACCAAGAGTGAGAGAAAGGAAAAATAGAAAGTTTTGTACTTTGTCCTGAATTGAGGCAGGATAACGATGGATACAGGGTAATGATGAGGATGTACCAGTCCCACAAAAGGAGCTGGCACCAAGTGAACTGACATAGGACAGTCCTAGGCTGCCAGGATAGAAGGGAGAGGGGTACAACTTCAGTGGCCAGACATAAAGTATTGATCAGAAGAGAAGCATCTCCCCTTCACTTGTTTACCTAAATCTCTGCCTGTGGCTCCTGTCATCAATAATTTTGGAGCTCAATCTTTTTGTCCTCTAGAAATAGGCTCCTTTTGAAACTCCATAAAGTTGGAGATTCAACTGCAAGTAGACTATTGAAGGATAAAGTGTTTCTCCACCAACATTAAACAAGTCGCTGCTGATCAGGACTGTTGGCAGGAACTGCTTTCCCCTGGAAAAGAAAAGGTATGTTAACAAAACCCCTCCAGACCTTAGAGAGCAATAGGTGGGTAGGTCTTCCCAATCTATACATTCTCATAGTGCTTTCATTTTCACTTCTGTGATGCTAATAGTTTCCCTCTCTAATTTCTCGGCTAATTAGCTTATCTCTTCCATGCAGGTTGGGGAATGAAAACATAGCTCCTGCTGGAGTTCTCTGATGTTCAGGTAGACATCTTGAGAACACAGATCAAACTGATAGTAGGCTATTTTATAGGGCCTTAAAAGCCACTAAGAAACTAGCAAGGTCCATTAGACTTTCTGTCATGCATATGATGAGAAAAATATACCAGCATAAAATCCACTTTATTGTCCTACTGTGACAGCAGCAGCTATTGTGCTGGGAAGCTTTTTGGACGGTAGCTCCACCTTAGTGTTTCTGCTCTGCTGGCTGGTGGGGTTTCGGGGATGGTATCCAAACAGAGGGGGCTTTGTGATAGGCTATCAGTGACCCATAAAGAGTACAACACACAACCCGCTGGTTTGACAAGAAGGAAAAGCTCAATAAAAGCAGAGTGACCTCTTTCAGTTTCTCATTTCAAGCCTTACCATTTACTTCCTCACACAAAGATTGGTTTGGAGAGCTGGTACCACATTATATTCCAGGCTCTTTTCATCACAAGTAGAGTTTAGCTGGCTTTCCTTAGGGGCATTTCTCCTTGCACTTTCCTCTCTGATATCTTTAAACAGACAGGGGAAAATATTGCACTTTAACAGGGGTCTACATTCACTTTGTACTGCAAGTATTTAGCATCTACTGAGCTAGAAATTAATAGCAAATGATACTTTCTGCCTAAAGTTCTATTTTATAGTCTAAGTAATCTATAAATAACCCAAGCAACTACTTGTTCTTTTGTCTTCAACTCATTGCTAAATAATTATCGGTCCTTTAACAATAACCGCTCCGCAGTTACATTGCAATTTATGTGTTAGAGAACCTGGAAGAACTCATAGAGTTTCACAAACCATGCCTGCAAGACTGATTCAGACAGATCTTTCCCAGAGCTCCCTCTGAAAGGGACCATGGTCTCCTCTTGTTATTGGGGTCCAGCTGACACTACATGAAGAAATTCAGTAGTCAGCATGGAGTTACCTGCGCTGAGTTTCTCCAGAAGTCTGAGTTAGCCCTTTTCCTACTCCCCAGATGGAGGGTATGTTCATGGAGCACAAAAGCTCAGAATTACCACTCTTGTAATTTTTCTGGTAACATTTTTAAAAATTCACATTTGTTTGCATTTGTATTAGGAAATGCCTGGAAAGTGGCAGGTTGGTGAATCTGGGTTGATTTTTGACTGAGTAAGTCTCTTATCTGGAAGAAATTCTTTCCTCTTAGCCCTTCCCTTCTCAAGATGGTCTGTGCTGGCAAGTGTTTTAGTTCCTTTCCAGTGAAGCATCATGTTTATGTGAATTCACGTGTTATAACCTCTGAGCATGGCCATTATGAGACAGTATTTCTGGTTTTGTTCATTCAGGATGGACACTGACTTCTTCTGGGAGTTCTAGTTGAATTTCTGTCCCTAAAAGACTCTAGCCAAGCAAAATACTCAGAGATGCTAGACATGACATGTACAGCCCTAACGGCATGCTCAGAAAGGGCCTGATGGCATGGCCAGTGACTGACAGCTGCTTCTTATTGCTAGTTGCTTATTTTCCAGATGGGTTTCCAGACTGTTGTGCAACTTCTCCTGCTATGTCTCCTCTTGTGTTTGCACCATTGTGGCAGAGGGGACTTGCATGAAGCCCCCTTACAGAGCTATTTTGTTTTATTCCAGATGCTGGCCAAAGGTAATAGCTGAGAGGTGACATACTTTTTTCCCTAAAAAACTTAAGACGATATCTTGGTGCTGTTCACAGATCTTACCAGCCTGGTAATGCTGGGACTCAGTTTGGCCTTCTGAATGTAACAACACAATCTACTGCTGACAGACGCTTCCAGTACATCTCTGAAATATGTTTTAATGTGTTTTTAATTCAGCGATGCTAAGAGTGTGTCTTTATTAAGACTTGGTTTGTACTTAAAGTTGTTCGCTGTTTGTTTACATATATGAGGAAAGTAAGATATGTTTTTTGGAAGTTGTTTTTCAATTAGTTTTCCAAGAATTTGTGTTAAAATCCAAATATTGTTGGCTTTGTTCCATGGCAAATCATTGGGTTTTCTTCTGATTGAACTTTGTACTAGAATAAGTGCATATTTCTAATTTACCCTGACTTTAATTTACCCTAAAACTTACTGAAATTTGTGCAGTTATGTTTAGAGAACTCTAAAGAAGAATTGATCCTATGGTTAACATACTTCACTAGTCATCAGAGGCCAATTCATAATAGGTATCTCTCTCCTAATAGATCTCTTTTCAAGGATGTCTCTGTGTCATGGCTTAATCCCAGCCAGCAACTAAGAACAACACAGCCTCTTGCTCACCCTCCTGCCCCAGCAGGATGGGGGGATGAGCATTGGAACGGTAGAAGTGAGAAAACTCGTGGGTTGAGATAAGAACAGGTCAATAATTGAAATAATAATAATAATAAATTGTAATGCAAAAGAGAATAACAAAGAGAGAGAAATAAAACCCAAGAAAGACATGTGATGCAAATGAAAAAAATTGCCCACCACCAACTGACCGATGTCCAACCAGTTGCTGAGTTGCGACCCCCCCCCAACCTTCCCCCTTGTTTTATTGCTGAGCATGAGGTCATATGGTCTGGGATATCCCTTTGGTCAGCTGGGGTCAGCTGTCCCGACTGTGTCCCGTCTCAACTTCTTGTGCACCCCCAGCCTACTCGCTGGCAGGGTGGTGTCAGGAGCAGAAAAGGCCTTGACTCTGTGTGAGCACTGCTCAGCGATAAGAAAACCTTCCCTGCATTATCAACACTGTTTTCAGCACAAATCCCAAACTTAGCCCCATACCAGCTACTTTGAAGAAAGTTAACTCTACCCCAGCCAAGACCAGTACACTCTGAAAGATGCTATTCTTTCAAATGGCTGCCAGCTCCCCTTGTCTCAGACTAAAGTAGAGAAAACCACCATCCCTTACTTCCTGTTTCGTACTATAGTTTTTATCTAGGAATGCTAGATCTGCATTAGTATTTTTCCCCCAGAAAATAAAACCATCAAAATAAGAACAAAGGAACAGCACTCAGACTTATCAGTTCAAGGCTGGATTCATGAAGCTGGCTGCTTGTCGGTCAGCAAGTGTGTCTGTGGTACAAATGCAGGAGCCTCTATCTTTTGTAGCCTCTGCTCCACCAGCCCGATCCATCTGTGAGAGCAGGCAGAGCAATGTGAAATCCAGGGAATTGCAAGTCCTTCTGTCCAAAAGCTGCCGTTGCCTTTACATTCACTGCCTGGTTTCTTTCCAGAGTGTGCATGGGGTGGTTAAAGTGTTACCAGTGAACAGGCATTTTTCTCACTTAAGCAAAGACGAATTCTGTAAGTGGTAAAGCCAGCTTGTAGTGGAAGCAGAACTGCTCTCTGACTCGAGTAATCAATCACAACTGCTGAAATTAATCCACGCGTAAATGCTGAGCTTCAGCTTTTAACTATTTTAGCACTGGCTATGTTCTCTGATTTTAATTTTCATTTCTTAGTTCTAGAAATAGAAAAGTTATATATGAAAATGTTCACATTATTTCTTAGACTGTTCCTGAGGTTTTAAAAGGTGCACTCTGTTATTTCACACACGTGGTGTTTCTGGTCTCCAGCAACATGCTGCTTTTCTCCAAATTCTTAGTTCCCAACAAGAGTTTCAAAAAAATCCATAAAATCATGAACAGTCAAGGCAGAAGGTGATCTTGTTATCAAAAAATAATGGTTTGAGGTAAATAGTCTTTGTTTAGATCATAAATGTATATTACTCTTAGTCCATTTTAGATTTTGCTTTATTGTAATTTACATTATTTATGGTGGACTATTTTTTTTTTTAATGACCTGAAACTTTTCTTATGATTTAAAAGCAAACTTTCTTTTTGATTCAAGCTGCTGGTAGAAGGATCTGTCTGAGGGTGAGAATTAATGCTGACCGTCCTGTCCCCTGCCAGGCTGCACTGACTCCCTCCGCCGTCCCTGCAACCTCTCCCATGCTGCTAAGGTCCATGTCAGACAGAGCCCCCTGTCATGTTCCCCTTTCACTCACTGCTTTCTTCTGAGAGCTGTCACCACCCCCTGGAAGCACATCTTCAGTGTAGACACAAGGCTCCTACCAGCCCCGGCGGCAGGCTGGAGATGTGAAAGTAAAATTTATGTCTAGCGGGACTTGGGTTGCATCGGGCGTGTTCGAATTTTGGATTATTGCAAGACAGGCTGTGCTTGCACTGAGTATGGGAAACAAGGTTGCCTGAGGGCAAGCACAGAAACTGCTAGTGGGAGAGGTTTAAAACTTCTTTGGAGAAGTTTTCTTGAATGCCAAGAGGCAGGATTGTCACCTGCAATATAATTTGTAATTGCTTTGCCTCGGTCGGTTATCAATGGCAAACATGTTAACATATCCCTTTTAATGTATTAAGAGGAATTTGAAGTGTAAGCAGTCAAGCACGGGAGAAGCAGAACGTGAATGTATATCTGGGTTTCTGTCCCTTGGCATATGCTCACACTTGCTTTTTAACGGGTTGGGGTTTTTTGTTTGGTTGTTTTTTTTACAAGGCCAAATTATGGCCTTATCATGAGTATTAGTGTTGGGTGCAGGTGCCCAGGGCTGGCAGCGGGGGGCTGCAGGGGTGGCCTGTGTGGGGAGAGGCCAGGGGTTGGCTGGCCCGTGCTGGACACAGGCAGTGCCAGCTGGCTCCAATGGACCTACTGCAGGGCACAGCTGTGCTTCTGGGAAAATGTATTTAAGAACGGGCAAAATGCTGCCCAGCAGTGAGGAAAAACAGTATGAGAAACAGCCCTGAAAGTATCAAGGTGAAAGCAGGAGGGGAGGAGGTGCTCCAGACACTGGAGCCCCTGCAGCCCATGGAGGGCCCATGCTGGAGCAGATTGATCCTGCAGCACTGCAGCCTGCGGAGAACCCCTGCTGGAGAGAGGATAAGTGTGAGGAGCAAGGAGCGGCAGAGAGGGGTTGTTATCAACTGACCACAGTCCCCCAGATCCATCCCCCTCTGCTGCTCAGGGAGGAGGGCTGGGGAGGTAAAGGAGTTGAGAATGAAGAAGTGAAGTTGAGCCAGGAAAAATGGGGAGGAGAGAAGGTGTTGTATTAATTTCACCTTTCTTTCTCACCATCCAAGTCTATTTTAATTGACAGTAAATTAAATTAATTTTCTCCTAGTCAACTCTGTTTTACCCATGATGGTAACTGGTAAGTGATATCCCTGTCTTTATCTCAACCCATGAATTTATCCATCTTATTTTCTCCCCCTGTCCTGTTGAGGAGGGGGAATTAGAGAGTGGCTGGGTGAATGTCTGTCAGCCATCCAAGCTCAACCCACCACAGTAATATACAGATTTGGAAGGCGGGGTGAAATTTTATTCACTCCACCTATTCACTAGGTATTAGTTATGACAAAAGCACTTGCAAGTTACAGCAGTACAGCAAAAAAAAAAAAAAAAAAAAAATTCCCCACAGAATTATGGTGAAAAAAATTCTCCAGGCTAGGAAATTGTGTCATATATTTCTATTAGATCTTCTTCCTAACCTTGACCAACTGCACATCTTTCTTATCCATATTTTTTCCCTGAACAGGGAATGGCTTTATTTTTGTTTTGTTTTAAGATTGAACAACCTCTTCAAATGGCTGTCATTGGAGGCTATTTAAATTCAAGCCTCACAATATGCTGTCACTTCAGGGCTGCTGCCAACAAACATGGAAGAACCTCGCATGAACCAATGTTTCTCAACTTTAATAAAGTAATTCACATTTGGACCCTTTGCCTGCCCACACACCTCTCTGCCCCAAATATCTATTTCCTTGCCAAGTCATGTAAGCTTCTGATCTTTTTTTCCCAACTGAATTTCCAGGCTCCAAATAGAAAGCAATATAAAAGTTGTACCGTTAGCCTGCATCACCCCTTCTTATCCCTTCATGTCACAACTAAGTTTAGCCAAGTTATAGACCCAAAGCAGAAGCCTCTTGATTTCCAGAACAAGGAACCTTGTGGCGTGCTTATTTGCTTGAAGTGTCCTTTTTTTGTTATAGTGTGCACTTTTCTCACAGTGCCTTCCAGTGTCAACCTTCTGGGCATGATTCAAATCAATTCTTCCAAACATTTGTATATGAGGTGAGCTTTGAGATGCGGATTGTTGTCCAGGCTGGAGGTAACTTCATTAGTATGTTGGTGCATTTCTATTCTTGTAAGTTTAAGGAAAATTGTCTTGTATAACAGGTTAATTCCAATTTGATTAATAGTCTACAATTTAAAATGGATTAATTCTATGAACATCTCATTATCTCTTTTTCCCGGTTTCAGTTTGGGTCCTATGAGCCTACAGAGTTATGGGTGCTTATGAAATGGAAACAGCAATGTTTTTCCTAAGCATGCATTTTCCCAAGTTAATTAACTAATAGTAGGATCTGTTCTAATAGGCAAAAGAATTTACAGGTTTCAGTGAGTTGAGTTAAACACTGGTGAAAAATGTGTGGTTTGCCTTCTCTTGCTGACTTAACGTGAAAATCACTAACTGTGCTTTTGTAGCTGTGCACAGTAAATCCTGCTGAATTTTCTTTCCTCCTTCTTGAGAAAACAAAGCTTTAATCTCCACATGGTCCTAGTCTCACTCTAGTCTATACATCTAAGTTAGTTCTCTAGAAAACAGTCCTACAAAGTTCTTCCTACTGCCGTTGTATATTCATTAATCATATTGTAATACAGAAGTACTCATACCCACATCCATGTACTACCTCAATGCCTCATTGCTATTGCAATTAGTGGCAGTCAGTCCAAAATGCCTGTTTGAATCTGAATCCTATTTCTCCAGTAGATTATGTGTCTATGTGTACACATGCCTCTCTCCTGAGCATATTTCTTACATCTGTGACTAATGGAGTGTTACTTCGCCTGTGGGAGGTGTTAGCTAAGGCAAGTCAGTGAGTGTATTTATACTCTCCTCCAACATGTGCAGCTTGGCTTTAAAAGCCAAATATTTTTGATGTGAAGGATCGATTGTGTATACTAAGGCAGAGAAATGCAGAGCTTCAATTTATGTGAAGACCATTTCTTCTGCCCCTATACAGTGATGACAGAGGTCATACAGCTATCCCAAAACATTTGAGCTATGTAAATCACACCCAAATCAGTCAATGTCCATTAATAACGGGGAGTGTTACTCAACATTATTAGCATTGTGCTAAAAGGATAAATGGGATAAAATGTCATGTTCAGGTCCACATTCCTTCTGTCTCAAATACTGGATTTTGGCTAACCAAAATCTAGAAATAAATTTCATGTAGGGGTTTTTTTGGGTGTTTGTTTTTTTTTTTTTTTTAAAAAAAAAGGAAAAAGAAAAAAAGGCAGACAGTAAAAAGCAGTGACATGTCCTCCAACTGGATGGTGAATATCTACTGCTTAAAAGTCTTTCCGTGCTAACAATTAAGGTGATAGTCATAAACTGTGGTTGTATTTAATGGGTATTGCACAAAACTGACTTTGAAGCACACTTTCTATAGGTTAGAAATTCTGATGGATCAATTTCCTATGCAAAAATGGATCAGTTAAATATAGCATGAAACAAATTTGCTCATGTTTGAGGATACCAATTGTGCAGAGGTTTAAAGACTGCAGTTGTTTTCATCACCTGGCTGCTAAATATGATGAAGTGAAATACTGAAAATAGGACTCCAAATTTAAGATTGCAGCATAAGGAATAGCTATTGAACACTGTTCAGTGATAAAAGAGCAATTTTTGCAATCCAGAATAACAAACTGTCTCACACTGATAGCTCATAGTGATTTTTTTTTTTTTTTTTTGGTCATTACAAGCATGATGTGGATATGTGCATTTAAAAAAAACAGGCATCTTTAGGCAGAAAACAATCTGCTGGCCAGTGGAAAGCCACACCTAGCATTGGAGGAGGATGTCTTTAGCTGAGAAAACAACTTAGCACAGGGCTGCGCTGCACAATAAAATCATCACAAGCAATGTATTTATTTGAAGAATGAGGACCATCTGTTGACAGAAAGAAAAGGGTCAAGGAGGGGGGAAGAGTGTATGAAATGTTGCCATTCGAACAGTGAGTTTCTCTATGAAGCAGTTTCCCAGGATGTACCTGTAGTTCTGTAGTTAAGACCTCACTCTATTTAGCCCTACAATTTTTGTTGAAATTTTAACAACAGAGTTGATAGACAGCCAAAGTAGTATCACATTTCATGGCACATCCAGCCTATGATGTACCTCAGGTGTCCACAACTGTTTATCTTGTGGTGCCTAATGCAGCTGTGGAAGGTATGTCTCACTGTGGTTTCAGAAGTAGTAACAGAAATGGGGCCAAAGAGTTAAATGTTGAACTAATAACATGTTCTTGGTTTTCAAGGCATGTTCTTGGTTTAATATCTAAAAGTTCATTCTTCTTTTATGAGATCAGAAGCTTTTAGACACAAAACAGTCTAAAAGTGGCGACACAAATGAGAGCTCATTCCCTACCAAATACAGTGTTGTTTCAAGGCAGCTAAGAGTCCAGTATCCCATCCTGGTCCAGTTAAGAGGCTGCTGTGGAGAGAGGTAGATTTTATGATACAAAGCAGATTCTTATCTTTGCCGCTTCCAAGAAAATTCCATTGTTCTATCAGTTTTAGTAGCACTGTAATGCAGATCGGCACAGAAATGAGTGAGTCCTCTCTTGGATTCACACGTTCCACATTGAAGGTTTCCATAAAGATTTATAGAAAGCAACTCTCATCAGGTTATTCTAAGCAGCTTGAGGGGGAAAGTTTTTTCCCGCCATGTTGACAAAGCATATCAACTGTTCTGGAGAATAGGAGCTTTTTTCACATCCCACCCCCCATACACACAGCCCAGGTAAGTGCTCGCTTGGATACCAGGTATTGTTCTCTTAGAATTGTTCCTGATTTTACTAATTACCCAGGCTCATGAAGCTACACTCTCAATGCAGTTTTAAATCCATCCTTTTCTTCCCCAAAGATCTCAGCAAAGGTATGCTTAGGAAATACTTGCCAGTCATTATTTTTCAGGCTGTTAGGAAAACAATACTTTTTTTTCTCCCACGTTCCCAATGAAATAATTTTGTTCATGTTCATTATTGAATTGCAGTTAATTACACCAAATCAGACATTTCTAACAGCTTTGCTTTTATTGGAATAATAGTCTTCTAAAAAGTGACTTTTTCTATCTTGTAACAGGAAACTGTGTTGAAACAGAAAATTGGGTGGCTTTTGAGATAACGCTGAATCCTCTTTCACATTAGAGTTTCTGCATAGAACATTTCTTAGCCTTCTTACCCTTCCTCCCAATTCCTCTTTTAAGACCATATCACAACATTTCAAAATTTTTCCCTCAGCCTTTTTGTTTATGTTTAAAAGTAGTCTTTAACACTAGCAGTTTTTTACAATTTGTAGATCCACATGATGTGCTAGTCTTGATGTTTGTTGTAATGTGGCCTAGGAGGGATTTACATTTGGTTGATTCATTTAGACTATCCTGTCTGGACTATTGGAAGTCTCCTATTCAGTCAGATTTCAGCATAATTTCCCTGTGCTTCAAACCTTTTCATCAGGATTTTGAACCAGATTTTGGTAGTGTGTTTACTGATAGGGAATGCCATGGGCTGTACCTTAGGTGGTAGGTATTTCCAGCATTAAGAACTGCTAAGAGCACTGGCTCCCTGTGTTTCAGGAGACATGAGCTTCAGTTTATTCCTGACTACTATGGCAGAAAGCCTAGGACCAGTCGGAGTAGTCTGAGACAGTTAAATGCACTGAATACTGCAAACTCCTCACAAAGACCCTCCAGCTTTGAGTACCACTTATGTGATACAGGTGTGCCTGTTTCTGCAGTTCTTAGCTTTTAGCAGGCAGTAAGTGGGCTTATTAATTGTTCCTCCTTTGTATTTTAACGTAAATCTAAGCTTTGATTGAGGACAAATGGAGAAATTCTTTTACTAAGTTATGGACAAAACTCTTCAACCACAGCAGCTCATGTCTTAGAAAAAGACTGCGGAAAATATCTGGTATGCAGAGGAAAAACACCACTGCAGTAAGAAGTGCACAAATATCGGCTAACCTGGTAGCCTTATTTGTTGCAAGGAGTAAGAAGAGGGATTGTCCACTGATAAATCTGACATATTTTTGGCTGCTCTGGATAAGCACTTTTCTTGCACTCTACTCACAAGGAGAGCTGGATTAGTAGGTGGTCATCACATAACAAAGCTTACAATACACCTTGATAATTGAGAGTAGAATCTAAAAAGGAAGAAAGATACAGGAGGGTGAGGAAATCGTGGTTTTAAAATGTAGGTGTTCAAGGAGTGGTTTTCACACAAGAAATGACTGAGCAGGCTGGACTCTTCAGCTTGAAACAGAGGGGACTTAGTGGGAGGATAATTGAGATCAACAAATAAGGGGCAGCATTGAGAGAATGGACAGGGATGTGCTGTTTGTTGTTTCATCTAATACAAAATCTAGCCCTCTCAGATGATGTGAGGAAGAACCAGGGTCAAAATGACTGCAAGAAGATGGTTTCTTCACCCCAACATGAAGTAGTTGCATGGAACTCCTTGCCAAAGGGCGTTGTGGATTTAAAAATGTTTACTTGGGTTCAAGAGGAGGGTGGACAAATGTTTGAAAGACAGATTCATGGAGGATTAGTAAATAAGACAAACCACATCACTCTTGAGAAATCCTCTGAGCTGAAAGCAGTGTGAGATAGCAGCTGGTGAAAGTGTCATATACTTTGCCCTTTCCTCAGTCAGACATCTGCTTCTGACCACCATCAGAGACACTGGCCTAGAGGAGACCTTGGGCTGAACCACCATGGCCTTTCCTGTGTTCCCCAGCTAAACTTGACATAGCTTATTGTGAGACTCCACTAAATCAAGATCATCTTCATATTTTGCTTTGAACCATGACAGAGGACTTCCTCTCTTTAGACTGTGGCTGAAGCCAACTTTCTATCCCACCCATTAAGTCCCAGTGAAAGACAGAGGCCACTCTGCATACCCTTCAGGGACACAAGCTCTAGGGTAAAAGTTTGTTAGTTTCATCACATAGACTTACCTAACATAGCACATATATTAGCATACATCAAATGTTTTAGTATAGATTACTGCAACGTAACCTATCATCAAATATTTTACTCATGTGAAATGCCCTAAAAGAGGGAAAGATTTTATATGCCACCCAGATCAATTTCCAAGAGGCATGTAATGTTGAGTCTCAAAAATTGCCTTCTTCATAAAAGGCAAAGCTGACAGATGCAGGTTTTGTGGCTTTAAATTAAAAAACCTTGTAAAGATATATATATATAAATAAAAGAGAATGCAATGCTCTAAAACAAAAGCAAATAAAAATTCAATGGGCCTTCATATACTGGTTTTTCTACTCAGAAAGCAAGGTTTAATAAAATACTTTAATTTTATGGCAGAAGACATGTCAAGTGCAGTTTACATTTCTCAGCCAATAATCATATTTTCTTTCAAGTGGCTGATACATTTATTTTTTAGACAGACACAACAAATAATAAGGGTTTTTATTTGAGAGGAGAAACAAGCATTTTTATCAAGATGAAAGGGGTATAATAAATTTATGAGACCTCACATACAGCTATAATATAATAAATTAGGAGGATTAATGGAATTGTGGGCTACAGTAACCCTCACTAGTAGAATGCCTATTTTATGGAGCTTGATAATATAGTTTATCATTGACTCCATGGGAATTCCCACAATATATTAGCTGTGGTGTAACAATAAAGCACACACAGTAAGAGGCATGTCTCTTTTGACACACATTCTCTTCCCACACTTATTTTACCAGGGAAACAACTCCGGTGCAGTTTAATTAAACTGCACCGCAATGAATTAGTCCAGGTCTTAGCCCCCTGACAGTGAGGAGCCTGGCATTACCACAGGGGGCTGTCCCCCCGTGACACCAGAGACTGCAGAAAACCTGGGAAAAAAAGTGTAGGGTCTCTCAAGTGACACTGTCACTGTGCAAGGCCTTAGCTGTCAATCACAGGATCTGAAAAAAGCTCAGACCCCTTCGCATTCAACTTTATCTGCCTACATTTGTTCACTTTGAGCTGACCTTTAGAAGGACATCAGAAAGTGACGTGGAGAGGCATTTAGAAGACCTTCCCATTTATGAAGAAGGCGGACTTTGGTGGCAGATAAAAACCCACATCAGCACATGTTCAGCTGACAAGACTTTTAGTTATTGGCATGATCTTTAAAGTTTTCAGGAATAGGAACGCATCAAAATCAGGATTCTAGAGAAAAGCATTTTTTTTGTAAGGGGAGGTGGTACAGGCGAGTGTCAAAATCTGAATCCAAGTGGAAATGTTTAGGTTACACTAGCAGATGGGAATTGCACTGTCGCAGCCTGCGGGATTCCTTGGCATTACACAGGCCATTGGACTGCCTGACCTTGTATTTCTTTGAAACAGAATATAGCTTTCTAGAAAAAAAAAAATAAAATCTTTCTGTATTTAGACATCACTGGGCACAGTAAGGTCATGACAGTCTTTGGGAACTGTGTGACTGGTTAACTCTATCCCATTTTAAAAAGGGACATCTAATTTTGTGGATGAGTTTGCCCAAGCTACACTCGTTATGACACCACTGGATGGTGTAATGGTTTGCATTTAATCAACTGAAGAGCAATCTGTCAACAAATTTCTGTTCTCCCAGAGGTGCTCAGAGGGTGTGATCAAGTCACCTTAACTGGAATACACAGAGGTCTCCAGTCTTCCAATAAATCATATTTTCCACTCTTTTAATCGATGCTTTATATCTTGTATCTGTCACTAGTACATTGAAACAATCATAAGCTGATATACTCTTCAAAGAAAATAAGTTGATAATGATTTTTAAAACAAAAAATTGAATTCTATAATTCTTATGATCTTGGAGGGGCATTTAATACAGACAACAGTATTTCCCTAGAGCCAAATGTTGGAACGTATAGAAAGGTAATTCCCAATAAAACAGAAAAACCAGTTGTCCATTATTTATAGATATGCCTGTATGGAACCTTTTATTAATTCATGAGACTATTTAGGAGTAGAAAAACAGAATTTAATCTTTTAAAAATGCATTTATATTGAGAGTACCTTGCCAGACTCAGCTGAACACTTTTTTTGAACATACATGCCACGCCACAGAGAAATTCATTAGACAATGGCAATTAGATCTCTAATCATTTGGCACTGCTGGAATTACTGCACTATTTAAATGCCAGACAAGGTACCTTAGTGATTGGTTCATCCTGTCGCCCCATTTCCATCAGCCACCGAGCCTGAGAAATGACAGTCACATTAGATGTCATGTAAAGCATCTGACCTTGCTCTCCTGGCACTTGATCTTTGCACTTCAAGTGGACATTTATCATTGTCCTGCAGAGACAGAACTCAGGTGGTTCAGATTCACCACTGGTTTTCATGTTATAAAGGCATTATAACATTCCCCTAACTTTATCCTTCTATTGCAGGAGGGACGGAAATACAATTTTGCTACCAGCTGGCCAGGTGAATTTACTCAGTAGAGGGAGAGATGAGCAGGCTCCCATGGGTCAAAACACTAAAAAAAAGAGGTGTTTAGTTTCGGAGGACATAGTCTTCAGCTCAAATTCCTGATGCTCATAGCTGCTTTGCTAGTAGAGTCGAAGACTTTTATTAATCAATTTCCACTGCTTTGTTCTTTTTATGACACAGGGAATGCAGAGGTCAGAGATTTTCAAGTGGAATAAACATAGCAGATAACAGCAGCCATAGATGCAAAACAATGGTCCCTTAGCTTCAAAAGAAACAGAAAATCCCATCTATAACTAGTAAACTTTCCATTGTATTTCTTTCAATATTGAAAATAACTGCTGTTATCTTCTCAGATATGCACATGAGGTTTCAGGAGGACTTCAGTTTGGTCTTTGTGAAGAATTTGACCCAGTGTGCTATCCTCCAAAGGGATCCAGTAGAAAGCTCCTTTTTTATGGTAAAGTCTCATGAGGAAGCTGGTTAGGACTTTCTCAGATATTGGTGTTTCAATTTGCAGGTTTCTCTGTGTAGAGGAGATGGGTTAAGGCAAACGTGGGTCTGAAAGTCGCAGCTAATGCCCATATCTGTGGATGACTGAATATCTAAAATGGTGGGAAATGTTTGCATCCAATTTCAGACTGCAAGTTTGGAGCATATACCTTCTTTTAACACTTGAAGGGATAAATCTGCAACTGAAATAGCTTTTAAAAATAAAGTTTTTAAGAATAAAAATTAAGTTGATTTCACTTCAGGCACAGTATTTTTTTCGGGGACTTTACCTGGGATTCTCCCTCATCAGTGCTACTCACAAGTGGTTTTTCTGGAGGCAGACAAGGAAAGCGGCATTTACAGATATCATCTTGTCTGACTATCCACTCTTATTTCAATGTTTTCACAACTACAATTTTTATCCCATCCATTAACCTCATTTTGTCTCAGTAGTTTAAAAAATATTGCTGTAATTACAGAGACACGTAAAAGAATACAAAGTGGCTGGGAACCTACTGTAAAATACAAACTATTCAGAGTTTGTTTCTAACACCTGTTTTCACCCATCTTTGAATTTTTAAAAAATACTTATGAACTAATTGATAAAATTACTGTTCAGGAACAGGGTAGAGTTTACTGGGAAATCCTAAACTGTTATTCTTGGTTTTTACTTAAATTTTCAGGGAGAGATATGAGACTTTTTCTACTGAATTCACTCCCTCCATCCCCCCAACTGGTGACAACTGTAACCCAAAGGTGAAAATATTTTAGGCCAAGGCTGGGATCTTTCCCGGTTTTGTTCAAGACTGATTCTGTAAGGTTAACTGTTCTGAAAATAAAAAGTCTGATTATAGTTTTAAAATGTTGTCTATAATCCTAGTGCAGTTAGAACTGTAAACCACAAATTACTGAGTACGCTCACACTCCAGCATGTTGCCTTAGTGTGGGAATAGATGTACATTTTGACTTCCGTGAGAGGCAGGGCAGACTCCATCCAAGTATGCAAGAACAAAGGGAATGCTATTTTGTCTCGTGATTCACCACTGTAGTTGTCAGCTAAAACCTAGCTGCAAGTTCTATATTACTGCTACCAAGTCAAAAGAAGTATGAAACCTTTTTCCTGTGCTGAGCTGCAGAAATGAAGAGTAAAAAACCAACCTTGTAGCTACAAAATGTACAAATTTGATCTAGGAGTTGTTAAGAGAGCTTATATGATGCTAGACTTTCCTTACATCAACATTTCTTGCCACTGTGGGCATGTCGATGGGATAATCGGTTCTAGTGTGAGTTATGCAAAGGCGAGAGTGAGAGTCGAGGTCAGTGATCTGACAGTGGTGTCTACAGCAAAAGGGATTTTGGTGACTCACTATTCTCATTGAGGGAAGGAGCACTATGTTCGGTTGGAAACCCTTTACTTTCTATTTCACTTCTGACTAGATCTAGTTTCTTCCTTAAAAACTTTCCTAATTTATTTCTGTGATTTGAAATTGTAGAATAAATACACTGTCATGTCTGATCACATAGCTTTCATTCATGCAATATTATTTTGGCAACACAGTGGTAGAATAAACCTAGAATTCTACATGAAGGGGTCAAACCACCTATCTTTTATGCTATAGCTTCCATAATAATGTAACTTTAACCAGAAATGCAATCCATAAATTTCAGTGCAATGAAGCAATATTTGGGACTCTCATTGCATTTTGTGTGGGTGAAGTCTTGCTGCGTTTGAACACACTAAGCAATGCCTGAAATTCACAGCTGTGGGGTTTTTTGCTTAATCACTGCTTTTCTGGATAGCAGAGGTTTTAAGAGGATGTAGAAAAAAATCTATTTGCAACAAGTTTACCAGCTGTGCTAATTCTTAATGTCTGAGGACTTTGCATAGCTACAATTGAATTTGAAGGCCACGTTGATTCTCTGTACCTGAGCTTGAAACTAAACGTAGTTGCTGTTCACTAGCTGGGCCTCCTGCAGAGGCTCTTGACATCAAAGAGACAAACTAGCTAAGTCATAATTAGCCCCAACCTTGTTTGGTGTAAATTGTAAACAATATATCAAGTTGACTAATTGTAATGAGTCTAACTACCAGACACTGAACCTTAGGGATTGGCGCGCTGTGTCGCCACATTAGCTCTTGATACGGCATCAGAGAGAAGAGTGGTGCACGGTCTGTGCACCAGGAATCCCAGCACTTGAACCCGGCGCTGCTCAGGGGCATCCATCAATGTCTGCAGCGGGCAGGAGTCAGGTGCCCCTGCTTCTGAGGGTTTGCGCAAACAGAGCAACTCAGCTGCAGGATTTCTCACATTAATCTGTGCAATTTGAGAGACTCTTTCAGAGGTAAAAAGGTTGAAAGCCACCAGAAGAAACTTCAAGAAAGTTACAGGCTCTGTGTTACCATTTTTGGTGATCCAAGCTGTCTTCTGAAACACATAATTTTATTAAGGGAACAACCGAACCCCTTCTTTCCTATCCCATTTCAAAATGTTCAGTCATCTAGAAGCTGACATATCTATGGGAGGCTCACTAAATATTTATTATTTACCGGGAAAAATTTCCCTGACATCACACAAAAGCAAACAACACTAAATTGGGTCAGAGAAAGTCAGTGCATTTTAACAAACAACAGAAACCCCTGGACTAGTAATTTTGCCTGACTGATGAAGATTCACTGTGCACCCACATCCCCACATGCCACTGTTTTTCAAAGTTGCAGGTTCAAAGGCTGTAGTGCGCACGATATGAGAAATGACACGCTTTGTCTATGGGTATCTGCTCTATCACAGTATCAACAAGATACAGGAATAGACCAAAGGTTCCTAATGGGACCAATTTTGGTTAACTCATATTAACTCTGAATATAGGAAATACACACATACATGTATTTTAGGTAATGTGCAGTGACATAAAGGAACAAAGATGAATGACTGAAATATATACTTACAAAACAGCTCTTATAAGATAAGAAAAAAATGTCCTTATGTTTGGCAAGCCCTTGGTGAGTTTTTAGCAGCCTACCTCTCTTAGCAAGCTATTTTTCTCTATTTATCCTTACTAAGAAAATTCTTCCCTGTTCCTCAACTAAATTTGCTCTTGCAAGTATATTAGGTATAAAAAAAAAAGGGGGGGGGGGGGGGGGAAATGTTTTCAGGAGCAAAGAGTGTATATAACATCTGATACTGAACTATGGTGCGAAGAAGCAAATTATGAAAGCTACAAAAATCTTTCAGAATTCAATTGGTGTACCCACTGAGGCATAAAATGTGTGTTTGCAAGAATTATATATTCTTTCATTACTCAGTCACAGCTCTGCTTTCTTACTTCATTGGAAAGTGAGAATGTTTATCAGGTTATTTCTGGCTTCTAAGAGCAGTGGGCATAGCTTTTTCTGCCATCCATGCAGACACAGACCTGATTAGGTCATCTGAAACTGCAGTTCTGACTAGGGTAGACTTTCTCCCAAAGCTCCCAAAGCACCCATGAAACACTCTGTGTCTCAAAGTGAACAAAAGAAATGCTGTCTTCAGTCTCAAAAGGACCCATCATGAAAAGGGAAGACGTCTTTCTCTTTAAAATAAATTTAGTGTAAGGTTGAGGAAGTTGGAGTTTGTAGATGCCCACAAGCATGGTGCAGAATCCACTCCTCCTGTCAGAGCTGCCTTAGTCCTGTAGGGTCACGGGGAGCAGTGAGTAGTGCAAATGTATTCCAGCCATTAGTCATTTAGTCAGTTATTATGCTAAGCCCAGAAGAGAAGTTACGAGTTTACTTCCTGGCTTTTAGCATAGAATCACACTGGGAAGACGTATGTGTGAGAGTCTTAATTTGCCAGTGTCCTCTTTCAAAGGACCTTACTCTTGTGGTTACTCTCTTGAAGGACAGTGCTGTTCATATTTCACAGGATGTTTTTTATAAATTATTTGCTGTGTTTGTGGCATCTGTACAAATTGTATAAGCCAGCATTTCAATTGTATCAAATTATGCTTAGCCTGTAATACCAGTTCTAATCACTGTATATTGTAGTTACCACTCCCCTTTCACCCTTGATTAATCTAATGGCGTTAATTGCTCATAAACAGTTCAGGTGCTCCTGTATTTCTCACAGATTCTCTCAATTTATACACTGCAGCTAAAAATTCCTCATCTCATAATGTCAAGCCTTGGAGCTTTGATATTTCATGAGACTGAGGAAGTTATGCATACCACAGGCTCTGGATTGACTGGCTTCCGAAGCAAGCAGAGTCTACAGGCCAGTTCACAAAGAGCAGAAAAACAAAACAGAATCAAATGTGTCCCCAACTGATATTGTCCGTGTCGGTCAGTCTGTGAAATAAAAAACAGTTTCTCCCAAGTGAGACTCACTGTCCCCTGGAATCCGAAACCCAACTGTACAGACTTAGCTGGTTTATTTTAGCACAATGGGAAGAACAGTGAGTCTTTGTGATAATGACAAAGGTATAATATTTGCTTGTCACCAAATCCTACTGAAAAAGAGGGCACCAAAGATGTCATGCTGTACAATTTAGTTTGTGACAATAATAGCATCCCTGTGGTCCCCAGCATCCCAGGAAAGCTATTCCCCATTTTGAAGTGATTCAAGATATTTAACAGGGACACACCTGGTGCCAGGTCAGAAGTTTTGTTAGTTCAGAAGGACATTCAGAGCTGTGGATATGTAGCTCATGCCACAGGCTTAACATGGTCCCAACACTCAACCTTACACTGATTCGCAGGAACGTGTTTTGGAATTAGCTACAACTAACCTTTCTGAGCCACAGGACAGTAAAAAACCTTATCACCCCTGTGCTGAGCCGATAAAGGATCTGACGGGCTCTGCTGGGCACATGCAAGTTGGTGCACTTTGGAATTGCCGATTAATACCTGTATTACTGAACCTGCTGTTTGCCAACAGGGTGTGCTCCTCTGAGGCAAGTTTACGGAAGAGAAATGTAAAGCAATTAAGAAGATTGTTATTCTAAAGGGCCGTATCAGCTTACCCTTTTTATTATATGGCTTCCCCCTGGAGAGCTACCACAAGGATCCAGGGAAATGAGCAATAAAACCCCACACCTTCATTAAACCTGCATAGCCTCAGTTTGTAGCAGCATCATTTTTGGATAATATTTTTATACCTCAGAAAGCGAGTCAGATGGTTTCCCCATGGTTAATGTAGCAAGTCAAGGAAGAGCTTTTAATTTTGGCCAACCACTATTTTAATCATATTAGGATAAGATTGTGTGATTGACTGAGTTTTCACGAAAAAGGGAATACATCTAAAATACAAAAATATAGCTGGGGTATACACGCTTTTTACAAAAGGGCTGGAGGAATTAGCAGTTGAAGGCAAAAGTGTTAATTTGTGGCCCATTAACCATATAATCTGAAACCTGTATTATCCATAAGGTTATCCTGTGCCTCAGCTACTGTGGGATGGTGGGGATCCAGCCCCTCATTTCTGCCTGAGTCTACATCTTCTCTGACCATTTGGTCAAGATGAAACCCCTTGACTCTTGTTAGCTGCCTTGATTCAAAAGGCTCTTCCTGTTTTTTTTATACATTGATAACGTTATTTTAGTAACACAGCTCTTCTACCCTGTCTTGAGATGATCATACTTCCCTCTGGTTTAAATGGCTTTACTGATTATGTGACTATTGTGAAGACTGTTACTATACTTTGGAAGTGGTCACTGTGGGTACATCTCATTTGCTTTTACATCTTCGGGGATCACTTTTGCCAGGCTTAGCGCCTTGGGTATTTTATCTAAAATGTTTTGTGCCTCACCTGTGAAAATGCCAAGAGTGAAGCTAATATACTGGGAATTAATATTTATGCAAACATGTACAGACCCTAGAGTGTAAATATATGTACATTGCTCATTTCAGTCTTGGGCCTATATTAGGACTTTGAAGTCAAATACAATGATATTGAAACAGTCGGTGAAGTAATTTTAAGAGTCAAATGAGGATGAGTGAACCATTTTTGGTATGTGGTATTTTTTCTAGTTACTGGAAATATAGTACGCATCAAACATAAGTTTAGGTATCATGCTACAGCAGAATGAATCCCAGTATCCATACTTTTGTTTAAATCATAATTTTAATTTTAATTTTTATTTTCACAGCTGTATTCTTGTAAAAGTTTCATTTAACCATGACTTAAAGTATGCAGTTATTTGGAAAAATATATATATTTTTTAAACAGCCCTGCACTAAGATCTGACTGTGTAACCAGAAAGAAAATAAGTGGTGGCAACATCATTGTTCCCTAAATTCACAAAGCAAGTTTAAGTCTGAAGTAATTTTTGTATTAATGGTAAGATCCTGACTTGACTCTTAAGAGAAGGGGGTAAAAAAAGGTCCTGATATTTCTCTCTTGGCCCACTACTAACTTTCAGAAAAAGCTGATAATTGTAACTTGTGCTTTCTTGTAGCCATTGCTGTAGGAATCCCTGATAAAATTCAAACTGATATCCCAATATTTTAATTTATGTCTCTCTGTATTGAACACAACATTTTGTCACAACCTGCTTTTCTACTCTCTCCTAGAGTAAATGTGTTCTTTTTGTAGTTTGCTCTTTTCTTGGTGTCTGTGGTATATCCTTCAATTTCAAATGAGAACTAAGGATATCAGCGTGTATTACATCAGCAGGAAAAAAAAACACAGCTAAAAAGTCTTTATGACAAAGTCGTTGTAAGATGTATAGTTGTGTCAACTAGGTATCAATTAGAGATTATCAAGCAGTTAGGAGTGGTGTTTTGGCCATCACTAATGTGATCTGTCCAGGGAAGAGAGAATAGTGTTTTTCTAATTAAATATTTTCTTATAGATTATGCTAATTCTCCCTACCATCTCTGTGGTTCAGATGTGGTGCCTACGCCTTGCTGGCTGTTAGTGAACCCTCCTGTTGCCACCATTTCCTTGGAAGACTCTTGTGCCTCTCAACCTCTGTGATAACTCCAGCCAAACCAGTTTATACAATTTATGTTGGGAAACACCATTTTATCATTTGTGTTCATCTAAGAATATACTGGCTAGTAGGAGTTAGCATTTCTAGGTGTCCCAGTTTATAGATTTGCTACATGGCTGGGTGAGAAAGGCTTTGTTGAAGTCATTTACTTTGAACTCATCCTTTAATTATTCCAGGGTGAAATGCTAATAAAGATACTTGTTTAAAGCATCACAACTAGTAGATACACTTCCAAATACTCATAAAAGATACAGATGAAGGAAAACACATCATCTACTTGCATTGAGATTAAATCTGAAATGGAATTGCTTTTCCCCCTGCCATCCATTTTAGGTCTCAGTCAGAGTTGGCTCTCCTTACACCTCTGAACTCCTAGGCAAACCCTGGTGCCAGCAGAGAGGTAGGAAGTGTGTGGCCAGTTTTGGGGGCACAGTAATGACTGGCCAGTTAACAACTCTGACTTGGCAAGAGGTAAAACTCTCTTTCAGTTTTCCTGGCTTGCTACATATTGTTCTGTATCTTAACATGTAGCTCACTATTAGGTCTTAATTAGACCAGACATCACTTTGTGGTGTCAACAGATTTGTGTGATTAATCCCCTAAGCCTTTTTTCTGGCATTATCATATCAGAGATACAATCTGCAAAGCAAAGTTTTTGAAGTGGCAGCAAGAGGGGTAGGTTGGTTTGGGAGAGGGGAGGTTTGACGGAAAATTATAAGTAAAACGTATGTTAAAATAAAACTGGATCACTAGTCCTACAGATGTTCTAAAACATACATTTATCTATTCATGTTCAAAATCTGAATTGGTGTCCATACACAGGATTAAAATGTAGATGGATCTCAAACCAAAATCTGTATTACATGCAGCAGGGCTGGGTAATCATCATCAAGAACATCTGGGTAACAAGCAAGGAGGAACAGAGGAGCAGGCTGAATTCATCCCTCTCTTCATCCTTAAAGGTAACCAGAAGTCTTGAGCAGATTTGCCATTTTTATCTGGCATCTCCTGGATAGAAGCATGTGCTATGCACATCCATCGGGAGCCTGAGACATCCAACCTTCATATGTGTGTTAAATTGAGGAAGAACTGTAAGTAGTGCACGCATGCTGTGTCATCAGTCTGTGCATGTGTAAAAGTCACTGGTGTGAAATTTGCATTCAGAACAAGAGGCTCGCGCTAAGTGGGGCAGCCTGTAAAAACCTAGACAAAAGGCCAAAGTCTTTGTATCCCACCTGGAGAAAATCTCCATGTGGAGAAAGCAAGTGTGTCTGGGAAATAGGGAGTGTCTTACTCTTGTTACCATTTGGGCAAGCATTTCTGTGACCCCTTAGGAATAGACTGTGCCTAAAAAGATGCTGTTATTTTCAATGAAACTTAAACGTCTACTTCTACTGTTAGATTATACCTACAGTGCGGCAGCTTCAGGGACCGAAGCTGATGAGACTGATGCCCCCGATCATTCTTTCGAGCTTGGTTTTCTAGCTAGGATGCAAACTGCACTGGCTCAAACAAGCTTTTTAGAAATTGTTTTCTCTAGAGAATAGATTTTATGATGTAAAAATAAAAGGAAGTGCATGTAGCCTTTGCTACATGACCAATATATATCTAACCCTTTAATATTAAATGACCTAAATAAAAATAAAATAAAGCTGGGTCCTTGATTGGCTCTAAACAGAGCAAAGAAGGGCAAGAGAAATAAACTTTTTTTTTTTTTTCACATGAACACATCATCACTAAGAGAAGCATTCAGGCAGCAAGATCATGAGTAGCATATATATGACCGTATAATAACCTAGAAAAATAAATAAAGGTGGATAACATCCTGTTTCATTTATGATGTACTGTATTGTCAAAGAGAGTGGCATTTTCTTTAGTTTGAGTTCCAACAGGGCAAATAGGTATTCTATTTGCACATCATTTAATGAGATACAGATTGTAAGAATGTGACATGCAGAGGTAGTCACCTCTTCTCAAGTGTTTGGGTTTGCATGTGGGAATAGTGTCAGGTGCTTGTGTGTTCACTTACTTACTAGTATTCATTTGTGAGTATATTTGTGAGAGAAGGTACACTTTACTAGGGATGCTTTCAAAATTGTGCCTCTGATTCTCTGAGAAAGTATTAAGAACAGGCTTGGGTTTACTATGCCAGAAAAAGAGATAACCACCACTAAACTAAGCTACCAAAAAGTCAGAGAAAGAATATAAAATCATCACAGATCTGATAATTTTCTAATTACAAGGACTCTCCAAAGAAATATAAACTGAGGAAACAATTTTCTGTCAAATGTGCTTAACTGTAAGAGTTACAGGCACCAGTCTTTATTGTGGCACATTTACCTGCTGTGAAACTTTTACCTACCAAAGTAATAGCAAAAAATACCCTTCTTTTTCTCCTTTCCCACTTAAAAATAAACAAAGCAAATGGTTTTTAAGGACTATGTTTTAAGATATCTACTCCAAATCAATATTCACAAATATTTATAGTCAGTCTCAACCTTTTCACTACTGACCTTTACTGCAGATTAAGGAAATCCAATTGAAAGTTCCTGCACTAGTAACTATTAATAAAAGTCACATTTTCACAGCTCTGCCAACAAAACACAGAAAGTATTTATGAATTTTACCAAATGATAATTCAAGGAATTTGTGCATTTAACTACTCTAGCTTGATTTTAAGCTCTCTTTCCTAAATATATGTTAGGTTGTGTTTCCCAAATGTATTCAGCCATGTGATATGTAGTACCAGCCCATTCATATCAGATGAAGTGTGACTGGAAATAAAGCTGGATCTTTTTAAGTAGACACAGTCTTTTGCTCCATATTTCCAAACCAAAATAGCCACGTTCATTGTATTTTTTCGTACATTTCATTACTGCTCTTCTTCCTTCTAAGTGAAGACTAATGTAAAGACAATCGCTAAAGAAGCAGCAATCATAATACCCTATACTAACTAAATTCAGACTTATGGCTACCCACAGGAGAAATACATGACAGATCCATTGTTCTGTATTAGCAGGATATTGTCCCAGTATATGAACACATGCAAACTTTGAAGGCTTTGAATATTTAAGGCAAGACACTAGTGGCTCATCCCAGTGGGAACCACAGAAAAGGGGAACCTGATTAAATTTAATGTCATTGTCACTTTTTTTTCCATTGCTAAGAATTATATAGGTAGCCATAGCTACCACACTGTTCAGACACCATGACCACAATATTCTCCCTCAGAGGTTGGCGTCAAGGGCTGAATTATTCACTTCAAGAATGTGATTCATTACTAGATGTGATTCTCGCAGATTAAAAGATTTGTCAGTATATAAAATACATGTACATATTCTAGCAGTTTATTTTAAAATCATTGTTACGCCCTCACTAACCTTAAAACACACCAATTTTTATTAGTATAATTTAAGTTTGGAGCACATCTGCCCCTGCTCCATTCAGAAAGCTCTGAAGTAACAGCAGCTTTTTACTGTTTACTGTACAACAAATCATGAAGTTAAAAACTAAGGTAGGAATATGTAGCAGGCTACTTACGGACCCTCCAATTAAAATAAGAATGTTTTTAAACTAGTTGCTTAGAAATGTTTGCCTGCTTGAACTGTCCCCTTATCTATTGTTTATTCTGTCAAATGAAACCTCAAATAAATATTCTGCTTAACTGCGGAAAGCGCATAACTCTGTTTCTCCACTGCCGTTTCTGTTGCTAACTCCCAGCTTCCCCGGACTCGCCTCACAGTGCTATTCCTAAGTTGGATAGACTAATTAGACTCATTTCCATCCCAAATAACTTCTGTGAGCATGCCTCATTTACCACTCACTGAGATACATGAATAAAGAAATGTCTCTATCTACGAGGATCTGCCCAGTGTAAAACGGCTGGTTCCTCTAACATGTTTAGAGAATAACATTTTTTCCGGTATGTGATAATAGTAACTGATTTTATCAGTTTTCCTTTTTACTCACAAGGAAAATTGAGTTCTAAAAGAAATCTCCAGCTCATGGTGCCAACAAAGTTTAACACCGCAGCAATCCTTTCACATACGTCGATTACTCTGACTCAATACCACCGAGTTTTGCTGGGTTTAGGGATGCAACAATGACGGGCACGAGACGGGCTGGACCATTAACATTTATGCAACTTGATCTCAACAGGGAAGCTGACGACAGGCAAAGTGGCAGAGAGCCCTATTGTATCCCCCCTAATTGTTTCCAGAGCATATTGTATGGCAGGATTATTGGGAAGAGCCAGTAGGTGAGCAGAGAACTGTTCCACTCCGAGTGATTTTCTCAAAACCCTCAAGCGCCTGGATTTCTGCTCAGAGTCTGTGGGAGCTGCACAGGATGCTCTCTGCAAATCAAGCCATAAAGCTACACAGGGCCCACAGAGCCAGAGGCAAAATCTGAGAGCCAGGAGGAGAAATATGGATATGGATACTAAATTCGTATAAACTGGCCCACTCACTGAAGTTCACTTTAATGAATGAATAAGTTTCATTTTTAAAAAAATGAAAGTAAAGAAAATGTGTTAGTTGCAGAGTGTCAATTATGTTGCCCTAGACAGAAGCAAGTATTTCTTATTATTTTCCAGTAATGATTTTTCTCAAATTAATTGGTCTGTTTTGTTTCCCAGACAGATTTCATAACCATTATCCTATTTCAAATTCAGGAGAGGGATTTATGAATAATATAGGTAGGCACTTTTGAGTAGTTAATGTTCAAAGTTAGCAATAAGTAATTTAACTATTGTAGCTTCTAACTTGCCAGAGACCCTTACTCAAATCAGGTACTTTCTTCTCCTGCAAGCAGCACTTTGGAATTAAGGTGTCTACTCACAGCAGACAACTACTGAGCTGAACTAATGATGAGGGAGTCAGATCATCAAACCCTCCATTTGATAAGACAACAAGCACCGCACAACTCTGATCTCTTCAGAAATTGAAGCCAGTGTGGCTTCTGATAGCTGTTTTCTTAAAGGCAACCCAAATTCTAACAGAAGAGCCTGAATTTGTGCCAGCATGAGGGAGTAGCACCATAGAGAGCTGTGACCTCCTGGAGAGGTGTGCGGTCCTACTGGAGCGTGGTGTGCCCCACACTGGTGCTGTGGCTAGTCCATCATGTGAGATGGAGCGTGCCCTGCCCCAGGCACTGCTGGTGGTGGGAGAGCTACTGGCCCATCATCCCCTGCTCCCCCTGCGCAGCGGGATGCTTGCACTCTGCAAGCCTCTCTCACTACAGAAGTGAGATAATCAGAAAGCAAATATTGCCCCAATGTAGTTTTAAGTCAATATTTTGAGCTGCTGCCTGGCCTATTTGATGACAGCCAGAGGCTGGAGGTCACCTACCTGTCGATGATGGCACCAGGAGCACAGGAGGCTGTCAGCAATCTTCCTTGACACTGTTCAACTAGGTTTGTCTGCTGATTGAGCATGTCAGTCATAAAACTCATCCCATTCTCTTCACTGGGAGCTTTCTGCTGATACAGAAAAGAGGGACACAGAAAACCCTGAATTCTTCTTACTGATAACTCCTATTTTTAATCCTTCTGAAAAATATTTTGCACTTCTTAGAAATTTCTGGAAGATACCGGAGAGAAATCCGGAGGGTTTGCCATTGAACCTGAATGGGATCAGGATTTGATGCTAAACATTAAAGCTTGTGTCCAGTAAGTACATCAGTGAGAGCGTGAACACAGAGGCCATCTGTATAAAGTGTGTGGAAAGCCGGCGCGACTGCTCTGCTCCGCAAAGGAAGCCTGGCATCTAGTGGACATTTAGCTGTTGCATCACTTCTACCTTTTTGTTAGTAGAGCTGAGGGCTACTTATACACCACCCCAAAACCGGTCCTGACCCTAAGTTCGTGTGCCTGACCACAAGTTGTAGTGAGCTTTAGTCCTAACTGAGGTTAAAAATTCATGACAACTCTTAAATCTGACCAGTTGCCACTTATAAAGGTGCAGTTGAGCTGTATTTTAAATAGCTCTTCCATGGAACTTTCTTTTGTGCTATACATCCTATTTGCTGTGTTTTTTCATCACAACAAATGTAAACGTGTGGAAAAAATTATGTCAGAAGATACATGAGGAAACCATTCTAAACACCTGCTCAGAATGAGAGATGCAAGATACAATATCCATAAAAGGTGCTACGAGAAGAACTCACATTACTGCCATTTAATGTCAAATGTATTTTTATTAGTAGTTCTGACAAGATGTGAATGCCCCTAAATTTCTTCTTTCCTTACATTCTGAATTTAATGTGAAGGCACATCACTCTGAGTATCAAGTCAACATTTAAATGAGTTATGTTTCTTTTTCTTTTCTTCCACATTCTTATTCAGACTTCAGTAGAGACCAAGGCATAGGTATGTGTTATGCTGTGTAGTTGCTTTGAGTAGATTTGTTCCTTTCACTTAGAGCAATATTTTTCTGTACTCATGCTAAGTTATATCTTACTATGCACTTAGTCCTCTTAAAAATAATAGGATTAATTTTGAAATAAGGTAATATACAACATTAACAGAAGGAGAGGACATGATCCAGGTAATAATTAAATTTACAGTTATTAACTAAGTAAAATTGTCTTACATGGGGTTTTTACAGTACTTTAGAAAAAAACCTAAAATGCATCATTTTCTCACAACCAATTCAGTAAGACTACTACTACAATTGATGGACCTAAGTCTCTGAAAAGTCTTAAGAAAAAAAGGTGCATCTGTAAACTGATTTTGAGCATACTACAAATCCCGGCGGCAGTTTCCTCCCTCTGGCGGCCATGAGAAGGGGTTTGCTCAGGTTTCCAAATCAGCAGCATCCCCGATCCCGCTCTCCTTGCTTAGGTGTTTGACGGCTGGATTTCTGACAAAAATGAGAATTGCTAGTGGGCCAGTATTTAGCACAGAAGTCATTCTTTGCTATAGATAGCAGTGGTGAGAGATTTCTCCAGATTGGCACTGAGGACATTAACGGAGCAGTAATGAAATTCTTGATGTACAGATGATGGAGCCTGCCTTGCTCTGGTAGAAAATTCTGCCATGATTAGATTGTTTAAACAAATAGCCATAGAAAAGACAAAGGCCTAAGAATATGTATTTTATTCTTCTTAATCTTTTTGAAGGAGAGAATGTACTTGAAATTCATTTGTTTATAAAGCCAAGACAAAAGTGACAGAAATGCTAATGATTTCACTTAATGAGTATTTGAACACTGAGCTGTCAGCATAGCAGTGAGTTAGAAAATAAGACACCACAGTACTTGCTAGGGAATACTTAGAAAATATCCTCTTGGCTTTGGAAATTGGAAAAACTCTGGAGAGTAATTCTGTGTGGTACTGAGCTCCTTTTGTGCTGGTTCTTGGAGTGAAAAAGGGATGTTTTGTAAATATGTGGTACAGGAACGAACCAGGGAGAACATTGCATTTATATGGGCTCATGTCCATTAGTTGATAGATGCTTTACAGACTGCTCTATCAGCTTGATTTCCCCATCTCTGGGGCCACGGATACGTGAGCTGGATGATCTCCGTGCTCCAGCTCTTGGCTTTGCTGGGATCTCAGGAGAAGGGAAATTGCCCTGTTTCCATCCTGGCCATGGTTGTCTATCTGTCTTTTTGATGTTCATCACAAAGTGTGGTTGGCAGCAGGGATAAGAGAACTCTTGTCAGCCCCAGCTCTCAGCAAACCAGCTAATGCCTGACCTCAGCAACAGCTGCACTTACTGTAAGGGGTTGTGAACTCTCCCTGCAAAACCGTGGCCTGTCTTTCCTTTTGTCCCTATGTTACAGAGAGGCAGAGACCATGGAGGGAAGAAGAGGCAGGTAGCTAGAGGCAGTAGTATCTATCTCTAGGAGCTGTAGTTTGGTTCATCATAGCTGGAGAACCAGAGTTCTTATTCAGCATTTGCCTTTTCTGTCTTTTTGTTCTTACCTCAAAAGCAGGAGCAGGGAATCTGGGTGTTTGTTACATTCCTAATAATCTGATGACAACCCATATTGTAAATAGACTCAAACATTGTTTTTTCTCATTTGAAGTATATACGTATTGACCAAAGAAAGCTGGAATGTATTAAAATCAACTGCATGGGCTTGCTTACATAATATTGTTGTCTTACATGGTAAAAATTAATTAAAAGGCTAAACCAAGGAAAGCCTCCATGAGGTCTACATGACTTTCTGAATTGTCCTGTGTTGTGCTTTTAAAATCAGGTGCAAGGAGGCAGATTAAGAAGCTGGGAAAAGCATACTAATCAAACAGAGGAAGAGAGAGAATAATTTTAAAAATGTAGCTGGAAGGGGCTGCAGGAGATCATCCAGTCCTTTCTCTGCCCAAAGGCAGGATCAACTATACCTATGTCAGCTTTGACAGATGTTTGCCTAACTGGTTCTTAGAAGTTTCTAATGATGACGAATTCACAACCTCACCAGATGTTATACTCCAGTGTTTAATTATCTCTGTGGTTTGAAAGAACTTCCTAAGCCTAATGCAATCGTTACTTGTTCTGTTTTCATGAAAATAGGGGACATGTTTCTCTCTCTCTTGCAGTATCTTTCTGTGTACTTGCAGACATGTTCTTTCCAGAATGTCCCATTTATTTAATCTTTCTTTAGAGGCTATGATCTAGAGAAATGAGAATAAACAGAGGTCTTTTCTGAACTATCTCCAATTCAGCCATAACAAAAAGAAGCCCTATGTCCCAAACGGTGTCCCAAGTGGACACAGTGCTCTTGCCTTACTGGGCACTGGGTATAACAGTTCTACTCAAAGAGCAGTCTTGAGGATGTACTAATTTTCATACAACCAAACATGGTGTTTCCATTTTTCATAGTGGTGTGACCTGTCATCACTCCCAGATCTGCTTCTGCAGAATGGTTATGTAGGCTTTTTTCCTTTCCTCAACTGTATTTGTGCTACTCTTTTTTCTTTTTGTCCTGTGTGGAACCTGTGCATTTTGCTGTTGCATAACATGTAATTTTTTCAAACAACTTCTTTAATTTGCAAGATCACTTTGAATTTTAATCTTGACCTCTAGCATGCTTACAGTCCTGTCTCAGTTTGGTGTCATCTTTACATCTGGTATGTGCAGTGTGTATCCCTTGACCTGGGCTGTAAATACAAGGATTGGACAGAAGCCATGGGAACACACCCCCTTTGATACATTCTTCTATGCTGACCATTCACTATTGGGCCATTAACCAATTCTGGAGTTTAATTAGGAACATGTTTCTATGGCTTATGGGTATGCTATAAGATAACTCAAGTTATGGATATGTCATAATGACACACTGCAAAAAGCCTTACTGAAGTCAACATATATAACATTTACTGTTTTCCCCATATTCATAAGTCTTCCTGCTCTGATTCAAAAAAAGATAAATCGGTTTGACAATGCTTTTTCACAAATCCATGCTGGCTGTTGCTCCTTAGGTGCGTGTGTGGGGAGTGTGTGTGGGCACGCGTTAAATGCCTATAACTTCTTGGCATTTTATTGGCATAATCATTCCCTCTCATTAAAAGTCTTTCAAGCTTCAGCTGGTTGTGTTGTGGCCCTGAAAATTAGCTTTTGCTTTAGAATAAATCCAGGATCTCACTACACAGATACCAACAGGAAATTGTCATCCTTTCCCCAAATGTGTGAAGCTTTTACTGTGTGCAAATACTTAAATACAGCCTAATAATAGTAATCATTAATTACAAAGTTTATAATAATATGACAAAATTGAATTAAAAAGCAGTTACTATTAAGAAAATGTTATGTAACTCCCAGTTTAACTATGTGAGCTTTTCTAAATCCCAAAGTTTTAAAAATATCTTCTTAATGAGATTATCAAGTTTGGCAACAAGAAGTAAAAGCATTTTTCTAATATTAAGATGTGTATTTTTAGGAATAAGGCTTATTTTCCTGGAAAGCAAAATAAAATGAAACAAAGCACATTGATCCAATTACAGAAACAGAAATGAAGGAAACAACACTGATCCTAGAAGTGGAAGTGCACCTGTATTTAATCTATTCCTATGTGCAAAATAAGGCATTTACAGAAACCTTTACTCAAGTTTTTAAATATCAAAAATTGAAGCAACAAATTATAGTAAGTTATAAAGAAACCTGCAGAAAGTATAAAAACAGTGCAAAGAACTATTTAAGTTTTTCTTTTAGAAAAATAACTAGTCTAAGTATAGAGGTAGCTGGTTTTTTTATCCAGTGCAGGCAAGGCTTCTTTCAGTACTCTATTTGCAGTAAAATGAGGTTTTAGAATTTAAAAGCATGAATTAAAGACAAAGAAGGGGCATAAAATAACACATAAACGTATCTAATGAAAGAGACTGTATATATTCCTTGCTCCAGTTTCTTTGAGATTCAGAACAGTATGTGACAGAACTCTGTTACTGCTTATGCATTAATAATGTGTCAGTGAATAAATTTTATTTGCTTAAGGCCAAATTCTGCCTTGAAAGATACTCTTTCTGAAGACCAGTTCAGTCCTCCTCTCTCTCAAACGTATCTGAGAAAAAATAGCTGGATCAGGTATTTACAAATACAGTTTGTAACAAAAAAAAAAAAAGTGTGTTTGTGCAAATGTGTATTTGTTTGCATGTATTTGTTTATGTTTGTATTTATTTATGCAAGCCCCTGAGACATTGCAAATATGGGGACAGTTATATGAATGCTGGGCCAAAGACCTTTCATTTCCTGTTCATTTTTAGTCTCTCAGTTTATGTACTGCTCAATGTCAAAAATGCAACAGTATAGGAGAGTTACAGCAGTGTAGCCTGATAGCCATAAGCCAAAAAGTGAGCATGCAAGCATACTTGGAAACTTATTTGTTTTACATGAGTCAGAAGGACTAAAATATTTCTTAGCGTGCACTTTCAAGCTTATACTCCTCACCAAGTTGTTCCTTGAAGCAAAAAGTGATTAGTCTGTGATTTGCAAATAATATGGGAGGTCTCCGCTGCAGGTGACCATCTCAAGATCCTTGAGAAAGATGCATGTTCCTACACTTCTGAACCTAAGTTCCCTTTAAAGTCCTGAGGACTGGCAAACTGATGTCCACAGGATCACTATCACCTTGAAAGCTCAGTTTCTCATACTCGCTAGCTTGTTTCTAAAGCCTTGTTACGCTTATCTCTTCAGCCATCAGCTATTGACTTTGGGCTTTTATTGATAGCCTTAACATGCTAGTAGTTTTCCTTGTAATGTTCAAACTCTAAACACAGTATAAGAGAAATAAAAAATGTGTTTATAAACAGTGGGAACTGTCTTGCTGAAGAACTGCATCTAATTAATAAACTATGGACATTTTTTGCAATGAAACTTAGCAAAGGAAGGTGCTGCGTAGAAAAGTATCTTCAAAAAGTCTTTCTAAGATCCTCATTCTAAGTCCATTCTCAGCATTACAGAGAGCAGCTTAAGCTCACTGCCATAGCATCCTGTGCTCACCTGGTGGAATCAAACCCTAAAGACATGCTTGGGGTTTTTTAGATATGTCAAGTTTCTAGCATCCAAACAATTTAGGAACCATTATAGCAGGTTTTGTCATCCACAGATCTGTATTGTAAGAAACTTCCCCAGGTATTACAGTGGGTTTTGTCATACAAAGATCTATAATGTAAGAAATGTCCCCAGGTTTTAAAATAACATCTTAACCTTAGAATAATCTTCAAAATGTAATCCAGTGTGCTTCCTGACCAGTGTTTTAAAAATAATGGCAAGGCTTAATATTACACTGTGTATTTATTTCACTAGTTAATAACAACAGCAGTTACTTATAGGAATAAGACATGTATGTCCATTCTTATCGTTCCAAAGGTCAAATATTCAGCAGTTCAGGCAAAACTGATTTTGATGAAGCTGCATTTTCTTCAAATGTATTTAACTCCTCAAGTATTAAACAGCAACTACTGCTTTCCTTTCTAGTGTAGTTTTCTGACCCAATACTGATTCTAAGTGCTTAGGATATGTAGGTTGCCACTAAATAAGGGGTGTCAAGGGAAGGCAAATTGTGCAGTATTTTAAATGATCTAAAGATAGTCTTGCAGTCCTGCAGAGAACTCTGCATGGGTGATCTGCTGTGCCCAAAGGCAAGTACCACGGGAGCAGAATGAAATGTGAAACTCCTTGATTGTTCCAATGAAACTGATATTCCAGACTCAGACAGATTTATCTACAACTCAGCATGTGCTTGTAAGGAACAGATCTGGACAGAAGTCCGCCCTCTGGTATAAACCATAGATTTAAATGTATTCTATGAAGCTGGGCTTTTCATCAGGTAACCTACAAGGCTAGTTCTGACTAATCTGTTTCATTTTTTAGAACAACAAGAGGAAATGTGAAGTGTAATATCATAAGGTTCACACCTTCAAGAAGTACATAAAATGGAAATGGTACCAATCTTTGCAGCTGCCACTCACAATAAAATTCTCCAACAGATATGGAAAGCAGTAAAGTTTTGGGTTGTTTTTTTTTCCCCCTGGACTGAATCCCCCACTCAAACAATTATTCCAGTGCTGGTATTGCACACAAATTTAATTACTTTAAGATCATGAATGGACTTTGGGAAAATATATAGCACTTTAAAAGTAATATTCACATTTTTGTAAGCAAACAATTTATAAATGTCTCCATATTTAGATAAAATAAACGTTTTCAAAATATTATTTCGTAAGTAGAAAGTATTTCTGGGAAATAACTAGTGGAATTTTACTCTTCGCATAATCAGCAACAGATTGGGCATTACTCCTGTGGATCAGTACCATTTAGCATGCTTCAGGAGCAATTCCTGATTTGTGTAGGAAAGTTTATAAGAATCATATTATGTATGATGAGCAAGATACAGAAACAATAAGGAAAGCCTAGCTAAGTATGCAGGAGCATTAATAGATAATACCTGGCCAAAGAAGAACTCCCCTGATGTAGGCATGGTCTTGCTGTGTCCCTTTCAAGACCTTGCAAATAAAGGCCAGAGGTGATGCCCCAGGAGAACTTGACAGTGCAAATACTCTAGTTTGCACTCCCGACTATGGCACGCTATCATAATCCCGTAAAGGTATCAAGCGCTGATGCAAATTCTCAGCACCTAAACCATCCAGAAATACCCTTTGGGATTTTCTCTGAGATTGCTTTCTAAGAATATCCCCCAGTTGCTCTGTTCCTTCCAAATACAGCCCTCTCTCACCAAAATGAAGCTAGTTTAGACAGAAGAAAAAAAAAAAAAAATGGTTTGAATGAAAATGCCAAAGAATTGAGTGCCCTAAGAGCTTAGAGAAAATTTAGCACCTTCCTTCTATAATTATTATTGTAAATAAATAATTTCACAAGTGTCAAAATGGTATCTTCAAATGACTGTAGTTTACTACAGGGAACTGTTTGGCTGGTGTAACATTTAGCCCAGTTTCCTAGGGAGGACAAGCTTCCAATCAGGCAAACTCTCCCTTCCTTCTCCTCACAAAAACTTTTGAAATAGACATCCAAATTTCAACCAAATTTGAAAGAGAAGTCCTCACAATAAGTAGAATTGGAAGCAAAACTCAGAGAGGACAAGGCAGAACTGTTCTGTTCCACAGTCAGCTGCTCAGCATATGGTGCAGCTAGGTGAGGGTATCATGCAGGACTTAAATGGGGAGCCAGGACACTAGTAGAGAGGGAGAGAGGAGGAGCTGAAGGACAAAGACCTAAACTAATAGGAAACCAAGCTTCATTAACTCTACTGTTCCAAAATAAAGTTGTTTACCTTCTCACTGAGCCATTACAAAGTAAGACAATGGCATACAAAGGAGCAGGACTACTTAAAATGCATGTAAATCTTTGCAGGAGGAGGGCAGCGCAGTGTGGAAGGGTGGTGGTGTGCATATTTGGCTTGAGCATGCTGCCATTTCAATCTCTGGAGAAATAACCACTGTCTTTACTAGTGCAGAATCCACTTA
Source organism: Strix aluco (assembly GCF_031877795.1). Classification (NCBI taxonomy): domain Eukaryota; kingdom Metazoa; phylum Chordata; class Aves; order Strigiformes; family Strigidae; genus Strix; species Strix aluco. The sequence goes on from NC_133934.1 coordinate 53,466,177, forward strand.
TTCTATGACATGATTCTACTGAATCATATTGCATACTTCTCCTGGAGCATCATGCTGGAAAACACATGACATGATAAACCTCAAAATACCAAAAAAAGTCATGGAAGTATCATAGATGCATAGTTTCTGACAAGACATAGCCATTTGAGAGCTAGGCAGTTATTAAAATATGTTTAGCTTGATTTCTGAGGTAGCATTTGCCCAAGTGAATGAAATGGGCGACAAGCACAATGTTCTAAATTCAACAGTCAGTTTTTCTCTCTCATTTCTTAATCAAATACATATAAAACCAAAAAGAGAAACTGACTACTTAGAGAAGTGGAGGAAATTAAAATACCTAAGATGTGTCTAGTTTTTTACAACTAAAACAAACAAACACAAATTATTTTCTGTAAGATTAATCTTGAAATAATAGTGCTTGAAATAAACTATCTCCAATAACCTCAGGTGAGAAAAAAGATACCATTTTCTGGTAAACATGAACCACATTAGACACTTTTAAAGTATCTTCAGACACAAAAAAAATGAAACTCATGTAAAGTAATATGAATACAAAACCAGTCATACTACAAAACCAGTCTTATGCTCTTATTCTTCCCCAAAGGGTGTTCTTTTTTATTGTCTGCTGAATAGAATAAGCTGTCTATTCAATGGATAATAAAAAGGAACACCCCCTTGGGTAAGAGAGAAAAGAGACAGCTCTGGGATGGTTCCGACCTGAGGCCTTACTCTATAATCACTGTGCAGCTCACACATCAAAATAGTTTGGATATTCATATATTTAGGTATGGTGAGGTTGCTACAGCAACGTCATGTACTACATACAACTCCTATTGCTTTTCCAGCTGCAGCTGAACTAGTTTCAACATTTTATTAATTTTTTCCTTTTTTTTTTTTTAATTTATGATCAAGTACAAACCCATCTGCATTTGACAGCTTGTCTTGTTGCTCACAATTTATAACAAAGCAGAAACACTTCCCACCAATCCTATACAATATTTGGGGGCAAGCCCCAACAGATGTGCTATGAGGATCTATCTGTGTCACAAACCCTGTTGATTTTATACCACAGTACAACTTTGGTGTGTTTTCACATTGTAATTAATGTAGACTTTCCCCCCCTCAGTTTTTTTTTTTTTTTAATACAGAACAGCACCCCTACCAATATTTCTTGAAGTGACAGGGCACAAAAAGGGCATGAATCAAAGATGAAAGAAAAACAGTTGAAACAAAAGAGACTTGTTAGGAATGGCTATAGATACATTTTGTCTTGGCTCATTGTTTACTACTGAACAATATTTTTATTGATACCTTACCAATTTGTAAATCGTGATATAAAACACGACACTCTTCCTATCTGAACAGATTTTAACTCCTATTATCAAACCCTTAAAACCGACTTCACTTCTACTAAAGGTAATGCAAATTCAATTTGCATCAATTTCAAAAAGAGTAATTTTAATCTGATATTTTTGTTTTCTTTTGCTCCTCTCGGTGTTTGGGCCATTAACATATATCACTGCTCTATAAACCTTCATACTTACCTCAGAAGGCCCACATACCATCTGGTATGCTCCTCCCTACCACTGGTGTAGCAATAAAACTGTAGCTTAAGAAAAAACAAGTCAAATTTAACAGCTCTAACGTTGCATGTAAAGCAATTCTGTATAGAAATAGATTCCTTTCAAATTTTTGCTACCATTCTCACAAATCAACCTTCAAAACAATAGCAGACAGCAATCTGTCAGTTCTCCAGTAAGTATGAGCTGTCTAACTGGTGTCATTAGCACCTCAAAAAAGACATTTTGCCTGCCTTGCTTGCCAGGAATTCATGATAGCTTGTTAATAATACTAATACCTATCAATTACCTAGTCTTTTCAAGTTCAAAGCACTGTAAAAAACTGAAATAATCTGGTGCAGCATTTTCTAGGTTCATGCTAATTCCTGTTAACACAATGCTTTTAAAGTCTGACATGTTCTGGAGTGTTGAATTTAATCCCTTTCATTTTCACTGTTTTCTTAGCTTGTACTTGCTTTCTCTCCCAAGTTCTGGAATTCATGTCTTTTTTTTTTTTTTTTTTTTTTTTCCCCAGGACTGGTGGTCCTGACTGCCTTGTTGAGTCACAAATACAGACTGACCTGAGTATATGCTCCCCTTTACACTTGCTTTCTCCAGTTTCATCTTTCTCTTCTCAACTCTTCTATTATTACTCTTTCAACTTTTTAGTTCTATAGCCTATTCATCTCTGTACATTTACCAATCATTGTTCGACTGTGTCCTCGAAGTCAAGCAATGTGGCTTAACAGCTATCACGTGTGTTTTGTATCTTCTCCTCACGGAAAGAGTGGTCTAAGTCTTGTCAGGATTCTGAAACTATAGATGTTTATATGCATTGCTATAAGTTTGTGTGAGTCAATCACATGAGAGATGCTGACACCAGTACTAACGCTTCACAAAGAAGCTGATGAGCTTTGTGATGGTTATCAGGTCCCAGGAAAGAGCTAAACCCATATGCTCAAGAGAAAGGGTCCTCATGGCCCATCCTTTTTCCTTCTGTAAACCTCACCTGGCTTAGCTTCTGATGTACCTATGAACTGTTTTATTCCCATTTTGGGGGGTAACTTGCCTTTCAAGTGGGTGGAATTTCAAGTTGGTAGTAGCCCGACCCTATGCTGACAGGCAGATCTATCTCCCCTTTTCAGGCCAACCTGCTGTTTGCTTTATTTATCTTACTCTGAGTTGCAAAGCAGAATTCTCCTATGAAAGCCCTAGACCAGTTGACTTTTGATACATCAACAGTGTCTCTAGCCCAGGCACTCATCCTTCTCCAGCACAATTTAGCCTTCCTCAGACGATAACCTCAGGTCATCTCTGTACCATCTACTGCTCCACCACCAGCCACGTCTGCAAATCCACCTGGGCCTTGGCATCCACCTCTGCGGAGGAAACCCGTCTTCCATTCAATTTACACATTCAGCTGCAACTTATATTTGAATCTGGGATCAACACAATGCAGCTTCCAATGAATTTCAACTCATCTGCTATCTAAATACTAAATTAGTATTTGATTTGGAGGCAAGACATCTTCAATGAAGCTTGATTTGGAAGGGGGTTCCACCAAATCCTTTTGCTCCTCAGAGCTTATCTGCCTGTTCAGCACTGAGTTTTATTTTCTTGTTCTAGCACAGACCCAAAACGACAAATTGTTCTGCTGCAGCCCTGAGGCTGGAGTAAGAGGAGACACTACTGATAAATATGAGAGATGGGTCTGTCATTTAGATGTGCGAGATGGAAAAGCCTTTTGAAGCCCGTACCACTTCTTGCCATTTGCTTGATGGAAAGGGCAGAACTGGAATCAGGCACAAATGAGTCAAACCAGGTGCTCATGCTGGGTGAACGTGACTGTCAGGCACCACGATGTGTTGTAAAAGGCACAGTGGCAAAAGGAGCACCAAACAACTCCCATGAGAGTCTCCTTCAGGAAAACAAACTTTATTATAATGATGATGATGATTCAGTATGAGGTAGCTGAGACCCAGATCTGCTGACTACTGGTGATAGTGACTAATTCTGATAGAAAGAAATTTCCAGGTAGAGGAAATATATGTGTAGGTGGCATTTCTGGAAGTACCTGGACCACCTCCAGCTTTCAGGCTGTAGCAGGTTTGCCAGACAACACAGTTCGCCCCACCTCCATGCAGCCTGGTAGTAAGTAAGGCTGACAGTGGCACATAACCTAGCACAGCACAGCCATGACCCTTGCTTGGGCGTTTGGGCTACTGCAATTTAAATGGCAAAAAATGTCAATGGTGAAGAAGATGTCTGTGAGCGTGGTGCTACAGGGCTGGTGTGACAGACAGGGAAGTGGTGCTTTTTTTTTCTGTTGGCTAGCACAACCTCTCCAAAATGTTTTAAATAGCTGCTGCACCTGGGTCTCCAGTATAGTAATTCCTGCCAGGCATTGAAGCCTTTATTTCTCAGGTGACTAGTATTTGAAGGACAGGTATGTAAAGGTAGTTCTGGTACCTCTCTGCTGCTTACAGTATGTAAGGACACCATTTCAGCCCTGGTAACATGCTCAGTGCAATGCCAGCTGACCCCACCAGCCTCTGCCTGCCCAGACCGCGCTGCCTGCACACCACCACACAGCACCAACTGAAATCCAGTCAGGCAGAGGGTCCTGAGCCAAGACTTTGAAAGGAGATGTTCTTCCCTATGTCCTGCTGAAGGGACACAATCCTGGAAACGTGCTGAGAAACCTAGTCTGAAAACTACCCTAAAGCCTGTGTTTTACAGGTCCAGAGCTTTTATGATGGTCTCTTAACAGTCCTCCACACAAACTTTTCAACCTGTGGGGGGCTGGTAGGACAGTAATACACGATCATTCGGTATGAAAACGGCATTCATGCAGTACCAGGGCCTGGAAGCTGCACATCTACTTTGTCACCACGGTAGCGAAGTTGCATGGGGCAGCAGTGGATGCCAAACCCCGAACGAGGCCCCGCGGCAGAGCCCACGCGTGGATGTGAGACCTTCGGGGACCCGAGGGGGCCCTCAGGAGCCGCGGCCACTCCAGCGGCGCCCCCTGAGGCCGGCGCGGCGCTGCCGCCCCCCGCGCTCCTCCCCTGCCCCGCGGAGGCCCCCGGCCGCCCCGCGCGCGGGGAAGGACCCAGCTTACGCCGGTCTCGACGAAAAAGGCGCGAAGGCGCACGCGCCCGCGAGCCCCGTCCGGGCGAGATGATTGGTGGGGGCGGTGACGTCATAATCAAGCGCCGACGCCACCGCACGTCGATTCTGAAGGGAGCGGGCCGTTGCTGCCGCCATCGGGGAGCGTTGTGCTCCTCGCCGCCCGGGCCGCATCTTGCCAGCTCCTGCCTCCCTTCTCTCCCCGTTTCTCTCCGTGCCGCGGCGGCGGCCGCCAGGTGTCTTGGGGCCGGCCCGGTCCGGCCGGCGTCACTGCCGCTCCCTCCCGTGCTTCCCGCGGCCACCCGCGCCCCGCCGGTGTCGGCCCCGGTGCGCGGCAGGTGCGTGCGGGGCCCGTCGCCGGGGCCCGGGGGGTGCCGGCCGTCGTGGGGGGAGGAGGGAGGCCGGGGGCGCGGGAGGAAGGCGGCGGGCAGGGGTGGGCAGGTACCTCCCCGCTGTCTGACAACGCCGCCGGGCTCCCGTTTCCGTGGGAACTGGGGAGCGCCCGGTTGGCGGGTCCCCCGGCCCCTCCCGCGGTCACTGCGGCGGCGTTTTTCTGAGGTACAGCTGATGAGCCCTGCCGCCTCTTTCCTCTTCCCGGCTTTTCCCGCAGAAACTGCCGAGTCGAGCCCGCCTGTTTCCCCGCAGACAGGAGCGGTAGGTTAAGAATATGAGTCTCTACAACTTGGACCGCTTTCGCTTTGAGAGGAAGATTAAAAATGCGGAGCAGGAAACCGTGTCTCCTTCAGCAGCCCAAGTGCAGGCGGCTAATTCTACTGCAGCGGGTGGTGCTGCTGGAGGGGATGAGGATGAAGCTACAGATGATAGCAACAGGCCAGATACTCCAGCTTCGGATGTGACGGAGATAACTGGTGAGTCAGGGGTTTTGTGTGTAGTATAAGAGCAGTGTAAGTACTTCATTTCTAGAAATAAAATCGTTGCGTTTTGGTTTGGTTTTTTTTTCCCCTCCTCTTTGTTTTACAAATGGACTTTTCTGTGCACACATATTTCACAGCAATTTCCACAAAAGTATCCTTATTTGTAATGGTGCTTGCTATAATTGAACCTGTACACTCACAATCAAGTCAGAAACCTTCTGATAACTGAAGCTGAAATGATTTTTTTTCAGTTGAGTAAACAAGCTACAATTTAAATGTTTAAAGTATGTTATGATCTTCTAGGCATTATCTTCACTGGTAATTATTTTACACTAATACAGTATTTCAGGATTTTCAAAGGAAAAAAATCCCTTTTTGTTGTCTAATAAATGCAACACTATATAGACTTGACTTTTTAACTAGAGCCCTAGGCTAATGCGATGTGGAATATCACAGATAAAACTGAAAAGAAAACAAACAGTTTCTTTTCAGTTGGGCCTGGTTTTGTAAAGAGCTGAGAAACCTGCTGCTGATTCTGACAAGCTGATTGTGTTAATAGTGTTGTAGCAGTGTTTGTCCTCTTTCCTGGCAGTAGCTTGTGGTTTTCATGGAAATGTGAAAAACTTGCTTGTGTAGCAATTTATTGGTTTGTTTGGCTGATACACTAGAGATGTGCTGTTTCTGTTTGGATTCATCAGTTGATACTAATAAACAACAGTAATGGCTGTCAGCTGCATAATCGTGTTCACCAGTAGCTTTTCTATTACTGAAGGAATAACAATGGAAGAACAAAAATTATTTGTTGCTGATTATTTTATACATTTCGGACATTCCATGTAACTTCTGATACAGATGTCAGGATACAAGTGGCATTGATCAGATAGGCTTTGTCTATGCACTTAGTCAGTAAAGAGCAACAATATCAGTTGGTGTGGCTTAACTACATTTGTTTTGCATACAACTTTCCCTTGGTGGAAGGCAGTTTATCATAGTACTTTATGTGATAACAGAGGACCTTTCATGTACAAGGAGGGGTTCCTCTTTTAAAGGTGAGCCAAATCAATATTACAGTGGATTGCTATTTACTATTTCCTGAATTTTGGCTTTGTGCAGGTTGACTGTTTTCAGTTGACTGGAGTGCTCTTGTGTTTACATTAGTAAATATCAGTTGGTGCTTTATGTTTAAAAAATGACAAAAAAACCCTCTAAGTCTTGGATCGAGTGTTGCCAGTCTGGAGTTAAGTAGCCTGTCCACTAGCAGAGAGGATGTTTTGGTGGCAGGGAGAATTTGACACAAGAAGCAAGCAACTGTTGGGTTGTGGCTTCTGATATGTGTGTGCTTTGTAATGGATTACATGAAAAAACTGGCATTCTGAGGAAGTGTACTTTGGAACAGGTGTTGTCTTCCTGTTTGTAATAAGTCACTGTCCTGCGAGGTGTAGGAGTCACTGAATGCAGGTACCCTTCTTGAACTGTGAACATAGATGTCAAGTAATGGATGGTGCCATTTTTGTGGCTTATTTGTGATTTTTTTTTTTTTTTTTTTTAAATATGGTGGTTTTTTCCTTTAATCTACCTGTGGACTTGACTTTGTCAGGGGAAGCATGTAGGTAGAGCATAACTACCAAGGCCATCAAACTTTGGAGCTTGTTTTTCAAAATACTGGTCTCCCTTGGCTTATACACTGCAGGGGTAGGACTGAGAAGGGATGTAATATCCAATTTAGAGGCATGAGTTTAGATATGAAGTAATAAAAGGAAAGATGAAGGGCAGCCTAAAACAGGAACTGTTGTGGAAGGCTAAGTAATTGTGAGGAAAACTAGTGGGAGATAATGGTAGCTACAAGTAAAACAGAGTAGAAGTGCAGCCAAAATTACAGCAAGTGGCTTACTTAAACAAGAGTCCATGGACACAGATGCTGGTGTAGAACTGGGGGTGCTCATTAATATTTAAAATTGAGATGTAATTGCTAGTACTTTACATTTACATAATGCTTCGTCTTTCACAGATACTGAGTGTTTAAAGGAGTGGTTTGAATTTTTTTCACTTTTGCACATCATTGTTTTGTAACCTATTTAAAGGAATTAACCTTTTTAAAAATCAAGCTTTTCTACATATATAGAAGTTAACTGAAAACACTTGGATTTTATCTTCAGGATATGGGGCATTTAATCAAATCTATTTTCCTCTTTTACATTTAGCAAATGCTTATCCTCCATATTTCCTAATTATTGACAGGAAGACAGAAGTTTTCTTACTTTGGGTCAAATAAAATGGACAGCTATTTGTTTTTTTCTTTTATTATCATAGAAGAAGTACAGAGATGACCAGTTTATGGTACTGTGTGCTCTCTCTACTGCTAAATACATAAGTCAGAGTATTGAGTTGTTTTGTGTAAGAAGCAGTTTACACCAAGTTAACTAAAAAAAACTTTACCTAATGCTCAGTAAATCATGCGAGGACAACAATTACTTGTATTTCTTCCGAAGAGAAACACAGATTCACAAAATACTGGTACATGAAACTGGGGAAACAAGAGGAGAGTGTTATTCGTTTCACTTATACAAACAAAAAATATTAAATAGCTGATGGCTTTTTTTTGTCCTATTTCATTTGGTATCATGCAATCATATTGCATACGTAAAAAGAGTTTTTAAATCAGACTTTTTCCTTCAGGAGCGCGAATGGTTCAGTATAATTTCCTAGGGATTTCTTTAGATTTCTGTTTTGTGAAGTGTCCCAAAATATGCATACAATTGTTTTAACTTCACTCGTATTGGGAAAAAAAATAGATGGTGTCTATTGTTTAATGAAATGCCATTGTCTTTTTAGTTAATTGTTTTGTTTTGTTTTCCCAGAACAAACTAATATTGGTAGATTGTTCTGCACCCTGGTTATGCATGTATGTAATATTTCTTGTTGCTTTCTATTGAACATGCGTACCCTACACTTCAGTAAGCAATTTGTAGTATGATGGCCAGAAGAATTGGGCATCTTTATATGCCTGTGTATATTCAAAATTACACAGGCTGGCAGTGACTTTACAGTTAAGTTGTAGGTGGTAAAACTGAATATACTTAACTGAGGGTTAGAAACCAACTACGGGGGCAGTTATCGAATTATATCTGAAAGATACCTCTCTAAAAAGTTGGAAAAAATGCATTGGAGCGGTTTACTACAATTTTCTGTAAAAATTAGTATTATTTACTAAATAATACACACATTTGGTTTCTATTAGTCTCTTAAGAAAACTGTGAAGCTATCTTCCTAATTTTCAATTAGATGTTTTTAATTATGTGAATAGCCTGATATACTAAGATAATAAGATTATTCCAATTGTAGAAATGGAGCAGAACTGTATCAGAACTATACAAGTTAGAATAATTACAGTCACGAACTCCAAAATGAGATTGGTATTCAAAAAGTGTGCTTACAAAGCTTCAACAATAAACTGAAATAAAAGTTGTAGATTAAATTAAACTATTATATATAATCGTGTTATTGATGGTTGACTTTCTTATAGCCTCTCTGTACTATCCAAATATATAACCCAAATTACTGTACTTCTGGGTTATGATACTGTGTGTGTCACATCATTCATTTGCACTGGGACTGCTTTTTTTGTTTTCATGTCGTCATTTTCCTTATGATCCAAGGAAGTCATGTCTTTCACTTACGTCACAGTTCATAGAGCATAATTCTACTTAAAACATTTCTGAAAAAAAGTAATGACTGCGATACCTAGTGAACTTTTCTGAGGATTCATGGGAAGGTGTGGTGAAGTAATCGTTTTGAAATGGTCTCTTTGAGAAGAACCTTAGAGTGACACTGATATTTAGGATTATTTTAGCAAATGAAAGACTTTCCTTTGAAACTGGAGTATTAATTAGCTGGGGGACATGAGCAGCATGCATTTTATACTGCTTTCCAAAAGTAGGTGGAAATTACTTTCCATTTGACAGTGTGTGTTGTGCAGTGTTAGTAAATGTGGTAAGCCTCTAAGTATTACCTCAGTTTTGTTTTTATGTAGCAGAGAAGAGGCTGGCTTTCTCTGAGTGTGATGTATGGTTTGTGTAGGTGGTTATCTTTAGAATTAGAGGGCAATGTATTATGACCCTGCACTAGGTATATGCTTCCCAAAAGACTGTAGCGAGTATGATTTAAAAAAAAAAAAAAAATTTCCAGGTGAAGTTTTTTCAAGAGCAGTTGAAGCTATGTCTTTATTGACTAAACTGAAGAAAATATTTGCTCTAACATTATTAAAAGCAGTTGCATTTGAGTACCTTCATCCATAACTTAGCACTGTCTCCATATAATCAGATAGTTTGATCCAGATATTCTTATGGAGTCTCTTGGTATGATAGCAAAAATTAGTTGCTGTTGGGTTTTGTTTTTATTGTTTACATCTTCAGTTAGGGGTACTTCTGTTTTTTCCTATTTCTGGCCTTAGACTCAAACACTGGTGTTATGATTGCAGGCATTCCTTAATAGTCCTTTTTAATAGATTATAATCAGGAAATTCTGCCTCCAGTAATTATGTGCTGTGGCAGTAACTGTTTAATCTGTTACTACTCTACTACAGGGTTATAATTTGCTCTGAATATGAGTACTCCTCATGTGATTTCTGCTCTCTTCCCTGCCTCCCCCCCCCCAACATAGGATTCTGTTCAGTGGAATAGGTGGAGGAGTGAGAAGAAAATAGTGCTTTTTTGAGAGGGAAAACACTTTTTCCAGACAGCTCAGCATTTCATAGGTATAGGAGTTGTCATGAAGATTGGACAGTCATTGCTATTTAAAGTAAAAAAAAAAAAAGTCACTAAGTGAAATAGTAAATACTTTTTTTATTTTAATCTAAACCTTTTCCAAGGTTTATATTGCAAAGAATAAAATTAAGACTGTATTATTTTTGTGAACTTCCCTTGTTTTGTTTTTTTCTTAAAAAAACAACCCAATAAGGATGCTTCTTAGCAAAGCTATCATGAGTACCTGTCATTTGCATGTCATGCTACTTGCAGAAGGAATATGTTTGGAATACAGTCTAACCTAAGAGGCAAAGATGATGAAAACTGGCTTGATCAATTCTGTTAAATCAGTAGAGATGTGAACTTCTCATGTTTCTTGTAGACCTGTTTTGATATTTCCATTCACATGTTTTTATGCATCTGATATTTCTGTCCTATTGTGATAGCCCTTGCTTGGCTAATCCAACTTTGTAATCTTCAGAATTTTTCTGCTTTATTTTTCTTTGCTAGAGAGGAATTGCTGAAATAAATTTGCCCGCATCTTTGGTAAAAACTAATAAAAATGTTTGATACATTCCCAAAGGTCTCTTTTGCCCTTCTGTATTTATCTTAAATGGTTTTCAGATAAAGCAAAGCAACTGTGTCAAGGACAGCATGTCTGCCAAACATGGACAGATAGAAGAAGGTACCACTGAGTAACTTTCTACTGCCAACATGTTGGTTTTGGTTGCAGGGAGGCCTGTCTTGGGACAGTATGTTACTGCTTCAGAACTAGTAATTTTTAGGCCTAAGTTTACATGCGTATGGGCTTTTCAAGATAACAAGATTACTTGACAAAGTGAGACTCCTGCATCTTCTAAAAATCATTACCATAATCCTCTCATGTTTTTGAAAGCGATAGAAAAGGTTTACATTTTTATAACTCAATTAAAATTGAGGCCATTTATCACAGACGAAGGAATTAGACACCATGTAGCTCACTTCTGCATTTGATTATCAGGTGAATTTATTCTAGCCTCTTCTGTGTGTAGACTCTGCTAGCAAATCAGCTTTGAAAACTGACGTTGCGCTCTGTAGTAACTTGACTCAGCAAGTTTGTGTTAGTGAATGGAGGCAGAAGAAACTACCTTTATTTCCAGCTGAAATTATGGTTCCAGAGTTAGCAGCTGAGAAAGCACCACTGGTGTTTGGATTATAGACACATGAGTTTTAAGAAAGAACTGATGTGCTAGAGGGGAGAGGATGCCCATGATGCTGTATTTGCATTATGAGAATGTAAAATCCTTTTATATGAGGACTTACAGTGACAGTTGTATCATTTAAAAATCAGCTCTCTGAGGAGTGTTGTAGCTGACTCTCCTACACCTTCCCTGTGTAATTGTTTTGGTGTGTGTTCTTATGATTCAAAGCTCTTTGGTGTAGGAAATGGGTGGAAAAAAAAACCTTCACATCCATCTGCCACCCCAGTCCAGAGTATATTACTGTCTGTTGTCCTTCACGGAGGCTTTTAATAAACAGTAGCTATTCTTTTTCTAATTTTGAAGTCTCTTCTACTACTTCTCTCTTGCTCTGTGTTCTCACCCATCTTCTTACAATGTAAATCAGACGCTATCAGTAGTGGGGAGCTCCTGTTTCTTCAATGCCAGCCACATAGGTGGCATTTGTTGTCATGTCACAGGGTAAAAGGCTTGTCTTTGCCCAGTGGCGGGTGGGGGAGCCCAGATAACCTGATCCGAAGGTGGGGAAGGGGAGGGATCAGAGTGGTTTGATGAGGAACAAGTGTGGGGAAGATAGAGGGATGAGGGGGTAACAGGGGTTGGTTACATGTAGAAGGTCAGTATACTTGTCTGGCCGTGCCCTGTTCGTGATCACCATAGTCAGTCCTGTCTTCTCGTTAAAACCATCCTTAAATACTTTCCGGAGTGAGGGGAATCTGTTCTGTGTGCATTGGGGTCTAAGTGCCAGCAACTGGAGTGAGGGCCAGGGGTCACAGGGGCCCAACATGTCTGGGGTGCCAGCAGCTGGAGGGACCACCGTGAGTGGGAAACCAAACGATGGCCAGGTGGGCTGTGGAGGCCTGCGTGTCTGTGGTACTACCCCCTGTGCAGCCCTGGTGGAGGGAGCGGGGGTACCAGGGGACAAGCCAGAAAGCAGATAAGGTGACCTTGGAAGCCAGGGAGGGACCAGAGGGGCAAGTTGCCCACTTGTATGTGGGACAGCCCAAGATGAGGGGACCCAGTGCCAGCCACCGGATAGGGGGTGGAGACCTCCACAGTGGGGGGGGGGGGCTGCTGTGCGAGGGTGTCTGTGCTGACAGCCAGAGTCGTGTGCAGACTCTGGGGGCTCTTGTGCTCTGGTGCCAGCAGGTGAGGAGACTGAGGCTCCATCCTGGGTGGGCTGGGTGTCTAAGGCCATCGACTGGAGGGGTCCCTGTTGTGTGTCTGTGTGTGATACCAGTAGACCTTTGTCCTGATCAGCTAGGAAGGGAGCAGGAGGCGGCTGTTGTTTGTGTGCCCCTGGTTCTGGAGCAGAGAAGTGAGTGTGGACTGGGTAGCAGCAGCAGATAGGAGATAAAATTGCCAGTCACTTGGGAAGCAGATTCTTCTTTGGTACCAAAGAAAGATAAACCCCTTTTTATTACATCCGGTCAGTAAGAAATATGGAAATGGCAGGTTACAGAGGATTTTAGATGAAAATTAAAACATGGGTTTCTCTGCTGAAACAGGATGCTGAAACAACACTATTCGTACTTTAACTCTCTGACAGGCTGTGGTGTTCTTTCATGAATTAAAAGCTGAGGTGATGATAATTATGTGCTATTACTTATTTCTCTTCTGTTTCCAAACAGATGGACTAATGCTTGGTTAGAAGTATGTTCAATATTTTAGATAGGATTTTTCATGTGTGTAGCTAAGGTCATCTGAAGACTTAAGGCTTCAGTGACTGTTTTTTTGAACTGTCACTGAACCCTTGTTTACGTTTCCTCATGGATATTAAAGAAGTTTGAGTTATGCTTACTCCCATCCCTTTAACCAGTGTTAAGCTCCATTTTCAAGTTCTTCCTTTTCAGTAATGTGCTGTGTAACATTTGATACCATATGTTTTTCAGTTTGCTGGGTACCTTTTCCTTTCAAAGCCAGTATCATCTGGTAGTTTCCCGTGTCAGCAAATTGCTTGTACTTTTAGGATTTGTCTTTGTTTTCATCAAATGCTGGCATAGTGAGTTTTAAATTTATTTTCTGCAAGATTACATTCATACAGAAAATGTTCTCTGTAGTTGTCACATTCTCTGTTCCATGCATTCTTCTTCCACTCTTCAGTCATGCCTTCAGGGTCCATAATTTGGCTGGTCTTAAACAAAATTCCTCAGTTTACTAGCTTCTTTCCAGCACTGGCTGTTAAAATGGGCAAGTGGTAGAAAGGAATGAAGTCTTGAATGTGTGGGACGACTGCAGTAGGTCAGGCTATGTATGGTTCTTGGCTCATACCTTTCATAAAACATCTTGAGTATTTTTCTTCAATTACTGACATTAAATAGCACACTTAGGAGGTGGCAATTGCATCTAAGTATTTAGTTCTTTTTAATGCAGATTTAAAGATGGAAGAGCTAGAAGCTGCACATTCAGTCTACATGTATCAACTAAAAATTTTTTTTTAAGGTTTTCTAAAGATGGTAGCAGAACGGTTCCAGCCTGCATAGGCAATGGGCTGAACCATGTGTTCTACCTTGCCCAGGCTTCTATGGGAGCATCAGAGTTTTAGTTAGAACCACCTTGAAATACATAGTATATGCAGTTAGAGCATACTGTGCTGAAAGAGGGCGACAGAGCAAAGTAATAAAAGTGTAGGCTTTTTGTTTTTGTTTTATAGTGTTCTAATCCTACCTCTGCTTCAGGTTCAAGACCTATTTTATATGTCAGGTTTTGTGTAGATTTCCGTTGTGGTCGTGTTTTCCTCATCTAGATATGTTCATGGGGTTGGCTTCAGGTGTAGCTAACATTGGGGGACTTAGTCATGCATTATTCATGACTAATTCAGGAATTATGTTAATAGACTGGCTGCTTGTGCTTTTGGTTGTCTTACAAGCATGTTCAGAACTGAAAAGTTAATACCTGCTAATGCACACATAGTGGGTGTGTTTTGCAAGTGTTATTGAAGGTAGTATATGGTTTGTGAGATGTCTTCGCAGTGACATATCCCGATTATGTATAGATTCTGTATATCCTGATGCTTCATATATAACATGAAACATCTTTCCATATGCTGTTTCCGTGTTAAGAATCATCTGGAGCATAATGTGGAAAGACTGCCTAAATAGATTGTATCTGTATAGGAGCTGCAACTTACCTGTCAAGTTCCTTGATGTAGCTTCCTAATTTTCTGCGGTATAACACTGACATTCCCTTTCTGAAAAGCTATCAAGATGAGCAGATCGTAAATCAGGCATCAGATATGCCAGTATGTTTCTATCCATGTCCTGATCAGCCTGGAAGTAATTCAGAGGATTTTGCTGACTATTCATTTTTCCAAAAATAAAAATGTATTTATAACAGTAGTTATTAACCTAAAATACATGATCTTTTAAACCTTGTGGTATAAAGATTATTTGTCTGAAGTTGTAAGGCATAAGTCATTGTCTCCTATCTTTTCTTCTATTGAAATGTCTTGCACAGGGTACTCTGCCATCCCAGAAACTCCTGAAGACAAAAGGACGAGGAAGCAATCTTATTTCAAGCATCGAAGAGGAGTACAGTTCCTAGATGTGTCTTCAGACAGTGAAGATGAAGAACCAAGAAACTTCAGTGCTGCAAAAGAAAACAGGGTTCCAAGGAGAGATGTGGTTGTAATGTATGCTTTAAGCCAGTTTTCCTGTAATGGTTATGCAACCTGATGTGATGTTCTAAATTGAAATACTGACTTGAAAATCAGAGGCTAGGTTCCAGTTTACTGGTTTGTGATTTACCTGCCCATAACTAAACTTTACTGGATTTCCAGGGGAGAAGAATTGGCTCTTAAGCCATTTTCTCAGAGAAGACACTTAATAAGGGAGGAGTTCTGTGATGTTGAATGATATGTGTGATGTTCGTTACATGTTTGTGCATTTGCCCCTCTGAAATCCTTTTAATGGCACTTGAAAGCTTAACTGTAAAATATTTGCTTTAATAGTTTTAAACTCTACTGGAGTTGGTTTTATCTTGTTTCAGTTTTTTATGAAGCCATAGTGGACAGGAAAGCAAGTAGAGCTTCAGTGTGTAGTATAAGAGTTCCCGAGCTAAAGTTAAGTATTAGTTGCATGATGTGGTTGCTGTGCTTAGTAGAAATGTTTTCTTTAGTGATTTGGAAATTTATATTTTTGAATAAGCTGAGAGAGAAGAGAATAGTGTGCAAGAGTCACTTGTGAGGGTGCTAAAAAGGCAGCATTGAGAGTGCAGGAGAGACAAGATGTAGACAGACATCGCATGCAACCAGTTGGAATGGTTTAAAGAAACCCCAGCTATTTATTACCTGCTAGTTACATGTCTGTGTGACTGAAATGTGGTAACTGTCTGTGCCCCTTAAATGTTCTTGTGCTAAGCAAAACAAGATGGCTTAACCTGCTTTTTTGATACTCTGGCTGAACTAATTGGCAGAAAACTTTTATGGGAATAGCAACCTTAATAGGTGTAGTCTCTTGTCAGATTTCAGTGCTTATGCAGAGCATGGAGTTACTGGAGCTTGTCAGCAGAAAAGAAATAATGCTTTTCCCTGCTGCTATTATCTGAAATTCTTGATATTTTTTTTAATGCATCTTCCCCAAAGTTTCAACTTAAGGCAGATGCTTGGTAAGAAAAAAAAATTAAATTTATTACTTAGCAGAGTGAACTACTGTTTCTGTTTATGGTTTAAGTTGTAGATTGTGCAAGGATACAGAGATGGCAAGCTGGTTGCATGCGCTGAATTGGCTTGTGTGCAGTGCTGTGTAAACATAGTTATGCAGCTTCTGGGATCAAACCCGATTTGGAAGCAGTACAAGTGATTTTGTACCATGTGGAGCTGACAGTGATAAGTCATGCAGGATCCAACTTGCAGAGCCACAACTTGCTATTTCTAGACTGTTTCAGTTACCAGGAGTGAGACAGACAGCAAGGTGGCTCCTAGTGAGATTGATGAACATGAGCTACATCCTCTTGTACTTTCATTATTGCTGCGTAGCCACTGGCCTCTTATGCACCAGGCACCCCAGTGCCTGACACTTTGACATGGTGTGTTGGCTCAGGTGCTAATTGATGTGTACTGAACTCACTAAGCTGTCTCACAAGTGGCAGTCTGGTTGAGCTAATAAACAAATTGAGGGGCAGGGGTTAGCTTGGATCTGGCCAAGTTTATGAGCTCTGGCTTGTACTGAACTTAACCTGGCTTTGCACAGTAGCAGTCAATTGAGTGTCTTTGCACTGTGCGTTTTAGTGCATGTGTTACCTGGTGTTTGGGGGTTTTGTGAATTTTTTTCTTTTTATAGTGTATCCCAGCCCCCTTGTCCTGAATAAGGGATAGAGCAGAAAGCATCTCTTTCCTAAAAGGGAGTGTGCTGCAGCTTCATGAGCAGAGTCACTGTCTGGACTCTGTTGGAAAAAAGCAGAACTCTTAACACAAGGTTTTGTTGGTCAGTCGTACTCGTTTAGCGGTTGAGTAAGCGTTCATGCTTGATAAGATTGTGATTGTACTGAGAGGACAGGATTTATGATGTGTGCAACTCTGGCTTTATTGACAAGTATCTAGAAGTTAATCCCTGATAGGAAAGAATAGGGTAATTCCAATGTTACCATTTCCATTTGGATTTATTTTCTTTTTTAAATGCAGTTTATAAAGAAACTTTTTTCCTTATCAAGCCAAAAAGATCTGAAATATGCTAATATAATTTTGATGTGCCATTTCACTAAGACTTTTTTAAAGTGGATGCTGGATTCACCTTCTGAAGCTTACAACTAGATAGCTTGGTGGATTGAAGAGGAATTTGGGTTATTTTTTGTTTTGAGGATTTTTTTACTCTTAAGAGGCACAACCAGATAGTCCATGTGGCTCTGTGTGCCTTTTGAACAGGATAGGGAGAGGAGGATTATTTGATGAACAGTTGTCTCAAAATAGTGTGTATCTTCTACATAAGTGACATGTTACTGCTTTTTACAGAACTGTATTGCAGTCTGCCTGTTGCAACTGCTAAAGAAAGATACAGTGAGGAAAAACAAGTTTCCTTTTAGTCTTTTACCTGTATCTGCGTAGAGACACCTGCAGGCAAGCCTTTCTGATGGTGAAGTCCCTGTGAAACTACAAACTCCATACAGTTCAATTAATTTTCATGCAGGAGAATTTTATGTGTCTGGAAAACAGTAGGATGGGAGGCCTGTGCTTACATTCAGTCTTGTCTGTGCAACTGGATATTGTGAAAAATATATAGGGATTGCTTTTCCTGCAGGCTAGGTCTAATAATAAATCTTCCAGTAAATTCAGGACTTTGCTTTTTTCAGAAAGGTCTTCCCATGTTTAGAAGTTTAAGATGCTGCATAAGGATCTCTGAATTTTCTTTCTCGGTGAACTGAGAACTCAGGGAATTGATACTGCATGTGGAAAGTTTTTACAAAAAACTTATCCACAGCTTTTTATCTGTTGGGCAAATAAATACTAGCAAGACTGAGACAAACTTGAGATGGTGTGCTGTAATTCAGATAGTTGAAATGATGAAATGTATTAAGATGGTGGTTGGTAAATTGGCAAGTAACCTTTTATAGCACAATACGAGGTTAAGTCATGGTATTTCCCTTGTCTGTTCCTCCTGTCTTCTTTCCTTTGCTACCTTGAAATGTGTTTACTGTAAACAGAAGACTGTACTTAATCATACATGCTTTATTTTGTTGTGAGTAGGAGGTTATCATTTTGGGTACAAGTTGATTCAGTGTTACTGAATGCATTTAAACACATTTTTGAAATTCTGTTGGTTTTGGTTTACAGTAACATTCTGGTAGAGTAAAACATTCATGAGCAAAAATAAATTTTAATTTTTCTTCTCTCATACTTAGTAGTTCTGAACAGTCTGATGATGATGAACAGCCTGAAGATGAACTTCCCCAGTTGGCATATGTAAATGGTGGGGATCAGTTGCCAGCTGTGAAGAAGGGTGTAGAGGAAGACATCAGAGATGCGAAGCTGCAAACACTGAAGGAGCTTTTTCCCCAAAGAAGTGACCAAGAATTACTACAAGTAATAATGCTCTGTTGTTTTGTTTTATTTTGATTTACTATTTTGTAGGTAGTATTCTTAAGCCTCTGGCTTTATTAGCAGAAGGGTATATCAAAGTAATGTATTTTAGGGGAACTACAGCCATGTAATTTTTCCATATATACATGCATACATGCACAGACACTTCAGTATATATAAAAATGAATATACATACACAAAATATAGATCAGCAACAGTGAATTCCAGTGTATAGAAAATTTTTCTATTATTTCTTTCTGTTGTGATATTTAATCGTAGTTGTAGCTGTCTTGGTTGATAACTATTGATAGCTGCTGTTGTTGGAATGCAGCTAACTGATTCAATGCAGAATGAGTGAAATTATTGCTATCATCTTCAGTAGATGAAATGTTGCACCCTTGCATTTATGAAATTTGATATGTAAAGCCTTTAGTACTTCCAGTGAGGCAAAAAGAGAGTAAGTTTGAACTTACTGTAATTTATTTTGATTATGCTGCATGTGAACCTGAGATGCTCTTGGCCATTGTCCGATGTACAGTACAAATCTATAGTAATATTATGGTAACTTACTAAAGTGAAATATCTTCAGTACAGTAAAATACATTTCTAGCAAGGTTACTTTTCAGTGCTGATATGTAACTAGGTTTTCACTGGCTTTAGTTTTCAAAGCTAAATGTGTTTAAGTTTCCTAGTTGTTGAAATGTCATTAAAGAAATACAGAAATTTTACTGGTGGTCCTTGCTGGGTGCTTTTTTTTCCCCAGTGGATCAAGCTTAATATTTAGGCTTTCTACTTTAGGAAGAAAGGAGTTGCAAATAGCAGTTTTGGAATTTTTCTCCTGGATGTTGTAATAAAATTTACACTGTAGATGTCCAGAATGTATGAAGGTTCAGTTTTTGACCACATAGAATGCATTCAAACCAAAGAGTGATAGCTGTTCATTGTAGCTTAGAAACTAGCTAGAAATGACATGTGGTGTGTCTGACTGCTGTTTTGTGACTTCAGGGGTGTTTTTAACTACTCAGTGGTAATGTAGTGCTGATGATATTTATTCTCAGGAGAGTGTAAGATAGCTTCTGTATCAGCAGAACTTGGTCCATAGAAGTTGTGCAAATTTTTGTCCACAGTTACATATCCACAATGTTTTTGAAGGAAGGCAAAGGAATATTAGGCAGATCTATTGTTCCTTCATGGAGGATATGTAAAAGTCTGTCCTGACAAACCCTACACAACTGATGAAGGCTACTGAAGAAAAATCATGAGTTTTTTGAAAAGGAAATTTTATTTATAGCAAAACTGTAAAGTGATCTTCACAAACATGAACAAATACTTGGGAATCAGGATTCTTCATAACTTCATTTTCGTGTTTTTTGTATTTGTTACCTTTAGGCCATTTGCTTCTGTTGCTGTTATCTCACTTGCAAAAGGCATTCTGAAAGTGTCAACATCCAAGTAATTTGTAAAAATGATTATTTTGAGGTAACACATGGATAGAGAAAGAATCCAGGACTGCAAGGAAGTATAGATAAACTTTGAGGCATGTTATAAGTTTCATGCATGTGCTTTCAGGAAATTGCCCAATGTGACATAACATATACAGATGAGTTAAGAAATTAGTTTTTTGGATCATCTGGGCTTGTGATAGTAACACTGAATAGTTTTTGAAAAAAAGCTTTTAAGTAAACCTGCGCAGTAGGTTTGTGAAGTAGGAAAAAAAGCAATAATAAATGAGATTGCATTAAAAATGTTTTCCAGTAGGTTTTTTAAAGTGTTTCCAAATATAGCTTGTGATCAGTCTAGCTAACTTGCTACCTGTTAATTTTGTTCTTGGATATTATAATACATGTATTTTTACAGTGTTTTTTAAAGTGTATTTCAATCACACTGATCTATCATTGCCTTCCTCTGTTCAACTGGATTAAATCTCACCACTTAGCAGTTGACTTTTTTTTGCAGTTGATAGAATCAGCATGCACAATGGATGAAGCAATAGCTGCTGGTTTGAAGTTCAATGACGAAGGTATGTTTAACAAAAAAAAAAAAAAAAACCCACACAAAACTTTAGAAGCTGTAGCTAATTCAGTGAAGTAAACTTGGTTGGGAGGTATTTAAAAAGTGGTAAAGGATATGCTAAAAGTTATGCTATTGTTTGTGTGGTGTAATAACACAAGACTGAATTACAGGCTTTGCAAGGGGGAAAGATGGAAAGAGGATGCAGACCAAAATCCAAAAATAGAACAAAAAAGAGGAATTTGTTCTGTGAAGCTCAGGATTGCTTTACATGTGGGACCTTAAGTGATTTCTGTTCTTGCTGGTTCCTTCTTTGCCCGGAAGTTGAGACAAATAGTAATGGGTTAGTAATAGTAGTTCTGAATATTGTAGGTGAGAAATCTGGTGCTATGGAAAAAATATACTGGAGTATGTAGCCACTCATAACTAGATACTGTTTGTGTCAAGGCCCATCACAATTTTCTCATCAGGCTGACTTCAAGACTTGCTTGTAATTCAGAATAAGAGCTATTAGTCTTAAACATTAGACAAATCCCTACGGTTTTCTAGCAAAACAGCCATCAAACCATGCCTTTGAGCCCTCAGAGTTTATTTAGGGTTTTTTGTTCTGCATCTGAATTTATGCAGTCTCATGCTGTTATCAAAAAAAAAAAAAACCCAACCACAAAAAAAACCCCCCACCCAAACCAGAAAACCCAGCACATGACTGTGGGAGTGTGTAAAGTGATAAGCATGTAAAAGGGTCATCATTCTTGGGCTTTCAGTTTGTTTCTTAACATCACCCAAGTCCAGGGTTAAATCTCTTGTCTTATATTAATCTTTTTGACTGATTTACTGGGACTGGTGGGGGAAGAGTGGAAGATTGGTATGAATATTTATGTAATTGTAAAAAGTTGATCTGTTTCATCAGTCCCCTTCTGTTTGCTGTTCAGTTGTCCATGGTTCTTCTGAGAAATCTTTGTGGTTTGGATACAAAGGAGAAAAGCTATTTATTGTTCACTCTTGATTATTTTAGTTGTTCTAAGTGGTTCATGCTGGATCCCAAGGATTTGGAAACAGTATGTCTAGGAAGCTCATGTGCTGAGGGAGAACAGTTTTAGTCCCCTTCTAAAGTAGAAGATTTTTTGCTAATTTGGTTCCCCCTGTTGTACTTATCATATTTTCATCATCTTATTTTATATACAACTTCAAAGACTTTTAACAATTATCAGAAAGTTTGAAAACATTGGACTAATTTTAATAACAGGTTGCTTTTGTGTTTTGTTTGGGGATTTTTACCTAACCAGACCAACATTTCAAAGTTATGTGTGCATGACCAGATTCTATAGATGGGAATTCCTGGATGCTGGCAATAGAAAACTAAAGCTGGCATATTTCTGAGGGACATGCTACTGCTCCTGGAAAATCCCTTCCTGGAAGGCTATGATTACTTTTTAAGGGTTTTGATTAGTATGAAACCAATTTAAGCTAGTATATATCCTTAAACTTTGTTGCAGTTCAGTGTTTGAACTAAACCACTTTGATTTCTGGTATGTAGGCCCTGCCTTTTGGCCATTTTTGTGTTGATCTAAGAACGCTGTTTCACATCCTTTCAATATGAGCCCATAGAAAGATCTTGGCAGCAAAATTCTCACTAATCACAGCTGTTGTATAAAATATTTAGTTAGGAGTAAGCATGCCTGAAAGTGGTGGTATAAATCACCTCATTTTGGACACATATTTTAAAAATGGAGACATTACTGAACATCTGCCTATCTATGTCAATTTATGATGCACTTTACTTGTGAAGCGTTGACTGTGTGAGAGGTCGGGGACAAGATGCAGTTTTGTGAAGCGTGGCTTTGCTAAAAAAATGTGGCTGAGTTATCCTCAAATTTTTTTGTCCTTTCAAAATGGCAAAAACTTATATTTATAGCTTGAATTTCGTAGTTGTATATAACTAAAACAAGAAGCATTAGAGATGACTTACAGGTATAGAGATTAGATGTGTCACACTGAAAATATGTGTATGAATGAAAGATAATAATACCTGCTGCTTCTGATTTTTCTGGTGGTGTTTTCTGTACATCTTGAAAACCATGAAATCAATGAGGGTGCTTCTGAGGTGAAGCCTCATGTAAACCTGTTGGATATTGACTGCTTTTTGAACAGACAGAAATTTCTTTTGTAATCATGGGGGAAGACACAGTAATAAGGTTTTTTTGTAGTGATAGCAGCAAATAAGAGTGGAAGTAATTACAGATGCCTCTCACAAAATCACAGAATCATCTAGGTTGGAAAGGACCTTGAAGATCATCTAGTCCAACCGTTAACCTAGCACTGCCAGTTCCCAACCACACTGTATCTCTAAGCACTATGTCGACCCGACTCTTAAACACCTCCAGGGATGGGGACTCCACCACCTCCCTGGGCAGCCCATTCCAATGCCTAACAACCCGTTCTGTAAAGAAGTGCTTCCCAATATCCAGTCTAAACCTTCCCTGGCACAACTTGAGGCCATTCCCTCTTGTCCTATCGCTTGTTACTTGGTTAAAGAGACTCATCCCCAGCTCTCTGCAACCTCCTTTCAGGTAGTTGTAGAGGGCGATGAGGTCTCCCCTCAGCCTCCTCTTCTCCAGACTAAACACCCCCAGTTCCCTCAGCCGCTCCTCGTACGACATGTGCTCCAGACCCTGCACCAGCTTCGTTGCCCTTCTCTGGACACGCTCGAGTAATTCAATGTCCTTTTTGTAGTGAGGGGTCCAAAACTGAACACAGTCATCGAGGTGCGGCCTCACCAGTGCTTGAGTACAGGGGTAAGATCACTTCCCTGTCCCTGCTGGCCACGCTATTTCTGATGCAAGCCAGGATACCACTGGCCTTCTTGGCCACCTGGGCACACTGCTGGCTTATGTTCAGCCGGCTGTCAATCAACACCCCCAGGTCCCTCTCAGCCTGTAGCCTTGCTGGGGGTTGTTGTGGCCGGAGTGCAGCACCCGGCATTTGGCCTTATTGAAACTCCTACAGTTGGCCTTAGCCCATCACTCCAGCCTGTCCAGGTCTCTCTGCAGAGCCTCCCTACCCTCGAGCAGATCAACACTCCCACCCAACTTGGTGTCATCTGCAAACTTACTGAGGGTGCACTCGATCCCCTCGTCTAGATCATCAATAAAGATGTTAAACAGGAGTGGCCCCAAAACCGAGCCCTGGGGGACACCACTCGTGACCGGCCGGCAACCAGATTTAACTCCATTCACCACAACTCTTTGGGCCTGGCCATCCAGCCAGTTTTTTACCCAGCAAAGTGTGCGATCATCCAAGCCTCGAGCAGCCAGTTTCACCAGGAGAATGCTGTGCTCTCTGTCCTGGTTTCAGCTGGGATAGATTTAATTTTCTTCCTAGTAGCTGGTACAGTGCTGTGTTTTGGATTCATGCCTTTTTGTGCAGAGATGTGGCTACTTAATTTTCCACAACTAAAACTGTTCTGATCATCCAGGTAGTCTTTTAGATTGGAAAGCAAGCGTGCTTTTTGTGTGTGTATGCTTGTTCACTGGTCTCCTTTGGCAGTCTGGGAGGGGAGGTTGGCCAGAGATGCTGGTATCGGATGTCAAAGCTCTGCAGGCAGGTATTCTTCCAAAGAAGGTACAACTTGCAGTACTGTTTCAGATCATGGACTAGGAACTTCTATAATAATTTGGCCTGGTAACACTTGCTGCTTCAAGCAAAACTGATGTACAGAAATAGTCGTAATGTGTTCTTGCCTTCATGAGCTGTGCGTGGCTGTAGTCAGAAAATCCACCTGACTGGGCAGGTCTTAATGCTAAGATGATAATCTCTTGATAAATCACCAGGACCCAAAGATATTCAGAAAGTTCTGGCTCATATCAACCATTCGTAAGCAATATGGTTATCACTGATATTTAGTTATCACCAACTTAATATGCATAGTTTTCTTTCAGACATTTGGATTTAACGTTGAAAACTGGTGGTAACCTCTCAGGTGTGCAGCTGAGCCAGAAATCAGTCATCAGCACTTCCAGATTGGCAGTGATGTACATACATATTCCAGCTCACAATTGGGTTTCAGCCTTGATTAAATACCAGTTTTCCAAAAACAGCTTGAATAAAAGCAGACAGGCATATACCTTTATGCAATTTGTGTGTGAAACACTTGGCAATTACTAAAACAAATTAAAAAATGTAAAAAAAAAACTGAAATAGCATTTTATTTTATAGATGAGAGGTAATTGCTTGATTAATTGCCAAACTACTAAAGAAAACTTGGAGGTAAATAAACATGTACTTTCAAGCAGCTGCTTTGCTTGTAGTTTCAGTGTATCTGTGGACTATAATAGGAAACTATTATGGAGACTGATAAGCACCTTGTGCAGTTAGTAAGTAGCTACTATAGTTGGTTTGAATGATTCTACTGTTTTGGAGTAAACTTAATGAAAGTAATTAATTCTTCTGTCTTGATTCTTTTTAAAGCTGCCTCTCGCAAAAGGAAACTAGAAGGTTCTCCCACAAATTGCAAAACCAGAAATGAGCAAGTCACAAAAAAGCCTAAAGCTAATTATGTAAGTACTGTTTTTTCTCTCTGCATTGTAAAATAAGTGGAATTACCTGACTTGGTCAATGACAGCAGTGTCATGAACTTTGTGTGTTTTATGAGAAAATCCAATCAAATTCAAATCTTGCAATCTGAATGAGGTTTTTCTACTTTCTTGTCCGTGGCATTTTTGAATGTAATTACCTGCTTTGTTCTTTAATATTTGTGGATTTGTATCCCAATAGCCTGTTCACTGCTTTTGTGGAAGTGGTTGATGGCAGGTAGCAGTGTGTGAGGCGCTGAGTACCATTCAGTTATGAACATCAGTGGGAGTTAAAGGCTATGTATCACCTTCTCTCATCAGGTCATTCTTTGTGTTTCCTCAAACAGATGAAGTTCAACATCTGTTGCTACTGTTCTGTTCTTCTGTCTTATAGAAGTAATGTTGTTTACATGTATATTTGAAACTATGGCTCAGGGAAACCTTTTAGAAGGAATGAATTGGTTACATTTAAAGGAATGATTACTTTGACCACTGCTAATAAATAGAAACTATGTAACGATCCTGGTGCATTCAGGTTGGTATTTGGCAGATCTTATGCACAGTCCTGCAGTGCTGTCATGAAGCCAGCTCCCAGGCATCCCAGATATCCTTGGAAACCCCTCATGGTAGAGAAGGGGAATTCTGCAGTGAATACTGGAGGCTGGATGGAGGACGGTGACTATCTTTGTGTTGAAATTTAACCAAATAATTGTCCCTGATCAGAACAAAATGAAGAAAACAGTTTTCCATGAAAGCAAAAATATTATTACTCAGATATTCCCCTGCTTCCTGGAGGAGAGCTGTGAATTTTGTGAGGCAAGATTTGCTGGGGTTTGGGTTTGTTGTTCTTCACAACAACAGGAAGGAGACTTTACTCAATTATTAACCAGGCAGCCAAGCAAACAACGCTTCACTGGACCTGGTTTCTGTGCTTAACAGTTCCATTACATTTAAAAGGGGAAGGATTGGGAAAAATAAAGCTGAAACACAGGTGTTTAGAATTTGAGGTAAGGAGTTATAGTGAGAAAATTTGCAGGGTTTTTTTTCCTTGCTCTTGCTTTTACTCTGGTTCCTAAGCTGGTTCCTAAGACTAGCGCATGCTTTGCCAGCTATTGTACGTACTGTGGCTGTACTCTTAATACCATAGGCTCATTGAGGAAAGGAGCCGTATCCTTTGTTGGTCAGAGTGCTTCTGGGTGATCTGGTTTGTGCTCTTTCAGCAAATAGCATCATTCAGTGAAGTAAATATTGATCAAACCTGATGGCATCTGCTGTAGATAAGTAGATCTGTAACCACTTTGCATTCAAAGCTCTATGAAGAAACTTGCGTAATTCTTTGTGGTGAATACATACAGAGCATCTCATGGCATGTAGAAGTTTTCGCACTTGTTCATAAGAAACCTCCCTTTTTGCAGGCTGATAGTAGCTGTTAGTGAAGCTATTGTTGATGAAAACTTTTGCCAGCTTTTGATGTGACTCCATGGTGCTGTGACACAGTATTTGTGGATTTTTTTTTACCCTTAACTCTTCATATAAACACACCATTTGACATGTTTATAGACTCTGGTGGCTTAAACACTGCACTCTTTGTAATCTGATCTAACTGACTGACTGTTAATCCTGCCATCTTCTGCCTTAAATATCATCCAGAAACACTACTAACTTTTAAAGAAATACAAACTAAGTAGTTCTAAACTATTTATATTTTGGTATGTAACTTTGCACTGTGTATGCTTATTAAGTAAAGAATGCCATGACCGTAGACATTTTCTATGCTTCTGTAAGTTTTGGTCTTACTTTGATCATTGGCTATGTATGAGGAATCATTTCTGCAACTTGGATTTGTCTTAAGTGCTTTTTTATTTAGAGTGGCTTTTTAAGGATAAGCAATATTGATTAGGTTTGGGTTTTAATTGTTTTTTTTTCTGTTTCTATGCTTGGAGTTTACATTAAACCTAATAGATGTATTTTTCTTTAACGTAGTTGGATGAGTCAGAACCCCAAAGACAGTGGGAGAGACAAGAGATGCTTGTGAAGAAGCTGCAAAATACATTCCCTGGATTGGATAAGGAGGTGAGCTCATGACTCCTGATGGCACATCAGGTTCTGACTTCTTAAGAAAATTGCAGCTCTTGATAGTCCAAATGAAACAGTCCTTATACCAGCAGCGCTCTTGGAAAGAGCCAAGGGTAGGAAGGTCTTCACTGTTGTTTTTTTTGGAATGTAACTTCCCCTGAACTGAGAGCAGTTGGATATAATCTATAAACTATATGGAACTTCTCATCCTACTTCTCTGGTCCCGTGACAAGCCTGGCATAATCAAATTTGACCTATTATAAAAATACATGGGGAAATTATCCCTCCCTCTCACACTCTTCTCCCCTGGACAACTAGAAATACTGTGTGCTTTGTATTAGCTTAATACCTGACAATACTCAGCAGTTGGTCAGGGCGTTTTACTACTGAGCTTTAAATTGTTGGAAGCAAAGCTTGTTTGTGTGTGTTCTTACCCTTTTGAAAAGTGGAGTGCAGCTTTGCCAAACTGAGTGTATAAAGATAAACTGAGGAGTTTTCTCATTTTGATTTCCTTTAGTTTGAATCATCTGATTTACAGGGGTTTTCTTTGTCTCGTGCAATTAAAATTGTGTTGGTGCTTAATGCTGTTATGCACAGAAATTTAGTTTTTGCTGATCTTACAATATAAAATTTCTTATCTTTTACTAGGAACTGAGAGATGTACTTCAGGAACATAACTGGGTGTTTCATGAAGCACTGGAGGCCCTGAGAGTATTTGCAGATGATGGTGAGGATAAAGACAGATTTATAATCCATATAATCCATAACCCAAGATAAAACAGATAAACTGATACAAATCTTTTCTAGTGTCCAGCAATGACAGTCCTGACAGCAGTATGCCTAGAAACTTGCAGTGATACTTGAAATTAGTATTATCAGGAGGATGAAAGAAGGAAATTCAATTTTTCTGTATTTTTAAGTGTCATGATTATTTTATCTTTTGCTCTGTAAGTAGAGAAATCTTTGCCTTGCTAATACAGATTTACATAAGAAGTTGTAATTACCTATGGGTATATCATAAAACATATTTTGAAATGTGTCACAGCTGATACCTGCTTCCCTCGTGCTTGTTTAAAAATAAGTTTTGTTTTTAACCAGTAGTTTGTAAATCAGTAACTGCAAATAACTGCATAGGGGATAGGTGACATATGCTATTTTATCCATTTAAAATATATTCTGGGAGGGAAAATACTAGAAATAGGCCTTAAATTATGCAACCAATTTATAAATATGAGTGCATTAAATGTGATAGGGAGCAAGAACTGGGATTCCAGGTAAATCTGAGTTATGACTTAAATATTATTTAATGAGTTGGTTACTTTCCAGAGTGTTACACAGCTGTCAGATGTGTATATGTTTTGCTGCATCAGCTATTTAAGTATTCTTGGGATAGGATAGTATTCTTAACTGGATTCTTTACAAGTGGAAAGAGCTACCAGTATGCATGAGGTGGGGTCCTTGCTGCTGCTTCTGAGAATGTAGACGTTGTGGTTGGAGTTGATCAGCAGCAAACTGGGATTGGACAGAACAGAAAGTGTTGCAAGTGCTTTTTTCCAGAGAAGGAATAAAGAAAACAGACAAGCCATTTGTGAAAATGATTTGCTGGCATTCTGTTAAATAGCATCTATCCTATTTTAGAATGGTTATTTTGGTCAGAAATACCTCACTCTTATAGTTTCTTCAATAACTGCATGTTTTTGTTGTCCCACCTCTAATGCTGTACTGAGATGCATTAAAATTGAAAAAAAATAAAATTTTTGTGGTGAAAGCAGGCTTGTTTTCTGAAATCAGCAGAATTAATATCTCTGCAGTCGGGTGGAGTGGGACCAGTATTTCATCCCAGCAATACATCCAAGTTCTTAACTATCTGCTCTTACCTCGGAGCTTCTGCAGCTCCTGCATATTACATAGCACTGGTCACCTGTATTTTAAGATAGTTACTTACAACCTTCTGCTGTTGGAGCAGTATACAAATTAGCATTGCTCATCGTATACTCACAGTTGGTACTATTTACGTTTTAAACAGACTTGCATGGTGTTTGCTCCACTCTTCTTTTAGTAACACCTGCTGTTGAGTTGTGTATTAAATACTAGAATGGTGTCTTATATAGATAAAGCTATTTTGGAATAACAGTGGGATTTAATTCACCCTTAACCAGTATGCGTTGGCTTGTTGCCTTCTATATTGCATGCATAGGCATGGAATTTCCTCCCAAAAGTGAAGCTTCTGACTGGACCGAAGCCTCCGCCAAGAGCAGAAGTGATGAGAGTGAAGAGAAGCCGAAGCAGAAATCTTCTGGGAAAGAGCAGAATGGCTTTCAGAAAAAAGACAAAAGCAAAAGGAGCATTTGGAGTACTAAAAGAGAAACAGAAGACTTGGAGGATGAGTCGGCTTCTGAAGACGGTGGTAGCTCCCTTGATGAGGACTACAGCAGTGGTGATGAAGTGATGGAGGATGGCTACAAAGTGAAAATCCTCAGCTTCCTGCAGGATGCTTCCCCAAGCGAACTGACTTTGATTCCCCAGTGTTCTCAGAAAAAGGCTCAGAAGATAATAGCGCTCCGGCCCTTTAACAGCTGGGAGGCTCTGGTAGGTCTGCATTCTTCTTTTCCTATCCCCAGCCTGCCTAGAGTCAAGGTGGCTTCAGCCTAGGGAGGCTTAGATGGGTGGCCTTATCCTGATTAGGCTAAAATGCTATGTTCCTCCTAAGCCAATAGCGTTTCAAATAGTGTCATATGACCTGATTTTGAATGAATTAAGGGGTGATTTTTCTGGAAAACTCAAGCTGATTGGCTGACATTACTGTCACTCACTCTGTAGCATAGAAAGTTGGTTGATTTCCCTGCAGAAGAAGAAATTAGAGCTTTCACTTGGGAAGGAGGTGTTTGCTAGCCTGTTCTGAGCTCTTGTAACTGAAAACCCATGCAGGAGGCAAGAACGTGGCAGGACCTTTGCTGCAGATACTTGAATAGCAGCAGCAGCAGCTTCCAGGCTAGCTCCATGACTGAAGGTGCTAGCATGAATATTTTCAGTTTCATACAAGAAACAGTCGTCTTTTTTTGGTCTTTTTAATCTACTGCAACTTAGTCTCTAGCATGGTTTTGCTAGCTGGGCAGTGCAGCCATTTTTTAGTGGAGCAAGCTTCTGTGTTTTTATTAATTAGAGGGTAAAGCATCAGAAGGCTAAACCACAATCCACAACAGAAGAGAAAATGCTGTCTCTTGGTAAGTAGATTATCTACTGTCACTGGGATGTTACTTTCAAATGTTTCCCATGGTTTGTTTGTTGTCTTCACATTTCATGCAGTTAACTGCAAGACATCAGACCTGATAAGACCAATGTCCTGGTAAGAAATTTGAAGTGCATTACAGCAGATTTTCTTGATTTAATTTATTAGTCCTTTGGATTTTAAAGCAGTAACTGTGTGTAGGCCTTCTTACAGACTAATTGGTATGTTTTTTTCATCAATATGTGTTCTGAAACCTCCCCCACTGATGTATGCAAGATCCGTTTGTATTTTTTCAGGACAGAATAGAACTTCTTCTATATGTGTAAAACAACAGTATTTATTGTTTGGTGTGTAAAATGTTTTACCACAAAACAGTAAGAGATACTAAACAGATTCTTAGGGAAAACAAAATGATCTTTGTATGTTGTGTTGCAAGGGCGGGGGGGGGGGCGACAAGAGGAGGATACTTGGAAAAAAATACGGGGTGCAGGTATGCTGCAAAAGAAATCCGTTTTGCCCCAAGCCTTTGGCTTCTCACAGAACATCTGTCACACAGCTATTCCTTTCTAAACTTGTTGGATTTTGCCTGAGCTTAATTCTTTGCAGAAATATTTGCTACAGGGCTGTTCTCCTTTTCTCTTTGTAGAATATTTAACAGAAAAAAAGCTGCATGGGCCTGTTCACATTCAAAATTTTTCTTTCGTAAAGATTGCTGCTGTCAGCAACTGTATGTTTATGTAGTATTGTGAATACTTGCCTGGAGTAGAAATAGTTTGCAGCAGGTTTTAGCAGATGTTTCATATCAGTGTGGATTTAATTGTTTATAAAGATCCAGTAGCTCAGTGACCCAACATTTTTCCTACTAATTAATAAGAGTGGTAGAATAATGGAGAGAGCTGATTCAGTTTCAGCATTAAAGAAATTGGCTTAATTATAAGGTCTCTTTACTGTAATGGTATCTTTTGTAACACAATGTAAAGCACTAGAAGTTGTTAACACTTGTTCGTTATTAGAATTGAGGAATATTTTAAGGCGCTCAGCCTGAGATTAAGAGTAAAGCCTACTTCCTTGGAAATCAAACATCCTATTCCAGGGAAAAGTAAATTAAAATGACTTTTTTCATTCTAGACAAGCTTTCTAAGTTGGACTAAGATTTTTTTCAGAGAGATTTAAGTGAATTTCAAGCTTGGGAAGTTAAGAATGCTTGAAATACTTATTCTTTGGAGCATATATTTGACAGGTGCTTAACTTGATCTAGTAACACTTAAAATAGAAAAAAAATTAACAAACATGGTTCTCAAAAAAAAAAAAATGGAGAGAGCTGAAAAAGTCCTTGCACACAAAGATTAATTCATTTGGAAATTTAGAAATGCCCATAAGCTACATTTTCCAGGAGGGTAGTTTTATCCAGTCTTCAGTGCTGGAGATGATTAGCTGTGAGTTCCTGCTTTTGAATACTAACTTGAATAAAGGGTGCTCGGGTATGTCCTTGAGGCTTTAGCTCTCTGCCTCCTCATTTGGAGAAGTGACGCTTCTCTGTGCAAAGACCTGTGGTCTCCCTCCAGAGTGTTGTGTGCGTAGGGAGAGTAGTAGGTAACAAAACAGACTGGGATGTGTGCTCCGAGGAAGCACCCTTCTGAGTACTCCTCATATTCACAACTTAAAATTGCACATTGCTTTCTGAGAGTGGAAGGTTTGGAAGGGTGATCCCAGGTGCCTGTGCTGTAGAAGCAAACCCGAGTGTGGAGCTGAGACAAAAGAGGAGGTGTGATGCCCAAATGGGAGATGCCGGAGCAGAAGTTCATGAGGAGCAGCTCTCTCTGGCTGGGAATTGAGGATTATAACACAAGGGAAGCAGATGGGAGTGCAGGGGTAGGCAAGCTAAAAAGGGCGGTCAGCAGACAGTGGGGCTGTGAGAGCTAAGAGGAGAGGGAGGGAGGAGCACCGAGAACATGGCTGGCTGGGGAGGGCAAGGTGAAGACTAGGGTTCAGAGCAGACTGCAGGACAGACTGAAGAGGAAAGCTCAGCTCCCTGTGTCTTGGTCTGATGTCACATGTTAGGTAGCTTTTGTGCCAGGGGCCAGTGTTCAGTGGTGTTTTCTTCTCATAGTGCAGGCCTGCTCTGTACCGGCTTTATGCTTGACACCTCCTCAGGGTACACATCCATTAGTGAACCGACAGCCATTAGAGATACCTCCCCTCCTGGTAGGTCCTTTCCTATGTTGGCTTCTCACCTTCCTCTCCTGTTTGCTTTGGGGTCCTGGTGACACCCCACTGGCACACATTGCAGGCTGACAGGCAGCATGATTTCTTTCCTTGGTGGAAGTACTTCTGGGCACCCATCATCACCCTTCCTCCTCACCCTCACTCCTCTAAAGAACTCATTGGTGCTTACTTATATTATAACACCGCTTTCTTTTCCAGACTGTAGGAATTGGCCAGTGTTGGAAAGGGCAGCTCTTAGCACCATTTCCTCAGCAAACAGCCTGTAAACAGTCAGGTAACAGCAATACCTGCCTGTGTTCAGTGCATGCCAGGAAACAAGGGCAGAGGCAAGACTGGCTCCAGAAGGAGCCCAGCTGAGTTTTTGTGGTCTGGGCAAGTGTTCTGTTCCTTGGCCTGTTGTGTATGCCCAACGCAATTTCACACTGCCTCTGGTAAATGCAGCGGTATAAACTGGAGGGAGTTTAATGCTATTTAGCTTCTTTTTTTTTTTAAGTTTTATAATTAACTGCTTGAATTTCCTTTTAGTGTAGAAACATATGTATCTGTATGAGATTTGCTGTATCCTCTCGTTTCTGTCATTCACATTATTACTCTATCAGAAAATAAGCCATCTCTTTTAGCATTTAAAGACTTAATGTAAATTTAACAATGTCTATTGTTTTTTAATTAACTTTATTTTTTATTTAAATTTTATTATTATCGTAACTTTTAATTACAGATTCTTAAGGAGTACACACAAGTTAAACTGACGCAAAATATTGCATGGAAATTCTGACATAGCATATATTTAGCTTATCCCTTTTAGGGGAATGGGAGAACTCAGCAGTCAAAGATGGACTTACTTGTCCATTATAGTCTGTATACTGCAATGGTATGTGAGCTAGGAGATATAAACTTGAGGGTAGCTTCAGCTTTTTTATTTCTCATTTTGTTTGGCTGTACATGTACAAACTGCTACGAAAGCCAAACTAGCAGGAAATCCAGAAGCACCTTGCCACAAAGCAAACCGAAGGGAAGCAGCAAATGCATCAGGTTAGAAAGGGAACTGCTTAAAGTGGAACTGAAGTTTGTTGATTGAGGTTCAGGCTGACTTTTACCCTTAAGCAGTAAAGTGAAGTCCTAAATCACCCTCAAGTGGTGTAAAGTAAGGCCAATCAGAGCATGCTGGCATGGTGGTTATGCACTGTGGGGCACTGCTGCAGCAGTGTACTGTAGAAATTCATGGGTTCACGTTTTTGGACTTTATTTGAAAAAAATGAACCTGGGTGGATGTAGGAACCTCTAGTAAACCAAAGGCCACCTGAGGATCTGCTTTGTGTTCTGCGTGACAGGGTAATGTGGTGTGTTTCATATGTAAACCAGTGGCTAAAGTTTTTCTTGTTGTAACTTGGAGATGAATGTTAAGGTGCTGACATAAAACAATACAATTTCTGTTAATAACAGATGGCTTCATTCTCCACGCCTTTATAGATTACAGGATTTATATTCATGCCAGCCAAAGCTTTAGGCATCAAAACAAATGTTGAAATTTTTTAATTGCTGCCTTTACATCTTTTTATTTCTAAATAAAGGTGTCTATTTAGAAAAGTTCTTCATAGGTGTTGACATGTGTGCTTTAGCTTGGTTGAATCTGAGTGTTGGTAAACTTTCTGGGTTTTGTTTAAAATGGAACAAAGCCACAAACAAATCAAAAAAGCCCCAAAACAGTAATGGCAGGCTGTCAGTAGAGGGCCTCACTCTTTTTTTTTTTTTGGAGTCAAAGCATAGCCTGCTTGTGCACTTCAGCTTAACAAAGCTTGCTTTTACTCCGCAATGTGGCAGTATTGATCTATTAATTAACATGCAATAGCTGGATCCTATGACCCCTTCATTTTTTTTAGGGAAGGAATTCTAGGAGAATATATGCCTGTGAAGTCTGATGCTAAGTTTTAACAGATACATGATTGAAAATTCAGGAATTCTATGTGGAAATTACTTCTGTTTTAACAAAAGAATGGCAAATCCAAATAATCATTTTATTATTCAACTCTTTAAATCCGTAAATAAAAAAGGAATGTCAGTTTTTCACAGTGAAATAACTTTATGCATAAATATGCATGAAAATGCTATAATTACAAATATGACCCCAGTTACTGCAGAAATAAATTTATTAGAAGGTTTTACACTCTCTGTAGATGGCCCTACATGGAATCCAGGTGAAGCTGATGGGCCTGAAGGGCCTGTTTCAACATAACTTCAGGCTTCTTGGCTCTAAAATGGAAAATATCCATATTGTAATGAAGATACGAAGTTTAGAGTAATGAAATAGAAAGCAACTAGTGTGGACCTGAGAAAGCAAGGGGTGGAGTAAGGCTTCTGCGTGAAAACTAATAATGCTTTGTAGTTTAGAAGGAAAAATTTGGAAAATTCATTTTTAATTAAAGGCATAGTGTCACGTGGTAGGTCTGTGGCTGGCACAAGGTTGTGAGAATGAAACTTGTGAGTAGCAATTCTCACAACAAAGAGATCAAGAGCTCTTGGAGAAAGCACTGCTCATAATTGTTGTAGGAAGGATTGTGACATGGAGCCATTATTTAGAAAACTAAATAAAAATTGATGCTAGATTAGAGGCATCTTCTAGCAAACATGAGTGAAGCAACCTCTGCTCTTAGTAGTAGACTTGGAGTACAAAGCAGTGAAGGAAGTTAGCCTTGGTCAAGGTGGGAACACATGTACTTTGAGAAGATGAGTACATGGTGGCAGAGCAGTTGCAGCACTTGGTCTCTTAGCCAAGATGGGAGGGAACACCCTATTGTGGAATAGGGAGCCCCAGTGATACTGGATATGGTCTGGCCACATGGCTCAGCTGCAAGCTTTTGATTCAAATACTGGTGTGCTTCATCTTAGTAAACCAAGTGCACTCAGG
Organism: Strix aluco; assembly: GCF_031877795.1. Taxonomy (NCBI): domain Eukaryota; kingdom Metazoa; phylum Chordata; class Aves; order Strigiformes; family Strigidae; genus Strix; species Strix aluco. The sequence continues at coordinate 53,501,728 of NC_133934.1, forward strand.
AGCCCTGGCCAGGCCTTGTGTTAGTTTGTATTTAAATTGAGATTCTGGTGTCTTGACTTGTCCTCTACCAGCTTGTTGGCTATGACATTTAGAAAAAGTATTTGTGTGTTTTATCTTGTTTGTCCCTCTTTAAAATGAGGATAATACTGACTTAAAACTTGCACATGCAAAAAAATGGACAAACTGAATGGTACTAAAACCTTGTCAGGATGAAAATGTATTGTCAAGTGCTAATGACCTGGTAGATTTGTGTAAGTTTGTTTCATAGACTTCACAGGAAGTCGGGTTCATTGCAAGAAGAAAGAGTTTAGGAGACTCTTCGCTTGGTGAAGAAATTCTCCAACACTGAAACGTGAAGAATGGAAAAGAATAAAATAATTCTTGCTGATCTTTTGGGTCTGTCAGTACTTGGTGACCACAAAAAACCTGACATAGTTTTGGGAAGCTTCTTATCCCTTAAATCTTTTCTTTTTTTTTTTTTTTTTCCCCACTCTGCCTGAGTCCAGTTTGACTGTGCTGTTTGTGGTACAGTTAGAATTGGGACCAAGTAATGGCGAGCTCTGGGCAGATTCATAACAAAATCTTAATAGCCTTCCTCATAGGTTGGTTTGCCTTGATGCCTATATTATGCTTCTTATATCTTTAGTAACTAATAGGGATTGCTTAAAAGGAGATCTAATGATTACCAGTAATTTTTTTTTTCTTCCTTTTGTGGTTTTGTTCTGTTAGTGGGCCTGGCCTTGAAAGGTTGCTTTGCTCTGTATGTTGCCTCCCTTTGAGGATTTTAAGAGTTTAGAGCTCCTATTTTTTACGTTAGAAACTATTCAGAGAATTTGTATCTCTTATTTTAAGATATGTTTTACAGTGCAAGGAGCTGTAATGATGACCTTCAGTGTGGATTCACAGTTTTGCAGTGGGCCAAGTGTGTAATTGTGTATTTGAAGTTTTGAGAGGAGATCAGGATGCTGTTGCTGTCTGCTGCTTGAATTACTTGCTGCCTGCAGCAGCTGTGGACCTTCACCGTAGCACCTTTGCTGCTATTACCAGTGTTCATAGTATTTTTTTATTATTATTTTAGTTTACAAAAATGACTAAGACTACTGGTTTGTCAGAAGACATAGTGTGGAACTGTAAGATACTGCTGAAGGAGAGGGATGTGGTTCTAAAGCTCATGAATAAATGTGAAGACATTTCAAATAAACTGACAAAACAAGTAACCAGGATTACCGAAGATGGAGGATGTGGATGGAACATAGAGCAACCCTCCATTCTGAATCAGAGGTATTTTTCCATTTTTTTATACTTACAGGGGTATCAGATGATCAGGTATACTTGAAGACTGGGATTTTCAAAACTGTAGTCTCTGAAAGCAGGGTTGCAAATGTTTGACACTTAGCACCTCTCAGGGAGCTAGACAGTGATGTACAACTCTCAAGGGAATCCAGCAAATGTTTTTAAGTATATCAGGAAAGCTGGTGAGGAGGAGAAGAACATAAAACCAAAAAGATAGAACAGTGCTCAATACCTTGTTTTACTTGCTCCAGTTTTTGATGAATGTAGAGGCTGACCTTGAGTGATGGGGTCACAAGCTGGCCTTTTGTTTGAAGTAAGCTGACAAAGAAAACTGCTCCTGTAATGGGGAACCTTACATTTCAAAGATGCCAAACTGAAGTGTATACGAGTAGTCTTTTAAAGATTAGCAGCTGGACTGAAGACCTTGGTCAGGAAGTTCAGATGTACAAAATGATCTGGAACTCTAGTGGTGGGGGACACCAGTGATGTTTCGGGGGGAAGGATTTATTTCAGAGAGGTAAATTGGTAAGGATCTCCAAATGGATACTGGAAATAGAGAGTGTAGGAGGAATGGAAATGGGTATTGAGGGCATTAGCCTAAGGATTAGGAAGCATAAGGGTGAAGTAGGAATGGCTGGAGTAGCAACTTGGATTAGACATGGAGGCTGTTAGTGGTAAGTAGCAAAAGGATTTTCAGCTGTGTCAGAATAAAACCTGAGAATAAGAGGGAACTGTTTGGAGGGAGCTTATCAGTGATATTTCTCCTTTGGCAAAAGACGCTGAACTAGGGGACTTGCTGTCAAGTGTGTTTTGTGGGTTGTGCATGTTTGGTGTTTTGTTTGGTGCTGACACCACCAGTAATTGTACAACAGAGAAAAATTAGTGCTGCAGCTGCTAAATGCAACTTTTTTGTGTATTTCCAAAAATAAGTGTTGTGTAACTGTTTTTTTTAACGGGATTACACCCATTTTGACTGGATGAAACCGGTTTAATCTGGTTTTGACCTGGATTGAAACTAGTTTTGACTGGTTTTAACTTGCCATGGATCACAGATCCTATGTGAATACCTTTAGAAGAAAGGTATTTATTTTGATGTATGAAAATTCAGATAAACTACTTAATTCAGAAATGCTCTTTGGTATTCATGTGCTGATTAAATAAAGTTTGTGTTTTTCACTACACAAGGAGATCTGGAGTACATTAAAATACAAGCAATGTTAAATTTACCATTCTCTGATAAACATGAGTGTAAAGTTTCGTGGAGAAATAAATAAAAGATGGTAACATGTTAAGCTTGATTTCTTAACAGTTTGGAACTCAAGCCGTATCAGAAGATTGGTTTGAACTGGTTAGCTCTGCTGCACAAACATGGATTGAATGGCATATTAGCTGATGAAATGGTGAGTGTGAAACATTATTTAAGAATCGTTAAAAGTTTTGCAAAAATGACTTTGTTAAATTCTTTCATTTCCTAGAAATCCCAAGCAGATTATAAATTATTTGTTTTAGCTAATATAACTTAAATTGCAAACAGTTTCTCTAAATGTTTAGAAGCTGCTGAGCTCTTACTTTCAGTCTGAAAGTCAAAGGTAGCCTAAGATTCATGGACACTGATAATTACAAGTCACATGGTGTCTTCTGATGCAATGAAGCAGTTTCTACCACAACATATTATCCTCAAACCATTTTGTTTTAATAGCTCCTTGCCCATAAATATAGCTCATTCTACTAGTCCAGCATTTAGTTGTAGTGAGCCCGTCTTCCACATTTCTCCATCAGTTTCAAAACACGTAGTTAACAATACAGAAAAAATGAAGTGGGTAGAAACCTTTTCTGCCTCTCCAACATTTCAACCATTTCTTGTCATTATGCTCCCCATAAGTTCTGAAATGAGAGAAAAGTTTATGGGTTTGAGGTTTTGTTTAGTGCTGATGCCACCAGTAGTTGTACAGCGGAACAAACTTAGTCGTGCAGCTGCTAAGTGTGTTGTCAGTTGCTTTTAATCCTGGCTGCTGTTCATCTTGTGATGAACCACGAGTGAATGGATGGGTTCGCTTCACTAAGACTTCGGCATTGTTTCTCGATTCCATATGTTTTGTATTTGTAAGAACTACTTTATGTGCATATTTTGTGATAAATAAGATAAATTTTTAAATCCATGATACAGAAGACAGAAAAGTGAGTATGGGTGGAAGCATAGGCTTATCCTAAAGAAATCTGACTTCCATATTAAATTCCACTTCAGAAATAGCTGGAATATCCTCAATGAAAAGAAACAATCAGTTCCCAAGTAATTGTTTGTCTGCAGCACTGTTCCAGAAAGGTGAATTTTTAAGAAGATTTGAGGGATGAACTTGAACTAAAATGAAAAACTTCATACATGAAAAAGATGAATCCTTGATGCTCAAATGTTGAGCTGAAAAGATAATTGAGTTTAGCTGCAATTGTATTGAAGAAGGAATTGTCTTCCGTAAAACAATGCAGTTAGAACAATTATTCTGTGCAGATTTGTAATCTTTAGTTAACATTGACTACACTGTAATTGTTTTATGAGTACAAAGCACTATTATGTTCTACAGATTGTAAATTTTGTTTAAATGGATTTGTTTTCTCTTAGGGCTTAGGAAAAACAATTCAAGCTATTGCATTTCTAGCTTATCTCTACCAAGAGGGCAACAGGGGTCCCCATTTGATAGTTGTGCCAGCTTCAACATTAGGTAAGTTACAAGCTTCAAAATTATTTGTTTGTATTAAAAAAAAAAAAAATCATGGGCGGACTGTGAAACAAAGGTAATTTTGTGAAAGAAGACTTAACTTTTTTATGGTGATATTCAACTCCTTAAGTCACTGGAATTGGAATGCAAAGCATGCTTGTTCTGAATTAATTAGACCTAACATGGAATTTTAAGATGCTCTGTATGCTTCACAAAAAATAAAACTGCTTGTTATAATTTGAACTTGTTTAGCAAAGTAGTCTTTTTACTTACTGTATACCGGTTGAAATTCCTAGTCTTCAGGCTGTGCTTAAGATTAGGTTTCATGACATTTGAGACATTCAATGTCTTTTTTTCCTTTTTCCTGCACAGAATCTGTCAAAGCAGATCAAAATCCTAAAATAAGGCTGACTCTTAGTAGTGTGTTTTCATATTTTTTAATGACCTCGATCGAAAGCAGGAAGAATACGGTGGAATAAAATATGTCAGCGAAGCTGATGAGTTTGAGCAGAAACTAGTTCTCTGTGGAGTTAAATTTGTTTTTGTTGAATGATTATAGTAAGGAGAAAGTAGCAAGTTTAATTTAGAAAGTGCTGCTTTTAATATAAAATACTCATTTGAGCTTCAAAAATTTTTCTTACCCAGAAGCTTTTCTGATGGGTTGTTCAAAGTCAGTTTGAAATTGCTATTTTCAGTGAGCTTTTAAAATCTACTAGAACCCTTTTTTTAAAAAATAACACTTAAGAATGCGAAGTCTCGCGTGTACATAAAGTGAAGTGAACTGTAGAGGCTCAAGAATTGTAGTGGTGGGTTGGCCCAAGCCATCCAGCATGGGGATGTCTGGGAAGTGTGATCTACGTGCAGCTTTCCTGACACTTCTGGAGGTGTCTCCTCAGCTCTGATCTGGGTCTGACCCAGGTCAAGTGGCATTTACCAGAGACCCCCATCTGCTGTGGTCTGGTGTCAGCACTTGTGTTGTCTGTCAAGCAGCTTCCCTGTGGGCATGGTGATGTTGCTAGTGGCCCACACCTGGAGCTGGGTTGAGTTGTCAGGCTTCCTTGCCCACTCCCAGAGGCACTGTCTCTCCTGATGAAACACTTCTGGGTGTGAGTACTGACAAATGAAGTGATTTGTTTTCTGAGGAATTAACTGTATAGGAATAAAATCAGGCTGAAACGTTAAGCATTGCATTCTTGTTACATGGTGGTTACAGACCATGCAGGGTCTGTTTCTGTAGGAGTTTAAAGTGCAAGCAGGCTAAGCAAGGGTTACTTAAAGCCCCGTGGAGGGTGGTTTAATTTCCCTAAATATTATCAGTTTTCCAGCATTTACACAAAGTTTCTTAACCTTCAGGAGAATTTAAAGGGATTTGCTTTAAAATTAGATGTTTGGTTTAATGCTGAGGTGTGTCAGTTATGTAAGACATAATAAAGTATAAATGACTTGGTTTTTATTTTAATGATGTTTTACAGATAACTGGATAAGAGAAGTTAATCTGTGGTGTCCTGAACTGAACGTCCTTTTCTACTATGGTGAGGAATCTAATTTAGAAATGAATCCAGTGAAACAGTTGCTTTCATAACTAATTTAAGATAATATTAATCTAAGACAATATTAGTCACTCATGGAAGCACTGTTTTAAGGCAGTTGTTTAAATCCACGTATTTATTGATGAATATATTTCTGCATACTATCTTAATTTTTATATCTATATAAATGTATATAATTGTACTCATTCTATGTTTTGTCCTTTTGTAGGATCCCAGGAAGATAGGAAACATCTCAGGATGGACATTAATAATAAAGTTGTCGATTTCAATGTGATTGTAACTACGTAAGTACAGTAATTAAAAAACAAGTGAGATTTACTTAGCTCCTACTGACCTCTAGCGGTACAACAAAACAATGTTTGGAGTTTGGTGAGATGAGAAGGGAACTTGTTTTCAGGTAATGGTTAATTACGATTTTATTAATGTGTAACAGATACTATGTAATAGATGCTTTAGATATTATCTACTAGTCACATAATACGTGCTAATAGATACATATTACTTTAATAGATTTGCACAGTTTTTTGAGAAGTGTTACTGAGAGCACTGGCTCATCAAGTAAACTGTAATGATTTGCCGGGGGTAAACTGTGTTATGGTTGGTTACTTCTAGGCTGTTTTACTTACTGCCCCTCCTGTATTCTCTCCGTAACTAACAATTTTAGAGAATTTAATTTGATTGTGATAACAGCATGTTCATGTTAAATTTGCATTTAATATGTCTTTCTCTGACAGATACAACTGTGCAATTAGCAGCTCAGATGATCGAGGACTATTTCGCAGGTTGAAGCTTAACTATGCAATTTTTGATGAAGGGCATATGCTCAAGAACATGAGCTCTGTACGCTACCAGCACCTTATGACAATTAATGTAAGAGGTTTAGTTATTGTTGGGTTAGAGGGGACACTCTTGGTTTTTCTGTTTTGTAGTTACAAGCTGGGGGAAAATGGAGCATTAACTGTAAAGTTCATACACACATGTTCCAGAAACTACAGTATGCAAGTGGATACAAGTGTTGATATGGTCTTAGGAGTGGTTTCTGCATTGTGAACTCTTTCGGTGAGGCAAGCTCCCAAAGAAATGTAACAAATTTCCTATAGCATCATTACGATGATGGTAGTTGTTCAGTTTCAGTATTAAGCACTTTTCTAGTTTTATCACACAGTAGTAAAGATTTTAAAAAGGCTATTCTGATGACTTGTGCTGAAACATTGTAGTATTTGAGGACCTACTCCAATAGGACTGTGCAAGAAAAGAGAGCTTTAAAGTATTTTTTCTTGTAGCTTGTATCCTGAGTCAACAGCATTTTGGAAAAGAGAAAATTTGAGTACAGCTCTTCTTCTGATTATTGTGATTTAACACTGTAATACTTGTACAATAATAATATACTTATGATCACTTATTACAACTTATTTTTCAAGATCATATTTTCATCAAAAGCCTTTTTAAGAAGCTGATCTATAAGCAATTAAACTATGCCTTGTACTTGCGATTTAAAACTTGTGCATAAGTACCGTATGACATTAGAAAATTAGTACATTAATTTAAAAAAACCCACAAAAACCCAAACAGCAACAAAAGCAAAAATAAACACACAAAAACATGCACGCAAAAAAAGAGGAAAAAACCGTAATAGAGCCAGGAAGGCTTTTCTTACATCTATATTAGGCTCCCTGAATAGTTTTAAATTGATATGTGCTCAGTTCTCAACAGATCTGTAAATGGTTTTGTTGACTTAACCAGGAGATTATTCCATGAGATCTAAATATATATGAAGTTTAAGTAATTTAAACTAAGCTCACTTTCTCAGTTCTCCATAACTGTTGTTTTTGCTAATATTAATTTTAACCTGTTTGGCTAATGTTTCTCACTACTGTTTTCCACTTTGGACAAACAGGCAAAGAATCGCTTACTGCTAACAGGGACTCCAGTTCAAAATAATCTGTTGGAATTGATGTCCCTCTTGAATTTTGTTATGCCACATATGTTCAGCAGTAGCACAAGTGAAATCCGAAGGATGTTCTCTTCAAAAACAGTAAGTATTATATATTCCCTTCTTGGAAAAAACATCTTTTTTTGCTAGAACACTGCTGTTGCTGCATAGCTTCTGTTATACTGGTATCTTATAGAAACAGGTAATGTTACAAAAATCTAGAAAATGAAGCAATGAAATAAACCATTTAAAGTAAGAATGTGTCATAACAGTTTTATCTCTAGTTACAAATGATGCTGTTAAATCTGTCTGTTCTGGCTGGGTTTTTCCTCAAGTTAGAATAGTTAAGGTGGTGTTAAAGCAGAAAACTTCATACTGTAATTGAATTCTTGCAATATTTTCCTTAGAAGAGTGCTGAAGAACAAAGCATATATGAAAAGGAGAGGATTGCACATGCGAAGCAGATAATAAAACCATTCATCTTGAGAAGAGTAAAAGATGAGGTAATATTTTATCTTTAAAACAATGGTTTCATATTATTAAAAGTCTGATAATCTTTGAGACTAACAGTAGAATTTAAGGTCAAATTTTCACAGTGCTAGTTTTAGCTGTTTATCTAGGAGGAGCAAGAAACTTGAGCTTTCCATCTTTCAGAAGTTTACAAGTAAAAATGTGACCTGCTGCAGCTTTGGGTTTTGATGCTTATTATTTGCTGACTACTTGCAATTGGGAATTTTATTTATGAAGGGTCACGGAAAGATGATTCCGTGCACTGCTAAGTGATAAGTGATAAATTTTCCACATGACCCACAAAAATATTTGTGACTTTATAGTAAAGCTGATGATTTTAACTGAAAGGATAAGGCACTGAATGTACATGTATGTATTTGTGTATAAGTATGACTAGAAATGTGTGGCTTAAGTTAGTTTGCTATCATCAAAATGTTTATTTTTCATTCTAAAATCCAAAACTTACGTAAAATCTTCTAGATAGAATTGCATGTATGAAAGAAAGGGAAAACTTAATAGTGATTTGGAAAGCGTTTCTGTGTACTTGCATATTTTAGTAGTCAGTGGCTTGAAGAGGGTATCTCTGATTAGCAGGGGAGTGGGTTCCAGGTATTGCGTGTAGTAGTATTTCGTGCAGTTTTGGAGTGAGCAGACAATGTTATTTGATGGGAAGATGATCTATAATCCAAATAAAGTTCTGAATAGGTCGAACTGCTGACTCAGCAAAGTTGCAGCCAGTGAAAGGAGTTGGGATGAGGAGAATGAATAGACTAGCTTAAAGGCAGGCTTGTAAGATAGTACAGAACTACTGACTGTTCACTACAGTGGGGGTTTTACATGGTATGTTTTTATTTCGTCAGGTCCTTAAACAACTACCTCCCAAAAAAGATCTCATTGAATTATGTGCCATGTCTGAGAATCAGGAACAACTGTACTGTGATCTCTTAAACAAGCTCAAGAAAACTATTAACAGTAATGGTATGTGAGGGTTTAGTTTCCTTTTTCTGGATTTTTTTTCATGCCCAGACATATGTCAAGTGTGACTACAACGCCCTTGCTTTGTAGAAATGTTTAATATGCTATATCCCTTCTATGAGGTTTTCCTAAGTTCAGGTAGTAGGTGAAACGCCAAATTCAGTTCTTACAAATAAAGTTATCCTGAGATATGAAGATGTGTCAGACAGGCATCTGTGAATATACTTCTGAATATACCTTATTTCTTTGTTTACAGAGAAAAACTCTGATATGGGAAATGTAATGATGCAACTTAGAAAAATGGCTAATCACCCTCTCTTGCATCGTCAGCATTACACGACTGACAAGCTCAGGGCAATGTCCATGCTTATGCTCAAGGTAAGGTGATGAGATTCAGAAGCAATCCTTAATTTCTCAGAATTTTTAATACAACTTAAATAGATTTTTATTTTTTTCTTGTCAGTCTTCTGGTCAAAAGTGTGTCTTTGCAAAACTTAATTCATTGTTGCTGCTTTTTATTACTCTGCATCTGTCCAGTGCTCTAGTCAAGCTCTGTATGTGTTTAACACTGATTTTTGTATTGGATATTAGAATGGAGAGAACAGTTGTGGGACTGCAGTTATCTCCTCCTTTTCATTAGCTCCTCCTTAACACCTCTTCCCTCCTCCAACCATAAATTTAGAGCCAAACTACTTATGAAAAAAATCTTTTGTGGGCTAGCATTACTAGTATTTTCTGAGTAGCAAGAAATCTAGGCTGTACAGAACTAAAATAGGAAAGTATTGAACTGTTGAAGATTTTTTTTTTGTAATTTGGCTGGGGTTAATGCCTGTGGAGTTTGGGGAAAATTGTTGCTTCTTTCTGAAGTCTAAAAAAAAAATCTGAATGTGCAGCAGGTGCTCTAAGAAAGTTGCAGCTGGCTTTGAATATGTTCAGCTTTGTTTTAAAATAAATCCAGTCCCACCTGGGGGGAAGGGAAGAAGTGACCCATTGGTTTATGAAGGATTTTTGTCCCTTTTTATTCCTACTCATACCATCGTACTCTCCAGATGTGGCTTTTCTTTTCCTCTTTCTTCCAGGCATGACATCCCTCTACCCACCCTACATCTTGGGCTGGGCTTCCCATGTCTTCTACCATCTATCCAAGGATTGGACCTCCCTTTTAGGGAATGTGTCTTCAGGGGAAGAGGTCTGATACAGGGGTAAAAGGTCATAGGGCTTGATGGGAACTAGGTAATTGCTATGGAGGTTGAGCATATACTTCTTAGTTTTTGATAGTACAAGTTCTTGTAAAAACTAAATTGCAAAGTAATGATCCTCTAATCCTGGGGTTGCAGAGTTCATCTTTTGTTGCTTGCATGAGCCACGCTCTGGCATTTGTCCATGTCTAGTTGTGCTACTTTGTTCTTTCAGAAATTTTGGATGTTATTGTGTGGTGTGTGTGTTTGTTCTTGTCTGGCTAGTGAGATTGTGTATTGCATTATTTCCCTTCACTTTTGCTAACAGGAACCCACACATTGTGATGCTAACCCTGACCTTATCTTTGAAGATATGACAGTAATGACAGATTTTGAGCTGCATTTGCTTTGTAAGCAATATTCTCATGTCAGTGACTTCAAGTTAGACATGGATCAGATCTTGGATTCCGGAAAGTTTAGAGCACTGGAACACATTCTCTCAGACCTTAAAGAGAAGGTTGGTACTACAGATGGGTGAAACATCTTTTCCTGTCCATCTAGAGGGTGGCTCTAAATGGCTGGTTAAATTAACTTCTGCTAGCTCTATATTGCAACCCAGTTGCTTTTCTGTGGCCTATTACAATGTCATTTAGTGCATGTGCAGAATTGCAAAGCAATACTTACAGCTTTCAATGTGCAGTCCTGCCTACGCATGTCACTTTAGAGACAGCTGAAGCAAGCTTGCCCATTTTTCCAAGTTTCAGAATATTCATCCTGAGTTAACGCTACTTTCTCAGTATACGCTACTTTTTCAGTATACATCATTTTCACAGATCATGAACTTTGACCACCTTTTGGCAATTGAATAAGACTGTATTACATTAGAATAATCATGTATGTATTAAGCCAGTGTAAAGGTAAGAAGAGTTCACTGCTTTGAGTCAGATTCAAACTGGTTTATTTTACAAATAAGCATGTACCATAATACTTCAGAGCATTCTAAATTTGCACAAGTGTGTGCTGTGCATCTGTTCAGTTATTTCAGACAAGAGTGCTACTGCTCTGTATTATATGGAATATAGCTTAAATTTAAGTTTTTAACGAAAATATTTTGTTGATGTTTATAGATGATGTAGATCTGTCATTTATGCATTTGACATGTGATTTCTAGATTGCTTGAGTCAAAGTGCGTAGTAACTAAAAAATTGTTGCACTGAGAAAAGGTAGGTTAATGCAGCAGAAATACTGGATACAGTATCTTCATTGAAAGTCAGTCCTGACTTGATGAATTTCAGCTTAGTCTTTTAGGTTGGAAAATAGGGATTCTGTCAGAGTAAAATCATGTATTTGCACCAATCAAGTATTTGTGTAGTTCATTATCCATAATTGATGTGTTTTAAAACTTTTGTTTTGCTTTGTCATTTCCAGGGTGACAGAGTTGTATTGTTTAGCCAGTTTACTATGATGCTGGATATCTTGGAAGTTTTCCTAAAACACTGGCAACATAGATATATTAGGTTGGATGGAAAAACACAGATTTCTGATCGGTATGTGACCTCTTTGCTGAAGATGAGAGAGAAAAAATGGATGTGTGCATGGAGGGGGGGAGGTGACTTAAAACCCTTACCTCAGTTTTCCCATATATAGAACTCTGTGGTCACTGGGCATTGACTATAGAAGGGGTTTAATGTTGGATTTCAGCTCGCCTTAGCAAGGATGAGGCTGAAAGGTGAGTGTTAGGTGGTCGGTTTACAGTCTTAGCCATCAAAATGGAAAACTTGTGTTTTCAGCAGTTCATGGTGTGTTTGATTTGCTTGTGTGTCAGCATGCCATAACAAAAGGTCTTGTGCAGATATTACTTGGAAGTATAGTATATCTCTGTTACAACCCCTTTGTTTCTCTAGGACAAACCATTTACTCTGTCCTTCACAGCTGAAAATGTTGCTTTTCTTGCACTTGAGCTGTGCTGGTTTTCTGATGTTTCCTGTTTAATGATTTTTTTAAAAATTTTTTTAGGTGCTCTTTCCTTCATTTCAAAACTGTCATTCTTGCCGTGGTATTACTTCCCACTTACAGTTGAAGTCTGTTATTTCCCTTGTATGTGCAATTAGTACAGAAGACAGTCATGAAGCAAAATTTCTCCCTCTCCCCCTGCCCCCATTTGTTTCTTGTACTTTTTCAGTCTTCCCTTGTCCTCCAACTTGCTCTTTGTATTCTATGATCATCCAAGATTTTTTCCAAGCGTCCTTTCATTCTTTGCTATCGATCTGTCTCTGTTTTCTGGTCACTGTTGAGGACTGTTGGTACCCTTTTTCCTTCTGTATAACATCTGTACTTTTTTGCTGCTTTGCATTGCCACTGTCCTCCCTTTCAAAAGATAATCCTAACTTCTATATTCAACTCTGGAGCCAGTGGGGTGTTTTCTCCAAGGCCTGATATGTGTTTTCTTGTGTTTCACAGGATACACCTAATAGATCAGTTCAATACAGATATGGGTATATTTGTGTTCCTCCTGTCAACCAAAGCTGGTGGCTTGGGAATTAATCTGACCTCAGCAAATGTTGTTATTCTTCATGATATTGATTGCAACCCATACAATGATAAGCAAGCGGAGGACCGATGCCATAGAGTAGGTCAGAGAAGGTAAGACTTTTTAATTATAAGGCTTGGCTTTTCTTAGAGGCAAGCTCTCAAAGGAGGCTAAAAGGACAATATTTCATGATTAAAAATTCCATTTTAAGGAGAGACTTCTGTAAACCAGCTCTGGGTTGTGTGGAGCTAGGTAATTGGAATTGTCTTAGCACATGTTGCTGCCAACAACAAACCTTAAATAGATTCTCCTCTTTTTTTCCAGTTCTCTGTAACTCCCAAATTCTCTATAATGCTCAAATTTCTGGTGCTCGGAATTATTTCAAGGCAGATCTGAAGTCTTTGAGACTGTTTAGCAAAGCTGTTTGGTCTCTTCAGGAGACTTATAACCTCTAAAGTGCCACCTATCATAAAGAGTGAAACCATGGACTGTTTTAGAGTCCTCAGTCAGAATAAGCTAACGTGAGCAATAGAATATGTTTAATAACTGGTATTTCAACTGTAGTATGGGATGAGGGGGAAGTTGAGTTTTTTCTTTTAATGGAGATTGTTGTGACTGTCCAGACTTTGCAGTGGCAGGAGAAGAGTTTTCTTTTCAGAAAAAACTAGGAACTCTTTGTATTGCCCTTTTGTTCATTTCCTCCTTTTTGTTTTAAACCACTGTCAGCTGAGCAAAGGCATAGCATCCTTCCTTTTTTGACTAATCCAATGTAACTATAGAATTGGGTTTATCCTATTTTGTGGTTTTCAGAGAAGTAAAAGTCATAAAGCTAATCAGTAAGGGGACTATTGAAGAATCCATGCTCAAAATCAGCCAGCAGAAGTTGAAGTTAGAACAAGATATGACTGCAGCAGATTCAGGTAAGTCTCTTGCACATAATGATGTCTACTTAAGTAAATTAAGGTTGTTGCAATATATTCTGAAAAAACAAAGTTCTGGATGCAGACGAGCCTCTCTTAAATGTTAAATAAGCTAGAAAGATGTATTTGTGCTGATTATTGTTCAGTTTGACAGGAAGTGCCCTCTGAGTCACTGAATCAGTTACATATTCCTACAAGTAGAGGATTTTGTGAAGTTTTGTGGATCTAGACTTTAGTCTGTTTATGTGAAATATTTTGAGCTGTACTAACACTTGGGTTTATTCCTCAGGAGAAGAAGGAACCATTCCAGCAGATATAGCCACACTATTAAAAGCTTCGTTAGGTCTCTAAAATGTAAATACGCTGTGGAATTCAAGGAAAAAAGGTGATGTTGTACCCCAAGCACTCTTACATTATTGATGACCAGGAATTTTACGAACATTTTAAGAACTTTTTGTAGTTTCTTTATTGTATTCCTGATGTTACTGAAAATTTTTAACACCGCTAGCATTCTTTTGATGCTGAAAAACATAAATGGCCCAAATGTGCCAACATTGGATTCTGAATAAATGTTATTTTACAGATCACTTTTCAAAACGGGGACCTAAGTAGTAATTGTTTTAACAAATCTGCTACTGCTTAAGATTTGTCAGTATTTTTGTAATTATTTCTACCTCCAAATATATATATATATACTGTCTGTTTCACTGGATTACGTGTGTAGATTTTTTTATATGTGCCTTATTGACAATGCTCGAGTTTGTTTCTGCTTGTTTTGGTTCATTTAATGTACTGTACTGGTTTTGTATCTACTTGTTCAAATAAAATTCCATAGATTAACAGAATATTTTAATTTTTGTGGTTACTTGTGAGGGAGGGGGTGGTAACTTGCATGTTATAAATCAAATAGGCAGCTTTCAAACTAGCTGAAATGTTCCATTTGAACTGACTTGACTTTATCCAGCACTAGTTAACTACTACTGTTTCATTATACTCTAATCACAGTTGTGTTAAGATATTGATTATAAAAACAGAATTCCTTCCAAATGGAACTTTCCACCCAGGTTGCAATTTCTTTGTCAGTCCTTGGAGTACATCCGTGCTCTGACAGTGAAGTGGCACAAGCAGTTATGAGGTGACACAAAGCTTATGTCTTGCTGTCTTCTTGAAGTTTCAGTGAAGTTTGAATTCATCTGAGTGAAATGAAGAGCTTCAGTGGTATCAGTGATGAGGTGTGCCTCTACCTGAAGTTTATAATCTGCTGGCAAGGATGTGATCTGAGGAGGTAGGAGAGGAGGGATGTTCATTTTCCTAGACAGATGAGAAAACTGAAATTTGGCCTTTTGAACTGGGACTACTTACGATTCAGACAGCTACTATTTTAGAAGCTGGGGGAAGGCAAAATACAGGGAAGTCCTTATTGCCCCTGCCCTCTGTTAAAGCCTCAGCTGCTGTATGGTCTATGTTGAGCTCAGCAAATCTGTACCAGGCTGAATCTCTGAGGATCGTGTCCTAGAATTCACTCTGGTTTGCAATATGGGGTTGATAGTTACCACTTTTCTATATGTGGTTCTCCCAGTCAGAAGACACTTGTTGCATCTTTTGGAAGAACTTAAACAGCTTTATATGAAGAATGGAGAGGATGAGCTGCAGTCCATGGTTGCTGAGTATTTCAGCTTGTCTTCAGATACTGCTAGTGAGGTGGTCTGTGAGTTGGGCATCTGGTGGGTTTGGTTTGGTTATGGCTGTGCATATTTTTTCCAACTGTGCGTGATTTCTGCAAGTACAAAATGGATGGAAAAATAAAGTTTTTAAAATGTTTTCAAAGTTTGACCTAAACTTTACTTGGCTTTTACTAGAAATCTTCTGTGGTTGTGCTGCATGTTCCAAAATGTGCAGCTGAAACAGGGTGAAGAAATATTTTATTATATGGGAAAGGAGAAGGGTAAGAATCAGTTTGTCTGATGTGCTGCTTTAATTCCACCTGTTTTGTGGACTAAATAGTGGGATTTAACAGATGACCACAAGTGTTTAATGCTGCAGTTAATTAGGTTGTCTGTTTCTGCTGAGCATGATCCTAACACAACTCTTTTCCTGTAGTATTTGGGTGTTCTCACCTGTTTGCTTCAAATGTGAAATGAAACAAAATGCCTGACCTATACTGTGGTCTGTGTGGTCTTTCATTTTGGTATGTGTATGTAATCAGTTAATGTAGTCTAGCTGAACAGTGGTTACTTCTTGAACAATCGCATCCCTGGGGTCAGTAACCATCTTCAAGTGCTATGAAGCTCATGTGTTTCTGCCTTTTTTTGCTTATTGTAACTGTTTCTACCCTCTTTAACTGGGAGTCGTAAGAGATTGTAGAGTCACCATCACTAGAGATAGTCAGAAGCTGTCTGGGTGCAGTCCTGGGCAGCTGACTCTAGGTGGCCCTGCTTGAGCAGGTGATTTGGACCAGATGACCTCCCAAAGTCCCTTCAACCTCAGCCAGTCTGATTCTGTGTCTCTGGTTGGGAAAGATGTACGGGGGGGAAAAAAATACAACTATCTGAAGTCTGTTGCTGAGGAAGAGAGAGCGGGAGCTGAAGAACGAAAAATCTCTAAAGAGCTAGAACAAAGCGTGCCAGGAATTGCAAAGCAGGTGGAGGTACCATATTGGAACGAGCATAAGCTTGGACCTTACTTTCAGTTCTGCCAATACCTGGTTTAACCTGAACTGTTAGTGGTTGATTGGTATTGCTCATGATTTAATGAAATAATACTTGTGGTGGGAGGGAAAAGCAAGTGTGAAGGGAAATATTTTTTCCCAAAAGTGGCCATTTTCAGCCCAGAGGATTTTCCAAGTTTGTTGTGGTTTATCTGCTTATACCACACGGTGGAGTCCTCTTGCAAGCACTTGTCTCCCCCTTGAGTTTGTGTAAACTGCTTGCATCTATGGCTGTCTGTGTTGCCAGAATTTCCCACCTACCTGTTTTCCCCAGTGCCAGAAGAATAAAATGTTCGCTCATTTCATCTAAACCTGGTTTCTACCCCTGCCCCCACCATCTCCCGATTTGTCTCCTGCTTACTGAAAGAGATACTGAGCTGCTGAATGCTTTTGCAGTTGGTGTGCTTCTGGAGGACTGGTGCTGTTGTGGGCACCTGGGCAGCTGCTTTTTGATTTGGTTGGGGTTGTTTATTGTTTTGGGGTTTTTTGCAGTGGCATGGCATAAACTTCAAGAAGCTAAAGAAAGTGCTTGAGAAGCTTGAAGTTTGTTGACTAAGTGGATCTTTTCTTTTTGCTTAAGTGTCCCTAGTCCTCCCATACATTTATCATCTCTGTTCATTAGCCTGCTTTCCTCCAGATTGAAAGTCTACAATAAACAAAGTATTGTTGAGACTGCATCTCTCCAGCAAGGTTCATTCATCTCTTCTCCCTTTGAGAGCCCACAGACCATTAATTGGGTTGATCAAACACTTTATTAGTAGTGGGGGTATGTGGTTGAAAGCACACTTCTCCCTCGGGCTCTACTCAATCAGCTTTTTAGATTCTCTCCTGTAAATGGATACAAGTGGTAGATTTTGGTTTGGTATAGCATAGCCATCTGAAATTAATTTAAATTATTCTAAAATTAATAACTTAGGATGCCTTGTCACATTGAAAACTAAACATGCATTTGTGTTTTCTAGTCTGAACAGCTGATCTACATGACAGTCTTTGGTCTTTTCTGGATCCAGGCTGCAATAGCTGGAAGTGCTTGCACTCTGTCTCTGAGAGCCAAAAGCCTGGGGTAGTTGTCTGCCAGGTCAGGTTTACAGGACAGAAGTGTCGTACTGCAGACATCCCAGTAGAAATCAGCCCACGTTACCTGGTGGAAATGGGAGACAAAGCAGTAAATATTAGCTGATAATCTCAAAAGCTGGGACTACTAATATTCTCAGCAAACTGCAGAAATGAAACAGGAATTGATCTGGTTTGTGTAATTTTTTTGTTTTTTTTTTATTTAAAGCCTATAACTACAGAGCTAGTAATTAGGTTGCAATGCAAGACTTAAGTAAGAATTGGTTAAATAAAGCCCTAGCTACAAATATGACTTGCACTATAATATTAATCTTTCCTGTGGAAACTGTGTTCCAGTAAAGTGTTTTAATTAGTTTCCAAACAGTTTTGGGTAAAAAGGATTATTACATTTTCAGGGTGTTTTTCATACTGTCCTGTAAATTGATCAGTGATTACAAGCAGTTCTAAACAACTCCCATCTGTATTGACTACTACAAAGGAATTTATAATATTTTGTGTCAACATACCTCTAAACTGGTTTAGAAAATGCAAATCATAGTCCTGGTTTGGCTCGCTTTTCCAGTAGTATGGAAAACAATTTTCACTTTGCAATTGAGCAACCAGTTGTGTATTGGTAAAAACAAATTGTTAAGAGTGGGGAGAGTTGTTTCATGGGCTGGCATGAAATCCGGAAATTCATGAATACTCAAGGATTTAATTTTTCTGGAAACTGATTGGAAACAAAAGTTATACTTACAGACTTCCCTACGAGCCAGTTGTTATCCCCTAAGAAAGTATCCAAATCTTTCAGTAACTCAGGTGCTTTATTGGTGAGGATATCATCAAATGCTTTTTTCTGGGGGAAGAACAAAACACAAAGATGCACATCAACCTGTAAGTACAGCAGCCAGCAAAACTGAATTTATGGGTGTTTCTTACTTGTGAAAAAGCTGAGATCTGAAAAAGGTGACAGTGAAATTATTTGGTCTGACTCAAACTTTAGAGTACTCTCAGTTCTCTTTGGAAGGAGGAGTGTATTAATATCCAAGTCAGGCAATTATTTAAGATAAGAAATGTGGAGGTAACTGTCATTTGGATACATGCAAAGGGGAACTATAGAATTTAGGAAAGCTGAGGTCATTACCCATGAAGTGGGTTAGATGCCCAAAACATGGCATTTGTGTCTCAGTGAGCCATGACTTAAGCCAATTGCTCTCTTAATGAACACCTGAGAGCTCCTGGATGCTGAGACATGATGTGTGGAGTGATGCTGCTCATTTATCTGTGCTAACAGCCACCCAGCTGTGGCAGGGTGGGGAACCCTGCCATAGATTTGGGAAGAATCAATCTATAAAATATATTCCCAATGTCTCACAGTCATTTGTTTGGGGGACTCTTTTGGATGTTATGTTTTCTAGTGTATGGTTTCCCAAATTTCCAGAATCCCTTAAGCTCAGTCTTTCTGTGCTGTCAGTCAGATGCTGGTTGGTTTTCTTTCCTTACCAGCCCTTCTTGTGTGAGATGTGGAACCTGAGTCTTAAGCTTTTGCTGTATTTATCTTTGAACTTTTATGTTAGCACATTATTCTGCTTTTTTGTCTCTGCAGCAATGAGATTTGAGGTGGCTAAAATATGTTTTCAAAGGCTGAACTCTGCATTGAAGGGTATGGGCCTTAATATTTGTACATTAGTGGATGAAGGATGGGGTTGTGTATGGTGGTGGTTCTCTGCTAGCTGTTCCCCATAGCAGAAAGTTTTAAGGTTGCTTTTAAAGGGTTAGCTGTTTCCTTTGGAGAGGGAAACAGTTTCTGGTTTTCTCTTTTCACCTGCATGGAAGCAATTGAGATTGCAAACTGTTGCAATCATCTGGTGTGACCCATGTGGCAATTTGTGCAGTTAATTTGCTTGGCCTCATTTTGGAGGAACATACTCAGGCTTGGTTAAATAAACACGGCTGTACAGGAACGGAATTATTTCAATAGCTTTGAAATTCAAGTTAATGAAAAAAGAATAAAATTTAGAAGAGGCAGCAGCCTAAATGGTCCCAAAACACAGGCTGAAATAAAGTATTTCTGCAGACGTGTTCAAAGATCTGACATAATTTTCTGCTGTCTGTTAAGAGCTTAGTAATTGAATGTGGTGACTGCAAGTTACAGCCAGAAGTTTGCAGTCCAGAAATTCCGTATTTGTACCCTGTGCTGTAGCATTTCTTATTTTTAGGTAAGATCCCATGCCCCCCTTACACCCCAAGCTATTTTGTGATCACGACAGCAATGACCTCCCCCAACTGCAGAAGTACGCAGTCAACCCGTGAAGCTGGTGGGGACGCAACCAGGTTCCACCGTCTGGAATTGGCACAACCTACTTCTCAACTCTGGAGCTCTCCAGCAATGCATGACAAAGCTGTTGCAACACCGGCTATTTTTTGGGGGGTTGTAGGGTGAAGGCAGAATCTGTGCCTGATATAGAGGGAGCTTCCATGGGCAACTTCGCCCTCTGTTCCCTCTACCTTGCTTGCTTCTCGCTTTGCTACTGGCTAGATAACATAACACACCTTTCTCTGAGGGATGTGTGTTCTGTAATCACTTGTCAGGCCTGAGGAAGTTTTCTGACTTTTACTGTGTGTATGTTACTTAAATCTGGCATTGTGACATCATGAGATGCCACTTCTACCACAAGGTGGTGGCAGTGGACCCAGGAGGAGAGAGGGAGAACAGCTAACAGAAAAATGTTAGAGATTCCCAGAAAGTAAGATTTCTCGATCTTCCTGGGCCCCAAAATACTCCCTTGCATGCATACGTGCATACAGGCATATAAGGATTGCCTGTGAACTCTCTTCCCTTTCAAATTAATCACTGGTGACGTGATCTGGGTTGTTACTTTAGAGAAGCGTTTGAGTACAAGCTGGGACACACGCAGGCATTACAGGAGTTTCCCTGTAAAGGAATAACAATACTGTGGCAGTGGTGCTGCTTCTACACTAGCACGTTAGCAATAGTGTGGCTGTTCCTAAATGATTAAAAATCATGAGTCAATCTCCCCTCACCAAATTAGGAAACTTCAGAAAATTAAGTAATTCACATTTTTAAATACTGAAACCTCCAAATAACACTTTCAGATTTCTCCCTGCAAGATTTCAGAGCACTCTCATTGTTTTATTGTTGGTTTTGGGCAACATTTTGTACTCCGTGGTGAGTGTAATAAGATAACTTAGTTGATCTGAAATGTTACCTTTGAATAAAAGGAAGGTAGCTGCACTGGTAGTTAATGGTGAGACATGTTGTTACACTACCACTTTCCTAAAAGGATCAGGTCACCTGCTTGGATCAGAGCTGCATGGAGCCATTGTAATGCTGGAGTTAACTCATCCATCACCCTCTTCCCCCAGCAGCTGATCTGTATGCTTGTGTTTGGGACTCTGGTGAGATGGACTGGATGGATACTAAAAAAAAAAAAAACCAACTAAAAAAATCCACAAATGGTGTAGGACTTGCCCATGACTGTGTGCTAAAGTAGCCATGGCAGCATGTTAGCCTAGTGTCAGTATTTGCAGAAGCACCGCAGAGGACTGAGGTGGGGCCATGGGGGTCTGAAGAGCATGGCTGCAGTGACAGTGAGGGATGTGCTACCTCCCCGCTTTAGCAGCACTTGCTGTCTTACAGGCTCATGATGGCCTCATTTCCACCAAGGGTCAAGAAAAACTGGTGAAGGATGAGGTGGGAGGGAGCAGAAGGCTTTGGCTGGATTAGCCTCAAGAGAGCACCACAGAGCCTCTCCAGCTCAGCTTTGCTGAGGTGAGGTGATGGACCCAGGGGTTGACACATGGCAGTTTCTCCAGAGGAGATACTCAGGTACAGACAGAGTCATGGCTGATGTGCTATCTTTGTTTAAATTAGCAACTGTCTTACTCGCACGTCCTGGTTCTTCTCTGCCCAAGGGAACAGCGTCATGAAATCATCTATGGTGTCCACAATGGCATCAGCTAGTGCCTGTTCCACAGGTGTCTGACCTGCCAGACCTGTGGGAAGCAAGCATATGAAGGGAGATCAGAGACAGCATCAGCAGGAGTTTTTGATACCCCAAAGGTAAATTCTGCTTTTTGTAAACATTTCCGTAAAAATACATGCTAACAACGTGCATTTGACTCCTTGCATCCAGGTGCAATCTTGTCTACCTTTGCTTTTTTCCCCCTCCAGCTTCATACGGTCTGATGTAGTGAGTTGTTCTTTCCATCACCTGAACCCACAGCCTGACTACAGCTTCTTTATCCTCTCTCTGCCTTCCACCATCCCAGCATGTTCAGTGAGGGTCAGTACTAATCAACTGTATGAGTTTCAATAAGGCCAAATGCCGGGTGCTGCACTTGGGCCACAACAACCCCCAGCAGCGCTACAGGCTTGGGGAGGAGTGGCTGGAGAGCTGCCAGTCAGAGAGGGACCTGGGGGTGTTGATTGACAGCCGGCTGAACATGAGCCAGCAGTGTGCCCAGGTGGCCAAGAAGGCCAATGGCATCCTGGCTTGTATCAGAAATAGCGTGGCCAGCAGGGACAGGGAAGTGATCTTACCCCTGTACTCGGCACTGGTGAGGCCGCACCTCGATGACTGTGTTCAGTTTTGGGCCCCTCACTACAAAAAGGACATTGAATTACTCGAGCGTGTCCAGAGAAGGGCAACGAAGCTGGTGAAGGGTCTGGAGCACATGTCGTATGAGGAGCAGCTGAGGGAACTGGGGCTGTTTAGTCTGGAGAAGAGGAGGCTGAGGGGAGACCTCATCGCCCTCTACAACTACCTGAAAGGAGGTTGCAGAGAGCTGGGGATGAGTCTCTTTAACCAAGTAACAAGCGATAGGACAAGAGGGAATGGCCTCAAGTTGCACCAGGGAAGGTTTAGACTGGATATTAGGAAGCATTTCTTTACAGAACGGGTTGTTAGGTGTTGGAATGGGCTGCCCAGGGAGGTGGTGGAGTCCCCATCCCTGGAGGTGTTTAAGAGTCGGGTCAACATAGCGCTTAGGGATATGGTGTAGTTGGGAACTATCAGTATTAGGTCAATGGTTGGACTGGATGATCTTCAAGGTCTTTTCCAACCTAGGTGATTCTGTGATTCTGTAATTCCCTTCTGTTAATTTTTCCCTATCCCAGCTTTCAATGTTCTTCTCTATCTCATGGTCTCTCCATCTTGGTCAACACAATATCCAAAAGTGCTTCTGTGAAAATCTGCTTCTCTTTCCCTCTATCTTACCCATCCAGCCCCATTTAGAACCTTCTTATGACATCCTGCTTGCTTTTGATTACTTCATTTTAACTGAGCACCTTAGCCGAACTTTGTCTTGTTTACAAATCTGCTTTCCTCCCCTGTTGTCCTTTGGCTTGCCTGCAGTTGTCTTAATGCTACTACTTTATTCCCTTGCTCTTGTTCCACAGACGTATGTTCATGCTTTCCCCTCTTTGCAGGTTCAGGTCATCCTTCTCTTCTTTTGTCTTCCTTAAACCTCACCTAGAGGCTCGGTGTTTCCCATAAGCCCTATGCCCTTCCTCTGGCAAGTCATCTCCCTTGCTGAAACTTCATGCTTTCAAAGGTGGGGGGTGTGCCTTTCCCTTTGGGCATCAAAGTTCTCTGCACTTTCAGTAAAGAGTTGTTGGTGACAGGCACCAAAAAACGTGTTACTTAATTTTAAAGAATTAGTGACATGTGTGCAGACTTAATGGCAGAACTAGCAAGTTTTGACTATGAAGTTGAAGAGATTTTTTTCCCCTTCCATGCATGCTCTTTTTCCTGCTGTAACACTGACAGGAGACCAACATGGTCTGGGTGTGCCCCAGAACCCTAGCCTTTTGTGGCTGTTGCGAACCGATGGAAAAAGTATGAGAGGAATGCCTAAGTCAGAACTTCAGAGCATAAAAGGAGCACAGCTCCAGATCAGCCTCCTGGCAGGAGGTGGGAAGGGAGGCAGCGTGGGTGGAAGGCAGGCTTTCTCTCTGTGTTTCATTACCAGGTGGACGCTCATCATTCTCTTCTCTTGCAAGCTGTAGGTTGTATCGAGTATGAAGGAAACCGGCAGGAACACAGTATTGCAGACATGCTTGAAAGTATGTTGTGCTAGTGCCTTGAAGAGTAATGCTCTGCACTTCTGCTTCTTTCCTCAGTTGGAAGATGTGGGATATTTTGAAAGACAAGTTACATGTCTTTGCTCAGAGTGTACAACAGTAGGATAGTACTCGCTTCCCAGTCCCCCTCTTCAATTTGCTGACGTTCAGCACATCACAAACACATCTGCCTTCAGACCAGTTTTGCAGATGGCTTTGAATGACAGCTTGCTGATCTAAAGCAAGCCCTGACTACTCTCTTTGATTACTTGTGTTACTAAGTCTTCTATCACTTTATCTAACCAGTTGAGTACTTCTATGTCATGTAAGTATTTAAAGATGCAAGTGATGTCACCATCTGATCTAATCTCTCTGTCAGCTCAGAATTGTTGCCTAAATATGCTTCAGAGTGCTCTGCCTGCTGACTCTGATAATATCTCATGCTTCCAAAACCATGTCCTCCTGGTCATCTCTCTGATTATCTTGGCAGCTCAAAGTTTAGCTCCAGGGGAAACTGCCCTGAGAGCCTTAGGAAAGCTGCAGGTACACACTTTCTATCATGCAGTGACAGGTGAATAAAGTTTATTGGCTGGAGAAGTCAGCCCAAACCCCAGGTATCATATGCAGAGGGAAAGGGGGGATTATTTCTGAGTTTTCCTTTAGGCGTCCACAATTACAGCGCAAATATGGAGCTCAGCCATGTGACTTCAGCTCTGAACATCATAGCATTTCACACTACAGGTTGTTACTTTGAACCTTTTTTTGGTCTCTTTTCTTTTTATTTTCTACATGACATTTGAGGAAAATCCTGTTGTACAGCATCCTAGTTGTTGTGCCTGCTCTGTTTCTTCTTTCTGATCTTGGAACCACAGGGGATGTGGGCTGAGATTTCATCGGGATTGCCACAGCAGCCCCAACCCAGTGAGAAAATTGGCACCAAATTACGGTAAGGAAGGCTGCTGAACACAGGCATGCCACTACACAGCGCTTCTCAGTGCTTTTTAAACCATTGCTCTGTGAGTGGCACCTCTAATAGCATCCTATATGGCACTCTGTCTGTGGTCAGCACTTGGTGCTGACACACAAAGTACAGATGCAACAAGAGGCTGATAACTATTAGCTGTTTGTTCCTGGGAAAAGCACTAGTACCATTATTGTCATGCCAGTGTTGACTTCTGCTTGGTTGGGCTTGCCAAGCTGTTGGTTTGTTTTTATTTTTGGTGTGGATGTATTTTTCCTGAGCATTGAAGGTAGGTGCAGAACAGAAGAAAACTGTCAAATATCTGTTACCTGATTCTCTGGCAAGGTATCTTGCTATTGCCAGGCTCTGGTGAATAACAACTCCGTCTACTTCCAGAATGGGGACTTTGCCAAATGGGATAGCTTGGAGGAGAAAAAAAAAAATAGAAAAATCAACCAAAAGTTAAATCATAGCACTTAAGAGTGGGAGTCTGTAATAGTTGCACTTTTACCACTCGGAGGATATGCACTGTTACAGCACTTACAGTTTCACAGTATTTCTGTAGGGAAATGCATGGGCTAAAAAAAAAAAAAAAAGGATATAACCAGATTGAACTGCAAGAAGACAACTGTAGTGTAGAAACCAGGTATTGTTACTTCCTAGTCTTTTACTGTAAAGGCTGAATGTGCTCCTACATGTCCTGAATTCTTTATGCAGGGAAAGTTTTCAGTGGAATCTTGGTTTTTCCTTCTCTTCCTTGCTTTTTCCTCCCCAGAAGAGTGACTGCCAAGGTTAAGCAAAGTACTACTGAAGATTTTGTAGTGCAGGATCCAGTTGGAGTATAAAATAAGAGGTCGGGTAAAGACTACAAAAGTGCTTTTTCATTTACACTTGTTTTAAATTCAGAAGCAGTGATTCGGAGAAGTATCTATATTTCAGAACTTATATTGTGATGTTTCACTTGACAGTCATCACCAAGAGACAGATACAGCTTTCACACTGAACTGCAAATGCTAAGAAGATACTCAAATTTACTTCACTTGCATTCAAAAAAATTTCAGTCAGTCATGGGGAAGAACTTTGAGTATAGGGGAAGACTAACTAAGTAGGTGTCATGGATGTAAGAGTTTGAGATAAGAAATCAAACTTATCTTTCAGTTATTAGTTTAGTAGCATAATGTACGTGAAATCTTGGACTGCTGTTTTGCCATGTTTTGGAGAAGCTGCTGGCATGATATCAAATGGGGCTGGAACCTCAGAGTAAAGCTTAAGCTGGGAAAAAATGTCGCCTTTAGGGTGCTGATAATCCGCTCCTGGGAACCTGGTGCTGTTCACCAGAGGAACTTTAAATCTCTGCATTTCAAAGGATGCTATTTCATAAATTCCAAGTATGTGATTGCAAGTTCTGGTTATAGCCAGATGCTTTGTACCCAATTTTCATCTGGATTACACTTTACATAAATAAGATATATGTCCATTTTAAGACTGTCTTGCAATGTAAAAGGATGGAGGTGGAAAAGTGAGAACATGGCCTACTGGAGACATGCAAGGTGCTTTCACACCCGCAAGAACTGTCTTTATGGGACAGCTGGAATGACATTTGTATTCCATGAGGTTTTTTAGTTCTTAATGAGAAGGAAAAAATAATGAAACCTCATATATTTGTGACCTGTTTATCAAGGCAACTTCAGCAGTGATGAACACTGCCACGTGTCTCTGTGGTTTAGCATACAGTATGTGAATCACATTAGCTACGGGATCTTAGATGTCAAATCTGTATCTGCAAAATAAATTTGGCAGCAGCACAAGACATTCAGGGCTCCTCTGTACATGGGTTTTTCTGCATCTGAACACAGTACTTGTGATACCCTTTTTTTCCCCCCTAAGTTCAGCACACTGTGAAGCCAGTATAAATTTTGATGCTGATGACTAGCAGAAGCAAGAGAGCTCAAAGAGCATTAGTGGCTGCACCCCAGGGAGAAAGCGTGCACTGCTAGTTGTTATTGAAACAATAATAGACTTATTGCACAGAAGACTTCATATATTTATTATCCAGACAGCAGCAAGGTCCTGGCAAGTTCATGTATTCCTTCAATGAGAATCCAGAGAGGAAAAGATGCATCCCCAAATGCTAAACTGAAAAGCTCTCTGGTTGTGAAAATGAGAAGAACCTTGGTTCTGCACTGTGGGTTAATGGTGCAGAGTTCCCTGAGCATCACTGCCTCCAAAGCCACAGATCTGTGAAATAGTTTGCTTATGCAGGATACCAGCGCATCTTTCAAGCAAGTGCAAGTAGAGGGGATGAGAGCAGGCGTGACTGCTGGACGTGCCAGCGTGGTCAGACTACAGCCATCTTCATATCCCCCCTAGACCACACAAGGCTATGCACCAATGCCTGTCAACAGGTAACAGCAAAGCACAACCAGCTCAGGAGCAATAAGTGCTGCCCCTGAAGGAGTTAACTGGCCTTTTTCAGAGGCCCCAGTAGGAATGCCACTGGGCTGTTGAAGCTTTGGCTAGGTCAAAGTGACTAAGCCAGCCTCTGTAGCAATAACTGTCAAAACACAATGATCGCTGCTCAGGTTGGGAAACTACAATTGCTTCATCTAGAAACCAAACAGACTGTTTTCTGCTGTGTTTACATGTGGGGGAAAGTCTGAAAGCCATAGCTTTGACTGACGTTTCACTTTGTCAGTCACTACAAGGAAAATGAAAGATGATTTGTTTGTATAGATTTTAAAATTTTTTTTTAAGAAACCCTTGATTACAGCAAAAGGGAGGGAGGCATCTTTCTCACAGTTGAGGATCATGGATTAAATTGTGAAAGGCAGCTGGGTGGCAGAGTGGTAGTAATCTCTCATGTTCTGTTTCTCAGAAATCTGGCCATTTCTGGATTCACTCCCCCCCGCGCCGCCCCCCCCCCCCCCCCCCCGCAGTCAATAGAATTCAAGGGAATTGCTATTCATTCCTTGAAAATATGAGTAATGCCTACAAACTGCTTCCTCCTCAGAGCTAAGCTATTTTCATTAAGATCTGGTTATTCTTTCCTGGAAAAGAAACTGAGGTTACAATTAAAAATATAGCTTTGTTTTGTGTGCAATAAAAATATTCATACACTTGTGTGTTTTGTAATGCAAGTATAAAATTAATAAATGAGATCAGATTTTATTGCACATTGTCCCGTGAGTCTTAAATGTCCAAAAGCCATTATGCTTTGATTTATAATGAGGCTTGGAGGTTTTTTTGCTAAGAGGCAGCATATCTATTGCCATCATTACTAAACAATGAACTGTTTAAAGCATAACAGATGGTAAATAGGAGATGTTTCTTCCTTTCTTGTGTGTTCAAAATGCCATTAGATGTTTTCTTAAGAACAGGGAAAAAAATTGTGATTTGAATATAAAAGTAGGTGATTTTTTTCTTGCTGATAGAGGGTGTGTGTATGATTATACACTGACTTTTGTCGACTACTGAGTTAAGCTGTAAAGGAGTGTAATTCTGAGAAGTTTGAAGAATGCACACTTGTGCTGTGCATTGTAAAAATCTGTTGTTTCTTCTTGGGTGCAGGGCATGCTATTCTTGCACACCAGAAAGTATGGCAGATATCCAGGCTGCTTTACAGCTGAATAAAATAGCAAAGAACAGTCAAGGGACAGAAAATATTTATAGTCCATTTCCTCTGTATTGATCAAAAAGGTATAATTGCTTATAAAGTTGCATTTTCAGTCTAGAAAAATTTAGGAGAAAAAAAATATCTCTTTGCCTTTGAAACATTATTATCTAAAATTCTTATAACAAGACCAAAGTTTTTATTAACCTGCAATGAAGTATCTTTTTGATCTTGTAACTTAAAAGAACAATTTCCTATATTCATAAATTCATAGCAAAACCAGGAGATTGATCATATATGTAAGTTTGGCTGTTGTGAGCAGGAATGTGTTCCCTGTGAAACCAGAAGACTACCTTTTCCAAGTGGAGAAGAGGGGGGTGGATTTCTGTTACACAGTTTATCCTAAGGAAGGATGTGAAGAGCTGTCACACTGGATGGGGGCAGTTTGATTGCTGGAGGCAAGGTCAGGGTTTGACAAATTACTTCAATCTGGCCTCAATACACCTTGCCTGTAGTCCATTTTTTGAAGTGCAGCAAAAACCACAGCCAGGCCATCTACTCAGGAGCTCCAAATTACCATCTGTCTGTACATGAATTTAAGCAGTGTTAGCCTTACACTCATGGATACAGGCTTCTGTGGCTGGCTTTGAGCCTCCTGTGGTGCTCCTTGACAACACATGTTCAAGAAACCTCCAGGGATGTTCAAATGTGCCATGTGTATAAGCACTGAATAAAAACTGCTAAATTTTACACATTTTTGGTGAAAGGCATGGTTTGGGCGAATTCAGATGAACACAGCATGTAGGTCAGTTCCTGTCAGGTTCCTACATTAGATGAGCAAGCGAAAGAGGTGGCACATGAAGCTGGAATGTGAGATAGATCTCATATGGTAGAATGAGGGTTGTTGGGGGCAAATCATGAAACAATATGAATCGGAGAACAATCGTGAACAGTTAAGCTGAAGTAGTGCTGACTGGAAGGATGTGCATGTCACTTTGCTATTTTTTCTTTAACCTTGATCGGCTAGGGGGCTGCTTCGTACTTACATCAGTTTATACCCTTGTGTATCCAGATGGATGTCCTTTCCGTGTTTTTCAAAACAGTGTTGTCTTGCAAAGTTTCTGACTCCCACTTGAGCAAATCCATTTTAAGAAAGAAAACTAGAAAAATCTGTTGCCGTCATTGTACAAACAGCGTCATTTCTCGGGCATGCACAAAATACATGACCTTTCCCTTTTAGTTTCTGCTTGCTTTGTTGCTCATCTGAAGTAGAAAGTGCTATGAACGCTTGTGTTGATTTCCAGATTGAAAACTCACTGAAAAGAGGAACAGGGTTCTTAAAAAGCATGGTGTTTAGATAAGTAAACCTGTAGTCGTCTTTAAATTGAACTTTCATCAGCAAGTTCTTTATTTTTCCTATTATCTTAGTTATTTATTGTTTTTAGCATTGCATGCTGGAATGAAACGTGCACAGACTTTACACTCCCTGTGAAGAAAACCTTGAGAGAGAGTGTAAGTCATCAGACTGATCTGCAGCCTCTCTTTTCATTTTAGAAAGAACTCACTGAAGTATCTGTGCAGTGTTTAACAGTTGGATGAATTCCTTTTTATGCATACTTTAATTTTGGTTGGCTTTTGTGACTGGAACTGTGGTGTTTTTATAGTCTCTGCTGGACACTAAGCAGGGGAGATGAGGCCTGACGTGTGTTAAAAGCAAAGGCATCTGTATAAATTGTGTCCATCCCATGAAGTCCTTAAGGGCTGTGGTACCTATTCCCATCCTGGCATGCCTAGAGGTTCTCACTAGTGTTCAGGCCTTCCCCTTTGACGATGAACTGCTCGCTCATCCTCCTGGGCATGACACAGTGGATGATGCTCATGTGGGCCTGTTTCTCTTTCAAGGAAAGGGAGGGGAAACACAACACCAAGCTGAGCACAGTTTTGTCCAAGCCTGGCAGCCAGGCTGGTTGGCTGCTGGTGTGGAGAAACCAGAGCTTAGTGCTGTGCTATGCTTCTCACTGCTGTTTTCCCCCAGCCAGGGAAGAGCCTCTATGCAGATACAGTTTTTAATTTCCTGCTTCCCTTAGCTCTTTCTTCCCTTTCCACTCACGTGAACTTCTTCCTTATTCTTCTCCTCATCATCCCTGTTCTTTCCTCCCCACATTTATCCTGACTCACCTCAGCTTTGCTCCCAGGTGTGATTGCAGGTTCCCCTATTTCCCCTGTGTTGACCTGCTCTTCCCCATGCTTCCTTCTGCCTGTATTGAAATCATCCACGGCTTTGTTGTGAAGCAGCCTGAATGGAAGCATTTGATTGTTCCTCAAAACATGAATAATTAATGGTTTTGCAATCAAGCAGCTTAGATTGATGCCATAGTAAGGCAGCTGGATTGATCAAATATGGAGGAAAATAAATGTCATGGCCATGCTTCTTCCTACAATATCTCTGTCAAAATAAGTTTTCCTTCACCTTGAAAACTAACCATAACTGCTTTTCCTTTCCATTTATATTTAAATGGAATAATGAGAAACAAATATATGAGATAATTTGTATCATCCAATAAGAAGTATATGAAAGATGCATTTTTTGTAAGGCTGGCAGAGGAGCAAGGCCCCTGGGAAGCGATTGGCTTGGAGCTGGAGGCGTTCAGAATCCATATCTTCTAGAAAGGGCTGAGCAGGATGGTGCTCTGATCTAACCTCAGCCCAGCTTAAGTGTTGTTAGCTATTACAACTCATATTTTCCCTGAAGTGATTGTTAAGCCCTACTTTTTACTCAAAGATAGCTATTTACACATTTTAGCTGGAGCTAAAGTCACTCAGGAAACAGGACAGCTGTTCCCTTGAAGAATTCTTGTCTGGTGTCAGGTGCCTCTCCAGATTTATCTATTATCTTGGAAGTATTTTCAGTGCAATAATTAGTCTGTCAAGTTTTCTGAGAACATTTCAAGCACCATTTCACCCCTCCTAAACAGTTTATGGGACGTTTACAGCCATCAGTGTAATGAAAGCATCCTTTGCTATGACAATAAAGTCTGTGTAATTGCCATTGCTTCAAATTCCCTGAATGAGCCACAGAACAAAAGCTGTTATTGCTGCTAGCCTAATATCTCAAGGGGATGGTAACTTTGTGCACCATTACAGTGGATTTTCTGCTATATCATGACATATCAGCGCAGTGATGCTTTTTGTGAGAAGCCTATTATGTGGCAATACAGATCTTGAATGAGTCTACTATGTGCTAGTGTATAGATTTTGAATGGGCTAGAGATTAAGTGGTGGCATGGTCAAGTCAAAGTCCATTCAAAAGGTAACGTTTGTTTAGTTATTTAAATGATTATTGACTTATATAGAGTGAAGGGTCATGTAAAGCTGCTACTTGATATTAATCTGTTTTTTTAAAATTCTTTTCTAAAGCTAGTCAATGCTAATTACTTGCATACTAGCTTGCTTAAGCTTCTTTGTATTATAAACTATTATAAAGCACAACCCTTGCCTGAAATCAGCAACTGGAAAATTTACCAAAGATGATCTAATTAGTGAAAGAAGGGAAAAAAGAAATGTTGAGATACAGAAATTTAAATTTCAGAGCGTATAAGCCAAATGACATAAGTTTTCATGTTATGCCTCCCTCTCTACAAAAAAACCCACCACTTCGGTGTAAACAAAATCAAGTGAGATGGTATTTCTAGAAGCAAGGAGTTACTCATTTGCCTGAAGGACCATTAAGACAAAAGCTTGCTGTGGGGAGCCACATGAAAAATGCCAAAACAAACAACAAAACCATCACACTTTTCAGTCCAGGTCAAAATTAAACTTGCAGCAGCTGCAAGTCTGCTTTCTAAATGGCCTTTCTGCACATTAATCTTAATGCACACATTTTCTATTTTCCCTTCAATTTTACAGGAGAGCTAACAAATAAGTCTTCAGAATAATGACAGTATTTTCTGTTATATATGGTATGATGATTTGAGTGGGAGGGTGGTATTTGTTACAAAACCTTCTCTAATTTTGTTTAAATTGATGGAGCAAATCTATCCTCTGTGCAGGGACCCAACTCCTTGTACTCTTAGAGAAACTCAAGTTCTTAGATTTGTTCCCTTAGCAGCTCAAGAATCATGAAGAGGCTCTCCTTGTCCAAACTTAAGAGAACAAAGTTTCCTCTTCTGTAGGTCTTTTTTTTCTTTATCTTACTTCATCATACTTGAAGCTTTTAAAAAGAGGGACATTATGTTTTACTTGCAGACTCTGCAGTCAAAACTGATTTCAGATCTTTCATAGGCAAGTGGGTTTGCATTTAACGTATTATATGCAAGTGTGCATAGCAATTTGTGTGGTATTTCCTAATCTCACTTCAATATATAATTATGTAATTAGTCCAATTAATAGAACCAATTTTAATGATTTTTTTTTTAAGGATTGCAAAATAAACAGTGTATCAAACTGCTTTTACAGTAGCTGCCATTACATCAAATGCAGCTGTAATTCCCCTTATAATTGCTAAACACTTACCACCCTTTGGTTTTCACGAGGATGAGACTGATTAGAATCTGCTACTTTATTTCTGTTCTTTTTGAAGTAGAACCAGTCCAGGCAAAATGGAAAAAAAAATAAATCCTGAGCTTCAAAAGAAAGGTTTGAACACAAAATGTGAATGACAGTAGTGTAGAAGATCTCTCAACAGCGTGAACTATGCCTGTGTATGCTCAGTGGGTTGGAGGGATCTCCTCATTTCATATTCACTGTTGAACACAGCAATAAATGAACTTTTTTGGCAAAAAATTCAGGATAGTAGAGAACGCAAGTGGTTTGTTTTCCTTATGGCAAATGGTGCATCTCTGCTGTATGCAATATTGTAGTAATGTTAAGACATACAGACCCTATATGACCTAGTCCCTAGCTAGGAGGCAACCATTTCTTGTGCTATGTCATGGCCTGCAAAGTCAGTGTTTAGGTATTTTAGGGCAGATTGGGGCAGTAGCTATTGGTCTTCTACAGTGTAAGTATGTTTACTGCAAAGCCCTGTTGCTACCTTTTATTTGAAGTTTTGCTGAATTATTTGCCTGTGGGAGATTACTTTGGAAATACCATGAGTAACAACTGCTTCACAGAGGAGGAGGAGGTTAGTTGATGGCCAGGTAATTTCCTTAGCAGCATTACATTGTTATGCATTCAAACAAGATACCTTTACTCTTGTTTTAGATGATGAACCTCTTAATGTACATACTGTGTGCAGTGCAAATGCAACTGGTGGCAAATGCCATCATTACATTAGTGCTTGAGCTACAGTTCAGCAAGCCTTCCCAGAAGCTAAAGTTTAGCATCCTGGTATGAGATACTTTCAGATATGCATCCAACTATTTCTTTGTAGGTGTATGTTTTCCCAGTCAAATAGCACAAAACATTCCAGTTCCCATCCACTGACTTGAAACACACTGTCTACAGAAGCCTGAAATTCACAGAACTCCTAGGTCAGCATAAATTTTGCATGGATGATTTCACATATCTGAGAGCAGCAGCTCCCACACTTTACTAAACTTCTTAATTGCTTTGGAATTTCATCTAGGGGTCAGTCATAGTAAAGGCTGCTATGAAAGGCCATTATGCAGAGAAAATGAAAAATTTTGATTAACCCTTGGTAAACCTGCTAACAAACTTTTCACATCACAGAAACAAAGGCATCCAAAGGTTAAATGACTTAACCAACATTTGTTAATGCACCAGACACAGCTTTGGCTTAGGATTTCTAGGATGCCTCTGCTCCCAGTGCTTCGGTGGTAATGGTGTTGCAGCTGGGCATACACTGTAGTGAACAAGTACCATACATATAAAGTTTCACTGGGAAGTTCATGATGTGAGCACTGAAGAAAAGCATAGGAAGGATTTTTCTGTATTGTTTCTTGTGCTGGCTTGGACATCGGGGACGTCATCAATATTGATTGATAGATCTGCTGTTAGAACATCTTGTCCTAGGATATGAATGTCTCTGTAGCCTTTAAGTCACTACTTGTGTTTCATCTTTTTAATTTGTCTTACTTAAAAATCAGTATGCAAATCTCTACATAGAATTATACTTTGTTAATATTTTCTGAACTTTATTTCAGTACATAAGTGGATGTGTGTATGTGTGAATATGTGCATAGTTAAGTATGAAGAAGTCCTATGCAGAGCTTTCCTCTATTCTTCTGAATTCTCAGTCTTACGTTTAGCTTCTGCCCTGCTTCCACGAAAATTGCAGTGGGAGAGACATAAGCTATATTACATGCTCAATAGGTTTAAGCTCTTAAAAAGAGGTTTCCAAAGTCAGCCATCCCTAACTGAAAATATCCTGTTTTCACTGCTTCATTTACAGTGCTCTCTGTGGGTTGTTAGGCAGTGTTTTCTAGATTTGAGCACCACAGATGGGCTTCAGCTGCCACTTGGAGAGCAGCGGTGCTTGAGTATTTGTCATTCAAGTCACTGCGAACATTATGGGAAAGACCAAATTTAACTGCACCCTACAAGGATTTGGCAGCCTGCTTGCTGGGCTTATTAAATGGTGTGGAAGCCTACCAAGAAACTTTGATTAATGGAAATCACATTGTGCACTAGTTGTGTATTTTCCCCAAATTAAAGGCGTTATTCTTCATTCTGGATGTGAAAAGTGTCATAGCCTGTGTAGCAAAACTTGGGACAAATCCATGAAATGAAGACACAGATATTTCTGATTTCATATCCCCAGATCTGTTTCATTTGAACTACGGTTAATGAAGAGGAATACAAACAGTTTTAATAGCTGGAAAGAGGTTCCTTTTAACTAAAAAATGGAGTATTTGAGCCTGCAGAGTACTCTCATAAGGGCTGTTCTTAGGAACCATGATATTCTAGCACCTCTTCCAATCCTTTTGTTTTTTCTTTAGTGTATCAACTGATTTCCTTTTTCTTATCACCTTCCTTCTCTGAAGACATTTGAGGTTGCAAAGCAGTGTTCTTCTTGACACATTTCCAATTTGGCTTTCTAAAACTGGGGTGAATGCTGCTGTGTGGTCTTTGAGACCAAATCCTCCAAAGAAGCTGGGAAGATTAGCACGCATCTAGTCAGCTTTAGGCAGACAAAAGCTGAACTGAATTGATAAGGAGTAAAAGCCCAGCTGGATGATAGCCTGTAAGTCATTTTAGACTGAAGATTTGGATCCAGACTTCTGTGAGAGTATCAGGAATGACATTTTGGCTGCTTAGGCAATAAAATTCCCATAAGCTTCATTAAAGCCAGGAATTATATGTCTTTCTGGTCATGCAACAAATAGTAACTTCCTCAATTGCTTTGCTTTTCAACAACATTTCTAGCAGAGCTTTGGATATAAGATCCCATGCTACTTACTTGGTTTGATTTTGGGCCAGTCTGCTGCTTCTATCCTGTGGTCTTCATACTTCTTGCCCGAATAGGCAAACAGGTAGCGGCTGATTTCTGCTCGTCCTCGCAGATTGAAGTATGTCAGCTTGTACTGTGGCATGCTGGATCCCTGAAAGGGAAGACACCGTGTTGCTTTTGATACGAGTAACTCAACACCTTTTTACAAAAGCACACTTATTTATGAAACACATGGTTGTACAATGCAAAGGACATATTACAGTAAGCCATGATGTGTTGTACTTTGCAATCATTGCATTAGTCATACCTTTTTGTTCTGCATTTGTCAGCCACAATATTTAGACATGGACAATGACAGTTAAACCTGCAGTTCCTCCTTGTGTATCTCCAGAAAGATGGCTTGGTTTTTTTCAGACATATTAAGAACTTTCGGCTTTCATTTATTTCTTTCTTTTTACTCCAAACTCAGGCCATTTTTATAAAGTGTTTTTCAGGGTGCAAATCTAAAATCATATGCTCTAACAGAAGATAGTTGCTGTCCTGAGCAGCAAATTTGTTCAAGCCTGCCCTGCTTAGCCTCTATTGCTTATGGAGACATTCATTTAAGACTAAATCATGACAATTACCAAACTGTTGTGATTTTTCTCATTAACTATTACTCTGGTCATGTAGGCAATTAACCCAACCTATTTTAGAAGGAAAATTTGCTATGGAAACCAGTCTACACTGTTGTTTTGAGCAAATTGTCATCAAATTCTGTTTCTTGTACAGAAGCCAGAAGAAAACTTGAAATTACTTTGTTAGGTTTTCTTGTGACTTTTTTTTTTTTTTTTCCCCCCCCGGCCCCTTCAGTTGTAGTTAGGAATCTTGTAACAGGAAGGCTCTATTTGTTTCTTGGAGTAACAGGCAACAAAAGAAAATACTCATGAGTTTGATTGCACAGCAAGGATGGTGCAGGAAAGGTGAACGGCTCAGGCCACTTTAAACTAAAAGTAAGCTTTTAAACTCTGCACACGTAGCACCTTAATAAGAGAGATCTATGACCTCAGCTGAAATTTAACTGTCCCGCCTAAAGGAAATGAAAACAACCATCCACCTCCTCACCTAAAGCAAAACCCTTTCTCATTTTGGCCTTAAAGTAGACCCTGCATGTCTTCTACTATTCTTTTATATACATCAGATTCAGAGTGTAGTTAATAAATTGTGCAACACAGATCATCTGTAGCAGGAAAGAAAGGGACTTTTTGGGTTTTTAATGAGTAAGTGCTACTATATAACCTTGCAATAGAAACAACCCCCTATTTAGTCATCTTGCCTTTGAAAACATATGCTTGAGGGCAGATGTATCATCAGCTTTCACTTTAGAGGGAGAGGCTCCTTGTTCAGAAACCAGGAAAACTCGCACTTAACTCATGCTGAAAAGAGCAACCTGCCTTTACCACTTTCTCCTCAAAAGTCAAAGCATCTACTTTCCATCCTCAGAGTAGCAAAGGCAAAAAAAAAAAAAAAATTCAGAGAAAATGAGCACATTGGAGGCTGCTTAATTTATCGTGAAAACTACCTGTTCCTTAGGGCACGCAGCAGGGTCAAAAGAAATTATTAGTAAATGGGGATTTTGCACAGCCGATGGCCCAGCAGAGAAGCAGGAGCAGAGAGTTACCAATAGAGATATCTACAAGTGCTTCAAAACAAAGATGCCACTACAATTATTTTTTTTTTAAGAAGTCAAACAAGTGTGTTCCTTTGTACTGTATAAAAGAGGGAAGCTGCAGGCAAAATGAATTACATTAGGATGTGATTAGTTCTCTGGATGTGTTAGTTACTAGAAAATACATTTGTTTGCTGCTTGGCAAGTGCAGCTCACAGATTACAGGTGTAACTGTTTCTTTTCCTAAAGACATAAATTTTGAGAATTCCAAATTTTTCAAGTATGTTTTAGCTAAGTGGTAAAACTTTGTTTCTCTATTTTCACATTTTGTGGACAGATTTATTACTTATTATGCTTTATTGTGCTTATATAATACTATATATTATATTTTATGATTTATTTATGCAGAATTAGTTTGGATTATATGTCTACGAAGTTAATGTAAAAAGAGAGGATGAGATTGTCATTTGTTTGGATTTTTTTTCCCCATTTATCCCTGCTTCTGAATTTGTGTGGTCATTTGAGAGCAAGGAAGGGCATTTTTAAACCAGCCAGTGTTATCTGAGATTCAAATTAGACATGACTTAATGATTTGGGACTAAAAGGGGAAAAAAAACCTACTTGATTCTTACTTTTCAATTTTTTTAGAGGCAAGCGAATACTACTGATTCAGTCTGTGCTTGGATAGGATACGACCTTTAACATGCAAAACCTACAGTGTCTGCTTCCCTTCTTTGGGGGTGTCTGCAGAGCTTTTTTCACAAACAGCAGTAGAAGTTCCAGTGCCCTGGACTTACTACACTGCTCCCATGCAGCTCCTGTACCTCAGCTACCTCTAGCCTGCTTAGCCCTGTGTTAGCGGAAAGCTGTCAACAGCTGGAAGGCATTAAAAGCACAAGAATAGAAAACTTTAAGGTACGGTCATGAGGAAGGCAGTAGACAGCTATATATAGAGCAGGCTGGAGATGAGTGAAGCATAACATTTCTGGTGATGAGCATTTTGAAAGAGTCTAATTCTTACTGTGGGAGAACTTTGTACACAAAGATGTGTATAATCAGGAGTAGTGAGATGATGTAAAGAAAAGGGAATTTTGGCTGAAGACCAGGAAGTCTTTCTGGCTGTTGTAGTAGACTGTGGAATATTTTGGTCTGCCAAGGAAGCAGTGGAAACTATTGTTTGAAATGTCTAAAGCAAAGCTAAACAATTTTCTAATGAATACACTGTAAGGAGTAATCAAATATTTGCAGTGCTGATGCACATTTAAGCTTATGAATTTTTTTCCATCTGTTAACCAAAAACCCCCAGCCCTACCAGGAGTTTACAAAAAATATTTGACATTTTAAAGGCCTCTATAGCTCTATTGTAAGCATGTTTTTGTAAATGTTTGTCGGTTTTATTTTTTATTTGTATTCATTGAGAAATGTCAGAAGTAGCTCTTCCTAAACAATTCCACATAGGTTTCTAAAGGAAAGAAATGGTTGTGTTCGGAATAGCTTTTGCCAAACATACAAGGAAAGTTGTTGGGTCTTCTCCTTATCCTCCTTTACCCTATTCTCCCAGTGTGTTTTGTAAAGGACCAGAACATGAGGAAGAAATTAAAACCATTTAAAAAAATGTCCAA
Source organism: Strix aluco (assembly GCF_031877795.1). Classification (NCBI taxonomy): domain Eukaryota; kingdom Metazoa; phylum Chordata; class Aves; order Strigiformes; family Strigidae; genus Strix; species Strix aluco. The sequence goes on from NC_133934.1 coordinate 53,540,368, forward strand.
AGTGATTAAATGATTGAAAAATGTCACTTCCAGGGAAAAAGGTCTATTTTGGGTCTTTGAGTTCGTGCTTTTGTTTTTATTGGGGGGACAGGGGAATCTTTAAAACTATTTACAATTATTTTTCTCCTTTTATGTTTAATCATGGCTTAAAAACACTAAAAGACATTGGTGAGGGGAAAATCTTAGTGCCCAGACTTGCAACCATTTAGCCACCTGCCTGGTGCTCTTAAATCTGTCTGGGTGAGTTTGTTGCAAAGACAAGTGTGTATAAATGCAGGAGGGAGCTGATTTACCTTACACCAATAAATCTGCCATCTAAGCGGTGGGTTTTTATTTTCTAAAGCTATGAATACATGGCTGGGTCCCACCTGTACACCTGCCCTGCCCTGTGTTGACAGTCAGCACCTGAGGAAACTTCAGCCCCAGTTTTATCATGTGCAACTTTCAAAGCAGTGAACTCAGCTAGTCTGAATTTACTATTAAGTAAGCTTTAATACTTTAAAGTTGTTGACCCACTTAGCTGATTTTCTAGCTTTCCTCTGCGGCTTTCTTAAAGCCGGCTTAACTGGCTTTAACATACCTTTAAACAAATGATTAATGGATCTCGTGATTAACTGAGCTTTTGGAGTCACTTGGTGACAAAGTCAAACAGAAAATCTGAGAGGAGGTCAAAAGTGTGTAAAAGTGGCATCCTCTACATTACTCATGAGTCAAAATTCAGGTTGAAGTTACAAGTATCTCAGACATCTTAGGCCAGATTTTAAATAATTAAAACTGTTCATGTCTTTACAGAGACACTGTATTACCTGATGAATTTGGGATGCTTTTATTCCAATTGAAGCAGGACAGAACAGTCAATTTGAAAACTTCAAGCAATATTAGGGTGAAGAAACACAGCCCAGGAAGGAATCAGCATCATTCTCTGAGAACTAAAATGCTGCATTTCAGACAGCGCTAGTGCAGAAAAGAAAAAGCACTGACAGACTGGAAACTGTATGAACATACTGGTAGGATACAGAAGCAAACACTCCCAGTGTTCGCAAGGTATGCCATACTTTTGCTTTTACTGGATGATGGTGTATGTGTCCCTGCTCTGTTTTAAAGCGTAAATCACAAGTGCACCCCCTGCATTTCGCCTGCTCAAGATGAGTTTTGGGTGTATGCCCAGTACAATCCAGCACAGTCTGCCTCTGCCAGCCAGTATGCTGTCCTGCACTCCCAGCCTGAGCTTTGCCTTGTGAAAGCAAACACCAAAAGTCTGCTGGACTTTGTAGAGTAACAGGGTTTCATCTCTGTTTTGGAAAAATCCAGCCCTCAAAATAATACAAAGAAATATTCTTCAGGCTAGTGAAAACCTGGATGCAGATACTCAGTATGCGAATTCAGGAGAGAAAAAAAAAAAAAAAAAGAAAAAAAAAAGAAAAAAAAAGGCAGTACTTTATTTCATTTTCTTGGATAAGGTTATTAATATTCGAGGCAACAGGCAGCAGAGCATTTTCCCCAAGCTGGGGGTGGAGGGGGAGAAACCAGCTAAATTGAGCTATTTGTTCACATCCATCCAAAGTCTGAAAAAAGACGCCTTTAATTGTACTTTGCACTGTGAGAAATTAAGGGTTTCCTTGCTTTAAGGTTTCATGATTGTTACAGGATTTAAAGAAACCCAGCTGCTCACTCCAGCAAGCAAGACTGGTAGCATTGGGTTAAGGTTCATCTGGGTATTTCTAAAAATCTGGGCCTCAAACTGTCTGCCTGGAAGAGATGATGCATTGCACTGTGTGTATATTTATTTAACATGAGGGTTCTTCGTTAATTTAGGAGTCACTTACGAAAAGCACTGCAGCTAGCTCTTGACACAATGCTGCCCCAGCCACAGGCCTGCCAAAAAGGGGAAGGCTGGAGGTCTTGGCTGCCTAGTGTCATCGTACTTGCTTGAATTGAGACCAGACCAAGATGTGGTCCTTGAGGGAGTTCTATTTCATTTCCCTGTGCTAATACAACTTAGGGCTGCATCTGTGAACTCACTGCCTGTGATCAGCTGCCGGGAGAGCAGGATGGACCTCGGGATCTCCTGGGGAAAGCCAGTGTTTGCTGAAGGGCGTGAGAAGGGAAGGTGCTGCCATGTCTAATGAGGAAGGTGAAAAATTCCTTCTGAGGACTAGTGAGTGATGATTCAGTCAATGGATACCTCTATTTATTTTCTTATAAGATTAAGCTGTTTTATCAGCTCAGAGTGCTTCGGTTGCTGGAGCTGATATATGTTCCACTTTCATGATTTCATAAGATGAAAGTACAACAACAAATCAGCTTCCAGTCATATAAGCCTACAGGTATCTTTCTGCCAAGAAGTATCTTGCTTTATGAAGTGTGATACAGAGTTCATGCCCTCTCTAAGCAATAATCTAGCTGAAGCTGAAAAGCTTGGTGGACGTTGTTCCTTCTTTTTGATCTTAGTGCTGCTTTTAAAGCAGTTGCTACTTCTTTACAAGGTGTTTCTGTGAAGTTGGCCTGGAAATTAGATGAGTAGGTTTGAAATAGATGCATACCCAACAGCTTGATTTGGGTATCCTACAGGGGGTGCTGCAATTTCAGCCAGTCCATATATTTACTCATGTATTTCTGTGATGTCCTAGATGTACCATGCCACGTATACAGATTGAAGTTCTTATAACCGGTATCAGCTGAACATTTTCCATTAATGGTAACACTGGGATTTCAGAGTTATTTCAATGATTCCTTCTCTTCCTTACACCCAGTCTCAGGGCCCTGTAGTGCTAATGTCAATTAGGAAACTCAGTTTAGAAAGGGGAAGTAGAGAAGCTGGCTGGGTCTATGGGGTTTTTTCTTTGTATATAAAAACAAAAGAGTCTTTACACATTAAAGGAAAATTTTTTCTTAGGCTATTATCTCAGGAGTGACCTATCCAAATACAAAGCATAGATTTTTGGTTCTGACCCTTAGGGGCTGGGGAGAGTTGTATTACTTTATGGAGCACAAAAAAAAGATTTTTAACCAGGCAAGAGACTTACTCTGCCTTATTTCACCTGAGAAACATTAGGAATATTAAGTTCAGTTTTGTCTGTCTATGAATTCCTATGTGAATTCCTCATCCCTGTAACTGGAGAGCCAAGTATTAAAGCAGCTTTCTCCTTCCTCAATACATTTCCCTGTCCAAGTGAGTCTTCCTGCCTTCATTTTTTAAATTTCAGGGGAAGGAACCAGGGAGACAAGACTTAAATAGTTACTGTAGAAGGCAAGTAAAGAAAAGCTTCCACAGCTGTAACTTTATAAAATGCACTTTGCAGTTTTAGCAAGATAGGAAAGATAAAATGTCCGTGTCCAGTATTTCTTCCTTTTCATTTAACCAACCTAACATAAAGGTCAAAAAGGTTTGGGGAAAGGTGTGCTTGGTTACCTTCTCCTGCTTGAGCAATGCCGAAAGGGCAGGAGCCAGCTGGAAAGCAACTTTGCCCTGTCTGCAGTGCATGGTGCAGCTCTCCCGGTTGCTGATCAAATTGGTTGCTGCAGGAATGCCTTAAATTTTTTCCCTCAGATGAAAAATTATTCTCTCTAAAGACTCTCTGTGTTTATATTTCATGTCTAAATTCAGAGCTGAAAGTACAAACAGAAATAGTGATGTATTTGCCCTTTTTGGAGAGAAAACAGTTTGTTGGTGAGAAATCCGTCTGTGCCAGCAAGAATCATCCTTGGGGTGGCTGTTGGTCCCCTTCTGACTCCTTGCTTGTGAGGAAGGTTGGCAACTCTGCCTGGCAAAGGCACTGGCTTAATCCAAGCTGTTTATCCAGAGGTAAGTAACACTAAGACAAACAACTTTTCTATTTCCATGGAAAAATCTGAGGGGTATGGTAGGTATCTTACGTGATGTACTCCCTGAATGGGGAAGCTAATGACTTTGGGATTCCCATTAGCAAATAGAGAACTGAAGAATTGGGATGGCCCTCTCTTATTGCAGAGTGAAAAGGAAAAATGCTCATTTTCCTCTTCTCGAGCATAAACTTCTCTTGCTTTTAACACAGAGTCAAAAAATATTGGAGGATTAAGATTTTCAGCCTTTGAAAACTAAAAATAGTAATGATTTGTTCCTTTGTGTTTTTTTCTGCCAAAAGATGTGTTTGTTGTTTCTTTTTTTAGTGAAGAAAATAAGAAAATTTCTGCCCCCTTTTGAGGGAGAAGGATTGGAGAATATTGGCAGATTAATGGAAGACTGCAAATTTTCCAATGAAAGATTTCCACAGCAGTCTGTGTTTTGACAGAGAATAAAATGAAAAGCTTTAAGTAATTCTATCTAATTCCTGTCAGCTCTCAGTCTGACATAAACTCTCTTTCTGAAAAGCAATGGTCTCTTTTCCTGCTCTGCCCCAGTTATAGAAAATAAACATTTTAATTTGATGCCTTCTTTTTCTATGCCAGATAGCAATCTGAACCTTGGAGGGAAAAGAGAAAAAATCTGCACACTCTTTTCTGTTTAATACACAAATCATCTGAAGTAAATGTTTATGCAATTTGATGTAGAGTTGAGTTTTGAAATAACAAATCCCAAATGTAGTGGTTGTGGCCTGATACTTCTTAGCATGATTTTCAAGATTAGATAAATGCATGACTTAAAGCACATTTTTTTTTTTCTTTTTTTGGTGGGATTTGGCATGTCTTTAACCAGTGTGCTGGTTATTTGCAACCTGTGGTGGTAGTTAGCCCCTAACATGAGAAGAGATTTTAAGACATTGCTGTGGGATTACTGAGGAGTACTACTGATATGAGTATGTTAAGTGACCTGATAAGTAAAGCTCTGCTGTGTGAGCGAGGGCCTGATCTGTCAATGTGTGGGTTTAAAAAAGAGACTGCAGGAGAGCCTAAAGCAATTATCTAAGGAAGCTCTAGGCTTGGTTTGCTGATGTGGGAAATTGGAGATCTAGAAAAATACTTCAAGAACACAGGAAAAAACACATCTCGGTGAAAGAGGAGGATTAGAAAAATACTTATTCTGAGATGTTTTTTTGAAGGTGAGAGTCCAATGTGACTGGACAGTGAATGGGTGGTTTCTGTCAAGACTGTTGAAGGAGAACACCAGGATCCACTGGGTTTCTCCAACTTGACTTCACAGCTGCTGCTCTTCATGTGACTACCCCTCAGGCAACTTCAGTCAAAGCGGTAAGAATTCAGATATTTGATGTTCACCCCATTCATTTTTAACTGAAGTAGGTGAGGCAGCGCTTACATGTCAGCAGGTACGAGGAAACAGAGGCAGTGATGGACAGGGCTTTGCTGGGCTGCCTCAACAGCATGCTGCTCCTTCTGCCTCGTGTGCCAGGCTCCTTGGTTTAGGGCCTGAGCATCTGTGATGACTTTGGTTTCTGTCTGATCCTCAGTTTTTTGATTTGCAGCTATTTGGCCCCAGTTTTATGTAAATAACTTTCAAAATTGTTTTGTGCAGCCTCCTAAGCTGTAATGAACTTCAAATGAATAAATTGCACACCTGAGACCATAAAATACTGGTAAATAACATTGCAAGAGGAGAGGTCTCAGGAAAGATGCAGACTAAGGAGTGGTTAAGATAATTTCTCAGGAGAGGCTATTTAAGTCTTTTATTTCCTCATCAGATGTTTTAAGAATGCCCTGAAGCGTTGTGGTAAAGCAAAAGCCTAAATAATCGTAATTCTTGCCAACACCAGACATTCCTGTAAAATTCATGCCTTGCATCTGTCTCTGTAGTCTTCAGATAAATCAGCACCCCCTCACAATATCCCTACAAAGCAAAGAGCACAGTTGTGAGTCATGTTGCTGTGTGTTAAGTGGTTTAGTCAGCTCTCCAAAGGCAGTTTTTGCTGTTTTTGCCAGGATGATTTTATGTCCATTTCCTGAACTTGCAAGCATGTCCAACACAGTAATTTGTATAACAACTGTCTTGGCCACCTAGCATCTTTCCTTGGATGTCAAAAAATGAGCTTTTTTTCCTATTCCAGCCATGTGTGTGTGTGTGTATATGTACAAGGGGGAGTACAAACACCAAATCCTTCCCTCTGCTAGTCTAAACTACTTTGCTCTTGAGCTGTCACATGTTGTGAATCCACTGTACAACTTGTCAAAAATAAACAAAATTACAGGCATGAAAGAGAAATAATTAGGTAGGTTTTTCAGCACAATATATGTTCCCTGTAGCCAGCATGGGTGAGACTAGGCAAGGTTTTATTCACTTTGCAGAGTTCTTCAGCACCGCCTACCAGGTCTCCTGGTCACAAATTCCTGGTGTCCTCCTGCTCTGCCCTGGGGTGCCTGGCACATACCACCCTGCCCAGGAGGCACGAACACAGTGGGCTGGGGCACAGATCTCTTGTATTTTCAGATTTTTGAAACCATATTCACAGCCAGATGGGCCTGAGAAGACCCAGGACCTCGCTAAAGCGCTCTTTGGACATCACCAATCTTCTTGAGAGGACCAGCACTGGCAAGTGTGGACCTACAGCCCCACGCAACACCTGGCCAGAAGCTTGGGGACCACCTAGACTTGTCTGTGAGCAGTAAACGTCCAAGACCCCATGAGTTATGGTCACAAACTGCTCAGTATGTAAACCCCTAACCTATGTGTCCCTACACTTAAGAAGAAACTACTTTCTGAGCAGCAGTTTACAGCTGATTTCACCTTTGTTCATGGAAACACCAGGCAGAGTCTGGCTTTGGGGCAGTGCCCATTGCTGCTGGTTCCTTGCTCTGCCCCAGAGTACCCTGGCACAAAAAAAAAAATGCTTGTTTACCGAGGCATACAGTTACAGAGACTGATGTCCCACATTCGTTCTTTGCTGTTGTCAGACATCAACTAAAGAAAGATTGTGAGACTGTTCAAACCATCCTTTTTTCCATCCAAACCAAACTTTTCTTTGTTTTGTTTCTCCTTTTGCCATCTACTAACGAAATCCAAAGCATAGATGTGTCTGGTATTGCTGAATGTCCTTGTTTTCTCTCCTATCCCACGCTCATGCTTTACAGAGTCATACCAGCAGCATTTTGTGTTACTTCTAAAGAGGTGCAAAATTAAGCATTTAATTTTTTTCAGTTCATTGTTGTAGCTTATTTTATGAGTGTTTTAGCAGATTGACTCCAGATAACTGAGGATCTTCAAAATGATGGCACTTTAAAACGTATATGCTGAATTTGGCAGATTCTTTTTTTCTTTCCTTCTTTTTTCCTCCCTCCTCTTGGACTAACTGGCAAAAGGGTGAAAAATTCACCTGTTTGAAATTTGCAGCGTGTATCATAAGTCTTCAGCTGATGTGAATAAGCATAGCCATCAGTGGCTCCTAGATAGTGTAATTACTTGCTGGTGAGGTTTTGATCAAAGGCATTTTGAAAGTGAGTACCATTTTCAATTACTTCTACTTCCCAAGTGCTTAGAATAAGGTTGTGTATGGCAGACAGCAACCAGAAATCTTAAGAGCAAACCCTTAGAGCAGCAGAGGATGTTCATTGGTGACACAGGAGTGTGCTGCACTGAAGACAACTGACTAACATGCTTTCATGTGCACAAACCCAGAAATTTAAGAATTACTTCATCTATATTTTCTGTTTAAAATTTGGAGAGCTTCAGTCTTATTTCTATCCAAATAGATTTGATTGTGTGTCTGGGTGTGTGTGCTTCTACGGCAGAGAGTAGTTCACACTATGTACACATTTTTAGGGAGAGGTGGATTCTATTTTGGATTAAAGAAAACAAAAGAATAAACAAAAGTGAACTTACAAAGACCTCTGTGTCTAATTTTTTTTTTTTTTTTACAAAAGTTGCAACTTTTCAGTATGAAAGTCCCAGTGTTTACAAACAATTCTAAGGAGCATAGAAGTCCAGGAAAAATACTTTATAGCTACAATTTGTTTTCTTGGATAGTTTGAAAGGAGCAGTGAATAAAGGATGTCTTTTAACAGAGGAAATGTGTGCAGGAGGATTACAGGCAAATGACGGCAGTTAGAATTTAAAGAAAAAAAAAATCCTGAACAGCTATTCAGAGTAACATTTTGAAGTAAAAGACAAAAACCAACAGCAAAAAAACCCTGTGAGTTTTGATAAGGAGCAAAATCGAGCGAGTGGAAGCAGATGCAGGAAGTTTTCCTCTGTAGAATAATGGTGGGAATTAGGACAAGTGTGCTATTCCATTGGTGAACCAGAAGACAGGAATTTGGAAAATGGAGAATAGTGCAGAAAAATGACCTGGAGGAGTTGGTTCGTGCTGCTTAATATTGATCTAATTCCTCTGATATTAGCCTGGAATTTGGCTTTGTTATGTAATTGAAGGCATATAAATCAGCCTTTACGTCTAATAGAATATTGCTTTGAAATGTTTTTTCACTTACTGAAAACTCCCTGCGGAATACCAGGAGCTTCCCCACACCAACTTTTTGCTGCTATGCTGATGAGGTTGTTTTTTCTTTGGAAAGTGTCTCTCTGACACATACCCTGATTATCAAAGTAGCTCAGTACTGATAACATCAGGCACTGGTGAGAAATGGGGGCTTGCTGTAACAACAGGCTGGTGATCTGCCTTTTTGCCTCTAGAAAAGCAGTTCATAATTTCTGAAGTCTGACTGTAGTAGTGCCTGTGACTGTACAGATGTCTTAAGTACAGCAGACAGTTTAAAGATGCCTGTAAGTAGCAAGGAAGGCATACAGATGGGGAACTTGAGTTACACTTTCAACCGCTGTGTAGAGCTCATGGTTATCCCTCGCTATGCCAGTAGCACTAGTCAGAGACTCATGTTGAATAAACCTAACAAAATTCTAAAAATGAAATATTCTCAGTACTTGCTCTACATGTAGCATAAATTGATGAGACTTGTCCCCACGCAGCTGGTCTAACAGTATTCCTAGGGAGGGCAGAATAAGATTAGAAGAGGAAAGGGGAAAGAGAGGAGACAGACTGTGGCAGCAAGCAAAGCTGAAACAGAACTCACTCTGGTGCAGTGATACGTGGTCCCTTCCTCAGTGCACAGAAGTCCCTCCGAGTGCTGGCCTCAGCGCAAAAGCCTCATATATACTGTTTATTAATATGCAAACCACTCCCCGTGACAAGTATGCCATCATGACTGACTCTCTCTCTCCCCTCTCACACACACAGGCACACACAAAGCAAATGCATCATTCCCTCACATAACAATCAAGCTTTGTGACTTTTTGGACTAGTACAGCAAATTGGGTACTGGAGTTTTTCAGCTTGTGTTCAAGGGCAAGAAATATTCTGAAGGGCCATTTAAAAAAAGATAATAAAAAAAAATAGACACCGGGGAGCTGAGTCAGATGATGGATGTTTTTTTTTTAAATGTAAAAAGTGTGGAGCAGGCCAAGAAATGTCTGTCGTCTTAGATGATTTCTAACTAATGTGAAGCTCTACAGTATCTGATCTAATTAAACAACAATGCCTTAAAGAGCTACAATCTCATTAAAACAGTCAGAAATAAAAACAACTACAAAAAGAAAATGTAACTTCCAAGCCTTTGTCATAAACAACAAAGTGATTTGAGATACTTTTTTTTTTTTGCCATTATCAGTGAAGAACGAGAAAGAGGATTCAAGCAAACTCTGTCCATGAGTAATGCACAGTAGTAGTTAGAGTTCTGTGATGTTACTGCTTCTTATCTGTTGTGGATGTTGTGCTTTTTTGTTTGTTTTTTTTTTCTTTTTCAAATTCGTTTGTACTTTGATCTTAACAAAGTCCACTCAGCATTGCTGTGCTTTGCTTTCTTCTTTGTGCTTGACCAGAATGCAGCAGCATTGGAGCAAAGCTTTCTGGTGCTAAGGAGACAGGTCTGATGTGTACTGCACAAATTTGCTTTGAGGTCTCCTTCACTTTGTATAAATAAATGGTTGTGGGCGTTCTTCACAGGTGCAAAGAGCAGCGCTAACCAAAGCGTTCTCCTCTGCGATGAGGAGGTGCCAGGTCCCTGTGGCTCACACCATTAATCATTTGCTGCAGGTCAACTCATTTCATTGCAATACATGTTTTTCCGAGGTGTAAACAGCTGAGTTTTCAATCACCAGCAGCCTTTACAACTAAGAGAAAGTTTACAAAAAAACCCCAAAGTGTCTTCTAATCAGGACTGGTGTAATCTGAGTTTTGAGCCAAACTGCTGAGGTTACCTTACTAGTGGCACTTCCTTGCTTTTGGACTTGCCTTGGCTGCACATTTATACTTTAACATTCCTCTTCTCCAGCATGTCAATGTTGAGGTGGTGGTTTTGAGTACATCTCAAAATGGGAAGTTTAAAGTGGTTTAACTAAAACCATATTTCACGTTTGAATTGTTCACTGTACATAACACAGCCTCTATGGGGTATGACAATTCCTTCTGTTGCAGAGAAGCAGCTGAGATTTTTTCCTTGTTTGATAAGCAGAAAACTGAAGCAATATTTATAGTTCTCAAAAACTTTGCTCTTGAAGACAAGTAAATGGAATACAAAGCAAACTTATTTTAAAAGTATTTGCAAGATTTTGAGCCACTAAGAAGTTTAATGTATTTTAAGTTGGAGCAGAGTGTGGAATACAGCAGTGTGTTGTGGGATCTGGTTCTCAGCCTTCTCAAAGGGAAGCAGAAGGTATTCTCCAGGAATTGTTTTCAACAGACAGCAGTTCACTCCTACTTTGGCAAGGTCACCAGTGATAATACATGGTAAAACATTAGTAAGAACATTGGTAGTCTAGTTTTTACTGTCGATGTGAGGTGGTTAATGAGTTAAAACTGTACCTTCACTCCAAGAGTTCCCTCCGCTGAGTTGGTATGAAGCACAAGCACTTCTTTGCGCTATGATTATACTTCAAATGACTGACAAAGAATTAAAAAGCCCCTTTTCCCTTTGCTTGTAGGAAATCTTTAATATGGATCAGGAAGAAAAGCTTTCCAACCTGAGGCAGAACTGCGCTGGGACCGAATTTTTAACTTTATATTTTGAATGGGTAACTCAGTCCCTGCCCAGTGGAAGACGTGCTCAGGCCATGCATCGTGCAGAGGTATTATTCCCTCCTCCTGCTCTGAGCACCTTAGGGTCTATCAGGGAGCATGGTTACAGAGGCAGTGGGATTTACAGAGGCTGTGCTCAGGAGCACCTATTACTCAGGTGAGTACAGCTCTTTACAAGATTAGGAGGCAGATTTCTTCTCCTGAAGAAAAAGTAGTTCTTCCTTTCTGCCAGATCCTGCTCAATGCGCATGTGAATGATCAAATACATTCCTGCACTTCCTAAAATGGGAAGTGATTTGTGCCTGCAAGTTTAAAACAATGAAGTTAGTAATAAACTGAACTGATTTAACCTTAGGTCCCTCTGTTGATGATTTCTTACAGATTAAGCTCTCCATTTATGTTGCACTTTTGGACTGCAACCACTGTTAATGCCATGAAAAAACTGCTGAACTGCCGGTTGTATGCAGTCAAGCTGGGACTGTGTATCAGTTTGTTGCATGAGGCTCTTTGCCTACAACATCTTTCACTTCTGTCCAACTTCTGGAAGCTTTAGGGCTGGGAGAACAAACTGGTCAAGATCATGACATATTAAAAGAAGCACGTATAAAACCTGGGTGGAGAGACATCTGTTCAGGTCAGACACCTTCCTCTCAGACTGTGGCAGAAGCAATGAAATGCCCTGCAACTCCGTGGTTTGCATTTTGACAATTTGCCCTGTGGTCATGGAGCAACATCTAGTTTTCTTGCAGTTGGCCAAGCCCCGTGGACAGCCTTGCGAGCGTGTGTTTGGCAATTGCGTGGAGTCATCAAGTCAGCGAAAGGGTATTTTCTGTGTGTTTTATCCTGGGACATGAAGACATTAACTAAAGGACACCTTTTCTTTCTTGGTAAGCACGGAGGCTCTCCTCTCAGTTCAAAAGCCCTAGATAAATGCAAATGAAGTCACATGGATTAAAATTAAATCCAAAATTTAGTTCAGCAGATGTCTCTTTCAGACCATTCACAGCCTACTACAGGATCAGTATGCTACTCTTGCCCCATGATTCCCCTAAGTGTTGCGGGATCACTCTGGCTAATGACTTGCGGCCAGCCCGTCCCACCTCTTCTTTCCCAGTTGTTGCTCTATCTTACACCCCAGAGTTAATAGTTAAGTAGAAGATCTGAAACAGGACACAGCATCTCATGCTTTTGCCCATGTTTTGTTGTACGTCTGTACAGTGAGATAGCTTGCTTACTATGTGTGACAGTAGAAATGTCTGCAGTAGAAGCATTTCCTGGCAGCTCGCATTGGCAACAGTAAGGGTCCAGCTCCCCCTGAGCTGAAATGGGAGTAAGTACACTTCCCTGCTGGAAGGGAAATGCCAGCCAGGCTTTTATGGCAAGGCAGCTTTTGCACTGCACAAGACATGACCATCTTATCAAGACTGGTAACCTGCAGTTAGTGCATCTACTTACGTGTCCAGGAGAATAAATCCACTCAAGCCAGAAGTTTCGTTATAGATTTAGATATAGCTGTTCTGTTCACTTCTTTCGCGATTTCCTCATCCTATTCCTGTGGGGTTTTTTTTAATTTAGTGTTATGCTGCTATTACAGACTTGAGAAAATGAACATTTAGTATAAGCTATAGGAAGTGAATAATGATATCTTTCATAATTTTTAAGCCCCTTAATGAGGGATATTAGGCCTGTATTTAGGAACCTGCAAATGCAGGAAAGGCGCTTGAACTTTTTATGTTTATATGTAATAGAACTCAGCAATTTGCCTTCTCTTTTAGCAAGCAGTAAATTCAGCCAGAGAAAGACAGCCTCAGACAGACCTAATGTTTGGCAAATGCAACTTAAGTTTACAAACATTTTTGCTCAAACAAGTGCTGGGGGGGACCTGAAGATACCAAGTATTTATTTTTTGAAAAGTTGACACGTTTAAACTTTTTATTGTGAATTAATATTCTTATTGCTTTTTCCTAATTTGAAATATCACTGTAAAAAAAAAATAAATGAAAAAAGTGAGTGTACTTTAAAAACATTATCTGTGTGAATATAAGGGCATTCTAACATTTGCAGCTTGCTTTGCTTGTGCATATTGCATTGCTTTGTTTATGATGTTTTGTAAAAAGTATACAGAAGGATCCTGAATGCATTTGAAAGAAATTATTCATTCTTAATCAAATGTCCTTCCACTGTTACTGTAGCTCTAGTAAAAGGAAATGTTTAATAATCAGTGAGTACATTAAATGAGCAATAATGAGATGTGCTTTTGAAACAGAGTAGCTTAAAAAAGTAATCAACTACAGAGATGTCTGTTTTAGGGGTTTTGAGTTTAGTTCATAACTTCCTCTGTTCCTGGCAGCAGGGAGCTTTCATGCACAGAAGAGTGAAAAGTATCAGCTGAAAGATTCATCCTCAAATTGCTAGATGGAGAGCAAAAGCAATAAAAGCAGACCATTAGACACAGTTCTTCATGTTCAGAAGTTGTCTCTTGGCTTTATTCATAAGTAGGAAGGTTCACGGATGCAGGTGGTTATATAGGAAAGACCTTGATCTAAAGGCCACTGAAGCTGGCTTAAGGACTTGTGCTAACTTCAGTGGGTTCTTGTCTCACGTGCTGGTTTTGCACTTCAGAATTTGGGCAGGACCATAATGGCTCATTTAGTTGAAGTGTTTGGAATTTTTTAAGTACATTTGCTCCAGCATTTCATGTAAGTAATGCTCAGTTCTGAGCTAGCTGGCAGACTATTTACTTTCTTTATCATGGCACTCCTATTTATGAGAAACTGGCCAAGGTAATGAAAACCCAGTTACCCTGTAGAATGTATTTATCCTAATAGCTTCTCCAGCTTGGCAGAGGAGCAATGACACTCTTCACAACTCATAGGGAGTTACATGCATACATGACATTTAAGCACAAATTCTTGATGAATTGCCATCTATTCAGAAGATGCAGTTCAGCATAGAGACACAGAGTGGAGGTCCTTGGTACGTCAGCTGACAACTGACCTGTACCCATTTGCGGTCTCTGTACTGATGTTTCCCATTACATCCTGCAGAAATTCTTTCAAGGAACTGAAAAAACCACATCAGCCAAGTCAGGGCCAGTCAGCTGCTTCTCATATTTCAATTAATGTTTTGTTACCCCTCTGTAAAAGGCAAATAAAAGTTAAGAAATAAATATCTGTGTACAAGTTGCAGAAAATAAGAGAGCTTTGTTCCTCATTTAGTGCGTGTGATCAAAGTATTGATGAAAATTGAACATGCTGTCTGTTTATGTTTGTATAGTTAAATCACAAGGTTTCAACCTCTTGTGGACCCTGGCAGTTGTATCACATTGCATGAACGACTACGTAAAGAAATCAGAAGTGCTTTATGAGTAGGAGAACAATCTGTGATTCACAGCAGTAGGCCAATGCAATTAGTGAAATGTTAAGCCTCACAATGTAAAGTAACATGTGCTGTCTGCTTGATTCCATCCACATGAGTTTCAACAGGAATAACATTACACAAATGTGTTACTTAACAAGCAAATATCAAAAGCTTTTAAATAGAAGCCCTCTTAAAAATTTTAAGTTGCTTCATCTCATGAACAGGTACTGGATGGTCTCACTAGGAACCCCCCAGGGAGTCCTGAGCAGGCACAGGACCTGGGCAGGGAGGGCACACTCCCCATTTACAGAGAGATATGCAATAAAAGGCTGAAGGAGGAGAAATCCTTCACTTAAACCTTTTGAAATGTGAGAGTTCCCCAAAAAACTCCTCTTTCTGCACCATCCTTTGTGATTCAACAAAATGAATCATTCTATGTCACATAATTTTCAAGGAAACTAAAGTAGATTAAGAAGAATAGGGTATAAAAACTGTGGGTTTTGGTTTTGGGGCTTTTTTGTCTTTTCCGGATTATTGCTGTAGGAGAAGTTTTCTGTTCCTGGATATATGTGGGGGCGATCTGGCAAAGCGAGTGAGACAAAAGTATCAATGTCTAAGCCTTAGTTTTGCTATCATGCAATAAAGCTGTAGGTGCCTTGTGAAGCACATAAGTAAAATACTTCAACCTGCCTGAAAACCAGAATTCTACTTTTAAAGGAATGAGGCATCCCCCATGGCTCCAGTAGTAATTTTCCAACTGCTCTAAACACAGTAGAAACCAGTACTGGTAAATCCAACATAAATGCACTAGGGGAATAGTTGCGTTTATCTCCAGATGACAGAATTTACCCCGTTCTGTAGCTAGGCTACATCTAAAACTCAGTGTGTCCCCATTGTATTGGTATGCTGAAGGAGGTTAGAGGAATTATACATATAATACATATATAAGAAAACCCTATCGAAAATAGTAGGTGAGAAATGAACTTGTTTAGCTGAAACAATGGATGTATTTGGTTAATGGTTAATTTTGAGGAAGAATTAACACCAAGGGACTGAGGCAGTTCTTGGAACCGATTGCAGAGACAGGAGGAAGAAACGGTCTCTGTTTCTGCTCACCAGAAACAAATCTGAATTCAAAAACCAGGGAAGCTTTGAGCGTGGAAGTCAATAGAATATTAACAGAAGTGAATAGAAAATTGTCTTGGATTTATGAGCAAGGAAATAATCCTTTTATTCTTTTGTGCTTAAGGAGAAAGGGACTTTGCATGTTCTGCTTCTCAAAGACAATGGCAAAATAAAAATGATCTCATATTTGGCTTACTAGCTGTTCTCCTTCCTCCATGAATTAAACAATAGTCTGAAGTACTTAAACAGAAGTTACTCAGGTGTTCTTTGTCTGAATTTATACTGGGCATGGAAAAAACAAAGTAGGTAGATAAAATTCTTTGCCCCATTTATTTGTCTGATGGTTTCTGAAACTGCAGACAGCTCTTGCCCAAGCACAGCTTGATCACGTAGCGTGCACGTTCCCAGATGAGCTGGGTGTGCTGCACACAAGCCACATGCAGACCATGGTGGTGCTTTGGCTGTCTGAAGCTTTTGGGGACTTCAGCTAACGTGTGCTGCCCTATTCTGTGGTGCAATCACTTCACCTCCCAGCCTTTCATTAGCATCCTCTTTTGGGTTGATGCTGTGTTCAGACCTGTGGACATGTCTTTAAGGGTACTTACTTCCAGTTCCTTGAAGCTCTGGGTGCAAAACCACAGGCAACCCTGTGCAGGAGACAGCTGCATACCTGATCTGCCCATAGAAAGCAAAGAAGCACAAAGCTCGGTGCATAGACCTGGAAGCCATTTCTAAATCTAGCCCTAAATATTTTAGTGCTTTATCTCTGTCTTATGCTCGTCTGCCATTGTTGAGGCCCAGAGGTTAAATATATTAAGGCAATGTTTTTTGTTTAATGACTTAAAGTACAGCAGAATGGGAAGGGAGCTAGGATTTGTTTGACATTAGACAGGTGTAAAGTGCAAAACTAATTAAAAATTAACAAATACCAGGCAGGATTAGAATGAGAATCAGTTGGGAAAAGCTCTGCAGGGAGAGCAACATGGTTACCTTTGGCTTCAGACTCTCATCTTGCAGCTCTGCAGAACACAGGATTGTCTGCCCTCTTCCTTTTTCTCAGGTGCCAGAGCATAAAATAGCCCTGCTAGTGTGGTGCATGAGAAAAACTGCAAATGCTCTCTCTTTACGCTGCTTCTGTAGAGGCAAAATAGAAGAAATGCTACCTTTTCTGGTAACTTTTAGCTTTGGGGAGATATTTGAAGGTATTACTAAGTTTCTTGGATACATTTGGGTAGACGAGATGTGTCCATCATCAGCAATCAGCCAGCAATATTTGCTCATTAACAGTAGAGTTTCCAAAGTGACAGAGATGGCACCAAGCAAAGTGACATATCTGGCGGAAGTCACTTTTGGGTAAAATGATCTCATATAAAACCAATTCAATTACTGTTTTCTGTCAGTGCAAAATTATTGATCAACTTCAGTGATTTGAACTTTAGTTCATATGAAGACCAGGGCTTTCCCTGTTAGGACTCCTGGATTTGTCTTATTTTCTCCTCAGCATAACAGAAATTAATATGAAATGCCTCCAACTTTCCAGAGATGAGCCTTTCAAGGTCACTATCGGTACTTTTATTGCGTTGCCAAAGTCAGAATATGTTCCACCTTCTACCTGCTTCCCTTGCAGAAGCCTGAAACGATCAAAATTCCTGTTTGCCGAGTTGTTCCTAAGAGGTTTCCGGTTTTGAATGCTTGGTCCTTCATCAATCATGTCATGAAAATGTGTATTTCTGCCCTCACTCCTCCTTCCAATTTTCTTTTCAGGAGATGCAGATAGCATAACAGTATCTGAGAAATATTAAGACTTTCAGATGGACACTGTCTTTCAGTTATTTGTTCCTCTCCTTTTTTCCATAAACTACAGACTTTTAAAGAGTGAGAATCAGAAGAGTCTCCTGCTTTTGGCAGATACTGCCATATAACTGACTTCACACATCCAGAAAATACTGACTGTGAGGACAGGGGGCCACATGTATTTTGCTGTTAAATTTATAGCACTTCTTGTTGTCATTGGTTTGGAAATACAGAAAGTCTTAGTGGCAAACTGCAGTGGTATTTACACAGCAGCTTGCTCTTTGTGTTTGCTGCATGAGTGTTACTATTGCATTACTTAAAGAGTTAGATGAGTACAGCTGGCACTTCACCAGAAATTTTTCTGGGTTTGGGTGCAACTGGATGTTTCAGAGTCCTTTGCTAACAGAAAGGAACAGGAAGAAAAGAAAAAAAAAAGTTAAAAGTGCACCATGTGAAAAGACTGAGTTCTGCAGTGTTGTAGACATTGATGTTTTTGTCATTGTCTACTGCAGGAAACAAAAATACTTGGACACTGATATGTACAATGATATATATGATACACTGATATGTATTTTATTTACTTGCACATATTTTGGACCATTCCATCTACCCTCATAAAATCGTAGGAAAACATAAATTTCTTGAACTACAACAATTTTGATGTCTTATCCAAAATATTTGCTGTAATCTTAAAGGCTTTCGCAACATCATCTTTATCTGTAAGTGTGTTTTTCTTAGCAAAAATAGATTTTTTTCCAGGAGTGTCAAGTACCTACGTAAGTTGTCCTTGTCTCCATGGTGGTTTTTTTTTTTTACTGTTTTGATAACTAAGATAATTTCTTACCTGCAATTCTTGTGGAGTTCTGACCTATTTAGCAATGTCTTACTGTATGGCACATGGTTTGACATACAATGCTATCTTATACTAAGCATCAAAATTGTGAACATACAGCAGCCCACAAGCGATAGAGGCTCCCCTCAGCCCTCTGTATGTTAAACAATCACTGCACTTCTGCAGGGGACTGAAACTGAGACAAGGTAACCTATAGGTCTGTTTTCAGTTTTGGTGCTCAGCTTTTCTGGAAGTGGTGATGAATCCAGTCACCCATTCAGACAATGCGCCCTTTTGTTTCCACTGATTCAGACAGTGGCAGGAAGAGAGGAAAGCAGGTTGCAACATGGGGCTCAGAGGAGCTGACTGTGTTCTTAGGGTGGGGTTGAATATCAGATGTAGGTTTGCACCAGGCCAGTTGCATGCTTAAAGATAAAGCAGAGGTATTTGTCCAACCCTAAATGTTACACTGTTAGTCCAACAGCTTGCTGGCAGGCAGCTTTCTCACCTCTTTACCATTCTCCTGACCTGTATGAGTGAGTGATTAGGGAGTTTTTGTTTATCCAGGTAGTCTCCTGAGTTTGTTATAAGTCACCCAAGCCATCCTCGTCTCATTTCCATCTCAGTCTCGCTGCTGATCTCCGTATAGCAAGAACTGCTTCTTTCCCATCATGCAGCAAATGCCAGTAGCTCAGACAGGGCATATGATCCCTCCTGGAAGGGTGGCAGTTGGAGATGGAGAGACACAGTTTACACTCATGGCCAAGCGAGAGCTAATACATTTGAGAGCTCACAGGCTGCCTGCTGTGTCCTGCACAGATTTTTGCCTGTGTGCAAGCAGGCTTGCAGTCTTGGTGTATGGCTGGGAGAGAGACAGCCAACACTTGTTCAGGTACCTCTGTCTCTTTTCAGATGCGATTTTCCCCACATTTTCTTTTCCTGCTTGCTACATTTCCGACACAAGATGATATTGTATCATTTCCTTCTGTGCTGAGTGTGAAAAGCCTAGTCTCCTTAAGTGGTGAACACTATCTGCTTCTCACTGCAGAATACATAATCCAGGTAAATGGATTTCCTGTCTTCAGGCAATAGAAAAACACTGAAGAATATGGTCACCATGCTGCATATGGCTCTCCCTCCGTACTAAAATGCTCCCTACTGAGTACTTCCTGCTTCGAAATTGCCACTTTTGTTAAGATGTCAGTAAACTTACTAAGTTTCTTTTCATTTTTCTTTTAGCCAAATTCTGCTATTATACAGGCTTTCAGTAATACACTTCTGTTTTTCCTCTAAAGAAATAGCAAAATCATTGCAGAGTTCTGACTTTTTTACCAGAGTATCGAAAGAAATGAAAGTAGCTTTATGTTCTTGATAGTTAATATAATATTTTGCAAACTTTTGAAAGCTACTGAGTTAAAGTAACTGAAATTAAAGTTGTACATTAATTTAAGGAAGTCAATATAAAAAAACCAGAGGAACAGTGTTATCTGCCTATACCTTGCACTGCTGAGCTCTTACCATGAGTGAGGATAATTCTGGCCAGAAAGGAAAAGAGAAGAGTCTGAAGATGATAAAATCCAGCTATCAAGGTAAGGATCCCTCTTCTCTCAGTTGTCTTTCTATCCCCAGTAGAAGCTGAAGAGTGACATTTCTCTTTCCAACCTGAGATGGATCAATTACCTTCTCAAAGAAATCAGAAGTGGTAAGGGCTTTGAGGACACTGCATGAGATACCGCACAGTACTCTGAAAGTACAGTAAGAATTTATCTGGGAGTAGCTATATGTGTACGTTAGTGTTTGAAAGCAAGGGAGAATTTTGTCACCTGCAGAAGTACATTTGTTGATTTATTTAGTGACTCAGGAATGTATTTGCATTCTTCAAGAGAAAAAAAAAGGTAAAAAGTGTTGGCATGCATCCTCTGAGTTTAGCATAGTTTACACTTTCTCACAAGGTTTATTTTACATAGGTCTTTCTACTCCTAAGAAAAGAACTGAACCAAAAGCAATCACAGGCAATGCAAGGATTCCTCTTTTAGCACAATGAGTTGCTGGAAAGTGGGTTTGTCCTTTGAATGACTTCGGTTGCAAACACTTTAACCAACCACTAGTGCTGCAGATGATGTGTTTGTTCCATTGCTGAAGCTATCTTTAACCTCATTTCCTCACATTATCCACCAACTAGAGGCTAAGCAATAGAACTATTTGCAGTTAGTTGTAGCCCAATCAAAACTACAGGCGATGAAAAAATTGATGTTATATGTCTAAGAACATAACAATAATAGAATAAATTTTTAGTGTTGATGTTGCAGATTATGGTGTTAATGTTAGAGTTGTTTAAGTCGGAAGGGACCTCTTGAGATCTTCTAGTCCAGCCCCCCTGCTCAAGCAGGGGCAACTAAAGCTGGTTGCTCAGGACCATGTCCAGTTGGGTTTTTACTATCTCCACAAGCTCTGTGAGCAACCTGTTCCTGTGTTTGACCAACTTCACAGTAAAAAAGTGTATTCTTGTGTTCAGATGGAATTTCATGTGATTTAATATACATCCATTGCTTCTCTTCCTGTCCATGGTCACTACTAAGCAGAGTCTGGCTCCCTTATATTCACTCCCCTCCCCTCGGGTATTTACATGCATTGATAAGAATCCTTGAGCCTTCTCTTCTGCAGGCTGAACAATCCCAGGTCTCTCAACCTCTCCAAGTATGAAAGATGCTCCAGTCCCTTAGTCGTCTTTGTGGCCCTGGGCTGGCCTCGCTCCAGTAAGTCCATATCTTTCTTCTACTGGGGTGCCCAGAACTGTGACTGGACCTGGTGAAGGTACACTCACCAGCAGTGAGAACCTAAAACTGTTTGTGGACTTGTGCTATCCTCTGGGAAAAGTTTTGCTACCTGAGTAAATTATGCAGTTTTAGGACGTATTCCAGGAAGGTGTCACACAGTCTCAATTTCTGTAGCACTTGGTCTGAGTTCTTAGCAGTTACCAAAAGACTTTTGAATCCTACACAACAGAAATGTGAAAACAACCTGGCCTGTTCACTATTAAGGTAGACTTAAAACCACTTCTTCCTAAGTGGCATCCTTGCGGTGGCCAAAGAATGATGTTAATTTTTAATAAACTGAGTAGAGAAGACAGACCATGGATGTCAAAAACATTATGATCTACAGCTATTTTTCTCCTCTTCCCTATTGGGACACAGTCCTGAAAGTGGTCTCTTCTCTGAATCTGAAATTGGTGACTATCTTCCTAGTCACAGGATGGGAGGGTTATTTTGCAAGTCCTGAATCACTCTTTGATTCTGAAATAGCGAAGGCAAATGCCTGGAAGCAAAGTTTTGGGTTCTTATGGATGACATACATGAGAAAATGTAATTCTCAGCTTATGAGTACTGTATACAATCAACTAACTGATAGACGTTTATGAAAGTGCTGTTGTAAGTAGATTTGCCAGAAGAAATATTTTACCTTATTCTTAGAGAGTAGGTATCCTTCAAGTGAAGAGAACCAAGACTGCTGAATAGATAATCCAGCTGTATTAAACCTCTATGCCTCAGAGAAATACTGGAAATTGATATTTAAATAAAAATGTCTCCTAGTAGCACATAGTTTAAATAAAACAAATATTTAATCTCTCACCAAGTCAATGGAAACTATCAATAATTTGGTGAGGCCAAGTGTTTGCTTGTAATATACACATCCTTACTCCAGAAGAGTTTTCATCTTCCAGAAGCTAAGGACTAGTCAAATTGGCTTATCTAATCTCAGGTGTTCAGAGAGAGACTTGTTCCTTCAGACCCTGTTTTCCAGTGCTTTCCAGCTGGCCTTTACTATGCTTGTAGCATGAAATTTTGCTGCCTTTCCACTCTGGAAGCCCATGGGTAGGTAAGGCTCTACTCAACATGCTGAAGATGTCAGGCCTCTTGGAGAGTCAGAGCAGAGGCTATATGTGAACTGGTGGAATGTGTCCTTTGAAGGCAGGTTCCCTAGCAGCAATCAATCATTGCAGTGTGTTTATCCCATTCACGGGGCCATACCTGCCACAGGACATGGTCCTTCTCATGTCACCTCAACTTATGCACTTGGGGTTTTCATTAGTTGGACAATTTGATTAAAGCAATTTCTCAGCAGTTAAGCCATGGAGGTAAATGCAGCTGTTAGGGCTTTGTACTGGAAAGGAGGACAGAGTAGTAGTGAAGAAGCTTCAAGAAATACAATGTTTGTGTAAGGATCACTTTCCAGGAATGGATCGAAATGAGACCCTGGCCAGCAGACACGAACCTAGTGGGGAGGATGTGAAACACTGTGGACTTCAGCTACCCCTGTGTAAAAGACAGAGGAACACCTAAAACATAAGATACTTTAAAACTGGTTTGAGATTAATATTTCCCCCTTGAATAGTTGCATTCTGGGTATTACTTAGCTTATTGAAAGCCATCCCGTCACTTGTAATTACAGTCATTCCCCTGCAGTGCCAGTAGGGTACTTGCCAAATTGAAGTCAGGTCTGCGGGGTTGGTCATACTGATTGGAAGGAGATGTCCTGCCTGTGAAAGGCAGCGGATTGCCTTTGCGGGTGTCCCAGGGTGGTCAGATGTGCCCTGTTACATACCCAGGGGCTTTAGGACTCCAAAAAAGGGTATATGCTTTTACAGATAATTCAACCACCAAAAGTTGCCGTGATATTAATTAATAATTAATAATTAAATAAAAATGTGGGAGGAGACCTAAATCAACTTCCAAATAACAGAGCAAATAATTGTTCTATAGGCAGTAAGCTATTCCTTATCTGCCTTTTGTAAGTCCTAGTGCATGTCCTTTGAAAGAATTAGTGGTGGTCAGTGTCAAAAACGGGATGCTGTGCTGGGTGAAACTCAGCTCTGACTGCAACTTATACAGCTTCAATATGAATAAGGAGTGGTTTCAGAAGAGCTGCGAGACAGGGTTATATACATTATTGATCAAAAGCAGGGTGAAGTTAAAGCAATGTCATTGTGCCACTTCCAAAGAATATTTGTTAATCACAGAAGAAGAAAACACAACAGATTATCAATGAATAGCTTTAAAGAACTGAATGAAACCACACTGTATAATTTAAATTCAAGGTAAAAAAATCAAATATTTGTTATAAGACCACTTACTCAGGAGAGATAAGGTGAAGTGCTCTTTGGAGTATGTGCATGAAAACTGGGACAAAAGTTATGATAAAACCAGAAATACAGTTTTCCAGGGCACACCCACTGCAATGATTATCTGAAGTAGAAAAGATATATGCGTATTTTTTGCAGGGTTGAAGCTTAGCAAATTATTTCTCTTATTGCTAATATTAGACTCCTGTTTGTCTGAAATGAATGCTTCTAGTTATATATTCATGGAAGTGCATCTTGAACTCAAATCCATCATGGCTGTTTTATTGAATCTAGATGTAAATGAAAAACTTGATAAACTAAAAATAACTTCCTTAAAAATAAACTTCATTTGGAAACTCGTGCTTGAGTGATCCTGTTTTCCATAAACATCTACTCAAATTTCCAAGCTGCTTGGAAAAGGAAATAATTATTGCAAAGCAACAAAAGAGCCTGGTTGTGGCTTAAATTTTCCACATGTCCATTATGGTCTAATGTCTGTACTAATTAAACACCTGGAGGTGTTTAAGAGTCAGGTTGACATAATGCTGAGGGATCTGGTGTAGTTGGGAACTGTCAATGTTAGGTTAATGGTTAGACTGGATGATCTTCAAGGTCTTTTCCAACCTAGACGATTCTGTGATTCTGTAATTAACTTGGTGTTCCATGCTTAGTTTTAGCTTCTAAAATACCTCACTGCACTGAAGATGTTTTGGCTCTCAGCTCTAAGGAGGTTGAACTCTTTTGCAGGGAAGTGTGAGTGCACTGGCAAAAGGTGACGCTGAGGATGGATTTGTGAATGGCACTTCTCTCCTTGTCAAAGGCTGTGAAGCCCCTGTGAAAGCAGAGCTTTTAGACATGCAGGAAATGCCCCCTGGCTGGTACAATTGATCAGGCCACTTTGGATGACCAGGTGAACTCGTTCATGGCATTGGTTTGTATGTGCTACATCTTTTAAAAATAGCACTGTTTTCCATGCGTACGGTTTGGGGCTAGTACAAAACAACCTGACCGCCTGCTATCTTTCGAATATCAACATAATATGTTTTATAAATAACACATAAAATGACTAGGCAATGAAACAATTAATTGATTTTTATAATGAAGCATGAAATCAAATAGACTTTGAGATAGAATTGAGAAAAGCTAGTGTCTGATCTGATTAAGATCAATGTCATTTTCTGCTAGTTAGAGCCCAGGGGCTGCTGGTGAAGAAGTCATTAGTCTTAGTGTAGCGGTCATAGAACAGTTTGACTGGTTTTACGTAGTGATACGTGAGTGACAGCTCAGTCTTAGGGGTCATCAGTGCAATAGTGATGTGGTAGTTTTGATGTTGCCAGGTTTATATCATGGGAAGAAAAATGGGACTGCAAAAAACTTCAGTGGGTGCTTTACCTTTTGATCACAGAATTAAGTTCTTTGCAGAGTTGAAATAGGGAATTCATTGAGTCCTTATGAGTAACCATGTAAGAGTACTTTGTAGAAACAAAGTAGAAACATCAGTAGACTCCTGAATTTCTTTGATTTTAAATAATTTCAATGCACACCAGGTCCAAAGAAATTCAGGATTCCCAACTGCTTTTTCTCTGGGGTGTGGTTTTGTTTTGTTTTCTCCATGGTGATTTCCATGCAAACGGTGACCTAGGAAAGATGTGTTTGAGAGGGCAAGGGCAATGTTTTGCATAAACCTGGTGCCCCATGGACTTGTGTTTGCACAATCAGGATGTAGCTGAAAATGTCTTTAAAAGATTTCTTGTATTTATAGTGAGATACACAGAAATCTCAGCTCCAGGAAGTTGCAGTTGTATCACTGAGTAGTAGGTGGGTGAGGAAATGTTCTTCACCTTGAAGTAAAAGCAGAAAGTGATAACAGAAGAATTTCTGGGAGAGTAATAATTGCACTTACCCGACACATTTTACAGAAATCTCTTAGACTGAAGGGGACTATTATGAGAGCTAAACAGGATTTGGAATTGCCCTAAACAAGGAAGTCTGGTATTTGCATGCAAAACTTCACTGGTATGAAATGCTCATGTTTCAAGGCTTTTTCCCGGGAATCAAAATCCTTAAAAATCAAGAATTTACAAATGTAGAAACATTTTCAATCTCAGCAAGATATTTTAACACTTCAAAGTTCATAAATTGCACATGACTTGAATTACTGAAATCTCCTAAGGCACTTTGTAACTTCAGTACTTATCCAGATTTTCCCATTTTGAGTGTCCTTTTATAGATACGCTTACCTTACAAAAATAATTTTCCTGTGAATCACCTACTTTTGTGTGACTCCCACACATCAAGCAGTTCAGCCAGAGAGAAACTTGTGATGTCATCCCTGGATGAGGAGTCAAGATATTTCCTCTGAGGCAAAGGGAGAGGTAGTTTCCTGTTTTGTTAGCTGACAGAAAGTAAATCATATCAGTCAGCTCAGCAAAATGAAATAGACGGATTTCTGTATGAAATTAGTCCTAAAATGAAATACCTGAAATGAAATACCATTGGGTTTTTTTAACATTCTAGATTAATACAGAAAATTTCCCATAAAATCTGTGCTTCCCTGGAAAAACTTAAGTGAAAATGCATTTCTTTTTGAAATAACCCCAATAAAAAGCTCTTGGTTAGTTCTATGTAATACATTCAAGATGTATTTAGTCTTCTGATGGGTTCTTGTTTTTAGCAAAACTTTGAATGTTGAGTAATATTAATACATGTCTGCAATACCAGTCTGAGGTTTTTTTCATTGCATTACTGACTTTCTTAGTTATAACTAAGAAGCAGTATTAAATGTTTTAAACTTTTAGACAGGGTAGGAAATGGGGAAAAAAGCAACAGATTAAGTATAGAAGATGTCTGCAAATACATTTTGGAAGACAGCTTAAGAGAGTTCTTAAGCAGGCAAGCCAAAGGGAAAAAGTACTTATACAATCAAAGATGGCTGCAAAAATTAATCCATTAAATAATTTCTAGCATGTTAGTACATTTTAAGATGTGATAAACTTACAGTGATTCTGTCTTCATTTACTTACATCTTTTAAATCTAGGCTGGATGAGATTTTGCCACTGATGGACAAGAACGTGCCATTAACGCTGGGACACAGTCCATTTGCTAAAGTAGGGTATCTGCCATCTAGCTATGGTTTTTGAAGGGCAGACCATGTGGTGTGTAAGGTGTCAATTCTTTTGGGAGAAGTCCCTCTCAAATGGTGGCACTACTTTAACAGTGTAATGTGGCAGATGGGAGAAGCGAGTGCTATCTCCATCTATGGGTGAGTGCAAAGCAGTAGGTGAATGTAATACCATTTTATGAAAGTAATACCCTTTCATGCTAGACCTTACAAACAGAACGGCACTAGCTTTGTTAACAGACTTTCCTTGTTCTTTATACTAGCCAAGAATCCTCAGGGTTTAAAGTATTGTGCAAATCTGTCGGTTAATACATGCTAGCATGTTTTAAGAAATGTGGCTTTTACTACAGTAGTAATGCTCTAGAGGTCTAACCAATTTTTTGTATAATTAACATTAAAAGTATATATATATGGATACTTTTTTGCTTGAAAGCAAAATTAATTTCATTCTTAAAAGGTACAAGATAAATCTATGCAGTAAACTCATAGTTGGAAACTATTGGTCTCTTTTTGGGAATCCTTTGCTTTCTATAAAAAGTGAAGGACATGTACTAGCTAGCATGCTTGCATTCAGAAATTCTGCTTTTACACTTTTCTCCAAAATCTACCAAACATCCTTTTCTCCAAACCATCAAAGATTTAGCAGTGCCTTTTTAAATCTCTGTTAACCACGAAAGTTATTTGTCAGTATAAGCACCTGGAAAAAACATAGTTTTGGAAACTAAATCTAAACCCCGGGCTAAGTTTGCTAGGTACCTACTTCTCATACCCTAAAGCCAATTGTTTTTTTGAAGATATTTTTGTAGCAGATAGATATTTTTGTAAAGCTAAAATTATCAGTTTGCTGGCACGTTGGTTGTTAAGTTTGCTGAGTTACCACTTTTAAACAAAAATACTTTATAATCATTAAAATAAATTTTATAAACCAAAAATTGGTTCTATTTTTTCAGAGTTTTGACTGTAATACATCTTTTAAGGAACCAACTATTAAATCAGGTCAATGGCTGTAATTTTTCTGCCACAAAGGAAAAGAAAAGATGCCTTCATCAACTCTTCTTCTTTGACTTGAATTCTTTTCAATTCTGCCTGAAATGC
Source organism: Strix aluco (assembly GCF_031877795.1). Lineage (NCBI taxonomy): Eukaryota > Metazoa > Chordata > Aves > Strigiformes > Strigidae > Strix > Strix aluco. Next base: position 53,567,767 of record NC_133934.1, read on the forward strand.
ATTTGCCTGCAGTGTTTTCATGAGACGTATGACAATACTAGGAAATACCATGTCCAGAAGCAATCCTATGGTATCAACTCATGCTTAGATTTCCTTTCCAGATGTGACCGCTTCAATTAGGTGGATGTAGAGCAGCTGTAGGATTAGATGAAAGAGTTAAGAAATCCTGTGGAGAAAGCAGGAGGCTCTCCAGGTGATAAAAAGGCAGTGGTGATCAGGAGGCAGGAAATACTTATATCAGAAAGGGATTGTAGAAATTGTTATACATGCCAAATCTGTCAAGACTAATAATTAGCATTAGCAATAACTTATGTGGTTATCATCAGATCACAGTGAAATAGTGACAGCAAATTTAACAAGATGTTTATGTAGTTAATCCTTTGGTTGATGTATAGTTTATAAAGTGCTACAATGGTAATGAAAATGTCATGACTTGAATGAGGTCACTTAAATGAAATAAAAACAAGTTGATGCACAGGTAAAATTGAGGTTGCACAATTTTGCACGGTGCCACACTGTGCGCCGTGCTATGTTCCTGTTAGACCAAAACAGGATCATGGAGGTCTAAAGCAAGAGGCGCTGAAAGAAACAAAAAGCAGGGAGAAGATGCAGCCTCAGCAAGGCAGAGGCAGCTGGGGCAGAGTTGCCTGTTACACTGAGAAGTTGGCTCTGAAAGACAGTGTCTGGGAGGGAGATGGGTCTGGGGGCTGCTGTCTTGGCTCTGTGGGTGAACTAGGTCACAGGTCAGCTTTGGCAGGCAGGACAAGACAGTGGAGATGGCATGCTGAGTAACCAGCCTAGTTTCCCAGGCCAAGATATGCCTCAGAGAAATCCCTGGTCAAGCTAGAAGGACAGGCTGAGGTTGGGTTTGTTCTAAGTGTTGTCATGTCTGTGTTTTTCTATTCTAGCTTAATTTCATGCTCGTAATCCAAAATTTAAACCTTGATTCTACTGAATAAACTTGATGCTTTTCCTTTTATTTTTTTTCTCCATAATTTAAAGTCAAGTCAGGTGACTCATGGGTTAGGCTTTCCCAAGCCTCAGACATGTGTTTCCCATACCACCTACTGGTAGGAAAGCTGCTTTGGGGCTCAGCGATATTATTTACACACAGTGTGAAACAACTCCCAACAGGAGACTGCTGCTGGAAATTTACCAGTTGTTGGGAGGCTGAAGCCCACCTGGGCAAGGACAGTTGGGAGCTCCTATGTCTGCCACTTGAGCTGCCCTTTCTGGCCATGCATGGCTAGTACAAAGAGCCTCCCCAAGCAGAGGGGAGGAACCACAAGCTGCACCCAATAGCAGATGGTAGAAAGACTCTCAAGAGCCTGTGTCACATCCCTGCCCAAACAGGGACAACTGCAGCTGAGCTGGTTATTTCAATCTACTATGTTATAATTAATTGATCAGCTGCATCTATGCTTCTAAGCCTGTTTCAGCTGCAAATTACCATGTGTGAATGTGCATTAAAAAGGAAATCTTGATATGCAATGTACCAGGAGCAAAGGGGCAAGCAGCTTATATTGCTCAGCCAAATCAAGAACTCATGAGGCTGTGGTAACACCGTCAGGTGCTATTACCTCCCTGTATCCCGAGAGGCATTCCCATGGCCAGATGGTCCTTCAAGATCAGTAGGTCATAGCCATCGAGCTGTCTGTGCAAGAATACATTTCTTCACCATCCACTGTCACTGGGATCTAGAAAGTCTGGAATATTCTGGTCAAATCTCCATTTATCAACTCTTGTTGTTGCTGTTAAATAATTTTGGATGTAAACAGTTTGCTCACACCAAACTACATACTCAGCTATAATCTCTGATCATTCTGTGGTATTTGGTGAAGGGAAAAACTGGATCTTGAAAACATATATGGGAGTATTTCAAATCTTTATGTAGTTATTCACAGCTACAAAGAAGACAGAAAGCTGAGGTTTTTCTGTCATTCCATTATAAGACTTATATAAATAAGACCCCTTTGGCAGATTTGTGTCTGAGGTGGCTGCTTTCTGAAGAACAGCAATAAAAGACATACAAAGATGTTATATACCATATTTGAATAGTCTTTGCCTATTTCTATGTTTGACCATATTCTTTCTTACCCCTTAGTTTCTTCTCCAATCTGCTGCTCATCTCTGTTCTTTGTCATAGTCAGACAAAGGTTGTCTTGTGCTTTGCTTTTTGTCCTTATAATTCCTTTGTGTAATGACTTTCATTTCTGTCTCCAGCTTGCTAGCCCAGCCAACTGGTAATTTATCTCCTCTTTTCACTTCTTCCTCCCCCTTTACCTACCTGGTAGCCTTTTTCTGGCTAGCTTTTCAAAGGCTTAATCTGCTGGCCATTTCATTTGGTACTTCAGTTCATTCCAGTTACCTTGTGTAGCCCTGATTCTAGAGCCATGATCCTCTTCTGAAGGATTCAGCTGTCTGCGGTCCAAGACCTTGCTGTGATAGAGTACAGCTGCAAAACCTTGGCTTGGACTTCTGAGAAAATTGCTTAATTGTGAGGAAGTACAGAGACAAGGACCATGTATGATAAGAAAGGTAGAACTGCAGGCAGAGGCAAGACTAGCAGCTCAGGGGTTCAAGCAGAAAACACAGTGATATGAAGAGGTATAAAACCGAAGGAGAAGACAGGGAGCTGGAAGTTGGTAGGTCAGCAATATCAAGGACCAGCCTGCCCAAGGTGTGATGAAGGCTGGCCCTTCGCCACCTGCCCAGAAGATCTGGCAGCAAAAGCTCAGCAGACATCTGACCGAGAGAGGAAAGCACGTCAATCCTTACTCTAGTAGCTCTTCAATCCTAGCTAGCTTCGGAATGTATTAGCCTGTATATAACCTTTTTGTACTTTGAAGTTGTATATGGGCTGCTCGCTGAGTTTCTTTGTGAAAGTTGCCTGGAGAGGAAGGGCTACATGACACTTGCAGATTTTTGTCTTGCTTCGAAAATCTGCAAGGCAGTGCCATGAAACATGAGCTGTCGCATTTTTGTTGTTGTTGTTCCACAGCCAGTTTCTTGTAGCCTAATGTATTACTTTTCTTCTGTGCTGCCAAGTTGCCAAAATCCTTCTCTCTCAGGACGTTGGTTGTTACTGTGCGCTCTCTGTACGAAACCTGACCTGATCGGATCTCACTGGTGATGGAACCATGTACTCTTTTCCAGTCACTGAATATATATTTAGGGCAGCATTCTAGATATTCCAAGGGATTCTGGGCTCTGTTGGCAGGCAGCACTGACTTAGGTTTATCTAACCTTCGTGTGGAAATTCAGAAGCCCTGAGTGAGTAGTCACATTTTTGGTTCCTAGCACAGCACATTACTCCACAATAACTTTAAGTTCCTTTCAGCAGTTAACTGAATTAGCCTAAATTGCCACTTTTGCAAGCATCTCAGTATTTGCTCAAGGTCTGTTACTTCCTGGAAAATTTGTTTCCTCCAGAATTGGTGGTAGATTCTCATTTTCTGTCAGGGCTGTTAGCTACGCAATGCCTGAAAGCCTCAGCAGGGGCTTAATGAGAACAGCTCTGTGTTGGGCAGACTTTTAAATTCATAAATTAAGTGGGGGAAAAAAGTGAGCAGAGTGAAGAAATTAGAAAAAGAAGGGCCAATACTCTCAAAGTAAAGGCTGACAGTTAATGATTTGTGCCCAGAAATAGCTCTCATCAGCAACGTGAAAATAAAATAAGGCTGTGTTTTTAATTCCTGTGTGAAGATCAATGCTGTAGACCAACTTCTGTTCTCACTACCCTAACACAAATATATAAGCCCAAATGAAGCTTGTGACATAACAATAGAATTTGGTTCCATGATTTAAGGAAAGTGATTTGTTACTCAGGTCCCAATGGCTAAAGGAGAAACTGACAGGAGGAATAACAAAACTGAATTTGTATGAACTGGTTTTGCTGAAAAGCAGCTTAGTATTTCTCCTGTGTATCATACCAAATCCAAATTTGCCATCATTTGGCTTTACTAGATTGAGATGGATGAAGTGACATTTTAATCTGATTTTTACTTTATAATAACAAAAAACCCATGGTAACTCTTGCCAGTTGAGCGCAGGACTTTTTCACTTCTTGGCTTATGAAGCTACGTGGTTGTTGTGGTGCTGCATGAGGTGTCTTCATCTGTTCCCTTGGCGTTAACTGTTGGTTTCTGACAAAGCTGCAAAACTGTACTTAATGGTGTAGCTGGACAAATACTACAACATTAAACATGCTTGAGAGCTCACAAACCTATGCTGTCTACCTGACAGAATCTGCATTAGGCACTGGCTGCTCTGGTTCCTTTGCAGCAAATTTGATAAATTCTTCTTTTATTCCAGTTACAAAAATGAACGGTTCCAGTCATTCCTTGAATGATGGAAAATACACCATTTTGACTGATGTAGCATGCAAGAAAGAATTGGATGATCTAGTTGGATCTTTTCCATCTCTGAATTTTTGGTTTCTCACTGTTCCACTCCTTTCTTTTCATCTGGAAAATAGTTTGGATAGACGTATAGCTGTTGTTAAACTGTTTAAACCTCAAAGACATGTGCCTTGCTGCCAGAGTGTACCTCTGACAAAGAAACATTTAGTTCCTTTTCTTTGTATCATTTGGGAAAAAGATGGGGAGAATACTTGGGAGTATTGGGAAAAGCTTATAAAGAACAAGAGAACTGAAGAATTTATTTAATACTGTTTCCCTGTTATCCTATGCAGCTATATTTCTTGAATTTAACTGTAGCAAAGCTTACAGTCTAACATCCCTTTATGTTTCTGAAAGAGCAAAAAATGTTTTCTTCTGTAAGCCAGCCTTCTCCTGAGCTGAACAGCCAGAAGGAGAGTTCAAAATTGCAGTTTCCAGAAGAAATGATCAGTAAAGGCACACTTAACTTCAGCAATGAGAATTATTCACTATATATAAGAAATGTTCTTTTAATTTAAATGAATTTTTATCAAAGTGTGTATATGCATGCACACGCATGAAGGCACTCCCAGCAGTTTAGGGTGTATAATGTGACCTGTTTATAGCCCTAATCCAAAATCTTTGGTAACATTTATGCATAAAAATGTGGTTTAAAAAACCCCACTCTATTTAAAATGTATAAAAGAAATATGAACCCTGTTTCAGATATACCTGAAATGGTCCTTAAAGTATCCCTATGTAATTCACCATATCTCCTGACAAAAATCTCCTTTTAGCTTGTTATTTTAATATCTTATTCCATCTGCTTCCTCTCTGCCCTGCAGTTTTGCGCTTTGGGGAAGAGTATGTATCCCTGAAACTACCTAGATTTGACAGCTGCTTTTACATTCTGGCTATCCCTTATTCACTGTGTGTTTGGGGAAAAAAGTTTAATTCATTTCAAAGCTTTCTTCATGAAATATTTCTAGAGGAAGCAAAGCTTCATCTCCTTCTCGGAGAACATGTACCTTTGTGTTTTGTTTTCCATGAGAGATGCGGTAAAGAAGCTCTGGAAGTAGCTGTTCTTGCCTATGCCTGATGCAAAGGGAAGGAGGACACCAGCTGGCCACAGGAGCCCAGACATCTGAGTCCCATACCAACTTCCTTTGTGGTATTCATCAAGTCTCTTCATTTGTATGCCCCGCTTTTCGGAAGGGAGTTTTATCTTAAATGCTTGATTTTAGTGAAGCGCTGGATTTTCAGTAATATCTATTTTGCTGGAAAAGGTGAGTGCACCCTGATGACTTCTGTACCAGATGGGCTAGGGATTACAGAAATTCATGGGACATTAGACCAAGAAAAGCCCAGAAATGGGCTCAGTCAGTGACAGAGAAGAGATTATAGACCAAAGATTGTATCGTGAAGGGAAGAACAGAGTTTTGAGTAGCCTTTCTTTTTGGTTGTTCGTTTCTTCTGGAAAGAAATATGAATTTAAGTATTAAATCTCTTTCTAAGGTGTTTCTTCCAAATTGTTTTTTTCTTTTTTTTTTTTTTTCTGGAGCAGAATTGAAATTTGTGAAGATAAAAATCACAGAAAATCTTGCCTGAAAGATTAGATAACCTGAGTTTGTTTTTCTTTAATTTTAGCACCTGCATTTGAAAAATCAGTCTCAGATGCACATGTCAAATTGTCATCCACAATGTATTACTGATGGCCTATTTTCAGAGCAAGATGAGATTCAGGTTTCTTCTAACTTCAGGATAAATGTATTATTATGCATCTAATTCAGTTACTGTACACTATTGCTTCTGTTTTCTGAGGTAAGAATCAACAATCGGTTTTGTAGTCTTGAAGATATTTAAGATGACTCTAAACATTTTAAAGGAATTTGTAGTTTAAATTCCATTTTATTCTGGGTCAGGCTCTGTTTTAGGACAATTTTATGTGAAGAGCAATTCAAGACACAGGATTATTGGGCCTAAAATGGCTGAAGAAATTGTCATATATTGGTCTTTGCATCACAGTACATCTTGAGAGCGTCTGAAATTCATTACTATCTCATCCTCTTAATTTTAATGGGACTGGATTTTAGTTCCCCTGGTTTGAGAGCTGGCTGGTGGGAATTGATCACAATGAAGGGACCTGCAGAGCTGGAACTGGTGTCTGATCACTGAGGTGCTATCTGTCAGGGCAAAGCTCAAGAAGGTCACATCACACATGCTTCCATCACCGTACTCTGCAAAGTGCCATAGTTAGAACATGGCAGACCATTACCTGCGAGCATATTGCTTAGTGTACACAGAGCCAATGTCATCGTATCACCAAGGATGGTCAGAGCTGCATTAGGGGCCATGGCAGATCCCCTGGAGCCGACACTTAACAGGGCAGAGCATTTTCTGCTAAGTGTTCGGGGCTGGGACATCAGGGCGGTAGCATGGCTGTTGCCTAACACGTATTCCTTCTCAATTTTAACAGTTGTCCCTCTGGCTCTTCAAGGACATGCCGGTCATAGTTACTTTACATCCAAGTATATTCTTCCCTCCTTTATCTTATAGAAACTGGAGATGTATAAGGGCTTCCTTGTTTCTGCATGTCTCTTTTTAAAACAGTGTTTGAATTAGGGAGCCAATACCAAGTTTGGGTTTCTTCTTTTTGACCTCACTACCAAGAGCTCTTGTAAGCATTAATAGGACTCTGATGCATTCAGCTTCCAGGATGAAATCCTCTCGACCGGCTTTTTACACAAAAGGATTTTGGTTTAAGTATTTAAAGTGTGAAAATGTTTCTGTTTATAGAAATAAGTCACCTTTGACCAGAAATGGAAAACTTCAGCGTGGAAGATAACAGTACAACAAAAAAAAGTCTGTGTGGCTGTCACTGCCATGACTTTGACAGCAAAAGTTGACTTTTAGGGTTTTTCCATAAGTTGTTGGAGAAAACTTTGTGATTGAATAGGGACAGAGGAAAACTTGTGAGTTAGTAAAAAGCAGAATGTCCTTCCTGTGGAAAATTCTGGTATAACAAAATGTGTTTTTCAACAAAAATCAGTGTTAAAAGCAAAAATATTGTATTTTCTTTACTGAAATTTTGTCAAACAACCATAATTTGGGATTGATTTACAGGATTGGTGGCGCAGCAGAGATGCTGATCTGAGGCACCTGTTCCAGAACAGTCCATTTCCATTCCAGTTCAAACAGCCTTTCTAGAGGGTACATAGCAGTGCTCAAAGCAGCAACTAAGAGCCAGCATTCCTGTCCTCCAGGTGAGTGTCTCCCCAAGGGACTATGAAGTTAAATTCCTCTTCCCTTGCCCTCTAGTCCTTTGACACTTGCATTTCTTCCTCTGCCAGTTGTCTGTCTCCAACAGAGATAACACTCTCTGGCTGTGGCTTGGTGCTGACGCCCCTCTCCTGGGAGGCAGGAACTTCAAAGGCCATGAAGACTATAAGATGTAGCTAAAAATCCTCTGCTGTACCTGAGAAAATGATTGTCCTCACTTGAAGAATAAGATTGGGAGTGGATCTTGACTGGTTGTGCTTTCCATAGAAAGGACACTAGGAAAGGATGAACCTGGGATGAAAAGTTGTGGCTGGGTCCTGGTAACTCATTCTTGCTGGTGGAATAAGGGGCTAGTAAGGATATCAGCCCCTATGGGGTAAGGGGAAGGAGGCTGGCAGAAGGGGATAGGAATTATGCTGAAGCCTCTGTTCCAGCAGGGGCCACCACCTTAGGTACCTCCAGCTTCTCCCTCTCAGTGACAGCAAACAAGGGTTTCTGTAGGCTTGGCACAGGCAAAGTAGAAAGAAAAGACAAATGCATAATTAAATTCCACCATTGGCATTAACATATGCCCTCTGTTAGTGGGGGAGGAGAAGAGTCAAGCTTGTGCAGACTTCTGCTAGTGTGATGACCTGTACATGAGGTATCCTAGAAGAACAGTGCCATGTCATATTCTTTGTCCTTTGTGAGCAAACTGTAACAGTGAGGCACGCATTCTAATCCTGTAATTGAGTCTAAAGCATACTTTGATGTTAACTGGCTTCATTTGTATCCTAAAGCTTAGATTACACTTTAGAAAAATTGTTGGTTTTCCATGATGACTGAGAAGCACTTGACTAGGCAATTCCTTGAGAGCTCTCCCAAGCCCTTAAGTTTCTACAGTTCTTTCATTCAAAAGACAGCGCTGTCCTGGCCCATGCGAACTCTTTGTTTTCCTTTGCAATTAAAATGTTTCAGGTGCCATATGAAATATGTGAGACTTTTCAGAGTTGTCAGAAGCTCAGTAGGATGACATTGAGTGTTTGCACTGCAGTTTGTAACAATCCTGAGATTAATTCCCAGATCAACCTTGTAGCTATTTTAAACCAGTGGAAGATACAGACTGCTGAATTAATCTATTTTGCACATTGGCATATAATTCTGTTCCCACTTTCTATTTCGCTCTTCCTTATTCTACAGCTCAAAACACATTTCCAAACATGCCTCTGTGCCATCTCAAAATGAACATGTGACTGTAGATTATTTCTCAATCTTTGACTGCCTAGCTTTTCTTTTGGGCCGACAGCAAATCTGGAAAGGGCTTTGGAAGCGATTTCTTTTCCTTTTAAAGCTAGAATATACTAGTTCAGTGGCCATGTATTTCTCTTTCATTACACTCTCTTCTTTCTGCCAGTTTCTTGTTGTTTGTTTTTTTTTAATAATCATGCTGTGCTCTCCTTGTTTTGCACTCTTCAGTGATCTTAGCATCGGTGGCCACAAGTATGGCCATAATTCCTTAAAAGGACTGAAATCCCTGACACGAGTGTGAGAGTGGGGGAGTATGAAACTCGTTCCCATCCTACTGAATCTGTAGCCTGGAGGAGCTTTTTGATGTGACTCTGCTTCCTTTGCCATTCTAGATAATAGTCCTTAATGTACACTGAATTGAGCCTGTTTTGCCACCCTGTATTGCTAGTGTTCACAGATTTGTGAGGAGCTGGTCAGCAAGGCTTTTGTCAGACCCATGTGCCCTAGGAAGCAGCACTTGTGAATCATCTGTTGGATGTGAAACACATTTGAACTTTGCTGTGTTGCTAGAAGTAATGTGTTTTCTGGAGTGCCTATGTTCAGGCTGCAATGAAAGGAAGATGACCTTGGTGAAGGCTCAGATCAAAGCTGATGAAGTGTGCAGCATCTCTTGACTGACCACTTGGTCTGTCTTTGTGCCTGGATGTTTACAGTCAATCTCTGCTCTCTCCCTGTCTGGTGAATATAACACTCAAGTGTTGCAAGCAGTGGGGCTATGGGTTGTGAAGGCACTTCGTGCTGAGGCGGATGACCCGAGGAGCTGGCTCATGAGGGTGCCTGCCCTGGGCATGGCAGGTCTGCAAGATCTGTGATAAAGTCTCATCACCAGTGGTAACTGGAGAAATACTAGCACACTTTTCCCAACAACTGCTCAATCCAGGATTCAGCACCAGTTCCAGCTGTTGACAATTATACTTCCCCTGTAGCTTGGCTTAGATGTGGTGTTTGTCACAACAGATCTAACCTGTTAAACAGATACTGCTTTTTGCTCCAGCGGGGATGCCTTCAGTGACAGATAAAATGGTTTCGGTGTACGGTGGATAACATCCTTCAGTTTGTTAAATTTGCCAACTGCTTTGGGAGCCTGTGGGATGGAAGGTGTCATAGAAATGTAAAGTGCTATTATTCATCCTAAACAACTCTGCTCCATTTTCTAAAAAAAAAAAAAAAAGTATACTTCTTTCCTGCATTTTGTTCAGTGTTTGTTGGTTTCTTTAAGTATCCACATGGAGACCTTTAGTCCTTTAGCCTAAAATTTTTTAGGCAATTATTTACCTTACCTACTCCTTTAGTTACTTGAACAATCTGTTCTCTGTGACTAATTTTAAGGCACTGATTTTCCAGTGCTTTTTACTCAAATACATAGTGAGTTTAAGCATGCAAATGCAGTTCATAATGCTCAGTGAGTCCAAATACTTTGTCTGGTTCTACTCATTTGATTGATTTACCATATTTTCCCATTCCCAGGATTAATTACAAACAGCTGACATAGAAAGGCCTGACGAAGAACTAATCTTGGTGTGAGTGCAGGCAAGAGAGATGTGTGCAACAGCAGTTCAGTAAGCCTCTAGATGGAGGCTTAGTTGCATCTAAATGCTGTCATTCACAGAGCCAACTCAAACTGTCAATCTAAACAAGTCTGCAGCTTGAAAAACTTTGCTTTAGTTAGCATTTAACTTTCCATTGGCATCCAATTCTTAGCTTTAACTAGAATATCTCACCCAAAATAAGGGTTCATTTTGAGTCCAGCTCTGTGAGGTATTGTGTGCAGTGGCCTGATCTCAGAGAAGTTTCAGCTCCAACTTGCAGATGTAGGAGTGAACAACAACATAAGCAAAGTGACCAGTTCCTCAGAAAGGACATCTGAACAGTTTGTCAGGAGTCTCATTGTTTCAGAGAGCAGCATTTCCACATTTCTGTAAGTAAGGAGAAAAAGAGAACCTGCATGTGGTTGTTAGAGGGCTGATCATTTCTCATGTGGCCTCTGTTGCCTTGAAAAATATTTAAAACACCTTACTGACAAAATATGTTATCAGCCAACAAATTATGAATCTACCCGTCCTGAAACTGCAAAGACAGTATATAGTACTTCTGAAATTGTGTATAAATTTTCCTCTGAAAGCCAATGTTTATGGAAAAAGTTGTAAGCAAAAACTTTATGCCTCATGATAGATGTTGAACATCACCATAATATTTTTAAGGGCACCAAAGGCAGTCTAATGGATCACATCATTTAGGTAATAGAGAGATGCAATGAACAAAGAAGAAAATAACTATGTAACTGTTATGATGTTTAATGTGTCATTTGGTGGATTTGAGCTTGGAATGTATAAAGCAATAGAAAGAACTGGTAGTTCACAGAGATCAAGTCAACAGGTGGACCTGAAAAATAAAGCATTGAGATGCCAAGGTACAACAAACTGTAAGAGACAGCAGCTAATATGATCTTTTGTTTTACTGGGCATCTTCAGGGGAGGGAAGTAGAACCTGTCAGGTCAAATAATTGAATGGAAATAAGGTGGTTTAATAAGGAATGAAACCAAGGATGAAGTTATAATGATCAACATACAATACCAATATCTAAACATTTATGTATGACAATGATACCATAATCCTGGCTTTTATAATACAATGCATAACAGCATATTGTGTTTTCATTGAGGCACTTTTTTCTGTTCTGGCATATTATTAATTTTATTGTAACATATCCATCATGTCTTTGGGATATTAATGCCAAAGCAAACTTGGTTTTGAAATCTAGGCCTCCAATTTAGGAAGTTCTGCTGTATTCTCCAACATTTACAGATTATTTGTGTGGTTTTATTTGTGTTCACCACACTTGTAAGTTTTATGTCTGTGGTTGAATTTCTATCATCTTTAAAATCATCAATTAAAAGAGCTAATCTGGGAGGCAGAGATAGTTTTAAGGTTCTCCTGCAAAGCTGTGACTGCTGTCATGCTCCAGATGGAGGAGGCATGCAAGTCCCTCAATAACTTTTAAAAATTGCTATTTCTACTCCTCTCTCTACTACTTTGAGCCTTTTTTCTCCAGACACAGCTCAATCTTACAAATCCTCTCCATTCACGTCTTTTAAAAGGGGAACTCTGAAAACAATTATGTTGAAAATACTCTCAATGCAATGAAGAAAAAATTATAGGGATAGTAATGCAACTATTTTTGTGATGTCTTTCTGGCCAGAGTGTAAGAAAAAGAGGCTCTCGAAGAGCATGCCTGCCATCAGATTCCTGCTCTTTTCGTCACGTTTCAGTGCCTCTGAAGAGTTCAGCTTTACAAACATAACACCAACAAGGCTCTGTGAGGTAAGACATTCCTGTGCCCCATTCGGTGCTGTTCACTTTATTTTCTGCAGTTATTCAAGTGTCTCTGGGACAGGTGATGCTTGAATGTGAAAGCATATGCTGCAGATGAAATTTTGGTAACTCCAGGGTGAGTTGCTGGGAAGCGGCTAAGTTTTATACCCAGTCCCTCTTCCTTGACAGCCTGGCGAGAAAGCCAGCTGTGGGTTAAGGCATGTGGCTGCTCACATGTGCAGCAGGGCAGAGCCACCCTAACTGAGCTGTGAGGGGTTCATGGGCCGTGGGGATGGAGCACAGGGCATGCAAGGAGAAAGCCAGAGCCGGGTTTGACCAGCCAGGAGAGGCGGGGGGGTGGGGGTGGGGGGGCAGCGGGTGATGCTCGGCTGCTGTTTTCAGCCACCTAAAGGGGGTTTAGAGGGAAGGCAGAGCCAGGTTCCTCGCAGCAAAAGCATAAGAGGCCACAGGGAAATCCCAGACGCCACCCTCCATCCCTGGCTGCCCACACTGCCCGGCGCCCAGGACCACGGGGAGCAGGTACGGAGCAGGCACGGAGCAGGCAGAGCCCCGGGCACTGACTGCCCGAGGATGCCCAGTCTCGGGGCTGGTACCCTTGGGGGCTCGGGATGCTCCCAGGCTGGGCTGGGCAGAGGTAGCTGGCTGGGATGCCCTGGAAATGAGCTCCTCTGGGTGTCCATCCTTTAAAAAAAAAAAAAAAAAAAAAAAAAAAAAAAAAATTAAATTGTGGGGTATTTGGTTTGGGGCTTTTTTTAAGTCATCTTTTTGCACTTAAAACAGTCATGGTGGAGCCACTCAGGCTGAATAATGGGATCGGTGGCTCGCTGGGGGCTAGAGCTGCAGTTCGATATGCTCTTGGAGCTGTCAAGCTGGGAGCAGAGGAGGGCTTGCTCGCAAGTGGCTTTTTAAACCCTGGGATTTCAAATGCTCCTCGGGATGAGTCGCAGCTCGGCAGTCCTGCACAGAGCGGATGTGTGGAGAGAAGGGAGATGCTTTCAGCTGAACCCAAAAAGTACGTGCCAGGAGGAAGGCTTCAGAAAGTGGGAGCTGGGCAGGGAGAAGGGAAGGGAGCATTTCTCTTCTGCTTTGTTTTCTAAGGGATGGTTTAAATTAATTGCTTCTCCTTTAAAAGGAAAAAAACCTCACACTGAAGTTGTTTTGATGTAATGAGTTTTGATTTTTTTTTTTTTTTTGTGCAGCTGACCCAGCTCTCCCCAAAGGGAAATGTATTTTCTCTGTGCTGGTTCGTTTAGATTTTTAGGATGAATCTGGAGTTTTGGCTGATGGGAAAACTGGCTATGCAGGGGAGGATGTAGCAGGTGATTTCTTATGATGGTACTTGTTGCGTCATCAAGATCTAGTTGATTAAACCTTATTGTGATCTGGTCATTAATAGTAGGAAAATTTCAAAGAAAAAGGAAAAAGCAGATTTGAGAGTTGTTATCCTTTTGTGAAGCTGATTAATGTAATGTAAAGTGACCTAAATGAAGTGCTGTAGGAAGGTTTGACAATTGTTTATATGTTTGGCTAGGATTATTTGAAAACATTTGTAAAGAAAAGAGGATTTTCTTGTGCATTGCAAATTAGATATGAGGAATTGGGGCAGAAGACTGAGATAGGTCAGCAAACTAAGTATGAAGAATTTGTGTACCCCTGCCCTCATACCCCCCCGTCCCTGTGCACACCTGACCTTATACCTTTACAATACTTTGTACTGATTTTAGAATAGAATATTTCTTCTTAAATCTTTAATAACTTGCCTGGACTTAATTTCATTAGCCAGCCCAGCCCTGGCGTTCAAAGAAGTCTACCAAGAATATTTGCTTCTTTTTCTAGTCTTAAGAGTGGAAGAGAAAGGGTTATGGGAATGGTATGGGACAAACTTTAGCTTGGGAGGGAAGCCGTGGATGTCGTCTCGTTACACCAAGTCATTGTCCTGAAATAAATCACAAAGAAAAAAGTTGGGCAAGCTTTTTATAAAGTCTTCTTAAGTAATAAATAAGTGGCAAGCGAACAGAAGTTTGAGCATGTAACTCATAACTCCAAGTTATTTAAATACACTGAGTGTGTTCTGGCACTGCTGAAGGTCTTCACTTTTAATTGATTTTGGCTTTTTAATCACATCTTTATTATGGTGGCTGTGTACGTTATTTTTGTTGTTAAACTTTCTCTAAAGTTTCCTAGGAAGTCCAAGTTTTGTTCCCTGTCATATACTCGCCAAATTTTGAACTAGTTCACATTCTGTATTACTTTCTCTTGCCCCTACACTTAGCTGCACAAAAGCATATGTATGTGCAAATGTACCTCAGTCAGTTGATCAAGGGATTTAAAGTTGAAACTTTTTTGACATTGTTTGACTGCCTTCAGAGATTGCACATTATTCCCCCCAGGATGTCCTGTACTTCCAGTGTGCTGGGGTGCCAGCCTGCAGAAAGAGTGTGACTGCTGAAGATGGTCTGCTTAATCCAGAAGTCCTTAGTCAAGCAGAGTTTGAAGCAGAATTCATTGCTCATGCTACACTGGGCCCAGAATAGAAATGTGTGTCTGCATATCATTGCAGGTGATTAAATGAGGCTGATAACATTCCTGAACCACCAGAGCATGACAAAGCAATGTTACTAGATGAGATGATTCAGCCTTTGGTATCAGTGTACCCAAGAGTTTCTCAAAGTTATGCAAACATAACAAGAAACATGGAACTGCAAGACATTTCAGCTGCAATACAAGCCAAACTCTCTGAGCCCCAAAAAGAAGGAAAGCTTAGAATACTGGTGCAAGTGAATTAAAGGAGTTACTCATAATGCAGCTGAGGGGCCACTGTCAGGCTTACTTGAACAAACTGACTGCACTCTACTGAAGGACTCAAGAATATGGCCACTAGACACCTTTTATAAATTCTATGATGTTTCCCAGTCACCCTGGGAAACATTGAAAGAAAAAAATGTTGATCAAACTTCACGTGCAGCTTTGGTAGATACTTGTACTTGAGAGCATTCTTAGCAAGTAGATAACTAACCAGTCAGAAATGCCTGATACTGGATGGTAGTCAGTAGTTCAACATGTGATGTGACGCATGCAGAATGCATGGCATGATCCGAGTATGTGGAGTTGGGCTGCTGTGCAGCTGGATCACTATATATGCCTCTGGGGCAGCCTGTTGCAGTGAGGTCCGAGCCTGGAGTCACCCGCTCTCCTGCTGAGAGCAGACCCAGGGAATGGTATCAGCTGCTTTGTTTGACAGCATTTGCAAAGTTGAAACATACCCTAGCAGAAAGCCCAAGAAATAGGCAGACAGACCTTTCTGATGTTTGCTGTGCAGACTGACAGAGCACTGCGAGAGGCTGCTGAGTTTAATGGAGGATGCAGACCAGAAGACTTGGCGTTGCAGTAGACCACTGTACAGAAGATGAGCATTAGCAGTGGCACCAAGAGCACTAGGGAGCCCCTGGATTAATGCTGGTGCTTTGGAAAACTCGAGTGGCACTGCTGCAGGTAAGTGCCAGTAAGTTGCTCCTAAAGCAGCTGATGAGGGAAGGCAGGTTGTCCCAAATACTGGAGGACTGGCTGCAAGATCTGCAGTATTTGCAGTCCCTCCTCAACACTGCATGAGGCAGCAGTCTGATGGTGCTTCAAGACCCTTAGGTAATCCATTTATAATAGAATTATTTTGTATTCAGCCATAATGACTGTACAAATTCTGTGAAATTGCTTTTCAACTCCATCATTAGCTCAGTTTATAATAGAATTATTTTGTATTCAGCCATAATGACTGTAGAAGTGTTGTGAAATTTCTTTCCAACTCCATTATTACCTCAGCGTTTACCATTTGATCATAACAAAGCTAACAGCAATAAACTACTGTAAAGTCCAATACAAGTTTGCAATTAACAGTAACTATTTGTTTTCAATGGGCTCTTTTCTTGTGGAGAAATCTTAAATGAGTATTTCCCTTACCCTCACAGATGTTGTGAGCAGATTGTCCCTTCACCTGTTTTTCTTTGGAGAGATGCTCTTTAGTGCGATGCTTTGCTGGAGTTGGGTGCACTGAAAAAAGTTCGATGTGGGCTTAAATCTAGTTATGAACATGACTTGAGACACACACAGTGTTTTGTTAGACTTACTTTTGTTTGTTTTGTGAGATTCTCTGTGCATATTACTTTGCTGGCTTGCTTATATGCTTTTTAAAAACAAAGGTTCAGAAAGGGCTTGTTTTTGTCTGAGGTGAGAGGTAGGGCTCTGCAGAAAAAACTTGTGGGGACTCCCTGAGGCTGAGGCTTTCTGACTTGACACAGTAAAACCAGATTTGAACTTAACCTGCTTGTGGGCTTCTCTTTTTGTAAACTGGTACTTTAACTCAGAAAAGGAAGCCGCCTTGTGCTGAGATTTTCTTTTCTCATAGTTCATTGCTGTTCCAAGCTGATGTTGCAAGGCAATGTAGAACTTGCTTCAAATGCACCCCATATCTGGAGATTATTGTGAGGGTGAGAAGAAGATGACGTTTCCTAATAAAATGTGCTAAAACTTTTGTTACCTTTCATTTAGTCTTGAAAAGTGGTCTGCAGAATTAAAACAAGAGACCACATTAAACCAACTACATCATCTTTATTTTCAGTGTGCTGCACACAGCAGAGGGAAACGATAAAGCTCCTTCACTGCTATATCAAAGTTGTCTTGATGCTTCTCCAGATCAAAGTAAAGGCACTTGCTTTTGTGTGAGAAACTGTTTCTTCCTCCAAGATGAGCACTGCCATGAAATAATTAAGTTTTCTGAGAGCTACAGAAGTTAACTTTAATATACACATCTATTCCCACCAAATGTATCAAAGCACGTTCCATTATTTTAGCATTGTATAAATCTGGGAGTCTTTTGATTGCTGTAATTTCTCTCTATGCCCATATTGCAGTTCCTTATTAGTTTGTCAGTGCTGCTTCAATCTTTCTCTGAAATAAGTCTTCAGTACTGCAGTAGCTTGCTAATCATAAATGGAGTTGCCAGTTTCAACTTTGCTTGGACATTGGTCTATTTGTTCCTTTAGCCATCCTAAATCTGCAAGGAATTCATAAGTGCTTCACCCTCCA
The DNA here is from genome assembly GCF_031877795.1 of Strix aluco. Taxonomy (NCBI): domain Eukaryota; kingdom Metazoa; phylum Chordata; class Aves; order Strigiformes; family Strigidae; genus Strix; species Strix aluco. The sequence goes on from NC_133934.1 coordinate 53,585,124, forward strand.
GGAGACTAGAAAAGCAATTATCTCCTTCCTGGATGAGAGTTTGTTTTTCTCTTTGAGAGTTAAGGGAGGTTGCGCTACTGCCAAATGCTTTCATTTGGCAATAAATATTTGCCTTTCACTGCAGAGATGGGTCATCTTGAATACATCTCACCTGACAATTTCTTCTCTTTCCAGTTATCTCCATTATCTCCATTACTTGTGGTGGCTAGGTGCTTTGTTCTAAACAGAGTATTTAGAGTATCTAGTGGGAATCTGTCAGACTAAAATGCACAGGCCATTGGACTAAGCAGTGTATCAGAGATCCTGTTAAATTCTCTAAAATTAATCATAAAATAATCCAAAGCCAGATTTTCATAATACTTAGGCATCTAACAGTGAGGATAAACACCAAGGAGTATTTTCAGCAACACAGAAGAGTAGATGTATTGCCACCAGTGCAATCAATAGGTGTGAAGTGCCTAAAAACCTCTGGAAATATGTCTTTTCATGCAGGACTTAAAGCCACAGTAGGAAAAACTGTTACAAATGAAGTGGAGCACTTATTGCAGCCTTCCTATCCAAGAAATATGGTCCCTGTATAGATTATCTACTGAAGTTAGTCTACAGCATCTGGGTGCAAAACATGCATATAGGTTCATTTGTTTTTTGTTGTCTGTCCCCAGTTCCTTATGAAAGTAAAAGAAGGTAGGTAGGAAGATTTTCAGTTTACTGAGACAGCACACCTGTCCTCAAATAACTGAAATAATACTTCATTTTACTTATGGCTTAGACCCGTGTTTTTTAACTGTATGCTTTGGAGGGTTTTATTTCCAGCATCATGGAGTACTTTAGGTTGCAAGGGTGGTCATCAAGACCCATCTCCTGCTCCAAGTAGGGGTAACTTCAACATTTTGAAATTCTCTATGGATGAAGATTGTGCAGCCTCTCTGGGCCCCTGTTTCTGTGCTTCAGCAGTCTCATTGAAAACTTTGCCTGCTGCAACTTGAGTCTGTTGCCTCTCGTCTGTTCACTGGGTACCTCTGGGAAGAGTCCGGCTCTGCCTTCTGCGTACCCCCCTTCCATGCATAGAAGGATTTTAAACTGAAGCAAGCAGATATTACATGGCAATAATCCTCATTTTAGAGTGATTAGACATTTCTTTGATCTAAACAGAAACTGAATGCTACAGTGTTCATACTAATTATCACAAATATGCTTGAAGTTAACAGATTGAGAACATGCACTTGCTGTCTTTCCCATGTTCTTCCCCAAAAGCATCTGTTGCCACTGTCAGGTGTAAGATATGGGAGTTGGTGGGCCTCTGATCTGACTACTTTTAGCAGTTTTCGTGTTCCTAAATTTACATGATGGAATGATGCAAACAGCATCAAGAAGCTGTGGGGTTGCTTTAAATTGCCCTCCACCCTCACCCTACCACCCATGACCAAAATTTCTTGTTGAAATATGGAAATTACCCTAGTTGGTGAAGAATGTTTCTGGTTTCAGTTTCAGGCCTTCAGTTAAGAATATTTCCTGCAGAAGAAAAATCTGTTAGTTTATAAATAGGGAAATGTAGGGAGTAAGATAGATTCTTTGGTAAAACTGCAGTTCTTTACGCTCAGCTAGTAAAAATTGTAAATAAAGCATCACTGAAATGTAGTTAACAGAGGAAGTGTATTTCTACTATTATCATTGTGCTTCCTTCCTCATTCACCACATTTCATCACAGGTGACAGAACAGAAAAAATACAGATCAGAGAATTACATGTATACATATGTATATATATACATATACACAATATACATATTTTTAAAAGTAACATTAGAAAGACTATATAGGATTAGTATAAGTTATTAACATCTTGCCTTAACTGGTTTATTAGGTTGTGTTTTCATTTTGTAATGACCCTCTGAAAAGCTGATGTCAGCTTATGATTTTTTTTTTTCACAGTCCTTAAAAATAAACACCTGTTTTCATGGGAGCTATTTAAAATGCAGGGGTCACTTCTCAGAGCAGTTTTTGCACACAGATCTTCTGGCAGCATCTGAGTGGGTCTCCCCAAGAAGCAGAACAGTGCAATGAAAAGACTACTAACATCTAGATGAGATGCATAAAGCCAGAGGTGGCTGGTGAAGGATTCGCTCTATTATCAACAGTAAGGATGAAAATATTCCTTTCTTTGAAATAAAAGTTCAGCTGTCCAGAAGCCAGAGGATATGTTCAAGCTCTTTGAATCCTCAGGGCAGGATGTTATATCCACTGGCAGAGACCAGCATTTTAAAATGTGGAACCAACGTTTATGGGCAGGCAAAGACATTTCTTCGTGTGTTCCTGTTAAAACCAGTAACGTGAGCAACACCTGGCAGTCGCACTGGCTGCTGCTCAGCCTGAAGCCACAGGAGTGGGAGAGGGCTTGATTCGGGCAGGCGATGGGTGCTGCAGCACCGCATTGCCATCAGCAAACAGTGGCAACCCATGACATTGCTTCTGAGTGCAGGCTGGAGGGCAGGCTGGAGCAGGAGCATCCTGGTTGGAGGCATCCATGGCTGGTGAAATGGGAGCAGCAGTCATCTAGCAGCCTGGGATAAGTAAAATGGAACAGGACAAGCTACAGGAGCTCAAAGGAGGCATAGAGGGGAGAGCAGCTCAGGTGAAGAGGCCATGTTATGCCAAAGGGTTGCAGCGCCAGTGAGTTCAGAGTACTCTCACCACTGAGTGGCAAACATAGAATAAAGGGATTTCTTTTTTTAAGTGAACTTTGTGTGATAATTAAAGAGCTGCAGTTAGCAGTAAGATGCTCAGAGGGAGAAAAATAACTATGAAAGTATGATGCATAATAAGATAAACAATATTTGCTGTAGTGTATAAATGATCTCTCCCTCAAGACTGCAAAATTTCTTATATTGAAGAAAATAACTCCAATATCATGTTCTGACTACGCATTATTTTCTTTAACATGGTATAATGCTCTAAAAAATATATCCTGATATTTCTGCCTACTGCTTTGTTGTTGCACTGTGCTAACAGTCATCCGTTCCCTCATGGCCAAACAAATATGCACTGAACTGTAATAGTCCAGCTAGTTTTGATGCAATGTTAGCATTGATTAGATTTGTTCAGCGTGCTGCCTGCCTAAGCATGCATAGCTTGTGTTGAAATTTATGGTGCATTTGGACATAGCATCAGATAATTTCGAAGGCATTTGTGTCAAGGGGACAATATGGTGAGTGTCTTGGGGGGTCACATTAAAGAACTGGCTGTGCTGGCATGCAAGCCTGTGAGAGATGAGAAGGGGAAGATGGACTGAGCACTCAACACAATTAACAGCTTCTGGTAGTGGGCTTTTTATTTGTTTTTCAAAAACTCTTAGGTCATGGTTGAATTTGGTTCTTTCAGGTTTTGTGCTCTCAGGTCAGCTTTGGATGTGTTTAAATAGAACATGAAATTTCTGTGGAAGAAAATATTGTGAAGACCTGGTTAATGCTACCTGTCTTGATTATACAAATACACCAGGACTACCCTCAGAAAACATGCCTTTGGTATCTTGCTTTAAAACTTTCAGGTCTTGGAATAAAATTCCATTGCCTCAAGGTTTGATTATAGTAATTTGGATTAAGGCAGGGAAAAAAATGTGCTAGTTACTTGCCAGTTCTTCCCCACAAAAACAAGTGAGTGAGTAACACAGTGTTCCTCCCAAGGCCGGGTTGTGCAGGCACGCTCAGTAGAATAACGTGCAAAACTTTGAGTAAGGCATCACGTTTGCTGCCCCCTGCCCAAGTGGTGCAGATAGTGCTCGAGCTGGAACACAAGCCAGCTTGTTTTTCAGCTGGGCTGATTTTTTATTGTTGTTTTCTTTTTTTTCTTGTTTTTTGTACTCAGAGGAGCAAATGTGTCTTTTATCACCGATTTCATGGTGTGGCTGGGGATGTACATAGAAAGCAATGTCCATGTGCTTTCAAGAACAGACTTTACATTTTAAGGTTTAGTCAGTCTCCAGAGAGATGAAAATATCCTCTTAGAGAGCTTTGTAACAAGCAGATATTAAAACTTATTTTCACTTTTATTGTTTACTTCTGATTGCTGTACTGGTCTCATGTGAATCATTTTTATATCATGCCTTATTAATTATAAAACATATGAATTATTAATACCCCTGGCTTACATTGACTCATAAGGCTGGATATGTAGACATCTGAGTTTTCCTACCTTGTTGAGTATCTAACTGGTTTATTCTCATGATACTGAGAACTTGATCAGGTTTTGATGGTTTTCTGTTTGGGGTTTTTTGACATTTTTCTACCACTCCCCCCCCCCCCCCCCCCCCCCCCCAACCATGTGCCATTAGATTGTTTGCAACTATGAAAAAAAGGTTAAGCACAGATATAAAGGGCCTGAAAGAAAGCATTTTCTCAAAGCAGGGGCTGTGCTAAACATGGATCTTAAGGATGCAAACCCCAAAAGAGTCTTGAAGTCAAATATTAAATGCTTTTTTCCCACTGGCTGTTCATTTCCATAACAGCCCAGAAACATCTGCTGGAATTGAGTTAACTAGATGCATATTTTATTATAGAAAAAAATGCTCAAGGTTTTTCTGCAAATTTATGACATCAGTCTGGATAAATACCCACCTAGGTCTGGAGCAGATGCCTGACTTTGGTACCTGGCTGCCTTTGCTATTTGTCCTATTGTACACAGCACTGACAGTTTCTGTTCTTGTTTGTCATTTTTGGATGAACTGATTCAAATTCACTGTTCTATTCACTAAACCAATTGTTGTCTTGATTAAATGCACGCTATAAATATGTGTTTGAGTGGTCCTGGCTTTGGCATGTGAAGTGATTAGAATGAGCTGTGGAAGAAAAGTGTTGCCTGGAGTCTGATAAGAAAAGTAACTTTTCCACATGTGGATGATTTGACTTTCTGAGGTTTGATTTGACTTTCTGAGGACTGAATTAATCTGTACTTACTGTGTGGTGCTGTAATGCAGTATTGTTAACCAGAACAAGCAAGGCTGGTTTTTTTTGTTTTGTTTTTTAATACCCATAGCTACTAATAATATTTTCCACAAGTATTCACTCTAAATACATTATATTTTGAAAAATATATGACCATCGCTAGCTCTACTGTAGTCACCACATAGCAACAGTCTTCTGTTTGATGATTAAAAAGCTCCTACATACAAGATATTCATTAAGCCTGAAATTTTGTCATCATTTCAAACCAGATGGTACTTTATACTGAAATTACCTCTTACATTGACCATCAGTGAAATTACAAGGAACTTGGCAAGTACTGCCTGGTAGCTTGCACACATGGATTGCTCCTATCTCATCATACCTAAGTACTGTTGACTATTTTTCTTTAAAATTTCCAAGTGTAACTGTATAGACTTAAGTTTTTTGTACAGTAAAATCAAACTTCTATGATGTGAATCCATGTAGCAGGTCAGCACAGGGAGGCTGCTATGCTGTTAATTCACTCCCTGTTAGTGCACATTAATCCCTCATGTAAGCAAGCCCTTACTTAAGCTCATTTCGGTGTAAATGATTTCCACATGATGAGCTTGCATCCATGACCAGAATCAGAGCATAAATAAAGCTTCAGATGCTCTTATATGCATCTAATGCAAATCATACCACCATTTCTGAATTAAATCCATTAGTTTCTCCCCCTACCCATCAAAGCAGACCTGCCTTTGTCTTTTTTAACCACAATTTTTTATCTTCTGCATTGCAATCTTTATTACTCTTACCAGCTGGAAAGCAGTAACAGATGGCTCAAATTATTTGGACATCATTTTATCACTAAAAATCAAATTAAAAAAGCTTTCATAGAATAACTTTTCTCATCTGTTAAGTTTTCCATCTTTATTTTGGGAGAAATAGACCAAATTTATTTTTATATCTGGTGCCTGCTTCCTTTGCCAGCTAGTTGAGGGGCAGCTGTTAATTATTTATCCTCCATTTGCCTGCAGATCTGTTAGTTACCCTGCCAGGAAAGACCTCCAAGCAGCCACGTAGGTGACAGCATTTTGATGTTGTAGTCACATCACATATAAGGGTAAAGCCACATCATGGTTTATGCGAGTTGTCAGGTCCAACGTCTCATAGAGTCAAAACACAAGTGATTGTAGCATTAATTTAGAAGGAACCAAACAAAGCAAGTACAGGATAGGCAAGTATGCTAGAAGCTGGCCCTGCTGCGGTTACTGGCATCTTCATGGGCTGCTTGTTTACATTTCTATTTTTGAGTGAAACAATCAGGTAATGCAGGACAGTGTCTTTAAAATCTTCACTTAGGAAATGGATGTGCCTTCATCAGAGTGCTTGGGATTCTGTCCCAGGATCACAAATTCTGTCCCAGGATCAAGCGAGACAAAGCCAGCCTGGGAGGAAAATGGACAGGTGAACCATCTCACATGAGCCCTTGAAAACTTGCTTCACCCATTAAAGATTCAATATATTGGTTGAATAAAATGTAATGCCTTCCTTCATTATCTTTATATTAAATCACATGATTAAAGAGAAGGGGCAAGACTGTGGTTTATACAGAACAGGCTTTTCATTCTACATCACGTGACTGCGATGATAATGAGCACCCATAAACACAATTTATTGAGATAGATGTGCTGAATCCAGGGCAGCCGTGCATTACCATGGCAGTGTGAAACAGCTGAAGCTGGAGGAGCATCTCACAGTACATCTTTTAACTTTGTAAGTTTTCCGATTGCATTCTCAAGGAGTCTAAGTCCACTGTCAATAAAATGAAAATGAACAGCCTGAAGTATAACTGCACAGTGTACTCCAGCAGTTAGAGAGCAGTGGCATGAGACGGATCCAAAATCCGTACTTTGCTAAGTCTTAAAGGCAGGACCCTTCCACTAGTATAAACTGATTTTTTGCTGATTCATGCCAGCTGTTATTGACCATACATCATTTTGGTGCTAAGAGAAGATAATATAGACATAACTGGTGAGACACAACAGTGACTATAGCAAACACAACCTGCTGTACTTAGCTGCTGTCCTGCTTAGCAAGTCACCTGGAAAGATTTGTAATAATTATTTAGGTTTTCTTGTGTTGGAAACAGTCACAGCAACTTGGAATATTCTCTGATAGTTTAATTTTATTCTTATTACTCAGGAGAAACTAAAAGTACCCCAAAATGCATAGAGTGGTAACAGCTTTTGAGAATATCTGCAAAAAACAGCTTTTCATTAGATCTTGTCACCAAGCTTAGAATTTTTTTTCATATTTCTAGTCCTCATCTTCATACAATAAAATATTTATATTAGCAAGTATTTAGCTTGTTAATCAAAACTACTAAAAAGGCCAGCTTCTCAGAGGTGATACTGTAGGAAAAGAGAAAAAGCTTAAATTTTGTGAATATCTTAAAGCCTCAATGATACTGATGGTTTGTCTCCAGTTGGGTGTTATTCTGTACCAAGAACAGGTCTGTATTAGAAAAGCAGCATTTGTTCAATAGAGTAGATTTTATATTCTGAACCTTAAGAGTATTTAAATCTTTATTCTTAAAGTTTTCTATTGTGAAATTACGCCAAATTAGTGAAATAAATTATGTGAGTAAAATGAGGTATAAATTCTCTTTGATTATCTTGCAGCTGTTTGTACTGGTTTTACCCTGGTTTATTTAGAAAATTTCCACTAGTTTATTTTTTATCAAGGTTGAGGTTTTCTGTTGAAATATATATACACACACACATAGATACGCACATTTATCTTCTTAGATCCAAATTACAGTGTTACAAATGGTTTTCTGTCTTCATCAGTTTGCCACATTTCATACAGCTGGATCCCTGCCACATCCTGCTGTGTCAGGGTAACAGTGACAGTGTCAATAAGTAGCCATTTTTTCTTTCAGATCTTAAAGTTGTTCTTACGGCTATTAACATTAGAGCAAAAGTGGCTGTGGTATTTTATGGACTCCCCTGAAAGCAAGATCCCTTCTCCAAAGCTTGAGTAATCTAAACATCCCTCACTTAGCTTCTCGCTGAGATTGCAGGCTCTGTGTAATCCCCATTATATATTGCCTTCCAAATTCCACTTTGTAAGCATCAATAGTTTATATTTCTTCCAGTATTGCCAGCAAACTGTCATCTGAGTTTACAAATGTGTCACAGGAGACATTTTTCAGCTTTTGACACAGCTCACCACCCGTAACTGAATAAACAAGTCCAAAATGTCCAAGTCAGCTTCTCTTCAGCACAGATAAGGCGAGACACCTTTTGGTGTGAAATTCAGAGTCCATTTCTCAAATGAGTTTCTGCAACAGTGCATTCCCATATGGTAAAGTAAAGCATAATGCATACAACAGGCAAGTACTACTTGCCCTGAATTACTATATCTATATATTAACCCTCTATATAGGGGTAAATCCTGAGCATGCCTAACAGATAAGCTGGAAAGGAAGAAAAAAATGAATCATTTTCCTTTCTCCTCAGTTTAGCCTCTTTGGTATGCATTGACAGAAATGAGGCAGGGTTCTGATTTAGTGCATGAACGCTGCTAAGAAGATTAGGTTTGAGGGAAGAGGAAAAGAGTTTGACATGGTTAATTGACGTGCTGCCCAGGCAGACCCGCTCTGAGAACACAGTGCCATCAGTGCCTGGTGCTACCGAATGGCCACGTCCCCATGCACTGCCCGCTCTTACACTACCTCTCACACCTTCTTCAAGGGTAAATGCTACACAGTGTGATGTTTTTCCTTGCTGCCTAATCACTGAGGATAGCAGTGACAGACCCCTAGTGCAGCCAGCACCAGCAGACACTCCCTTTCATTTCTTTCTAGTTTTACAGCTTTGTTATCTTTGGTGAAGTGTCAGGTTGGTGGTAGTCATCATATTATAGGTAGAGTCTGTCAGACCACTGAGAAGGCTTGAAAGCAGCTTTCTGCTTTGAAGCCATAGCTTTTGTACCATTTACTGCATACTTCAGCCTCAGGAGCTTTGCTGTCAGCGTTTCTGCTCCAGACCCACTGTTATGTGGATGTGCTATGCATCTCACTGGCCACTTCCTATCACTGAAAGCAACCCACCCTGGGGAGTACGCTCAGTGGCATCACGCAGCTAAGGGGATAATGGCCACAGCTAGAACTTTTGTACAAGGAGAGAGCTGTAGCATGTGCACTTCACAGGTGGGTGAGAAATAATAGAAGGCAGAAAGGAGAAGCAGCAGTATGGGAGATAGGAGCTAGTAACAGGGGGAAAAAAAAGGCTGTTCTCACCGTTTTCAAATGGGTGCTTAAATATTACCAGTGGGGTGATAGTTATTAGCTTGAACCTGTTCTTTCACCCAGCTCCTCTCCTGCAGGCCAAAATCAGCCTTGTCCCACACCCCGCATGTTGCTGCACAGCAGCGAAATGCAGCGATGCAAAACAGGTCCTCTGCTGTGACACGGTGCCATACCTTTGACTAAGCTGTCCAGATGTGACCACATGTGCGAGCGCTCTGCATGGCTTAGCTGCTTTTGACTTGGTAAATAAGAATCTTCATCAGGCAATTAGAACTCTTCTCATTGATAATGCTAATGACAGCTGAGCTGATGAGCTGTAGGCTGCTCTGCTGCTGAATTTAGCCAGTGATAAATCTGAATTTTCTTAAGAAAAACACCCAAAACCATAGAGAGTTGGTGTGGTTTTATTCATGTGTTGGAGATAAAGGGCAGTGAAAGAGGTGTCAAGACTATTTAATGTTTCTGTGCTTACACAGGTGATGCTACTGCTGGTGTTTTACCTCTGGTCTTCTACCTTTTCCATGGGAAATTCCCAGGTTTTGCAGCACTGTAAATTAGTGGATAGGGAGCTTGGGGAGACCTGAGGGATTTAATGTTTCTAAGTGTGGGATTTGATTTCACTGCTCCTAATAAAACCAAGCTATGATGGACTATTCCATGTTGAACTGACGTTTCTACTGTGAGCTAGCGCAGCAGTTACCCAGAGCAAGTTTTATGCTAGCACATCTTTGCCTTTTTCACATCATCATCATAACTTCCTTAGTATTTTTTTTCCAGTCTGTTTTCCCTGTTGTTGTTGGGTTTTTTTAATATAAGTATGTACTGTTAAAGTAATGAAGGCTACTTGAGGGAAACTTGATTACAGGTGATGTGAAAATTGCTCAGGGGCGTGTATTTGTTTTGCACAAACTGTGGAAGTGAATGGAATAAGTGTCCTGAATGGGCTAAGCCTTCCTTTTCCTCTGTTTTCTATTCAGGGTTTGAACATGGGCACGCAGCCATACTCTGTAACCAAGGCAGAGATCCCCGACCATGTTCTTTACACAGTAGGAACGTGTGTGCTCATTATTGGTTCCATTGGCATCATCGGAAACCTCCTAGTTCTCTACACGTTTTACAGGTACAAATATTCCTTTTACAGTTAATCTGACTGACCTTGAGGTTCATGGTGCCTATGTGCAGATGTTCTGCATTGATTCCCTCTTGGAATAAATCTCCAAGCAAAGGCTGATGGCAACAAATGGGGGGGCAGGGAGGCAACCCCACCCCCGATCCACACACATCACTGATAACCTCAGTGTAAATTCCTCATGTTTTAAGGAATCAAAGAAAATGAGACAATAAATACCTTGTTATAGAAAAATTCCAACTGAAACTTTAAAGAAGAGTTTAATACTTTTAATGATAGAAACCACAGCGTCCCTGTTGCAGACTTCTTTGCTCACCCTGTAGAATTTGCAGAAATACTTGACAAAAACTGACATTCTTCCCAGCAGCCCAGATGTCCTGGAAGGACCAATGCGCTACATGAAATGAGCTCATGCCATCAGTGTATTCCCTGCTTCAGGCAGATCATAGGATTTCTGTCAGTTTGTGTGCTCACTTGGCTTCTGACACTGTCATAGACAGCCAAAGGTACTGCAACTAGACTATGCAAAAATCTCGTGGAAAAAATAAATACCCTTCTTCTGTCCCACACTGTGATGGGACACAAAATCCTCCTCACTCACTGCTTGCTGTGATATGCATGTTGATGCAGAGGGGACTTACAATGCTAGAAACACCAGTGGGGTTATGAACCAAGAGTTAGATTCCTATTCTTAAATGTTTAAGGTAAATCAATTAGTTTAGTTATTCTGAATAACTGGCCTTTAATATTAGACAGGGGAGAAATTGGATTCACTGCAACTGTAGATACCTTCATGATTTTTGAAATGCAGAGCAAGCTCTCAATTTTTCTTGAAATCTGTTTGTTTTAGCTGGTATAATAAAAGCATTAAATTGTCAAAGTAGGAAAATCTCCATAGGCAGATGAGCACCTGTGAAGGTGTGAACTCTGCACCCTCTCTCACCCAGTTGTTGCAGGCAGTTATGAGACCCAAGATTTTGTTGGAATTGCAGCAGATTTGAGATGGCTTTCTCAATTTCTTTTTCAGTATTTCTTTATTAGCATGAGAAACAGATTCGTTAGCTGCAAATACTGATACTTTAAAGCACATCAGAAAGGCCTCAGCTGTTCGACTTTATACACTGAAAGAGGCGTTTGAGGGAAAGAAACAATTATTTCAAACTGTTGAGAATTACTGCATTCAGGTTGCAAGAACAAAGCTATTTATAAAATCCTGCTTCCTCTCTATGGCTCACAGAGCATGCCAGGTCATCTCTTTTTGTATTATATATGTACCTAATGCTGTGAGAAGTCCTGAATTCAAATTCTAACTATCAAAGCTCTTTACTTTGCCATGTGACCAATACAGAGGTTCACATTGAGGTACTACTAGTTCAGTGTTACACCTTCTCAGTATAACCCTCAAAAGTGCCAGTTTTAAGGTAGATTTGGGTGAGCTGAAGTCACAAATTAATTTAACTTTCCTAGTGGGACTGTTGCTCTGTTGATGAGAGCAACAAGGGCATATTTAACCAAATAACCCCAAGTAGAAGTGAGAGGTTCTTTATCATATTACCAGTATCTTTATTCCTCTTAACCAGAGCCAAGGGTAATCTTGAATACCAGCTGAAGGTTTCTGAGGAGGTTGTAACTCCAGATATTCTTAAGAAGTGAGACTATGTGAGGTGTGAGGGGAAAAAAATGGAAGTCATGTTTGTTTTCTTTGGATAAACTTTGCTTGCAGACTGGCTGCTGCTTTTACACTCCTCGTGATGGTGTTTAATGTTGCCTGTTGATCTGTGGCTGAGAGCTTTTGTTCTCTCTTATGAGATGTATATGAACAAAAGTATTTTTTTTCAAATCTCTGTGCATGCTCTATTGTACTGTAGCACTTTGCAAAGGGTCATTTAGTTAGTGGTAATGCAGTGACTCCTCAGGTTAGCAGCTCTTAAAAATTCACCAAAAGCAGATCCTTTGTCTCTGTAACCTTCAGATCCTGGTCTTGTGCAGTGCGGGACACATTCAGTGTTACTGCACTTACAGGGAATGGCTCTTCTCCTGAACAAATCTATATTTTTCAAGACAGCTGGATTTCTCAGTTTGAAGAAACAATCCATTTTATCTCCCCTGCTATTGTCAGTCATAATTTTGAAATGACTGCACATGTAGCTGCAGTAATTGACTGATGATTAACAATTGATTGATTGTAAGTAACCACCAATTCCAACCTGGGTAGTATTTGTTTATGCTAGTAAGCAAAATTATGAAGTTAACTATTCACTTTATCTATTTAAAATCATGTATTTCTCCTGTTTTTAAGCAACAAGAAGCTGAGGACACCCCAAAACTACTTTATAATGAATTTGGCTGTGAGTGACTTCCTGATGTCAGCTTCTCAGGCACCCATGTGCTTTGTCAACAGCTTGCACAGAGAGTGGATACTTGGAGATATAGGTACTTTTCAACAATAATTCGTACCTCACCAGCTCTGCACTGTCTGCAGCATATTTTAGCCATAGCAATCTTGGCTTGTGCCATGGAGACAGCAGCACTAGACTCTTGAGTGACAACCCCAGTTCTTGACATCATCAGTCAGCATGATGGCATCTGTTTTGCGTTACACGTTTGATTTTTTCATCTTACTTATTTTAGAAAGAAAAGAGTCAACATCAACATGTAATCATGTTACCCTTTAGCTTGTAAGGGCAGATGCTATGGCTGAAGATGGATAGAAAAGTTTTAAGTCATAAATATTTTTTTCCTGTATTAGTTTAAGAGGCAATTAATATTTTTATTTAGAAATGTATGTGGATATCCAATAGCATGCTTCTAGGAATCTCACATTTAATTAAGAGATTTAAATAATGATAGTCAGTTGAGGACTCTGGAAATTTAAGCTCCTTTCTTTCCAACTGCAAGAAAGAAAAGGTGTTGTAAACTCAAATTATAGCTGAAATGTGAGTATAGCGAGTTCCTCAGAAGGCTTAATGCTCAGTTTGGTACTGCTCATCACATCACTGGGTGAAAATTTGCACCTAGTGGTTGTGTATTGGTGGAGCAAGCCCAGAAACCATGTATTATTTAACAGCACAGAAGGGCCTCTTCTGTAGTTCAAGGATGTTTTTAGTCTTGCTCATACCCTTAGATAAAATCAGTGTAAATTATCATGCTGCCATAAATGAAGCAAGTGATTTGGGTTGATTGTGATTTGGTCCTATATTGCAGGTTACTTATAAAGACTTTAGAAGAAGTCTGCTTCAAGGCTGAATCTGGTATTTTGTCTGCCTCCCATTCCTGGTGGGCTGTTGTCTATAACAACATGGGGTGATGCAAGATCTCAAAAAATTAGTGATCATTCAGCGCAGGTTTCTGAATCAAATTAGGGACAGTGTATCTCTACAAGTTTTCGTCTGCTAGCGCAATGCCTGAATGCAAGAAGGGGAAAAAATCCTGTTTCATGTAAGAATTGTCAGTTTTTTAAAAAGTGCTGCTATTAAAAATAAGAGCTGGAGCTATGTTTTACAGCTGATCTTTTAGCCATCAAATTTAAACCACTTCTACATTTTTAAGCCACATAAACTAAAGTAATTTTTTGAAACACCCATCTGTCATTAGCAGATAGATGTCTGTTGCAGCCTGTTAAGATCAATATATTGGGCAACAGTCCAGGAAAATGTAACTTTAATTAGATTGGATTTTCTTTGAGGCAGTTTTCCATTGACAAAAGGTTCCCAGTTGCAGCCCACAGTGGCCTGTTAAATACATACATTTGTATTTTATTAATATTTGTGTTTTTTCTAATAAACATTTAATAACTATGAAATTGTGAGGCTAAGAAAATTCTTCTAATGGGGAAGAAATCCTGAGCCAGGAAAAAAAGGGGAGGTTTATCATGTCAGGCTCTGAGAGAAAACATGCATCTGTTTTTAAAAAGTCCCTGACGTTGCCATTTTCTGCTTCAGGGTGTGAATTGTACGCTTTCTGTGGGGCACTCTTCGGAATAACCTCTATGATGACTTTATTAGCTATTTCTGTTGACCGCTACCTTGTGATCACTAAGCCCCTGCGATCCATACAGTGGACTTCAAAGAAACGCACCATGCAGATCATTGCCATCGTGTGGCTGTACTCGCTGGGATGGAGCGTGGCTCCACTCTTCGGGTGGAGTATGTCATCTGCTCTTTATCTCTTCTAGCGTTCCCTATGTGGTCTGTTTTAGCCTTGCTTGGGGTATAAGAAAATGAGTCCTTTGATAAGTTCTCGAGTGGATGCCTAGCGTCCACCTAATGGTTTGTTGTCATACTGTATATCTACACCTATTGCAGTGCAGATACCCTCCTCCCCGCTACCCCCAGGTTGTATTAGAGCAGAACAAATTGCACATGGAGCATCAGGTGTATCTGAGAGTCTGGCAGTCAGGACCTGCTCTTCATGTGTGCACTTGCATTCTCAGACCACATGTATAATGCAGCCAGCATAGCTCTTGAAGATATGTATACAGTATGTGATTTACTTTAAGTGCTCAGTCGTTGGATCAGCAACGGCACAAGATTTGGGTGTATGTGTGAATAATGTATTCTATGTATTTCATAGGTTCCTATGTGCCTGAGGGCTTGATGATATCCTGTACGTGGGACTATGTAACCTACTCCCCTGCAAACAGAAGTTACACCATGATTTTATGTTGCTGTGTGTTTTTTATTCCCCTGATAATAATATTCCATTGCTATTTATTTATGTTCCTGGCCATAAGACGTACTGGCAGGTAAGCAATGTAGCTGAAATATGTAAATCTCTATATTCTTGTATTAGAAGATTTTCCCAAGTTTTTTAGCTGCAGAAAAATCTGAATCAAAAATTAATCTGAATTTAAATTGGAAATAAAGTGGCAGATCATTAACAGCTGTAACTGGAGAAGTATTTTTGCCAATGTGAAAATTGGAATGGGTGTATGTATTTTGGAGTAGGGAAAGAAGTCTCTGGTGGTTCTAATCTTATCCCAGAGTGTGGTAATTAATAGTACCTCAGAAAACTTGAAAGTCTGGATTATTTGTATTTCAGATTTGCAACACAAGGAATGTGGTCCCTGTGCATTCCAGAACAGTTTTCAGCCCCAAGGGATGACAAATAACATGTAGCAATGGGGGGATCATCTGCCTTTGAGCCGCTCTGTAAACACAACAGTCCTCATGTTTTCTGACAGTTTTATTTAAGGCAGGCATCCCAGAAAACCTTGTGGTTCACTCAAGCATCACAACTGCACGCACAGTATCTGGCTATGATTGTTAGGACACTTTTTTTTTTCTCAAATTCTTGGTCTATATTTGAAATAAAAAATCAGCAGGGTGTTAGATCTGTAAAGTAACTTCATTCTGACAGTTATTTTTCTCCTAATGAGCACATGACTCATCTTTGGTCTGATCCAGCACCAGTTGGAGTTGTGAGTCCTTCCTGCTGCCTGCAGTTGCCACCAGCTCTGATGGCTTTTCTCTGTGCCTATCTGCAGGCACTTGTTGAAGTAATTTGGCTTCACAAAGCTAAACTCCATTTTTACAAACATGTTTAGCTGTACGCCTAAACTGAAGTTCTTACTGAACTCTAATTTTTGGCCTTGGTCTTGGTTTTTACTATGCTTTGTGTATGCATATTTGATACCAAGTGAAGGAGCAAAGAATGCATCCTTAAAAGAATGGTGTCTTGTACTCTTGTACACCCATGAAACACAGTGGCCACAAGATTTTTCTATGCCTTTTGCTCACTAATACACTTTACAAGTATGTTCACAGTGTACCAGGAAGCACTTTGTTACCCTGCTGACCAGTAATTATGGTGTGCAGCCTGAAATATATCTTCATTTAACAACACTGATATGTAAAAGTAGTTATTTCTGTGCTAAACTATATAAAATGTTAAACCATATAAAACTGTTTTTTTAATAGTGTGGGGTGTTTGTCTGATGTGAGAAGAGAATCTGTTAGGACATTTTTTGGCAAAAATATTAGAACTGCCTGTTGTACTCTCCCCTGAAAATACTCTTCTCCAGTTAATAAATCTGCAGGGAAGTAAAAATGTCCCTGTCCCCTGTTTGGGGCCAGGTTCCTCAGAGCAGTCAGGATATTCCAGCACATGTTACCTCGTGAGCTGTAATTTCTGCAAGCTGTTCTTCCCTTGAAAACAAAAAGCCATAAGATCTGAATTGTGCATCCAACTGTGCCTTTGCTTGCTCCACCTCTGAGAGCAATGGAGGCCAAGTGATTCCAATTTCTTCACCCTTCCAACTTGAAACTCTCCTTGTGTTAGGATAAGGACACAGCAGTCCTGTCCTGTAGTCCCAGGGGTTCTTCTGGCTCAGTCTCAAAGGCAAACAAATCTCAGACAGCATGCCTGGGACCATTTTACTACATTAATTACCTTTCAGAGTTTTTAAATATCAGAGGACAAAAGAAGAGTTAGAGCAGGGAAAGATGAAATCTGCTTCATTTTGCATATTGCGGAGAACGTATTAGCAAGGTTGCACCTCACTTTTTCACCCTCCTGCTTGACATATCTATATTTTTTTCCCCTCACAGAGATGTTCAAAAGCTGGGATCCTGCAGTCGGAAATCCTACCTCTCTCAGTCCATGAAGAATGAATGGAAACTGGCAAAAATTGCTTTTGTGGTCATCATTGTGTTTGTCTTGTCCTGGTCTCCATATGCTTGTGTCACTTTGATTGCCTGGGCAGGGTAAGTGGAAATCAGGGGAGCATGGGTTATTCTGAAATATCAATATATTTAGTACTGTCACCCACAAGAAGAAGATTTCCCTTTTGAAAGGGTTTTAAATAATTATTACACTAGAGATGATACTGCATTCTTCACTATATCCTTGTAAATAGAGTCAGAAGGATTATTTGTCATGTATTTTAAAATTGTTATGACTTTTTATCTGCTTTTTTTGGTACATATTGTTTCCTGTCCCCCATAATACTTTCTTTGTATGAATTGGAGGAGTTACCTCTTTTCTCTCTTAATACCTGTTCTCTCAAGAAGCTTCCTCCATTCTCTGACAGAAGGTAGAAAAGAGGTTCTACTCCCTGATATTCATCCCTGAGCTCTCATCTTCCTCCAACCACTTTCTGCTCCAAAGGGACCTGTTGTCTTGTCAGTGCATGTTCTTGATGTCAAGGTCAGGTTGGATGGGGCTTTGAGCAACTTCATCTAGTGAAAGATGTCCCTGCTCATGGCAGAGAGTTTGGACTAAGTAATCTTTAAAGGTCCCTTCCAACCCAAATTGTTCTGTGATTCTATGATATCAATTGTGCTTATCCTGCATGGACATTGATCACACTTGATTGACTGTGGGAGCCTAAAGTCAAGAGAAGAATATTGGTTTCAAACCCCTTCCAGTCCTCTCTTCCTTCTGCAGTGTTTGCACCTGAGTCATTGACACCCATTACTGTGCAGCATGGATGTTGTTGCTGAAAGATTTTTAGGTTTGATTCTGTTTTCTATTTTATTGCCATTCCCTTTTCCCAGATGGTCACAATGGGGTAGTTTTGGCGGGGTCTTTTGTTGGGGTTTTTTTGCCTAGTGTAGAAACAGGGAAGGTGATTCTTTGTGTTCCTGGTCAGCCTCAAATAGATAACTAATTACTTGCATGTCTTTCATCTTCTCCAAGTGAATAAAACCAAGTGTATGCTGTCAAATGCAAGCCTTTCATCTGAGCAGAGAATGCATTTGAATGAATTAATGTTACAGGGGTATTTCTTATAAAGAGATCACAGCACAAGAACAGTCAAAAAGAATAACATTTTTTTAGTAATTTAGTATTAATCCTAACGTTTCTGCTTTGTTTCAGTCGAGGCAACACCCTAACACCATATTCCAAATCTGTGCCAGCAGTTATTGCCAAAGCTTCTGCAATCTACAACCCCATCATATATGCAATAATTCATCCAAGATACAGGTACAGTAAACATATAGGTATGTGTGTAACTGTACATGCATGTGGTTTTTTACAATAAAGGAACTATCTCATTCACTCAGCCTCACCCCATGTGGTGTGTGCTTCTGCCCTGACCACCCCGTGATGGGATCTGGGTGGTCAGACCCTGCACCATGTCCACCTGGGACATGGGCAGCGCAGAATGCACATGGAGCTCCAGACATGGCCTCAGGGTGGCCAACAGAAGAAGCTAGATATGCATATATTCAAAGTTTGGTTTTCTGAAGGACTTAAGTCTTTACACCAACTTCAGTACTAATGCGAACAAGTTGCTGGACTTTGGGAGAAGCTCTGTAAGAATCAAACAGCATTTTCATAGAAGTTCTGTGCCAAATGAGAGCTGTAGGAAGCCAGTAATCCAAACAGAGCTCCCTGCAGATGAGAAAGTTTTCCAAATATGCTGAAAATACTGGTTTTTTTCAGTAGCAGGCTTGCTAACTTTCATCAACAAGTATTTACCTTCAAAAATAAAGCAGACATTTCTGAAATATTCTCCTTTGTGGAAATAAGTCTCTTCTGAAGGCTGTTTTCGTATTTGTTTCATCTATTTTTTTCAGGGAAAAGACTTTCCATTCTTTACCTTTTTCAAAAATATTAGCTTCGATTTAAAAAAAAGTTTTACAGCACACTAATGGGATTCAATGGGCAAAATGACATGTTGATCACTTCTCTGAAATACTTCAATTTTTCTGCAGATATGAAATATTTCTGAACCTATGCCTTCATAAGCAAATTATACTAGACTTTAATTCTACTTATTATTACAAATATCAATTACTGTATATTTTAAAACAGAACACTGTGCCAACGCAGCACAATACTCAAACATTGTTCATTCTCAATAAGCTGCATGGTTAGAGAACTTTTCTTGCCCTTTTATTTCCTTCATAAGCCTCTCACAGCCAGTGAATGAGTTTCTGAGTTGAAAGGTTCTTCTTTTCATCCAGGCCCTCTGACTGCAGAAAGCTAAGGGATAGAGAGTATAAAGACAACTTGTTCCCACAGAGTAGATTATTAGGAAGGTAACAATGCACTGTAAAAAAAATATACTTCCATACTGGCATTCTGATAGGAAACCTACAAGATTAGGTGAATAGAATGATAATTTAATATGCCATAAAAGACACTCCTCCAAAGAACCAGAAATTTTTCCCTTTGCAAAAGAAAGTTCATTATAATCTCCTTCAATAACTTCTCTAGAGCATCCCAGTTGGTCTGCAGAGACCAGCTCAGCCTTCCCCAGCATTTAGGGAAAGCATGAGAAGGAATCACCTTGCATTTCAGAAAGGTCAACTGCTCTTGCAGCTAGCTAGGACCTGGAGGTATGCGTAGTATGGACACATCAAAAATCTTTGTGTCTTTAGTCGCATGGTCCTAAAAGGAGTTACGAAGTACTTTTGCAATAGAGCAAGCTGGCATGGTGTTCTGCTGAACGGTTTCAAACAAGGACAAACTTACCCTGCACTTCCCAGAGACTATGCAAGCTAAAACTTATTTTTTGAAGTCAACATTTTATTTAGAAATGTCCTCCCAGCTTCAGCTGAGAAACATGTTCAAGTACTGGCAAAGTCAGTCACTTCTGTTAAAACTTCTGAAATACTTGGTTTCCAAAAATCCAACAAAAATAGTTTTTTGGGGTTTTGTTTTTGAGGTTTTTGTTTGTTTGCTTAACATAAGGAAAGGGATACAACTCTGCTGTTCTGAGCCCTACCTCCAGCATTAGGTGGCCTCCTAAATATTTGTTTTCCACCTTTACGTCTCACTGCAGTGTAGTCAGGAGAAGCTATACGTCACACAGAAGGTACAGCTCAGAGCTTGCAATTTCCTCCTGTAGCTCTGTGTAATGTGTTTTTGAAACACTGGCAGTGAAAAATACTTTATTATACAAAAGAAGAAATGCTTGTAACAGAACTGGTATTCAGCATATCTCTAGATTTTTCTGCAAGTCTTTCAAAGCGTACCTACCACAAAGGGATGCTGCATCAAAAGTTTGGACAAAACACGGGGATGCCATAGTGATAAATGTATAAATGCCACTAGATGGCAGGGTTAGTCGTTGGTATGAGGTTTGTCTCACCCGAGAAGTGGAAAACCTGCTAAATTATATTACCTGAAAACTAGGATTTGGGAGCTGCAAATTGAGCTCATTGTTTTGAATGTCTGATGAATGGGAGTGTGGTTTTAAGAACAGTTAAAAGTTTCTCAGAAGGCTGGTGGAAATACACCCAGAAATGGTGAAAACATATGTTTTGTTTGTAGATGTCAGCTATCATAATTAACACTGGTTTGCATCTCCAAAAACCTGAGTCCATCTTGTTTTTTGAAGGTTGCAGAGCACTTTAGAATAGGAGAATGACTAATCTCTGATGGTTTGCAAGAAGCTGAATGAGATTTTTTGCATGGCTGGCTGACACATTTTGACATGGTATTTTTTTCTGATCCAAAACTATTGTGTTCAGTGGTAATTCCTTATACTATTTTTGCAAGGTCAAGTGAGTGTTTTCAAAGCAGATACTATATAGTGAACTGCTTCAATTAGTCTTTTTTCCTACCAGCATCGGCTTTTCTAAGACTGTATTAAGAAAAAGGCTGGAGTCCACAACAGGATTTCAGACACTCTCTCAAGAAGTGATTTGTTTTAATTTTTCCCTGCTTCCCAATTTGTATTTCTAGACATATCAACAAGAGAAGTCTTTATGGAGTTGTTGTGAAAACACTTCATAGACTTGGGAATCATCCAGTCAGGAAAAGAAGTAATGATGGGTCCCTCGTTATGAATCAAGCATGCAGTTTTAGAACTGAAAAAGCAGCTACAGTACACCAACAAGTCAGCTGGTGAAAATATGTTGGTAGGACGAATTTTGCTTGAACAGTAAATAATGAATATGTATGTAAAGATCAGGGTTTCTGGATAATTTCCAAATCTCCTAATAATTCACCTTATGCCTTGAAAGTCACTTATCCAAAGAGGGGTAAATGGGCCAGTCTGTTCAGGTCCAAGAGTTAAGGATTTGGGCAGGGGATAAATTGCCATTTTGTATTGGAACTACTGACCTGAGTTAAATCTAAGTTATTTTCCAAATCTTTCTAGAAAGAGGCATCTAGAAATCAGGATTTAAAGAGTTCAGATATGGCTCAAACCAGTGATGCACCACTACCAAAGCAAAATGTTTTTTTGCACAGGGAATTGCTGTCACTACATCTTAACACCAACAAATCAAACAAGTCTTTTTGTGGGATCTCCCTACCTATAGCAATGAAAAAAGTACATTACAATGAATGTAACTGAAAATGAATAGTGACCTTTGTGCTAGCACTTGGCTTTTAAGAACTGGTCTGAGAAGTTAATTGTCATATATCCCCCTGCCCACCCACACACCAGCAGTATAAAGGAGAAAAACACTTCTGTCCCTGATACGTATCACTGGAAGTAACAAATGGGAGTAAGAAATTAAATGTATACAAAGTTTTAATTCATGAAATGCTGGTTTGTGGGGAAAGAAATTTTCCATTCCTTTAACAACCTGTATGTGAGAGAATGTCACTTGGCTGTGCTAGAGTTATTGTAGAAATTTCCTTAGATTTTGAAAGTTTTAGGTTTTGTAATCATTCCTTCATAGCAAACAGAGAAATTCTTCATCTCCATGTTTCCAACTTGCTCCCAAGTGAAGCACGCTTACACAAAAGTAATTTCTTCAAAACTGCTCCATCGTAAATAACTGAATAATCATGAATTATTTTGATTTGCATTATTTTCTCAAAAATTTGTTTGTACTTACTACATATTTGACTCTGGGTGACTCTTTCATTTCAGGGGTTTATAAAAATACCATTTAATAAGCACCTCAGTTTATACCTATTCTGTATTTCACATGTACAGTATTAAAACTCCCTTCAAAATCTGTACTTTTCATCCCAGCCCACAAAATGTCGCCCAACAGTCCTCCCAAATATTAGTAAAATTGAAACTCTGGTCCCTCAAGACATCAAAAATGTTCTTATGTTGTCCTTGAAAATTCACCATCAGACATACATTACCTGAACCTCCAGCATGAGGAGGTCTCTGCATGAACTTCCACTTAATAAACAGGATGGTATGTTTTACACCAACTTGAAGTTATTGTATAGTTTACAGCTCCAGATAGTTGTGGTAGACATCAAAAGTTATGTCTGTGTCTGAGGGAAGTGGTTCAGCTTCTCAGCTGGGGAAGAAAGCTGGCAGCTTCTTTTTCAGCACCAGCCTGAAGTCTTCAACATGAAAATGAACTTGTGGGGGCTTGGCATTTTCTCATGTCCTGTAAACCTTTGCTGACTCCAAAACTTTTTATCTTCTGCACAACATTAGCTCTTTGTTTTATCCAGCACCATGGTGGCAGCCTCATGCACCCCCAAGCAGCTCGGTGGGGCTCTGCAATCTCACCGACGGGCATCTTGGCAGAATCAGTAATGATGGTGCGGGCAGAAAGCTTTCTTCAGTCCTTGTCGCCACTGTGGGCACGGAGCTGCTTGTTCAGTTGCCTTTGAAGTTAAAGAGCAAAGACATGCAGAAGTCTGATATACTGAGAGTGGTGATGATGCCAAATGTTGTTTGGTTTTGGGGGGGTTTTTTGGATTGACAAACTAGTGATCTCATCTTGTCATCCCAGAATCAGGTCTCTGATACTTTAACGTGTGTGATCTTTTTTGAGAATAGAAATGATGATTTAAAAAGCACTAGTTAATCAATAACCTGGTAACTATAGAAGCAAAGATTTTACAAAATACATCCACTTGACTTGCATCTCAGTGTAAAGTCAATACACTTACATCTTCCACTGATCCATAAGTCCCGTGCATCAGTTGTTTTGCATACACCATTTCCATATGCTTCTTTACTTGATCATTTACTTTTGTGCCAGTATTAACTTCATCTGATGGACTGAAATAATGGATTGGGAGCCACTGGGGAGGTGTTATAGCAAATGCAGCACTCTGGCTAGCATCGCCCTGCCAGTCCTCGGTGGCAGCAAGGGGCAAGGCCAGCTGGCATTGCATATGGGAGGCTCTTGAACTTTTGTGCTCCATGAGGGACCAGGGCTGGGGCCAGAAGGAATAGACTCATACAACCATTACTGAGATTATTATTTAATGAATAAGGCAGGTTTTAAGTTCTTTGGAGCCTAGATCATCCTTCTCCTCTGTGCTTTTATGGAGTGTTAATTCCCAATAGGAGTTTATGGGAGCTGTTGTGATACAAATAGATAACAGTATCTGATTCTTCTGACCCTCTCTCCCTTCCTTTTTTCCACTTGTCCTGTGTCTTTGCACAGTGAAGATCTTTGTACCAGCTAACCTGAAAGTTTTCTGGGTTAACCTTTTAATTAAATAAGAAGTAATCATGCTCTTCAAGATATTTCCAATTCTTACTGCTTATCCATGAAGTTTTTCCATACGTGTTTTGACTGGAGGCCCAGAAGCCACCTACTATTTTCCTTCCAGCCTCTTGAGTAGTTTTCACTAGATATACCATGCTGTTTCCATGTAGTCTTTAAGACCTCCTCAATCAAAACAGAAGCTGTGTGGAAGTTATGGAAAGAGACAGTATTTTCACCACAAGATTTTCAAAGCCATGTTATCAATGTGCTGTTTGTAGGTTTTTTTTCTTCTGTTTTCCTTCAGAAAAACCATCCACAATGCTGTTCCCTGCTTGAGGTTCCTGATACGACTATCGAAGAATGACCTCTTGAGAGGCTCCATAAATGAGTCATCATTCAGGACCTCTCTCTCCAGCCATCAGTCTCTTGCTGGCAGGACCAAGAGCACTTGTGTTTCATCAGTTTCCACCGGAGAAGCTGTAAGTCTTTTCTTGTTTCTGTGGAGGAAAGTGAGTATAATGTTTCTCTGACTCCCAAAATAAGCTACTCTATAAATATGTATTCAAAATCAGAGAATGGAAAAAAGCGGGGGCGGGGGGGCCTAGCTAAATTCTGGGGGTCATGTGAGGTCATTTCTGCAAAGCCTTTCTGGGAGTTCATGCATGATGATTTCTGATCAGAAAAAGCATCCAGGCCAGCACATCTGCATGGTTCAAATACTTACCAGAATCATAGATGTTCAGGTTAAGTCTTTAATGTGAATTAAAAAGAACCATTGTCAGGCACTCCCCATGTCACCAACCAGTTCCTATAATTCAGTATCTGAGCAGGCTGGAGGACAGGAAAACAGTCTTCCATCCAAAGTTTTCTAACCTATCCAAAAGCTGTCTTATTATTTTAAAGGAAGTCTATTTTCTGTAGGACAAGAAACTTTTTGATTTGTTTCCCTGGATTTTAATGCTGAGGAGTGGTGTTTTGTAAGCAGCATACCTCAAGTTTCAGTAAGGCTGGTGACTTGAGGGAGCTAGAAATAAAATGAACCCCTGGGATTCTTCACAGTCCCTCTCAGCCTGACCTCGCCTGCCTCTCCAAGTTACAAGAAGGCAGCCTTGCCCACAGAGATGCTGGGAAGGCAGCTTCTGGGGAAGCATGGCAGCCATAGCAGGTTCTGAGCTGGGGCTGGCCCTCCCAGGGACCTGAGCTTCTCCACACTCAGCTTGGGCATAAGAAACCTCTCAGAGCAATGGCTGCAGTCAGTAACTTTTCACGAAGGTCTGAATCACTGTTACAGGCTGCGTGGCAAACTCTTGGCTCTCCCCTTGAGCCAGGTGGCAGGGGGCTGAGCAAGGATGGGGCTCAGTTATTTGCATGCTGTAGCCTGCAGGCTGCTGCTTTCAGGGTGCTGTTGCTGAGAGTCAGGCTGTGGAGCTGCATTTCAGTGAGATTGTAACTATGTTGAGTATTTTTGGGAAGACTGGGGTCCTCGATTTGGAAATGGACCACCAGGAAAATCAGCATGAACAGTGCACCATTCTCAAACAAGATAATTTTCTGCTGAATTTTCTGCTGGAGAATGGAACTTGCTCCTTTTGGGTAACAGCACCAGGGAGATTTATGAACTCTTTCATGGCAGACAGACAGTAAAACAAACACACCTGTGCAAAAAATGCACTGTTCACTGGGAAACCAGGCAGTCCCAGCCAATGCTAGCACTGTATCCAGGGTGTTGACAAGAAATTCAGGCCTTCTGGCTGTGAAATCAAAAGAACAAAAGAACCACTTTAAGTACCTGAGGGGAAGGCTTACTGCCTAAGCCCTAATGAAACAAAATCTATTCCATTACAAAAGACAGGTTATTTTGCAGTCCATGCTGCTGCGACTCTTGCACGTTAACCAGACAGCTGCATCAGGTAGACTTCCAGTTAAAATGACTAATTGCACTTGAATGGGTAGCCTCAGCCATACAGCTTGTGAAGTTGTGAATTGTATGGGAACAAGGATCCTCTTCCACTTTGTGACTGTGTATCACATATCCCAGCAGCACTCCTGGCTATCACTAAACAGCCTATAGGTTACTGTATTACAGACAGGTAATAATAATGATAATTAAAGACCATTAAATCTCTTAAACAGGGAGAATTTTGTCATTCAAAATTAGAAGGTGTTTAAATACCATGCAACGACAAGCTACTTCTGAAGAGAGACTTGGTCTAGAAATGACAAGCTTTTTCTAGTGTTTCATAAAGTATGTGTACCATAAAATTTCTTTTAAATTAAAACAATAAATAGAAGAGTGAAAGGTCTCTCTCAGCCTGGGCAAAGCCTTTTTTAGCATGTTCAGATTTGAGCCCAAGTGAGTTTGAAATGTCTGTGGAGTGTGACACTACTGTGCCACACCACAGCATGAGGGTCCCCAAATTTCCTTGCGTGGGCTCTCATAGTCTTTAGGGCATGGGGACCACTTTCATTTTTATCTGGTTGCTGCTATATTAGGGCAAAACACCTTAATGAGAAAGGGGAAAAAGAGTGACTCACTTGGTATGGGGTATGAAATTTAGCATTTGTCTTGGCTCTTGAAGATATAAATAAATGCATAAAAAATTCTGTTGCAATGTAAATGAAAATGAGATAATCTATCCCGCTGATTTAATTCCATTCACAGACCACTGATTGCACAATGATGCATGAGAGTATCAACTGTGATGATTTCATAAACTGTAAAATACCCAGATTATCCTTGCAATATGAGGTTAGTATATACAACATACCAATATTTTATCATTTTAAAAAAAGTATATTTTGTTTGGGATTGCTTAACAGCTTGAGCAAACAGAGCACCCACACATATCTGTATCACTCTTGAGACCATGGGGATTACTTGTCTGTTTATGCTTGTGCTTCATTCACTCATTGTAGATAGCACGTGTAAGCAACATGGAAATGTGTTGACATAGTTTAAAACAGGGAGGCTCCTAATTTATTTATTTCCAACCTTTTTTTGCCCCTTTTAATTTTCCTTGACTTAAAGTTTATTCCTAAATTCTCTCCCTATTAATCCTTTGTTTGACATCAAATGAGGTAATTTCAGCTGGATCACCCATCCTGATCCAAGAAGCTTTCTGTTCTTCACTTGGTTTTGGTTCATTGGGGTTAGCAGGTTATTGCATGTGTTTGGTTGCAGTTGCTGTTTAAAGAGAGAGGATAATGTGGATAAGAGTCTCCAGCTTTTGGCACAACTTTGGCTTAGGAGTCTCAAATAAAATACCTGCTGTTAGCGATGTGCAGCACTGTGTTGTGCTGAGTTGATGCAGCCAAAAGTAATTGTCCTTGGGGTAACTGACAGCTCAGTGCAGCTGTACAGATTTTAGCTGAAAGAGCAGCTGCTGAAATAAAAGCTAAGCTCGATGACTCTCGCCTGACAGTAGGACTGAGTGAAATTTTGGAATGTTCCAATAAACTATTGATGGGCAGGAATGATATCAGCAATACTGTAAAAGACACAGCTGTTGCTACCAACACTTTCCTCTGTGTGTTGTGTACATGTTAGTGTAGGGAGCCAAGACATTCATGAGTCATATAAAGTTGTATTTACAGTTTGATTCTACAAGGGAGGAGAAATAAACAGGTGGCAATACATAGATGTGTGAGCAAGGTGATTCAGTGGAATTATGCACTAGTTTCCCACTTATGTGGAGCCCTAGCTGTCTATCTACCTACTTATCTATCTATCTGTCTCTAAAAGATGGTGTGGAAAATAGTAGAATGATCTCATCATTGATACTCAATCAAAAAGTCACCACAAAGTTAGGGATGATGGATGGCCTCTGTCCAAGCCTGTAAATGGAACGGCATGGTTGCAATGTCACAGTTGTGCTCCATTACTGGCATGCTCTTAGAAAATTAGTGCAGAGCCCACCCATTGCCTCCCATTCACTAATGACAGTTCAGAGAAGAAGTAAGCTCATGGGGCTTGAGAAGCCCTGGGTGTTCTGGGTATCCAGCTAGAATGTATACAAATGTAGTTTTGGACCTGTCCATGTCCACACTTTTGTACCAACTGATGGTCACACAGAATGTCATAAGCCATATTAAACAGAAACAAGACTATATGTTGTGGTCAACATGGTGAAGGGAAGGGATGCCATCCAGAGGGACCTTGACAGGCAGGCCTGTGCAAACCTCATGAAGTTCAACAAGGCCAAGTGCAAGGTCCTGCACATGGGTCGAGGCAATCCCAAGCACAAATACAGGCTGGGTGATGAGTGGATTGAGAGCAGCCCTGTGGAGAAGGACTTGGGGGTGTTGGTGGATAAAAACTGAATGTGAGCCAGCAATGTGCACATGCAGCACAGAAATCCAACCATATCCTGGGCTGCATCAAAAGAAGTGTGACTAGCAGGTCATGGGAGATGATTCTCATTCTCTACTCCACTCTTGTAAGACCCCACCAGCAGTACTGCATTCAGCTCTGGGGCCCCCAACATAAGAAGCACATGGATCTATTGGTGTGAGTCCAGAGGAGGGCCAGGAAGATGATCAGGGGGCTGGAGCACTTCCCTTATGAGGACAGGCTGAGAGAGTTGGGGTGGTTCAGCCTGGAGAAGAGAAGGCACTGGGGAGATCTTATAGCAACCTCCCAGTACTTAAAGGGGGCCTACAAAAAAACTAGAGAGGGACTTTTTAGAAGGGTGTGTAGGGATAGGAGAAGGGGTAATGGTTTTAAACTGAAAGAGGGTAGACTTAGATTAGATGTAAGGAAGAAATCCTTCACTGTGAGGATGCTGAGACACTGGTACAGGTTGCCCACAGAGGTTGTGGCTGCCCCCTCCCTGGAAGTGTTCAAGGCCAGGTTGGACGGGGCTTTGAGCAACCTGGTCTAGTGGAAGGTGTCCCTGCCCATGGCAGGGGGGTTGGAACTAGATGATCTTTCAGGTCCCTTCCAACCGAAACCATTCTGTGATTCTGTGATATTTGCTCCTATCTTTAGACCTTAGGTGCTATGCAGCTATAAACATTAGCACAAACAATGAGATAAAAAAGGGTGAAAAACATCCTGGTGAAAAGAGATTAAATAATTTTACATTATTTCAAATTTTTTTTGGTTCAGAAAAATAGTCCAGGGTAAGTGACAAATTAAAATTCAAGCCTCTCTTTAGGGACGTTTTGAGTGTGAGACCTGTGTTAGAACAGCTTTAGTTTTCTGTAAGTGTGCACGGTTTCTGCTAGAGTTTGAGAACTTCTAGAATTTGAGAAGAGATGTAACTGTCTGAAATCCTTCATCATTTGTGATTAGACCTGGAGTGATGTAGAGCTTGACCCTGTAGAGCCAGCTCATAAGAAACTGCAGCCTCGCCGAAGTCATTCTTTCTCAACAAATATGAGACAGGAGAAGAGAGACCTACTCCCAAAGCCTTGGAGCTGCAATGCAGCAACTGCAGAAAAGGTAAGGAAAAAAGTCTCTGCTGGGGACTCTCCATTTCAGTGTTAATCTTGCTACAGTGCATCAACTCTGGAATAATAATTCAGCCTTTATACCCATCTGTTTCATCTGTCAGCTTGCTTTATACTGATTCCGATGTCCTCTTCATTCTTGCTCTTATGTCTTTTTTTGTGACTAATGAGAATTCCAATAATGCCTTATTAACTTTTTTCACTGGTATGTTGCCTGTTTTTTGAAAGGCAGCATCAGCTTATATCTCTAAAGTTGCATTAAAGCACAGTCAGTAGCATCAAATGTAAGAAGTTGACTTCTTTGCCTGTTTATCTACCCCAGCTCTGGTTCCTCACATCCTGACCCTTGTGTCTACATTGTGGCAGTCTCATTTTGTTACAGAGTCAGGGCTGCAAAACAGAGTTTGACAGGATAGAAGCCACCCTTTTTCTTCTTTTCAGTGTACATTAAAATGTTTTATTTTTGTTGAGGGGGAAGACGAGAAAGAAACTCCCATTTCTCCCTAAGGGTGGGAGAGTCTGGCAGCTGCCACCCTTCCCTCACTGAAAGAGGAGACAGTGAGTACTCAGCACATCTTCTGTGGATGCATCATGCTCATTGCCCAAACCGCTAAGGTTTGGTGTCATGCTGTTCAGGAGCACCCCATTCCCTGAGGAACTGCTGAGGATGGGAGCAGTAGGTCACATGTGAGTCAACTTCTGCCAGAATTGTACCACCATTTTCAAAACAAGTATTTGTATGGGTGACACAATGTCAAACATATATCAGTGCTGCATTTTCAAGACAAGACAGACATAAGCTTACAATCCACTGTCTGTGCCTGGATTGAGTAACACCCACTTTTTGATGGAGGCACCCTTTCAGGGGCTTCCTCTAGTGCGTGTAAGCAAACACCCACACCTTGGGCAGCTACAGCATCTGCTTCCGTCCCTTGTGCTCCCTTCCAGCTCTGAGGCTAATTGTCTAGAGACAGTGCAGTTTAAAGCAGGAGCTGTTCTGGAAATTTCCAACCATCCGATGACCCAGTTCCTGCATGCGTCTGCCCTGTCTTCTTTCATGTGTCTCCTTAAGATCAAGTCCTGAGAAACCTTGGTCATTTCCTGTAACTATTGTGAATAATACTGATGGAAAAACAATGGCTTCCAGTGGGGTGTCAGGCAACATGGGCTCAAATCTACTACCCATCTCCGCTGCCCTCCATGAGTAGCCCAGTGTGTCCAAGGATGTAGGCAAGTGGCAAAGACAAGACATTGTCTCCAGGTTCTGGAGAACCACCAGCTTTAGGTCTCACAGGGAAGGAGAAGGAAAATAAATCTGAAGTGGTCTGCATAAAAGTGTTCAGTAATTAAATAAATATTCCTGTATTCTGAAATTTAGCGACAAGAAGGCTCAGACACTATACTTTGAAAGACATCTGTTAGATTATTTTGATAAATAACCTTTAAACAGAGTACCTTCATGCTGAGGCTTTCAGTGGTGTTCAGTGAGGTGTGTGGAGTTTATTCACATTGAATGTTCAAAGCCTCATTTGCTTTGCTTAATATTTTCAGCAAAGATTCCTGTGTGTTGTGAAGGTTCTTTGTGTGTTAGCTAAATGCAACTCATCAGTATTAATTCTATCAGAATAAATATTTATTTGTCAATCTCAGAGCATTTCACTATGAGGCCACCCATTTATCCTTAAAAAAAACCCAACTAACCTTAAAGAAACCCCACTGCATTTTTAGATATTTATTTTAAGGTTTTAATGGCATTACTGGATTGTTTATGACTTAATTCCAATTACAACACTTCCAAAAATGCTCAGTTATGGAAATACAAGTGTGAATTTGGTGCAGAGTCACCTAACTTATTGATTTAACAAAATATAATTTTTTTTAGGAAAAGAATCTTACACTTCCTCTGTTTTCTTTAAGATGACCATCTCAACAACATCTGAAAAAATTATGTACCTCTGAATTCTTTTCACTGACTGAGATCAAGACTACTTAATGCACAGTTGCAGATGGGTTGTCAAAAAAGAAAAGGCATCCCTCAAGTGAGAAAAAAAAAAAAGCCAATCACTGTCCTGGGCTTGGTGTATCCCAGAGCATAAAAACACACGTGACTGTTTTCTGGGTTGCCACAAAGCTCTGATCCAGCCCCATGACTTACTGCAGTCAGTTAGGATGGTAACAGACTTGATGTAGACTGACACCTGGAAACCTGGCATGGCAGTGAAGAGGCCTTTTTGGAAGCATTAAAATGCAGTATTAAAATGTATTATGAGGATAAGCTAGGTTTGGATACTTGATTTCAAAGGAGAGTTACCAAGTGTTCTCTGTCCATCCAGGTTTTGTGTCAAGCGAATTATCAGGTTGAAAACTATTAAAAAAACCTTGCAAGTGGTGTCCTGCCTAAGCCATGTCCAGAAGAAACCCATCCTTCTGCTGCAGTGAAAACACTTGATGCAGGGAAGAATGGGTTTGGGTTTGGTTTTGGTTTTTTTCATTCTATTGTTATCTTTGATGTGGAAGAACCGACTTTTCTTCTCTGTCAGGCCGATTTAAACCTTTTTTTAATACCTTGTGCTTCCGTCCACTTGAATAGGTACAACAGCTGGAGAAATTGTTATTGATAGGGATTGGTGAACAATTCCTGCTTGTTGGAGTAGAATTACACAATGCTTCAGTATCTGCCAGTATCTAATTTTAAACCCAGACTGACAGAGGGGGAGAAAGAGACACTAAAACTTCTAAATTATTTTTTTTAAATAACAAAATTTGGGTGAAAAACAAATGAGTTTGGTTTTTTGTCTGTAAAATCAGACTAGACTTATGCTATGTAATAACATACTCTGCCAAACTACTTTCTAAGACTGAGATGATGACCCCTAAATCTTAAAAAATAAAAACCAAAACCCAAAAAAGCCCCACCTTCCCTTTTTGGTTTAAGGAACCATTTAGTTTGTCAGTATAAAGGCAGTATCACAGGCCATGGACTAGGTGGAGACAGAGGGGAGGCAAGATTACAGCCCCTGTTGGGCTGTAATCATGCTGGAAATGGATCTAACATTTTTAAAAGTTATTTCAGCTTCAGCACCAAACCCCTATAAATCCATGGGAATTACACGCCTGAGTGCTTCAAGAAGACTAAAGTTGAATTAATGATGACTAGAACAGGAATATCTGCAATAGAGATAAAATTTTACAAAACTATTACGGGAAGCTCAAGCTATGAAGATACTCAGTGTAGCTAATTAATATTTTTGCAATCATATTAAGAGAAATAAATAGAACTATAACTCTGAAAGAGGCTTTATAGCAATTTGAGTAAAGCTTAGTCGTACTCTGAATTCCATTAGGTTTCAAGAGAATTCACACAGTAATGAACTTAAAACTGCATTTTACTTTAAATGTTGATTTTCACCGAGGAAGGAGGGACTTCTAACTTCTCTCTGTATCTGACACAGTGATACCGTAACTGTCTTTTTCTAAAGCAAGCCAAAATTGATCACTCATGCCTTCTGTTGCCAGTGTATTTAAATATTAACTAACGCTTTCAAAGCTTACTTAGTTTACTCTGGATTTGCATACTGTGCATGAAGAGTTATGGAAAGGTCACAGGGGAGTTGCCATCAGACCTAAGTTAGAAATTAGAGTTCTCTCAAAATAGGCAGATGGGAAATGATTAGAAGAACAAAATTACAGTCGCTGTTTTTCCCTTCTTTGTTGATGGAAGTACTGTCCAACCTATGAATGCAAAGCCACCAACTGCCCTGAGGCAGTACCAGGAGCCATCTGGGGACACCATGATAGAGATAGTCACAAGGATGATGAAACTTTAGGCAAATAAAGAATACAATGTTCTAGAGTCTCACCTGAGATCTCTTCCATAAGAGAGACAGAAGTACAATTATCCAGTACCTTGAGATGTGTTAAAAATGGAGAAATCTTTTTTTAAACATAAAGTAGGTCAGATATAAGAATGAGCTTTTCTTTGCTTCTTTTTTGCTTTTTGGTCTCTGCTGATATTTGAGCATGTCTTCTTTTGCTTCATTTGACATCCTGCTTTCCAAGCTGTAGATGTTAACACATCATGATTTTCCCTTTGTAGTCAATGATTCAACTGTTTAGAAAACATGACTGGTGGGTCAAATAGCGACTAGTTGTAGTGACTATCTCAAATACTGGTTTCCATAGTCATATGCTGTACGACAACACTAAAGCTTATGTCTCTGCTCCAGGTTTCACTCTCCTCCAGCTGTCTGGAGAAGGTGCTTGTGCAGTCAGCCCTACACAGTCCCCCTGCAACACGTGTGACCAGCTCCCCAAAAGCAGCTTCTCTGCCTGTTGGTTTAAATAGCAGCAGTGTCAGCAAAGGAGGAGACTCAGATACTTCACAGATGGCAACTCTAGAAAGTCAAGTTAATGGAATCCTGGGCTCTATTGTTAGCAATATGGTCCCTCGCATCATCATCATTCCTACCTCAGAGACCAACCTATTTCAAGAGGAACTTGAAGAGGAGGAGAATGAATTATCCCACTTTCATAACAAAAAGGGAAATCTGCTGGACTTGGAAGGGCTTAGCTCATCCACAGAGTTCCTTGAAGCTGTTGAGAAATTTCTGTCATAAGTTTGTCAAAAGAAAAATTTCCGGTAATTATTTTCTTGGCATCTTCTCCACTTAATTATACCAAATATCCAAAGCCTTGTAGGTTAGATCATCAGACTTTTTGTATGTTTATACAGTAGTCACTAGGCAGCCTTCAGATTTATCTTTGTCCAGACCAGCTCAGGCATGGAAACAGGCTTTCTTTCAGATTGTGCTGCAGGAAATGAGCAGTGGAAGATCTGGCAGCATGATCGAGTGGCAACAGTCAAGTTGTCCGCCTGCTTTATTGGACCCTGAATTGTAACCACAGATGGAGGTGCCAGCAGAAGATAAAATGACTGAGCAAGAGCAGGGGCAGCTGCTGAATGTTTCTGCTACCTGCTCATGAAACAACATTTCTGTTTTGGTAGCTCTCCTCTGGATGGTGATGGGAAGTGCCACGAGACCATGGCTTCCACCAGCCCCAGCAGTAACACAGATGGCTAGATAATCTGAACTATCGTTTAATCAAATTATTTTTCAGCATTGGTTTTGTTTTGCTTTGTTTTTTAAATAGGCAGCTTGCTAAATGTAAATAAACAAACTGATGGTGTAACTGGGAAGTGACTGCTTGCTTTTAAAGTTTAGTGCTAGAAGTCTGGATTTTACCTTAGCATTAGCATGATCACCTGAATGTCAAAATGCATAGTGCCATGTGCTAAAACATACACTACTACCTGTAGAAGCATTTAGAGCACCTTCAGAGTTACAGCCTTGATTAAATACGTATGGATCCTAATGAGTCTGTGATTAAAAGGGTGAACGTTCACAGCTGGCTTGACAAGTCATTGATAAAAACAAAGCTGGCTGCTATATTTCACTTGTTTCTTCAGAGGAGATTCTTCTCCTTTCCTCCTCTAAAAGGGCCCAGGGGATGTCTTCTCCTACAGGTCACTTACAGGGGTTCTTCAGAGTGGGTAAAACATCATCTCAGAGAGAAAACTCCACAATACTGTGGTGTTTGCTACAGGATCTGCAGTCACGTCTGTGGTTACTGATTGTGCTTATTTTATCTGTGCTTCACATTATGGCTCAGGCTCACAAGACCCTCCTAGCATTTTATTCCTAACTGCATTCTTCCTTTCATTATTCATTTTCCCTTTTTATAACATGTCCTCCACATCCTCCCTTTCAGTCTCTGACTTTAAAATGTAGACAAGTTGAACTATGTGGTTCTCCACATAGTATCAGTATATCTTAGTAGAAAGCAGGCGTTTCTCTGGATATAACAGTGCAAATATTTGGTCCAGTGAGTCTGGTAGCATTCAAACATCTAACAAGAGAGTGAGAGTTTATGTTCATAGTCTCAGTTTATTCCCTTGACTGTACCCTAGATTGTGCAGTCATCACTGAGAGCATTTCCAAGTTTTGTGTATGCACTGGCTGGTTTTGAGGAGTAATTTCTCTCTTCCTGATGCAAAAAGCAGATGGAAAGATGGAAAGCATAGAAGTATTTTTTAAAATTGTTTCTTTATTACAAAGGAAGATAACACAAATCTTGTTTGCAACTAGCTAGACAGGAACACCGCTGAAGAACAAACTAAAACCCAAAGCAGCACAAGAGAGAGAGGAATGTTCCCAAACTCGCAGATCTGAGGCTTTGCAGAGTGTCAGCACAGCAGACTTTAGAGACAACTGAAACACTTGATTTTGGTATAGGCTGTGCTCTTTTTAGGAAAAAAAACCACGGGTGGGTTACAGAGGTGACTGCTGAGACAGGCTGCCTAGTGCAATGCTGGCACTCGTAATGCTGCTATTATTTGAGGTACTCTGCTGTCTAGACACCCTCATCAAAAATGAGGCCAACATACCTCCTTACCTCATAGAGAAGAGGGGAAGACGGTGGTGGAGCCACATCAAGCGTGTGGTTGTCCGTGTGCAGCCCTGGTGTGTGGTGCCGGGGGCCAGGGCTCAGCTGGGGCAGCACCATGCTGCAGTACCCACAGCCGGGCTGCTGAAGGCTGTGCCCACCACCTGCTAGGTTTTCTGCTGGGGCTAGGAATCATGCCAAGGTCTTCTACAACCAGCTCAGCATTTCCAAAGGCAATTCCTCCATTTGAAGACCTGTGTAGTGAGCAGGCAGTGTGGGGCAGCTGCTGTGGACTGGGACAGGGATGTGCTCACCTGCAGACCCTCAGTGCCAGGCTTTCATCCAGTGCATGGTTTTAGCCACAATGAACAATCAAATGTTAATTAAATACAACGTTCATGGAAAATGGGGGATGCTTAATCCTAGGCTAAACATACTGCCCTGCCATCTCCAATTCTTTTCATTTTATTGCTGAACCTGTCATCTCTGATCTGTTTTTTTTTTCCTATGTCAACTGACTCTACCTCTTCTTGCATTTAATATGCTCAGCTGCTGTATCTCCTTTCTTCTCAAGCCAGATGTTGGGAAGCAAGTGTTCTTATAAGGCTTCCAAGCCTTATACCTGACTTTTACTGTTGTAATTACTCTAAATAACAATAAGAAAATGTATTTGGTGTTCCAAGATAGAAAAACATGCCCTGGAGCAGATTTTGCACTCAGATGTTGATAGTAAGACTGTAGGCAGGATATTGCCGCAGTTTCTGACAGAATGAAGAAAGTAAGACCTAAAGTAACAGTCAACAAATTCCTCTGTATCCAGACAAAGTTTTGCATTCTCCTTGTTAGCCTACAAGATGCTTTCCAGTGATCTCTTGCATATGTGCTGGTACTTATAAAGTGTCTCAGAAAGCTAGTGGACTTGAGGTATGTGCAAAGAAGTGTTTCACTTTTATACTGTTAATGCTATATAGTATTAGTACCATTGCTTCTGAAGCTAATGTCAAGATTACTATTTACTTCAACTGATGTGGGCTAGAATGCCAAATGAGATAGCAGTAGAGAGATAAAACGTGAAGTTGTATGAAATATCAGATAGACTTATTACTTTCATTGTGAGATTTTTGCAGAAACATCAGTCACAGAGTGAGTCTTAAATTGACTACCACAATGCAGAAGAATTTTGCAAACTTCTCTGTTACCACATTAGAATAGATAGCACATAAAAATGTACAATATTGACTGTTGCTTCCCATTTCAAGACGAATGTATTAGTTCACTCAAATGGAATAAAAAATTCTTAGGAGTTACACTAAACTATCCATTGTTTGTTTTTCTTATTTAATCATTAATTTCAGGAGCCAGGAGGAGGAACAAAAAAGTTGAGTCAAAGCTTTTGAAACCTGTGCTCTGATCCAGTGAATACTAAGGTACATAACTTTATTTACATGAGCAGCTCCTTTCAAGTCATTTAGACTGCTCACGTGCAACCAAGCACTTGCGTACTTCAGTGCACAGAATCTAAAATTAGACCTCACTGACTGGGTAAAATATGAAGTTGCTCAGCAACTTTCGAAATACAGTGACTTCAACTGGGACGTCAGGAATCAGGTGAACAAAATTGAAAAAAATTAACTAAAGTGAATACATTAGAACTGTGACAGCAGTCTTTGATCTTTGTCCTAAATCTGAATGACAGTTAACCAGCAATCATTTATTTCTGCTAAATCTTTGTATAGCACAGTTATAGGATATGTTCCAGTTTTCATGAGTAACAGAAAATTCAGACCACAACTGTAAACATTTTCTTTTACCATGGACAATGAATTTATTTTTTATAGTTAAATCAATGATTAGATAAAGGTTTCAAATAATAAGAAAAAAATTACTTGCTTGAATCTTAATGAATCTTGCTGCCTTGGGCTGGTATGAAGCAGGACCTAATACCACTTTCTTCCAGAAAGCTCATTCAGTTCCCAGACATCCATCTATTTCACTCCTTTCAGGAGACACCCCCAAACAAGAAAACTCTTCCACTCCGCTGTCTGGAAAATGTTTCTGTTGTGATGTGCAAGACTGGAAAATACTGAGAGGCAAGTACAGTCTTTTTCAATTTCCTTGCTCTTCCCCCCCCCCCTCCTTTTTTTACAGCAGCTCTTTACTGATTCCCTGTGTAGGTTATCCTTGCTATTTTCTGTCTGGTTCTTTCACATATAGATGAAAGCCATGCAAGTTAGTGGGGAGCTGGAAACTTAGGTGTGTATTTTGCAGTGTTTTAAGTGTGGACTCCTTTCTCACATGGTAGTAGATCAAAAGTGGCCATAGTGCTTTGGTTCAGCAAGTGCCTGTACCAGATAACTGTAGGATGAACTTGGACAAGGTGGAAGCAGCTGAGATGCAGCTGTCCCTCCTGGCTCATCTCAACACAAGCTGATGATTATTTCTTGCTTTGCACCTCATCCATAGCCTCAGTCTATACATCAATGTTCTGTCTGCACACCTTGAATGGACAAGTATTTAACTAAGTTGAGAGTTTCATGCTGGGATGCCTTTGTTGTGCCTGTCACCTTTACCTGTGTATTAACACACACTATGGCTTACTAAGAATTTGTTCATATATTTTACTTGCTTTATGATGTGTCTGGGTTGCACTCATGTTTGTACTCCGCTTGTTCTTGTTAGTGCTACAGGTGGTAGCAGGACATGAAAAGCTAACTGCAAAATGTCAAAGTCAGGTATAAATCCACAATTATTAATTCTCCCTGTGCCAGTGTGGGAATATATCTGCATGCCAACAATCCTGGTCCCAATTCTTCATGGTAAAATTTCCAAAGAGAAAATTTCTGTAGGGGATAGAATCTTATACAATACATTGACATTTTTATTCTGAAACATTTTTACTCTTTATTTGTGGTTATGTATCATGTAGACATTTTTATTTAAAAGGTCAGATGTGTTCTTCACCTTAAAGCAAAGCCTCAGAAGACCCTCGTCATCTTTAGGACCTTGTGCTGGACTGAATAAGCCAAAGACATAGGCAGTCACACGTGAGGAGATGGGCTGCTGCCTTTACTAATAGTGCATAGTCCTTAGGGTGAGGCACCCTATCTCTTTCCCTCTGTGCCGAGGAGCAGGTCTGATCCCCATGGGACAGTCAGACATGTGCTAGTGGGTCATGTGAAAATGTTATTTTCTAGAAATTTATAGGGAATTAAGTGTAGGTAGATTTTCATGGGGACAGCAGAAGATGCCTCCCTAGATTTTCTCCTTGCCAAATTTCAGGTTCCTTTCCACTGTAAGCAGGTGGTAAAGCTCTTCAGAGGAACAGATGGATGTATTTAATGTTAACAACTAATTTTCCACCATCCATGGAAACAAATGATCTTTATTTCCTGAGATGGAGAAAAAAAAATCCAGCCCAGAGCAGACTACAAGTGTGGAAAATGTGAACACATTCAAGTTTGGTAAATGTAAAACAAATGAAAACAGCAGCTTATAGTGGAAAAAAAGAAAGAACAGGGAAAGCCTCCATCCCCTGCCAGACGCAGGAGGAAACATGGCAACAAGTAATGAGGAAAAGGCTGAGGTGCTTAATGCATTCTTTGCCTCAGTCTTTAATAACAAGACTAGTTGTACTGAGGGAATCCAGCCTCCTCAGCTAGAAGAGGACTGGTAGAATGACCCACCCCCACAATCCAGGAGAAGACAGTCAGTGACCTACTGCATCACATAGACACGCACAAGTCTATGGGACCGGATGGGATACACCCGAGGGTGCTGAAGGAGCTGGCTGGGGTGCTTGCCAAGCTGCTTTCCATCATTTACCAGCAGTCCTGGCTGACCGGGGAGGTCCCGACAGATTGGAAATTGGCCAATGTGACGGCCATATATAAGAAGGGTCGGAAGGATGATCCGGGAAATTACAGGCCTGTCAGCTTGACTTCGGTGCCTGGGAAGCTGATGGAGCAGCTCATCCAGAGTACCATCACACAGCACATGTGGGACACCCAGATGATCAGGCCCAGTCAGCATGGGTTTATGAAAAGCAGGTCCTGCTTGACAAACCTGATCTCCTTCTATGACAGGGCGACCTGCTTATTGGATGAGGGAAAGGCTGTGGATGTTGTCTACCTTGACTTTAGTAAGGCCTTTGACACCGTTTCCCACAGCATTCTCCTGGCAAAACTGGCTGCTCGTGGCTTGGATGGGCACATGCTTTGCTGGGTAAAAAACTGTCTGGATGGCCGGGCCCAAAGAGTTGTGGTGAATGGAGTTAAATCCAGTTGGTGGCCGGTCACGAGTGGTGTCCCCCAGGGCTCAGTTTTGGGGCCACTCCTGTTTAACATCTTTATTGATGATCTAGACGAGGGGATCGAGTGCACCCTCAGTAAGTTTGCAGATGACACCAAGTTGGGTGGGAGTATTGATTGGCTCGAGGGTAGGGAGGCTCTGCAGAGAGACCTGGACAGGCTGGAGCGATGGGCTAAGGCCAACTGTAGGAGTTTCAATAAGGCCAAATGCCAGGTGCTGCAATTCAACCACAACAACCCCCAGCAGCGCTACAGGCTTGGGGAGGAGTGGCTGGAGAGCTGCCAGTCAGAGAGGGACCTGGGGGTGTTGATTGACAGCCGGCTGAACATGAGCCAGCAGTGTGCCCAGGTGGCCAAGAAGGCCAATGGTATCCTGGCTTGCATTAGAAATAGCGTGGCCAGCAGGGACAGGGAAGTGATCTTACCCCTGTACTCGGCACTGGTGAGGCCGCACCTCGATGACTGTGTTCAGTTTTGGGCCCCTCACTACAAAAAGGACATTGAATTACTCGAGCGTGTCCAGAGAAGGGCAACGAAGCTGGTGAAGGGTCTGGAGCACATGTCGTACGAGGAGCGGCTGAGGGAACTGGGGCTGTTTAGTCTGGAGAAGAGGAGGCTGAGGGGAGACCTCATCGCCCTCTACAACTACCTGAGAGGAGGTTGCAGAGAGCTGGGGATGAGTCTCTTTAACCAAGTAACAAGCGATAGGACAAGAGGTAATGGCCTCAAATTGCACCAGAGAATGTTTAGACTGGATATTAGGAAGTATTTCTTTACAGAACGGGTTGTTAGGTGTTGGAATGGGCTGCCCAGGGCAGTGGTGGAGTCCCCATCCCTGGAGGTGTTTAAGAGTCGGGTTGACATAGCGCTGAGGGATATGGTGTAGTTGAGAATGATCAGTGTTAGGTCAATGGTTGGACTAGATGATCTTCAAGGTCTTTTCCAACCTAGATGATTCTGATTCTGTGAAAAAAAAAAATTGTTGAGCCACCAGGAGTGCAGCAAAATGGCCAACTCTATTTTCATAAAAGATGTAAAAAGCTTTATCCAACCAATTAATACACCCAGATCATTTTGTCTAACCCCATCTACAGACAACCCAACATAAATGAACTCAGAACCACCAGCTGCTTTGTCACACTTGGGTTGCTGTCACCAGACTCGACCATCTGGGCAGCAGCATGTGGAGGAAAGGGGAATGAAAAGTTTCTCTTACAAGACTGAACTTCATTTACCTTGTTAAACCCAGCAGAAAAAGACTGAGGGGGATATGGCTGCTATCTTCACATGTGTCTGGGGAGGAAAACAGGCTGTACAAGTGAAGTGTCAATTTTGGCACAGGAAAAAATTAGCATAAACTGTCTGTAATTAATGTATTCTGAAAATTACATGGTGTTTTAAGTGTTGGAGGGGTTTTTTTGAGCCTAGGGTATGTGCATTGTGGGGACACAAAACTTCTTATACTGCTTTATACTGAGGTCAAGCCTTGTACAAGTGCCATTCAGCCAGCTGTAGCCTCAGTGGCAGCCATCAGTGGCCAGTCTCAGACACCAATTGCTTCAGTAGGATAATAATTTTTTTAAAAGTGCAAATACCTGCAGATAAAAATGTCTTGATATGATTAATTTGTTGATGGTTTTCAATAGGCTGAGGTTGTTTTGAGTCTCAGTGCATGGGTGACTGTCAGGAGAGTGCACAAGGCAGGATTCTCACTGAAGAAATGCAGCAAATTTCCTGATGATGTACAGCCATCAAGCAAACAACTGCTTCCGATTTGCTGAGGGGAAAATTTGCCAAGCAACCGATAGGATCTCTGTCATCCTTTTTGCAAACTTTAGTGGAAAAATTGCCTTTCTCCTAAGGTATTTTGCAATGTGGAAATAACTTGAGCTTCAGCTGTCTGGAAGGGCCGAGCCTGCATTTCCCTCCTTGCCATTGCACTGCCTAATATCCACATGCTTTTCTGGGGCTGGGAGTTGAACTTGTTTGGCTTCTCCTCCTGGCCCCAAATTGCGTTTATAATCTCAGTATAGCTTAAGATCTTGTTTTACAGCATCAGAGAGTCCAGCAGCAAGTGCCGAACCCCTGAGACAGGCCCCTAGGGCTCTCCGCTACACGCCTTATCCTCGCAGCTTTTAGTCTACCAGATGTGCTGGTCTGAGAGGCCAAGGGAAATGGGCAAGTGAAAAGAAGTCTTCTGTGGTTTTCCATGGTTCCACTATCTTGCCTATTTTGGGAGTGACTGGTTGTTTTTTTCTGTCTTCTTTTTTTCTCGTGGATGCCTTGGCATGCATCCCTGCTGGCATAGGATGCTTCCTCAGAAAGCCTTTGTTTTTGTGCTGGTCTGGATTTATTTTCCCCGCATGATGATTTTTCCTGGAACAGCTTCTGAGCACTGCTGAAGGTGCCTGGCAGATGTCCTTCATGGTTGGGTTGTCCTGCCACACTCTGGTGCTGCTGATGCACCGAGACATTTGCTTTTGGGTGAAGGTCTTCCTGTCCAACAAGGATTAGCAACTAAGATTTCCAGAGGAGAAAATCCTGTGGCATGTTTCCATTTTGACTGAAGTGCTGTTTCCAAACTTGTGTAAGAGAAGGGCTGAAAATGGAAAATTTGGAGGGTGGTTTTAACCACTCCACAAAGCCTGCTGCTTTGAATCTCTCTTCACATGCCTCTGTTTCAGAAAAGGCTGTTGTGCACTGCTGGAACATCATCAGCATTAAAATACTGAAAACTCTGATACCACAGACTACAGAGAAATCAGCAGTTTCAATAACCCAAAGGAAAAAAGGGAGAAAATCAGTCTGTAGATGGGAATCAATGGACATGTCAAGGTAAAGGGCAGGTAGTAGTTTCCTCCATTGTGCTCCTGAAGCCCAGACCTGGACTCCAGCAGACACAGTGAGGCTCAGGATGGGTGACTGCAAAACACTCAAACAAGCCAGACTCTAAAATAATCATGAAACTGTAAAAAACAGAGGACTACCACAGTGAATTTTTATGAGTCTTGACCTCCTTTTCAAGCTTTGCTCTCCAGTCTGAATAGACAGAAACACAATTTTTTGCACAGAAAAATGAAAAAACAAAATCATGAGACTCAGACCAAGGGTCCAGTTGTCTTAATATCCTGTCTCCAACAATGACCAGCAAAAAGTGTCTAGGAAGAGAAGCAAAACAGCTACCAATACTTTCCTGCTATGCTCTCCCAGCCTTCAGCAGTTTTACGCCAGAAATCGTATTTAATAAGCTTTTGCAGATCTCTTTTTCTTCCATGGATTTATGGAATCGCTTCTGGGACTCATGTGAAAGCCTAACTACCAAAACATTCCATGGGCTCTGCAGTTTAATTGTGATCTAAATGAAACAGAGGCTCCCTTTGCTTGTTTTGAGTCAAGGCCTGGTAACTGCATTTGATGCCCTCCATTTCTCATAGGGTGTGAGACAGCGAATGATCGCTGCCTGGGGGCACCTTCCCTGGAGCCCCACTGAGGCCGCATCATCTCCACTGAAGGTTTCTTCTCCCAGCTGAGGGGTCCCGCTCTGTCCACCTGAACCCAGGAGCTCCATCCCATTGGTACAGCAGCGCAGTGAAGCCACTGGACACCATGGTCAAACTGCAAAGCTGCTTTGGTTGCTCATCCCGGGAGGAGGTCCTGGGTCATTTGTCCTTGTCCTTGCTCCTGCATGCCCTGGTCTAGACCCTTGCCCCCTCCTCTCCCACTCCAGTGTGCCCCTGCCCTCTGCCTGCTTTTCTGACAGCATCATTGGGAAGCTAGGAAAAAGGCTGAAAAACTTGGAGCAGAAATGTGATGTTCTTGCAGTTAAAGAGTATCTGTAAAATATTTACAGTCTATTTAAGCAGTTGGCAAGCACTTTTCAGAATAACTTATCAACAGGCTGTCCTCATAAGCTCTTCTGGGAAGGAGAAAAATGTAATTATCCTCATTTAATATTAGCAGAGGCTGGGATGAAGTGTAAGCATGTGCCCAGATGGTAGTAGAGTTGTGGCAGTCTCCTCCTCTCCCCCCAGCCCAAGCCCAGATGCTAGACCCTCCCTGACTGCAGCACATGGTCAAAATCACTAAAATACTTGGGTTTCAGGCTGTAGCTATTACATCAAAAATACAAGACAAACCCCTAGATCCAAACAATGCAACAACCATGATGTTGAATCTCAAATGGAATCCAAATTTTGCCACTTAGTATTTCTACCTGTATAATACGGTGAATTTCAATGATGGATTCAAATGCACAGCTGAAGTTGTCACCAAAATGTATGCCTGGGACACACTCTAGGACATGTGACTAAATACCAGGCATTGAATTAATATTATCTTCACTCCTTAATCTGGCATGCCTCATGGCAGTAAACAGAAATTACTATAAAAATGGTATTTCTAAGGTCAGGTTTTCCAAGCCTTCTCTCCCAAAGAATATAAATTTTTTAATAACCAATTTGGAAAAAGTGTTGCCTATGCTTCTATTCCAGCCTACAGGATGTTTTCTTTTTTGCATAGTAACTGAACTTT
Organism: Strix aluco; assembly: GCF_031877795.1. NCBI lineage: Eukaryota > Metazoa > Chordata > Aves > Strigiformes > Strigidae > Strix > Strix aluco. Next base: position 53,629,536 of record NC_133934.1, read on the forward strand.
CTAGTCTCAATGTTATAAAACATCAGCAATGACAGTGAAAGTCTGAGCATCCTGTGAGCGTGCTGTATGGGATGTCCCATTAGAAAATCAATATTGTGTTGTCTTTGAAAGGGAACAGCTGAGGGTGGCATAAGGATGAGGACATGCAGCACATCTGCCTAAATGTCCCTGTACTGCCATCCCCAGCACCTGTCCTGCCTCCACCAGCGTGGTGTGCCCTGCCAGATCCACTCCTGCAGGCAGGCATTGCCTTCCTTAGGCTCACCAGACAGGTAGACAAGGAAAAGCCTTGGTTTATTTTTGGTGCAGCAAACCCCCAAAAAACAAAAGTTAAGTGGCTGTAAGCCCTGGCTGGTTTTCTGCAGCCCAGTGCGGCTGGGAGCATGGGGTGCCTTGGCAGGAAGGCATGGAGAAGCCACACGTTCCATGGGCAGCCTCTGGTCCACTCAGGTCAACTAAAAGCTTGGGTGACTATTTTTTCTCTCTTGTCTGTCTGCTGCAGCTTAGAGAGAGACCAGTATTGCTTCAGCGTGTGTGACCCTTGTTTCCTTTTGCCCACAGGACTTGCAGGGCTCACCCAAACATAAGCGAGTGAGTCAAGTCTTTCCACCCACAGGCTGGACAGAGAGAAAGGCAGGGGAGGTTGCTCTATTTTTAGCTGCCTGAGACATGCAGACCTCATAGTGATGGGGGGGCAGATAATTACATAAGAAGTCATACTAAGATTTGCTATTTAAGTCTATCTGGCCTCTTCCTTATCTTAAGTGCTGTACTAGCAGTTCCTGCTCTGAATGCCCGTAATCAAAATATAACGCATTTTCCTGGAATTCATTACATGAAGTAATAGCCTATTTAATGAGCAGCTCTTCTCCATACACTGTTCTTTGTGGCTAATGCTTACAGCTTGGTGCTGCTGCGGTGGCTATATTGGTATCACCAGATCTGTTGTAGCCCCACAAACAAAATCATGGGGTGAGCGAAAGAGGGTCATTAACTGCCAGGGAAGAGGATTTGCTTTTGAGCAGACTGGCAAATGCTGTGGTTATTGCCTCTGCTCCACTGCTGCCACCCCTACCGAGGGAAAGTGTTTTACACAGAAAATGTACCTGAGTCAGGGCAATCCCAAGCACAAATACAGGCTAGGCAGAGAATGGATTGAGAGCAGCCCTGAGGAGAAAAACTTGGGGTTGTTGGTTGATGAGAAACTCAACATGACCTGTCAATGTGTGTTTTCAGCCCAGAAAGACAACCATATCCTGGGCTGCATCAAAAGTAGAGTGACTAGCAGGTCATGGGAGGTGATTCTCCCCTCTGCTCTCATTAGGAGATTAGAGGAGTGAGGAGTACTGCATTCAGCTCTGGGGGGCTCAACATAAGAAGGATACGGACCTGTTGCAGCAGGTCCAGAAGAGAGCCATGAAGATGATCAGGGGGCTGGAGCACCTCCCTTATGAGGACAGGCTGAGAGGGTTGGGGTTGTTCAGCCTGGAGAAGAGAAGGCTGCAGGGAGACCTTATAGCAGCCTTCCAGTACCTCAAGGGGGCCTACAGGAAAGATGGGGAGGGACTCTTTATCAGAGAGCATAGTGATAGAACGAGGGGTAATGGTTTTAAACCCATTTTAGGTTTGGTATAGAGGGTAGGTATAAGGAAGAAATTCTCTACTGTGAGGATGCTGAGACACTGGGACAGGTTGCCCACAGAGGTTGTGGATGCCCCTTTCCCTGGAAGTGTTCAAGGCCAGGTTGGACGGGGCTTTGAGTAACCTGGTCTAGTGGAAGGTGTCCCTGCCCATGGCAGGGGGGTTGGAACTAGATGATCTTTAAGGTCCCTTCCAACCCAAACCATTCAACAATTCTGTGATGATTCTATTAAAAAAACCTTTCTGGTGATAACTTCAGCTTCTGTATCCGATACATCCTGCTGCTATGACCCAAAATGCACCCCCCTATGCATCACCTGGCTGTCTGGAAAGGCTGCCTGGGGCAGGCAGGCAAGACCTTGGGCTTAGTCTCTTCCATTCCACAACAAAGGTATTTCAGTTATTTTTAAAATTCCTCATGATGGATTTAGGGGTGTTGTATCATGCCTGAACCCCTGGCTACGTTCCACTGAGTCCCTCTCTACACAAAGTTCATCATGGGTGTCTCCACACCTACTTCACAGGGTTTTTTGCCAGTAAAAACACTTTTTCCCAGTTTCACTAGCAGCAGAAGAGGGGAGCAGTGAAAGCAAAGAGGCTGTTTTATACATAAAGGACAAGGCCCTTTAGTGGCATTATCGAGGGAAAAGTCACATATGTTACTGCAATTTGAAGCAGCGGTATCTTTTAAAAATATAACCTTTTATTCTCATGCTGCTCTAAAGCACTGAGAGGAAACAAGCACGTTAGAAATGAAGCAGCGACCTGGAGCTCCTGGGAATGTCCTGTGCCACATGCCACAGAGTTGCTCTTGGATTTCAGGTGACGCAGAGGCTATATCCAGCTCCTGGGCACTGGGGTGAATGGAAACACTTCTTGCCATATTCATCACAAAGGGCTAGACTCCAGCCATCTAAACGCAAGCAATTGATTGGTAGTTTGGGGAGAAATCAGAAACGCTCGTTGCAAAGGTTTCTGTTGTATTACACATGAACTGCAATAGATATTAAAAAAAGTGGACAAAAGGTCTCTCTATTTTTATATAGCAGAGTGAAAGTGTTAGGTATCTTTGGCAATATTTAGTCTGAAGGAAAGTGAAATTGAATCTGAGTGACATAATGAGAAAGCGTCTGGCAAAGCCCAGTCCAGAGGAAAAGCAGCAGGGATCATTGCTTTCTAAAATTTAATTTTTAAGATGAATATGCAATGGAACTGAAAGCTATGGCATAGCTAAAAGCTATTGTATAGTGAAGTCACAGTGTTTTGGGGGCAGAGACAGAGGTGTTGGCATTTTAAAGCATGAAATGTATGGACCAAAAAGTTAGAGGGAAAATTTTAGTGGTGTGAGCTGAAACTTGGAAACATTGCACAGAAGAGAGCAGTGAGCAGGAATACAGTGGGGAAGAAGCAAGTGCAGAATAAAGGGAGGCAGGATGAAAACTGCCTAAAACTGGCACAGGAGGGTAACTTGGAAATAATTCACAGTCAGTTTCAGCTCTTGAGCCTTTCTTTCAGACACTCTTCTGCTACAGCTCTGCCACCATGGCAGGTGTCTTAAGTTAACATGATTTTGTTCCCTCTTACAAACTGGGGCTGGGAGGGGCACTCATGTAAAGAAAGGGTTTGAAGAAACAGCTCTGAATCAGGTAACACTTCCTTTTATTTCTCTGAGTTCCTACAAGAAATAAATAATGGACTATTTCAGAGTGAACAAAATAAGATGTGACAAGTGAGAAATCCTTCAAATACATTGCAAAGAAAGATTCAAAAGAACAGGCAAATTTGAGGGGGCAGCTAATGTGATTGCAGTCAGCATCTCTTTGCAGGCAGTAGTCTAAGGATGTGCCTGCCAGCGTGGTCTATAAATACTGGGTGCATATATATAAATATGTGCTCAACTGATGCAATGATGGAGAAATTGTTGGAGAGCCCAGTTGCTTCCTGGTGCTCTGTCTGGTTGAGCAGCGTGCTGTAGGTCATCTTATTGTGGACTGGTGGTTGTCACAGTCCTGCTGCCCCAGAATCCCCTTTGTAATGGCCCAATGCAGGCAGCAAGGGGACCTTGGGGGCACGAGAGCCTCTGCTGTTTCCCTGCTTAGCACAGGCTCTGGTTCACACTGTGCTTCATGCCTTACTCCTCCCAGAATAGCTTTATCTCCCCGAGGGCCAGCAAAAACAGTGCTGAGAGGTTACAGGGCTCTTTTCCCAGGAGCAAATCTTCAGCATGCTTCTGTAGTTGAACCCCTTTTCTGTTGTACAAGAGGCATCTATGGGGTTTCTCAGCTGCTTTTAGTAGTGTAGGAGATACTAAGAGGTGTAGTGCTTTTTTTCAATCTCAGATACATATAAGCCACAACTATGAGGCCTGGAAAAAGTCTCTAGCACTGTTTTCCAGTCTGTCTTGCAGACCTTGGTACTTTGTTACACCTGGACATTATTCATTTCCATCTGGATTCAAAAATGCTTGGTGTTTGCTGCCAGGTAAAAATAACATGCCTTTAATTACTGGAGCTGCAGGTGATAGGTGGGTTGAATTTCTTCTGCAAAATCACTGCTAATGATAACTTGTTCTGCAGCCAGCAAGAAGTACAGAACTGTCTTCTAACAACCTTGTTGCTACAGAGCAGCTTGGGAGAAAATTACCATGAAAATTATTAAATCCTATAAATGGGGAAAAATATTTTTTTTCTGCTGTGGCTTTGAAAACTTGCCTTTGAAATACTGATAGTAATATAGGAAGCCACTGATAGGTCAGTAACTGTGAGGTGTACAGGCAAATTAAGCTTTGAAACAAGATGCTCCTTGTTTGCCATGCTCCGCATCCCAGTATTGATGTGCTTTGCTAAGGCTGTCTTGCCACTTACGGTGCCATTACCATATTATTGCCGGCATTAATACATGGTTGCAATTGCACCAATGGGAAGCATGCTGTCAGTGATGAGGAGGAGACAAAGGACAGATGAATGATACAGACAAAATTTATAAAAAGACAGAAAGGATTCTCTGCCACTCTATTTGTCTGCTATCAAGAGTCAATTCTTCAGTGCAGTAAAAAAATTCCAATCTGAGCAGTATTCATGGTCACCCATCATGCTGTTCAAAGATAATGGATAAGATAGCAGCGGAAGTTGCTGTTAAAGCAGTAGGTGTAGGAAATGTAACTATTAATAATAGTTACTCATTTTTCCACTAACTGCTTCCAGGGTCTTTTCTGGGAGAGACTGCAGCTCACCATTAGTTGTGTTCAGAGATACAAGGGAGTTTATCAAGAGAAGAGCTATGTGCTAATTGAAGAGCAATTAGTCTTCTTAAAACAGACGTTTTTGAAGTGGTGCTTGTCATTTTATTCCTAGTTTCATGTGCTCTGACCTGCAGGAGAACCAACAGTGGCCATGCACCCTAAATGCAAAGTGAGCACAAGCAAGAAAAAGCTGAAATCAAATTGCTGGTTCTGTGCTGTGCTATTTCAGAATATTTTTTTTTTTTTTAATATAAGCTATTATTCAAGCATCTTTCCCAAAGAGAAGCAATGTTTCCTTGGGGATTACCAGAGCCTCCTTCTTTTCCATTTTTACCCGTTAAAAATGGAAACATTGCTCCAAGAGTGTCTCAGGATCTCATCTGTTACCTAAAGCTGAGAGATGGAGGAACTGGAGGTCAAAGTTTGAGTTCAGCTTCCTGTGAGAAAGCAGAGCTGAGATTCCTTAAACATGTTAAAGCTTTGCTTTATATGGATTGTTTGTCTCCCAGTTCTCTTTAAATACTTCTAAAGGAAGTATTTACATCTTAAAAGCATTCTTCCTTGGTTTCCATGCTTCCTCACTGAAGGTAACCAGAGTCAATTGCATCTATGGCTTGGCAGTTCTCCCTTTTTTCATTTTTCCTTTTGTCATTTTCCAATGCTTTCCAAAACATAGCCAAATTTTGAGAAGCTGCAGCATAAGAAAGCTAACTGATGGAAAAGGATATCTGGGCCATGTAGCAGAGCGAAGGGGGTGAGCAGGAGGAAAACATATCAGAAAATCCAGCCTTTTCTGCTTTGATGGAAAACAAAGCTGAAAAGTGTCTTCAGAGCAGAGTTTTCTGCATTTGGTTTTTTTGGTGCAAAAATGGAATTAGAAAAAAAAAAACCAAAAAAAAAAACCAACAAACCTCTGTGGCCAGCTCTGGTCCTTAGAGTTTGATCAAGAGCAAATTGAGAGGCAGTCTTAAAATTCTGATGGCCTCTCATGATTCAAGCAGCTGAACCAAGCTGCCTGGTTACATTTTTGCAATATATTATACACAGCATTGAATACTTAATGGCTATTTGCCTAATGGAAAAGAAAATGGAGAACACATGGGTCAGATTAATATGGAAAAAATTGGACTGTTTTTTCTTTTTCTTTTACTGGCTTGGTTCCACCTACTTTGATGGAGTTATTAATGATTTATGTTACCATGTAACATATATAGCTAGCAGAGTAGGACTACAGTAAAAGAACAACAGGCATTTCAAGTGTACAGGACAGCTTTGGGTGGGGAGGAGAGCTTAAAAAAAGTAGTGGAGGGGAAACCATTCACTAAAATTGTGCCTAAAGTTCACTTTTCTCTACAATAAGAACGAAATGCGCAGGCACAGCATCCCCTTCTCCCTCTGTTATCTGGAAGGGAAGACCCTGGAGCCTTTCCTCTTCAAAGACGGGCTCCAGGGCATCTGGCTGCCAAGGAGGAGCTGTACATTGCAGGGAAGGGAGCTTTGGAGGGAGGCATCTCTTTCATTTAAACATAAAATGTAAAAAAGCTACACCGAACCTTTCATCTTTGGTTTGCTCAGTTATGAAAAAAGAGCTTGACTCATGGGTTGTTAATTGCCATTGATGGGTAAACAAGAAAGAACCCAATCTGGCTACTTGTAATTTTTTTTCCCAGTTCATTGGATTGGAAATCAGTGAGATGCAATAAATAGAAAGCCATGAGGTTATCATTTACAGAGTCACTTTTCTTAGTAGAACCATGTTTTAAATCAGCAGGACTGTCAACCCCCTGACACGGCCAGGCTGTAAGTACTCAGTCATCGCTTCACTCGGGGTGCAGGGGAGTGGTGAGAAAGGAATGACCAAAAGCTTTCCCAGAAATACGCTGCCCTGAGGATTCATTTGTTAAATAGAGGCTGTGCCAATGCATTGCTCTGCCAGCCTTGTACCTCTATTGAAATGTCTCTGCTGATTTATTCTCAGCATCTGCATTCCCACATGTGAATTCTGTATCTTTCTTCATTAGTCTTCACGATCTATAGACCTAGGCTGAATTTTACAGGATGCTGTGTGCAGCAGTGCAAGGCAAAGACGAGTTTGCTCTCTCCCCTTTTCAGCTAGTCTCAGTGCTCTTCTCTTATGCTTTAAAAACATGTTGGGGTTTTGGTTTTGGGTTTTTGTTTGTTTGTTTAAAAAGTAATTTGTAAAGCTTTATCCACCGTCAGTAACCCTGCAGGAATTAGTCTGGGTACCAGTCTTTTGTGATTCATGTGACTGGTCCTGTTTGTTTGGGCTGGTGTCTGAGGATTAAGAGATTTGGGAAAATTCAATTGTTTTTTCATTCTTTCATGATCCTCTCAGTTGCTTTGGCTGGTTTGCTGCCTGCTTGAAGGGGGGAGATGAAAACAAAGATATGTGACTCTTTACATGGTGCTCCTCACAACCAGCAAAACCTTCCTCTTGTCACTTGTCAGGAACCAGCAGGACTCCTGTATGACAGGCTTGCACCTGATCAGCGTTGCACCTCATCTGGCTTTTTCCTAGTTGAGCTTTTGGACTTCAGATCACAATACTGATGTTGAATGCTTCACATCAGCTGAAAAGTCTGACTCCAATTTTTTTCTACTGTGTATTGTACAGCTGCTAAATAGACCCTGTCAAGAAACATAGTTTTATACCTGCTGCTAAAAGTGGTCACTGTTAAATTCATTATAGCTGTTTCTTCAAACTAGTAAAAAGAGAAGTTTCTATTCTTAGGCTCATTATACATCCACAGGTAGAAATCCATTTCTTCTACTGAAGATTAGTAGAAACCATGTCTTGCACCTCAAGTGGTTTTTATTATCAGATGCTGTTATGGGTTTACAGCAAATGTAGTCAACTTGGAGATCACATGTTACTGTATCAAAGGCTGTGATTTGCTTTTTATGTGAGTAAACTTCCTTGCACAAAGATCTTCTCAAAGAATTGGTTACCAGGTTGCTGGGAAAGTGGCAAAGCCTGTAATTGGTGGGGTTTTGTGTTTTGTCAGCAGATGTGAGCTCTTTGAGGTTCGGTCTCCTTCCCCATGGACATGATGGCAGTGAAGTGGTTTCAGTAGCTGTTCTTCATGGAAGTAGTTGTGGAAAAGTGAGCCTTTGGTCATTAACCGCAGCTTTGCCCACCTGCATCCTCCTCTCAGGGCCACCCATGGGAGGAGAAGCCTCTAGGGCACCATTAAATTCTTTTCAGCTGTGATTTGGAAAAACACTAGGTGTCATCAGTGAGGTTTCTTTTTCCATCAGTAACATCTGCATTTGAGAACCCACAGTGATGCTGTCGATAGAGTAGTTGCGTTTTTATAGGAAAGCCAGGAAGAATCTCTGAAATCCCAGTCCCAGACAAGTCTAGCCAAGAGTTCAGGTTGTCTAGTAAAAACCATGTCAGGATTAGGTTTGATTTTTAAGTGCATAGAAGGCTATTTTTTAAAGCCTACTTTTATGAAGAATGAAAACATTATTAAAATACCAAGTGAAATAGAATTTCTCCTTTATTTGTTTTTTAGTTATCAGTTAGATCTTACTGAGGATTTTTTTTTTCCTTTTCTCTGTGTTGCTCTTTCTCCTCTCTGCACAAATCTCTCCCTGCAGTACTGCATCCCTAAAATAAAACGCGAATTACCTTGTTCAGAGAGGCTATTTTCTGTCATTGAGATGTGAACAGCAGTGCACCTGCACAGCTCAGCCTCCTGGTCCAAGAGGAACTTTCTGTCCCCAAAGAGGGCAGGGAACTCACCAAAAACTGATTAAAAAAAAAAAAAAAGCCATAAAAATTACAAGGAGAACAGAGACAAATGCAAGGAGCTGAAGCTGTCCCAACAACTTTCAAAGAGGTTAAAACACCTCAGGCAGGAAAAAAATCTCCTTTTGCCTCTGCTGTGACTTCACTGTGCCCAGCCAAGTCCTCCAAACCCCAGAGAAGAAAAGGGGCTTTTTTTGACCCCAAGGAGGTCACCACTTTTTTTGATTCTAGACAATGATCCTTTCTCTGCTTCTCTCCCTGCTGGTCACTTCCAGTGCAAAGATTACAAGGATGGAGATGTCAGCCAGAAAGAGACAAACTCCAAAACCAGAAGTTTTATCTATTTTCTACTTCTTTTCCTAGACATGTATGTGTATTATTAATATTAAATAGAAGAGGTTTTTTCAGTACATTCTAGGTAACTAGGATTTTTTTTTTTCTTTTTTGGAGATCCACTCCCTGAGCTGCTAGGAATGAGGGAGTTTCATCTGTTTGTGTTTAGAGATTAAATTCACCACAGAAGCTTCAAATCCTCAATTAAGTTCTTGCAGGTGTCAGCTGTAGTGGCTGGCACCCACGCAGTCTAGCCATAATTTAGGTTCAAAAACCTCTATAACATCACATTTAACAAGAGACCATGTGCTCTGGGCTAGAATAAAACCCTTTTGTCTCCCCTACCAGCTTTGGCAATATCTCAGACCCCATCTATAAAAGGAGTGTGGCTCAAGTGGTAGCATCTATAAAACTAAGATCTACATTTATGCTAAAATCTAATCTAGCATCTATGAAACTAAAGCAGACTCTCTTCACAGTGCCTGAAAAGTAGATGTATGGCCTAGTCCAGTTCCCCTTAGCTGACTGGCACAAATCCTGGATTAGACGGTAAGAATACACTTAACTGATGAAAAAACAAGAAGCCGTTCAGGAAATTGCAGCACATGAGGAATTAGCTGTAAGCAGAGGAGATGGCAGCATCTGTGGGAGAGAATTCTGCCGTAAATAGAAATTGGCAAAATAAAGCTTAGAGAGTTGCAAATGATAAAATAGCTTTCTATTATGGTTAAACAGAGAAGTAGGCTTTGAGCTGACCCTGTTAGGAAAAGGACCGCCTTGTAGAACTGTGCTAGCTGACACAATCCTGTGCCACGCTCTGCAGTTAGCATCCAGTTTCTGTAGATACTTCCTAACTAAAATGGTTTCTAACCAGCAGTTTTTCCTCCCCATCTGATGAAGAAACAGATTTTTTTCCACAGTCTGCTTCACTTCCCCAGCCTGAATGACCCTAGGTTGTAATTCTTAGCCACGTGTGCTGCTGAGCTCTGGCTGTGCTTCACAAAGGTGGGCAATGTAGTTCTCCAGATGACTGCAACTAAACACCAAGCAAATTTTGGGAGAAGGTCAGTGCTTCTGGAGAAGGAGAGATTGGAAAAAATCATGCTTCGCTTCTTACATTTTGTCCTCTGCTGTAGAGCTGGCCATTTTTTCAGTTCTTCACCCATATCTCTGCCTCTGATTCAGCTCTCAAAATAGTCCTTAACAAACAATATGCCTTACAAATCACTCTTAAAACAAGAGATCCACAAAAGCTATTGTGGACCTATGGGATGCATTAGCTCAGCTGCTTTTTTTCTCCTTTAAATTTGGCTGGAATAAACTTTTTTTTATTTCTATTGCTCTGAACTCTCTATCTACAGGGATGGCAGGGTTGTCTCTCATGTTGCTTCTCACTTAGGTTGCCCCACCTGGAGAGCAACAGATAGTGGAGTGAATCCAGCAAATTACAAACCCCATGATGTCTTCTCCACCCCCACATTCAGCACACAGGTAAGAGGATTTGTTTCTCCGATTCTCATCTGCTTCCCCATCTTCAGCCTGTTTCCTTTCCCACCCCCATGTTGTTTCCTTCCTTGTGGGGGTGCTTCCTCTAGCATTTAAAAACAAAAAAGAAAAAAGCCAGAAGCCCTATAGCATGATCCTCCTCCTTTCTCACCATTTTTCTAGTAAGCAACCCCTATTTCTAAAGTAGGAAGTGTTTTTCTAAAGTAGGAAGTGTTTGTGTTCAGTCCTTTGCCATTGGAACACTGATGGGAAAAGGGAGGATTTTGTTCAATCCTTTTTTCGCCAGACCCTGGGGCTGGTGGTGAGACCTTGGGAAGAGACCACTGTCCTTTGGAAGAGGGCTCATAACTTAATGTCAGCAAAGTAATTCCACCTAGTCCCCTTCATATCTTAAAATGAATCATTTTTTCCTTGCTTTTACTTCAAGCTTCAGGGAATTTATGGACATATACATACATGGCCTAAACGTACCTTTGAGTGGAATTGAAAGATGAGGGTGAGCAAAGATATAAACACTCAGAGCCCAGGACTTATTTTTTAAAGCACCAAGGGTCTACAGTTATCTTTCCATTAAATCCCTTTCATCACTTGGATAGGCTATTATTAGAATAAAGGTACACAAAGTCTTCTGCATCCATTACATAAAGGCTGCTGATAAATCTTGTTTGGTTCCTTGCTGGCCAACGCCATTTCTCAGTAGAGTAATTTCATTATTGCCCTGGTGGTTGTTGACTAGGTCTCTGGCAGTCTGAAGTGGGAGTAAAATGCTGCCCTTGTGCTGTGGTATCATTTGGCATTCGCTGTGGGGATGTGTCCAAATGAGCGTGCAAGCAGCTCACACCCCCTGCCTACGCACGAGCTTAGATCAAGAAGCAAAACTACCCCCAGTTTGTATATAAATAGAATTGTATATAAAATCCCAACACTGTTAGCTTACACAAATTGTGTATGCCAATCATTCTAAAAATTCTTTCCAAGCAAGCAAATCCTCCATAAATCTAGGAGATAATCAAATACGATGTCTTGCAGTCACTTTACACCTTTGTTGACCTCATCAAAGCATGTCAGTGCTTTGCCAAATCCATGACTCTGTCTGCAAACTTCAGTTGTGCCAGAAAGTTTGTGCACCTGATGCAATGTTACTTTTATTAAAACTCCTGCTTGTTTTAGTTCCTCCTTTTAATTTAGCTAGGGTCAAGCCAGGTTTCTCACCATTGGAATGAAGCTGAATGTGAAGAACGATCACTACTGGAATGATACATTCTGTATCTTGTCCTTAACTAGAAAAATTGATACTTCCCGAAGACATGGGGAAGAGGGAAAAGCCATAAACTAATAATTTATCCCTAATATTTAAGTGTTTCAAGCATTAAAGATTATGTTCAATATCACAAATTTTTAAGACAAAATGAAAATGTAAAATTTTTTAAGGCCATTCCCCTCTGAAAATAGCTGTTCTCCAAAACCAATTAATGCATATAAAGGGCAAGTGCGTATTATTATTCTTCCTGATAATGGATACAATGGGTTTTAGTTTTATTGATGCTTGCAGTCTGAATGATATCAAAGCACCTCACAAGGTATTTGTCAGACTTTTTGTCTTGGCCTTAATGATCCAATTTACCAATGAGCAATTGCAGCTTTCTGCTGGGAAGTTGCAAGGCTGTGTGAAAAGAGGTGCTCCTGGTTTTGCTTAAGAGCAAACCTGCATCCCAACTGCAAGTAGACACCAACGCTTTGTCAGTCTCAGCACGTGAAGGGAGATGTTTAAGAGGGCGAAATGCTCCCTAAGGCTGAAGGGACTAAGTCACGGTTCACAAGCCACATCCAGCTGTGAAGAGGTTGGCCAGCAATCACCAAAGGTGCAGGCTGAAACAAACAGCTGAAATTGTTTTCCAGGTTCAGTAGATTTTTCTTTCTGATTGAGGAGGTATCAGCAAGTTTGATGGGCCAGGCTGCTCTTATTTGGAGAAAACTGAAGATATCTCAGAAAGTACACTTAAGTCAAGAATTTTTTCTGGGGGTGAGAAGAGGATCTACCTGTAATCAAGCAGGCGAAGAACTTGCAATGCATTTTCTTTGAATTTGATTCCTCCTACAGCAAGCCAGCTTGTGTTACACCACTTTCCTATTCTGCTCATACCACACAGTCTTTTGTAAACAGACCAAATGCCATCCAGAAAAATCAGTGAGGTTGTCTTGTCCCAGATACTCTGAAATTTGCTCCAGAATTTCAGTCTCGCAGGGCTGTCAATGCCCAGCCTTAATTTATTCCACTCTCTCTCTGTGTTAAGAATACCCCCCCTAGTTATTTATCATCAAAAAGAAGAAAACAGATTTTTTGCATTAGCACAGCCAATGGAAAACGTGATACTTTCCATTTCAAAACTTACCCTGAGCAACTCCACGCGCAGGCCTCCTGCAGCCCCATATGTACCTTCTCAACACTGTTACAAGGATTCATGCGTTTACTTTGAAATTTCCCGTTTGGGAGTTTCTTACCAACTTTCAATTTTTTTTTGTAGACATCCCCATTTCCTGAAGTTTGTTTAATAGCTTCCCAAGCAGTCCTAGATCTGATGCTCTCCTGAAGTGTGGGGAGATAAAATGTACTTCATTTCCGTAGTCTAGCAAAGGGACTCTCCTATACAGGAGAGCTATGGAGTGAGTCCTTCACCACCTGTTTTTAGCCAATATGCTTGATTTTGTCCTATCTTTACTCACATCTGTATCTACCTCCATCATATGAAAATATTCTTTACAGTCCTGCATATTTCTGGGCTTACAATAACTATATCTGGCTGTTAAACTCATCTTTTTCCCCATGCATTTGCTCTTAAGTCAGACATTACTAACACCGTCTTGGGCAACTGATTACAATCCCCACCTGCTAGAGATGGTCACAATTTTGGTAGTCTCGGTTTGACATGCCCAGCTTGCCCAAGGCTGCTTCAGCCCCTATAGTTGGCTCTGGTGATGAGAGCTGCACCTGGTGATGCAGGGACCTACCCCAGCCTCTGGATCGGTGGTGCACCTACACAGGGATTAAGGCATTCCTGACACAGCTGATTTCCTAGGAGTTCACTCATCAAGTTAGCCAGAACAGGGAAGCTGTGCAGATGGACTGCCCAAATTGTTTCAGAGAGAGCAGTGAGGCAGGGTGGGGGAGGTTATGCAGAAGTCTGACTAGACAGATCCAAAAAAAGAAAAAACGTAAACTCGCACCCTCTGTCTGGTGATCCTGATGACTGAACAACAGTGGAAACACGCTTATTTGGCAAAAAGAGAGCTTCTCTCCTCCTTACAAGGAGCTGTGTGTACATTCATCCCTGTCTTTGGGGTTCTCTTAAGTGCTTGCATCTTCAGCAACAGGAATGAAAGGCTGGTCAAAATTCGTCACTGGAATGAAATGCAAGTTTCCTGCCATTGCTCATCCTTTACCTCTTCCTTTCTTGCGGAATAGATAAGGAGGTGGTTCACTCCAGAAGGGTTGTTTGCTCTATGATGCATTGCAAGCAGAGCGCCCGAGGCTGTAAGGTTAACGCTGCGGGACGGGGCGTATTGTTCTCGGCAGTCAAGTTCTGATTTGTGCAAGAAGGAAAAAAGTAATTTCTCATGCTGTTTTCCTTCTCATAAATAGAGCTGGTTAGAAGCATTTTTTTTGCAAAAGTTTTGGTGAGACATGGAAAATGTGCTTCATTCTCTCTGTTTGCAATTGGCTCCTCTCATCTTTTTTTTTTTTTTTTCTTCCAACAACAGCTATTTTGAAATAAGTCTGATTAGCCTGCTCCTAGCACACATTTTGGCTTATGGCATTTTAGTGTTTTATGGTATGTATGTACTGCATATACTATGTGTTATTTTCTAAAATCTATCAACAATTAATTTTTTTTCTTCTGCCCTTCCCGTCAGCTCAACAGAGATAACTGAATCTGGATGTAAATTTTATGGGTGGAAAGGGAAGGAAAAGAGGAGGTGGAGGGGGAAGGAGCAGCAAATTGTTTTACAAAAAGCCTCTGGTCTGGAGCCATGCTTTTGTTTGAAAACATAGATATATACACAGTGACTGCTAGTGTTAAAAATAACATAATGGTAATAATCTATGAGAAGGCCAAAGTTATAAGTCATGTAACTATTAGTGAAAAGCTCCTATGGATCCTAAGCACCCTCTGCAACACGTTTGGTTCATGTTGTCTCAGTCCACATGGTTTGTGGGATGAGGGAAAGCAGAAACTGATCTGGTAATTCTCGTACATGCCTCTGTCTCCCCAGAAAATTGTCATTAATCCACTGGCTAGTCCACTGAGAAACAGGAATTGAGGTTAAGTGAGCATTGCTGCCCTGCTAGAGCTGGCCTGGGAACCAGCTGGGGAGGGAACGGAAGAGCAACCTGCCTTGGGGAGGGCCGGACTCTGTGCTTAGGGTCTAGGTCGTGACCCGTGCAGGGAAGCTTTTTGAAGAGATTTTTCCCTGCTAGGCTAGGAGTAGTGGAAACCCTTCCACAAAAGAGAGGTGAAACTATTCTTATAGCTGCTTGTGCTTGCACTTGCCTGGATTATTCAGATACTGCAACAATGAATGCGGTAATATTTGCAAGTTACTCGGCTACTGTGGTGTTGCAAGCTATATGAGGTAATACAGAAATATTTCATTCATTTCCAGGGACCAGCTTGCTGGCCCTTTTCCAGCAGCACTGTAAACTTGTAAAACTGATGGATCAGTTTCCCAAGGGTCTTTATTACCAAGACTTCTGACTTCTCAGCAACTGGAACAGCATTGTAAACTATTCAGACCATGCAAGATGCTTAAAATAAGCTTACAATTAGTGTTCCTTAGGTTTCTGTGCTGGGTTGCTTTTCCCAAAGACTCTGTTCTGTCATATTTAGCACAGGAGAATTGGATGAGACTCTCTTGGGACTTATCTCTGTCAACAGGAAAAGGGTACTTTTGAATGACATTGCTACCGCTCCCTTCCTCAAAGGCAAAAACCACTACAATGAGTGTAAGTTATGTCTCAGGTCGGTTTGACAAATCCCAGCCTCTGAGATGACTTGGATCTGTCTCCAATGAGGCTCAGCATAAATATCTGTATAACTGAGTTTCAAACATAGCTCTGTATGCAAATTAAACTCTATGAAACACTGTTAATTTTACTTTTGCTATATAAAATCCAAAAAGGTGCATGCCTCATGTCTCTCAGCTGTCTGCTTTGCTGTCCCAGCCCCTCTGTGTCATTCAGGTAACCAGTTTGCAAGTGAAGCGGTCTTCTGTTTGCTGACATGCGGAGCACAGACCAGGTACATCATCATTGCACATGGGATACTGGATATTTTATTTATTTTTTTAAAAAAGGGTCGTCTGTAGGGTGATTCTGGTTTTGAAAGTTGAAACAACATTTAGACATATGATATGTATATAACATAATGCTATACTGAGAACTTCTTTCTTTTAACCGAAAAGAAAAAAAAAAAAAAGAACATTGTCCATACATCCTTCTGGACGATAAAACCTATGCCCTTCCCCTTCAATTTCAGGAAAATAAAAATAAAATGAGAGCAGAACCATCACTTTGTTCCCCAGCCCTGCCCCCGGGTGTATAAATAGCAGGCGTCCCTGCGCCCGGGTGGCTGCTGGAGTGCCTCTCATTCCAGAGATCTTTGGCCACCCTCTTATCAAAACAGAAAGGCAAGGCTGACTTCACTCCCACTCTCCCCTGATTGATTTCATGTTGGAAACAGGTAACACGACAGCTTCCATTGTCCTTGAATTAGCCACCTACTTCCAGAGGTCAAACAAACAGGCTGAAGGTCCAGAAACTCACTTCAGCTAATTGCTGCCAAAATTCCTTCTCTGTGAAATAAGCAGGGGCTGGAACAGTCCCGGGTGACAAATGTTCTCCAGAGAGACGGACAGAAACCATCCCGGGCAGGCTAACAAGGGATATCGAGCTACAGGGCTGGGGAAGAGGCGAAATGCGAGACAAAGCCCAGTACCAATTTTAAACTTAGGAGCTGGAGCCACAGAAAGTTTCTACTTGATTTTAATAGGCTTTGAAGTTTCAGTCAAGCTGATGGTGGAGCTGAGCTGTAGCATCAGGACATGGCTGGCTGATTCAATCCTGGTACTCCAGAAGCTCAGTTTTACACTGGGCATCGGCATGGCCCTTTTTTTGCTGAAAGTTTTTTACCGGCATCAGCATTTCCTACCAGCATTCTGCTTTTGTATTTTTAGAAATAATATGAGTTTTGATGCAATGGGTGCTGGCTAAAACTTTTCACTCTTCCTCCTTTCATTTTCACTTTTTTTTTCCCCCTTCCACCAGCTTTCTAGCTGTTGCTTTAATTAGTCTCTAATATATTTTTCTGTCATATAGCACAGACACCACTGCTACTGCTGTGCAACCTGGGTCATGTGTTTGACATGTACGCCATACCAAAGGTGATTGATGCCACCCTCCTGTCACTGTCATATTTTATTTAAAAAGAAAGTTTAGAGAATGAGGGCATTGTATTGCTGTGCTTCAGAGGGTTGTCCTCATATGAAGAGAAGGAACGTGCAGGCCTGTGCCCAACTAATACTTTGCAGCCAATTCATGCTCCTCCAAAGTACTGTCAGCTCCTGTTTATCCCTGGATTGATTAATCTGACTACGTGTCCCACCTGTAGCTGCACAGATGCGGCAGACTTCACAAAGCAGCACGTAAAGCCAATTGCATTAGGTCCTGCTTCACTTGAGTTGTTCATATATTGTCCACCCTCTACAGGAACTGGCTGCTATGTTTTTCCATAGGTGGGTATAGTAAATAAGCTCTTAGAGAATAACCCAGACATCCACAGTTTTGATTTATCCATTAGGCTGTCACCTTGGTGACAGGAAGCATGGATGAGAGCTACTTGCCTCTCAGCAACAGCTTTTTTCTTTCTTTTCCTCTTTCCTTAATCTGTGTGAGAGAGATTTTTACCCTTGTTTTAACAGCTTAAAACCAACTCTAAAATACTGCTTTCCCCATCTTTCTTTTGTTCCCTGTTCTGTTTTGAAACAAACGGGGCTCTGAGCAACCTGGTCTATCTGAAGATGGCCCTGCTCACTGGAGGGGGATTAGACTAGATGAACTTTAGAGGTCCCTTCCAACCCAAACTATTCTATGATTCTATGACACTGATAAGTTCTCTGCTTCTGCTGTCTTGTTAACATTGGCATGATAATGTTTTGTGTCTAAGACATCATGAAACTTCTCTATATTTTAATACTGGCTCTCAGTTTCCTTCTTCACCCAAACTTCTGAGTAGTCTTTGACTCCTGCTGGCTCCTGTCTGAACACCTCTATAGACGGTGCTTGCAGCACTGCTGCACTTTCCTCCCAGTATGGCTTCTAGGGCTCTCCAAGGTCAGGTCATGTCGCACTAACCTCACAGCTTTCTTCATCACTGTGATTACAAACAGAAGGAATGTGTCAGATCCCATTCATCTGGACTTTAGGACAGCATCCTTATGCTGTTGACGGCCATCATTTTTATACAAGGTGAGCAGGAAGACTGCAGCAGGTAATACTGCAACAAAAAGTACCAGGCAGAAAGGTAGTTAATGGAGTTTATATACATACATGTATCTAATTATATAAATATATGGTTATAAAATTAAAAGGTCTTAGAATCATTCCTGCTTAATGTTTTCATCAGTAAACTAGGCACAAAGACTGCAAGTTTGCTGATGATATTTGTGGATGACAAAAAGTTGGGAGGCACTACCAGGAGGAAGATCTGTTATTAAAATATTATGGGAAAAATAAAAATGCAATGACCTTAAATTCAGAAGCATATATAACAAAAGCACACATACAGAGATTACTTATCAGTAAGCTGAAAATGAAAGAAAAGTACAAAAAAATGAATCAACTGAGCAACCCTCTAGTACCTCTGGAGCACCAATACAATTTTCTTTGGAGAAGAAGGAAATGTCATTCTGAGACATGTTAAACAAGAAGTTTCCAGTGGAAACACTAAATCCATTATGGAAGACTACATAAGTAAGGTGTCCTCAGGATGCTATCTATGATTTTGATGTTTCATGTCCAAGGAAAATACAAATCTGAACAGGTGTAAAGAATGACTACTGAGATCACCAGTAGTGCCATGATCTTTCCTTAGAAATTCAGGCAAGGAAAGCTCAACTTGTTCAGTCCAGGAAAATGAAGGTTGACAGAGGATATGGCTTCCATCTAAAAATACCCAAGAGTGAAACAGCAGTGAGGGAGAAGAACTATTTTAAATTGTCTGTGACTAAACTTAGTCTGGAAATAAGATGCAGGTTGCTGGCCATTAAAACAAACAGAGGCGAGGACAGACTTCTGATGGGAACAGCTGGAACTAGAAAAGCACAAGCACTTTTAAGATGTAAATTTGATTGGGAAGAAATGCTATAGCACCTCAGGAGGGAAAGTCTCAGGCTCGGTGATGCTTCGTGATTGTGTGACTCCTGGATCCACCTAGGGAATGAATGCATAGAGAGGTGACAATTTCTGACTGTCAGCTTGGGATGCAGGATGCTCTTAGGTGCCTGTGGTCCCTTCTGTCCCTCCTGCTTGTCTTGATTTATGTACAGCATCTCAGCCACAAATATTGGTACAATGCAAGTTTCATTCTTCTGCCAGTAACACCCAGATCTATGTGGCAGCCAACCTTGCAGAGCCAACAAGGAAACAGAGTTTTCACAAAAAAATCATTGTAACGTAACTCACACATAAATAGGCCACTGATGTGTACAAATTTGGTCCAAATTCTGGTGTGGGTTTTTTTTTTTCTCTGCATTCTCCTCTCTCAGTAAAGATCAGATGTATTTTATTTATTGTGGGAATAGCTATTAGCTGCTTTCCTATTTTTTGTGGGCAGCAGCTAAAATAAGATCTCCTTGATGTGTTCGCAGATCTTACTGCTCTCATGGTTGGTTTCATTATTGTTTGTGTTTTACAGAGAAAGATAACTCTAGAGGTGGTTACAAAGGCCTAGAGAGGTTTCTCTGCATGCAGAGGTTTTTGTATGGTTTTACCTAAATAGTAATAAAATCCAGGTAAATTAAGTCAATGCAACAGGAAAGCTATTGTTGATATTTTTTTTTCCTTAGTTTATTTCCATATACTTGGTATTGTTAGACCTGTTGATGCACTGGTATTTCATTAGTTTGGACTACGTTCGTTTGTGTACCAGTTCAGATACGTGAAAGGGCTGAAGTGATTTAACTTGGTGAAGCTGACACAGGGTCGTGGGGGCCAAGCCCCAAACAGCGTCTACCGAGTGCCTGTGTCTGAACTGCAGAACAGACCTCTCTCGTGAAAAGGCTGTGTGAATTAGCTGTGCTTGTGTGAATTGGTGTTGGTAGGAATAGCACATGGGAGCTGCCCACTCCCCTCCTGTGATGTCTGTCCAAACCCCTGTGCTGGGCTGCTCCCGACCTGCCAGGCAAAGCATATTTCGTGCCACAGCTTGCACCTGCTTCCTCCCTCGCGAAGACAAGATATTACATAAAAGATTTAGGCGAAGCTGCACCTCTTCTCCCATGACATTAATTACTATAAGTAACTGCAAGGATCACTCTGAAAGTTTGGCTGTTTACCTGCCAAACCCTACTTAACTGGTGTTCGCGGTGTATGTCAAATGTAACTCAAAGACATCACTCAGCAAGCCCTTCCTGTGCAGCTGATGGACTGTAATTAAACCACACCAAGCCACAGATTTCTGCGTTAACCATTCCCTACTGTTAAGGAAAAGGAAATTTAAGCAGGCGGCTCACTTCAAGAGGTAAGAGGGTTGATGACTGAAGGTGTTACTCCCATAACATGCTTGGCTCTGTCAAGAATGGTAAATATGAGGTCCGATTTTTTTTTTTTTTTTTGTTTTTTTTAATTTTCTCTTCCCATGCATCTCTGTGGATGAAAAAGCAGAAAGGATTATGTCAGCCTGGGGTAGGGTAATCCGGTAGTTAGGAGCTGCTCACGAATTTGGAAGAACTGGTTTCAATTCTTTATCTGACAGTTGATTCCTCACATGTATAAATGTTTATTGCCTCTGGTCACCATCTGTAAAATGAGGCTAATGCTTCACAGCAGGGCTGAGGATGAAGCTGTCCAGGCTGTGATGTACTGAGAAACTTCAGATTGGTTTCAGTCCCTAAAACAGGCCATGTTTAATGTGATAAGTATGTAACCTGGAGTTCCTCAAAGGCTTCTCGTGTTCCCTGGAATTAAAAGATTTAGTTGCTGTTTCATTGATTTGGACTCACAGGGAGGAAATGTTTAACCTGTAGCATGGGCTGTGGCCTCCACATAGGTGGTCCTTCTTTTACCTGAGAAAGAAGGAATAAATCAGGTTTGTCTAGCTTACAGCTTCTCGATGAATGACCAGGCTCTGGATGCGTCCCCTCAGTCACTATAAAGGAGTTCAGTACTAACATACACTTACTTCCTTTGTTTACACAATTTACCAAGATTCTGGGGGACATTATAAATAAGGAGTATTTTATTAGTAAATATTACTTTTTCTTTAAAAACAAAAGCATCAATAAAGAAAAATTAAAGAAGGCTAAATAAGCTAAACCAAGAACAAATCAGGATACAAAAAAGACCATAAATCCATTTATAACATGAAGAGCTTTAATGGCTAACTATCTAAAGTGGGAAGACCAATGCTGCTAACACTGCAATCTGATGAAAGCCAGGACCTTAAAAACTGTCCTGCCCACCGACATGGTGAGTGAACTGCAGGCAGAGAGGACGACAGCTACAGAAGTAGTAATGCGAGAAAACATGCCTGGTGGAAAAATGGGCTGATGAAAAGAGAAGGCAGGCGGCACAGCTGGAGGAAGAGCAGGGCTCTAAGAGGAGAAAAAAGAGGCGACAAGTAAGAGTAAACTTTAGCCATGGGGTTTTCTTGGCTGACAAAGCTGACCTGAATTGAATTGGGTGGGTGTAGCTGGCCAGAGCCTGACCCCCTGGCTGGCCACACTGTGCCCCACCGCTGGGTCCGCCTGCGCGAGGAAGTCTTTTGGCTAACTGGAGTTACTGTGGTGGACAGGATGTATGAGAGACGATGTAATTCAGCACTGGGTATCTTTCCAAACCAGGGACAGGAAAAGAAAAAAAAAAAACCCAACCCACAAAACACCAAACAAACAGAAAAATAAAAGTGCCTCTGTGATACCAGTTCGAGGCAGTTTGGGCTTCACCATGACTGAAGCATAACAGCTTACCCTGTCAAAAGTTGACTGCAGCCTCTGCTTCTCAGAAACACTTAGAACATATCTAATTTATTTCACTGTCTGGCCAGAGAGATATCTTAGAACTGGAAATAAGCTGTTAGGCTATAGATGATACTGGTATTAAGACCTTTAAAGAGAGGGTTACTTTATGCTGAACTTCAGCTATATGCTGAATTTAAATACTTGCATTAGCTTCACCTCTGGAAGAAAAGCAAAAGTGAAAGTAGCGGTGCAGTAAAAGCACAGCTTGTAGTTCAGTGCCTTAGCACACAGCAGGTTAATGTTAGATTAACTGCTGCTTAATTGAGAATCATTTTACTGTGCGTTGTTAATCTGGCCATAATTTATGGGCTGCTTTTTCCATTTACGAGTGCCTTTTTGTACTTCAGGACCGCAGGTGATATTCTCTGTCAGAGTTTTACAGTGCCCATTATCTGGCACCTAAGGCATTTCATTAGCATTTAAACAAGACTTAAGTGCCTGAGTAATTTTGAGATAGGCTGTATCTGCATGGCTAGCTGACTACTGCATTTAATTAATTTCCAGACTTCTTCCTCCCTTGTTTGGAGGGAAAAATGCAAGCTCTGTCTAAAATCCTGTGGCAGTAAGAAGAACAGGCAGGCCACAGTTCTGGCTGCTGCTGAGGTTTCTTGCTCAATTTGCTATCTCTTATTTCACTATTCAGCTGTAATGAAAAGCTTTTTCTCAAAGAGGAGAATATTTGAAAAGTGACCAAGAATGGAGAGATCTTGAACTAATGAGTTGCCTCTATTTTCTGTGCCCCGTCTCTGGAGGCAAAAGAAAACAGATTCATTTGTCACAAACTGATCACACTGCAGAAAAGCAACAACTGACTTAAAGACGAGACTGCCAGCTTTGAGCTGGGAGTGGCACTGGCCAGGATGCAATGGGTGGGTATGGTGCAGAGAACACGCAGGCTCGCCAAGGGTGGAACCTGCTGCTACACCTACCAGCAAAATTCTCTCTGCAAGTTTTCCTTCAGCCCTGATGAATTAATGTAACATGGTCTTGAGATGCTGCATGTGCAGATAGCTCGGGCAAGCTACTCCTCCAACAAGAAAAGCTGAAGGCTTTTCAGGAACTGGAGTGGAGAAGGATGTTTTTCACTAATGTGCCTAGCCAGTATTCCAGGCTAAGTGCAAAATCAAGCAGCACCACAGGCTGTGCGCTCTGGTGAACTGAGAGCAGATTGCTACCCAGTCAGCACAGGGACACGCTGACCTTGGACATGTCACATGAGTCATGCTGGGGAGTGGGGTCCTGGAGCTTTTTCTACTCTAATAAATAAAACAGCATGGGAGTGACCTAAGGCCCTTGTGACAACAATGAAAAATCCCTGTGTTGGGAAATTTTTACCTCCATGAATTAAAATCATGTGAGAGAGTCTGTGTGTAATGGGGATTTTCAGTTTTGCCTGATTAGAGATACTTAACAGGAAAAGAGCAGAGTAAAGAGGAAAGATTTCTGAAAGAGTGGTTTGGCTACATGAGCGTGGCGTTTAGATGCCTCTATTTTTGAGATGCATTTGTCCTAGTCACAGCAAATGAGAAGGCACACAGCTCAGCAGGACAATGTTAAAATACCCCTCTTAAGGTTCAGGTAACTAGGGCTCGGAGGACTGGACAGGACCTGGTATCATGCACACCCAGGCACCTGGGGCTTGGGTCTCCTACCCCAGCATCACCTCCAGCCTGCAGACTCCCACTCGGGGCAGCCTGTGTGGGCATGGGCACAGCAGGGCCAAACTTGGGCTCCGGGCTGTGCAGATGACAGCCAAAGCAAGGGACAGTTCCTCCCTCCTAAATGGGGACAAAGGGGCAAGGCAGGGCCATCCATGATCAGGACTGCGCTGTTGTGTCAGCTGGTGATAAATAAGAATTTAAAGCTTTTCTCCGCACTCTTTTCTCCACAGTAAATCCATGCTTGAGGAGGGGATTGAAATCCTTTGAACTGTAGTGCTAATGGTGCTGTTAATTAGATGCACATTTCTTTCAGAGCCATTTTTACTTGTGAAGACTTTTACTGCATGTGAGGTATGACAGGAACCTCAAGCCTCACCTCACTGTGAGGTGCAGCTGAACATCCCAGTGCAGTTCAGGCGCTCCACCTCTGCCTGGTTCTTCCCCGCAGCAGGGCCTGGCTCTGTTAAGCGCAGCACTTTGCCCTCCCAGTGAGTCTGTCCTGCTTCAGGGTCAGCCAGCTTGCGGATTGTCAAACTGATACTTTCCATGTTAAATAATTATTCTGCTCGCAGGCAACCATATTGTATAACATAATCCAATCAAGCATCACATTAGAACCAGTTTGATTTCTTGCACCCACTCCTAAGGAGAGGCTGTGCCAGAAACCTCCCTTTCCTCCCTGCTGGCGGACCCCTTCTAATTTCTGAGCTGAGTTTATTCATGGACACTTTATACGCATTTGTTCTTGTGCCAGCACTGTCTTTTAGTTTGAACTTCTGCCTCGCTGCTGTTCACCGCTTTGATGTACTTCGGGAGGCAAGTATATCCCTGTCAGTCCTCATGTTACTCCACATTCAATAAACCAATCTCCCTCTTTTTGTCAGGTCCCCTGCTGTGCTGCAGGCTGCAGCTGTAGCAGCCTGTGTGGGGCTGTACTGAAGACGTTGCACATTTGATACAGGGGGGCTGCCTGGTGGGCACTTTGGGCCTCCTTTGCTCCCCCCACCGCCCAGCACAGCAGCCCCTTCCCTCAGGTCAGGCACTGGAGCGGCACAGAGAGACCCAGCACCGCCTCCCCGCTCGCCCTTGCGTTTCACAGGTGCGCCTTGAGTTACTTGTGTGTAAAGCAAAGGGAGAAAAAAGTTATTTCCCTATTTAAAAAAAAAAAAAATATCGGGACCGTCTGAGAACGGCGCTTTCACGCCTGTCCGGCCGCTGCTCCGCTCCGCTCCGCCGTCTCGTCCCGTCCCGCGGCTGCCGAGCGGGGCAGGGCCGGGCCGGGCCGGGGGAGGAGCGGCGGCCGCAGACGGAAGTGAAAACAAGAGCGGGGGGACGGAGCTGCTGCCTCCCAGACGCGCCGCGGGTGTCCTCGCCTCTCCGTGCCCTGCACCGCACCGCGCCCTGCACCGCACCGCCGGGGTGAGTGGCGGCTCGGCCGCGGGGGAGCGAGAAAAGGAGAAAAAGGGGGGGTGGGGGTGGCTGCGAGAAGTCAGCAGGTTGGAGGAGGTTTTTAAGGCTTCACGGTGTTTCTTTTAATGTATTGTGGTCTGAATTTTTTTTTTTTTTTCAAGCGGGGCGTGCGGTTTGTCGTGGGCTGGGGGACGCCGGGCCGGGGCTGTCGGCGGAGCCCCACTGGCCGGGGGAACGCGGCGGGCAGCGCCTCGGAGCGTCCGTGGGGCGCTTTGTCCCGTGGCTGTGGGGCTCCTTGCCCTGGCCCGAGCGTGCTTGGGTGCCCGTGGGGCTGTTGGGGTCCCTTGGTCGCCGGGGTGCCTGTGGGGCTCGCTGGGGCCGCGGCTGAGGGGGTGCCTTGAGCGGGACCCTGGGGGGCTGTCTGGTCCCCCAGCCTGCGGCAGCCGTGGGGCTCTTCGTCCCGGGGCGCTTAGAGGGTTTTGGTGGGGTGCTGGGGGGTATGTGCTGGCGCTGCCCCTCCCCGGCACAGGCACCCCTCGTGGGGGGCAGGAGAGCCCCGCTAGCCACGCCTGGGCCCCTCGGCTCTGTGCCCCGGCAGGCAGTGGTGAAGGCGAGCCTTTCTGCCTGGATTTTGAAATTCCCCCTTCCAGAAGTAGATACACCAAGCGTTTGATCATCTAAATGGAAGTTGCACAATTTCACCCTTCGCTGGTTTGTTTGCGCAATGCGCCCCACATGAAGCAGGGTTGGTGGGTGGCAGTGCTTTCTCTTAGATGTTGCTCTAGCATATTTTAAGAAATTTGTTAAATTCAACTTCGAATGGATCTCCTTTGTCTGCCATTCCTTCCTGGTGTATCTGTAAGCCTAGAGATGCAGACATGGCAGAATGGAGGGGGTGAGAAAGGAAAGTTGAGGGATGCCGAATGGGATGCATGGCATTTCAGTATGCAGTCTCTTCCCTCCTAATTGTGGTTGCTACAAGTGAAAGAGAACAGTATCCTTTTCTAATACCATTTAATATTTTCCTAGGTCTCTTATTGTAACTAGCAGTTACTCAGTTTAAAAAAAAAAAAAAAAAAAAAAAGCTATGCAAGTGCTTCAGTTTCAACGGATAGGTACAGTCTTCTGCCCCTGTGCTGCATGTGTGCTGGTCACTAGATGTGGTTTGCTTTTCTGCAGTCTCTAATTAATAGTGACCTGGCACTGCGGTGGATTTCACTTAGAGGGATTGAAAAGAATTCCTATTTTTGTATGGAAGGAAATCTGTGACTAATTAAAAGCCTTTTTTTTTTTTTTTTTTAAATAAGGAATTTGGTGCACAGAGCAATTAAGTGACTTTTAGTTTTGCTTTAGTGGTGAGTGAGTCCCCTAAGAGTCCTAGCTCAAACTTGGAGGCTTTTTTGTTTTGTTTCTTCCTCTTCAGCCACATGAAAGCCCAGCGGTGTGTGTTTCCCCCTCTGTACGTTGGTTCTTGTTGAGACTTTTAAGGGTGGGTTGGGTCAGAGCTGCCCTTTTGCTGGATGCCCACAGGCAGGGACTACCCAGGCACCTCTGTTTTGAGCTCCAGATTCTGCTTCCTAACAGATATCTTGTTCTGCCCAATACCAGCAGCCCCGTTCTGGTTACCTGAGTGGCTGTCTATGTGAATGAATAAAGCTTGCCGTTTGATTTAGAAACAAGTCTGAGCAGTGGATCTCTGTGGCTCTGGGAGCTGAATCCAGAAACGTGTGTTACCGATGGATTTCTTGGGGAGTGACATTAAATGTCCATCCCTGCACTGGCAGGGTCTGTGCGACAGCCCCACTCTGATGGTCCATGAGGGTGGGCTGCATTTGCAGAAATCCCCTGCCCCCCAAAAAATAACGCACCCCACCCCACAGTGTACAAACAGCTCAAACCAGGCTTTGTGGAGCTTGGTGGGGTTTGAAGCCCGCTTGCTTCTGCTTGACTGAAGGTCCACCTTAAATGTCCCTATACAAGTATGGTATCTAGCTGAGCCTCAGTGTAGTCTTACACCAGCCCACCCTGGTGTGCTCCTGCCTGGCTTCAACCGTACAAAAATAGACAGCATCCACTACCTAAGATGTCATTGTAACGTTACTTATCTGAGGTGAAACTGAAGCCCTTATCTTTGACGCTGATCGTCAATCGAGTGCCTCAGTTGCCTTTTAAAGGTAATTTGTTGCCCACGTTTGTGGGGAGGGAGATGATTGGGTTTTGCTTCCTCAGCATTGAGTTGTGGCCATGGGTATTTCACTTTAGTTCACAGCTTTTATTTGAGGGTTGGTTTTAATATTTGTTTTGTCTGTAGCATTGTTCTACCAATATGAAGCTATGCTACAAAAATAAAAAAGTCACAGGGATTTTATTTTCTTCCAATTAACTTCAGAGTTGTGATATTTTGACATAGTTTTGAAACTGTCAAGGCATAATGTGTTTAGAAACAAGCTCTGAGCTGATGACATGGCAGCATATGATATTAATTTTGTTAGAAATGAATGTGTCAGTAGTGCTAATTTCTTCCATACTTGGATTAAAGGGATACTATCAATTCATGCTTGTCTCAACATTGACTTCTTTTTAAGATGAGCTTTAATGCTGGATGTTCCCCCCCCCCCCCCCCCCCCTATTCTGTTAGTAAGAAGTACTTGTCAAACATCTCAGCACCAGGAGTTCTGAAAGTCCCAAGTCCATGTTACCATTCCCTAGTTATGTTTCTTCCTAAGCTATGGAGGAAAACAGCACATGAAGAATAAAAGCACAAGTAATGACAGATCTGGTGTGGTTTCTTTGGCTGTTTTTATGCTATGGAGGGGAGCACAGACAAAGAAAGAAGGTTTCCAAAACCGTAGATAGTGCCTTTTGGTTTTATCATCTTTAAATTAAAACTCTAATCCTCTTCTGCAGGCATCAGTTCTTTGGATTTGATCCTTGAATACTAAACATCATGAGCAACTACAGCGTTTCTTTGGTCGGCCCAGCTCCTTGGGGTTTCAGACTCCAAGGGGGCAAGGATTTCAACATGCCTCTGTCTATCTCTCGGGTAAGTGCATTTGCCTCTTTGCCTGCATGTGGGTATCTGTTATGCTGTGGCCGACCTGCAACCTTCAGACATAAGTATGAAAGCCATTAATTACAGATGCTGCAACTCAACCTGCCCTGTGGCACGGAGGGGGTGGGGAGTGGGTAAACTGGGAAAATAAATTTTCTTTATTGTCTGAAGGCTGCAACAAAATTGGCTTAGGAAGGATGTGTTCATTTGAAATGGTTGTTTTATCTGCATTTATTTATGCACTAAACAAAAGAAACCACCCTTGAATTCCCCTCCCTGCTCCCACCCAGAAAACAGAGTTGGAGGCAGGCAGGAAACGGGCAGTTTTCTGTGTGGGGCTAAGCCTATGCAGTTCAAATGGGAGGCAGGGGGGAAAAATCACTCATATTACCCTTGTTTATTCAGCAGCTCTTAGCAGCTTGAGGATCTTCTGATGTCTGTTCTTGCAAATTCCACTATTTAGAATTAAAAGGCACTTAAATGACAGTAGTTGTAAATAGCAGTTCATCAATATGTGCCTGAGTGAACGTGCCAGTTTCTCAGGAGAGTTTTATAGAGTATGTGCTCTGAACTGGTATTCAAAGGATTGAAGGAACTAAGTCAAAACAAATATGATCTTTGTACCCAGGCAGTATCTAACTAGTTTCCTACTTTAAAACCATGTTTTCAGGGAAGGCTCATCTTTCAATGTGGGCTGAGTTTCAAAGCCTTCCTCAGGCAGCTGAAGCACTTCACATACAAAATATAGGGACAAACTTTGCAGTATTGAATTTATAGAGTCACTGGAAATCTCTGGGTGAAGAAACTGGCTTCTGATGGCTCTGTACCCTGGCACCTTTAAACCTGATTTGCAGCATGGAAGCATTTATGTACAAATGGCTTTCCTCCCCCTCCTGGATATTCGTATAGTTTAGTGACAAAGATGAATTATTTTTTACACCTGTTGGGACTGCAGAATTGATACTGCCCTGGGAGACGGAACAGGTTTCTATTTGGGTTCATGCATCATGGCAATATTTTTAGCTAATCTCAACTAGCGATTCAAACTCTGCCAGTTCATTTAGACTTGGCTTATCCTATCCACCTGTGGATTATGCTGGTGAAGTTAAAATACAGTTTGGCTCTGAAAAATTATTATGTGGCTAAAATGGACTGTAGAGCTGTAGAAATGCCTGTGTACAGATGAATACAGTTGATATGTGAGCCAAAAAGGGGTTGAGAAGCAGTTTATTCCTAAATTCCAGGGGCTTTCAAGCTAAACTGTAATTCAGTTTCTTGTTCAGTAGCTGGTTACTCCTACGCTAATGAGAAATTTGAACTGGGGCCGCAGATAGTGCTCTTCTGATTTGATGGTAGAAGGGCTTTCATGACAAGGATTTGCAAAAGTATAGGCTCTTGCCTTCGAAGGCTACTTGTGCATGGTACTGATGAGCAATTAAGTGCTGTAGGCAGTAAACATAGTAAACAGCTAGTTTTAGGAAAGGGTAGTACTTTTTAGAAGGGGTGTCTGCTGTCCTGGAGGTCTAGAGTTTCAGTCCTGCTGTAAGCAGGCTTCCCATCTAAAAGTTTCTAAAGAGGAAACATGTGCTGAAATTAGCCCAGACTACTATTTTATTGCAGGAATCAAATATGCTGTTGCATGGAGTAGCCTAGGGGAATTGGCCTAAATAGCTGTGTATAAAAGCCTCCGTTATGGAACTCCCTAATGACAAATGTCAGCACCGACAAGAGCAGAATGTAGTGAAAGATGGGGACTGGGGTGGTTTTTGGAGTTTAATTTGTGCATGGGAGGGGGAAGCACAATATCCAATTCACCTATTATACCTCAGCACTGTTCCTCAGTTGAACTGTTTCTTATTATTTGCAGTTAAGAGTATGCAAATATTAGACTGCCTGGTGCTTCTCCCCACCCCCTCTTGGATCAAAAACGTGTTTAGTTCTGGTATGCCAATCCAGCTTTGGCCCAATAGCTGGAAGAATTCAATACCGTGTTCCTGGTATGCTAGAACAGCGCGTACCATTCACCTCCCCCCCGCCCCCCTCCAAGTCCTTCTTGTCCTCATGAAGCATAAATGCCTTCCTGTATCTGAAGACTGGTAATTAAATTATTTTAGCAAAACAGTAATGAGGCAGCAGAATTATATTCTTTGGCAAGGAGGACTTTTTTGGGTTTGTTTTGAATTTATCCTCTAGATGCCGAGGATGAATCTGGCTGCGTGGCTGAGGGCTAATTTCCTGCTTTAGTTTAAACTCCTTGAAATTAAGTTCAAATAAAGTACAGTTTACAAAGCACAGAAAATACACTGGTTTCTAAAACTGTTTATCTGAAAAGCTAATCTCTTTTTAATAATGATTTGAACAAATTAAGATCTCATATGTTTCCTTGGAGAAAGTTTTTAGTAACTCATCTGGCTTTGTACGCAGTGCGGTTTGAATGGGTGTATTCCTTATTGCCTCCATAAGGTAAAACAAGCCTGTTTTCCAGTTGAAATTCTTAACGTCAGCTATGGTGTAACAGGTTAATGTTAATGCACGGGCAGCAGTAACATTTGATTTTTTTCATTAACTAACATATTGTAGACTAGTTGCAACAACATATCTAATAGCAACAGTTACTGAAGGGTTATGTCAGTCACTATAACTCTCTTAGTGCTTTAAAGTTGCTACATATATTTATGCAGCTGTATGCATTTCATGGTAAGTAACATATGTGATGTTGGGGATACAGCCTTATAGTTAGTGGCATAAATCACTATAACAAAAATGCGTGTGGTACTTCTTGCGTATACTTGTATCTGGCTGGACCTCAGCAGGGTGGCTTTTTGCAGTCATCCTCCTTACCTTGCCAGAGGCACCTGTGTGAGCCCTGCAGAGTGCCATTACACAGGTCAGGAATTCAACACTGGGAAGCTGATGTGGAGTGGGAGCGGTGATGGGAGTGTGGTGGGGAGTATGGATCTCGCGGAAGAGGGATCAGTGGGAAGAAAGCTGCTCTGAAAGCAAAACAATTTGATCTTTACTATTCAATCAGGAATAACGGGTGCGTTGGGGTGGTAGATCTACATCTTTTATTAACAGCCAAGTGTTAAAGTGGCTCAGGCCACCACATGTAACTGTACTGAAGGGCTTCCGGGTAGTTTATTCTGTGGTGGTATTTGTATAACAAGAGATTGCAAACTGTGACCAGTTAGCCTGCAGTGAAGAAGGTGGAAACTACTGGAGCCGAGGTATGAAAACTTAGATTATTCTGAGTTGCTGTTCCTTTTGCTCACGGCGTTTTACGTTAATTAAAGAAGCAGCTGTTCTCCTTACTCCTTCAAGACTTATGTTGTAATGCCAAACTAAAAAAATTGAAAGCTAGAGCAGATAAGAACAAATTACTGAGAAGCAAGGTTATTTATTTTCTGCTAGCTATTGTAGGAAATTACTAAGAATCAGACTTTTCCCCTATGGAAGAAAAAGCTTAATGTCTGTGTATCTATCTGTAATACATGTAGTCATGTGAAATGGTGTTTGCCATAATGTGATTGCCTTCATATGAATGAATTGATTTCTTCTGAATCAACACAGACCACTGAAAAGGCAGCTACCTAATAGGCATATCCATCTCCACCTGGCAGATTTGGGAGGCATTGTCCCAACACTTTTGAGTGCTGGCTGAACCGCAAGAATTACTTCATGGGTCCTCCTTGTTTCTCAACTATTTCCAAACAAAATTTATTTCCAAGTTGCAGGATGTTCTGCTAAACACCAAGCTCGTTCAAAAAGGACTGTCAGACCAAAATAATTGCAGCTGAATTATTTTTTTTTTAATCATGATTCTGATAATAAGGGATCTGCTATTGCTGATATCAATGTAGATCTGTGGTCTTGGACAAATCCTACTGATGCTAGGGATATGTCCTGTTTGGGAATAACATTGGTCTACACTCAAAAGATCTTTGCCTTCTAGATTTGTTTGCACAAGAGTTTGTTTCTTCTGCTGAATTAGAATTAAAAAAATGCAGTTTTGGAGATAAAGTAATCCAAACACACTGCTAGGTAGGATTCATGGAGTGGCTCTTGGGCATGATAAGTATTATATTTACAGAATTGGGGGTTAATGATATCTACAACATGGTCTGTGTTGTTTATGTGCAACACAGTAGCTTTTAAAACAATACACGCTTCTTTAGATTTTGAATTAACATTATATTTGCTTACTTTTTTGGACGTTTGTTAGTTCCCAATGCTTAATTAACATAACCAGAATAAACTCAGTAAGCATGACTGTAGCATTAGAATTGTCAAAACTGCTGTCCTCTGCAGATTGAAATAAATAGTGTTTGGTATTGATGATGTATTCATTATATTGTGATGACCTATGAGAGGTTTAAATATTTGTTCTAAATGTATGATTGAAATGTTTGTAGCCTATCAAAATTTTTGTCATGTGGTCTCTAAACAGTGCTTGTCTCTGTTTTATGGCAGTATTTACTGCTAGAAACAAGGAAATACTGAAGTGAAACTATAGTTCGAACAGTAATGTAGCCTATATGCAATATATACCCTCCCACCTAATGTTTTCTTGTATTTAAAAGTTGCTTTTTTTGTTCAATCCTGGTGGCAGTTCTAGCCATCTTTCTTCAGAAGATGTTTCGCTATTTGTCTTTTTCCTCCTGTAAGGATTAAATAGAATATGGTCACCTTGAAATGCTTCACCTGACTGACAGCTCTGTTTTTCTACTGCAATTCCTTTCAGTGTGGGGTCCCACCCCCTCGCCAGCTTCTTCCTGCTTCACTGGTCACTTTGCCTCTTCAAAAAAAACCAAACCAACCAAACTAAAAAAAAAAACCCTTAAAAATAGCTGCTTCTTTTTGTACTTTTTCAGTTTCATTATTTCATCTGTTTCAAGTGTGGTTTTCTGTGGTGTTATTGCAAGCTTATAGTTGGTGGAAGACTCATGATAATGAATCTGTCAGCAAGTAGCACACCCAAGGAGGGGGTGAAAGAGCAGCCCACCTTGGGATGAAGTAGGGAATGCATGTGCAGCACATCAGCTGCTCAATATTCATCCCACTTGAGTGTACTGACATTCTTTATGCTGGTGTATCGGGAGGTCACTATCAGAGGAATTGTCTCCTCTGCTCTCCCTCTTTCCTTCCTTCCTGCCCAGGTACATACATGGTTACCCAGCAAGTTGTCTGTGTGGATGGAGCATGTATGATTGGTTCTGCACAGCGTTTGCTTATTCAGGGGTTTGGCCTTTGGCGGCCTTAATATTTGGAAGCAAGGTATTTTGAAGTCATTAACATCTGTGAAAATAATGTTAATGAGAAGAAAATAAAGGAAAATGATGCTTTCAATGGACCTAGAGCATGTCAGCTTTGATTGACTAGAGTCTGGCTGAGTCTCTTGCCCTTGTGTTTGCATGAATTATTTTATTAAGCCATATGTGTAATTTCCAGTAAAATCAAGTTTTGTGTAAGTATGAAATAAGTTATTGCAGTGGGGGACTGGGGAAATGGACTTTCAAGCAGGCATGTGAAATAGGAGAGAAACACTAGAACAACTGCTGGCCTGGCCAGTGATAATTGTGTCGGTAACTTTATGCTTCATCCTGGAAGCTACTGAGAGCTACTAACTAAGCCCTAACTGGCAGCTGCTGGCATTGCTGTGCTCGTTTGATTTGCTACTGAGTTGTGATGGTTTGCACAAAATACAGTTGAAGATGTATTCCACTACTGCAACTTCCTGGTGCAGGGTCAGAGATACCAGTAGAGGTCACAGCGTTTACCTGCTGATCCTGCTTGTGGGGCAATAAATACTGCATTTTACAGGAGCTGTCAGTGCTTATGAAATGGATGGGCTTAGCCAAGGCATAAAGCAAGAAGTGTTACTCTATTCTGTTTAATTCTGTTTACAAGATGTGGTTTACTGAAAAAAATACTGAGAATGACAAGTGAGCTACCAGTGCCAAAGTCTGTATCCTCTCCACACCAATTCCTGAAGGAGCAGAGGTTTTTCTTTGGGAACTGAGCACAAAGCTCCCAGCTGTACAAGTGGTTTAATGTCAGCGAATTTTCTGAAAGTCCTAAGAGTGCTGGTTAGTGCTTCAGATTTTGCATAGTGGCCTGCAAGCAACATCCTCCTTTAGAGAGCTCCTCAGTTTAACTTGAAGATGGAAAGAGAGATCAGTTGGTACAGATGTAATTTCCTGACTGTTTCTTTTCCCACCACTGTTTAACCTCTTTGTGGTGAAAATTGGGAAAAGGGCTATATTTCCCCTGACCATTTGTTTTCCTTCCCTTGTCTACTCTGCTCTGCAGTTTAAAGCAAGGCGGCCATCACTGGAGTGGGGTTGGAAGAAGGGAGGGCGTGGGGGAGAGGAGGCGGAAGAAAAGTGTCTGCATCTCGTCTGTTCATGACCTTATTTGTCAGACAAGTTCCGCAGACCAAGTAGGAAGCTAACTTGTTTTAAAATAGTTCCTCTATTGATGTCATTCCCCCAGAAGTGAAGCTGGCTGTACTGGGGGAAAAAGGCACCAAAGAGCTTGTAGCTGAGGGATATCTGATGCGAACATACTCTTTCACATTAAAAAATGCTGGTAACTGTTTTTCCCCTTGTAAGTCACAGTTTAGTTACAGTACGAGGAGTAGAAGCTAAATATTTCATGATAGAAAAACTAAAGTATTTCTTTGCAGTGTCCACTTCTCAAATACAGATATAGTGAAAAAATAAACTCTGATTAGATGTTCAGAGCAGATGCAAAATTGGCAGTACTTCCAGAGGCCAAAAAGCAGGACCATTTATCGAATAGTAACTGCAAAAAAATTAGGCATGTTTTCTTTGAGAGTATCTGGCCCTGGAGGCCTGACAACTTCTGTCGACCTCCCCACCATTTGGAGATGCTATTTTTAGTGTAACTCTTTTTCTCATTATTCATTGGCCGATAGCTATCAGAAGGCATTGTGAGAAGAGACATGGTGTTGAAAGGTTTGTTTGTTTGGTTTTGGTTTGGAGCCAGGAGATAACATTGTTGGCTTTTTTTTTTTTCATTTGTTGTGACTTTTTCAGAACAGATTTCATATGTTATTGATATAAAGGAAAGTGTGAGAGAAAACTGTCTCTTGTGTGCCTAAAGCAGTGGAAATATGAGAAAGGTGATATTCCTCCTGCCAGTGGTCAAAAATAAAAAAAAAAAGAGGCTGAGGATTGTTTGAACAAATATGAGAAACAGAAGTACATTTACTTCCATAGGTGGCTGTTACAAGAATGGAGACAGAAGGAAAGGAGGCCACTGCTAAGGCTGGTGTTACATGAGTCTTTGAATGACTTGAGTCTTCAGGGCAGTGAAAGTTGGGAAAATATGACAAAAGTATCTGTTCAGGTTCCCTTACTGTAAGAGGTCCTCACGCTGAATTTGTGGAAGAGGTACTATCTTTTCTTAGAAGTGTTGACATGGGTGGAAGAAAAAGGCTATGAACTTTGGTCACAGAGTCCTTTGAGGTGCAGGTAGCTTCAGTTACCATGCTGACTTAAAGCTTTGCTTGTGTTTAGGAGTTTATACTGTCCTGCTGCTCTGATGTGTGATGCTGAGTAGGAGGTTGAGTGTCACTAGCTCTGCTAGCCTGGTTTAAAAGCGGACAAGCTACTGCTGTGAGTGTGATTGTGGCAGGTGATTGTGGGCTATATGGGTCTAGATTAGGGCTATGGTGGTACTCTCAGACAAATCTGATGGTAGATCAGGTTTGTAAGTATGTTTGCTTCCAGGAACTGTTCTTGAAAGGGTTTTCTTAAGGAGCATGGTCATGCTGGTAATGCTGTGCTGTGGCAGTTCAGTCTCATCTTCTTAAGAGGAGAGGAGAAAAAAGAAGGCATTACGAGCTTGCGCTATGTTTGGGCTGTAAGAGCAGCCTCTCTAATGACTTGCTTAAAACTAGATACATATGGAAATGAAGTTCAGGGAAAAGGAGGAAGAGGAAAACCAGATGTGGATGCTGTTAGGTTTGGTACAGCTGTGAGGAGGGGCGGGTACTACTCTGACTGATACTCAAGCACCAGCCAGCTGCATGTGCCTTGTGGCCACCAAACACTTCTGTGGAACAGACCTAAGGCTTCAAGTTGGGAAGACAGACTGTAAAAGGTCTGACTTAAATGACTTGTGTAGCACTGCACAGGGGTATTCCCACCCTCTTTTTCCATTTCTCTGCTTCGTTTATCACTCACCTTTCAATACTGTCAGTTAATGGGATGGTGTCCCCAACACAGTAGCTTTTCATCTTTTGTCACTTCAAGACACCAGTGCAGTTCCCACCACACAGTCTCTTGTGTACACAGACGCAAGTAGAGAGGTGGGAGGGGGACAAAATAGTATGTTATAAATTGAAGACCATATCGTGATGCACACCCTCAAAGCAGATAGGTGCTGCACCCGTGGAATATACTCAGTAGTTTTGGTGTAAAGTATCGTTAGAGGCCACAGAGCACAAAGAGACTTTGGCTGTCAGTCATTCATTTTTACTTAGCAGGGAAAACAGTAGTCTTTAGTGTGTTACAATCCAGAAAACTTGGAGTGAAATTAATAATCCTGTGACACCTGGGTGGTGACTCTTCTGCCTGTACACTATCGAGCTTCAAGATGTACCAAGTATTGAGTCCCCACTCAAAACGGGAAGATGCTATGCATTCCTTAAGAGATTGGTGGTTTTTCTTTTAATGTGGGCCAGAAAATTTCAAGTAGCATAATCCATGATATTTTTCTATTATGGATTATTATTATTATAGTATCTATCTCATTCTAAGTTAGTCTTGCATTAGAAACTTCAGCTTAAACAGTTAAGCTTAGTAAAAACGATAGAAAATGGCATCAGATAGTTGAAAGTATTTGAAAGTATGAACTCTCGCAATTGCTGTCAGCTCTGCCTATAATAAAGCCCTGAAGTAAAATGTAATTCCTTGTGTGAAGTCCCATAGGCTAAAAAGTGGATTTTGCCAGGTCTTTAGTAGTCCTGTTGGAAA
Source organism: Strix aluco (assembly GCF_031877795.1). NCBI lineage: Eukaryota > Metazoa > Chordata > Aves > Strigiformes > Strigidae > Strix > Strix aluco. The sequence continues at coordinate 53,666,449 of NC_133934.1, forward strand.
GGTCAAATGGTTTGCATGTTAACGGGATATGAAAGAAGTTTGGCTTACCCGGGTCTATATTAAGGGATGACCTAATGCGGTATCTAGTTCTTTCCCTAACAAGTGATCGAATGAAGTACTTACCATAGGAAGGCAACAGAAACATTTATTTTGTATTAATTATTTCATAGTTCTTTCAAAGGCCTGAATAGTGATTCAGATGCTAAGCCTGGATTAATGTAGAGTGTATTGATTTCAGGAGGGTATAACTCCCCGTTTGTTAAGCTTTTGTGTTTATGAATGTAATCAGATCATCTTTAGATATTCTTACATGCAAACTTTATTAAATCTGTGAAGAAAATGATTGAAGTGTCTCTGTTAAGCGTGATGTTGTATTGATAGTAATAGCATTTGAGATTTTTAAGAAGGAATTCTGTAGAGGGAAGGCAAAATGCTGCGAATGTGCAAAATACAGAGCTAAATGAAGATGTATTTTTCTTATTAAAAAAGATCATATCACCTCGGTGGAAACTCTAGCTATAAAACATTTTTGTTCAGAACCCTTAAAAAAAAAATCAGCTTTGCTGTGCAAATGCTCCTCTGTCAGACAGAACAGCTTAATCTCAAAGTTTATACTACATCTGCTATTAAAACTTTTTCTTTCTAATGTACATCTTATACAGCACAAGCCAGGCATAGTTCTGAGTCCAATGCAGCTAGTAAGTGAAACTTTTCTTTCTTTCCTGTGAAGTAAAAGACAAAAATTGTTGGGGTTTTTTGGGGGGATGGTGAGGCTCCCTTGCCAGTGATTTCTACGTCTTCTCTTTGTGGTTCTAGACTTAGCTTTGTGTTGTGAAAGACACAAGGAGGTAGAATAATGGGATGCTTGTCTCCAACTTGCTAATGTATCTAAGCAATGGCTTCTGTGCTGTTCTACTTTTCTTTACCTAATGCCTTTAAAAGGAGATAAAAGAAAAGAAAACCCCACAAAAAACCAGTGGAAATCTACAAGCCAGAGAGCTTTTGGAAGTTGGGTTGGACTGGATTTTGTTAGCCTGATAGGAAAATAGAAGTCTTGTAAAGCTTCAAACATCAAAGACATCTTGGTAGAATAAATTATCTTTGGTTCCTGTTGACTTTCTGTAGCTCCTCATCAAATCAGTGTTTTGAGTCCAGACCAAATAAGAGTGTTCTCTGCCTAGTGTCTAAGGTGGCTTGTTAGCAATCATTCAGGTATGAAAAGGCATCCCCCAAAATATGTACTCTGACAAGCAGTCAGAAGATATTTAACCCTCAGGGAACAGTGTACTAGTTCTGTGTGAGGGACTGATTGTCTGGATTCATGGCTTAATCAGATATAATGTAGGTAGTGATCAGGGGGCACAGTCAACCTCACAAAGGAAGCAGTAGTGGTTGGAGAGCAGGCAGCACCACGTCCTATCTGACTAAATTCCTGTCCTCTTTGAATCTTTTCTTAATGCACAGGGAGGGGGGGGGGGGGGGGGGAGACCCAAAACATTGGCAGTTCACTAAAATAGGAATAAGGTCATGTAATACCTAACACTTTTCTTGTATATGAACTGGCCTCCACCCCTCTGTCAGTGGTAATCACTGGCTGAAGAAGGTTGGCAGAAGAAAACCTCTGCTTGCATCTCCATGTCGGAGCTCAAAGCCAGCTCCATGGATGAAACTCTTTCTCCATCAGTGCTCTGAGCAGGGATAGTAGGTGGGACTGGTGCAGCAGAGGCTTACTCAGCCCAGCAGGCTTGGCCACAGGAGCTGGGGCTGCTGGCATAATGGTGGGACAGATAGTTGAGGACAATACAGTCTAGAAGTGCTGAAGCCAGGCTTGCTAGGACATGTCTGTCAGTGTAATAAGCTGTGAAAACTGCCACTGAATGCTTATTAACTTCTGTCAGCTATGGATACAGTCTATTCTCTCCACTTTCCAGTTGTATTTTGGCAATGGGCTATAAGCAAAAGTCATTGTAGCAGGGGCTTTACATGAATCTCCTCCTTTAAGAGCATACTCAATTTGTATATTAAATTATTTTGCTGTTGTGCAGATCGAGCGTAATTCTGTAAATGCTAAGAACCCAAGTCTTGCCGCTGCAAAAACACTTGAGCAAAAGTGTAGTTTTTAAGCATATATGTTGTCTCCATAAGATGACTCTTGCTTAAGGCTCAGCCTATGTTGATGTGCATTGCTGCTCAGCACCCGGCAGTGTTGGGTCTTGAGACTGTTGTTACCAGAAGGAAAGAAACATTGACTGGCTTGGAGGAGACAATTAACCTTTCCCAGCAAACTTTCTACTTTGTCTCAAAGACGCATTAGCCAGTGATTGTTAGCCATAAGAGAGGCATAAGGCTGGCAGAGATGTTGGACATCCTGAGAGCTAGAATAGAAACAGACGCTTGACCAGCCAATCTCCATCACTAAAATGATAGGGCTAAATCAAGTGGTTTAGTAGCATTTGGGGATGAGGAGTTTTTGTCTATTAGGTATGTGGTGGTGTTTTACTACCCCTTACTCTGGAAATGCTGTAGAGATGCTCTATCCCCTTATGTCTCTTTGCAGTATGCAATTATTGCACTCAAGCTAGAGATCAGTACCTCAGAGCAGGTCCTTTTCTGGGTACCTCTGTAAAACTATCTCTTCTGAACTATTGACTACAAAATAATTGATGTTATGAACAAAATATAGATGAGTAGTTTTTTGGCTGAATGAATAAATTTTTGTGTATATGTCTACAAATGCAATTCACTTTTGATATGAAAACCTAAAGATGGTTTCGTTGAGGCATGCGCTTAAATCTTAGAGACTTGAATTCTTGCACTATCTCTCTGGATGAAAGTATCACAATCCCTCTTACATCAGAGGGAATGTGATACTCTGGCTGGTTGAGTAGCTCCTCAGTGAGAGTATTTTCTTCCATTGACACATCTACACTTGAACTTTAAAACGTATAAAGTGCTGATTATTAAAACTTCAAATGACATTAATTTGTTTTGATACCTGACCTGATGAAAACTGCTGTTGTTGCAGTTGACAGCCCAGATCAGTTTATAACTCTGTCCTGAATGGTGTGGGATTAAATATCTGGAAATTGCTCACAGGAAACTCTGGTTACAGCAGTCAGAGTAAGGATTTAGGGCAAACCAGTCGTGTTGACGCTTTACTTTGCAACCTCCTGCTGTTGGAGAAGGTTAAACTGCTGTGGGTTTTTTTATCCCCTTCCTCCTTGCAAAAAGGCACAGCTTTGGCATGGCGATGGAGAGAGTTGGGTGCAAATACATGATTTTGGACACTGTAGCCATTGACATCAACTGGTTCCTGACCTCTCAACAGGATGGAGTGCCTCAAGTGCTTCTGGTAACTCCAGATGCTTCCTCTGTCACTCGCTCGCCATGTGCACAACTCCACTTTATTGCATATCCTAATCTACGCCTGTTTGGTTAGCTCAGTAATTACCCCATTCCTGCTCTCTGACTTCTGTTGCTCTCTTTAGCAAAGAATGTATCCCCAGGGTACCAAATGAGGTTTTGTAGAGGTTCTCCTGTCCTGCTTTGCCCTGATGATGACTGCCTAGTACAAGTCAGCCTTTATCCTACAGCATGGATTCATTCCCTTGAAAGAAACTCCTGTATTACTTGGGAGGGGGGCTGAATATGGGGGTGAGGTGAGACCTCACAAGAGGGGATACCTCATGAAGAAAAATATTATCCAGAATAAGGGGATAAAGATGAGCTTTGTGGAATGTGTAACTGCTGTGCTTCAAGGGAAGCATGGACTTGAGAGGGGTGGCATGCAAATAGTTTAGACTTAGATGCAATGGCATTTATGTAATGCTAGTATCAGTTCTGGGAAACATAATGCATAACAATAGGCATTATGAATTAGGAAATATGTCACTTCAGCATTTAAGATTGCTAACCACTCAAATTGAATCAGAGTTGATTTTCTAGTGCCACTTTTTGAGTTTCTGCCAAATAGTTTTGAGTCTTTCAATTTGTCACCTGTTTTTGGTTTTGGTGTTTTTTGGTGGTTTTTTTTTTTTTTTAGCATAAAGAGGAAGGTAGAGTGTTGCAAGAATACAATTTGTACTGCCTTTGTTTTTCTCCCTCTTGCTTTCCTTAGCCTGAGGACATCTGTCTTACTGCTGAAATAAGTCTACCAGGTGTTTTTGCTGTTAGTTATTTAAGAGAAATGCTGTTCAGAAGCCATTATTGTTTGTGGCATTTAGGGTTCAGAAAAGTGTGTGATGGGAGAGGAATGAAGGGAATAATAAGAGCTGGGTATCAAAAAAGCCCCCAAACTACAAAACCCAACAAACTATTAAAATCAAATATATAGGATATTTGTCAGAAAGCTCCAAATGATAACTGATGAATGCTTTGGACTCTGTATTGCAGATGGTGTAAGTATTTATAGGGATATCTTGCCTCTGTTTTGAGTTGCATAAGTACTTCATTGTAACCATCCTCTTCCAATTTTTCCTTACTGTGCCAGTCCTTGCCAGACTGTCGTATGTTCTAGCTCTACTGTGCCCAGCACTGGGTTTCTGTTTAATCATGAAAGCAAGGCCTTCTGGCAGCTTTTCCTTTATTGGTACAGTTGCAGGAAATGCTTCAGCATCAAGAAACAAGCTGCTCTTTTATGCAGCAAAGAGCACTTGGGTACTGCTGGATTCCTGAACAAGCACAGGCATCGTCAGCAGCATGCTCGTGCTTTGGGTTGCCAGCCCAAAAAGCGCTGCTGGCTTCTTCAGGGAAAATTCTGTAGCTGGGGTTATGTGGGAGGTGGCGGGACAGGTCTGGGAGGTGGTGGTATGGGTTTAGAGGTGTCTTCTGGCTTTCAGTCTCCTGACAGATGTGTGACCACCCTAGGCGTGTAGACCCAACTACGTATTCCAGTTTCTTTCTACCCAGTCCCTGGGTAGGGAGCCTGCCACAAGATCCCTGATGCTCTCCCAACCTCATGGCAATGGTAGCAGCTCATCTCCCTCAGCCACTTCAGGCCATTTTGATTCATGAGAACACAGAGGGTTTAGGTTTCACTTGCCGGTGAGGCTGTTATAATGCGATAGGGCTAAACTGCTTTGTAAAGAAAGTAGCAACTTCCTTGGGTTGATCTCTGCTCAGCAATAAATGCAGTCTAAAAGCAAAGTGTTGGTTAGAAAACACCCAAAATATACCACTTTGGCCATCCCCATTCCTTTTCTTCACACTGGGAGGAAGAATAAAGGTTGAGTTGTTGCAGAAAGGCTTGGACTAAAATAGAGCCAAAATCTAAGTCATCAGAGGGGCCACACTGCAGTACAACAGAGCTGAGTTTGTTTTGCCAATCGTCCTATGAGGAGGAGGAAATGATTTGAGATCCTCACCGGTAACCCCAGCTGAACATTACTCAGGACCACCCATAGCTGTCTTTGACCTCTTTTGCTTTCTTCCTGCATGCTGGAGTGTGATATTCCTAAAGCAGCCCTTCCAAGGGGGGATCCATGGGAAGATTGCTCCAGTCGAGATTGTAGAGGAACCCAGAGTTACTCCTGCTGTTGCTGTTCTTGAGTGTCACGGTGACTGTGAACTTTTGGGAGGGGAGCGGTGGGAGGGTGCTGTTAAGCTCCCAGTCCTTTGCATTGATGCGCTTGTACCAAAATCTGGATTCAATTTATAAATCATCGAAATAATCTCTTGATGTTGCATTGAAGATTCAAGAAAAGTAAGTTGAAAAACCCAGCAAAACCTCAGAGTGTATCTTGGCATTAAAATTGGGAGATTAAAAAACACTCCTTATTTCTAGGGCCTGACTCATGGTTTTTGAATGTGTGAGGGTGGCAGTGCTAGCTCCTATGGTCAAGTAGCATTATAAATATTTCAGGACTTGAGGGCACAGAGCTGTGCCAAATATTTTTCTAGTGTTTGGGTTTTTTTCCTAATTCCTGAAAAAAATTATTGCAGATCTCTTACAACCTGGGTTGCATGTGTAGTTAAACAGACAACATGTTAAATATCCAAGTTTCTGAAAAAGGTGCATCAAATCCAAGTATTTAAATTGATTACATAGTGACTAAAGTGTTGCTGACTGTCTAAAAGCTGTTTTATTGGGACATAGTGTATGTAGTTTCATGTATATGTGGTAGAGAAAAATAAATTGCAGGGCAGCTGGCTTGCTAGAGGCCTTCAGAAATAAACAGTACATGGCACGTGTGGTAGAATTTGACCCTGTTAGGAAAATAAGTAGGGCAAAGTGGCTGGTTATTAACGGTGGCTTCAGCTTCTGGTGGCAGCTTAGGCAAAGCAAAAGAAAGGCAGCGGGGGAGGAAATCAAGTGGGATTTGAGTAATTCTTCCTGCCTGCCAGGAAGCCCTCGGTGCCCTGAAACTCGTTCAGCCAAGTCGTAAATGAATTCTCTGGCAGATTGCACTCTGGGGGAAGTATTTTTCTATTAGTTTTCACAAGGCATCGCAAGTTGCTGCAAGCCCAGAGCATTAAAAGGCGGAGGGGGTTCTCAGTGGAGGTGTGCGGGAATGTCTTGCTTCATTGGACATGGGATGCGGGGTGCTGCGGGCGAGGAGCTGGCATGTCACCCTCCGTGCCATGGGGTCACCTGCAGCGTGGGGAGGAGTGAGTGCCATAGAGCATTGGCCTCATTTATTTCTTGGATGTGACTTGCCAGAAATGCTGAACGAGGTTCCTCTGTGCTTTAAAATGAGAACTGAACTGCTAATTTGCTTTCTCTGACTACTGAACGTGTGTGTGGGTGTGAACAAGCTGCCCAATGCCCTGTTCTGTGCACTGGTGAAATAATGATGTTGAGCACTATGGGTGGAAAGTGGTTGGTGGTGGGTCTCTTCTGCCTGCCGTATATCCAAGTGAAAAAGATGGAGGATGAACACATACACTTATTTCTGAAATTTGTCCATCATGAGTGTGCTGAATCCAAACTGCTGTGCTATGTGGAATAAGCTCTTTAATGAATAAAGCTTTGAGCTTCCTTTGTCCTTCAAGAATTCCTGGACCAGCTTCACTGGTTTCTTCTGATCTGAGGGATAGAAGTCTTTAGCCGGTGAAAAACGTGTATTACTCCGAAAGGCTTCTTTGCTTGTTGTGTTTGCTGTTGTTTTAACAAGTATATATATCATGTGTGGGGAATCCTTGGAAGTAGGGGATGGAGCATGGCAGGCAAGATCCGGAGGAAATGTCAGAATAAGTAGATATGCAGATAATAGTAACCTGAACCTCTCTTGAAGATGTGTAGGAAATATATTGCTTGATTTATAAATTTGTAGTACTTTTAAAAGGCACTAAAACAAAGATGTTGAAAGAAGGTACAGAAAAGTCTGTCTCATGTTGCATAAATAACTGTGCTGGGCCCAGTCATTGTAAACTGTGTGGGATTGTAATATAGGTAAACTCGTGATTCTTTCTCCTCTGCAGAAAAAGAAATAATATTTACAGTATGTACCTTATATCTCCATATTCTATTGTTTAAAATGAGGTAACTGAGAGCAGAATGTAGCAAACGTGTAAGCACAGTACTCCAAAGTTATCACTGGGTCGTAATTTCGATTGGCCATCTGCATGTCTAATGCATTTACTTTGAAAACTGATTTTCAGTGTAAGAATGGGCTTTATATTGTAAGTTAAATTAGCTTTTGGATTTTTAGCTAACACATTGTGGGGAAAAAATGGAATTAATATATTCCCCTTAAGTGAAACTCTTAACTGTAATATCTTTTCCTTTCTTCATTTGGTTCACTGTCTAGATACAGGAATATGACAGCTGGCATGATGCCTCCTTTTTGAATTGTGCCATTTAGCATTTCTGGCAACTGGATAAGTGTGGAAAGCTGTATAGCGACAAATCTGTTTCTCATACCTTTTGTCGTCTGTTTTTCATCAGATAAAAAAATGTTAATACCCCTTGAACTTTCTTCCTTTGGCTCACCCAGACAGTAATTTACTTGAGCATTTCCTGTATGTTGTCTCTGGGTGCAGAGCTTGTGCTTTCCATCTCTGCTGTGTTGCAGAGCTTCTTGGGGCTAGGATAATTGCAGGTAATTGGGACAACGCAAACTTGTGGAAGGGAATTTATCCTGAATCCAAAGCAAAATCTGAAGCAAAACTTGGAAAAATGCTTCTCTTTGTGTATTTGTTGCAATGCTGTTTCCTGTATATCTTAGCAGACTTTCATAAATTTCTAGGTGAAACAGAAGCCTGCCTACAAAGAGTTGCTGCTTAGAAAAGAAAAGCTTAAACAATCCTGGTTTTTCCACATGTTAAAATGTATTTTGATGCTAGTAAATGAATATTTTCATAACTGATGAATAGAACCTTTGTTTTCAAGAGAATATGACATAGAGCTGATTGGTTGTTGAGTGAATATTTTGTTTCTTCAGACTGCATGAGGAATTTTGTGTTGTTTGTGGGCAAATACCTGATTCTAGTCAACTCTGCCCATCATGCTTTAATATCTAAGCAGGTGCTGGATTTTGAGCTCTCAGACATGCAGGTATTGGGATCCATACACATGGTCTGGAGCAGTTGCCTGCTGTAAGCAATCACCATAGTCATTTCACCTTCTACTCCTTCTCCACTTGGGCGCTTAATACTAACTCTGGAAGCATAAATAGTTCAGCTTGACAGATTACAGTTACAGCTTTCTTAGCGCACCAATATGCAGACTTGCTGCAATACAAAGGGCTTTTCTGGAGGTGGAGCAGCAAGAAGTGCTGAAATGTAGCTCAGAGGACCCACCTTCAGCACATGGATGGACACTGTAGTTACAGCAGTGCCTGGAGGAAAAGCAGGCAAACCTTCTTTTCTGACAGCAGATGGAGAGTCATCTAACAGTTTTACTTGGCTAACCTACTTTAACAGTTTATTTATTAAAAAATGCAGTGTTGAGCCCAGAACTTCAACATTTTGCTGTTTTTTTACTCAGTAAATGTTTCTTTACTAAAGCCACTTTTTTTAACTCTCCCTTCTTGCTTGAAGTTACTTTTTTTTTCTTTTTTCTGTTCTCCTTCATAGCAAAGTTGAAATAAGAAGGTGGTTTTACCCTTGCAAATATGCCTTGCCCTTCCATTTCACTGCTCATTTTGAATGCGGCTGAAACTGTAATTTGTTCCTCTTCTTGTCTCCTCTCCTCCAGTTCTTCTAAGACTTGGAGCTCTCCTCAGATGCCAAATACTTTCACACTGGAAAAAAAGAAAATCTTGGATTATTTGAGCCAGGCTACCAAAAAAACCCCCCAAAAATCAACACAGAAAAAACAAGGACCAAAACACAGTCACACCCTTGAGGGGAGGATGAGGTCTTGTCTTTCAAACTCTTCCTCATCAGCAGTTCACTGAAAAATTTACTTTGGTTCTCCTCAGAAAATGTTTTGAGTTATTAATGGACTTTGAAACTTTATTTAGGACACTGTTTTCTTTTGTCAACAATGTCTTGAAGTTCTTCAAAAGCCAATTTGTAAGTTATTGCAAGAATTAAACAGGCTCGTGTTGACGAAAGTAGGGTTTTATGTTTATTAGGTTTTAACGTAGACATCAAAAATGTGTATGTGTATGTCTCTCTGCATGTTTATTTTAGTGCTGCTGAATGATGAGGAGAGAGATGTTGTAACACCAAGTTTTTGTTCAAAGTACAAGCTGACCCCCTGCCAACAGGACTGGGAGCTGTCATGCAAGGCCTTGCTGAAGGAGAAATCAGAGGTGGTTTCCTTAGTATAGCTTCTCATTGATGCATATCAGCCCTGAAACAGAGGTGGTAACAAGTATCTGCAGGGGTCATGCCTTAAAAAAATTTTCAGCATAGCACTATTACCAAAATCTGCAGGAGCTGTATATATTTAAATATATAGCTGAGCATTGCTGTTCAGTTTGAGGCAGATTTGGTCTCTGCAAGCACCCACCACAACCTTTGGTCCGGGATCAAAAACTTGCTCCCAAGAAAAGCAGTATCTGTGCTGGCACCTTCCTGGGGAAGGTGTGGCTCAGGCCATGGCCTGGAGGGCACCTTCATGCAGTGGGTTACTATGGCCTGACCCTTCTCCTACCTTGCAGCATTGCTAAAAATGGTGATTGCTAAATTGTGCTTGAATTTACTGTGAAAATCAACTTGGTTTGTGTGTTTTCAAGCCCTTTCCCTCACTGGGATCTCAAACAAGGAGTGATGAGTTTTACTGTGAAATTAAATACCACTTACAAATTAGTTTTTCTTTTTCTTTTTTCCTTTTGGTTGTTATATTGTACATACCTGATGGAAGCACAGTGTTTGTTAACTACTACATGAAGCAGAAGTGGTCTGCAACATTTCAGTGCTTTGTTCTGTTCTTGCTTTGCTCTTTAATGTCAAGTTTGTGTGCAGATAATGCCATTGCTATGGGCCAGCCTGTCCCTTGTCCTGCCTGACCCGGGTTTCTGTGGGCATGCCACGTGCACGCCACTGGTATGGGCGTCCCTGACCCTACAGGCACAGCACTGGTGCTCTCCCTGCTTTACCTCTTCTGCCCGCTTGCATTTCTTGTATCACTGGCTGAGGCTGGCCCTGAGAAAGCACCCAAGCCCTTTGTTTTTCGCAGTGGCTACCTGGATGCTTTTCTTATTCCTGCATTAAATGAGGCTTTTGTTTGCACTTAGAAAGCAGTGAAGACTGAGGCTGTAAATCAGATGGGGAGTCTGTAAATTATAGTTAAATTCAGTTGCAAGCTCAGTTTGTTTCACTTATTCACTGTAAATTTTATCTCTGTTCAGAGACCCTTTGCCAAGCACCTATGGCATTTTTCACTGCCGTGGGAATACTTGTGCACATCTGGATTTGGCAGAAGCATTAACTAAATCCCATAATTCTTAAAACCCTAAAGCTGTGGCCCTCTGTCTGCTCTGTTTCACCAGAGAGCTGGAGATGTAGCTAAAGGTTCATTATAAAGCAGAGCTGTAACATAATCTATAGGCAGCCTATTAAAGTGACGTGCCAGCTCGATGTGCTGTGGTTTTAAATAACTTGCATTCATCTCTCCTGAGTACTAGATGAAAGTTTAGACCCTCTCTGAGCAGCCCACACCACAGTTGGAGCTCGCTGTTCAACACGTAGGCTCTGGGGCGCCTGTGTCCCTTTTGGAGGCTTTCCCCTATCACTTGGGCTTCCATTTCTTTTTTAATCAGACTTGTGTTTTGTTTTTTAAAACCGAATTAAACTGAGAACACTGGAGACAAAGCTCTGACTTCCTATGCCATATCTGTCTGTAGATAAATGGCTGTGAGCCTTTTCATTCCTGTTCTTTACCACTCTGCTGTCTTTGGTAGTGCTAAATTAGGTTAGAGTGATTTTATTTTTACTTCCAGATGTTTCATATAGGGGAAACAGCATTTGACCAAAATTAGATTTTTGGGCAACCATATTAAAATGTCTTAACTGGATGATATTTAAAATTTGAAAACAGTATTTAAAAGTACTTAATTATGCAGAACTAAGCCAGAGACTTTTATGCCAGTAAAATTATTGTTCCATCAACCAAAAAAGATCAGATTAGTTGGAAAAATTATAAAAAAAATGTTTTCTGTTAGGGGACAGTGTTGGTGGGCTGTGCGACTTGTACTAATTTCTTCATGTGTTGTGTCCCAGAAACTAACAGGAGCTTGTCTGGGATTGCCTTTGTAATGATGTGTATTTATGTAGTTCACAACATTGGAAAATAATTTTGAGTAGTCTTGGGGTGTTTCCCCTGGCATCGCAAGTTTTGCCTTTATGGTTCAGAGAGCTCCTCAGCCCAATCTCCAATAACCTTTAGTAGAAAGATGCAGTTTTAAGCACTGACTTAAGTCAGTGTTGCCTCAACTCTGCCATTCCCCTGACCCCATGTACCACTCCCAGCCCCTGTGCTACTGCCATTGGTCATCTGTTCACATGCTGTGCTAAAAAAGCAGAAAAATAGACTTTTTTTTTTTATTTTTGCTGGGTAATACCATCAGCTTTTCAATTAGCATAAGGGATAAGTATATCCAAAAAGTTTTGTTTCCAGGAGAACTACCTGTAACTGCAGGGCATTGTGTTATTAAAGTGTTAAGTTTAATTATATAAACTGGAAGTTAGAACACATTCTTATTTTGTTTTGATGAGGTTTGCCTAATCCGACCCCAGAGACATAAGTTTCCCCGCCTGTGCTGGGAAATTAGCTTTCACTTGTTACTGACCTGTGTTAGATTCAGTGATATAAAGGGAGATGCTGCAGCATATCTGACTAGTAATGCTTCACTTAATGAATATTTACTTTCTCTGATACCTTCCTTTATCTTCTTGTGCACCCTTTTATATGCAGTGATCTGGGTCACCCTTTCTTCTCCGAGCTGTAATTAGCAGACTCTGATGGATATGACAAGTTACTTTGTTTTCCAGCAGATTGTACTTGATCACTGTTGTTCCAACCTGCCACTTCTGCTGCTGAGTTGCTACATCAGTCTTGTACTCCTCAGGATGATGAAAACCAGCCTGCCTGTGTCTTCTCTGCAACAGGGGGAGGAATGACAGCTACTTTATGTTCAGTGAGTGCTGTGGTTAGTGTTTAGGAAGTGCATGTGACAGTAACAGAGAAGCAGGGAGGTCTGGTGTAATCTTAAGCAGGTTAATTACTATACATGTTGACACTTGAATGAAAACTTTCAGCTGGACCAGGATTTTCATATGTCTGGTTGGTATTTCTTTCATTTTTTTGTTTGCATTAGTATCTCGGTCTAGTCTGGGAGGAAAAAAGAAAGAGTGTGTTCTGCTTTAAGCCTTGTTTATTCAGAAAAGACTGCCCCCCCCCCCCCCCCCCCCTTTAGTAGGAATGTGGAAGAAACTCTTTCTCCCCTGGTACACATCTTGTGCTTATTGAATTTTATATGCCTTCAATTCTCAAAGGCTTGAGCTTTCTTATTTCAGTTAAGTACTGCAGGTTGAAGGAGTCAACTCAGTTTGCTTGTGCATCTGAAGGGCTTGAAATGTAACTCCCTCAGCAGTTGATTTAGTGGTATACTCTTCAGTATGAGTCATTGCTACAAAATATAGCGCTGCCAGTGCTGGTCTTTCCCTTGGCACATTTAGTTTGTTTAGTTAATGAGAGAAGCACTTCAGAGGTAATTAAAAGCTTTATGAAGTTCACGTTAGTAAAAAGCTCCTTTAAATGGGAGACTGAGGTTCTCCAAGTGCTCTGAATGGCAAAATACCTAGAGGCACTGAGTGTAGTTGGTCTGTTGGCTCCCATGGATGAACAAGGGCCTGTCCCCTTGGGGAAGCTGCTTTCCTGGGAACGGTACCCGCATCTGGGAGCTAGCAGGGCAACCACCTGGGATGGAGACTTTGAAGTCATCAGGTGACTGGTCCAAATGTGACAAGGGAATTATTTTTGTGACTCTGATATAGGGTTGCATTTGGCCAATAACTCTTGGTCAGATAACAAATGTTTGTTCATTGCTGCATAAGTGACTTCTTAGACTAGCATTAATAGTGGAAGCTCACACACATGCTCATAAAGACAAGGGAGGGTAGGACTGGCCCTGTTACCCTGTTACTGCTGCTCCAGTCAATGAGCATCCTAGTGAGAGTGCTGAAGTACCCGTATCTGTGATCCTCCACGTCTGCTTATCATGTTCATGCATTTATTTGGAAACATTTGCAAGACTCCATTTTCTCTCCTTTTCCTCCTCACAAGTCCCAGTTTGGATGTTGCTATCTCCCAGTCTTTAGGAATACATGCCACATCATGCTGTACTCAGTGTGTGGCCCTGAAGGAGACCACATTGCCTTCTGCTGTACTGGTGTGAACACTGAGCCTTTTGTACTGAACTCCTTAGAAGTGCAGTCATTAATGTAGTCACTGTTTCTAACAGTGGTGTGAGGTAGAAGGGTATTGGCGGAGGAAATGTTAAGTTTAAAATTATTTCGTTGATACCAGATCTGTAAGGATGTGCGGTCACCCAAGTGTCTTGCTTATATCTGGCCCAAACTTTGCATAACATCAGCTAGAGTTCTCTGCAGAAATCTGCAGTTTGGTGTCACTGTTTTGTGGAGGGGGCTCAGACCTGTGCACTCGGTATTTTCGTAACGACTTGCTCAAATCCTTCCCGTGGAACAGAGACTGCCAGTTGCATGAGTGTTCTTGTAGTAAGGAACTGAACCCTGGGTTAAAACTGTGAATGCCATGTCAGTTCACGCTCCAAGTAATACACATGTTGTAAGAAGGAACTTCAGTGTCTCCGTTTGACCTAATCACCCTGCCAGGTCACAGGTTTCCTTATGTGAATGGGAAAAGAGAAAAACCTGTAAAGCCACGCTAGCCTGGTATTCTCCTCACTTCGTTGGTAAGTGGGAATGAAGCTATGTTTCTGAGAAGATGTTTTAGTTCCAAAGTTGCCAGCTTTATTCATTTTCCTGCTTTGGTCATGCCTGTTGTCCCCTCTTGCTTGTATGGTTTGCTTTTGTTCTTCATCTCTGCACTCCAAAAGCAGTACAAAAGGTACTTTTTTAATCTGCAAGAAGACTTGGATAACAAGTCTCTTCTGAGAGAGACTGTATTTTATCTAAGTTAAAATACCGGTCCTGTTGAACTACTAAATAATAACTTTGTTAATGCAATCTTCATTTTTGGTTAAAAAGAGATTGTGGAAGATGTTAGTTTCCTCCTTTAGTTCTCGTATCCACATGACTCTTGTTTGAATTGGTGACTTGTAGCATAATGCACAGAGATCAGAATACTGTGGTGTGCAAAAAAGGTATTACATCCTTCTCCACTTAGTGCCCAGTGAGCTTTAAGGACAATCTTATTGGAAAGCTGGAGGAAAAAGAAAAGCATCTCCAATTATATTGTATTCCTTTCATGTTCATGATTCATTTCTCACTATAACCAATTGCAAGACTCCTACTGATATTAATAGGAGTTAAGCTTGCATGTGATTGTTCCAGTTTAGCTTCAGTTAATTTATGAGTGATATAAAACTTCAAAGTGAGGATTTATGCATATTAAAATAATTTCAGTATCAAATTCACTTAAGATCTTAATATGTTTGTAGCCACGTCAGTGCTAATGCTTTTCTTCAAAATTCTTATTCCAGTGTGCTCTTGTTCTAATTAATGTATGAAAATGCTGTATTCTCAGCATGCCTAAACATACTTTGGATGCTATAATTGTTCTAAGTTGCCATTTAAATCTAGGTGCTTAGAAGATGGAGAAAATACCCCTATGTTTCCTGGAAAAGCAAACCTTTTGCTGGATTAGAGGTACAGGATGTAACTGAACACTAGCAAGAGGTATGAAATGCTTCCAGACCATTCAGCCTCTGGAAGAGATGCTCAGGGACATGTGCTGTAAATCTAGGGCCCCCCTTTGGTAGGTTGCATAATTTTAAGATATCTGATGCCTTCTAATAGGTGGCCGGAGAGGAATGTATGAAGCTGTTAATTTCAAGAAAGGCATGATGGGTGGCTGTGTGAAGAGCTCAGATCCTTCTATAGCTTTTTCATTGTCCCACTGTACCTGTTCGGCTTTTAGAAAATGGTTGAATAAAAATTATGTATTTATGAGGAAAAAGCTTTCCCCTAAAATTGGTTTGTTAAACAGGCAGTAAATATGCAAACAGTGCATTTTAGGATCAGAGCAATATGAATCCTTGATGTCACCAGCTCATATGACATGAGGACATTGCTTGCCAAAGGTCACTGGCTGCACGTTAAGTCTCATTTGCTGCTTCCATGCATGTGGTTATTCCTGCCTTCCACCTGCAGAAGCAGGACCAGGGATGCTGTTGCTGTTCGGTGATAGATAAAGTGCACCTTGAATGGTGGTCTTGGGTGGGAAGCCATTGGACCCTTCTGGTTCTGGTGGCTAGTCTGATTCTGTGATGGCCTCTGAGTAATGTATCTTATCCTGCTTGGTGATGTTTGGGGAGGGGGAGAATGGACAGGACTGAATTCTTTCTACCTTTTTTTTAATGTTTCCATAAACTAAAGGTAGACCCTTGGCAATTTTGGTGACTGCTTTCATTGCCTGTCTCACCTCAGTATATGGGGGTTGTTTTGCTTGGTTGGGTTCCTCCTGCCATCCCAAGTTTTTCAGCCAAAGTTGGTTTCTTTTGTCTTGAGCTGTTTTGCAAACATTCAGTGCACCACTGCTCAACAAAGTCTTCTGTCACACTGAAATGAATTATTTGCTTATGTGTCTTGTTAAATTACAGTTTTGAATGTTTGAACGTGAGTCACAGCTGATGGATGCATTTTGCTGGTAGCTGTGGGGAAGGAGCAGATGCAGTGAAGGCTTGTTCTGCCATTCTCCCCACCTTGGGCAGTGGGCACTGGCATCTCCTGCCTGGTGATACTGACCTTGCCAGCAGTCCCAGCTCTGGTAAGCCTCAAAGCAGGAAGAATCATGAAGGCTGAGTAACTCTGCCAGGACAGTCCTTCTGTCCCACTTATCAGGATGTTTCTTGGATATTCTTGGATATTCTTTTTTTCTAAGTAGATGAAGAGATTTTTATTGCTTTTGAGAGGCTGTGTTGTGTAATTTTTGTTGGACTCAGATTGATGTGGAGAATCTCTTTTGAGAATAAGCTTTCAGCAGTGAACATCCATGATGATTCTGAATACCTTTTCAATTTGAAAATATTTTTCCCACCTGTCTTCTGCCACAGGGTGTATAATCACTCACACTCCAGGCTTTCACAAGAGCCTTGCTCGTGAGTGGCCTACACAAACGTGAAGTATACAAAATTCAGTATCGCTCTGGGTAGTACAGCAAGACAGAAAGAACAAGTCATCATGGCTGTCGCCAAAATAGTGGTCAGAAAGGACATTATTAGAAGGACCAGAAACTTTGCTCTTCATTTGGTCTAGTTGATGCAGAATTCAAGCAAAAGCAAGCTGAAAAAAACAATTTAAGTACTGATTTTTATTTACTTATAAAATTCTTCCAAAGTGTTACTTCCAGCAGTTCTAGAAATAATACATTTACTTCTAGAAATTATTTGAAATCTGGCATGAGTCTTCCTACAGTAAAATTCTGTTGTTGAGTATTCAGTGAAAAAACCTGAAGTGAGATACTTAATGAAGAAATTGTATGCATTTAGTAGGCATAAAGGTAGGCTCTATCATCATGTTTATCGAAAGACTCCTGCGTATGTGATGGTCATTCTTAAATGGCTTCGGAGGCATCCAAGAGGGTGTATATAGGTCTTAGAGGTTTTGAGAAGAGTGTGAATCACATGGAGGACAGTGACTCCTACGCAAGAGACCAGTATTTTGTACTGTTATCAGCAGTAATAAAAAAAACCCAACCTGTAGTCTTTCCATACCATCTGTCTTGGATCAAGTTGGAGAAGTGAATGGAATTTAGATTTTGGTATTCCATTTTTTAACCTGGAATTGTTTCCTACCTTTGTCTGTAACCAGCAGTGCATATTGGATTTTTTTTTCAGAATGCTAGGGCAGTCTTGAGTCCTAAAATTTAAGACTGTAAGTTATTTAAATTTGTGTTTCCTTAGATGTGATAATGAAGTAGAGTTTACAATGAATATGTAGGGTGGATTTATTTTCTGCATCTTAATTATGAAATGTTCTGATTTTAGTTTGAGTATAGAGCTCAGAGATCATAACATACAAAGTGGGTGGGGAGAAGAGAAAATTAAAAAAAGAAGTCACCAGAGCACTAACATTCCTTTGCAAGTCCAGGCTCTGAATAGCTGGACACTTTCCACTGCACAGTGATAGGCTGAGAGCAAATGATAGACTGTTGCAGGGAGTACATTTGAAGGGCTAAGTTTTCTTCATTGGTTTTTCAGAGCTATTTGATAACAAACTTTATTCATTGTTTAGTTGTGTGTGTAACTTCTGGATCTCCAGATGTCCAAGTAAGAAAAAACATGTTGTGGCCTAACTCAGACTTTGTGTTGTTATGATTAGCAGTTGCAGTGCAGCTTTCACCAGCAAAACTCAAGAGGACTGTTAAAATACAGCACCAAGAAATTTAGACAAAGTTCATAGTGGCAACAAGTACACTAGCATTTTTCTCTCTGGGGCTTTAATAAGGAAGTTTCATGTGGATTTATATTTAGTCTTTAATGTCTGCAATGCATTTGACAATCGAATGGTAAGGAGAATTTGCTTAAAATGAGGGTCTTCATTTTGGAGCCAGAGTATTTGTCCTGAATAGCTTCCTATTTTCTCTGGACAACTGCTTTTTGTCATGGGCTGCCTAAAAAAAAAAAAAAAAAAAAAAAGGCTGATAATCTGCTTGTGGCCTTCTCACACAGGTCCCCAACAGAGATGTCAACTGCCTTTTTATTTGTATAGATGGGTGTGTGTATTAAATAAATATTTATACACATGTATTCTTTAAGTAAATATTTATGTATAACACCATCTATAGTAATATATTCACTGTTTTACATACATATATAAGTGTGTGTATATATATATATATAAACCCCACACCTGGAATTGTATAAACAAATTATGTAAAAGTGATGTTTAAAGTCAAGTAAACTAAAACAGTGGTGTGTGTGTGTGTATATATATATGTAATTCCAAAATGGAAAATTAAATTTGAAATTGTTATATGTTCTCATGAGCTTTATTAGCTTGCAATAAAGATCTTTGTGTCTTAGCTATAAACAGCTGGTATGAATTTATTAAACAATGTGCAACTCCTCTAAAATGTGTTTCTTGTTTTCTGAGGGTTTTTTATTGGCCTTTTTTCTGCAGTATTTTATACTTTGGGGTTTTAGCCAATAAGTGTCTGGCTTAAAATAAATGTCTGCTATAATATTCCCTTGACGTAAAAAAGGCAAGATATCCACTAGGATTTACTAATGTCTGTTTTATTTCTTTGTGCTAGAAATTTGTGTCGGACTAATCCTGGGGAGTTCTCTCTCCATTGCATTAAATAAAGGCACGTACATATAGGACTGTTATTTTGTTGATCTGGAGTAGGTCTCTGAACCATCAAGCGTATTGGTTGTAATTGTTTTAATTGTTACTTTCCGTGCACATCAGAGCATGCTTATTTATCTTAAATGAGTTGTCTTCTTTCACATCTTTACAGTTGCCTTCTTCTTTCACATTACCGAAGGAACGTGTCATAAATGTTAGTGCCTTTATACTTAAACTGTGAACCCTCTATTGATGTAGCATGGTTGTGTTGGAGAAGCTTCTGCACCTTGATGCATTTCTTCTGCACTTGATCCTTGGGTGCTGAGCTGCATGCTCAAAGGAGAGCTGGCAGAAGTGTAGCTCTGAGTCCCCAGCCTTTTCAGCTGCTGCTTATAATGCTAACAGAATTTGCTCACCTTTTTTTTTTTTTTTTTTAATTTAAAAAAATGTGACACCTAAACATGGCAAAAGTTTATGTGGGGAGTGGATGTGGTGGCTCTCATTGCTGTGCTTGGGTTTCACCTTGAAAGTGAACTTCTACAGTTTTTGCAGAGTGCCAGTTTGGGATGGTGTTCAGGTGAGCTGTGCTCCCTGGACAGATAATTTATGCCAATAAACAGTACATGCAGTGCCTGAACTTGCCTCCATTTTCCTCTTTACTTATGTGGTGCAGCTTATCATTATCTCAATTCTTTGAAGCAACGGGGTTGTTTCCTACATGTTCATGCATGCCAGGTTTGTTTCTGGATAGGAGAAAGTGAAATGACGACTGGTGTGTCATGAGAGATTTAATTTGTAGTAGCTTTTTCTTGCCACTGGCTGGTAGCTTTTGTCAGATGAGTTTTTGGTTCACGCTTCCCCACTTAACTCTCTCTTGGCTTTGCCTTTCACGTGTGGGACTGCTTCATTAATTGCATTGCCTTCTCACTGCTGCCTTGTACGAGGCTCTTCTTTCCTGTGAGAGTGACTCCAAGGCAAAAAAAAAAAAAAAATCAGAATACCTTTAAATGACACAGTATAACATATTATTCTATTTGTATTCCCAAATTGGATGTTCTGGAAAGCATGGGGTGATTGCATCATGTTTCATGCAGGAAACATATATCCCATTAAGATGGACTAAATCATAGACCATGAAAATCTTATGAGAACAAGATGACACATACTGGGCTACTAAGGTTATTAAGGGAATGGATGTTCAGTTAGTTGAACTAATTTTATCATCTGTAAATGAATAAAAATAATCCTGTCCGAGAAGGGAGGAAGTATGTTCTGCGGACATCTTCATATGTATGGCCTTTACAGTATGGAAGTGAATTTCTTCTTTGGAAGAAGCTGAGCTTGGTCCCTTTTGCCACTTCATACTTAAGCTCCATTAGAGAAAACTAACTCTGCTTTGTTTTGGATTTGTTCAAGGAGGCCCAGGCAATAAAACTTTCCAAATTGTATATTCCAAATGAAACTTCTGTTCTGACACAAATCACAGGGTTCCTAAGGTGATGCATAGTCAGCAGTCCAAAGTCATTGCATGCTTTGGTTGTGGAGTTAATTTGTGTTGGCCATCCAAAAAAGAACTAACCACACAACTGGAGGGGAGACTCTACAGATTGCAGCTCCCCAAAGCTAAAGCAGCCGTACAAAGTTTACATTGAGTTTCTAGCTACATTTTCATTCCGTTTCCTCTTTCTGTCTCTCTGAGAAATTAAGTAGGCAGTAATTTTTACCCACTGGCATATAGTCTCCCAGGGAGAAACCTGGATTAGTTCTGTAAACTCTGAACAGAAGAATAATCTTCAGAGAGAAGACAGCCGGTTAAAATAAATAGGGCTCTAAAGGCACGCTGGCAGCATGAGAACACGAATGAGCTCCTTGAGAGAAGGCTTAGTTAAAGCTACTAATTTAGGGTCTTAAATATCTGCAGACATTCTGGCACTTGACTGTAAATCATTTTCTATCACTTAAGTATTTGGAAAGCATATATTTTTTTGGAATTGCCCACTTCTGCTTGCAAATACGATTTCAGCCATGATGTCTGAATTATTTTGCCTTAGTCCTTTTGACAACTTGTTTTTTGACATTATTTCTTCTCCAAATCAGAACATTAGTTGTCTCCTGTTACTCAGGAAGTATTGCCCATCCCATCTCCATGACAATCTTTCCACCTCTTTGTTCTCTTCAATGATTCAAGTGACTTGGAAAAGCAAGGCTAGATGCTTAGTCTTGTTAGATGCCAACGGAGCTACACTTGCACAGAGTAGTTTCTTTATTCCTCATGCAAGGTGAGGGTGAATTTTGACTCATTCCTTTGAATTCTGGTGGGTGTTTCCACATTTTAACTTGTATGTCAGTGTCAATGTTTAAGCTACATGTAAAATACATTAATTGTATCAGAATTTATTGCTGTATGTATAGTTAGCTACTTTTCTTTCACACTGGCAAGTCCAAAAGCAGGGATCATGCTTTCTAATAACTGCTACTGAACTTGTAATGATGAGGTAGTGGTGTTATGTGAAAAATTAAAGCTGAAGGCACCTTTTGTGAAGTTGTTTCTGCCTCCTTACATCCTTCCAGTGGTTGGGCTGTTGCAAGGAAAGGGGGAGCGGTAGCAAAGGTGAAACCTGCTTGTGGAAGAGCAGAGCTGCAGGGAAACCATGATCAGTCAAGCCATGACAAGTGAGAGATGGCACCAGCTAACAGCCCTTCTGGCTTAAGCATGTGGAAACTGTTCCTGCTTATTAACAACCTGTTCTGGGGTGAGCAAAGGAAGCTGAGGGCTGCTGCTTCTTCTTCTGCTTCACTCGCCTGGCATTCAAGTTGATCTGTTTAGTGTTAGTTGATTGAAAAATAAAGGAGTGTGTATCCAAAAGGCCTATGCATTGTGCAGTTATCCTATTTTGTAAACTTAATTTATATTTTTGGACCCTTTTCTGCATCAACCCAATTGTGTGTAAGAGTAATTTATGCTGTGTGATGCCTCTTCTGTTTTTAGCAGCTAACATCCTCTCATGCTCCTCTGTAGGTGCGTAGCTCCACATTTGGTGCATGCAAGGATGGATAAATTGAGTGATGTGTAAGTGTATGCAGTGGTTTGTTTAAAGTGCAAAAGCAAGTTGTTAGGGTTTTTTTTGGTGTTTTTTTTTTTTTTTTTTGTGGAGGACATTAGATAAATATTGAAGGTTGAAATGCAGTAAGAGAAAAAAATTAAGAAGAAAAGAGGAAGGCTTGAAACAATTTGTCTTTTTCCTAAAATGTGAACTCACAGGCGTTCTCCACCATGTTTGTGTAGAGGGAAAACTCAAACTTTATGTTAGTCTGTTTGACATAATTTCTGAATGTGGGACTACAGCGATACACAGCTCAATCACATTAAAATGTACGTTGTTGTCAGGGTACTGCTGAGGGTAAGTAGCAGACCTGAGAATGAAATGTGAGAGATGCTTTTGGGGGTTCTTTGCTGGCAAAATGGCTGAATGCTTGTGGACTCTTCCCATCCGTTTCCTGTGGGCAGTGATGAGTTGAAGGGCTCGTTTGGGTCTGCTTTAGCCAAGCCACTGCTGCACCACAGCAAAGGGAGCTTCTGTGAATGGAGGGAAAGGGGTGAAGGGACCTGGGAAGACAGGCCAGGAGGCATGGGTAGCCCTCTCGACAGGACTGGAGTGGTATCTGCCACCTATTGAGTGCCCACAGCCAGACCAAGAAGTGTGGTTGGTACTTTGCCTTATACTTTTTTTCCTTACACGTTATCTTTAATGGTTATTGGTGTGCTGTGAAACACCTTAGGTTACAGCTTTATAAATCAGTCTGGAAGCACCTTTAAAGTTACAGGAAGAAAAAGGAGGGAAATGAAAATATATAGGAGCAAGCAGGAGTACAGCCTTGTGGAGCGAGGTGTGGGCAGGGTTTCCTGGCAGTGATACGTAGCAAAATACTCTGGTAATCAAAAGGATGTTTTGACCTAAGCTAATTTTGATCGCTGCTTTGTTTGGGGAAAATCTTTAGCTTATTGGCAGGACTGTCTCATAACTCCTTTTATAGCTGGTTGTGTCAGTGGTTTCCACTGCAAACCCTGCATTAGGGTTCTTATAACTCAGCTGTATACATTTGATCTGGACTTTAAAATTGGCACGTACATTCTTGATTTGGAAGCAAGTATCAAGGCTGGCTGGCTAATCTGTTGGCTATGTGAGTAATATTGCTGTAGTAAAGGCTGTGAGGAATATGATACAGCTCTCGGTTTCCACTGAGCGCAGAGGAAGCTTATTTGCCACAAAGAGCAGGTGCTCTCATGGCTCTCTTGTTTTCGTGCAGAAGTGGTAAGCTGGACCCTAAGTGTCCCAAACCTGTCAGGAGTCCAGAGTGTAAGTTGGGTTTTTGTGGAGGTGAGGAAGGGCTTTGATGAGGAAGGAGGTGAGGAATGAGCTGATCCATTAGGCCAGTGCAGCTATGGAGCATAAGCATCCCCCCCCCACTCCCTTGTGTTTTGGGGCAAGTTTGTGTTCGACAAATACACTGTAAGGGTGGCTTCTCTTGCAGCGATTCACCAAGGGGGTGCTTTCCAGTGTATTTTGAGCTCTGTGTAATTTTGAGATCATGCTGTTAAAATACTGGCTATTGGCACAAGGTAGTACTTTGATCAGGTGAAACGAGGCCAGGGATAAACAAGGTAGTAACGGGTAATGAGTGTAAAGATTAGCATAACGTGTATTATAGGAGGGAGATAAAGCTGCTGTGGTTTGAAAGTCTGTGTGAAAAGGCAGAGTGTTATTTGATAGAGAGGTTGCCTGATTGCTTATTTTCTGATTCTTCAAAGTTCTCTTGTAATGTTCTTTCTATATGTGGGTGTGTTGTGGTTTGGTTTTTTACTTATTTTAAATACTTTATTATAGGGAAGGATGTAGACTTAAAGAGAAGCAAGAATGGTAATGATAGAAAGATCATTGTGTGGTTGACTTCTGCTTTGATTATGTATGTCTTTAAACTGAATTACTGTAGCCAACTGTGTATCAGAAATGCTCGAGGGGTAAAAATCAAGTTGGAGGGATGTCAGATAGCCCAGGGAGTTTTAAATTGGGAGCAATGAATTACATTGAGATAAAGTTGCAGATGACATTGAAGGATGTTTGTGTGATGGGGAGAACATTATTTACTGTCAGACTATGAAATAGTTTCTTTGGGAAAGTGATTGTGATGCATTATCACACGAGCTGGTTGCAGCTAGGACTGATTCAAGGCAGGCAGCGTGGAAAAGATAAAAGGCAGCTTCCATCTCTAGTCAAATAGACCTTTGTCTTATGAGTAACTGCAATTTAAGTATTTCATTTATAACTGGATAAAAGCTAAACAATGACACTTGAAAGAAGAGATGCTTCCCAGTTTTCTTCTTAGTCATGTGAGGAAAAATAGATGGTTATGTTAATGAGAAATTAAGCAAGCTTCAAATTACATTGATTCAGAGATAGATGCACATGTATGTGCACACATGCAATTTTCCTGGAAAGGATCATTCAAAATATCTCATTAAAGCCTGAGAATAAAAGTAAAAAAGCTATTTTTCTCGCTATTTTTTTTGTTAAGTGTTGGTTACTGCAAAACAAAATAATAGGCTGGCTAAAATTTAGCTCAAGAAAACAGTTGTATTCCAGTGTGTTTTGGTCTGTTTGCTTTTGAAAACCTGAGTTGTAGAACTATGCTGAAATTTCTTTTTATACTGTTGGTTCTGAAGTTCATCCTGGATCAAGAACTGCATTACTTTTGATTTATCTCCGTTGGAATGTATTTTAGGACAATATTTGCAGTTTTGGAATTCTGATGTTTAGAACAACAAGAACAGTAAATTTTTTTTTTTTTGGTCAAACAAAACTGAAATCTAATATTAGATGGATGATTTTATTTATGTTTATTAGAAAGTGTCCTGAGCATCTCTGGATGACATTGGCTGGCTTTTGGCCATGAAGCTGATTGCTGCTGAGCGGCCAAAAAGAGGTTTTGTGCTGGGGACTGTGGGAGTGATTGGCCTCAGCAGGTGCCTGATCACAAAATGTGTCCCCTCCTTGCCTCCCCCTCTGTCTCCAGATGAGCTTCTCAGAGTACAGAGACATGGAATTTAGTAGGAGGAAACACTTCTGGTTTGTCAATTTTGTAGCTTTGAAGTCTGCTGTGTAACATAAAAAAGTCGTCGTCCCCACTCCCCCCCCCCCCTTTTTTTTTTTTGTAACTGTAATTCATGCTTGGTTTTAAAAACTTGCCTCATACTGTAAATAGAGAATTAAAATAGATCCATTAGGATATGAAGAATATTTGTGGTGCTTAGAAGTTAGTTTGACTCATAGGTAGCCAGTTTTTTAATGCTATATTATTCTGTGTATACATCTTGTTGCTTTGATAACATTTGTTTGCACGTGTATGTTTAATAAAGGTATGTTTTCAAGATACTCTTTTTTCCTAGTAGGAATCGAGCATTAGGGGTTGTTTTGCTGTTGCCATCAGTTAACTAGTCTTTTGGTATTTAAGCATAAGTAATGCTGTAGTTCACTGGTGTCAGATGCCAGATAATTTTACTAAGCTAAGATTAAATTTGCAGTTAAAGAACAAAATCACTCATACAGGACAAAAAAAAAAAAAGCTGTACAAAAGTAGTAATGATACCATTTCAAAATTTCTTATGTATCAGCATCTACATATTTTTATATCTTCTGCATTTGTTGGATTTTTCAAAGTCTAGGTGAAAAAAATTAAATAACTGGAGTCAGTTTCCATTGTGGCAAGAAATATGGGGAATGTTCATTTTGGTTCCAATATGTACTCAGTTTTGCATATGTAATCCCTAGTATGTATATGAATTTATTGTTTGTAATGATATTCACAGTTACAGAGTCAAAACTGAGGCTCCTGGGGTATGTCTGCAGTTTGGAAAAGATCATTAATTATTTTAAGTGTTCTAATTTCTCCTGCTGTGTTCAGGGAAGATGTTTGTTTATTTGTATATACCTGTTCTGGTGATCATACTCCTCTTGCAACTGTGGTAAAACTCTGCCCTTGTAGCTTCAGTCCCACTTCATTATCAGTGCTTCACAAGCCAAGGATGCTGGCTGGTACTCTAAGGGAAGACTTGTGCTCTGGCTGAGATTTCCTAGAAGTATCAACCTGACCTCTCTTGGTTAGTCAGACCTCTTATCCAAAATCAGTAGGTGTTACTTGGAAGTCTTATGCACTGTATCTAGATAAGGAGATTACTGCTCTGGCATCCCTCTGCGAGTGCAGTTCTTCACACTCTTGTCCAGTAACTTGTTTGTTCAGATGTGTCTGTGACAGCCTGACCTATAAGGCAGATTCAGTCCCCTGCCTGCATGGCAGGTCTCGTGGACATAGCTGGGGGTTCATCATGCTTCTCAGGACCTGTCTGCTTTTTCCCTTATCTCTAGGGTGCACTTTCCAGCCATATTTTTAAGGGATTTCCAGTCTGGGGTATTGCTGAAATGATTTTACAGCTGCCTTTCATGTGTGCTTGCAAAGAGTTTCATCCCCAGTAGGCCAGGGTGAACCCTTGAAAATCAGGTGATTAGTTGTGGGTGGCTGTGTGTTGGCCACCAGAATCAAACAAAAAAGTTTGTTGTTGTTTATTTGTTTTATTTTACACTTCTGTCGATCGTAAGGCCCCCCACCCCTCCATGAAAATAGTTACCCTGAAGCCTGCTTTTGAAGTCTTACTGCTGAATGTGTGTAGGTTGCTTTTTTCTTTTTTTGTCACAAGTTATAGTGTGAGCATCATGTGTATTTACGTATGTTTGGGGAAAGCTAGATTTTATTTACTTGGGGAGTCCAGTCACAAAGCACAGTGATCCATTTGACCTTTTGCTTTTAGCGCCCTTACGTTCCTTTCCCTTTTCCAGACCTTGCTGACAAATGTCAGCATGCTGTAACATATCAGTTTAGGGATCTGTTTATGGCAGGTTCCACCCCTCACCCAAAGGTTTGAGGAGCTTCCCTATAAATAGCTATGTTGGTCATAGCTTTCTGTATGCTTGCGCAGTTCCCTGATCTGAGTTTTATAATAACCGGGTCTCTTAGCTCAGAATTTGGGTATAATACCAAATTTTGGAGGTATTTTGTCTTTGTTGTTGAAACCTTTTGTAAAAGGATGCATTATACATGTTGTAATTCTTAGAAATTTAGCAAGTCAGAAAGTTTTTTTCTGAAATCAGTGCATCTCCTTTTTCCATCATCTTCTCTTCCTTGCATGGGACTTGCCCTGCTAACTTTCCCTTGTTAGCACCCTTCAGTTTCAACTCTGGGTAAAACTGCTATATTGACCCATAATGCTGAGGGACTGGTCACTATTTTGAATCTGAAGAGATGACAAGTCTTCCTACATCTCGGGCCTCCCCGTTCACCAGAAAAATGTATTTGTTAGCATAGGATTAACACCAAATGGAAGGATTTTTCTGGTTTTGTTTGATTTTTTGGCTATTGTTTTTAGTTGCTAAAGATTGCTACTGCAAATGTCTGTGGGGGACAGACTGATGTTGAAAAATGCCAGCTATGATCCACTGAATGTGAAACTTCCTGCTTTCAGTCTATATGCTGTCAAATGATACATTTTTGGAGTACTGCGTTTGCGTTTGTCTTGCAGCATTAGGCAGTACTTTTTCCTCAAAGTGTCTTTAGATGCCATCCAATACACGTGTCACAGCTGTCATGTATTATGGTCTCTGAGATTTTAGGAAAGCCTTAACCAAATCAGGTAGGCTGATGGGACACTTTCCACAGGTTTACCAACAAGTGAGTGTTCATATACAAATGCAAAGTCTGAGTCACTAGTATTTCATATATTATTACCCCTTTGCCATGGACAGTTTTCAAGACCTAGCCTCACTTCTCCTCTTGGCAAAGTGAATGATGTGGAGACTGCTGACTCTACTTTGTGGTTGGTCATTGTCAAAAGGAACCACAAGGAACCAAAACTTCTTGGTCGCTACTGAATGAACTAAAATAGAGGCAGTTAAAAACCAACAGAGATGAAAGCCTTTTTTATGCCTCCCTTGGAGAAGTCACTTTCTAGAGCACAATTGTGGCCCAAGGTGAACTCCACTTTTGGAAATAAAGGTGAAGTAATTCTGCTGTTTGCAGCATCTCCCTAAAAATGTATCAGTTTCTTCAAGGAACAGACTCATGCTTGCAGGCAGAGGAGAGTTGAGAGATTTTTGTATGCACAGCACAAGCAGTTACAACTTCTCAGCTGTGATAGGAAATACATCTGGAAACAGAGAGGGAATTTGCACCATCCAGGACAGCTCTTTGCAGCCAGCTATAAAATGATTAGCAGATTGAGAACCAGGGATATAAATCAGTGTGTAGATCTTACCATGTGTTGCTTTATTTCTATTTCTGTTCTTGGGAATGAAGCTAGTTGAAATTCAGTGGCATCAGATGAAAAGATTAATTTATTGTTCAATCAGGGTCAATAATGTGAACTTTACAAAGGTTTCTGCTGCAAGACTATTTCATTCAAGTCGACCAAAGACAGCTGAGCTGAACTTTGGCAGTGACCTTGATCAAAGAGGCAGACTGCTCAAGAGACCTTTCTTATTCTGGTCACTGCGGGCTGTAAACCTACTGAGAGAAAGGCAAAACAAAGTCCTGTAACCGGTCTGTCTGTGATGTTGAACTTTTGACTTTTTAGTAGTTGCAGCTGGAGAGAAGTCAGCTTCACTATTAATGAAGTCTTCCACACATGTGACCAGTCATTGACAAATACATAAACTTTGAAGAGATTGTTTAGACGGAAAATCTAGAATGGAAAAAGCTGGTTTACAGCCTTTGTCTCTCCTCTTGTGAGAAAAATTTCATATATAAAGGGAGAAGAGGCTGGAACTTGGCATCCAGGAAACCATGTGTGCCTATAAACACTTGTGTGTCTTGGTGAATGTGCACAGCTTCCATCCAGTAAAGTAGAAGTGGAGTCTGATTTTGAAAAATAGGCAATACTGTGCAATACAATTCCAGTCACTCAAGTGAAATAAGAGCAAGAACCTACAAATACTGGTTCACCAGAAAGTAAGTGCAGCAATTTTCACAGGGACATGCAAAGGAGAAAAGATAACTGTTTTTTCTTTATGAAACTGCACTGTGAATAAGATATTGTGGCCCTGTGTTCAGAGACCATCCAAGTTTTTCATTTACCATTCTTGTGATATTTCAGCTTAACGATGGTGGCAAGGCAGCCCGAGCACACGTGGGGATAGGTGATGTGGTTCTCACCATTGATGGGATAAGCACAGATGGGATGACTCATCTAGAAGCACAAAACAAGATCAAGGCATGTACAGGCAATTTGAACATGACTCTGCAAAGGTAAGATACCTTTTTTTTTTTTTTTTTTAAAAAAAAGATAATTAATCATAGTAACAGTTGTTTGGAGGATAAAAACATGTAAGTGGTTTGGCAGAGTGCATGGAGTTAAGTGGTCATGATTGAAAGATAACGCTGCTGTAGCCTGAAATGTGTCTTGATTTATAGCATTTTAGAAAACTTATTAGATGTTAATTATGTGAGTTGACAAAGACGTTGTCCAACCTTCTGTCACCTGCTCTACCTTGAGTTAAGTCTAGTTCCTCTTGCTTTTTGAGCTTCAGTTTTTTTAACACTTGCTTAATTAAAAACAGGTCTTATCCAGGCACTTTTTCCCTCCACCTGCCCTGACTGACTAGGGGCACTTCTTTTTTGGGTCAAATCCTACATTGTCATTTTTATTGACAGAGTGATGGATTTAAACAATTAACTCCTGAGTTATATGGATGAAAATACAGCAGCTCAAAGTCATGGAGAGATGTTTCCCGAATAGATATTTTATAAAGTAGCAGCCTCCCTTTGCTAATTGCAGTGACTGCTATAGAAGTTGCACTGTGGTTCAGTCTCATTCCTGAAATGTACAGTTTATTGAATCTCAGCAGACATCTGTTAGCCTGAGACTATATTATGGGAGGGGTTGGACGAAGGGAGCAGGATGCTCACATGCAGGTTATTGGAACTGAAGCAGGAAGAGCAGCAGCACAAGAAATTCCCTCAAGCTCTTAAAAGTCTCTCAGGGCTAAATATTGGCTTTTATTAGAAGACTGCTATTTTTATTTAATGATGTGAGTGAGCATCTTGAAGGAGGATTGGCCTCTGAAACCATCACATAATGAGAACCATCTTTTCTCTGATAACAAGAAAACAATAGCAGTTGCACCCCATGATTGCAGTTCATGCCTGCCTTCAGCAGTGCAAAGTTCCTCAATGAGTGTTGGTTGAGGCCCATAACAGTACCTCTTCACCAGTTGCTACCTTTACTAGCAAATTATCCTGCCCTTAGTGAAGGGACCTCTCTGGGAGTTCATCCATATAAGAATAAAAGAGGTGACATGGTTATAGGTCTGACAGGCATCCAGCTCTCCAGGGTGGTGGTGCTTGTTCCCAGCCCTAAGTGATGTGTAGTTGAACAGTTGTGTGAGTGCTCTATTTTCTAAAAGGCTACAGGTCAGCCCTGCTTGTTGTTTCATGTTTTTCCTGCTGTCCTTCAGTACTTTGGTCCTTAGCTACCCATAAGAAGGGATTCCCTTTGCTCAGTCTCTGATGAAAGGAGTATCTTGTGGCATGGTTCATGCCTAGGGCATCTTCTTGAGTGAAGCTTGTAAGGGTGGCATTAAGTTTCTTGATGAAACAGAGGCATTATACCAGCTCATCAGAAGGATCACACTTTGTATGTAGTGTGTCGCTTGCTTTTCTGTTTCCCAATGAGGCAGGCAGGTCATTTAGAAATGCACTTTCCAGGAGCTCACTTAGTCACTCCAGCAGGCAGCTGGGAGTGTGGGGGTTTGGCCCACTTTCTCCTGTCACCACAAATTGGTGGGCAGGGTTAATATCAGATACAGGAAAGGAATAGCAGGTGTGTCTCGGTCAGGCAATAACTTGTCTGAGGCTGCTTCTTGTTAGGTGCAGGGGATGAGTGGTTTGAAAATCGAATTAATCATGAGTTAGCCTGGTCCCCTCCTGTTCTCACCCTTCCTACCCAGTGTAGCATCTGACTCACCAGCGTCAGCTACCTGACAGCTGAAGGCTAAGTCAGGATCAGACTAGCAGAGATCAAAGGAATAGCCTTGGCCCCAGCATCTGGGAGTGGGACACACGTCCTTTCTTGCGGCTCTGCTGGTCTGCAGTCCCATGGTCTCAGCTGTTTTGAATTCTGCCTGGATCCCATGAAACCAAAGCTGTGGACAGTGCTCTTCCAGCTCCTCTGCCCGTGAAAACTTCTTGCTCTGATTGCTGTTCTGCAGGAGATTTGCTTCGGTTGTTTATTTGTTCCTTACAGCCTGGAAGAAAGTGTTTCTTGGAGTCAGACTGGCTCATGCTAACTGCAGATACTGGCTGCTCATGGGAAGGATGGATTGAGAGTATAAACAGGGTGACAAGATAAGCCATTTTAATATTGAGGGATCTCCATAATTATATTCTTCTATTCCTGCCTCTTCTCCCAAAACAAAACCAAACTAAACAAATATTTTGAGCTGTTATTGTTCACATGCAAGATTAAAGAGATGCTGTCAATGTTGGCCTTCAAAATATGAGTTGGTGCCATAGATAGGAAAATCTAAGGCATATTTTGTTTTTACTGCTTTTAATTATCTTTAGGGGTTTTTACACTTCTCTGAGCTTTTATCTACTTCCACATAGACTACTGATAGTTTGAACTGTAATGCAAGAATGCAGAGGTTAGTCTTGAAAGAGTATATAAATTCTTAGATACTGCCCTAGTTTGCTGCTGATTTAAAGAAACACAATGGTGAGTTGGTTAGTAGGGTTACTTTGAGCTCCAAGAAAATTGGAAGAGCATTATGGCTTGAGCTAATGGCTTTTGCACTGTGAGCACGACCATGTGGTGTTTTGTGAAAGAACTCAGTTTGATCAAATTAGTCATAGGAACCAGAATATATTTTGTAAGTATCATTTGGTACATTTTTGGTGGTAGCACTGAGTGGTCTTTATTCATGATAAATTATAAGAAGTACTGTGCACTCGTCTGTGGATGCCAGCTTTACTCTTGATCAGTTATAATTTGACACAGATTCATGTGGAATATGTGGAAATTAATATAGTGGTGCAGACTTAAGTGTAATGTGAAGATAATGGCAATATGGGGAAAAATTGCTGGGTATACCACCAGCCTCACGGCATGTCAGAGATGGGGCTGGCTGTGCTGTTTCGTAGAGAGGAACTAATCAAAATAATTAGTGGCTTTTTAGGGGCTTTTTTGTGTGTGTTGTGAGGATCACAATGATAGTTGGTAGAAAAGCAGCTGTACACCCTAGGGATTAGTAGGCCAGTGAACCCAAGTGAGTCTTGTCTGAGGTTGATGGGCTCCAGCATCTCAGTTTGCATGGTGGCTGGGGCACAACAGCAGCTTCCGTTTTAAAAGCTACCAAGGCTCTTTGCTTCCTGGCAAAGGCAAGAGAGGAAATTCTTTATGATCAATTCCTTCCTTATTGCAAATAAACTTGATTTGCTTTTGTACTGCTGGTCAGGTTTTCACTTGACTTCCTCTATTCTTTGTGTGTAAAGTGGAAAAAATAAAATTAAGAGAAACAAAATAAGGGGCAAGAAGTGGCTTGCCTGGAAGGTTGAAAGGGAAATTTAAAGCAATGCTTTCAAAAGCTTTACTTACAGGTATTTATTGAGGCAGATGTGCATTTTTCCACCTCTTGTGGAAAACTAATTAAGATGTTTTGTAACTTGTAAATGAATGTTGGCAAAATACTTGAAGGAAGAATAAAAGCTCCCTTTTTTTCCTGTGTAAGGCAATATCACAGCTTCTTTTTAAAATATGGAATTGTTCTTTGCCCCTGAAAGGAACTGGAATTGTAGCTGTCACAATTGGAAGTAATAGGTGCCTAACATTTGCATATGTTGCCAAGTATTTTCAGGTATATGTCTTTAACTAGTTCAGTAAACAAGTCTCACTGTTTAGTATGAAGGTTAGTTTTTAAACTGTGAAATAAAATTCTAATTTTGGCATGTTATTTGCTCATTTTTTCATATTAGTTATGGCTCAAAAATATGGGGTATGTTTTTTTTTTTAAATTTTGTAACCTACCATTTTAGCTTCTTGATAGTGTTTTTGTTTTGTTTTTTTCCATACAGAATTTTCCTTGGATGCGTCCCTCCCTCTGAGATCTTGCTCTTTTGCACCCCAATATTTTGTTTTCAGTTAAAGCCCTTTCCTGGTTCCCATGAGGACAGATGTAAACCAGATGCTTGCTTTTTGGATATATTTTTCAAGTTCAGTAACTTAGCATGGACTTCCATAAATAAATCTGTAAGCTGCTGAACAACTAAGAGCCACCACCTATTTTTTAAATATTATTTTATTATTTCCAGACTCCTGCCTTAATGATTCTTTGGAAGTGAGAAAGATAAAGAATTGTTTATTTCTACTGTTGTAAGAGATCGTGATACCCATGAAACTTCTGAAAAAAGTGTCAGTGAGCAATAAAGGGGTAAAAATAATACAGAAAAGCCTGGAAAGTATTTCTGCTTTTATAATATAG
The DNA here is from genome assembly GCF_031877795.1 of Strix aluco. Taxonomy (NCBI): domain Eukaryota; kingdom Metazoa; phylum Chordata; class Aves; order Strigiformes; family Strigidae; genus Strix; species Strix aluco. The sequence goes on from NC_133934.1 coordinate 53,699,910, forward strand.
AACTTACCTCTAGTTTGTAAAAGAGATCTGCACAGCTATCGTGTGCTTTGCAAAGGGATTTCTTTCACCTCTTCCTATGAATTTAGTCATTTAGGACAAAAGGCATTGGGATTGCTTGGCGTGGGAAGTGAAAGGAGGATTCTTTAGGGGTTTTTTACCTCTCTCACTATATTGCAGTGCTTCAGAAATCTTTTTGGGTACAGTAGGTTGTCAGTGAGCAGTTACTACAGTTCTGCTTCCAGCTCTTCAGTGGATGACTTGATGACTTTCACAAATGAACATGTGTGTTACAAAGCAATAGATGAATTTCAGTGATGGCTATGGGTTTGTGTTTTGTTTCAGGTTGTTTTTTTTTTTTCCCCCTAAACTTTTTTTAAGCACAGGGTTGCCCAAGTGTCACAGGTGAGGCTAGGGCCTGCTGGGTGTTTTTGATGTCCATGTTGACGGGACTCAGAGCCAAAATTCAGATGAGCCTTAAGGCTGGGTTCTGCAGTTGGTAAACTCATGTGTTAAAAGCTGTGACACTTTTTCTGTCTGCCTGTCTAAGTATGAATCTGTATCGTGCCATACTTCCTCATCTTCTCGGTTTTTCTTTCAGGAAACATGAGGTCTAGACTTTCTAGCTTAAGAACAGCTGAAATTCTCATGATTTGAGGTGGGGTAATAGGGGAAAAAAATGCTATGGATCATTTGATTTCTGTTTTCAAAGGTCATTTTTGAAGTTACTCAATTCAGAAAGCATTTTCTGCAGTAAGACTAGCTCAATATGCTTTTTACTTAGTAGTTTTATTGTTCCCAGTCTTGCTTTTATTAAAAAACAATATAATGATATTACCATTTATTGCATTGAGAGTCCTGCTCTGCTTTGGAAATGCACAGGAGGAAGAGTGTTTTGCTGTGTGAGGAATGTGTGTTCTCACAAACCACATGGACAAAATGGATGTTCTTGTTCCCATTTTGAACATGGGAAGAGAGGCACCTTGATGTAGACCAGATTTTAAGAGACTCAAGTCCTTTGCTCCTCAGGTGTTGAAATATTCCCCTAGTATAAGTTAGCTGTAATCTATTTACTTTTTCAGAAATAAAAACCAGCAGTGCAGGGAATGATGCCATGGATCCGTGCCAGCCTTAGTCACTGTCACAGCGGCATCTGAAGTCCCGAAGTTTAAATTGCCTCCATAGAAAAGTGAGAAAATAGTATAACTACTAAATCAAGTGGCAGGAGAAGCTGTTATAATAAAAATAAAAGAAGAGCAGAAAGCAGAAGAGTACAAGTATAGAAAGGATTTCAAACTATTAACAATACAGGCTTCACTTCGGATGATGGTTAAAACTCATGCTTTCAGGTTTGAGTCGTGTTCCTTGGGGTGGATATTTTGTTTCCATAAACCATATAAGGATGAACTTTAAGAAAGCTATGATAAGAATGCATTAGGAAGTCTTATTTTTCTCCAACTTTGGTTTACTAGTCATCATAATTTCCCTTACATAGGCATTTTGACTTTAGTTTCGCTCTTCAGTGATTTGCTTTTTTAGCATATAGAAGAAGGTTGATTGTCCTGTACCAGTTGAACAGAGGCAATAAATTGGTTGTAAGCATCACAACTTCTGATTAATTTTTTCTAATTTGAAAATAATTTTTTGTTGGAATTCTTTTTTCTGTAATATTAATTCTTTCATAACTCTTCTTTCAGGGATGTCAAAACGGAGTGTTGGATGATTAAGGAAATAAGCACCATTATCCCTTTTTAATTGAGAGCTGAGACACAGAGAAAATACAAAAATCAGTAGAGATCATATGGCTGGGAATACATAAACAAACTGTATATTTACAGTTTAGCTGCTAGTCAAAACCTTTGGCAATTTATTCCTCAATCCTAGTTTGTTACCCTCAATCATTAATACTTGTTTTCAGTAATTGTGCCTGAAAATAAACTGGCTGAAAAATAGTGCCTCCCAAACAGAGGTTCACTTCTTTTAGTTAGCCATGCAACTAAGCTTTGAGGTAGTGGTTATTCCAGGTAGCTCACTCAGTGAAGCCTCAAATAGCCCTGCAAGGCTTCATAAACATTCCTGTTGAACTTTCTGCTATTGACCACAGACTTTTCTGAGCTTCAGTAGAAAATACTTAACCTATTTCTGATCTGTTGCCGATCTTAAATGCTGATGGCCTCCTCCCTGCCAAATGCCATCATGTCAGTGACTTGAAGCCTTAAAGCGCTCTGGTGAACTTTTTTTAGGGGAGAAAAAAAAAAGAACCAGTTGTCAAAGTTCTCAGTAGCCTGTAAGCTCAAAGCAGTAGAGGTTTGGGAAGTGAATCTGAACAGCTTAATGATGTAGGAACAGATCTGCCTTGTTCCACGTATTAAAATTCCTGAGTCTTTTTTTGTTTTGTTTTATCGTATTATTTATGTGGAATTGCATGTTTCCAAAGAAGCATTCAGGTTACAAAGCCAGGTATGCAGAAACAGGAAAATGTGGTAATAGAAGAGTCTCCATTAAAAACAAAAATATATCGCTTAGGGCCACAGAAAAGGGTCTGTGTGACAAGGCAAGAAAAGTAATAAGGCAGAGAAAGTGATATGGCCCTCAGAGTTTCTTGGTTAAAAGTGTCTGGTGGCTTGTTCTGTAGTCCTTCTCATGATCTCCGAATTCTCTATTTCAGCAGCACTCAACTCACATGTTCTTAGAAATTTTTGTTGACGGGGTGGAAGGGGAGGAGAACTGTGCCAGCAAGACTGTAAAGGAAGGCGGGGGTCAGCCTGGAAGGCAGGTGGACGTGAATATTTGTATAGGCTGCTGGCACTGGTCTTGGGAGCTGTTTTCATTATGGAAGTGTAAAGGACCACGTGTGCATCTGGTGTGGGGCTGCCCGGCCTGTCAGACCCTCGTCCTGCCTGCTTTGGAGTTTGCCCTGTGGCATGGGGCTGAGGAGGAACACTGTGCAGAGCTGGGTCTTACTGACAGAAATGTTCGGTATGTGGCTCGTTGAGGAGGAGGCAGTACGAGGTTGTGTGCCTTAAGCATGAAAATCACCAAGTGCTTTTGTCAGCCTGACCTTTGGGCCTGGAAGTAACCTGACCTGCAGGACCAACACTGCTGTGCGATGTACAGTATAACCCGGTGCTGCTGAGAAAGCAGCTTTTAATCTGCAAATTGGCAGAATCCGTTTCTGAGCCGGCATTTCTTTTGAAGTAAATCCCATGAACTCTGTGCAGGCTCTTCAAATTCTTGTGAGCTCTGTAAACACCAGCTTCAGGACTTGGAGGTGAGGAGTTGTTGGTCGAAAGCCTGGCGGTTTTCACCTCTCTCAGCTCTGCAGTTGGTGTCTTATTGAAGATTTCCTTCTCTCCTCAAAGCGTGGGCTGGTGCCTTCCCAGACCACATCTGAGACTGCAACTGCTGGTGTGCGCCTAAGGCACAGGGTGACAGCTGATCTGAAGCCTTCCAGGCTCATACCCTTGCACCTTAACAGGAGCTTTTCTAAAGCTGAAAGGGTTTTATGTGTGGCTTTTTATGCTGTACATTGCAGTGCAAGCAACTGAGTCATCTTAAGTCCTCCTGTTTAATCTGGTTTTGAAATCAAGTGGTGTTGGGTAAAATATTGTCCAAAGAATTCAAAGCTAATGAATGATGCTGGTTTCTTCTTTGCATACAAAGGTGTCTTGGTGTATATGTACTTTTTTTTTAGTTTTATTGGCAGCAAGGAAGAAAGCTTTTGCTCCTATTTTAGTAGCTGAACAGGTTTTGCTAGCTAAGCCATGCCTTTGGAAAGCCTGCCCACAAACTAAATAAATGGCAGGGTATAGCTCTTGCTTCCAGCTGGAATTAAAAATCTTTTGTTGTGCACAGCACTTTGCTGCATGTCAGCTAGCAATTAGGTGAACCACAAAACATGCTGCAGCTAAGTGAACCTGACAAACTAGAGACTTGCCTGGAAGTTCAAAGGAGAGTTGCTGGGATGAAAATGGAAGGTTGCAGGGTAAAAAGTGGGGTTCAGTGACTTTTGCAGGATCATACCTACCCGTCTGCCAGGAAAATGGGTGGGAGTGAGGGCTAGTTAAGCAATGGGAGCCTTCTTCACATTGTGTACCTTAGAGCCTTCCTGGGGATCTTTAGAGCTGCAAAAAATCAGGATTTGTAGAGGCCATTCAGTTTCTTCAGGTTGATACAGTATGTAGTATAGGAACATAAATACAGTAGTAAATGTACATAGTGGACAATGGCAGGTGCCAAAGCCAGATCATTATTTACTGGATGTCAAAACATTTCCTTGAGCTTTAATGGAATTTTTTACTTTAATTTCAGTTACATCATGTCCCACCTTCCCCACCCCATCATTAATACCACCACAGGGAAAAGAAAAAGTCAAAGAAATGAAGCAAAGAAGCTGCTCTGCAATTAAAAATTTAACTCAGTGAGGGTTAAAGAAGAAATATGTAATTTTTTAAATTATTTTTAGTTTGTCCCCAGGGAAATGCAAAATATGACCTCTTCAGTTGCAGCAATTGCAGCAAATTTACCATTATGCTTTTGTCTACATACTGTATCATAGTGGTCTGAACCAGATGACAATCATATTAGGAGGATATTGCAGAACTCCATGTTCATTTGTATGAACATAAGGGGCCATCATCAAGTGATTGTCTCTCATGAGCTGGGAGCCTATAAGTTCAATTTGGGATAAATTTTCAGGATTCCTACCCTAATAATCCAAATCCTCGATGGAGTAAGGGTTGACCAGTTGAGAGGCTGCCTGACAGGATAGCTCAGTTTTTATAGTCAGCAGAGCTTTATAAGCAGCTGGGTGGGAAATGAGTTGGGGCATCGCTATTTGAAGGGTAGTGAGTGCTTGTGGGAGGAGGCTTGCAAGTCTTGTGTTATCTGAGAGTCCCTCACTGAAAATGGAGGGAGAAAGTGTTGGATCCCAGAAGTTCCCACCTGTTTGCAGTGGATCAAATTATAACTAAAGGGCCTTAACTGGTTGTCTTGTTTTTTTTCCGTAACCAGTGAGAAATGTCTGTGCCTTTGCTTTGTACAAGTTGTTGCATAGCACAGACGTCTGACAAATATGTCAAAATCTAAATCTGAACTTTGTCTCTTAATTGTTTGTTTTAAAGATTGCTTGTCTTCAGACAGGGGAGTAAAGATTTTTTTGTTTTGTTTTTAAAGTGATGAAAGTGATTTTGCTGACCCTATAGATGTTTGCTGTAAGATCGGAAACCATGCATATCTTTCAGATACGTTGGGACTAGCCAAAGAATAAATGTTTATCACCTGTTGTTATTACATGGACTGTATTCTCTAATTCCTACATTTAAGATGGATATGAAAGTAACTGCCTTCCATTGTAGTTCCACTATAGGGATTAAACCACTCTGATGTACAATATGAGACTTTTTTAAAACAAAGGTTCAATTGCTAAAACAAAAAATATACAGTGCAAAAGATCATACAAATTTCAAAAGTGGTTTTACACAAGCAGATCACTAGAAAGGTAATAGTTTTGGCTTGATGTTTAGATGTACAGTTGTTTAGAAGCCTATTTTCATTCTATTTTGAAACTAAACGAAAACTAATCTGTATTCTAGATGAGATCTGACAGGACTAATTTCTCTCTGTGAAGACAGCAACAAACAGTGGTGACTTATTCAAATGTATTTTACTTGAAACAGTGTACTTCAGTAGGAAATATCTGGAAATTAGATCATTTTATTTGATCTTGACATGTGCTGGATGGCCAGTGTGCCTCAGTACACGAGGTGAGGGCCAGTTTGCAGTGCTCTGCCTGCTGGGTAAAAGTCAAGTTAATGGTAAACTACTGCTTGTGATTTAAAATAACTTTCTGCAATACCAATAGCTTTCTTCTGTCTTTCAGAATTTAAAAAAGCTGAGTTGAGGGAGTATCTTTGTGGGCAGCAGAGAACCACCTAATGTGCTCCATATGGTTTGATTTATATATTCTTACTGTAAGTTAAAGAACTAACATTTGCAAGCTGAAGTTTAATACAGAAAATATGTATGGGTTGATTGGGGTGGCAACCAGTGTTACTAGGAGTCTGACTATTGTCTAACAGTAATCTGCAGGTTGCAAAGTCCTCAAGATAGTTTTGCTGTCTCTTAAGTTGATTTACATTCCCAGTGCTGAAAAGCCTTTTCGTTGCTACTGAAGGGTGGAAGCAGAACATGCAGTACATGTTCAAACATCTCCACTTTGAAGACATGCAACTCTTCTTATGCGATCTTTAATAGCAGAGATGCTTCTAAGTAGTATTTTGGATTTATTTCCAAAACAATAAATATATGTATTTTAGGAATGCAGGAACAGAACTAAAATAATCTTCATTATGGAAGTCTAAAAAAATCTCTTGAAAACCCCAGGAGTTAATTTTGCTGACTATTGATATCTGTGATGTGCAATAAAGCTTCTATTTAATGGGTAGAAGTGCCAACTTCCTACATGAGGGGAAAGTGTTTACACTCAGTTGACTTTACTGTACCAAATCAACCTTTCTGTAGTCATATCCCAGGTGTTTTGGGCTACACCACCATTTTCAAGACCTGTAGTGGCCATAGAAGTTTGCTCTGTGTGATTATTATTTTTCCTTATCTCTTCTTCTCACACAGATGATGCTGAAAGGTGTGTTGTGGGTTGTTTTTTTTGGGGGGGGGGGAGTTGGTTTTCAGGTTTGGTTTGGGTTTGTTTCAGAAAAAAGCAGAAATTGAGCCATTGAATATTTCAGATTTCGATGGCTGATAGGCAAGCCGTGTTGTTTGCTTAGTGTGATTTCCAGGTTAAGTCCCACTTTTTTAGTTATGCTGAGGAAAAGGTTCATATCTGTGTTTCAGGAAGCTCTTTTGGTAACTGTTTTCCTCCCATTTATAAGTAATCCTGAGAGGGGAGTGTTGGGGTTTTTTTACTTTAATGAGTTACAGCAAGCCATCAGAAAAGTGATATTCTTAGGATTTTGTTATATTTTGTTTCAATTGAAGTGATCATGGAGTATTATTCTCCAGGAGGCCTTTGATGCAATTCTGGCTTTCATTTCCTTATTTTCTAATGGACTTCCATGGTATTCATGGTGGCAGTCACTGATACTCCATAAGCACTGTAGCAAAATGTAGCAACGCATTTTTTTGTTTCTCTAGTAATATTACCTACTGTGTGCGCAGCTATTACACCTTTTTTTAAGATGCTGTATTACTTGCAAAATGTTTCCCATTAGTGATCTTGATATTTCAGGTGTTATTTGTCAGAACTGATTTAGTGGTTAAGTGTAGGTTTTTAATTCATGATTTCTAGTTCCATTTCTGGATTTGCAGCAGACTTGGTTTGGCTTTAATGTTTTATTTCCTAAAACTAGAAGTTTCCTGTCTGTCTTATGCAGATAACATTTCACCCAGTCAAATCTGATCTTACTTGATGGCTGTTGAGGCTCTGAGGACTTCAATAGAAGATATTAAGAAAAATAAAGTATCATGATGACCATTTAATCAGGGATGACTATTACCAGTCATTTTTGTTTAGTTCCTTGTAAACTAAACTGTCTTGTGTTCTCCCCTCAAATACTCTCTTGTTGTTAAGAGCCCCATAGGCAAATATTGATTGTTGCATCTATTTTTACATTTCGGTGATGATGTAAATCTGCTTTGAACTGTTAAATAATATTTAGGTTTTGGAGTGCATACAGGTTTCCCTTCCCAAAGAGAAATTTCCTACGACAAAATAAAATGAGAATGTTTGCTCTTGGATGCTCTGGTGCAAAACGCACTGCAGGGTTTCACTGCCCTGTAAAACACTGAGAGTTTAATCTTTTAATGCTGCTGAAAGGGAATGAAAGGGCTCAAATAAATGAATTTCTAACAATTATTAAGACTAAACTGTGATGTATGAAAGCTTTGCTTGTGTTTTGCTTCATTTGTTTCTCAAGGACTCCTGACTTCTCAACTGTTTCCTTAGGTCCCTTTGTTTAGGTAAGATTAAAACACTCGTTAGGCTCCCTATGTAAGTCACTGATAGCAGACTCAAGGCCTTCAGTGGACACTTGGGCAACTCCTAGAATGAGATAAGGGGGGTTCGAACAAAGAGACACAGAGACGCTGTTATAGGGAAACTGATTTTGCTGATTTAGGAGGGAGACACCTGGACTTTACTTCACAGCACATGCTCTGGAAAGAGGGTCAGCTAGGGAACACTGTGAAGAAGAATACTTACTTCCTCCCTCGACCACCGAAGACCCTCACCCTATTTTCACTACGCATGCCTGGACTATGTAAATGAATTCTGGGAACTCATTATCATAAGACACCCCTTTCTAGGAAATGTAATGAATATGCATGATTTGTGTGTATGTAAACTGATGTCCCTTGCTAATTCTTGGGAGCTCTTGTGGTGGAGAATCCCCAGGGCAACCCCAGCGCTGCCAATAAAATACCTGCCTAACAGTTATATTGGATTCTGACCGTTAATTTCTTTGTTTCACTGCTATTGGTTCAACATTAGAAGTAAAAATCCAGCTTTGTCTGCTGGTTGAATAACAAAGCGCTGTGTATATATTGATTTTTAAATCCTCACCACTGCCTCACATTTTCCGATGGGATGTGTTTTGGCCTGACACTGAATAGGATGTGTTTCAGGGGGTGTGTTCTGGTCTGAATACTAATCCTGAAAAATAATAACAGAATTGAAAAGCTGTAGGGATGGCTTTGTCTTAGAGGAGTGTATTAAATCAGTGAACCTGTTAGTCTGGTATCCAGACCCGTTGTGGCTGGTATCTGATGATTCAGCAGAGGAGGGGGGGGTGTGTGTGAGAGAAGTAAACCATGCCTTTGTAACCCCTGTGTGGTGAAAACCTGGGTGCTTATGCAAGACATGTGGGTTTGATTATCATAAACACTTGTAACTAATAATTAAATTGGGGTGTTATGGGCATTGTTTCATGTATCTATCAACATGACTGTTGTCCCAGACAGGCTAACAGCATTAAGGTGTTTGTGCCATGTGCAGATGGAAATTATTTTCTCACATTGAGGTGGGTTTTTTAAATTGCATTTCCTCCAGCTTTGTGCACATTGTATCCCCACTTTCACCTAATGCACGGTGAGTTGTTCGGAAAAAATTGTCAATTTTCTTTACCCACTTCTGTGCACCTTTTCTGTCTTTCGCAGGGTCTGCACCAGATCTGAGCCTTTGTCAGCTTTGTGGTTTAAGACTTGAGATAGGAAGTCTCGAGGATTTATCTGCCACTTCAGTTCAGTCACAGCTGAATCCTTATTCCCACCAGTAAAAAAAATGCAGTTTGTCTTTGGAGTTGCTCATGTGCACATTCTTTCATTCATAGAGATGCAACAATTTCTGGTCTTGAAAGGACTTTGTTCCCAGCTGGGGCAGAGCCCCAGAGGACATGCTTTCCTCCTGACCTCGTGGTGCTTCCTTCTGTGTTTGAGCCTCTGCCCAAAAAGTGCTTAGAAAGAAAAATTTCCCTTCCTTCCTGTGATGAGTAAGGAGGTTTGAGAGACCCTACTGCAACTTTATAAAGATTTTGAACTGCCCTTTTAACCTGCTGCATTTGTTTGGTGCTTGCTCTACAATCCTCCTCTGTCTTGCACATGACTGTACACCACCAGCTGCTGCTGGAGCTGTCAGACCCTTGCTCTCCCCAACCCCAAGACAACTCATCAATGCAAGGGAGGTGTTTGGTGCTGCCAATTTCAGGGAGCTCCCAGAAGTGGAAATCTAAATATAGTAGATTACAAAGATGAAAGCAGAGGGGACAAAGGAGGAGGGAAACAATTGTCAGAAAGAATATTATGTTTCAAAGAATGAGGAAGCTTTTAAGAAAAAATAGTGTAACTTCTAGCAGAAGTGGCACATCCTCAGCACAGAGATGTTCATGTTGGCTCATATTGCTTTGCAGTCTCTTCTGCAAAAGTATAAGATGACAAAGACTTGCCTTTGCTTCTGGTCTGCAAGAGTTTAAAAACAGCCAGCAGCCATAAATGTATAGGGGTAGAATGAAGAAAAAAAAAAAAAAAAAAGATACTGCAAGTATCTCAAGAACGCTTTGGGCAGTAATTTGCCCACTTTATAATTTGTGCAAGTTTGCTTGCTTGCCTTAGATGCTCAAAACAAAACTCATGTAGCTACAGTGCCTGCTTGAACCAGAACTGAACCTGGATTTAGTTATTTACTTACTTATTTTTACTTGATGACATCTACTTATCTTATAAACAGTAAATGATTCTTATTCTTGCTTATCTTCTTGTTTTAGGCTTAATTACCCTTGATGCTAACAAAGCGTACATTCTTTGTAAAACATTGGCACAAGTTTAGGCTTTTAACTTTTTTTCAGAATTCTTGTGGGCTGCATAAGCTGAGTGGAGTCTGTTAAAATGAAATTTGCAAATTATTTCAATCTCTCTTACACTTTAATTCACAACAGATTTATATGCTTTCAGGTTTTGGGATCTTCTATATTCCTCTTAATGCCTTATAACTTTTAAGCTTCTAATGTCTGCTGAGTATTTTTCCCCACAGTTTTGTCAGGGTTTAATTTCCTAACCTTTCTAATTCTTACCAAGATACAATTAAAATACTACTTTAAAAAACCAAACCAAGCCAAACAAAAAACCCCATGAAGAATTGATAAGTTATACTTATGTGGGCATGCCTCAGCACAAAATCTTAAAAAAAAAAAAAAAAGGTGAAATTTGAGAGGTTATAAACCATTGTGAGACATACAAACTTTATGGGGAATTTATGTCAGCAGGTGAGACGGTTTTGAAGCTGGTGTTTGATGTTGCTTTCTGTTTGGAATAAAGTCTTCACCGGGCAATTAAATGGCTTTTCTGAGTGGCAATTGTTTTGGGAGCTTACTTTTTTGGTTTAGTCTGTTGTTTGCATTTAAGCTGTGACTGCTGCTGTACAGGAGAGGACATCTTGGCAGAAGGGAATGAATTACAGAAATAATGTGAGTTTTGGCAGAGGGGACTTTCAGCATTCACTTAATGTCTTTTGGAGGGAAAATGACCAAACCCAGGGTAGTTAGTCTATTGACCATATAGTATCCTTTCTAACTACTAAGCTTCTATGCAAAAAATGGAATGTAGGATACATTCTTAGAATGTATTACACAGTTTAGGAAGCCACAGTTTTAATGAGCACAGTGACTTAAGAGATAACTAATGCTTCTCGATTACAAACAGATTATTTTTCCTTTACATACAAAGCCACTCCACATGAGCAGACTATAAGTTTCAGTGACACGTGGAGTCACTAAAATACACGTACTGGGCTAAGTATAATGTATAATACAAAAATGTGTAGTATTTTCCATTTAAGGCCTCTCAAGTACTGTAATTTATAAGTGTGCCTGGTGTCAGTAGTGATCTTGGAGTCCCTTGGCCAGAAGAATTTCCAGTTAGCTCCTTTCCAAGTTTTGGAAGATGATGTCTTGACAAGTCAATCATTTTCTGTGAAGTCTTGTTAACCCATAAGAGACCACCCCATTAACGTGATAGTTAAGTGAATGCTGGGACTAATATTTTTGTGTTACATCTCTTGGAGCTGCCTACAAAGGAGCAACATTGAATAGCTTAATTTTAAAGAGAGTATAGTTCTGGGGGTTTTGTATCTCTTATACTTGGCTGAAGGGAGCTTTCATGGAGCAGAAAACTCCTAGTGCAATTTGAGCAAGTTGCAGCAAGGGCAGACTGAAATTCCCTTCATGGCAGGGCTGCTAGGCTAAGGTGGCACAGTGCTGTGAAACAGGTATCTTGGGCTATGGATGTTGGAACAAAATCAGGCTTCAGCACAACTCGGGTAAACAAACACTGTCATTAAAAAAACAAAATCCAACAGAAAAAATCAATATTAAATCTCAATTATCATATGGAAGGTATTTTGGCAGGGAATGGGACTGGAGAGAAAAGAATTAGATGTCTCATGTAAGTGAAAATTGCTTCCTGCACTTCCTAGCCACTTTTGTGAAAAGCTGTTAGGGTTGGGGGTTTTTTAGGATCCAGATAAATTTCAGAACCAATATCTTAAACTAATGAAAAATATCTATGGGTCACTTTTTTTTTTTTTAACAAAACCAAATGATCCTTACATTAGCTATTAAATTTCAGTATTTTAGTGACACACAATGTAGTTGTTGCAAGTAGTAAAGAACAAACGTTGCTTACAGATTTTCTCATGCTGAATGCATAAAGATGAGTGGAGGTAGCATGGAAGTACTAAAATTAGTAATATATCAATTCAGTGTTATTGTTATTCATTTCAAAGGGGGGAAAGAAGGTTGGAGAAATTAGAGCTACATTTCATGTAATAATAAGGTGGTATAATCTGGTAGACTTGGTAGGGAGGATGGATTTCTAATTTATATGTGTTTATTTTTATACTAGAAATAAAAAATACATCTTGGAATAAAATACAGTTACAAAGTTTTGAATTTCTCTTAACGTGGAAAAAAAAAAGTCCTTCAACGAGAAGGACTTAATCTGCTGTTAAAGATAATGGAGCCTGTGGCATTTAGGAGCCTACCTGGAGAAACATAATACTTTGTAAGGCTGGACCTGAACTGTTTCTGCCATAAGCCAGTAATTAACAGACACAGCATATTTTTGGTCAAGATCTGAATAAAGAACACTGAAATTATTCCTTTGGTTTTCCTTTTCTTTCCTATCTCTCTTTTGCAAAGAAAGGTTGTATGTGGCTTTGAGGATGTAATTTTATGGCAAATTTTTATTCTAAAGCTACAGCTTTAGTTCTGATTATAGATACTTTTCTTGGCTGAGGTGGGGTTTTTCCCCCCCTTTTCTTCCCCCAGTACATTAGCACTAGAGAATGTCTCCTTGTTAAGATGAGATATCACGAATAGCTGCACGCTGTGGGTGAGGCCAAAAGGAAATATGAGGGTGAGCTGGAGTAATTGCGAACGTTAGGTATTTACTCTTCACTACCCTATCCATTGTATAATTTGCCCAAATGATTTTGTCTTAAAAAATGCTAAGAGTTCATCTGATCCTTCTCATGATGTTCCTGCTGTTTGATTTTGTGGGTTTTTTTTAAACACCACAGAAGACTCCTCTCATGATGAGTCACCAAATTGGTAAGCTACCTCTTGACATCTTCAGCATTTCTTCTTTTTTGTGTGTCTGTCAATCTGAATGGGTTTTGGTTGGCTGGTTGGTTGGGGTTTTTTTGGGGGGGTGGGGTGTGTGTTGTTTTTTTTCTTTTTTTCATTGTTTTTAAATTGCTCTTCCTAAAGAGGATCTGTCAGATTTCCCTTCTACCCATTTAGATAAAAATGTGAAGGTGAAGACTCAGTATATGCTATTCATGGTCTAATACTATTCCCTGCTTTAGGTTACTGTAGATTGCTAATGGTCATGCAGGGAGGCAAAAGGAAGAACTGGTAAAAACGGGCAGGAACTGGCAAAAACGGGCAGAAACTGGCAGAAATGGGCAGGACCCAGAAGATGATCAGATTTCTGTGATGGTAGATGTGGAAGTTTTTCAGTGGAATTAGGGAGCTTTTGTAGTTGCAATAATTTCAAATTCTCTGCACCTCTGGGGCTGGTCAAGGCTGCAAGAAAGGCTTGGGTAGGCAAGGACCAGCCCTGGTGAGACCTCTTCAAAAATTAGGCTTTGCATGTGGCAGCTGGAGTGAAGAAGACCAGTGGATATCATGTATGGAGACTAGAAAGTGGCCAGCACTACTCTGTTGATTTCCAAACCATTGTACCCAACCCAAGCTTTGTGTAACTACACAGACTGTTTTTCAGCACTGTGAAGCAATGCTTTCTAATTTTTGCATGAGACTGCAGAAACCTTAAGCCTTCCACAGGTCGGTGACGTATTGTTTCCATGTTTGGATGTTTCCTCTTGGAGATAGCAGCTGGCCCACGAAAAATAATATTGGTCCCTGGTCTGCTTAACATAAATGCATTATTAAGAAAAGATGTGTGGACAGTCAAGCTTTTCATCTTTGTCCAAAGAGATTGCCCAAGAAGTGCAATTTACAGTGTGAAGACCAGCATTTCACATCATGTATTTCCTAGCTCCAAGTCAAATGCATGCCTAAAAACTGTTATAGGAAGCAGATGAGACCCATGACTTTTTCCCCCCTGAAAAAATGCCTTCAAGTAGTAGACTATGGAGTTGGACTCTTCACCATGGCTTACCAGGACAGTATCTTTTAGTAAAATAGCATCCATGTAACAATAACTTGCAGAATCAATTTAGTGTGCAACTGTTTGTAACAAGTATTTTCTGTAGTCAGTGAGAAAATGCTTTCAGAGTTCTTGCATTTCAGGTAAATAATTTAAATGTTTCCCTGAACTCTGCTCTCAAATAGCAGATTTTCTTGCTAATACCTTTGAAAGAGTGTGTAGGTTCTCCTGTATGACTGGTGGTGATTTGCCATTCACAATCTCAGGTGAAACAGTTCTAACCATTTCTGGTTTGACCTGTGCAACCCATCCAGTGCCTTTTTGAAAGTTCAAGGGCTTGTTTACTAGCATGTAAGTTGTGGTGCTATTGACCTTGCACATTTATTTTAAGCTGTGTCTGTAGTTACTGAGTGAAAGATTTAAGGAAACGTGAAGTTGGCCACTGTTTATCTTCACTTCTTAAAATAACACAGATACCTCAGAGAGTGGCATGATCTTTTGTGACATTTTAATTCTGTGGGCACACTTTGAAATAGCTAGCCAGGGCATCACAGACAGACTTCAGTTTTGAAGCCTTGCAGATACCATCTAAATCCCAAACTTTTGAGTAGCAAAATAATGCATTTATATATAGATGAAGCACGCAGTAATCAGAAGTGCCTCACAACGCGTGCCAGTAATTGTGAACAGCTGCATTAGAACAATGCAGCTGTTAAAACTCCTCCATGCCCCTGAATACATGTATTTGTCTGGTCCAAATATTACTCATGGGTGTATCTGTATGCTTTTTTGAGGATACAGAGTATCATTTGCGATGCACTCATCTGAGGAAATCAGTCCTTGACTATATTCTATCAACGGAGTAGAAGGTATAAGCAGACTCATAGACATTAAAAAAATAATCCAAACCCATTTTCACACAGCAAACAAACAGTATCTTACCCTGAGGATCTTTGCTTTGGTTTCTGAAAACAAACATAGCTGTAAGGAAGTTCTATAGTGTTTGTGTGTACAGTGTCTAATACATTGCAGTGCTACCTCCTCACAGGCTTTAGCTCTGTCAGCAAAATAACACAGGGCTGCTACAGAAGTACCTAATCCTCTATTTCAGCTTGATTACTCTTCTTTGTATACTGTGTGTGGCTGCTCATTACTCTAAAGGGGAAAAAACTCCTGGCCAAATCTTGAGCCACTTTACAAGGGAGAAGACAATGGCACTCGGACATGTCAACATAAACTTTCTCCATGTGTTAGGACATCTACCTGGCCCTTTTCCATGGAGTCAGTAATCTAGGCTCTGCAAGGCATTTCTTAAGAGGTAGTGGTAAGTTTAGGTATGGAAGAATTATTATTTTTTTCTTGGGGAAATTGCTCCTCTCTTAGTAGGTAATAAATTATTTCTCAAATTTTGCCCACTCTGTTTTTATGCCAGCTGTAGTAATTGAGTTAGGGCAAGCCTGGCCTGTGTGGGCAATCTGAAAATGTTACATTTGATTCACCGAAAGAATGAGACCCTTTAAATTGTATGTACCAGCAACTTAATCCAGCAACTGGACAGGTTTTTATGTGGTATGAGAGTATGAAATAGTCAAAACTCTTCTGTCCAAGTGATTGAACCCAAGATTGAGAGGTGTCAGCTCTTAATTGCCAAAATCTTTTTAGTGCCTTGGGTGGCATATTTTTGTTAAGAAATACATAGCATTGCTGCTGGCATATCAAATTTGTCATATGCCTGAGGCAACAGAGGTAATTTAATTGATCACTTTCTCTGTGTGTTTGTTTTCCTACAGATTGATTTTTTTAAACATTTATTTATATTCAGAGGTATTTGTTTTGTACTTGTTACTATAATTTAAAAGCATTAAACATAGGATGATTAATTAAAGATGAGAAAGTTGAAGGTGACTTACTATGCTCTAACAAACCAACAAAATGGACACAAGAATCCTGGGAGTGCTCTAGCCTCTTCTAGCATGCCAGTGCTAGAATTGGTAATAACAGCTAATGTTCTGTGCCTGTTGCAAAGGTATGTTTTGTGCCAGTGAGTGTTTGGGGACTGGAACTTAAAGTTGAAGAAATTCTTTCACCATGATGGAAACCAGTGTTGTCATTGTCATCATGCTGTCTGTGTCTTGTTTTCCTCTTGGGGTTTGAAGCCTTCAGCGGCCTCTGAAAGTTATGTCATACAAAGCAGATCAAGAGCAAAGTTGTTAATGTCTCAAACTAGGAGATACAGGGGAAGCCTGTGCTTCTGTGTGAGGAGCTTCACTTTGGAAGTCTGATGTGCTGTTTGTGCACTGTAATTTCCTAAGGAATACAGCAGCACAGATCTGATTTTGACTGCGTTACCAATTTACAGGCAGCCTGATTACAAACTTCTTGAGGCAGGCATGATTGCACTGTTTGTAGTGCTTTGGGACACTGATGAATAATTTTTTTTCTTTCCTATACTAGTTATGTAAAGAAAAGTGTTAGTAGGAAGATATCAGAAAGTAAAGAAAACTACGACTTTCTGCAAATGTTAGGCAAAACTTTCTTGCTGCTGCTTTTGAGTGTCCAATGTTAGTGTTAAGTCAAATGTCCATTAAATTCAATAGTTTAATGAGACTGCCAGAAAGACAGCAAGCTTGAAGAATAGCCATTTGACCCAGGTCCAAAAGTTTTCTGATCAAAAAATTTCTAAAACCCTGTTGGTTTGCTTCCCAGAACCTGAAGTAGCCTTGGGATTTGGCAGTCGCTCAGCAGTCATGTGTGAGCAGTGGTGCTTCCTGCGCTCCTGGCCAAGTCTAGATAAATGGAAAAGCTTGCATTTTGGAAAGTTGAAATGCTTCTTGGAATATGACTCTTCTTACCTGTGAATTTGAATAGTATGTGAATATATTTGAGAGTGAAACTTTTGTCCTCTTTTTTCGGAAAATATGAGGGTTTGTATTTGATATATTATCTTGTTTGTGTGATGTGATTAATGGCACTTATTTCAAATCTTCTTTTGAAAATTGACTTAATCTTGCTCCTGTTATCCCAGTGTTAAGAATGGGAAAAGAGTAATTTTCACTGTTCTCTACTATTGGTTCCCTGTGACTCAATATGTAGTAATGTACAGGCAGTTTACCTGACCCAATGATGCCTGAGTCCATCCTACCTCAGTCCACTGTGGAATCTGTAATTTTTTCCTTCATAAACACTCATTTCACTTGTTGGGGTGCCACAAGTGATGTTACTTGTCTCTATTTACACTTTTGTTTTTCAAATACAGAATGTGCCCCGCACCTGTTCCTTTCCTTTGAAAAATACATCTCTCAGACCTGCAGGGTTTATGATGCTAACTTGCAGGCATTCTTTAATTACAAAAGGATATGTGATGATCTGTCAAGGGACAGTTGTCTCTAAATGGATTAAAAGAAGTTTACACGGTTTAAATATGTGCTGTGTCCTTCATATGCTGGAGAATATAGTTCCAGTTATCTTGAACTGGCTGAATAGTGTGAGTATTTAGTACCTATGCAGGTAACTATTTATTTTCTTGATTTCAGCTAGTGAATTTTTCACCTCTGTGAATGTGAGATGTAAAGAAGAGAAAAAAACCTAACGTAAATATGAACTGACCAGTATTGTTAGATAAACTGTTCCTAAGCGTCAGCCCACAGGAAAAAATGAGACACTGTTTAAATAAAACCTGTCCTCTGCCATGCAAGATCATCTCTCAGCTGTTGAGAATCAAAATTGTAGTGTCCTGACTCATCAACAGGGCTCTTGCTACCATCCTGTAGTAAAGAGTGGAATGAGATTAAATTAATGATTGGCTGTTTGGAAAATAAATATGTTTCTAAAAGATGGTGGTAGTATCATGAAAGCATGACAGCATAAGAAAGATGGGATTTTTGGTAATGCTGGGAAAAGCAGGCAACTTCTCAAGTATACAGGATTTTGTAGAGCTCTGAAACAAAGCTAAATACAAGTTGAGAGCCACCACTGCAAGTTTTAACTAGATATGTATCTGTTACACCATCTAATAGAAAGGTAAGTGGTAGTTGCAGAGTCGAGTGTCTATTAATAGCTGAATTGCACAGCTGCACTCTTTTGGGGGCTTTTTTTGGCAAGTTTTTGAAAAATTACTGCCTTTGAAAAATTCCAGAGATTGTCAGCAGAAAGTCATGTCTGTGGCACAGAACCACAAAACCCCATGAGGTAGTAAAAACACATATTGTGCCTGTCAAACATTGCTCACTTACATTTGTCTTGCCTTACAGCTGAAGTAATGTTTGCAGCATTGTGAAAAATCTCAACAGGTTTTGTGACTGTCAGATGTTTTGCATCAGTGATTAGTTGCCCACAAAAGCAGTTAATTGCTTCATATGCCGTGAGCATGCTGTGAATGTTATGCCTTAAGTATTTTGAGCTACTTTTTCTAAAGCTAGACTGTGGGAAGGGAAAACTCTTTAGTTAGCTGCATCCGTCAGAGTCAGGTGGGATGATTAATTTTTCTCTTCTTTCACAGTTGTTGCAAACAATAGAAGAACTACAGCACTCTGCTTTATGCACCTTTACTTAATCAATGATAGAATTTCCAGTATAACTGGTTCATTGGCCAGTTTATTGACTACAGGAATTAACTATTTGACATCACTGCTGTTTTTCAATTTTTCTTGCTTAACTTTTGCAGTAAACAAAATAAATTTCAGCTACAGTTTGTACTCTGGCAGTTACTCTTTGACTTCCCTTTCCTTTAAAGGTGTGGTGAGACCTGTCGGCCAGGCTAACCTGAGGTCTTCTAGATGCAGTGGTTAGAGGTTTCTTTCCAAGTCTTCTTTCAAATTGGAGTTCTCAAATATCTAAAGCTATAGTATTCAGCCATGTGGAGAAATAAATAGCTTTTCTCGGCATGTTAGACCTGCAATACATGTTGCTGAGCTGGTGACCTTAAATATATAAACATATAAACAATACCCGGAAATGATAAAGGGCAAAAAAAGCGAGGACCTGTAGTGGAGAATTTAACTTCTTCTGGCAAGTGCATATTCATTAAATTGATCCTGTAATAATTCTGTACTGTGGTTTATAGTGCTTCAGCTCTGTTGTCCACAGCCCCTACCACCACGTGTGGTGGAGGCCCTTTGGGGACAGCCTGGGAGAGCCCCTCTAAACACACCTGCTGCAATGAAGACTGTTGCAGGTACATGCTGGCTTCAGTGTCCCTGTGGTGGAAAGGCCCGTGGTCGCTCTTGTGGCAGTTTGCCAGCCACGCCCTGGGCTTGTGCACCTGGAGGGTGGAGGTTCATCCCTTGCTGCTGGGGTGGTATAGGAGGGCTATGAGTTGTCTAAGGGGCTGGATGGGAAAGAAAATTTGCTTGTTAGGTGGTGGGTCATGCTCAGGAGTGAGACAAATAGTTAATGGTATTCCTGACCTTAATTGGAAAGAATTAAAACCATAGCATATCCTATTAAAACCATCATCCTTTTTAATATATTTAGCATCATGTTTCTTTATTGGTGATTTCTGCTATGTCCCTGGCTTTTCTGGACCAGCCCCAGGCTCAGCAATTTTCCTGAGGGCCATGCAGTTGTGGCAGACTCTCTGCATGTCCACGTGGTCGAGATGATGTACAGCTCCAAACACCACAGATGGAAATTAGTATCAAAAGTCGATAAGAAGCTGGAGGTGTGAGGAAGCAGCTGGGATTTGGCCAAAGATGCCTGGGTGGTGCTTCTGGGGTTTGTGGGGGTGACACCGTTTCCCATACTGGTGACCTAGTGAAGGACGTGGCTATTCTTTGTTATTGCTGCCTGACACCTTGGAAACAGTTTTCATCTCATTTGGTTAACTATGCTTCCACTACATTTTTCAGGGTTTTTTTGAAGCCATGGATGGGTGATTGCTTTGTAGAGGAGAGGTATGCTTAGCTCCCATAAGAAGTAAAATATGATAATCTAATGGTCCTCTGAATTGCCAGATTCTTCATTTGAGAGAAAAAATGTTGATCTAAATGTTCATTCCCAAGCATGCACTTAAGAGGGGAAAAAAAATAATCCCAAATAAGGATATGTTAGGGACTGGGGAGCTGTTTGTCATGTATTTCCAGTTAAAATAGATGTGACTGCACATTCAAGCTTATTTGGGCTGTGTTTTAGACAAAGGAGGTAATTTAAATATTAGTGACCACATTGTGGAAAAAATAATTTAGTGTTTAGTTCTGAATCTCCTAAATTATAACCTAGATTTGATAACAGGCTGAAGTCAACGTGAAGTTGAGCTTTTTTTTTTTTTGAGGGCTTTGGAGGACTGACTAAGTCTGCAAGTCATTTAGACCGTTGCTTTTCATTAAGCTGGCTATTTTTAAAAGGTAGGTTACTGTGATAGAATTCGTATCTATTAAGTGCTTCTAAAGAAAATCAAATGATAAATTCTGCTCTATTAAAAGCCCGGGTATAGTTGTTTTATCTTGTTATTTGCACTTAACTGTTATGTGAATACCGTTACTTGTCAAGATGACTTTAGGAAAGCTTAAATAAAAAGAAAAAAATCAGTTTATAACAAGGCATAACTGATAGAAATGACCACCATCACTGAAGGTAATGTATAAGGAGGTCCTACATATAAGCCATTAGTTTTCGTATCTCTTTTGAGTAGCCAAGCAGTGGCAAGATAGGATTTCTGCCTGCTGAACTCAGTCATTTAGGCACATTGACCTACCACTTGCATATAGGCTGCTCTATAACTTTTCTTGGGCAACTGGCAGTGATCTGCCACACAGGATTGTAAGGTACTGGCAATACTTGGTAGTGGGGATGCTTTACCTGTTTGGGTTCTGATCAGGGGAGTCATGGGCAATTATGGACAGACGTGCCCCCCCTAGTCCAGTGTGTCCATACACGTGGTCTCTCTGGGTTTCTAAACCTTCTTCCTTCATGACATCGAGAAGCATGTATTTTAAAGTCTCTGGCAGTCAGAAGGTGAGTGAGGTAAATTCCACGGTATTTTTTCCTTAGCTTTTTGTTTGGTTTTTGGTTTTGCTTTAATAGAATAAAATATTATCTGCCTGCACTTAAACTCTCTTTACAAATGCATTTAGTAGGGTTGCCACAGACCACAGGAATGAGACTATGAGCAGTGGTTGCCTTTGGGAGGTCTTGAAAACAACTAATCCTTTGTGGGTAGGAATACCAAAGCAGAGGGCAGCTTGTTTCTCTTCTAAAATGTCAGCACTGTTTATTTTAACACATAATGATGAACTCCCAAGCCTCATTTAAATTTAAGAGGGGGAATCTATGTTTGATTTGGCCAACTATCAAATAGCTAGTAAAGCAAGAACACAATTTTTCTTGCTTTTACCTGACCTAGTACTTCATCATAATCTGGTGTGCTGGGGGAGTGCACGGTATGAGGATGTAAAGGACGTATAGTGTATATGAAATGTAAAATGCTGGCATGCACATTATATTAATTGCCCCCCTTTAAACTTAACTGAAAATGTAAAATCTGTCGAGAGTGACTCATGAGCTAATTAATATTCCCAGGCTAATCATAATGAAGTAAGTTGTTAAGTATTATCTGGAGTTATTATTCTGTCAAGAAATAAATAACAATATTCTCACCATATTCCATTAAGTATACCTCATCAAAGGGCATGAAGCCCAAAAGTTATAAGCTGTTCAAAGTGAAGAGATCCTTTTCTGAGATTTCATATACAAATGGAGCATCCACAGAAACTCTTCTCAATATTTTGCTAATGCCGAGACAACTGTGTCTCACACTGTTCGCGTTTTAATGTTTGAATTATCATGAGTTTACAGCCTGTATTTTGTAGGGCAAGATAAGAAATAATGCATTTTTAATGTAAGAATTAGTTTGCAGAAAGAGATGTTCATGCCAAGACTCCTGGAGATGTATGGTGTCTGAAATACCGTTATGAATTGCATCTTCTCTCTCCTATATCACTGGCTTGAAGTTGCCATTTGCTCCCTTAAACAGGCAGTCAGTGCTAACGTCTGCATTGTTTGATTGTAATTAATGTTCCCATATTTGTCATAATTTGGTATGTTCAACGAAATGAAAACTAACATAATAAACTAGAACAAAGACAACGACTTAAGAAACAAAATGTTGGCAGCCATCTGTTCAGATGCTAGACAGCATGATGAGCAGATACTGCCATGTTTATTAAGGCAAAAAAAAAGTCATCTCCTTTTTGCAATGTCTGCAACAGATTCCGGTTTTCACTGAGTAGTACTGTGGTGGTTTAGCCCCTGCCGGGGTCTGAGACCACGCGGCCGCTGCCCCTGCCCCACAAAGGGAGTGAAATACAAAGCCCCAAGACTGAAATAAGGAAAGGTTTAATACAACAGTGCAACAGCAACACAACAAACAACAACAATAACAATAACAGTAATAGTGATAGCAATGAACAGAGCAAAATAGCTACCAAATACAGCAGTGAGAAGCACGATGTACAAAACCACCAGTGCACCGGGCTCCCGTGCCAGGAAAATTTGACCTGCCAGGATGTGACGTCCATGGTATCTGAATAACCCGGCTAGAGCTCCTCCCCCACTGCTGGGGAAACTTAACCCTATCCTGGTTAAATCAGGACAAGTACTTAATGATGATTTTGCTATCTCTGCTCTGCCGTGCATTGGGATGTGCAGAGGTTTGCAGTCTCAAGGCCACAAGTGCTTGTCCTGGTAAGATTGCTGAAGCGCTGATTTACCGACTGGTGTTGCCCAGACCAGTTTTGACAAAGCTGTGGGAAATGTAGTTGATACTATGTTACATTAGTATATGTAAGGCAACCATTTCTGATGGTGTGTAAGTTGCAACAGGAAGCAAGCTTAAGAATGTTTTTGCTTTTCTATTGTTGTGAGCCAGAGAAGGATTGGTAAGAAATGAATTATGTCTGTGATAGAGAAGGGGCTTGGGTCTAAGGAAAAAAAAAAAAAATAAATTGGATTGTTCTTTTTTCTGTGCTTTAAATTACATCTGCATTTGTTTTTGTTCAGATAACCCCTAGTGAAAGTCATGGCTTGTTATATATGTTGAATGTTTCCTGCTTGTCATCTTTTTTCATGAGTTGGGTAATTTAACAAAAGCAAATGCATTTAGCTTTCTGCCCTGTCAACTGACTGCTCTCTAGAAATTAAATGAAGCAAGCCAACAGAACTGCAGACTACAACAGCAAAACAGTGAAAAGATCAGATTTTCGGAAGGAAGATCTTACCAGTGGCTCTTCAGGGATGTAATATCTGCTGTCAAAACCTGTATCCAGCTAGGAAAAAGGAGTTAGTTTTGAAAATGAGAGGGGCAGAAAAGAATCCTTCCTTTCTTCCTTCTATTAGGAAGGTTCAGTTCAAAACAACAAATACAGTTGTGTTGAAAATCTTCCAGCCTTGACTTTGGTGGATTTGGCAGTGTTAAGTTTACGATTGGACGCACTGATCTTAAAGATCTTTTCCAACCTAAATGATTCTATGAAGATCTTGCAGCTTCTTGTTGTATCTCACACCAGACTTTGAGCAATCCTTTAAGTTACAGAGATACAAAAACTCCAAATGAAGTACCTGTGTTAATACTGGTATTGTGTGCTCCCCTTGTTTATAGAGAAGTTCATAAGCACAGCTACCTTTTTGTGAATTTTTCACTGAGTTCGTCATCTGCTTTTTAAGTTACAAATATAATATAGTCCCTTTACTAAGGGGCAGAAGGACTGGGGATGGTGGGACTTTAAATGGAGTTCAGAGGAGACATGACCCTGAAATGTCTTTTGGGTCCTAGGTTCAACAAAGCCTTAGGGATATATTGGCTGAGGGTTTGGACTTCTATTCTGCAGTTATATGCATAAAGGCAGCTGAGACTTGTCCAAAGAAAAATCCTGCTTTACATTGAATTTACTTCCATAATACTAATTATTGAGATTACAGTGTTTTTGGTTGATGATCAGTCTTTGGAGACAATATATCAAGTTATACTCATTACAGAATCATGAAATACTGTCGCTTTAGCTTTAATAATGTTTTTTTCCAGTTACTGGCATTTATAGAAGAGTTCTGATGAATTGCTTGTGTCTTTTTTTTTTTTTTTAATGGGCGAGATACTTGGAAAGGGAATGAATAAAGAAAGAATTTAAAGAATGAATAGTTTTTGCTGGGCATATTGCTAACAGCGAAGAGCAGACTAATTCATTTTCCTAATAAGGCTGTGCTGGAAGTTGGAATGTTTTGAATTGCATTAAATGTCATGAAAGTATTCATCAGAGAGGAACACTTGTGGTATGTTTAGAGAGCAAATTTGATCATGTTTGGTTGAAATGAACACAGGCTAAATATAGCTTTTTTTAAAAAAAAAAACTAAATGATTTTGATGTAGAAGCCTGTGCAAAAACTGTGCGCTTTCATTTTCAGTATTAGTCTGTCAGTAAGTGATGGCTGCTGCTTCTGGTTTTGTTTGTAAAAATTCGTATGAAGCTTAAAACTGTAACCATTTGCCAAGGTCTTTTGTGTGTGTTGTTTGTAATAAGCATTTATACTGAGCTTTTATGTCTTTGCTTTTTTTGTATGTTATTGAAAATATTGCATAAACTAATATACTGAACTGCTAGTTTTAAATCGTTCAGAAAATATCCTGCTTCAAGCCATCCTGCTTTTCTAATAAGTAGTAACAGGGCAAGTGTGTCATCTCATTTTGAAAGCCTTTATCATCAGTTATTCATACATCCAACGAGACCAAACCAGCATGAAATCCTAATACATTTAATTGCTAGGTGGCAAGCAGAGTGCTAACAGCTAAGAAAATGTACAAGGTTCTACAGTTTAATTATCTTTCTGCTATGCAATTTGGTAGCATCTCTCAAAATCTTAAGGGAAATGACCCTGAAGGAAGTATTTTCTTAAATGTTTTTGTTGGATGTGTTTTGCTTTCCAGCTTGAAGTGTGCATTTCCTTTTGTAGTGTCTTGTCTAACCACCATGCATTTTTCACATTCAGATCTTGGTGGCTCAGTTTGCTGGGTGAGCATTTTCTTTGTATGATACGGGATAAATCACAGATTTTAGTCTGATTATGATCTGAAGTCAACAAGGCCAAGTTAAACTGTTTGGAGTATGTCTGGGACACACAAATTTATGTCCTTGTTTCAAGTATGTTTCGGGGAAATAATGTTATGCTGTCTGACTCCAATGCTAAAGGAACATTGGGAACACTTCAGTTATCAAGTCTTTTTTTCACCCTTTTTTTCTTTTTTTCTTTTTGTATGATATTTTTGAAGATGAATTTTGAAGAGTATGTCTTCAAATCGTATGGAAATAGTGGTTTGAAATAATTTTCAAATTGTTATTTCAATTGAAATAACTGCAATATTGATGAATGCAGAGCAATCTCATTCATTGCAAACCCAAATTTGATTGTTTGGTAAAAACAACAAAATTTAAGTGTGTTCCTTCTATGAGACTGAAACTTCAAGGCACAGCATTAGCAAAGAGAAGCTCTTTTCTCAAGCATGAAATATGGTAGTTGATTTGAGTAATGAATGTCTTTCTACTTCTTACTGTAGATCAGCTTAATAAGTACACAAAACATTCCAGGTTACTTTGTTAGAAAACAAATGCCTAGGAGAGCGAGATGCATGTTTCCTTCTCTCTCTGGTCTTAAAAAAGAGAGAAAAGTTTCCATATGTATTGGCTTTTTTTTTTTCCTTCTTGTTGGTTTTGTTTGCTGAAAATTGACAACTCTGCAATTAGGAGTGATTAATGATGCACCCCAGTGCTTTGGAGGGCCGGAGGTCAACCTTCTCTGTGGGAGGTCAACCCACTCTGTGGGAAAGGGGAGAACGGACATGTTCCTCAGAACAGACAAAACCCTCCCTCTGTTGAGAATTACTGTTGATGTGGACATAATGTCTGTCAGCTGCGATGCACAAATGGTGAAGGTGAACTGCAGAAGATGATATTCTCATGTAACTTTTTTGTTTGTTTGTTTTTTTCTTTTTGTAAATTGGCTACTGAACCTGCAGCAGAATTGCTGTTGCTGGCATCTGATGAGCCCTGAGGGCCAAATGGCTTTAGGGAAGGAGTAAACATTTTGAATGCAATTAGTAAAAAAGAAAAAAGAAAAAATGGGGGATAAAGGGGAAATAAAAAATAAAGGAGTTGTTCAATGGACCAAGTGTGCCTAATTCAAATCTAGCTTTCCATGTTTTCCTGGTAGAAGTAGAAAAGCTGGTTTATACAGTAGAGGTGTTTTAAATTGTAGCCTCTGTTAGCTGATCTCCAATTAAACAAAACTTTTTGCCTCCCTGGCAGATTATCTTTTGGAAATGAGAATCCAGCTTCAGTTCTTCAAAACCCTGTTTCGAAGATTTGCTGGAAATTGGGGTTGTGTGATTTCAGGCAGGATATGATTGCTGGTTCTTGGATTATTAAGGGTGCCAGCTTTTCTAAGCAGCTACCAAATATGGCCAGAAATGTTTCAAAATGTGGCAAGAAGCCACTTTTCTACCAAAACAGCATGAAAACACTCAAGTGTATCAGCAGCAATGTTTGCAGACAGAATGTTAGTGTGTCAGATTTTTTTGCTGGGTTTTTTATTTTTTTTAAATTTTGTGTGTGTGTTTTTGCATACAAGTATATGCAAATCTGAAAAAAAAAAAAAAAAAATCAAGTGAGGTGCCTTTACCTGCAATACATTGACAGTTTAAGTATGACAAAATCTGTCAATTCTTTATCTTAATCCTTTCCGTTGTGATACTTCCTTTCCTTCCCACCACCCCATAGCAGTTTCAGTGCACCCATTGTTTGGAAGAAATTTTTTTGCCATCTACTGTGGAGTTCAAGTGACATTAACCTTACCTTTGAAGACCAAAGACTGTGCAAAAAGTTTCTGTATTATTTAACTTGCTAAGTCCTTCAGAAGGATTTTTGTTGTTGTTCTAAAAGGAAGCTTTCTGTTTTAAGCCTGAATAAAGCTTATGCACTACTTAAAATGCAATTTATCTGACCAGAGCTTTTGAGTTATGTGACATAGTTTCTTATGAAAGGATGGAAAACAAAAGCAAATTGGGTCTGAAGTCTCCTAATTGGTGATATGGTATTATGAATTTACAAATCAAATAGCCCTTGATGATAGATGCTAGAAATCCTAATGTCGTATCTGGATAAATGAAGCCAGTTTGGTTTTGCCTTTTGCTTGTAATAACAACAGCGTTGTAGGTTTAACTTGAATACTTCTTGTTTCTTTTAGAGGAAACAAAATATTGCATATATCTGTGGTTGGACGTGGTGAGTTGGAAGAGGGAAATGCTTAAACATTAAATAACTTGCTTTTTACAATTATGTGTATGTTTTTCCTCTTCCAGAGTGGCTTCTGTACCAAAACCCAATCTTGTTCATGTACCAAAGGTATGTTCATCATCGCAACCAAGAAACGTAGCATGTGGCACTGTTACCCATCTGTCAAACCCTGTTGTTGATAAGCACTGTCATTCAAACTTTCCTTTCAATATAACATGCTTGATTTCCATGTGTTACATTAAGAGTATTGCAGCATTTGAATCTGAGTGATTTGGGGTTTGTTTGGGGATTTTTTTTTTGTCCCTAAGGATAGAATTGAGAGACCTGACAAATGATTATCCAAAAAAGAAAAAAATCTGAATAAATGTTATCTTCCAACCCTTGGAACATTTTTTAGAAAGATACTGCTGAAACTTTTCCTCAGTCCCTAAGAGAGAAACAGTACTAGGGTTTTTTGGTGGTGGGGTTTCATTTTCGGTTTGGTTTTGTGTGTTGTTTTTTTTTTTTTTTTTTTAAATAGGCACTAAAATCTTCCTTTATATGTGAAAGAAGCTTATCTAAATATTAGAGTTTCAGAGAACAATCCCCCTCAGTTTTTTTAGAGCCCTGGGGACTTATTTGTTCTCGAGTTCTTCTAATGTTTTGTTCTCAAGCAATAGTTTCAACACCCACCCCCCCACCCCCCTTTTGATAAGAAGGCTGTTTGCAAACCTGAAAATACTTACGAATGACCTGTACTTGAAAATCCTCTCTAGTGGATGTAAATAATGTATAGTATATTACTGTTCTGCTGACCATGATTTGAAAGGCCACAGTTTTGGAACTACCATGTTAAAACATGGGTCCTGGGAAAGAAAAAATCACTTGTTTTTTGAGTTTTTTGATCTGAGAACGGTGTATCAAGACATTGGGGCACATCAATGGAGTGCAACTGGAAAAGCTCAGCCTTCCAAAGCACTGACCACTAATAAATGAGCTCCAGGTCTCTGGTTCCGCTCTTAAGGGTCATATCAACAGATCAATATATATATACAGTGTGTGTGTACACATGCACAAGCTGTTTGTGTATGAGCAATGTGCATATCTCGAATAGGGTTTGAGAGGTGGAATGTGGATTTTTGTAAATGCTGATTTTTTCCACATGAGTTACCCAGTGGGTTTTGCAGTAGAGTGGTTCTTCAGTTTCTCTTGAATTTGATTTGTGGGGTGTCTGTTTTGAATATGATGAGAGGAGTTAGCATCGTGGGATTTCTTACTGATTGTGCATGCTTGGATCATCCCCTTTCCTAAAATGCATGGCTTTTTTCTGTACATTTCATGGCTTCAGTCTCCATAAAGCTTGCTTCTGTGCTGCTTTGTTTCACGCTAGGTGCATTGTCTCCCTTGAGAGCAGCGAAAATCCCTGCTGAGGAATGTGCATGCGTCTGGCGTGTTTTTGTGTGTTTCTTTTTTGTTTTTCATCTCACATAGGGAGAACCTACAGAAGTAGTTAAGCCTGTGCCCGTTGCCTCTGCTGTTGCACCCAAAGTCACTGCCACGGCGAGCGTGGCTTACAATAAGACACCGAGGCCGTTTGGAGCGGTAACTTCCTCCAAAGTCACCTCCATCCCATCACCATCCTCCGCCTTCACCCCAGCCCAGGCGGCGGCTCCGGCCCCGGCAGCTGCCGCTCCGGCCCCTTTTGCTGCGCCTGGACTGCATGTTAACGCCAAGCCTAACGCTGAGCAGCGGTCGCCTGTGCCGAGCGCTGCTAAACCTGCAGTTAATGTCCCACGGCAGCCCGCCACGCACAATGCTGCCCCGAGCGCCTCTGCCAGCGACGGCGCCCAGGATGTAGCTGAGGGGCCACGACGAGGATTCAGAGAGAACCAGGGGGAGAGTAAACAGCAAAATGGGTAGGTGGGATTTTTTTTTGCTGTGAGGGTCTTTCCTCGCAGGAAAAAAGCTGGGCTTGTTTAAGGGCTAAGTAAAACACAGCTTGGAGGAGTTGTTCAATTCTCAGAAGCGAATCTCTAAGGAAGGACTTGCATCTTAAAAGGAATGCTTTGAAGGGCCAAGCCAGACCTTCAGTGATGATTTTTCTCAGGAGTGACATATCGGTTTATAGAGTGTCACAACTAAATTGAATCAGGATCACGAAATGCTTTACGTGGTGGGTTGTATCATGATGTGTTCTGGACCTTACAACAAGCCCGGTATTAATTTTGATGTCCGTGTCTCACTGTGTATTTTGACTCCCAGTGCGGTGATTGAAAGCAGCAGGCACTCAAAAATGCAGAGCAGTCTCTCAAGAAGGGTGATGTCTGGGAACAAGGCACTCTGAAAGACCAACCATGGCCCCTGACCGGTGGAGAAATGTCCCAGAAGGGAGGCAAAGGGACAGATGTCACATTACTTCTCTGCACAATACACAAGAAACTTTGATGCATGCAAGGAAGCTGGTGGGACTGAGCAGAGATTTGCAGCACTATAATGTAAAAACCTCAACTTTAGATGTTACCTTTACCCTAAAAAAGCAACACAGATTTAAACTTGCAGTAATATTTGCATTCAAATGATTGTTTATATTAAGTGGATATTGGAGACCTAACATTTAAGGGACTGTAAGGCTATATAAAAGGATTATAGTATATCTGGTGTAGCACCTAGACTAGCAAACGATAGATTAGTAAATTAAACAGCCCAGCAGTGGTCCTGGGCACTCAGAACTGCACTGCTGCCCTGTTTCAGTGGCAGGCTTTTGGCCAGGGCCGCATCGGACTCTCCCAGAAATTCCTGGGCAGGTCTCAGGAGCTGCAGTACCCCGGGGACTGGTTCCCAGTGGCTGCTGTGCAGCAGGGTGAGGAGGAGGCTGGGTGTGAGCTGTCCCATGCCAGTTGGCCTCTGTGCTCAGCAGCAGTGTCTGACAGATTAAATTAAATAATAAAAAGGGCAGGGGGGGAAATGTAGGTTTCTCTTCCATCTTAAGAATGTGAAACCTGTGCTTAAAGGCTAAAAGCTGTGGTTACTATTTCCCATCCCTCAAAGGAAGGGAGCTGGAGGAATAGGCCTAGTGTCTCTCTCCTCTGATATTTTCTCAGTGTAGAAAGTATATGAAGAACCCTACAGACAGGTAAACATCCACGTCATCTGAAATACAGAATAAATTGCAGTTTCAGTAGAGCTTCTCATGGAGTGGGGGGGAACTTCTTTAGGTACCTATTCCCTTTATATTGCTGTATGAATATTTTCCATATGTGGACTCATATAATGTAGTCTGTATGCATTTTCTATCACACCGTTGTCATGGTAACTGCCAGCCCTTTTTAAATAGCTGATGGCAGGAGTCCACACTGCATAAGAAGTGGGATGAAACTGGGAGATCCCAAGGACTTGCTCAGTGCTGGTAGACTTGTAATATGCTTTGGCAAACCATCTCTTATCTTTCCAGGAATGCTGTTTTAGCAAATAACTGTGCAAAGAATATTCAAAAGCAGCAATTAGTGCTGAGAAAGAGGAACAATAGCAACAAAATGAAGTCTCCTGGAAGGAAGTGCTGCAGGTGTAGACAATCAAGATAGGATGACTGGGTGAGCACTGTTAGGTGCCTTATGGTTAGGGGATGCATAGTACTGACTGAAGAGTATCACAGCTGACAGGTGAAGAAATCCCTGTCTCACTGCCAGCCTTGCAGATCTAGTTTGGGAAAGCTTGAAAATGTTTAGAGCTGTAAAAACCTACTCTATTTCACCATCTTTCTTACAATAGTGTGTTTGGGCTGTCTAACTGTCTTGCAGTCCGAAGGCAGAAGACAAAACCAAGCAAACAAAACCCCCCTAAATTGATTATATTGGTCTGCTGCTACACTTAGTTTTACTTAGAAAAATTACATTTCAACGATGATGCTTAACTATCTTCCCATTTAAAATAGAATCCATAACACTTATGAAATATCAGAAACATTGACATTTGGAATAATTAATCAGTCTGAAATAAATTCAATTTTGTTTCTGTGTTTTGTATTATTCATTTTCTTAAAAAAAAAAAAAAGGAACTTTGTATCTTGTTCATAGATAGCACTGCTGAGCAAATGTAGTTCTTCAGGCATGCACCTTGTCATACTCAGAATTTCTTCCCTTCCTCCTGGCTCCCCTCAAACCATATTCAGGATATAAACAATTTGCCTTCACTTCAGGAGGGGGAAGGAAATTTTGTTTCCCTTGTTTAGTTCTGGCTTAGAAAGAAAGCAGTTTGCCTTCATTAGGCTGCGTGCAATTACGCTTTTATTAAGACCTTCTTGCCAACTCTTGCATGAAAATGTGCCTGCTGCTTAAAACAGGTAAGATGTCCACAGACTTCACTCAGTTTAAGATCAGCTGGGCTAAATTTTTCCCTTGTAGGTTCTCTTGGTGATTGTAAGCTTGACTTACGTGATATATGACTTTACCAGAGCTTGGATTTGGAAATTCCTGTAATATTTCAAGAAGGAAAGAATGTATTAACACATCAAATACTTTTTTTCCCTTGCAGATAACAACAGTGACAAAGTTAGTATCAACAGCACTGGAGTTGAATTATGGTCGTTTTTCCTGTTGGAATAACCAGCATGTATTCTTGTTTTGCAAAATTATAGCTCTTACAGAGTTTTATATTTAAATTTTGCAAAACAGCTTCAGCTTTTCTTAGTAACTTCTTAGTGTAGTAAATGGTTTTGTCTGCATCGGACATGACGTGATCTTGCTTTTCACTGTGTTACATTTTGTAGCTTTGTTTTTATTCCACAAAACATTTGTGTGGTGTTCGTGTGTATTGATAAATTCTTGATGCACCTATGGCTAATTGGTGTTAATACAACTAGTAAATGGTGAAATACAGTATAAAAGCAATAAAGGTTTGAGGACTATGGAATGAAGGGCTGAATACTGAATTCATACCACAAAAAGAAGAGTAATATTCATATACTGTGATTTGTGCATATTAGGGATGATAAATATGGTTGAGGTTTTATTGGCTTGTCTTTTCTCCCCTTGCCTCAAGTTGCCCTGAGTTAAGGGAGATCCTGTCTCACTGAGTTTTCCTTTGTGTCTGGCACCACCTTGTTGCCTCAATGAGTAATTACTAGTAGACTCTTAAGCATTAAAAAAGAGACCGGTAGGATCCACAAGAAAAATCAGCAGGATATTTTGTTTATAATACCACTTTCAACAAATGTGAAAGACTACTTATTTCACTGTGGTAGTTACTAGAATACAGTCAACTGCATGTAAATAATTACATTTCCATGTAGTTCCACACCTTTAATTATTGCCTTAATTTTCAGATTTTATTTTTGCTATTAACTGTTTTGATGCTTTACTTCATTTTTCTCTGTACTACTTGTACTCCAT